>NC_086042.1:1367500-2730000 GCF_947568885.1 Cydia strobilella
CCACAGGGATAGGCAAATGTGCCGTGGGCGTGTGTTCCGTTCCCGACCGTTAGTATCGTGACCGCCGCGCATACCGATACAGCCTATTAGGGTGAGAGCTACACCATTCCCTAGCATGTATAGCTCTACCTATACCTACATATTCCACTTCGTGAGTTGATCTCGAATATTCTAATAAAAAAAAAACTAAAATATTATCGAAAAAGAAAAACTAATTATCGATCGTGGTCGCAAAATTTAAAGGGCCCTCCATACTCGCGTTCGCGGCTTCGCGCCGTGATTCGCGCATGAGTGTGGAGGGACCTTTACGAGCGTCGATTTAATCGGTTGATTGGCGAGTAGGCATGATGACAAATTTTGAAATCCCTTTTAATATTGTCGGTACACTTGTATAGGTTCCGAAAAACACAATATACATAGATTATTTTAGCGAGTAAGCTAAAAATGTATTTGCATGACTATTTTAAGTCTAGAGATATTAGCCTAAGATCTGTAAGTACTATATCTATTGCAAAATTTGCAAATAAAGATTTATGATATAGCTATAGTCAAAGTTTTATAGCTACTGAAAAAGCCCCGCGTCCGTTTGTTAGGTCCCAGAATAAGTAATAGTTTTATCATAGTGACGTCACGGTTTAGTTGGTGGTAAGGTGGTAGATATTGTTAACATGAGTAGTATGAGTACTTTACACACGAATTATATATTACTGTACATACTTACAGTTACGAATTTTCCCTTGAACCTAAATTATATTGTTAATTCAGAACTATATGTTACGATTAGCGATGATATATACATTACAAAAATTAATCACAATAACTAATTTTATACAAAAACTCGGTTGCAATTTGAGATGAATTATTTAGATGACATTCGGACGACACACGACCAGACGAACAGACGTTCGGAAAAGCGACATTTACTAGGATCTATTCCACAAGGTAGTGTTTTAGGTTGCGTGTTATTCTTAATATATATAAACGGCCTTCCAAATTTAGTTAATATACACAACATCTTATTTGCAGATGACATTTCGTTACTGTTTGAAATTGATAAAGGCGAAAGTCATAACGATACAATCAAAAAATGTCTTCACGAAGTCAATAACTGGCTAGAAGTTCAAAATCTCGAAATCAATCTTAACAAAACTAAATTAATTCAATTCCATCACGGACTTAACAAACCATTAGAAATTAATATAATAATAAATAACACCAAAATTGAGGAAGTGGACACTTTTAACATGTTAGGAATATCCCTAGACAGTAACATAAACTGGAAAAAACACATAGAAATAACTAAAACCAAAATCTCAAGCTTCCTATATGCACTGTACAACCTTCGTAGGACAACAGACTTAAAAACTGCTCTATCGGCCTATCATGCATTAGCACACTCGCGGTTAAGTTACGGAATCATGCTGTGGGGCAACAGCACAGATTCCGAGGATTTATTTGTCATGCAAAAAAAATGCGTCCGAATAATGGTTGGCATTCAATGCCCTGAAAGCAGCAGACCCTATTTTGAGGAACACGGGATACTGCCATTGCCGTGCCAGTATATCCTATCATTAGCCATATATGCGTGGAAATATAAATATTTATTTAAGGAACCAAATAGTGTCCGGAGAAAATATCAGCTTGTTATCCCCCCTTCCAAAACAAAAATGCTATCCAATAGCCCACAATATACAGCAATCCGGGTATACAATAAACTGCCAAACAAAATCAAGTCGCACAATAATTATAAATTATTTTATAAGGCAATCAAGGAATTTTTGTTACACAAATGCTATTATTCTTTAAATGATTTCTTAAATGATAATTTGGAATAAATTGAATTTCATAATAATTATGTAAAAATTTGTAATTGTAAAAATATTAATATTGAGATAATTTTATGATAAATTATAATTTAATATAATTTATGCTGGTGAATAATGTATAGCTGTTAAAATATAATTTAGACTAAGTATTATTTAAGTAACTATGTTGCTATGCCCTAACGGGTGCATGCATGTTGTAACCTAAGATATAAATAAGACCTAATGTAAACACATGTATGCAATAAATGATATGACTATGACTATGACAATTTAAATTTGAGTAAATGCCATTGTCAGACACAATGACACACAATGGCCAACCGTTTACATAAAAGGAACAATGGCTTTTGTTTAACAGATTAACGTCTTAGGCATAAAAATCATTTGAGAAGATGCGGACTATAGAAAGTGATAATAGTGAGTGAAACCGTACTGATCTAATTGACTATAGAAAGGCCGAAATGTTTAAACCTTTAAACGCGTTTTTCACAAAACTATGTTTTTTGACTTGCAGCGTTCTACCATTTGACGGCAGCGCAGCGTACCTGCGCATGATTCATAATCCCAGCAATTTCCGATCCAACGGTCGGCGAGCGAGCATTCACCCTGATCTAAGGTGCAGGGGCAGAAGGATGTAAGTGCGCTAAGGTTCGCTTGGGGATAACATACCACATCGTTAAAATCATACACTGGAATCCGCTTATAATGACATCGAAGGAAAGTGACAAATACGTCATACTAAGTGGACGTCATACTAAATTAATCCTAAATTCCTTTGCGAGAGATGAGTTTTATTAACCTTGTACCAATTATTCAACTTATCACACAAAATCAAAACTAAAACAACTTACACGGCGCACAAGCCCCAAACGTCCTCGCAGGGAAGATGTGGGGACGGCCACGAAAACTGTCACTGAACTGAAGTGTCAGTATAACCGGACATAATTTCATGTAAATAGGATTTATAGGTCATAGTAAGCGATTTGTCACTATATATATAAGTGTAACATAAATTTAAATACTTACGAACTCTCTGTGGTTCCCAAGATACAGGCTCGGCCTAGTTTGGGGACCACTGTCAAGTTTTCTGTGATGTAATGTTTTTTGCCTAATTAAACCTTTTTCATTTTTTTTTTTCATAAGCGAAGTCATCTTATCCGATATTATCACAAAGAATTTTATATGAAAACCAAACTTCGCACAGTAATTACGTCATAGTAAGCGGTTGGTCAGTATAAGCGGAGTCATAATAAACGGATTCCACTGTATTTACAAAAAAATAATTATGGCACTTAAGACACATTTACAGTTTAAACTTACCAGGATATCAGTATCAGTTAGACAGTTACGAGTATATACGTCTTTCTAAAAATTGTGAAAAAGATACATACCTACTTTTTTTTTATATGCTAGAAAATCGAGCTTGTGTCAGAGGACAAGTCTCATTTTGGGTCGCTGAGCCAACGGAGTAAGTGAGTAGTAAGTAGAAAATCGAGCTGTAATTTGAGCGTTTATGGTATCTATATACCTACATGGTATCCTCAGAGAAAAAATCGGCTTACCTACTATTTAGCATTATTAAATGTACTTTCGTTCGTAAGCGACTGTAAAACAACGCCCCCAAAAACAAAACTTGTTCCGTAAAATCATCGAAATATAATCCACTCCCAGCTATAAATATATACATACATACATACATATAATCACGCCTATTTCCCGGAGGGGTAGGCAGATACCACGGATTTCCACTTGCTACGATCCTGACATACCTACCTCTTTCGCTTCCTTCACTTTCATAACATTCCACATACACGATCGCCGGTTTAGGGTGCTCTTGACCTGGCCTTTCTTCAGGATTTTCCCGATCTGATCAGAAAAAGTCCGCCGAGGTCTGCCCCTTCCAACTCCCGTAAATATATATACTATGAATATATAATATATATACGCTAATGATCAAAACTAATGCGAATATTTTTGTTCAGGTGTGACTGTTATTTGAATGTCGCAATAAGCCTCATGCATGAAGTTTATATTTGAGCGAAATATGTTTTATTCGGATGTTTGTTACCGTTATATCATGTTACAAATGCATTTCCGTTTTTAAATTACCATTTAATTACTTAAAATTATAAATAAAAAGTACAAAAATTTGCCCGCGAAAAGCTAGTGAGCGAAACGCTCGAAACGCCACGTGACGTCACGCGTTCGACAGATTAGTGTCATTAGTAGCAAACGTCAGTTGGGCCGCCCAACGTGTGACGTCATCACGCTCTGTCGAATTCGCGCCAAAAATTATGAGCGTTTCAACCGCTCAAAAATTTGCAACATTTTAAATATTTTTTAATAAAATAATGTTAAGGTTTACAAAAGTATTTTTATCATTTCCGGTGTTCCAACGATATAAATTATGAATCCAAAAAATAAAAATAAATTCATGCATTGAGCTAATTCTACTACAATTTTCATAAATGGAAGAAAAACTCACACAATACCAAAAAGATGGGTATATTCACACTAATCATCGCAAAACCATCAAAAATCATTATTATCTCAAAGTAGGACAAGATTTATTAAACTTGTTATGTACAGTATTTTTGAATAAAATTTCCAGGTTATATTTAAAAACTGCAGTTCAAAAAAGTATTTTTTTTTTATCCTGATCCATACCATATTTATTTTTGCGATAATTTGTTCGAACTCTGTTAATTACATATTGAACTTGAGGATCATAGGTGTAACTATAGTCGGACCAAGCTACTCTTGGCATCGCATTTGCAATGGCAAAGTGAGGCAATGTCATCATTAATGTCAAACTATGAAAAAATTACACTTATATTGCCATTCCCACACTTTGTTCAAATCAATGCAAAGTTAGCGTAAACGGACTCCAATGTCACTTACGACGTTCCTCTAGGGACGTACGCTAGGCTTTGCATGTGCTAGGCATTTCCGGAGGGGGAGAGGGGCGTGGGAGCCTCGCAGGAGTGCGCGACGTTCCCACTAGCCCCATTTTACTTTGCACTTAGAACATGGTTGGCTTAGGGCTCAACATACGAACTTAGCCGCCATACAATTTACGCTCTCGTTTGAAAACCACACTGGGATAACATGTAATTTAACATGACCATTTAAGTAACATATATCTATTGTCTGGTACAGTCGCCATCAGATATATCGAAGCGGCCAAGGCGCTTACAAATATCTGAACTCGCCTATATTGTTAAGGCGCGAGGCGTTAGAGTGCGTGTTCAGATATTGTGAACACCTCGGCCGCTCAGATATATCTGACGGCGACTGTACTAGTTTTCGTTGCTAGAAATTGTAACACAAAGAGATTAGGGCGAGTAAAAGTTTTACATACAAAACTTCTACTCAGAAATCAGAAATATTTATTGTGACACTCGCAATATTTTCTTTATAAACATTTTTAGGAGACCGAGGCGAGCGGCTTTTTGATGGCGGATCCGTGTGACTCTTATAGTCAGTATAGTAAGTCAGGAGGCGTCAGTTTCATGTAGTCTGTGCGAAAAGAGGTCGTAGGAATGTATTGGCTCCGATATAATCCACGACCTCATTCCGCACAGACTCTATACACGACAATTTGCAGTGTGTGTGGCCCTCTGCGTTTCAATATGTTTTTTTTTACTCGGCTTTCGTTCTTAGGGACCCTATTACTAAGTCTCCGCTGTCCGTTTGTCTGTCACCAGGCTGTATCTCCGTGATAGCTAGTTAGTTGAAATTTTCACAGATGATGTATTTCTGTTGCCGCTATAACAACAAATACTAAAAAATAGGCCAAGTACGAGTCGGCCTCGCGTTTCAAGGGTTCCGTACATTACACAATTTAAACAATGTATATTTTATGTGAAATATGAGTGAAACGTCTTTAAAAAACCCGTAGGGGTCGGATCAAAAACTAAGTAATTAAGTCCGACTCACGCTTGACTGCACATTTCTAATAGGTTTTCCTCTGATCTATAGGTAAAGATCTATTTTGTGTATTTTTTTCAAAATTTTAGACCCAGTAGTTTCGGAGATAAAGGGGGGAATGGATATTTTTTGCCTATTTTCTTGAATAACTTCTAAACCGTTTATCCTAAAATTATAAAAAATATATATTTGAGATCCTCATAATGAGTTCTTTCATTTGATATGTGAGACGATATAGTTTGAAAAACTTTATTTTATAATTTTCTCATTTACCCCCCAAAAGTTTTTCCGTGTTTAAAATTCATTTGTTTACGTTACATGTCGTTACGAGTGATCCTATAAGGATTCCGTTTTTTCCTTTTGAGGTACGGAACCCTCGGTGGGCGAGTCCGACTAGCACTTATCTGGTTTTTATACAGCCAGTTCAGTTTTCATTTGTATATTTAGCCAGCATCAATAGAAGTGGATGAAACAACACGGTAAACGTATCCGCCACCTCGAATACTTTTCCAAATAGTGATATATCTGTACGGTTCGCATTCCAATGTATTTTCAACAGTCTAATTGCTCTACATATACAGACAATATCTCTCTTATTAAAGAATGAAACTTTTGACGCGTAGTCTGATACCCTACTTTTATGATTCTAATATTTCTAATTGTATTAACAAGAGACCCTCTTACAACTAGCGATCAAAACCAATTATTTTTCACATAACCTATTCGAAAAAGGGCTTTTCCTTCCCCGCTAGGAGGGATCAAAGCGGCACTTTTCCCTGCTAGGACGGATCAAAGTCAAACTTTTCTGTTCTAGAACACGTTATTTTTCCTTTTTGTATACAATTTTTTACGTTAAATAATATTTTGGAACATAATATTCATATTCATATTCATATATTTTATTGGTAATAAATATTTACATGTCAAAATAATATAAATACAATTGTAAATAACATTCTTAGTTGAAGGTACTATTGCTAAAAAATAATTCTTTATGTTCATAGAACGCCTGCTCTATAAGCCATTTTTTAAGTTTAGCTTTAAATATTGCTGCACTATGTGCAGCGATGATTTCACCCGGGAGGTGGTTATAGATCTTGCGACCCATGACGTGTGTGAGCTTTCCTGACTTTGCGAGTCGGTGTGGCACGCAAGGTAGCTTACCAGCGCGCGCGCTGCGGGTCTCATACCGGCGCGGGGTAGCGTTACAGTTTTTAGGCGTTGAGTCTACTTCTTCCCGTGTAGTTACTGCCATATTGAAAATAAAGAGAGAAGGTAGAGTTAAAATGCCTAGTGACTTGAAGTGTGGCTTGGTAGTTTCGGTCTGAGGGATTCGCACTATAGCTCTTACTGCCCGCTTTTGTAGACGAAATACCCTTTCCCAGCGGCTGCTGCCCACAGTTCGACCCCATACTAAAGGTGCGAATGTATGGACGCGAAATAGCACGCTCGAACCATTTCCGTCGGAAGTAGTCTCGCTAGTCGTTTAATCGCGAAACATGCCGTAGCTAATCTATAATTTAATTAATAATAATTTCCTCATAGGTGATGTGAAAAGCAATATGTGTCACATGGTTCCAAAACTATTTCCACCTTGGCCGTTAACACTTGAATCCCTCACTACGCTAAGGATTCTATCTTAGAATCCCTTGCTACGCTCAGGTTTCAATTATAGAATCCTTCGGTTCGTTCAGGATTCAATGTACGTCCTCCTCGTCGAAAATATGTAATTTTGCTCCCTTGTGACACAATCTACTATTCTGGAATATTTTGATTTATGTTTTAAGTAGTCATATATGTAATTTTGATTCAAATAGACCTTTTTGTTTTTGTAATGTGACATTTTATCCAAATTAATTCACGATTTGGAACCCAAAGTTAAGCGCGGTCTAGAAATCCTAGCCTCAAACAAAAGCCTACATAAGCTCCTCGTCCTTTCAAAAGCTAGTATAGAAGATGAGAGCTTAGCTTCACAGACCCCCGGTTTCAAATATAAATATTCGTTCTACTCGCCCAAGACTTTAATAATCTCTCGACTATATACAGTACAGGGTGATCAATCCAAATGGGGGGTCGATGTTGCTCCACGTCCGTAGGAATTACCTTAGATAACCCTACACGTGATCCCCGGGTGGTGCTAAGAGCGCAACAACTTTGGCAGCTGCACTGTCTCTTCAAGGTCTCGCAGCTTACTCTACTTTAACAACCATACTCAATATAATCCAAATGGGTCAGTAGGGAGAAGTCAGAAACAACGAGAGATAGCGACATCTGTTCTTATTAACTATGGCTTCGATTTTCGATTTAATAATACCCATTTGGATTGATCAGCCTGTGTAATAAGGATCCTGACCTAATTATTTGTCAACTTTTACGCCCACCTTGACGCCTTTCTGTTTTGACCTATGGTTGACTGGTAGAGAATGCCTATAGTGGCATTAAGTCCGCCTGTTGTACTCTTTTTATGTGCAATAGTTTAAAATAAATAAATAAATAACTTTTAGCGTTTTCCTCGAGAATGATATACGCTCTATGGTTCATGTCATAGTCTCCTATACATTACAATACTCTTTGGTCTCAGAGCCTACCTAGCGCCACCGGAGAGATTAGGAACTATTATTTACAGCTGAAACATGGAGACTATATAAAGGAGCCAAATCTCTATGTATGAAAAGTGTCCATCAAAAAACAGTAATTAGGCAGCGCCACCATACACCGAAATACTACCAAAAACAACCTACGTAATTTGGTCGGGTTATTTGTCGGTTCATGTTATACTCATGTCCCAGAGCCTAACTAGCGCCACCGGAGAGATTAGGAACTATTATTTAAAGCTCAAAGCGGTCACTTTTGCAACAATTTTGCCATAAGAGATTGGCATCCTATCTATACCATCCATAAGCTGAAAGCTGGTCACTTTTGAAACATTTCTGCCATAAGAGATTGACATCTTTGAGTTGACATTTGATTCTGTTAATTTAATATGAAGTTAATCTCATAACTAAATTAAGCTTAATAAGCTTAGCATAATATGACGAATTTAATCGTTTAACTGACAGGTATAAGGGTTTTGATAGGGTTTTTGATGGGGTTAATTCTGAAACTAAGAGCTTAATTGTGTCGGTTGTCATGGTAACATCCTTAACATTTAATAACTACGACTGCGGCGACTGTTAAGATCAATTTAGTTTGCGCTCAGTCATTAACCTCTATTCGAGATTAATTCTATATCGGGTTCGGGGGTCGGGTCGGGTATAATCTTTTACAAGCTTAACCGGTGATACAATTATTCCGAATTATGAGGTATCTCAAAACAAGCGTTTTAATAATTCGATTAAAAACCTCGATTAGGGTTTCAGCCCCTGATTCTCAGGTATTAGAGCAAAATAACACATTTTTAATTATTTAGTCAAATCTCGATCTCGTCGACCCCTCGAAAGGGGTCATCCATTAATTACATCACAGGGGGGGAGGGGGGAGTCACGAACTTTGTGACGTCACATTAACTTATTAAAATTATTTTATTCGCAGGACAGTTAACAAGTTAAATAACAAGTTTTTGGAACGATAATTATTTTAATCGTTTAATTTTCTTTCCCAATTTGTTTTGGGTTATAAAATTACTAACATTTCTTTTGTCAAAAATATTTTGATAAGATATTAATAATACGTCATTCGATTTGACGATTTCATTGAAACAATGTGACGTCACACCAGGGGGGTGGGGTTTGCCAAATGTGACCAAGTGTGACAAGGAGGGGGGGAGGGGTCAAAAAACCTCGAAATTCGTGTGACGTAATTAATGGATGAACCCAAAGTCTGGTTGAGATCCCGAAACACCCAATCTCGATTTAGATTTTTCGTGCGATCGCAAATCTTCGTGCGAGATGCATTCCCTAGTCACTTTCACTACGCTGGTTCTCCCAACAACTCGACTCCTGCGCAATACGAGTACGAGCCGGCCATCGCGGCAGGTGGCATAACTGCACACTAATTACCCTCCTTAACGACGCCATTCGTCATCTTCTTGTTTATTTCCACTGGCACTATATTATGGCATACCTGGGTGTAATCAAAGAACTCGAGACGGCATAATCCATTAGTACGAGCTAGTACAAAAAAACGAGCGAGTGCTGTTGAACCATGCTTAGAACGTAACCTACACTAACTAACGCAGCGTACTACGTAGGCGAACAACACGCGAACGCGAAGCGATGCGGCGCGGGGTGAATTAATCCTTTGATACCTATAGAAGTGTCCTACGTGGGCGATCTCGTTGCGAACGCGAACGCCGTGGGCCCGCCGCGCCGCGCCGCGCCGCTTCGCTTCGCGTTCGCGAGTCGTTCGCTTACGTAAGACGCTGCGTAACCTTACTAAGGGCGTCCGGCTAGCGCGGGTGGTTCAAAATGTCAAATGCATAGAAGTTTTGGGGGTTTCAAGCTTTTTTATCAGGAATTTTCACTCCTTATTCATAATTGTGGTAAATTTGTGTCCATATTTGATTAATCATAGTAAGCAATAGATATTGCTCAATAAATGTTGGTGGTTTAAAAAAAGTGCCAACTAAAATATATGCAAAATTAAACAGGTTGAAAAAATGACACATTTAGATATTAAAATACCTTTGTGTATATTAGAACGTATTGATTTTATAGAAATAAGCATAGAAGAATTTTGAGATCTGTTTTTTTGGACCTTTCTACAGTGGCGCCAACTGGTGAGCACAAAAACGGTAGCCCTCATTAATAGGTAAAGCCGGTCAAACAAGTTTGTCAGTAGCAAAAGGCGCGAAATTCAAATTTTCTATGGGACGATTACCCTTCGCGACTACATTTTTTAAATTTGCCGCTCTTTTTTACTGACGGAAATGGCTTGACAGACTATACTACCGACACCTACACGTGTTGTTATGTTGGCAACAGTGTAGCCAACCAGTAAAACCGGTGACCTTTTAGAGCCGAGCTTAAAACCTAGTGGACCTAGACAGTGAAAGTGGCTATGACTAGCCGCGTACGTAATCGAAAGCTTTCTTTTATTGATCTTTATTGCCTTACTCGGTATGAGTATGTTTATTTATACTTTATGCGCTTTCAAATAGTTTGCTTGATCGAATTTAAACTGTTGTGAGACATACTAACATTAAATAATTTCACGGTTTAGACACTTTTAGTCACTCGCAAGCAAGCTTGTGAACAAGTGAGAAGTGTCTAAACCGTGAAATTATTTAAAGTTTGCTTGATCTTTACTGGGAGAAAGAAATCTATTTCTATTTATTTGCCAAAATAGAGGACAATAGGGGATATTACTGTAATGCCTCTATAGTAAACAATAGAGGAACTTAATTTATACATACTGTACCTTTAACAGGTTTCTGACAAGTTTTCAGAGATAATAAAATATGACATTGATGCATCAAGGCAGTTTGTTTACAGAGGACCTACCGGGAAACACGAATCTTATCTATCTTCTATGACGACAAAAATTTTTCAAAATTCAGTTTGCAAAATGTAAGTGACAGTATAAGATAATTATCATCAAAAACATGTACCTATTACTCAACTTCACAAAACACAAAAAATATTTCATTCAATGTTGCCAACGGACACAATCCAACGATGAATCAGAGTCGGAAAACGGGCGCCATTTTTTATTATGCCATGAATGTATAATGAAACGCATATTTATGAAGCCTAGGTATTTTGCACGGTTTTCTGACTGAGGTTTGAATGAGTGCACCGGGGTCGGCGACCTTTTGACGTTACGACAAACATGGCGGAACCCCGGCTCCCAAGAGCACTCCTTTCGATTGCCTCTCCAGCGTTTTTATGAAAAGATTGCGGTTTTTCTAAATTTGTTGCGTTTGCGGGAAACTAGACGATAGTTTAAGCTTGTTTTTTGTAACGGAAACTAGTATTACCACTTAAGTTTATGTCTCTATTACAGGATGTATACACGGTGCCCATGAGGAAAGGAGAAAATTTAAACAACGTATGACTATATTTGAAGTAAAAAATGTTAAGCCGTGGAGCCGCTCGACCCCAATTTCAAAGAAAAACCCCAAATCGATGTACAGGTTAGCCGTTTGGCACACGCATACTAGAGGTCAAAACAATTTTTTTGACCCGCAGTGCCTAAAAAAATTCCCTTTGGGAGTGCTGAAACATTTATTTTTTTGTATGGAAAAAATTTTTTTTTCAAAAACCTATCGTGTTTGGTATCATACGAAAGGGCTTTTTGAGGCGATTCTAAAAATATACCACATCTTACATTTCAGCCATTTTTTTTTTATTAAAACAAAAAGAAGTTTTCTAAACATACCGAGTTTGGGCCCCTACAGAAGTATAATGTGACTATTAATTAACATACAAGATATATACAGTGGTACTAACGTATCAACATTGCGATACAGCGGGGAAATGCCGCCAGCATCCTTGGTACAATGCCTCAAGGGCCTATTTTAGATTTAAGCTAGTTATTAATTTCTTTTACGTAGTACCCATGTGTCTATTATACTTCTGTAAAGAAAATAAGAATACGACACGTCGCCGGGTTCCAAGTCTTCCAACTCGTACCTTTTAAGCTATATTTTTTTATAAAATTAATTCTATGGGTGTCCCAAACCAAATCCGCCAAGGCGCCAACATTGTTAGAAATTGACCTACGTGCTAAGGTCTAGTAACGGGTTTTTACGAACCTTAATTTGTACATAGTACGTTTATAACAACCCTATAACAATCGAACGACCAATGGCCCTACACCCTAATCGATACAACCATAACACTAAACATTTAACTTAGCGTATTTATCTAACAAAATTAGACTTTATTCCCTAAACTTAAGGCATATTTTTAACCAATAACTAATGATAATGCCATAAGCGGATATTCAGAACGGCAACAACGAAAAGTATTTTTTGCAGTATAATAATAGGGCGTATACGTCGTTTTGGAGTTGCGCCTTGTTGAAACGTGTTCGGAAAGCGAAGGATGTTGCGTCAGTGGTCCTGAAAGTTGCAATTTGGCATGGATACATCAATTATGCATGGCAACAGAACGGTATAATAAAAACTGCAAAAAAAATGTTTTTATACAAAATGTTTTTTTTTTGTTTTTTTTTTTGCTTAAACCATTTAACCCAATGTTGTGGGGTATCATTGGATAGGTCTTTTAAAACGAATACGAGTGTTAAGCAACCATTTTTTGATAAAGTAAACATTTTCGGAAGTAATCGCTACGAAAGAAAAAAAATGTCCCTGTAATTTTTCGCAGTCCTTTTTTTTCTATGTTTGGCTTAGAAAATTTTAGTCGCCCCACGTTAGGTAGCATAATAAGGCCTGGTAGTTTATTAAGGTCTTGTTCATTTTTATGGTTTCGAAAAAATGTGAAATCAATTTAAACGTTTCAATAGCTACCTTTATACACTTATTTAGAAAGCATCTCACCGTTGTTTTTATAATTTATGTACGAAACATTACTTGCAGAACATTTGTTACTCTAAATGGTATAGGTTTTATTGCGTGATGCACATAGGCATTATTAACCGAAACTTTTATAAGACTTATTCATAAGAAGTGCACAAGATATAATTAATGTAGTGGATTGCTGTTAGCTTTTAATTATATAATTTTATATGTTACTCTAATAACCAAGAAGATTACATTGTTGTAAGTACGTTATTTTATAGGTAGGCCTTATTATACTATAGGCCTTATTAGCTTAAATAAATATCACAACCTTCGTGAATAACTTCCCTGTACGAATTCTAGAAAGGATTTGTGGCCCAATTATTTACAATATGTTACGAGCACTCAACGATATTGGGAATTTGGAAGGAAGATCAAAAATACTTACATCGACCAAAATAGGTATATTTCCTTCTGGAACCTAAAAAATAATGATACTGAAGATGTTTCGCTTGGAGTAAATAAACACCGTAAAATGGTACTATGCTATGTATTTGCTCCACTTTAATTAAATTTTGAATATTCGAATTTAAACTGTGAGACATACTAACATTAAATAAATTCACGGTTTAGACTCACTTGTATTAGTCACTCGCGCGACATGTTTCGGAGAGCCTAGGTCTCCTTTCTCAAGCACTAATAGTGCGAGCAGCGTTCACGACGTGTATACCGCGGCAGTACGCAATACACGGTCGTCGTGAACGCTGCTCGCAATATTAGTGCTTGAGAAAGGAGACCTAGGCTCTCCGAAACATGTCGCGCGAGTGACTAAAACAAGTTAGTCTAAACCGTGAAATTATTTAATTTTGAACATTTTTTTAACTGTTCATTATTAAATATTCAGACGAATTTAATATTAAGAAGAACATCTTATGTATATTTTATCGGTAAATCAACTTTATAAAATGTTTTTTATTACCACCATTGCACCTTTAAACAATTTTGGCATGCATCGAACATAAAGACATCATGCTCTGTAGTTTGTCTCATAAAGGCATATTGGTCATAAAACAGTAACATCTGACACGATCTCAATAGTTTTGTTTTTGTATACGTCTTAATTTAAATTAATTTAATCATATATTATTATGTAATTCGTTTTAAATGTTTTATCCTCATATGGAAATATTTTCTGGATTAAATAATTTAATTCAATAGTAATATAGTCACTTTGTTTGTTTTGTATTTAATGGCATTTTCGTCGCATGTCCATCGATTATATAACCGGCGGGTCAAGGCAAATCGACCCGGCCCTACCCAAACTGTATTTATAGTTGAGCTTCGTCACGTATTAGTAGTTCAATAAGGGGGCGTTCAAATACTACGTAACGCAATTTTCGAGGATTTTTAACCTAATCAAATATTTACATTAAATAGTTAACATGAAATGTCAACCACCACCCTCCCGCCCCTGTAACGCATCGTAACATATTGCAAGACCCCCCCCCCCGCAAATTGCGTTACGTAATATTTGAACGCCCCCTAATAGTGACTAGGCTAATTAGGATAGCAGGGTTCAGATTTAAGACAAACTTGAGTATTATCTACTGACGGTAAAAAACGTTATGTTTTTCGTAAGTTTTACTTATCTTACACGGAGTTACATATAATTCGTTTTCAAGCAAAAAAGGTACCACATTGTCGCTTGCCATATCCTTATGGCAAGCGACAATGTGGTACCTTTTGATTGAAAACGTCACATTATCTTTGCCTACTATTAAACCTTTACTAGACCTTTCCATTACTAAAAGTCGTTTTAACATTTAAAGGGTTGATTATTTTTTTAACAAAGTGTTTTTATAACAAAGTGCCCGCTGATATAGTGAATTTGCCACATAACAAATTTAAGTCACATGTTAAGCGCTGTTTTTCAAGCAAGGAGTACTATACTGTAAAAGATTTTATAGACGATAAAGATCCCTTTAAGACAAACTCAAACTCAAAAATTATTTATTTCAAGTAGGCATAAAAATAAGCACTTTTGACAAGTCATACATCATAATCAAGAAAAAAAAATATAACAAACATACATTGAATTAAATTTTAAACAAGAAATAAATAAATACATATGGTAACAATTAATAAATTAATAGAGTCAATATCAAAATTACATACAAGAAGGGAATAAAATATCAGACAATTGGTAACAATTAATAAATTAATTATAAATTAATAGAAAATCAATATCAAAATTACATACAAGAAGGGAATAAAATGTCAGACAATTTGTAACAATTAATAAATTAATAGAAAATCAATATCAAAATTACATACGAGAAGGGAATAAAATGTCAGACAATTTGTAACAATTAATAAATTAATAGAAAATCAATATCAAAATTACATACGAGAAGGGAATAAAATGTCAGACAATTTGTAACAATTAATAAATTAATAGAAAATCAATATCAAAATTACATACTTACAAAAAATGGAATAAAATGTCAGCACAAGAAATAAAACAAACATAAATATCATTCAGTCCCAGTTTTGTCATTAATGTAATCTTTGGTACTATAATAAGCTTTACAAATTAATTTACTTTTAATACAGTAGCTTGATCTTGATAGTATGATAAAAATTTAAGCAATATTGGTTTTTGTTTTAGTCTTTTTTAGGGTTCTGTAGCCAAATGGCAAAAAACGGAAGCCTTATGGATTCGTCATGTCTGTCAGGGGAGGGGGTCAAGCAAATGTGACATGTTGTGACAAGGGGGAGGAGAGGAGGGAGTCACAAAATGTGACGTTACTTTAACTTTATCTGTAACCGAAAATAGTTTTCACTTTTTTATTCGCTAAACAGGTAAATTATATTGTCTTCAGTTACCGCGATAGTTACTTATAAAATAAAATGATATGATATGATGGGATGTATTATAAATTCAATATACGCGATATAATCCGTTTTCATAGTTTTATTTCACAGGTAAATAATTAGTTTTTGCAATGATTATTGTTTTTATCATGTAATTTTCATTTCTTATCGGTTTCGTGTTATAAAATTTAGAATATTGCTTTCATCAAAAAAAATACAACAAACAATCAAAATATTTATTGTTGGTCATGAGTTACAGAGATATTATTCTTATGTACAACGGTCTTCATGTCCTGCCTCAGAGAGGCGTACAATATGGAATAATAATACCTAATTCGAATTGCGATTTCGTTGTAAACAAAATTGCCAAATAAGTGACGGCACACCAGGGTGGGTTTGCCAAATGTGACCAAGTGTGACAAGGAAGAGGGGGGGGGGGGTCAAAAAATCTTGAATATCGTCTGACGTAATTTATGGATGACCACGTATTATAACTTGGACCTTTTCAAGTCGAGAGTGAATAGACATCTCTTAATTTTGCGTGTTCAATCCTAGACCGCATCGGCCTGTCACCATGCCTGTCACGTTCTTACAATGTAAGTGCGAAAGTGACAGGCATAGTGACAGGTGATAAAAATGCAACCATGGAGACTGTAAAAAGGAGCCAAATCTCTATGTATGAAAAGTGTCCATCAAAAAACAGTAATTAGGCGGCGCCACCATACACCGAAATACTACCAAAAACAACCTACGTAATTTGGTCGGGTTATTTGTTGCCTTATATGGCTTATGTCCCAGAGCCTAACTAGCGCCACCGGATAGATTAGGAACTATTATTTAAAGTTGAAAGCGGTCACTTTTGCAACAATTCTGCCATAAGAGATGTGCATCCTTTCTATACCATCCATAAAATGCAACCATGCTGACACCGCAGATGAGATTCTGGATAATGTCGTTGATAATGTTACTTGATTCCTTTGTACTTTTCCTTTCCTTCGATTAGGCATTATTGACACAATTGAAAATGGTGTTTATTCCGTAGCCAGCGACTCGGAAACGGGGCCGAGGACAATACAACGTTCTACACAATTAGGGCGCTTCAATGATCAACACGTGTAAGTATTCTAATAAAATATACAATCAACATGTGTTAAAATATAATTATCACATTGCTAATTGATGTCCCTTCCCAAAGCTGTAACGGAAATATGAAATGAGTATTTTACACAAAAAATACATGCTGTATCTACAGACCGTATTGTGTCGCTTAACTTGAAACTTGGGTAAATCCATTCGACCCTCTCAGCAAATATTTAGGTACCCTGTTACCTTTTTTTAATAACAAAATCGCATTATCTGACAGACGGATTTACCCGAGTTGGAAGTTAAATTAAATATCTTTATGTCAGACCCATAAGTCCATATATAGTTAGTTACATTAACTTAAAAGCTATATTATTCATTTGAATCTGATCAATTTTACTTTAGAGTGTTTTTTATCTGGAACTATGTGACCTCTGTTGTTATTGAATAAGTATACCTATAAGTAGAAGCCCCTAGAGGGGCTAATGAACTAAGTGTTCAAAACTTAGGATTATTGTAAGGCTTCCATCGCCATTAATTTTCAATTTGGTATGTTTTTTATTTTATGTTATTTTTTCTCTCTTTTTTGTACGCATGTGTGTGTGCGTAAGTGTTAGCATTAGTTTAAAATTGAATATTTTGTTACTACCTGTGAGTTCCTGTAATTGGCTTCCTGTTTTAATCTTGTTGTTTATTGTAAGTGTATAGCTGTTGGTTCTCCTTAACATAAATAAATAAATAAATAAATAAATTATTACCTATTAAAGTTACCTACACTGTTTTTTTTTTGTAAGCTTCACATTCTCGTAGATATCTACCTATACAGATGTACTGCATAATTGTTTTCCATCGTATTTTCTCGGAAACGTTCGTATTTGTCATGCTACTTCAGTCTGCGTCAGTACTTTTTGTACCGAAACCACACCGAAACTGACTGACTGATATAGCAATGAGGGCTAACGCGTATGAATTCGCCGCTAGGGGCGCTAGTGTAGATGGTGGTCTTTTCCATAGTTCGAAATGTCAAATGTCACTTGTCACTTCAATGACTGACAGCTGTTCTTTAGTCTTTTGGACCACCATCAACAGAGGCGCCAACTTGTGAGCAAAAAAACGGTAGCCCTCATTAGCAAGATACGTTCGTAGGTTTCCGTGAAAAATACGATGGAAAGTAATTATGCGCTACTTAAGTACTATTTTTTAATCATTCGTCTACTTCTACAATAATGATTCTGAAGTGCCTAAACTGGAAACCTGGTTTTGCTTTATTAGAAAATTCCTAAAGCTTCTTTGTCTGCCGTTCTGACTACTGTGATGTGCCGTCAGAAAAATTTAATAATTGCAAAATTCTGGGGAAAATGATCCATTACCGAAACGAAAATTTCCTTTATTTCCTTTGATAGTTTCCTGCAATTTCCCATAACTTTTCCAGCTTTTTGGAGACACCGCATCTTTCACATCTGTATACCAGACTACAGACTACTAAGTATACTGGTTACCGAAATATGGTACAGTCAAGGGCATAAATATATATACATTCCCAAAGTTTCAAAAATATGTGTACGCTCTTACACCTTAGACAATAAAGTGTCCACATATTTTTGAGCCATTTGTCTGGATCGATATTTTTGTCTTCGACTGTACCTAAGTAACTTTTTTCGAAATAAAGTTCTTAAAAATAAGTAACTATATTCTTAAAAATTTTAACATAGCCTGTCAGCGTAGGTACCTAATATTCGTAGGTATGGTTAAAATAATTATAATCTCCAGCCTAAAGGGGCCCACTGACTATCAGTCCGCCGGACGATATCGGTCTGTCAGTTAGAACAAAAATTAGACAGTTCCGAACAACTGACAGGCCGATATCGTCCGGCGGACTGATAGTCAGTGGGGCCCTTAACACTTTTAATGCTCTAACACTTTTAATGGTCGTGTACATATTTTCGGCACTGCAAAAATCCGCTGTGCAGTGTGCCAAATTAGATAGCTCAAGAATTGTCACGCTCACGCCCTTTTGCGAGCCTCCCTACCCGACCAAATTAAAAACACACGCCTACCGCAACACAACCACGCTATCACTAACTTCCGAAATAACCCGACCTACACACCTACTCCACGAAAACATCCGTCGATAGGCCGATTTCTGTCGCACGCACCATGACTCATGTGCGTGGGAAAGGGACGGGTGGCTCTGACGTAGGGTTGGAGAATAGCGCTACAAGGTCACGCGGCCTAGTACAAGATGCCAGAAAAAATACTTCCCAACGTTTAAGGTATGACGTTTGGGCGGTGATGGGGCGCGCAGAGGCGACAACATGGATGACTAAGAGTAATCTACCTACGCTCGTTCAAAGATGAGGTAGAGTAGGTGTGTCAGATTTCGTCCACTTATGATGCCAACTTTGAAATGCGTAAAAAAATCTTAATGTTACTCTTACCAAAGATAGATATAACTCCGTAATAGATGGATACAGTCTAAGGAAAAAACGTGGCTCGAAAATCAAGAAAATTTGATTCTCTTTCAGAGGGCGCTACTAGTTTTGGCCTACAGTCGTATAGATGGCGTTGACGGTTTCGTTTGTTATTTAACAATTTTAACGCATATCAGTGAAAGAACATGGGTCAAAATCATAAAAATAATTAATGCAAATAAAAAAAATCATTTATCTATATTTAAATACATTCTATCGTATTTTTATAAATCGTCATTTTTAGTTTTAAAGTGTGTCGACAGATGGCAGTGAATTTACTGGGGTTACAAAATTTACTATGACAGTACTGCTCTAGTATAAGTTACTCTATGCTCTTACTTAAATGTGTTATATTTGAAGGCATGTTTACAAAAACAACATATGTAGACATGAATTTACAGGAAACGAAAAAAACGAAATGTCTTATTCTTATATATTAGTTATTGGACATAAACATTGTATAGGTGATTTTAGTAAGTGGCCAATAGTTCCGAAATATACGATTACACATTTAAAAGACCAGTATTTTTGGAAAAAAATTGAAAAATAAGTTCGTCACTTATGCTGTTTTTGTAAAATTTTGTTAGTTATGTTCTTTTTGTAAGAAAATAAAACAAGTTTCTATTGAAATTATGTTTTGTATTATCAGGGAGGTACAAAGTTATCTTATTTAACTAGTGGATTTATTTATTTTATACTGATTTTGGACAATTGGGGTCATTTTTGGACACTATCTTTTGCTCTACGTGTAGATCCTGCTTAGACGAATGCTATGATACCAAAAACTCAAATCCGCAAAAAATGTTAGTTATGTTGTTTTTGTAAACATGCCTTTATTTGTTTGTATTGCTCATATTGTCTATTTTAGGTTAATATTACTTGACCTTTAATAATATTTACGGTTTTATAAAAAATATAATTTGCAAAAGTAGTGTTATTTTAGCTTCCGTCCACCTATGAGCTAGTTTTCGTCCACGTATGAGCTAGTTTCCGATCACTGCATTATTGAGTTAAAAATCGATTATATATTTCATTTTTAGTTGGTTTTATCGTTTTTAGTTGGTTTTATAGCTTCTGCCCGCGACTTCGACCGCGTATAATGATCATTTTCGCGATAAACTTAACCTATGTCCTTCCTTGGGACTCAACTGACTCAAGCTATTTTCAAACCAAATTCGACAATCATTAATAGAAATCGGTCCAGAATTTAATTGTACAAAATACCATTTTATTCACACACCGTTGACAAAGGAGTGGACGTAAATGAAATACAGATCATATTGAGAGGAAAAACAAATGTATTTAGTAGATATATATCTGTGGTAGAGTGTAGAATAAATACATAGCCCGATTTTTAAGCGATTTTTGAGTTCCAGCTGAAAATGTACCCTTCATGATAAAATAACGTAAGTGCGATGACGACTGTTTTGTTTTTACATTACAAATATTACAATCTTTAATTTACATAGTTTTACCTATCCCGTTGTCTGTATGTAATCAAATCCTGCAAGCTAAATCGACCCATTTCCCATTATTCGATTGAGCTGCATCATCACATATAACTAATATATAAGTACTTATGTTATTATAACTTGGGCAATATTACCTATGGTACCATAGAGCAGATCTGACGATGGAGAATAGTTATTTGTGCAACAAGAGAGGAAAGTTGGTTTTTCTTGCGAGTGTTTATTTTGAGTCCCGAGATGTAAAATAACTTTGCTCTCGTGTTGCACACATAATTTTTCACCTCAGTAGTGAGAACATATTAAAGGTTAAAATGTATTTCGAATTACACAGAATAAACAGAAAAAAAAAGTATTATAATATGCACGATACGATAAGATACGATACGATACGAGACAAGACGAGCGAGACGAGACGAGACGAGACGAGACCGGACCGTACCGTACCGTACCGTAGTATGAAGTTCATGGCCTTCATTAAATTAAAAAGCTACATTGTTTCACTCCCTGGAGTGAGGAAAGTCGCACTCCAGGGAGTGACGAAAGTAGGCTTGTTCGAGCTGCTGAGGTGAAAAAAAAATTGCCCACAGGAAATTAGGAACTCTGTGGTAAAACAACGCAACCTCATTGTATACCTATAGTTTAGAATTGTCTCGAAGTACAGTCAGCGATAGAAGCTTGTCTCAAAGATTTACGAATTGACAAAAAAAACTTGATATACTTATGTTTTAACCTAAGAATAATAAAACTATAATCTATGACGTGTAATATGAAATATTATTATAAATAAATGAGTATGAGTATGAGTATGAGTATGAGTATGACAATATTCAATCGTTTCAAGGCGTGTCACCGTTGTGCGTGTAATACGCACTTGCTTGGAGACCGTATAAAGGAGCCAAATCTCTATGTATGAAAAGTGTCCATCAAAAAACAGTAATTAGGCGGCGCCACCATACACCGAAATACTACCAAAAACAACCTACGTAATTTGGTCGGGTTATTTGTTGCCTTATATGGTTCATGTTATACTCATGTCCCAGAGCCTAACTAGCGCCACCGGAGAGATTAGGAACTATTATTTAAAGCTTAACGCGGTCACTTTTACAACGATTCTGCCATAAGAGATTGCGATCCTTTCTATACCATCCATACGTACTTGATTCAAATTTGATTTAAACTCATTTTGTACGTCATCACATTGTTATAGATATGTAGTAAAAAAGTAATAAAGAAGGTTGTAGCGAGTTATTGAGTTGTAAATGTTGATGCGAGATCAATACAGTTTGAGGCAGACATCTTGGGGTTGGTTATTGAATTAATTTCGACGTAGATGGGTTTTAAATTGGAAAAACAAACTCGGAAAACGATATTGGCTGTGGCACAGAATAAGTAATCGTGTTATCATACAGAACGGCCACGCACCTCCCCGCCCCGACTCGAATTACCTCGCCCCGCGACAGCAGATTGACGGCCGTTTGCCGGCCACTCAGTACTATTTTTAAGCAACCTACTCACACTATGACGCATGACGCGTGTACTAATGTGCCGATCACACATAGAAAAGCAAGTGATTTTTGATTTTTGATGTCCGCCCTGTGGCTGTGGTAAAAATTCGTTTGCACTGTCAACATTATATAATGTATACCTATAGGTACTTGGGGGTCATCCATTGATTACACGTTTAGGGCGAGGGAGTGGGGTCAAGAATATGTGACATGTCGTGACAAGGGGAAGGGGGGGCAACACAAACTTGGTGACGTCACTTTCACTTCATCTGTAACCGAAAATGGTTTAGATTTTTTTATTCGTTGTACAGTTAAATACATAGTTTTTTTTTCATCTCTTTTTTTCATGTCATTTTATTTCTAATCGGTATCATGTTATATGATTTGTAATATTGCTTTCATCACAAATATTTTTCATAAAAATAATAATACCTAATTCGAATTGTCAATTTCGTTCAAAACAAAATTGCCAAATATGTGACGTCACACCAGGGGGAGGTTAGCCAAATGTGACCAGGTGTAACAAGGAGGAGGGGGGGACAAGAAATCTTGAAATTTGTGTGACCTAATTTATGGATGACCCCTATTGTTATACCTCTATGCCACGTTTATGTCGGTGAGGATACAAAAACATCTTAAGAACTTAATGTTTTCTTAAAGTGCTTGCTTTTCTGCCGACTTCTTTGTTAAGTTACCTACTTATAAGCTTGTTTGTATTTTGTATTCATATATTTTCTTATATAGGTAGGTATGATCTTCGTTTACTCAAATACATAAAGATATCATTCGGAAGCTTCCATTCAAACTTTCTTCAAATATTTTAATATTTGTTTTATTTTATTTATATGAGCCTGGTGTCCCACTGCGGGGCAAAGGCCTCCCTCCTCCCTTTCCACGTTTCCCGGTCTTGACCCATCTCCCACCAGTTCCTGTGAAAAGCGTCGAGGCCATCTAAAAACAACATAAACAGGGAAATGAGCGTTTTCCTGGTTCGCAATCTGAGTAAATAGTTACTCGCGACATAAAATAACACATTTGACGGTAGTTATAAATTTCAAGTGTCACGTTGTGGACAGATCTCCATGGTAACGTTGTGGACAGATCTCCGTGGTAACGTTGTGGACAGATCTCCATGGTAACGTTGTGGACATATCTCTATGGTAACGTTGTGGACAGACCTCCATGGTAACGGTGTGGACAGATCTCCATGGTAACGTTACGGCCTTTTCATCAATGTTTTCTTATGACGTTATCACGCAAAAATATCGTCCGTAAACCGATTTTACAAAACCTTTTTTATAAGCTACTGAAGAGTTGAAGACGCAGTCCTATGGGCCAAGACATTGGATATAGTTATTTAATTCTTTATTACTTTGTAATTTTTAAGCGACTGGAATCTTGTTTGCCATACGATTAAATAAATAAACAGACAACCATTTTTTTTATAAACATAAGATTCAACCTCTTTTTTTCTATTTCTTTCCGGTAAAAGAAAAAGAGGTCACCCTTTAGAAAGATGGGCGGACGAACTTACAAAGTTCACAAACGACCACTGGACAAAAGAAGCCCAAGATAGGAAAAAGTGGAGAGAAATGGAGGAGGCCTATACTCGTCGAGATGTCTTTAATAATAATCAAATTTAAAAAGAACAAAATTTTATACTAATAATAATTATAATTTTTATACAATGAAATTTAAAAATAATATCAATATGTATATTAATTTAACCGATAAAAATGAATTGTAAAAATAATTGTATAATTTAAATATATATTGTAATGTATTATTAAAGAAATAAAAGGCCTAAATAAATAAGATTCAACATTTCTCACGGACTCGCATAGGCTTAATCAAAAGAAAAAACGCGTTCGCGAAACAGTCTAATTTGTATTAACTAATCTTTGGCGAGGTCATCGGCCGGGGCGCCTGCGGGTTTCGAGTGTGAACAAAACTGAACCGAACACACCAAGATATGGATACACACGCGTCGGCCTTATACTAAGGCGATGGGGTTGAAATTCGCGTGCGCCGGCGGCGGTTATTTCTGTTTTTTTCGAACTGATCACTTGCACGCTAGACGGAGCGAACAGAAAGTAAGGTCATGAAACCTTTTTGGCGTTACACTGTATAATTCGGCTAGATATCGACAGTGACAGTCTTGTATTACATTTTAAAATAGTGAAAACCAGTGGCGTAACTAGGGGGGGGCAGAGGGGGCAAGTGCCCCGGGCGGGGCGCCATCCAAGGGGGGGCGCCAAAATGGGCAAAAGGCAGCAACAGGGAAACTTTTGTCAGTCGTCAGGGGGCGCAAATTTGGTGACTGCCCCTGGCGGCATATCCTGTAACTACGCCCCTGGTGAAAACCAGGTATAAAGTACCTATAATAAAAAGGTACATCGAAGGGAAATTTCTGTCTGTGACATACAGGCTGTCAACTATTCAAATTGGGCTTTTAAACACTACATTTATGGCGTTATTCATAAACCTCAATTAGTTATTGATAGTTTTTCTTAATCTGTCATTTTGACATGTACTTCTTAGAATGGGATAAGACATAAATTAGAATTTTATAAGTAGGTCTACAATGGTTAGTAATTTACCTTTGTTAGCATTGTATAAGTTAAGTATGAGATCAATGAGGGCTATCGTTTTTTTGCTCACCAGTTGGCGCCTCTGTTGATGGTGGTCTAAAAGACTAAAGAACAGCTGTCAGTCACTGAAGTGATAAGTGACATTTGACATTTCGAACTTTGCGCCACCATCTACACTAGCGCCCCTAGCGGCAAATTCATACGCGTTAGCCCTCATTCAGATCATCTATGACTGCTGAAAGCAATTCAGCATCACGCGAGATCTAGCGATTGGCGATCTACACGTTTTCACGTATGTTACGCAGGCTTACTATACGTTCGTTTGTTTTGAGCTCTCGATTACAAAGTTTTCAAACCGTGTTTATTGTGAATCTTACTACCCAGGGAATAGACGCTATTTTTGCGTGTGACGACAGACGTTCGTTTGTTTTGAGCTCTCGAATACAAAGTTTTCAAACCCTGTATATTGTGAATCTTACTACTCAAGGAATAGAGGCTATTTTTGCGTGTGACGACAGACGTTCGTTTGTTTTGAGCTCTCGATTACAAAGTTTTCAAACCGTGTTTATTGTGAACCTTACTACCTAAGGAATAGAGGTTATTTTTAGCGTGTGACGACTGCTAGCTGGATTCATTTTGAAATAGGTACAAACAGCAACACTCGTGAAGTCGTGACTGTCAATCGGTGGGCCTTATGCATTTTGTAATAAGGTTTACAGATGCACACTATGGACAGTTAACAGTGTGGGCGATGGTACCTACTCTGTTTTTAATGCCATTCCTCAACCCACCAACGGAGCGGCAGCTGACGTTCACGAGGGTTCATCATACATAGCCGTTAACCACTATACGAGTTTTCGCCCGGGAGGCGATTGGTCATGGAAATCTGTTCCTGGCCCGCGGTCTAATCCTATTGGCCAATTTACAACCCAAACTTTTATAGCGGAGACCGAGGTGAGTTAAAACAGAGGTAGGTACAGTCAATTTTGAGATATCTATAACTGTTATCGAGCTGGAAAAAATGATGTTTAGCCTCGTCTCGTTGCGTACCTGAAGTTGTTTCAACTTACCTAGGTCTCCCCTACCCGTTTTTCCCCAAAGCCAAAAGTTTCATCGCTATGTGTTTGTCCGTCTGTGTGTGTGTGCTCTCTGTGGCACGTTACGGTAGGCCGTAGGGTAAACAAAACGGGTAAACCGATTTTTATGGTTTTTTTAGGGTTCCGTACCTGACACATGAAACTTATAAGTTAACGTAAAAAAAGATACGGCCGTTTATGCCGCAAAAAACGTATATTTCGAAACTCGAGGGAATCAAAATTGATAAGGTACATCCCGTTGACCTAGAACTATGAAATTACTATGTAAATCCTCATTACTAATCACTATTTATATCTACAATGTTGCAAACTAGTAATATCGTCTTAAAGGGTACAACTGTTGATACTCATTAAAAAATGTACCTAGTTGTACTTCTTGTACCTACACAGTTTACACAATAAGTATTTCTGATTTCTTACACTACAAATACAGGAAATAATCTGAAAACAGTACTTGTTCAAAAAAAATACTTAGTTCAATTTGTACGGAACCCTCGGTGGGCGAGTCCGACTCGCACCTGGCGGGTTTTTTATTTATTAGAAAGCAGGTTATTCAGCGGTTATTCATAGATATGTTTTATCAAATATTCATTGCGTTGGGGCTTTGGGGTTCTCAAGAAAGTATGTAAATCTAATATTTTCAGCTTCTTGGGCGCACAAAAGTTCGGGTGATAGATAGACCTCGAGAAAGTTCTATTTTTAGGGTTCCGTACCCAAAGGGTAAAAACGGGACCCTATTACTAAGACTCCGCTGTCCGTCTGTTCGTCTGTCTGTCTGTCTTTGTTGTTATAGCGGCAACAGAAATACATCATCTGTGAAAATTTCAACTGTCTAGCTATCACGGTTCATGAGATACAGCCTGGTGACAGACGGACAGACAGACAGACAGACGCACAGACGGACAGCGGAGTCTTAGTAATAGGGTCCTGTTTGATGAAAACCTATCCTATATCTTTCCCGTGCCTCAAACATCTCCGTATTAAATTTCATCTTAATCGGTTCAGCCAGTTCAGCGGTTTAAGCGTGAAGATCTACCTTGGTTAGCAAAGACTATGTAACTCCGTATTAGATGGAGTATGTCTAAGGAAAAGATGTGCCTCGGTAATCAAGAAAATTTGATTCTCGAACAGATGACGCTACCACGTTTTACCACCTTTGGCCTATTCTCGTTTAGATCGCGTTGACGGTTTCGTTTGTTATTTAATAATGTTAACACGAATCAGAACATGGATCAAAATCATATAAAAATAAAATCATATAAACATTTATCCGTAATATACATTTTTTGATATTTTTATTTTTAGTTTTTATCGTGTTTTGATAGATGGCAGTGAATTTACTGTAGCTACAAAATTTACTATGACAGTACCGCTCTATCCTATTATATATTCTTTGGTAATAGACAGACAGGGTTACTTGCTCATTTATTATATTAGTATTCCTAAAAAAAATAATTCAGACTAAAAAATCCATATTTTGTTAGTAATACTTAAACTAGGGAAAGTAACATTCGTACACATTAGCGTCAAACTCAAATCTTAAGCTCAAGAACCTATTACTAACTTTGAGCCTTAAAAAACAAACTTATTCCTAAACCTTTGAATGAGTGAAATCTCAATCCCCTTTGTCGCCGTACAAAAGGGTTTTTTGCACATCCTCTCCAAATCGCGTTTAACCAGTTTCTAATACTAAGATCGAAGTACCAATACTAGGGCCTGCCCATCTGCCCTGTTGGGTTAGGGGTGCCATTGTATCGATAATCGAGATATCGATATAAATCATTTTAAAAGTACCTGTGCGCACATACCGAGAATACCAGACCTGAAGAAAACACCTTATTTTTCCGTACCCAAAGGGTAAAAACGGGACCCAATTACTAAGACTCCGCTGTCTGTCTGTCCGTCTGTCACCAGGCTGTATCTCATGAACTGTGATAGCTAGACAGTTGAAATTTTCACAGATGATGTATTTCTGTTGCCGCTATAACAACAAATACTAAAAACTGAATATAATAAATATTTAAATGGGGTATATACAAGAAACGTGATTTTTTTGCCGTTTTTTGCGTAATGGTACGGAACCCTACGTGCGCGAATCCGACTCCCACTTGGCCGGTTTTTTTTATGTTTATTTGTTGAACCTTCTAACCACCGACAGTGAACCTTAGGCTGGTCCAGAAAATGAACTTGTACTTAGGTCTAGTGAAAGTTTCGTGGTTATTGAGATCATCGGTTTTTCCTTCCTTTTTAATAGCTAGGTAAAGAAAGAAAAGTTCGGTTATCTCTAAAACCACAAAACTATACCACGAAATAGACAATAATAACCATAAGCTTTATATTACTGTACTTTTAACACTTTTTAAATACCTACACGCTTCGCAAATTTCTGGCGTGAAGTGAAGACCGGAGAATATTTATGCCCGATGGTAATAATTCTATATAAATGGATACCTAAAGCCTAAAGACGCTTTAAACTTCAACAAATAATATGCTAAATATAGCACCTAAATTATAAATTCAACAACGCTGGAAGTTAGTTGTTTTTAGTTTTTACACGATTTACAAAGTTTAGTCAAACTCAAACTTATCTCGGTGTTAATTTCAATATCAGCCAACGGAATCAAAAAACCTCTTGCGATCAACAGAAACTGTCTGCATTGAGTGAAGATCGACAAGTGTAGTGTAATAGTAGTGTAGTTGAGCTATCGGCACCAGAGTTGAGGGCTCACGACATTATATCATGTAATGACAGCGAGGTTTAGAAATTAGTCCTTTTTTAGGGTTCCGTAGCCAAATGGCAAAAAACGGAACCCTTATGGGTTCGTCATGTCTGTCTGTCTGTTGTGTCCGTCCGTCCGTATGTCACAGCCACTTTTCTCTGAAACTATAAAACCACATAAAACCTATACTGTTGAAACTTGGTAAGTCGATGTATTCTGTGAACCGCATTAAGATTTTCACACAAAAATAAATTAAAAAAAAACAATAAATTTTGGGGGCTCTCCATACTTGGAACTGAAACTCAAAAATATTTTTTCATCAAACCCATACGTGTGGGGTATCTATGGATAGGTCTTCAAATATAGGAAAGGTTTCTAATATCATTTTTTTCTAAACTGAATAATTTGCGCGAGAGACACTTCCAAAGTGGTAAAATTTCTTAGTTTTGTAAGTCTAAATTTAAGGTTTATCTGTAAAAAATGTACTACGCTATCTGTTAACTCTGCCATTTCATGTGATGTTGAATAAAAATGTTCTATTCTATTCTATTCTATTCTATTCTAAAATGTGTCCCCCCCCCCCTGTAACTTCTAAAATAAGAAAATGATAAAACTGAAAAAAATATATGATGTACATTACCATGCAAACTTCTACCGAAAATTAGTTTAAACGAGATCTAGTAAGTAGTTTTTTTTTAATACGTCATAAATCGTATACCGCAATTTATCTTTCACTCACGTTTCACATAATAAAATACATTGTTTAAATTGTGTAATGTACGGAACCCTTGGAACGCGAGTCCGACTCGCACTTGACCGGTTTTTTCTTATCGATAGCAGTTCAACTGCCAACTGCAAGATTTCTTCTAGGTACTTAGCTAGAGTATTGTGCACAATGAGGGCTATCGCGCTCAATTTCGCCGCTATCGGAGCTAGTGTAGATGGAGGTCTAAAAGTGCCAACTAAACTATATGCAAAATTAAACAGCTTGAAAAAACGGCAAATTTAGACGTTAAATACCTTTGTGTATATTACAACGTATAGATTATATAAAAATAAGCATAGAAGAATTTTGAAATCCGTTTTTCTGGACCACCATCAACAGTGGCGCCAACTGGTGAGCACAAATACGTTAGCCCTCATTACACTCGTTCATTTACTACCTTGTTATTAATACTCTATGTACTTATGTGTTTGTTTGAACTATACTGACGATTCTTAAAGGTGTAGGACCACTAACATCCGCAAATGCTTGTGTTTTCAGAAATTTCGTCCTTTCCTATCGTTTGGGGTCCTCCGGCATCAAAACAAATAGCGCAGTTGCTAAGGTCGCTATTACACTTTCGGATAACATTGTAAATGCGAATACAAGAAAGTCAATGTTATGTTAAAACATGTCATACAACGTACAACATGTTATACTACGTCGGTGGCAAACAAGCATACGGCCCGCCTGATGTTAAGCAGTCTCCGTAGCCTATGTACGCCTGCAACTCCAGAGGAGTTACATGCGCGTTGCCGACCCTAACACTCCTCTCCCTCGAGCTCTGGCAACCTTACTCACCGGCAGGAACACAACACTATTAGTAGGGTCTAGTGTTATTTGGCTGCGGTTTTCTGTAAGGCGATTATATGTAAGATAAGCGTAATTATAGGCCGTAAAACAAACCTATACTTATCTTGTCTAGTAAGGCAGTTAAAAGGCATTGACGACTAATTTTGTAAGCTCTTTTAGTGTTTGAGTATGTTATTTTTACTTGCGTACGTATAAAAAACGGCATTTTATTATTGTATATGTATTTTTGTAGCTTTTTTACGGTTCCGTACCCAAAGGGTAAAGACGGGACCCTATTACTAAGACTCCGCTGTCTCTCACCAGGCTGTATCTCATGAACCGTGATAGCTAGACAGTTTATATTTTCACAGATGATGTATTTCTGTTGCCGCTATAACAACAAATACTAAAAACAGAATAAAACAAATAAATATAAGTGGGGCTCCCATACAAAAAACGTGATTTTTTGCCGTTTTTTGCGTAATGGTACGGAACCCTTCGTGCGTGAGTCCGACTCGCACTTCGCCGGCTTTTAAGTATAGGTGGACCTTTTTAGAAACACGTATAACTAAATTACTTATTCTCATTCTATCCGAAGAGCTATGTAACATTCGAAATCATTCAATTATTTTTCATATACTTGCGTAATAAAACTCGCTTATTTGGCAATAATTCGACCTAACCTACCGCACGACCTAACTGACCTAGCTAGCATGGCCTTAATCTAAAGTAAGTAAGTAAGTAAGTATTTATTTGCAAAGAATAAGAAAAAAGAAAAAAAAATTTTTTTTTTAAAGAATTTAACCCTAAGATGGGTACAGTCCCATCTTTTTTCACAAATTATTTTCCTGGGACCCATTTCTCGAACGATATTAGTCTAATATTATTAGTGTATTGCCATGGTAACCCATACGATTTGACAGGGGCCCGTTTCTCAAAAGCTTGTAGCTTGTAATACAAGTGGAAGCCCTTGGGCCCGTTTATCAAAAGCTTGTAGCTTGTAATACAAGCGGAAGTCCTTTTTTGGCAGCTTTTGTTAGAAAGGGACTTCCACTTGTATTACAAGCTACAAGCTTTTGATAAACGGGCCCCTTTTCTAACAAAAGCTCTTAAAAAGTGACATCCGCTTGTATTACAAGTTACAAGCTTTTGAGACACGGGCCCCTGTTCGTGGACTAATAATATTAGTTTAATTACCGTTCGAGAAATGGGCCCCTGGAGGTCTTGCCAAGATAACAGTCGTTGACATGAAACGCCAATCGAAAGAGAAAGGAAATTATCACGTGATTTTTCGTTGCATCTGCCTTATTTCTTATCTCGATCGGCGATTATCAATGTACTATTGTCCCCTTGGCTCAATCGATAACAACATCGAACATCACTACGGCTCGGCCTTGGTCGTCCAGGGCCCTTCTACCAGTTCTACTGGACTCTTTTTTTATTTCCTAATGACAAACAAGTTCGAATAATACGGCCATAGACTAAGCTTGCTTATGCTTAGTGACAAGGTATTTTAGATTGAGTTAGGTCCGAGTTCTCCCAGTTCAGTTTAAGAGTCCCCGGCAAGCTTGGATCTCCATAAAAACGTAGTTCCGCTCTCATTTTAAAACGACTGGCTAGATTGCTCTGAAACTTTGTACTTACAATAGAATAAGGTATATCTAGGTCTGTAATTAGTTTATGTAGCTTCAGATACAATAGTTAAAAAAATACAGCGAATTTAAGTTGTTCATACAAAACTTGGTTTTGCTCTATTTCGTTTGTTTTATACACTAGAGCTATATAAACTAAATACAGACCTAGATATACCTCATATCATTGTATGTGCAAAGATTTATTACAATCCAGCACGTAGTTTTAAAATGAGAACGAAACTCCGTTTGTATGGGAAGGTGAAATTCGGCCGAGCTTGCCGGGGTCTCTTAAATAAACATGCTGTTTTTCTAGTCATGTGTGACTACTTATACAGTTTGGGGCATGTCACAGTTACACTAGTTAGAATACTAATATATGTGACGTCCCACGGGGGCCACGGGTACCTTATGGCGTTTGGCGCTTATTACGCTATTATTACGCCGCTCCAATATTATTCGGTGCTATATGCGACGTAAGATTACCTATATAATCTGTAACGTAAGCGCCAGCCGCCATAAGGTAACTTTTCCTGTGGAACGTCACCTATATATAAATTATAAACTGACGGCCGGATTCTTAAGGGGCTTACTGACTATCAGTCCGCCGGACGATATCGGCCTGTCAGTTGTTCGGAACTGTCAAATTTTTGTTCTAACTGACAAGCTGATATCGTCCGGCGGACTGTTAATCAGTGGGCCCCTTTAGTTGGTCAAAGACGCCTAGTTTTTCCAAGATTACACATACTCGAATGGGACGTGACGGGGTAGCCTTAAGGTTCAGCACGATAGTCGCGTAAGCTGAATGCGCTGGTTTGAATCCGGCCTCCGCCACTGGAGGCATGGAGACTGTATAAAGGAGCCAAATCTCTATGTATGAAAAGTGTCCATCAATAAAAACTTTTATAAAAAAAAAGATAAACCGACTTCAAAAACGATGAAATAAAATATTATCCTTTTTAGGGTTCCGTGTTTAAGTATATGCGTTACCAACTGATATGTTTGAAGTCGGTGCCAAGCAAAATTTTAAACCAGGGATTTTGGTGCAATTCGATAAAGATGCGGCTATATAAGTATGTACGTTGGATTACCTAATGCAGCGTACTACGTAGGCGAACAACACGTGAATGCGAAGCGGCGCGGCACGGTGCCTTAATTAATCCTTTGATACCTATATAGAAGTGTCCTACGTGAGCGATCTCGTTGCGAACGCGAACGCATTGGGCCGGCCGCGCCGCACCGCGTCGCTTCGCTTCGCGTTCGCGAGTGTTCGCCTATGTAAGACGCAGCGTTACACGACGACAATAAACGAACTTCCTGTACACCTCAGAACAGAACACACGGTTGAACCTTCTTGGCGCAGTTCGTACCATGCTTGTCGGCACGTTAGTGTAAAACTAATAGGTACGTTTTGTCGTCGTATTTTTTTAAAGAGCATTTCTTACTAATTCTTAAACAATCATAGCACGCAAGTGTGGGATTGGGACTGAGTTATTTTCTGTCGCTTATCCAGAGGACTACATTTCAAAATATAAAACAATTCAAGGAACCTTCATGCAAAATTTCAGCTAAAGCGGTTCAGTTGTTTAGCCATGAAAAGGTAGCAAAGAGGCAGACATAATTGCTTTCACGTTTATAACATTTGTACAGTTGTAATGGGATTTATAGACATAAAGCTGATTATTTTTGACTGGTATTGTTACTACTTGGAGTACTTGGCTTGGCACCGACTTCAAACATATCAGTTGGTAACGCATATACTTAAACACGGAACCCTAAAAAGGATAATATTTTATTTCATCCTTTTTGAAGTCGGTTTATCTTTTTTTTTATAAAAGTTTTTATTTTTCCATTTTTAGTTTTAAGACATTATTAAGAGCGTGACGCATGAATAAAAAACATAATCATGTTTATCTGTAAATTCGTAAACTTTATTAAATAATCAGAATTTTCCTCGAGTCCGTCTGGGAAATCATTCCTGTCAGTAAATCCATTCTCCGCCCCGCCACTGACCCAATCCCTCAAACCCCCCGATCACTCAACCTCACAGCACATCAACCCCTGATCACTGAACCCCTCAACCCTAAACCACCAACCCTTCAACCGCCATTCCCCGACCCCTAACCCCAGACCCCTTAACTCCTAACCCTAACCCCCAATCCCACTCCCAACCCCTCAGTCTCCGACCCATCAACTCACCTCCCCTCAACCCCCAACCTCAAACCCCCCAAACACTAATACCCTCTGACTTCACCTCTCAGTCTCTTTGGTTGTTTCCAACACTACCTACATCAAAAATCATAATACACATACGAGGGAAGTTATCAGTAGCCTTACCACGAGTTTGACATTGATATATTCGCTATCGTGTGCGTAACTTACTGTTTATGCATCTCGCTCGTACTGGCGTATTAGTGTACAAAGTAAGTTACGAAGAATATTTAGTGCCAAACTCGTGGTTAGGCTACAGTTGCACTACATCAAATTGGTGGTTTTGGTGAGGAAATGCTTGAGTTACTTTAGAAAACACCGAAATTACCATACACGTGCCTTTAAAAATTAAGGAGTTCCCTCAATTCCTCACGGATTCCATCATCAGATCAAAACCAAAAATATTAATAAAACACCTTGGAGAGGTAACTTCTTTCAAACAGAAAAAGAATAACTCAAATCGGATCATGGGTGCCGGAGTAATCGCTGAAATCATTATCATCAAAACAATCATCATCATCAGCTCCACTTCATCAAATTGGTGGTTTTCGAGAAAAAATGATCAAGTTGCTTAAGAAAACGACCAAATCACCATACATGTGCCTTTAAAAATTGAGGAGTTCCCTCAATTCCTCATGGATCCCATCATCAGAACAGCACCAGATTAATGTGGAACCACCTTGGAGGTAGTTCCTTTCAAACAAAAAAAGAATTGTTCAAGTCGGACAACGGGTCTCGGAATAATCGCTGAACATCCTACATTAAAAAAATCATCATCACTACCTTCAAAACAATCATCATCATCAAGTCCACTTCATCAAATTGGTCGTTTCCGAGAGAAAATGCTCAAGTTGCTTATGAAAACACCCAAATCACCATACATGTGCCTTTAAAAAATGAGGAGTTCCCTCAATTCCTCAGGGATCCCATCATCAGATCAGAACCAGATTAATATGGGACCAACTTGGAAGTAGCTCCTTTCGAACAAAAAAATAATGACTCAAATCGGACTACGGGTCTCGGAATAATCGGCGACCAACCGAATACAGAACCTCCTCCTTCTATGAAATTGAAGTCGGTTAAAAAACAGTAATTAGGCGGCGGCACCATACACCGAAATACTACCAAAAACAACCTACGTAATTTGGTCGGGTTATTTGTTGCCTTATATGGTTCATGTCCCAGAGCCTAACTAGCGCCACCGGAGAGATTAGGAACTATTATTTAAAGCTTAACGCGGTCACTTTTACAACAATTCTGCCATAAGAGATTGCGATCCTTTCTATACCATCCATAACTCCTCGAATCAGCACCAAACTGTGATGTGTTTGCGAGTGGATGGTTGGACGTGTGTTATGAATGCTTGAGGTTCTGCGAGACGAGGAATGAACGGCCTTCTTCTGTTACTCGTATATGTTAATTTAGATTTGTGTACTATGTGTATGAAATGTCTATTGGTTTCACAGTGCTTTGGATCACTGTTATGCTGTGAAATGTAATGAATAAAAAATAAAATAAAAAATAAATAACTGGAGGGCTTTGTCACTTTTTCTATAGTATATGACATCTATTTCAGTGTCATAATGTCAAAGGCTAATACAGCCCGATACTTCGTACATTCCGATTTCCGACAAGACATTCACGATCGCGCCGCACACGATAGGCGTAACATTGAGTCAGTTGAGTGTTAATGAAAATTCATCCGTTGTTTCGTCAGATTTAACACATTGAGTGCCAGGAACGTGCGGGTTCTGTTCGTACTGTTTGTAATCGTTATCCTCTACAAAGCGGGAAAACGCTGGGACCGGTTACGAGCGAGCGAAACATTTTGTTTAAATAAAGACCTTATTAAAAGAGAAGATAAACAAATGCATGAGTTTTCACATGTGATTACTGCATTTGCTATAAGCCCAGCAGCGTTGGCAATATTGGCATCAGCGAATGTGTTATATCACCCTGGCCTTGGGACCATGAAATCCACATTTCAATTATTCAATTTAATCGGGATTGGATGTAATCTCAATCCGATGTCCATAACAATTCAAAACACAATCAACATAACCCTCTGTAAACTCACGCAGTTGTATAATAATGAATATGAGAATTTACGCTTGATGCGAATTTAAAAGATTCATATCGGATTATAAGCAGAGATATAGATTTATATGAATTAATTTCAAAAAGTAGAATCTACTGCTCTACGCAGCGTACTACATAGGCGAACAACACGCAAACGCGAAGCGATGCGGCGCGGGTTGAATCAATCCTTTGATACCAGTTTGATACCTATAGAAGTGTAACACTTCGCATTTTCTACACATAATTAATGTCATTACCGGGTCTAACGCGATAAAAAAATAGTAGATTGTTAACCAAGGGACGAAAGGCACTCATTTCTGCCGAGGTATTTTGGCGCTCGAATGCAGTGAGAGCGCCAATAGTCCGAGGCAGAAATGATGCCTTTCACCCGAGTTAAACACTCTACTTTTCATTTCGAATACGAGGAAAGTAAAATGCATGTATTTTTTTTAAAACATGACTAAGTATACATTTTTATAGTATTTCTTGAGGGTACTTTCAATTAACAATTCAGACAAAAGTATCGTTATTTATGGAATGGAGAGTCAAATATCAAAATGAAAAATTTATTACAAATCCATTTAAACTCAAATTTCAATTGCGTATCGTAAAAAAATTAAAAAAGTCGTACTTCGAACGTAAAATGCTCTAGTGCAGACACGTATCATTTTCTGCGCACCTTTTAGAACAACAATGACCCTCTTTCAGAGCATGAGAAATGAAAAAAATATTTTACCTTTTTTTCCGACGTTTCAACTAGCAATTACACTACATACTACTACTAGCGTTGCATCTAGCGTTGGCATTATCGTTTCAACGGCCCGATAGAAGTGTCCCACGTGGGCGATCTCGTTGCGAACGCGAACGCCGTGGGCCCGCCGCGCCGCGCCGCTTCGCTTCGCTTTGGCGAGTTGTTCGCTGACGTAAGACGTAGCGTTATCTACGAAAGCTGAAGACGCCGTTCGAATCCGGTGTCGGGCAATAGAGGGATTGGCAACTTTTTTTTAAATAAGTATTCTTCATTTCATTTCATGACCCCATCGTTTATATATTGTCTTCTTTTGAGTTTGGAAGTTCAGAATCTTATCTGATGACCTGTGTCAATATTTGACGGCTCCCCTCGTTTGAGTTTGGACGTTATATAAAAGCTTCTTCGCAATTAAACTTATTACGGTTCTTTTGACGTTAAAGGGATTATGGCAGGATAGTCACTTTCTTTGCTTCTGCGGCACTGTTAATAAGTTTTCCTCTACAGCACTAGGTATTAATTATAATCTTTAACAAAAAAGAACCAACGTCAATATACAATTTGAAAATTGACACGTTTTTAATTTTTATATCAGTCGGCATCCTGTTGTGTAAAACTTCTATGAAATTATCACGTTTAAAATAACACCTGCACAGTCTGTACTGTCAGAATCGCTGCTAACTTAGCTTGGTCTAACTCTATCGAATTTATAAATTCTAATAGATGTATAGTAGATGTGTTTGTGTGTCTAATAAATGTATTCTAATAGATCTATGGATTATGATGGTCAGAAATAAAAAAAAAAATATTTTTATTATTTTATAGTAAAGAAAAAGTGACCAAGCCCCTTCATCACTAGTTCAACTTCCACGTTAAGTAAATAATAGTTCCCGACAGCAAATTCATGAGGTGCCTACTACAAAAAATACCCAAATCATAGGTGTAGCTATGATGCCTGTCCTGTCCTATGTAACTAGTTCCCCCGATTTTCCCAGTATCCAAGTAAAAAATGATTTCCCGAATCGGTCCGAATAGAGAATAAACACGAAATACTGTTCTTAACTTAGTAATAACGAATATCAAGATTCACAAGTCAACGGAAAAGTTAATTAGTAGAGGTAGTTCAATACATTTAATTAAATCGATAATTTTAATTGACGAAAACTCAAGTTTTTCTAGTTATGCGTCTTCAGTATTGTTACAACCTACTTGCAACAATACTAGTTCATAGACCTTCTTTTATCGGGGTACATCAACTCATTTGATATGAAGTACAAATGCTGGTGAATACCGTAAGGTCATTCTACTCTCATTCCCCTGGCATCTCATTCCCCTGGCTTAAGCCAATAGGTTAAGTTAACCTATTCGCAAATTCCCAAGAGATTTCTCTTAGCTCTGGTTGTTGATGGAGTTACACGGTTACTTGCACTTGGCACGACTTGGCACAATTTTCACAGTCACCAAAATTGAGATGCTAATAAAGCGGAATTTCCTGGCACTTTGCGAATAGGTATGGCCAGGGAATGAGATTTTTGTAGACCCAACCCAAGATATCGATTTGTGAAGTCAGTTCTTTTTATTTAACAGTTATTTCATGAATAATTTCACTTTGTTATTCACTTTGTTCCGCTCAATGGGTATAACTTTTTATTCCTCATACACAAAACATCAAACCGGTCAGAAATGTATATCCCTAACTGATTCAATGGCGCCCATAGACAAAGTGATAAACTCGTTAGTTCGAGTCAAGGAAACACACAATATACAAGTCCCCCAGTCTAGGTCCCTACGTTATGGAAGGTTGAGGACTTGTATAGTAATCCGGTTCTAATGGAGACTTATTTTGGTCTTTTTTTAAACGAATTCGTAGTCCTTCAGTCTGTTTAGCCAATAAAAAAAAGCTTCAATTCTTTTGTGGAGTGCGTACCTCGATCGCTGCAGGAGACCATGGAGTGTGCCGACTTCTGGCCAAAGGGTGTCGGGTTACGCTGCGTCTTACGTAAGCGAACAACTCGCGAACGCGAAGCGAAACGGCGCGGCGGGCCCACGGGCCCCACGGCGTTCGCGTTCGCAACGAGATCGCCCACGTAGGACACCTCTATAGGTATCAAAGGATTGATTGACCCCGCGCCCCATCGCTTCGCTTCGCGTTCTCGTGTTGTTCGCCTACGTAGTACGCTGCGTACAACAAACGTGTATTTTGCCGTTTTTTGCGTGGTACGGAATCCTTCGTACGCGAGTCCGACTCGTACTTAGCCGGTTGCTTTGGCCGGATGTTCATCTTGGCTGGCCCCTTGGCCGTTGAATCTTTCTACTTGCTACTTACTTATTTACCTACCATTATACCAATACCAACTATTATAAACCGTTATTATGTATCGCGTGCTGACATTGGGATATTTCTCCCCTCTCGTATTGTCGAACCTGTTTCCTTTTCACATCTTTCCAGGGGTCCTTGAACCCCATAAACCCCATGTAATCCTAATAATATAACAATAACTGGATCATCTTATAGGTGTTCATGTTTTTTAGGGTATTTTGTCACGTGGATAAAGCCATCCATAATAGGCATAATTTTTCATACAAAACTTGTTTTTGTTCTAATATCGTTTGTTTTATACGCATACTAGAGCTATATAAACGAATTACAGACCTAGATATACCTAATGTCATTTTATGTGCAAAGTTTCATTACAATCTAACACGTAGTTTTAAAATGAGAACTAAACGAAACTCCGTTTGTATGGGAAGGTGAAATTCGGCCGAGCTTGTTGGGGACTTAAAATTACTTTAAATTACAAAAAAAATTGAAATTCTCACAATCAAGAGTTGATTGTGAGAATCATCATTTGATATGTAACACGATATAGTTTCAAAAACTTTATTTTTAAATTTTCTCATTTCAAAATTCATTTGTTTATGTTTACAAGTCCGTCTTTGGGTCACAAACTTACGTATGTATACCAAATTGGTCTAGTAGTTTCGGAGAAAATTCTGACAGACGAACAGACAGACAGACGGACTTCCGGTTCGAACGCCATCTTGATAGTAGCTTTATTATACAATAATCTAATGTGGTAGTGTGCAGTGAATGGAGAATTAATCTCAAAGCGTGTTTAACCACCATTTTGGAGTCAACGGCCGGTAGTCCACGTGCTTCTCGTAAAATCCAGCTATCGGTTTAAGATAAGATAAGATAAGATGTTTATTTGTAAAAGTCATGTACATGAGATGTTATTGAAGTTATACAGGAAGCTTCCATGACACCCTGTCAGGGCACACAAATTGTCTTGTATCTAGCTTATTACTAAATTACATTTAAATTTCATTTACAGGCCATGCATGGTATTATTAATAATTGGTTAGAGAGATTTTTTGTATATGTATGAGGTATAAATAATTACAATAATAAATTCAATGTCAATATTTGCTTAATTGCTATGCTTATTAGTTAATTTCTCTTACAGCGACTAGGTTTCCTCATTTAAAAGCTCCTCCACTGAGTAGTAACATTTCTGTATAAGAAAAGTTTTTAATTTTTTGTGAAACTGTTTGTCATTTACGAGACAACTACAACAACCACCGAACAGCGTCGTGCTCTAAGAGCATTTATTTTGTTCCTACCCTTTTACGTGACATTGGCTACGGGCAACACCGCCCTCAAGTCCATCAAGAAGAAGACAGACAGACGCACGAGTGATCCAATAAGGGTTCCGCTATTTTCCTTTTGAGGTACGGGACCCTAAAAACTAAACAACAAAATACGAATATATTTTGCATTTGTAATTGTTTCTCGTTTATGTAAATACTCGTAAGCTAACATGAGTTAACTAGGCAGGGTATTTAGGGTTTTTAGCGGTACAGGGAAATGGCGGCTTAAATAAGCGATATGTTTTGAAAATTATTACTGTTCTGATCCTTTCGGGCATTTTCGGCTCCGTTCGGGTCAGCATTGCTCCGAGCCATTATTAGGGTTGGCACAACTTGACGTCCATTTGCATGTACGCATGGAGACTATATAAAGGAGCCAAATCTCTATGTATGAAAAGTGTCCATCAAAAAACAGTAATTAGGCGGCGCCACCATACGCCGAAATACTACCAAAAACAACCTACGTAATTTGGTCGGGTTATTTGTTGCCTTATATGGTTCATGTTATACTCATGTCCCAGAGCCTAACTAGCGCCACCGGAGAGATTAGGAACTATTATTTAAAGCTGAAAGCGGTCACTTTTGCAACAATTCTGCCATAAGAGATTGGCATCCTTTCTATACCATCCATACATGTACGTGTACGACCACAGATAATACTTGACACACAGACTATAATGACTTGAATTTTGACAACCCTAAATAGCCGAAAAGGATAGTGCCATACATTAGAAAGGGACAGCATGATTAGTCCCTGAATCGCTATCAAACTTCAGTTTTGTAGGAAGTTTCTTTTCTGTACGTACTATATATACTTTTTTTGTGCTAATGATAATAATATCATCGGTATTATCGGAAGAAGAGAAGAAACGCTGGAAAAGCAACCTACTGATATGAGGCCATTTCGTAGCACTTTCTTTTTTGTACGTTTTTCAAATGTATTTTGTTCCGTTTGTGTTTATCTTTACGAATAGAAATATTTCTGTCACATTTTATATACTTTCTCCTAGTTGACTGACAGGCATGTCCCACGTTGAATGTTAAGGGCCCTCCACACTCGTACGCGAATCGCGGCGCGAAGCCGCGAGCCATGAATCTAGTATAACTGGATCGGTCATGAGGGGTGGGGGAGAATGACCGAACGGGATAGTCTTATGTATCTTTCAGTAGGAGTAGCAGAGAAAGCGCTGTTATTGTTTGTCCTTGTCATAGTTTCACTTTTCCACCGCTGCCACAACCGAGGTTGTGGCAAACAAATAAGTACGTGACATGTCATGTTTGTTCGTTGCTTGTTTAATTATCGTTGTTTTGTATGAAATTGTGCTTTCTCTTATGAAATATAGTGATGGTTAGCGTTTTGAATGCTTAAACTTTGATAAAATACGGGTGAATTGTTCTGTAATCGGCTGTAATAGCCGCTCTGAGCAAAAATATGAGATCATAACCTTTCACACGTAAGTACGGTATTTTACACCTTCCTCTTAACGCAATAATGAGAATAACATCGTAAAATTACGTTACACTCAAAGCAATGTAGAATCAAACGATTTGAATAAAAATATCACAATTATTTACGCAAATTAACAAAACATTATTTGTAAAATTATCCGCCCAAATTACGTAGGTAGGTAGGAGTCTGAGGTCAGCCATTTTTAAACTTCTTCTTAATTTAGCTGCATAACAATCATGTTAGGGATACCAGATGAAAATATCATAATTTTATGGGTAATTTTGACCTCGAAGTTTTTTCGTACTTCTAATTCCAAAAAATAAATAAACAAATGTTGTGAAGATTAAATGTGGTGTACATTAATTGGTGTGATTGCGATTTGTGATTTCTTTAAATTAAAACCCATAATACATTTTATTTTACGTTTTATTTAATAAACATGTTTAGTTTTGTACCACCTGCGCGAATTATAGGAGGTATTTCATTGTTTATACGCCTAAAAAGAACGGCCCATAGACATTTTATTTAACAATTTTTTAATACCGTCAAACAAGCTAACTTTGCCTCCAGGGTAATCGCCCCAACGTGATATCAAATATTGGGGTAATTTTTACCAATATGGTATCCCCCTGTTTATGACGTCATCTATGTCTATCCCTTACGGGCGCACGCGTATAGCTGGTCTATGTAATGCTAGGTCTATGCCGCGAGCGCGAGTGTGTAATCTAGTTCGCTAATCAGCGAAATCGACTCCACACTGGCGTTCACGGCTTCGCGCCGCGTAGTCTGGAGCGCGCTTAAGACATTCGCTTGCTCGGTTGACTATATAGAGTCTGAATTAGGCCTTAGTCAATAATCGACCTTAATACATATTTGCCTTTGGAAACGTATGAAAGGGAATGTAGATTGAATCGTGATTACGCGAGATTAAAATAATATGTTTGTCCACAGAGTTGATAAACAGACAGAGGTTGGCCCGCTGACAAAACTGTTATGGTGGTCCAGGCTGGTCAGGAGACGCAAACAGCCGTAGTATCAGTAAATTAATGAAATGGTAATACCAAGGGCCTGACACTCTTTGATAGTAATCGCGATTCCTATAAGAGGAAAGAGAAAAAAGTGCCATGCTTTGTCTTTATCACCGACCGGGCATTTTTTCATGGTCGGGTTATGGTATCATAGCAAGAAGGCGATGGCGAAATACCGAAATTTATAAGAGTGACAGAAAAAGGATTATGCTGTCATACATTAAACTGTCAATACATGACTGTCTTTCTCTTACCCCTGATGGTCGCTCGGTTTCATGTCTACAACTACTTGTATATACTATGTCTATGGCTACCGACGACGACCGGTGTTGGAGTTAGTATAGTGGCTTATAATATGTTTCAAACTGCGCAAACCATAAACGAGGATATTCGCGCAAAACGGTAGTAATTTGGACTGTATGGAGATCCCTGCGAGATCGTAGTTATTTTACGGTTTCTCCGTTTCGCCGTATTTGGTGACCAGGAATTCCCTGCATTTCATGACAGGTCGAGCTCGCACGCACACATACTCAATTTTCAGATTTGAACCTTCAGCCTGTGTTTCAGCCTTCGAGTTGTGACATTGTGAGTGTGTGTGTCGCGCATAAACACAAGGAAATCACAGTATGAGGGTGGGTCGTCTATTTCTTGTTGTTATTCTGTCCAGAGGACAATACTGGAATAGTTTGTTAGAAGAAATGTTGTATCACGCTCTACTAACATGCTGTTTCGTTTTTTTTTTTGTTTACCTGTCGTGATTGTTTCACCGGATGGTCTCACCGGAAGATCAGCGCTGGAAGTCGCCAGCAACATGCTGAGGTGAGACCATTTCGTGGCACTTTTTCTTTTTTGTTTTTCTGTTTTGTATAATTTTCTATTTGTGTGTGCTAACGAATAAATTATTTCTATTCTGTCGCCACCAACTCATAGTTTTAAGTCGGGTCCCCACTGAAAACCAGCGCCGCGGATTACCGCGGCATTATGCTGAGTGGGGTCCTATTTTAGCGTCCAATGTTTTTTGTCTGTATGTTTCCTTTTTTTCATATATGTAATCTGTTGTGGCGTTAAATAAATGTATTTTCTTTCTTTCTTTCTATTCTATTCTAAGTAGATGACCCATTAAGAAAACGGCTTACGAAATATTGGTAAATTTAAATATCCAAGTCAGGGTTTAAGGAGTGGCTATGGGGATCGTATCCAAAACAATTATAAGAAAAAGTTGGTTAACCCTTGAAATTACCTATCTCTGCCTAGGCAGGAGGTGTGCAAATTAATGGATTTCAAAATGTGCAAGTCATGGAAAGTTTCCAAAAAATAAGAAAAGCTTTCGGAATTTTCAGGAAAATTTTACAGGAAATAAAGAATACTTGAATTATGAGAATGGACAATTTCAATCACCATACAAAAATGTGTGGATTTTTTTGTTATAGGGAGCGTGGATGAACTAATAGGGGGCAGCATAGGAGCCGCTTGCTTCCGATGTAGCCCACAAGGTGGCAGAACTTTCTATGCACAAGAGAACGATAGATGGCAGCACTACCTTTGACAATGTACATGTTTATGTTTCCGATTCAGGCCGACAGATCCTCCAACGCGCATGGTCCCTATTGGAAACTTACCGACAGCACATAAGTATCTCTGGCTATTTTTCAACTCTGTGTGTTTGTCATCCTACTTAAGGTAGTAGGTATTTGGTGCGCATAATTTTATCTGGTTAGGGAAACTGAGAAAGTCGGGGATACAAAGCCAAACAAACTTAAGTAAATAATTCTAGTGCTGAAAAAGATAAGGAAAATATTAAGAGTCTTAGTTTTGCAGGGAATTGAGGAATATAGTAAAGGTTTTGCGGTTATAATTGAGCTACTTATTATTATAATGAAATCTGCATTGAATGTTTTATGAAATTTAGGTTATAACTAGGTATTAAATCGAATATTATACAATTTTACCAATAGTCCTATTTCATTTTAAATATAAATGGACCTACCTATAACTTGTTCGTCGGCGATGGCGGGATAACTTGGACTCCTTTTTGAGTGACTGGCCAGATGTAGCTCAAAACCGGGAGGAGTGGAAGAAGAGGGGGGAGGCCTTTGCCCAGCAGTGCGAAACAATAGGCTCGTAATAATGGTACCTATAACTTGATAAAAATTGTTTGCTCTCTCGCTTTCATTTGATTTATTAGTCGACTTTGTTTGTATTCAGCTTGTTGTAACAACACCGGAAATTACAATATTATTCATAACTTAATTAATTACATAAACAAAAACAGGATGTGGTTCGCTCCGTTCGCTTCCCGATTTAGAGTCCTTAGAGAAGCCAAAAACATGAACTGTCAAAATTTCGTTAAGTTACGTGTAGCGTTCAATGGGGTTGGCAACTGTCAAAATATGGAAGGTAGAGGTAAGGAAATGAATCTTCATGTATCAAAAAGTGACTGTAAAAAACAGTAAATAGGCGGCGCCACCATACACTGAAGTACCTACACCATACACCTAGTATTTTATATAGATGTGCACCCGTGCGACCGTGAGGGACAGAACATACGCAATGCGACAAAATTCAAAACACGTTTTAACATTCCTGACAACATACCAGAAACAACCTACGTAATTTGATCGGGTTATTTGCTGCCCCTCCCCCATTTCATCTCTACATTATTATACCTCTATGGTTCACGTCATAGAGTCTCCTATATATTACAATACTCTTTGGTCTCAGAGCCTACCTAGCGCCACCGGAGAGATTTAGGAACTACTATTTAAAGCTGAAAGCGGTCACTTTTGCAACAATTCTCCCATAAGAAATTGGCATCCTTTCCATCCATATGTCAAAGGTTTGCAGAGATAGCGCCATCATAGCTTGCCCCTTTTTCTATGAGATTTGGCTTAAAGGGCTGGCATCCAGGGCATTAAAAAAAACAAAAATTTGATACATTTGTAGGGATTGACAGGGCAAGCTATGCTGGCGCCATCTGCTAATTATTTCGACCGGCCAACCCCATTATATACAAGTGCGATAGACGTAGAGAACGTTTTTTCGATTTTCGATGTTCGCGGTAGGCGTCCGGTCGTTTTTCACCTAGGTAAGATTTAACCGAACAACAGACAAACATGTAATTTCTATATTTTTTTTCTGGATTGTTTTGTGTACCTATGTCATTTTTGTATTGGAATATTTTGTGTGTATTGTGGCAAACAAATAAACAGTTTATCTATATCATTTTCACGGAAACGTACGAACGTGTCTTGCTCATGTCTTGCTATTTCAGTCAGTGTCGGTATAAAAAATACCTTACTGACTGACTTTGACTGAAGTAGCATGACAAATACGATCGTTTCTGAGAAAATGCGATGGAAAACAATTGTGCACTACAAAAAAAAACAATATAATATGGTGCTAACAAATTAGTTACCGATATTTTAACAGATGGTAATTAACATAAAAACAATTAACTTTAAATATAAATTTAGACAACCTTTCATATATTTTTTGTTTATATTTACCAAGCAAAAAAATATATATCTAAAAATAATCATCATACTGACAACTGACAAGATGTTTAACACTTGCTGTCATGTCAACATTTTTATTGTCTTAAAATTTCATTATATTAGTACGGTGGTTTTTGGTCTAAGTCTCCTGGAAATCGATTTTCGCTCATGTCGTCGCAAATATGGACGTCACAGCAACTACCCCCACCACTTTCGCGCTTGTCATCTCATATATTTGTGTTCAAGACATCACAAAAAGCTTGTTTCGCCAACCCTCTATATGGTTCGGCGCGTCGCCGCGCCGCGCCGCGCCGCTTCGCTTCGCGTTCGCGAGTTTTCGCCTACGTAAGGCGCAGCGTTAACTACCGAACCTGCTCACAAATTTTCTCGAGAAACGGTTGAGAATTGCGACCTGCAGAGAACATCCCCACATACGAAAAGGAAGCTGAAACGGAGACCTTCCATCGGTCAATTAATGATAGGGATTCAGCACAAATTCCTTCAACAGTAATTCCTAAATTCCTTGAAACTAGGCGCCTAGAACAGAAGTAATTGCGGTTCAACATTTACGTATGTGTCCGATAATGGTCCCGGTTGAGTCATCGGCCCCGCCCTGCCATAACGAATGTAAACGTCGATGTCATACAATGGCCACGTGGTTAATGTATGTATGTATACATCCAGCTATTTAATCGGTGAATATGTAGGTATGTAGTTAGTTGGGTTTGGTCATTCCTGTCTTACCAATCGTCTGTCTCGTAACTCTCGTAGCAGGGGGCCTAGGCTAGGTTTTTTTTTTTATTTTATTTTTTTATTAGGTTTGCAGGAAACGAAACGAAACGCTATCATTTCCATACATTATGTACGTTGATCTTCGTTTCGTTTCGTTTTCTGTCACGATTGTCATATTGGCTAAGCTCCCAGTATGGTTTACGAATGATCATTTGATAGTTAGCGGTGATTAAAGCCTGACCAGGAATATATGATCACGCGCCATGTTGCGGCGCGTGAATTTCACTGGAAATAATAATTTCATACTATACTGAACTGTCACCCTATACATGAAAATAACAGCGCCCTCTTGACAATGATCACATATTCAGGCTTTACTTTAGAACATGGAGACTGTATAAAGGAGCCAAATCTCTATGTATGAAAAGTGTCCATCAAAAAACAGTAATTAGGCGGCGCCACCATACGCCGAAATACTACCAAAAACAACCTACGTAATTTGGTCGGGTTATTTGTTGCCTTATATGGTTCATGTTATACTCATGTCCCAGAGCCTAACTAGCGACCGGAGAGATTAGGAACTATTATTTAAAGCTTAACGCGGTCACTTTTACAACAATTCTGCCATAAGAGATTGCGATCCTTTCTATACCATCCATACTTTAGAAAGGTCTTTCTATACGGCTACCACCAGTTTGACACTGACATAATCGCTAGCGTGTGCGTAACTAACTTTCTATGCATCTCGCTCGTACTCGCATATTACTTAGTGCAAGAGGCAGTCGTGGCAAGCCGTGAAAGGTACTATAGTAATTTACGTATCCCTCAACTCGTACTTATTTTTATTTTGCAAATAACGAGGTCACATACCGAGGCGAACTACTAATAAAGTTATAAAACTTATAAAGTTTACTAGACAGCGAAGTTTTCCCAAACTGCTGAGCTTTTCTTCTAGACTGATCGCGTTAACTTTGTACAAACTTGGCAGTAATAATGCATACTACATATCCCTATCGGCTATTTACGAATTTGATTGTGAGGGAAATCGACGCCAACGCACGACGTGGTGAAAATATGAACTTCTGTGTCACGATATCTTCATACTATTTAGCAGCTGCCAACTGTCAAATAAGCAACACGTCCCAGTACCAGGGCGGCACCAGTCATGCACGGAACGAATAAAATGGCCCGGCCACGACATCGCCGGCAGCGGCGAGCGGCGGCCATAGGTGGGAACGAAAGGTCCGATCGCTGTGTCTCGCTCCTACCTATGGCCGCCGCTCGCCGCTGCCGCCGCCGCGCGATGTCGTGGCCGGGCCGCTATGACGTATCAGTATCACTTGTCACTTGGCATATGCTTGGCATGAAAACTTAGGCCCTCAACACACGGCGTCGTAACGTAGAACCGCGTATAATTATTAAGCGTATTATAAGCGTATCGTAAAAACGTTACGAGTAAGTTATTTGGTTAAACTCACAATTCACAATTAGTTATGCTTGGAATCTCCTAGTTAGTATTGTAAATACTTGTGACAGAAGACCACGCTACTAACTATTAAGGTTTTATAAAGAGTAACCGAACATATCATTTGAACAAATATTTAGGTGAATATATATATTAAGTATGAACTTAATAATTAAATTTAAAAATTATGATATAATGTTGAAAGTTTTAGTGCACTCAAAACAATTAAATTGAGATAAAACGTGTGTTTGTGTGTGTGAATGTGTGTGTGTGTGTGTGTGTGTGAGTGTGTGTGTTTCCTTGTAACTTGGAATAATTTACCATTCTAAAAATGTTTTTTTAAAGTTATACGATTGCAGTACATCGAGATAATATTATTGATGTTATTACACAAATAGGCAGAATAATACTACTTTAAATAATAACCCACCTACATAAGAGGTATTTTTGATGGATTTGGAAACAAAACAAAGGTTGGTTCAAAAACCTAGGCAGTCTAGGCACACCATACGGAGTTACCTAATATACCTATTCTAGTTAGTCATCTCTGCAGAAGCGCGTCGCGTTCCCACGACACGGACAGCATCAAATTCCAATACGAAATCACCAAAACCTAAGTACCTAATTGCCTATATCAAGAACCCCGATACGCGAGAGTGAGACAGACGAACTCGTTTAGCAAATATTAATTGCTCAAACCTTAAGAAATGAATTAAGTAGATCTCACGCGTACATGGCATCCATGTTTTTTGCGCCATTTTTTTTCATCAAAGCGACTAGACGCGTTGGAACCAAACGGTTTTCTTGCCAGCAGGTGTATATACCTTAGTACCTACGAGCCTAAAAGAAAATAGACGCACGTTCAAATTTCAAAACATTCATTAAGCGAAAAACAAAGGCACGCAAATGCCACATTGCCGTTTTTGGTCAATAGATAGACGCGTAGTACCATCACTGGCGTAGGTAATTGACGGTTAGTGAGCCTTATGGTAGTATAAATAGGGTATATGACTGGTCAGTGGTGTTAGTACGAAGGTTCGGCGCGCAGGGGCCCCTGACCTTGCGAGCACGCGGCGCGCCCCGCGCCCCGCGCACTACGCTACTCTGATTTCCACCAGGTTTATTTTATATCGATTTGGATATCGAACGTATAATTCGCCCATGATAATTCGGTAACAATGAACTGATCTCCAATATGTTCGGAAATGTTCACATTATTGTATCGAAATAGTACGGGAAGTTCTTATTTATAGTCAAACTCAAATTAAAAATAAATTCAAGAAAACATTACTTATGTCCTGTTGTCCCGGACGGGAAAAAACAATACAGTAATAACTTATTACTGTACTTTTTTACTTAATTTTCAAAAATATGTATCTACTAACAAAAACGCAAACAGCCAATTATTATAGCCGCGCGCCGCATCTACACGACCCGATCAGCTATTTCAAACTATAGGATAGAGTGAGATAGCCAGATAAACGATCTTACATGTCTCGTTCTTACAAGACCGTCGACACCGTCGTGTATGATCGTGCGAAAACTGCTTATTACAATCAAAGATACTTTGTCAGTAGGAATAGGCGCGAAATTCAAATTTTCTATGGGACCATAACATTTTTTTAAATTGCCTCTTTTTTCTACTGACGGAAATGGCTTGACACTTGACAGTCTATATATAGTTGGTCAAACTAAATTGTCAGTACATAAGAACAAAAAACGTATATTAAATCATTTTACGGTTTAGACTCACTTGTTTTAGTCACTCGCTTAGTGCTTGAGAAAGGAGACCTAGGCTCTCCGAAACATGTCGCGCGAGTGACTAAAACAAGTGAGTCTAAACCGTAAAATGATTTAATATTAGTATGTCTCACAACAGTTTAAATTCGAAAAAACGTATAGTTGGTCAAGCAAATCTTGTCAGTAGAAAAAGGCGGCAAATTTAAAAAATGTAGGCGCGAAGGTTTTCGTCCCATAGAAAATTTGAATTTCGCGCCTTTTTCTAATGACAAGATTTGCTTGACCAACTATATACTCATCCATTTCTTTTGGGTGCTAGTACTAGTGTAAGACAAAGATAGTATGATTCTTTCTGTCTATGTTTGAAATGAGATAGTCCTTTGACAAACTATATATCTTTTATATTTTTTAAAGGATCTTATTCGTGTTCATACAGCTTATAGTTGCCCAAACCAAATTCGCAGTAAATAAGAACAAAAAAAAACTACGTATACTAATCCTTTTCTTTTGGGTGCTAATACTAGTGTTGACAAAGATAGTATGATTATCTCTGTGTATGTTTGAAATGAGACAGTCCTTTGACAAACTATATATTGCACAATTATATTGAATGAACGAATATTGAATGGTACTGATTTACTGAATGGCAGAACAAATTGTGCCTTTAACCTAAAAAAAATAATTAAGGAGGGAAATTGTTTTTGACGTTTTCGATGTGAAGTGAACGAAGTGAAGTTTCGATTTGAGTGATGCTTGTTGCTTAAATAATGATTATTTTACCTTATTTCCTCGCATGTTTGGAGAAAAGCAATATATGCCACGGCAGGAATATCAATTCGTGGATTCGTCTTCTTAGTCGGACTCCACTGCGCGTCGTCTGACAAAATCGAAACTCATACCCTTTCCCGGCCTCTGCAATAATGTACATACTATAAAATCCGATGAAGGCGTAATAAGCATAATAAGTGAGATGCCCGCAATAGGGTACTTGACTATTGACTACTAGTCAAATCAGTTTCTTTTGTCGAACTGTCAAAACGATTTTGCTACTATGGAATTTATATGAAACACTAGCATGTGACGTCACAATCAAATTACCTACTCTTCATAGTTTTATACGGGTTTTAAAATTGAAATTGTGTCTAAAAATAACGGCTGTCTACGTTTATCTACCTATTAATCTTCTCGTGCTTTATTTAATGCATGGTGTAAAATAATTTATTTTAAATACAGTCAAATACCCTATTTGCGAACTTCAATTTTCGCGGTTAAAGCACTGATTTTTTCGTGGATTGACATAACTCACATACCTATTTGAGTTCCGTTTTGCATTTTTCGTGTGTAGCCATCCTGCTGTGTAGTTTGTGCTGGATTGTCTACCATTTTTATCCTGACACTGGCAATTCATTTCGTACTAGGTTTGCGTAGTGTGTAATATAAAATTTAATGATTTTGTATTTTTGAATACATGTGTATATAAAAGAATATTTTTTTGCAGATTCACGATTGTCACGAATTTATTTTATTTGACTTTGTTTTCCATATTTCGACATAACTTAGGGCCCGTCCAGATGAGATGATCAATGCGAGGTCGATCAGGAAAAAAATTGGTGTCAATCCCATCTAGCGTCCTGTTCCACACGTACACAATTTAATCACCCAGTTTAGATTTATGGTGACATTCGAGAGCTGGAAATTCAAATCGAAAATTAGATTATTGCGTCCTCTGACTTTTGTATTGCTTTAATGCATTAGTCCCTATATAGATTTCAACTTAAAAACAAACCTGATCGATTTACATTAATAAAAAAATGTCATCTAGTCATAACTATAATGAATCTTTAAATGAAATTACATGAAATATTTTGCAAACAACAGCATACTCGTAACAGTCGTAAATAATAAACAACGGTGTATTTTACTGCATATTTTTTTAGACACCATATTATTTTTCAGTACCTTGTTTCAAATGAAATTTTAGCATTTTTTATAGCATATTTCAAAAAAACTTGCATATTTGTGGCATATTTCTAGACATTAGTCTAGCATTTTTTCAAAATCTGAGTTGGCAACACTGTTGGGACATAAGCTGAGACCATAGACATAGTATATACAAGTAGATATAGACGCGCCACCGAGCGACCGGGGGTAAGAGAAAGAATATTCATATAAAATTTGGGCAGCACCATCGCCTCCTACCTATGACGCCATCCGGTCGGTGATAAGGACAAAGCATGGCACTATTTTCTCTTTCCTCTTATAGGAATCGCAATAAGACTATCTTTCTCTATCAAAGAGTGTCAGGCCCTTGGCTGAGACGGACTAGTTAGCGCTTCTTAACAGTCACACGAACCTAGCCGTCGCCATCGAAGTTACGATCTCATTTTAAAACGACATGCTATTTATCAAATTTTGTATGAACATTCAAGTAACATAATTACATCTATGGTTAGTATTATCTGTACCTATTTTTCATAAAGTTTGCGTATCTTTGATTGTATGGGAGTGGCATGTTCGCGTGACTTAGCGCATTCATAAATATGATCTGAATTCCGTTGATACATTACTACTCATAATGAATAATAGGTATTACTAGTTTTGTTATATAAAAGGTTCTTTGGTCATTTGTATCGTATGATCGTATCCTATTTCCTTCATCCATCAATTTAGGCCCTGTATTGAGAACGTTTGGCTCGATGCCATACATTAAAATCAGGCTTACTGTTACTTATTCTGTGCTGACTGTGCTTACGCTACAACTTCTATTTGGGAACCTTACGTAAGTATCTCCATATCAGATTATAGGTACTAGCTTACGCCCGCGACTTTTTTTTCTATTTTTTATGATATACAAGGCAAACGAGAAAACAAATCGCCTGATGGTAAGCAATTACCATCGTCCATGGACACCTGCAACCACAGAATAAGTAATAGTATTATCATACAGAAGGGCCACGCACCGCCCCGTCCCGATTTGAATTACCTCGCCCCGCGACAGCAGAATGACGGCCGTTTGCCGGCCGCTCAGTACTATTTTTAAGCAACTTACTCACACTATGACCACAGAATAACTAATCTATGACGCATGACGCGTGTACGGACGTGCCGTTCACATATAGAAACGCAAGGGATTTTTGATTTATAGCGTGTCCGCCCTGAGCCTGCAACACTAGAGGCGAGGTGTGAAGGTATCGCCCCAGAAATACCGCGGGCGACAGTTTATTCCACAGTTTAGCTGTGCGAGGCAGGTTTTTGGAGAAACGCACAGTTGAGGACTGCAAACCATCTAAGTACTTAGTGAAAATGGATGTTGTCGCGTAGAGCGATGGCGGAAAGAAGCGGCAGGGCTTAATCCGAACAATTCCTTAGTGCACTCACCGTTCATTAACTTTCAATCATATAGTATACATGATATAATATATATATATATATTTAAGTATTGCGTCCCGACGTCCCGTATTTTGACCTGTCCCGTGTTTGTCTTTCGTATATCAATACCGAGGTACCTATTTACCGCTGTAGAATACCTATTACCTACCTATAATTCCTATAAATGGTCATAATAATGTCTGTTGAACCAGTTTATAGTACTTTTTTTTTGACGCAGGGGTAAATGCATTTACGCATCTCACCCCCGGGCCGGGGAAGCCCATTGGGGGGTGGTATGTGGGACTCGCTCCTCCCGTAACTTCCTCTGCTAGCCAGAGGAAGAGGAGGAGAATACCCACTAATATCCCCTGCGGCGTTTCCGTCTATGCCGTTGAGGGGGGTGCAATGGGGTCGCGAGCATGTCGACCACGTACGGCACCCCCCCGAACCAATTTATAGTACCATCTATACCGTACTATTAAAAGTAAATCGTAAATCCTAGCTTTATTTTCTATTTCTACCAAGAAGTAATTTCAACGGGATAATTATGCTCGTAAAACGACAACAAAATTAGACTAACACTCATTAATTAAACCTTATTATTCTATTATTAATCAAAATGAATAATTCAATATTATCGATTATATAACTTAAAGCAACCTTGAATTCGTGACAGGTTTAAAATTTTATGGTTTTCGACGTGTCAGGGCCTCAGGTCGCGTTTTATCGACAGAGACTAGAGAGAGATCTTATAGAGGCCATCACTTTCTAACATGTAAATAAGTAGCTAAGAGCTATGTGTCGGCCTTCCGCGAAAATAGACGATCGAAAAAGTTCATCTGCCTCTCTATTGCTCTTGCCATTCGAGCGACAGAAAGGCAAATAGACGAACAAACGAAAGGTTCGCGGGAGGCCCTCTGGATTTTGCCTTCGTTGCTTACAATGGTTGAACATAAAACCCGGCCAAGTGCGAGTCAGACTCGCGCACGAAGGGTATCTACCATACTATTACGCAAAAACGGCAAATAAATCACGTTTGTTGTATGGGAGCCCTACTTAAATATTTATATTATTCCGTTTTTAGTATTTGTTGTTTATAGCGGCAACAGAAATACATCATCTGTGAAAACAACTGTCTACCTATCACGGTTCATGAGATACAGCCTGGTGACAGACAGACAGACGGACAGCGGAGTCTTAGTAATAGGGTCCCGTTTTTACGTTTTGGTAGCGGAACCCTAAAAATGACTAAATATGAATTCCATATTTCCTTGTACTTATCAAGGAAATTGTTTGTTATTTAATAGCGTTTATTATTATATCAACTTATTCATCAAATAAATGTAACAATTATTGAACATACAAATTATAAAGTAAATTTGTTCATTATTATTAAATCATAACATTAATATTTAACCACAATATACTGTCGTAACAATTATCTTTATATTTTTTGTATTAATAAGGCAATAAAGGGGCCCACTGACTATCAGTCAGCCGGACGATTTCGGACTGTCAGTTAGAACAAATATTTGATAGTTCCGAACAACTGACAGGCATATATCGTCCGGCGGACTGATAGTCAGTGGGCCCCTTAAGACCACATGACATCACAGATATCTTCAAACATCGCAACTTTGCCCGCCTACAGTAGATAGTAGATAGCCTAGAGTAGATATAGTGCGACATAAAATAGTAGAAATTAAATAAAATGGAACAAAAAATTCCATATTAAATTTGAACCGATTTTGCATGTACAACCAGCCTTAAAGTTTATAATTTATTATGGTTCATTATTTTTGTATGTGGATATTTTTGCACATTGTACATTTCCTCAGTCACCCGTCGACCAGCACGAATGCTGTAAAGGGTTCGAAACGTCGGGATGTATTATAAATTCAATATACGCGATATAATCCGTTTTCATAGTTTCATTTCATGAGTAACTATCGCGGTAACCGAAGGCACGACGGGACGGGTGGTGTTATTTCCATATTAAATTGTTGCCATGTTTAAGCATTTTATGTCGCCTCAATAATTTTCTACATATTCTTGTCGGACTATAACTGTGACCCTTTTTTTATCAAGCATAAACGTCTGCTCAATTGGCAGAAGCGATTAGACCGGTCTTCCAATGGTCGCAGGTTCGAGTCCTGCCGGAGGTGTAAAATTTTCCATTTGTCCTTTAATTTAAAGATGTAACTGTGATTTGTATTTTTGCTGTGTATTGTTTCATATAGACTATCGGTGACAAGTGCAAGTACCTGAGCAAAAAACAATTTTTATATTAATAAAAACGTCTCATCTCTTTTAAAAAGTCGGAACTGTGCATTCTTAGTACATAAAGTTATTTTATTAACAAGGCGCACTTTTGTCGTACTATAATATTTCCTTAAAATTTAATACTTTTTCTCTTAAGTGGGCAAAGTTGTAAAAAAATTAATCGTTCATGCAAATATGTAATAACTAAATTTTCTATGTTCACGTCATTAATGTCAGCCAGCGAACTGTGTCGTAGTGCAAAGTAACAAGCCCAAAACTACTTCGAGCACTAGCTGTAGAGTAGAGCTCACCTAAACACTTAAATTAATTAATTAATATAAATAAAAATGTACTTTTATATCTACCTATTATTTCATTTCAGGCAGGCAACTGATGCTGGTATGTCTTTATATCTATAATTATCATAGTACGCTTAGCAAGATTTTACTGTCATTACGACTTGTGTTGTGTTAGATATTTCCTAAGACTGTTCCTATTAGTAATATAGACTGGTTTAGTTGTAGGCTTGACAGCCTACACCCAGCCTAAAGTAATAAAGTGAGATAGACATATATAGCTCTCTGACGTTGAGTGTACCTAAAGAGTTTATTTGAGTTTATGGTATTATTGTAATTTAATGTTTTATAAAACATTATCAACATTGTTATAAATATTGTTAATATTTAATAGTTGATTAATACCAGTAAATGTCTAGTATTATATCTTAGCATACCTAAAACTGTTGACTAAAACAAAACGCCATTGATATGAGAAATAACAAAACGCAAGTGTCAAGACTGACTGATTGCTAATATAAATGAAAACATTTAGAACGCTTTGTAAAAATAACATTAAACTACATATTATTCAGCAGATAAATATAGTTTTAATCGGTGAATCCACCAGCCGATATTAGTTGTGAATATAATACCACTAGCCCTGCGTCTACGCTCTACAATCTATTAGCAAACCGTACGATTCAACCTTGATTACAGTCATCACACGCTTTTTTACCGGACATGAGTAAAAAATAAGCATGGCCCCTTTTGGCAAGCGATGAAATACGTATAGCAGAGCGATTACCACTGACTTATTATTTGGTACGGCGTGAGAATTAAAACTGTTGATCCCATCAAGAACGTAATACGTAAAAAAAATTAAGTATCGCAGCCCAACAAGTTGTAAAATCGAATTTGATATAATAACTGTTTATTTCAAGCTTAAACTCATACAATAAAATTAAATACAATACTATAAAATAACATAAAATTACAAACACAATTAAGCTAAAGCTATAAATAGATTAGTTGTTAAATTTACCAACAAATTATTTGCCATTTTCGTCTTGGTGCACAGCTGTGCTGTACGATCTTATTGTTCTGTGTAGTGGCATAAGTGGCATAACCAAGTCCGGTGGTTTATTCTCTACCTATCTCTACGAGCATCTATCTCACAATTATGTCACATTAAATTCTCACTTACTTATATTTAACTAACAACATGATAGTGACGAAATATAAGAAATTCTTATTTTTTAATAATTAGAACGACTTGGGCATTTTTATCGCCAAAAACGCCAACGATATTTAGCTTTGACCGAATATCAAACGGAAAAGGCTAATAACATATGCCACTTTTCTAGATCCATTCATGTAAGGGACTATTGTTGACAATCAAGGGCCTGACACTCTTTGATAGAGAAAGATAGTCGTGCGAAGCTTTGCCTTTATCACCGACCGGGCATTTTTTCATGGTCGGGTTATGACATCATAGCAAGGAGGCGATGGCGAAATACCGTCATTTATAAGACTGAAAGAGAAAAAGGATTATGCTGCCATACATGAAACTGTCAATACATGAATATGTCTTTCTCTTACCCCTGGTCGCTCGGTTTCATGTCTATAACTACTTGTATATACTATGTTGACAATGGTCCGTTTTTACACAAGGAATGCCATAGACAATCACATTGACGATTGCCATTATCATTCCATATACAAGAAGTCACAATCACTATCTTCAATTAACGTAATTATACCGGGTTTCCTTTATACCAATAAACTCTGAATTTCTTTTGCATTGTGACTGTAGTAAGATAATATTTGATCGGAAATCTTTTATGCGGTTTCATTGATTTAGATATATTTATGAGATTGGGTGTTCCTAGACAGGATTAGTGTTTGGACTTATTCTTCTAAATGTTATCTATTCTATCAGATGTTTTAGGAAATACATATTTTAGTCCTCGTGGTTCTAGTTTAATGTTTACTCTATTATTTGCAAAGACTCATTACTCATTATCTTTTCATTATTTAAAGATTGTCTTTAATATTCGATTATTTTGGTTTGTTTCTCAGTAGAGATGATTTCTTTATCCAGCACTTTATCAAAGACATCAAGTACTCGAAGAAATAAGAACCTTGTAATTGTATACCAATAAAGCAGAAAATTAATTGAAACATACACAATGCGTCCTCCAGCGTGATTGAGGATTCCTATTAATTTACCACAAGCACGTCCAGAACCTGATTGAGGTTGGCAGTTTTTATTAAAATGCCTGTGTCCTTTATTTCTGACGCGTTCATCATCATTATTAGCCAGTCTCGCTGCTGGACATAGGCCCTTCGCAAATCTATCATCGTTGATGGTTAGATGATATCAGACGAATAGCAGAGCAGTCGATAAATTTGGCTCAAATCTTCACAAAGCAGTGGATAGATAGGTAAACAGATTAATCTATCATAATTATCACAATATCGCCAAATAAATTAAAGAGCATTCTCAAACAAATCAACATTGTATCTGGAATTCCGCATTTTCTTTAGTTTACTTAAATTCGATACTTGTCACGCATCAAAATACTTAGCTTTTGTTTACAAGTGTTTCCTTCCGGATCTGAAGTGTTATGGATACTGTGTTCATTCAGGTTTCAGGTTATAAGTTATCTGTTTTCTATCCTCAATTCCTCATAATTATGTGTAATCAAATACCGCATCGTATATTATCTTTTTAGTTTTCAGTTATGTCGTTGCAGTATCAAGTTATATGACTTTGCCCATGTTTTCTTTAAGTATTTATTATCTCCAAATTTATATATTTTTTCTTTTTACATAGCAAAAATTCTCGCAATTAATATTTCAGGCAAATTTCTCTTATCTTTCGTCATAATTCATCCTGAATTGCTTCCCACACTAAATGAGATTATCGCCGACTTAATAAGAGATAGCTTAGATAGTACTTTTCTCAAGTAAAACAACAATGGAACACTTAGACGACACGACACGGCTCGCGTTTCTGGCCGTTATGGGAGAATATCTTATCAATTACCTCACCAGAAATATGTATACAATTATCACCTTTATCCCAATGGCATTCCATATAGGCCGATGAACCATAACGAACGTAGAATTTAAGTGAGGTGAAAGTTAAGGATATCCATTAGCACCTGAACTTAAATCACTTTCTGTAAGAATGAGGTTTTGTTACTTTATATTTCACCTGCATTTATGTATCAAAGGTATGCGAAGGTCTCATGACTCTCATACAGTATTCGCATCACAGTAACATAACCTTGCTAAATACTTTTCGAGACATCCTCATAATTATAACATAGGATGTGGTACCCAGTACCCATTTTCTTAATGGTAAATTAATTCAGGGATTTCTTTAAAATCTTTCCATTTAGAATGTGAAAATTATTGGCCCGTCCTGATGTCATTATCTAGGTTTGTTTACATTTAGAAGATAATTTTCAATTAACGGTTTTTGCCAACCGTTGATAATTTGAAGTCTGAATAATGGCTATAAGAATTTTGATTTAGTTCTAACAATTCATAAAAACTATCCCAATTCTAATTCGATATCGGATCTCTGCTAATATCACCAAAAAGACATTTGAATAAAATTTTAACCATACTGTTTTGCAACGTCAATTTTATGTTAATAGGATAATTTAAGTACCTATGTAGGAATGCCAAATTTCTGTCTAGTTAAGTAGATAGTATGTCATAACTACATTTCTCGAATTTTCTTACTGTAGCTACCTCATATTTTTATGCCAAAATTGAACCTAATAATTCTTGTTTGTGAGTCACTTAATAAGATTTAAGTACGTAAATAACGATGGAGGTTAGATCTAGGTGCCTTTGAAGCTAGTCCCCGGGAATCAGGTTCCACATATTATAGAAATATAAGAATTACTTCATTAGGTAACCTACCTACTATTCGTCTAACTTTTTCACACTTGGAAATGGTTACAAAGATTGTGTCACTTACCTACTTTGCAAACTGTGGTAGTGTCATTCATCAGGTTCTTTAGGATCTTTGCTTAGGACTATCTAAATAGAAAGTTTCCTGAGATCGTCACCAGCAGGCATATGATGGAATTGATGGATGAGGATGACTTTATCGCCGTGATTAAACAACCGACATACTTTTAATTTGAACGCCGTGCAACTGAAAATTACAAGCTCTGTCTTGGTAACGCTATCATGTAGACAACAACGACCATCATAAACCAAGGCTTCTGGACGTTCTAAAGCCCTGTCTTCCGAACATGGCCGTCACTTTAGAACCTTCCTGTTCCTGCTGCTTTTGCGTCAAATTCACAGGGAGCCGTTGGATTAAGTAGACAAAGGCCAAAACGTTTTCAGTTGTCATTTGCAGTTTCAGGCATTTGGTACGATGATGTTGATGACTCCGAATGTGATCAGTTTTCTTGACTACCGACTTTAAGAGTCCCCGGCAAGCTCGGCCGAATTGCACCTTCCCATACAAACGTAGTTCCACTCTCATTTTAAAACTACGTGTTGGATTGTAATGAAACTTTGCACATACAATGACATGACGTATATCTAGGTTTGAAATTAGTTTATATAGCTCCAGTTTATAAAACAAACGAAATGTTTCATACAAAACTTAAATTCGCTGTATTTTGTTAACTATGGTATCTGAAGTTTCACTAATTACAGCCAAAGATATACCTTATCCTATTGTAAGTATAAAGTTTCAGAGCAATCTAGGTAGTCGTTTTAAAATGAGAGCGGAACTACGTTTGTATGGAGAACCGAGCTTTCTACGTTTGTATGTAAATAAAAACACAAAAGGTAATGAATGATTTATTATGGTTGATTTTACAATGCAGTGTTAACTATTTATCTACAATAGGTTCTGATGTTACATATTACATGTAAAATATCTAAACAGAGTCCGTCTAAGATAACTTTGCAGCGACTTTAACAGAACAAAGTGAGGAAATCTTATTATTAACGTCAGTGATGACATTTCCATACTTTGTCAATGCAATGTCATGCAGAGGTAGCTTGGACCTTGGTCCGACTCTTTCTACAATCAGATTTTACCCACTTAAATAAGCGCTCAATAAGCGTATGTAGATCCGATGAAATACAATAGTAATTTGCGGCGGTAACAAGAAAACCTGTATTATAATGGATAAGTAATGAATTACTATAATGAATCAGATTGCTAGTGGCATGAGTAATTACCAAGCTACCTGTTTTAGAAGTTTAGCCATTATGTTATGAGTAAACAATTAACTACTCTCAAGTCAATGAGCGAGTATTAAATTTGAGGAGGTATGTAGACCTAATTATTTAAGACACTTTTGATTGTTAGGAACTTTCGAGTACTGGAAAATACTCTTCGTAAATATAGAGGTGGGTAGAAATTTTACCTAGAAATCACGAATTCATGATCATCACAAACAACGTCCACGATTTTCATAAAGAACCGGCAGTGAATATATTCTGACAAGTAATGAATGGCTTGTGTTTTGAAAGACTAACAGTAAACACCTCACAAACGAGTTTTTAAAGAATTAAGCATAACAGCTAGAATTGAATTGTGATCCAATCAAACGGTCATCGGGAGCAACAAAAAATCCCAGGTAGACCTTGAGCGTATGACATGCACGAACAACAAACGGAATGCAGGTCTGAGGACATGCCGTATTATCTAATAACCATTCAAATTGGAGCTCCCATTAGACTTAAGATACGAAAACGGGACGAGTAAGGACGAGGACATAAGGAATGTAACCTTTACTGTTTCCAACACTCTTCAAGCTGCATGTAGATCGCCTCCGGCGCCTGCCCCGTATAACTAGACTTACTTGGCAGCCTCTAACGAGTATAGGCTTTGTAGGTTAGGTGTTTGACCCGCGGACGACGCAAACAATCCAGGCGCATGCGTCGGCCGCCGTAAACACATCCCGGGACCGGCACGTGGCTCAAAAACACAACACTAATGACTAACCATCGGCAGCTGCCGCGAACACACCCAACACGAACACTTGTAGTAACATGAGCGCCATATAAACACAAGCATTTGCACTACACTCGAAATACCGGCGTAGCGGGCTGCGTAGTACGTGCGTCGCAGCCCGCGTCGTGTGGCGCACTAACTGGCGACCGGCGAGCGAACGACGCGGCTCCCCGCTCGCCGCCTCCGCGCGCGCCATCCATTCAACGCATTTTCTGTCATAGCAATCGATAATCGCATTATACTTCCGCTTTTAAGCACGCGCGGTGCATCCGCGACGTGAGATGCAAGTCGATGACATCAAAGACGGACCCAAGCTGAATCATTAAAGTTCTTGTTGGTTCAAGTATTTCTGACATGGCGTTTACACCGAGAACCTACATCCGACACCGGAAATTGTTTACATATCTCAAGGCATTTAAGCTCTTATTATCTAACAGTTAAATAATACGTAATTTACGTCCTCTGTGCTCACTATTTGACTGTAAGTATCTAACGTTACCTACGTTATCTGCATATTTACACCCATTTTTCATGTTTTTTTCATGTACCTAAGGAGAATCAAAAATATTGTCCTATATATTGATATTCACGAATAGCCATCTCAGAATGTCTTAGGTCGCGATTTCACGAGATCCAGAGCGATATAACACAGTAAAATGAAGAACTGACCTAGTGTAAGACGATATATTCAGATTTTTAAAACATGATAATATCGATTGAGTAGCGGATTTTTATTCGAGATATTTGATAGAATATTCGTTTTTAACGTACAATTACAAAATCAATCGTGATCATACGAATGCTTAAAAAATAAATAATGTTTATATTATAACTTTGCCCACCTATTGTTGGTGGGCAAAGTTATGTAAAAAGTGGGTGTATTGGGCCCTTAATATTGCTAATTTGATAAAATGAGGTAGAAATATAAACAATGAATAGAAATAAATTATAAGTTTATTTTCAATAGGTGAGTATGTGTTTAGTGTAGGTATGTGTGTGTACCTAGATCTCGCATTTTAAGAAAAGGCCAATGTAACTTAAATATTATAAATCACACACAAACACAAACAGGAAAATAGGACATAAGTATTTTTATGTGCACGTGCGAGATAAATAATATATTGGTATCACAATTTAAATTCAAAATACGCCCTTTGCGCAACGCAGGAAATGAATAAAGTGGATGCGGAGAATAAAGGTTTGGTTTGGACCATATCAGTTGGTGACGTCATCTCATTGTTTTGAATGTGTGCAATGCAATTCATAATTTGTAGGCGGACCAGTTTGATTGCAATCTACGTATGTGTTTGGTAAATTATGGGGACGCGGTCGTTGCCACTGCGAATGAGTGTAGGTACCTACAGTCAAGGGCTTAAATATATATACATTCCCAAGTTTCAAAAATATGTAAACGCTTTTACACCTTACCATCTTACGCTCTGACAATAAAGTCGTGTTCACATATTTTTGAGCCATTTGTCTGGATCGATATTTTTGCCTTCGACTGTACTTAGTGCATTCGATGTCGAAGAATAAATAGGTTTTCATCACACATGCTCGAAAATGATCTTATTTCATGCAGGTGTGCTGAAGGACAAAGGCCTATATTGTTCCCGCGGGAGTTATGGATTCTGAAAAAAAAAAGCTTTAACTCACTGGAGTTGTAGTTTTTTTTTTAAATTAGGTATGTCACTAATTCATAATACGAACCAAGGGGGTATAAATGAGTTTAACTTTAAAAATACTGACGTTTATATATTTTATTGTTTATACTTTAATATATTTGTATAATGTATGTATATATGTAAGTATATCATATAAAGTATATGTTTAAGTTTATGAATTCATAGTATATTAATTAGTATTTATTTTGTAAATACTTATTTTGTAAATAGTAGGTAGCGATTATCGTTTTAATTTTTCGAGTGTTAATCCTGCACCTAACAACCATCTCTTTTTTAGTCCAGTGGTTGACTGGTAGAGAATGTTTATGCCCCTTATGGCATTAAGTCCGCCATTTGTACTTATAATTTTATGTGCAATAAAGTTTAAATAAATAAAATAAAAAAATATATATATTTAATTTGAATAATTTAATAGCCGTTTCCTATATTTTTACACAATTTTCAATTGTGGCTGAATACCGATGCCTTCGGTGCCTAAACTGCCAAAAAATTTCAAAATGGCGGACGAATGTTTGAAATGTCACCGTATTTATAAAAAAAACCGAGGGTTCCGTACTTTCTAGTATTTGTTGTTATAGAGCCAACAGAAATACATCATCTGTGAAAATATCGACTGTCCAGCTATCACGGTTCATGAGATACAATACAGCCTGGTGACAGACAGACGGACAGCGGAGTCTTAGTAATAGGGTCCCGTTTTTACCCTTTGGGTACGGAACCCTAAAAATGATTTCGCTTAAAATTTAGCTTAAAGTGTGATGAAAAACATTGTGTGTAACTCCGGGGGTAAGAATATTGTTACTAGAGGCTTTAATTCACACCAGCCTGCGGCTGTCGTGAATATATACTCTCATACAATATTTCACTTACCCTGGCCCCCACGTTGCACAATGTGTTGTTGTTGTTGTTGCTGTTGTCGTCCTATGGTACAGTCGCCATCAGATATATCGGAGCGGCCGAGGTGCTCAAAAATATCTGAACACGCACCTAACTGTAAATGTTTTATGTAATGTAAAAGTGTACGGCTCACCCGGTATTGTATTGTCCTAGTCCTAGCTCTAAGTATATTGATTTGCATGGTAGGTTTTAATTAATTGTACCTACTGTCTAACATTATTATTTAAGTTTTTGTTACTAACACTGCTATGGGCAATGCCTGAAATAAATGATTATTTAATTTAATTTAATTTAATCTAACGCCTTGACAATAGAGGCGTGTTCAGATATTTGTGAGCGCCTTGGCCGCTCCGATATATCTGATGGCGACTGTACCCCATTGGTACAAAGGGCCTTCGTGAGACGTCGCCATCCGCTCCTGTCCTGCGCCTCGTACTCGTTGCACAATGTACTAACATGTAATTTTTTCGCCTTATTACAAAAGAAAAAGATGCGCAGAAGTATAAATATAATATTTTTGGCGTCGATTGTACCTACCTACCTATACCTACCTGTCAGCCAAGGACGTCCACTGCTGGGACCAAGGACCTGACACTCTTTGATAGAGAAAGATAGAAGTGGAAATGTGATTTAATATGTGTTCAAAACGCGAAAGTTTTAAATGTTATATTACGACAAATGTAAATTGCTAAGCTGTAGTTAAATACGTGGTATTGTTACACACTAGCCTTCATGAAACCTGAGTCCCCAACATCGGCAAGCTCGGTCGAATTTCACCCTTCCATACAAACGGAGTTTCGTTCTCATTTTAAAACTACGTGTTGGATTGTAATGAAACTTTGCACATACAATGACATGAGGTATATCTAGGTCTGCAATTATTTTATATAGCTCTAGTGTATAAAACAAACGAGAAAGAGTAAAAACAAGTTTTGTATAAAAAACTTAAATTCGCTGTATTTTTTTTTATTATATCTGAAGCTACATAAACTAATTGCAGACCTAGATATACCTTATGCTATTGTAAGTACAAAGTTTCAGAGCAATCTAGCTAGTTTTAAAATGAGAGCGTAACTACGTTTGTATGGAGAACCGAGTTTGTCGGGCACCCTTAATATTTCAGATATTAATCAAGTTTAAGGGGCCCACTGACTATCAGTCCGCCGGACGATATCGGCCTGTCAGTTGTTCGGAACTGTCAAATTTTTGTTCTAACTGACAGGCCGATATCGTCCGGCGGACTGATAGTCAGTGGGCCCCTTTAGGAATTGTAACTCCATTTAATAACAAAGGCCTAATAGTTTATTAACTGCCCGCGTGTTGAGGCAGGTCAGTATGGGACATGTTTCGCGATACGAAGTTGAAAAGGGGGTGATTAAGCTAAACACGGTAGCTTGGAAGGGACTTTTAGGTCGAGTGACCGGCACGCAACACGTGGGGAGTTGCGGACTTTGAATTAAGCAAAATAAGTTAGGTTTATAATATGTTCATATAAGGCATACCTCCAGAACCTTCCGGCCCCACCGGCCATCAGTTCTGCGAGCAATGTGCCCCGCCCACTGCCACTTAAGGTTTGCAATTCTGCGAGCTATGTCGGTGACCCTAGTTCTACTGCGGATATCATCATTTCTGACTCTATCACGCAGAGAAACCCCGAGCATAGCTCTCTCCATTGCCCTTTGCGTGACCCAAAGCCGTGCCCTTCTTATGAGGCCCATCGTTAGCGCCCACGTCTCAGATCCGTATGTCATCACTGGCAACACACACTGGTCAAAGACTTTTGACTTAAGACACTGCGGCAATTTGGACGAAAAGATACTGTGGAGCTGTGGATACTGTGGCGTCCGCGTACCGGAAGACGAACTGCGGCACAGGATCGGTCGGAGTGGCGAGCCTTGGGGGAGGCCTATGTCCAGCAGTGGACGTCTATCGGCTGACATGATGATGATGATGATGAAGGCATACCTAGGTCAAAAACTTTTGTAAAACCAATAAAACATTAGACCCTACTCAATGCATAGTGTTGTGTTCCTGCCGGTGAGTAAGGTTGCCAGAGCTCAACGAGGGTGCGGAGTGTTAGGGTCGGCACCGCGCATGTAACTCCTCCGGAGTTGCAGGCGTACCTACATAGGCTACGGAGACGCTTACCATCAGGCAGGCCGTATGCTTATTTGCCACCGACGTAGATTCAAAAAAGTAGACGCAATAATCCCATACTAAGTTAAATTCATCCCGGTTGACCTTACTTGAGTTGTTTTCAGGAGATATTTCTTTCTTTCTTTTGCCGAATTATAAGGAAGTGAAACTGCACGTGTAAGAAAATGGACAGAAAAAAACATTCCTATTATTGGTTGTTGTTTTATAATATTATTCGAACAACGTGGTAATTACTAGAGTTAAACCAAGAGAAGTCTGCAACGATTTTGATAGCACACGCAGCGCAAGTGTTATTTTAAACGTCAAACTTCTATGAAATTATGACGTATAAATAACACTTGCACTGCGTGTGCTATCAAAATCATTGCAGAACTTGCAGACTTCTCTTGATCTAACTCTAGATATGAGAAATATACTAGATCTAAATTAGATCTATTAGATCATCTAATCACGTTATAGTTTAGAATCATTTAGAATCATTTATTCATCAATTGTGCATTACAGGTAATGAATACAGGTGTTATAAACAATTTGTTCTCTGTAATATGTCTTGCGACGTACAATGATTTTGGTTACCTAGCGCATGCAATATTATTAGAAATGTCACTTTACTTAAAATAAAAATAATCAATAAGTTGTAATTAATAATTTAAAATAAATAATGATTAATGGGTAATTATATAAGTCAATCATTCATTTGTCAAAGTGTCCATCAGAAATTCATCAATATTGTAATAACATTTATCTTTTAATAATTTTTTTAACCTAATCTTAAATGTCGTCAGCTGTTCATTTCTGAGCAGATCCGGTAATTTGTTAAACAATTTAGGGGCCATTGTGTAGATGGTATTTGTATAAAAGCTTGTTTTTGAAATACAATTTCCTGGGGGAAGAATTTTTAGCGTATTTGTAGCTGGGCGAGGATGAGTATTTACATGTACAGTGAATCGGTCCATATATTGTTTTACAAATACACATGCTTCGTAAATATACATAGAATTCTCAACTAGTTATCTATTGCAGTTCGATTCGAGAAACCAGTTGTCATTTCACGCTACAATTATTATTGTGACTTGTGACGTTTTGGGATATCCATTAGATGTCCATTGGATGTCTAAGTAATATCTAAAAGGGCTGACTGACGATCAGTCCGCCGGACGATATCGGCCTGTCGGTTGTTCGGAACTGTCAAATTTTACTGACAGGCCGATATCGTCCGGCGGACTGATAGTCAGTGGGCCCCTTAAAGCAAATCTTAAAGAGATCGTTCAAGAGGACATTCGGAATCGCGGAAATGTGAAATTTGACATGACTTTCTTAAATATCTCGCTATCGTTTCTGTTTCATATCTAGTGGATATCTAGTTGATATCTACATCATTGTTCGAATAGGCCCGTTAGTTTTGTTTTCGTTTGGGGTTATATTACTTACACGAGTAGCAATAAGTTTGATCTTACCTATAGATAAGGAAAAATAAAAACGGAAGAAAAGTAGGTAAATGGTCGCCATCACAAATATCGTCAATGGCGTTCAGAGTTGGAAATGAAAAGGCCGGTGCCTATTATTCATATTTATTTATTAGTATTATGAAATAAAACTATGAAAACGGATTATATCGCGTATTTTGAATTTATAATCATCCCGACGTTTCGAACCCTTTACAGCGTTCGTGGTCAACGGGTGACTGAACTGACTGAGGAAAAACAACAGTGCAAAAATACCCACATACAAAAAATAATGAACCATCATAGACTATAAACTTTAAAGCTGATTGCACATGGAATATCTGTTGCATATGTATGTGTGCTCACGCACACACCCACCGCGCTAACTTACGAATACACGTCAGTACGCTAACAGCAAGCAGTAGTTTCACTTGTCTCACCCCACGTATCCATCACTGGCGACGACTACCCACATAGAAGAAAAAGATAAAATAACGAAAGATGTCTGGTGCTACTTTCGGCTTATTGTCTCCGTTCGACCACACTACCCAGTCTTGGGAGACGTACAAAGGACGTATTGCGCAGTGGTTCATCGCGAACGATATTGACAACACCAAAGATGCCGGGGGGAAAAAGAGACGAGCGATCCTCCTTAGCGCACTCAATGACGGCACGTACAAGCTTGCAACGGACCTTGCGTTACCGAAACAGCTGCAGAGCGTGCCATACGAAGATATCGTCAAGCTGCTGGACGATCACTTCACTCCGAAACGCTGTGGATTCAGTGAGCGGTACAAATTTTACGCGGCTACACAGCAGTCAGGGGAGACTTTTCAACAATGGGCGGCACGGTTGCGCGGGTTATCGGCGTACTGTGATTTCAGCAATGTGGAAGAGGCTCTTCGTGACAAATTCGTCATGGGAATGTTATCCGGTCCGGAGAAGGAGAAGCTCTTTGCGCGGGACCTTACGGTGCTCAGCACTCTAGCCAAGGCCGTCGAGCTGGCTGAAAGTGTACATTGTGCGCGCGCGGGGGCAGCGGCCTCACAACCGGTGCAAACATCCCAGGATTTGTTCAAGGTTGAACAAAAGCGACACCGAGAAAGTACGCCCGGGAGCAGCGGCGGCGGTGACGATAAAAAAGAGCAGTGTCAAGTGTGCGGTTACTATAATCACAAAACATTGCAGTGTCGTTTCGCGAAATCTAGGTGTAAAAAGTGTAAAGCTAAAGGGCATCTAAAAAAGATGTGTAAAAGTGTAAATTTCATGACGGTGAACGCCGTGGATGAGGGAGATGACGATGATGATGATGGTGAGTGTTATAAAATTTTTAACATCCGTTCAAACAAAGGGGAACCGATGATTGAAACAGTTTTAATGTTAAACCGTCCGATTAATCTGGAAATAGATACAGGGGCAGCCGTAACTGCGTTGCATGTAAATACGTATAAAAAGCATTTTAGCGATGTACCATTGTCAGTTACAAAGAATCGGTTAATCACATTTACGGGTGACAACATTCCATGTTTGGGGGCAGTCCGCCTACCCGTCACTTACGCGAACCAAACTCATTCGCTTAAAGTTTACGTTGTGCGTAAGGCAGGCGCCGACGTCCTAGGTCGTGATTTTATTTCGCAGTTCAATTTAGAGCTTGCGTTAATTACGCCAGTCCGTTACTGTGCACAAGACCAGGATACTAGCAATATAATAAGGGAATTGGAAAAACGTTACGCCTCAGTATTTTTAGATAAATTAGGAAAATTTAATAAATATAAAGTCAGTTTGCAGCTAAAAGAAAACGCTAAACCGGTTTTTATCCGCGCGAGGCCAATTGCATTCGCCCTGCGGGACAAAGTCGATAAGGAAATAGATCGATTATTATCAGTAGGAGTTTTAAAACCGGTCGATCACTCACAGTATGCGTCACCCATTGTGCCGGTATTAAAACGTAATGGGGCGATAAGGATTTGTGTTGATTATTCGACGGGCGTAAACAAACAGCTGGTGGTTGACCAGTACCCCTTACCTACTGTAACCGAACTTTTTGCTAAGCTGTACGGCGGGAAACAGTTTACGAAATTAGACCTATCTAATGCTTATAACCAGTTTGAGTTAGACGAAAAGTCGCAAGAATTAACTAGTGTAAATACTCACCGCGGTTTGTTTACGTATACTCGCATGGTTTTCGGTCTCTCTTCGGCGCCTGCCGTGTTCCAGCGCGCCATGGAGGGGGTGCTGGCTGGTGTACCGGGCACGCTGTGCCTACTCGATGACGTACTCGTCACGGGCGAAAACACCGAGCAGCACCTAACCAGGCTGAACGAGGTACTTAGAAGGTTACAAGACGCCGGCCTCACGTTACAAAAAGAGAAGTGCGAATTTTTTAAAGATGAGGTAAATTACTTAGGCTACGTGATAGATAAACATGGCTTACATAAATCACCGCTTAAAGTCAAAGCTATGATAGACGCTCCAATACCGCAGAATGAAAAACAATTACAATCCTTTTTAGGGTTAGTAAATTACTATAGGAGTTTCGTGCCGAATGCGTCGGCCGTTCTGAGTCCGCTATATGACCTGTTAAAAAAAGGGGTAAAATGGTGCTGGACTAAAGAACATGATAGGGCATTCGTGGCTATTAAAGAATGTTTGGCTTCTGAACAGGTGTTAGCGCATTTTAACCCTGCGGCTGACATAGTGCTGACCGTTGATGCTGGACCTTGTGGCCTCGGTGCCATTTTATCCCAGATTGAAGCTGATGGCACCGAACGGCCTATTTCATTCGCATCGCGCACCCTGAATGCTGCGGAGAAGCGTTATTCACAGCTTCAGAAAGAAGCAACCAGCATTATATTCGGGATACGAAGGTACCACCAGTATTTATACGGTAGGGCGGTACCGTTCACCCTTCGTACGGATCACAAGCCCCTATTGTCGATTTTTGGGCCGTATCGTGGCATACCGGAAGTGTCAGCAAATAGGCTTCAACGTTATGCTATGTTTTTAAGCGGTTACAACTATAAAATCGAATATGTTCGGAGCGCGGATAACAATGCAGATTTCTTATCTCGAGCCTGTCTTCCCGGCCCGGCGCCGGCGGGGTCGCGGGGTCCGGCCGCGCGCTTCGCAAACGCCACGACTGATATTCCCGATCGAGCCTCGTACATTAATTTCGTTGTGGATGGTAATTTACCGGTGACATTAAACGAGCTGCGCCAGCACACGGAGAGAGATACTGTTTTGCAAAAAGTGATTAATTTTATTTCAAACGGTTGGCCTAAAAAGGTATCAGACGAGGCCCTGAAACCTTATTATTTATGTCGGTTACAGCTGTCTTATGAAAACGGTTGCGTCATGAGAGGTCACAAAGTGGTTATTCCAGTGAAATTACAAAGCGTAATCTTAGCGGAAGTGCACCAATCCCATTTAGGTATTGTAAAAACAAAAGCTGAGGTTCGGTCTAGGTTCTGGTTTCCGGGAGTAGACGCGGCATTAGAAAGGTTGATAAGTGCTTGCACCGTATGTATACAACAGGGTTCATAAGGCTAGTTATACAATACAACTATTTTCAAGTAGATATATATATACGCGATAAAAGCTACGCCGGCTCCAACCCTACACCTCGGACCCGAGAAGATTTAATTCCCTCCTAAATTGTAGGAGGGTATCCCAATATGGGACCGGCAATAAACTGGGACTGGGGTTTTCATAGTTTTATTTCATGAGTAACTATAGCGGTAACCTTAGACAATATTATTAGTACTAATTTAAGCATACACTATAAGTATTATTCCCGTCGGAAAGTTTCGAAAAATGCGATATTTCCACGGGAAATAATTTTGGAAACTTGTCATATTGTATGGGGAACGAAATTTTTCATTAGTTTGAAAATTTCTTGAAATTCCGACCACCATTCTACTTTTTCGAAAGGGTTCAACAAAAAAAGGGTTAAACCTTACTTTTAGGGTTCCGTACCCAAAGGGTAAAACGGGACCCTATTACTAAGACTCCGCTGTCCGTCTGTCTGTCTGTCACCAGGCTGTATCTCATGAACCGTGATAGCTAGACAGTTGAAATTTACACAGACGATGTATTTCTGTTGCCGCTATAACAACAAATACTAAAAACAGAATAATATAAATATTGAAATGGGGCTCCCATACAACAAACGTGTTTTTTTTTTGCTGTTTTTTTTCGTAATGGTACGGAACCCTTCGTGCGCGAGTCCGACTCGCACTTAGCCGGTTTTTTTTCTGATTAAGGTTGTTCCTTACCTATATCAAAATAAGCCGATTATGATCGGTAGCCCGCAGGAGCCTCCCCCCCACTTTGGGGTCCGAGAGGGGGGGGGGGGGTCAAAGTACCGCTCCGCCTGGCTTCATTCTAAAACATCTAACAGGCCCCGTTTAGCTAATAGATCATATTTGGTCTCAATTTCGGATAAATCAATAACGTAGAATTTATTTCCGGCAATGCAATTTGTTTAAAATAAAATAAAAAAATCAGGAAAAATCTACTTTTTCAAGTGTGATTTTTGTTTTTATTTATGGTCAAAATTAAACTGCTTCGTTTTTTAAATACAAAGAATATGACGATAAAGCCTATTACAATTCATAAATATATTCATTCATTCATTCATAACGTATTCTTCAATAATATAATAAAACCAATATTTAACATGAGCATATATGGTATTTAAGCTCGGTTCTCCATACAAACGTAGTTCTGCTCTCATTTTAAAATAACTAGCTAGATTGCTCTTAAACTTTCTACTTACAATAGGATAAGGTTATATGTCTGTAATTAGTTTATGTAGCTTCAGATACCATAGTTAAAAAAATACAGCGAATTTAAGTTTTTCATACAAAACTTGTTTTTGCTCTATTTCGTTTGTTTTATAACCTGGAGCTATATAAACTAATTTCAGACCTAGATATACCTCATGTCATTGTATGTGCAAAGTTTCATTACAATCCAACACGTAGTTTTAAAATGAGAGCGGAACTACGTTTGTATGGGAAGGTGAAATTCGGCCGAGCTCGCCGGGGATTTAACACAAAAACAATTGCTGTTGACGAGGTGGAACCTATATCGTCGCTATACTTACTCAACCTCATATCTGCAACAATCATTTGATGGAAATTTCGCTTTTCTTTCATTCGGAATACGGGTGTTTTTGTCATCAAACGAGTGTTGCAGATACGAGGTTGAGTAAGTATAGCGGCGATATGTCTACGGCTTATATGAACCATCGTTAGCGCACAATTCAAGTATCTACTTATGTGCATCTTAAAAAACGTGCAGTGAAAAAAAGTACCAGAAAAGAAACAAAAATCGTTAGAAAGTATACTTGTAATTCAAGATTAGTAAAAACACAACTAAACATCGTAGCGGGTGCTACGAAGTTCGTAGAGGGCTTATAGCCTTCAGTAGGGCACGGCCGGGCAAACAAAATACAATGATCATAACACATTCAGTGCCAGCCCGAGCTACGCGCTACGAGCGTAGCCGATAACACGGGAAAAACCGTATGTAGCGAAAAGCGCCTACGAACAGAGAACTGAGAACTCCCCTGGCGAGTCCCTGGCATTGAATGTGATAATGATAACTACGCTTTATGGGCAATACTACGTATTGGTACAGTATACAAACTCGGCTCCGTTCGGCTCAGCATTGCTCCGAGCAGGTTTACTGATGTTTCGGCGAAAATTACTTGACAAACTTTCAGTTCCCAAACTATTTATCCCATATTTTTAGTTGGGCGAAAATTTCATTTCGCAAATTTACATAATCCAACCTAACCTAACCCAACCTAGTACGTCATTTTCATTTCGCAAGTATAGGGTTGGGAAATGAAATGGTTGCGAAGTAAGGTTATGCCCACAGAACTAGGATAAGCATAAATTTAAGGTCTGTGGTTATGCCAACGCTTCTATCTTTGGTTTGCCAAATGAAACTTTGGCGAAAAGTTGGTTGCCAAGTGAAATTTGGCGAAATAAATTTCGCCAAAAAGGAAGTACACCCTCCGAGCAATTATTAGGGTTGGCACAACTTGAAGTCCCTTTGCGTGCACGGCCACAGATAAGATAATGACTTGAATTATGACAACCCTAAATAGCTGAAAGGGATAGTGCCATACATTAGAAAGGGACAGCATGATTCGACCCTGAATCGCTGCCAAACTTCGGGTTTGTAAGAAGCGTCCTTTCTGTGCGGTAGTACTATTAACTATTACTTATTCTGTGACTCGGCTTACGCGTTAGCAACTGCGTAAACTCGAAGTCCATCTCGCTCACACTGATGCATTGGTGCTATAGACTCGTGTTAGCCGTGTTGTTGGGTGCTTTTACGATAAGTAACTTCTAGAAGTTAGTAGTCCCTGGCAATTTTTTATGTATGATTCTACCGACCGATTGGAGTCGCGCCGCGCCGGAGCGCATTTTTAATGTGCCTATGCATTATGTATGGAAGCGACGGAGTCCGTCCGGAGCCGTCGGCGTCCGCGAGGAGCCGACCGGCTTGCCGCCGTACAATACAAATGTAAAATAAGCATTACTGAAACTATCTCTCGACAATAACTTACGCGCGGGGCGAGATTGACTATCCATCTTAGAAAAGAACGGATAGTATAACATATAAAACCTTCGCGCTTTCAACATATTAAATCACATTTATAATCGGGTCTATCTTCGGATTTGTGCGTGGATGTTGTGTTGCGTGTCGGACTATTGACAATAATTAACATTTATGTGTAGTGGGTGGTTTGAAAATGTGATGTCTACCTCAAACTTTTTCATATACTTTTCGTCAGGTAGTCACACAAATCTCTGTTTTGACATTTTGCTGGGACGTCAGTTAGCCGCGACCACGACCAGTGAAACCTGTAGAAACGTCGGTAAATAAAGGTAACAAAATAAATTCGCGATAGATAGACTCGATAACGGATAGTAGGTACATCACGCGTTCGCGAGCTAGATACTGTCCGCGCGCGAATTCCGGCGTGCACGGCTGAGGAATGTTAGGAATGTTGGGCGTCATGAGTCATGACAGTGAGATGGTGACTGGTGAATGCACGGAATTGGCGCGCGGACAGTACCTACCGTCGCGGCGCACTTGTACTAAGCCTGAAGATAAGTTTAGTGGCGTTTTTCATAAACATACGCTACAAGCCTCAATTAGCTATTAATAGTTTGTTTAATCTGTTATTTTGACTTATTACATATTTATAAGAAAGGGATAAAACAAATTAACTAATTCAAGCTTATAGTTTTATGAAAAAGGGGGATGAAAATTACATTTTGGATGTTGTTTACAAAAACACGTTTTAATTTAATACGTTTATTGAGATAATAGTCACATAATACCATTACAGCTAAAGAACCGACTTAGCGCCACTTGCCCCATTCCACTAACCCGGGGTTAACCCGTTAAACCGTTAACCCAGTGTCAAATTGTACTGGTAACCATGGTAACTCCAGGTTTAACCGGTTAACCCGGGTTAGTGGGATGGTGTAAGGGGCGCTTAAAACACTAACTTTTAAGTTGACAGTATAAAAAACAAAAAACTTGTTAGTACAACTACCACCAGTTTGGCACTGACATTAACGCTAGCGTGAACGTAATCAGGGGTGTGAAACTCCCCCTTTCGGGTATTCTCGGGCCCCGTTCGGCTCAGCATTGCTCCGAGCAATTATTAGGGTTGACACATCTTGACGTCCCTCTATGGATGGTATAGAAAGGATCGCAATCTCTTATAGCAGAATTGTTGCAAAAGTGATCGCTTTCAGCTTTAAATAATAGTTCCTAATCTCTCCGGTGGCGCTAGTTAGGCTCTGGGACATGAGTATAACATGAACCATATAAGGCAACAAATAACCCCACCAAATTACGTAGGTTGTTTTTGGTAGTATTTCGGTGTATGGTGGCGCCGCCTAATTACTGTTTTTTGATGGACACTTTTCATACATAGAGATTTGGCTCCTTTATATAGTCTCCATGCGTCCCTTTGCGTGCACGACCACAGATAAGATAATGACTTGAATAGGGAATAAACTCTGCGTAGGGGGCGCCAGGGCGCCACTACCACAATCTGAGGGTCTATCGCGAAACAAGAAAATCGAAATTTCGTTATCTCTCTCTCACTCTTGCATATTCGAGCGATAAAGAGGCAGATAGCGAAATTTCGAATTCGCGTTTCCCGGTAGGTCCTCTGTAAACAAACCGCCTTGATGCATCTCTGAAAAACTTGTCAAAAACCCGTTAAAGGTGTGTAAAAGTTACTCTATGGTTTACTATAAAAAGGCTAGTCCTGCACTCTGATGGCAGAACATTGCAGTAATATCCCCTATTTTGACAACCCTAAATAGCCGAAAGGGATAGTGCCATATATTAGAAAAGGGACAGCATGATTCGTCCCTGAACCGCTGTCAAACTTCGGTTTCGTAGGAAGTTTCCTTTCTATACGGTAGTACTATTATTTATTCTGTGACATAATTTGTGACGTTTTCAACCAAAAGGTACCACATTGTCGCTAGTCGATAACGTTGATTTCAAATTGAAGCTATATGGAAATAGCGCCTTATTGACAACAGACAATAAGTACCCTTTTGGTTGAGAATGGCACATATACTTTCTATGCATTTTTCCCGTACTTGTAATATTAGTACGAGCGAGATGTGTCGCTTAACTTTAAACTCGGGTAAATCCAACTGTCAGATTTTGCAATTTCGGTATTAAGAAAAGGTAATAGGGTAGATATTTCCTAAGAGGGTCGAATGGATTTACCCCAGTTTGAAGAAACCCTTAAATGCATGATTTAAAAATTACTACTACTACTACCATTTGGCGTTTGGTTTAAAGGTGCGTTCAGAAACTTAAGATTTTTTCTGTTGAATCTGTGAGCTGTCCAATGCTTTGTATACTCGTACATTTGGCAACAATATGCATTTAAGGGATAAGCGACACATGTATAGAAAGTAAATTAATAATGCCTACCCGCGTAGAATCTTGGCTTACAAAAGGTTTACGCTTGTCGTGCCGACATAAAAGGCAACTTAAAGTCATAGTTAACAAAAGTAATAACGAAATAATCCGAAACCATTACAAAATGTATGAAAAAATCCTTAAAAAATGTATTAAAGCGTCAAAGAAAATTAGTTATGTAAAAAAAATTAAAAAGTCCAAGAACAAAACGAAAACAATGTGGACCCTTATAAATAGTATGACAGGGAAGCAAAAGGATCGCGCGTATAAAAATATGTCACTAAAAGTAGCCGATACGATTGTAACAGCGCCAGAACAAGTAGCTCACATATTTAATGAACACTTCGCGTCGGTAGGAGAGACGAACCTTAGAGCCGGAGCGATAACGGCGCGCGCGCGCCGTGTGCATACCCCCGCCACTAACTCAATATTCATACAGCCGGTGACCGAAACCGAAACTATAAAAATTATAAGGCAACTCAAAAATAAAAATAGTTTTGGTGTCGACGAAATGCCGCCCGTTCTTATAAAATTGTGTGCATTAGAGTTAGCCCAGCCACTGACAAAACTAATAAACCAATCATTTAACCAAGGAATATTCCCGGACTTATTAAAAATATCCATTATTAAACCCATATTTAAAAATGGTGACGTAACCAATCCAAACCAATATCGACCTATCGCACTCTTACCAACCGTGTCAAAAATATTCGAAAAATGTATGATAACTCGAGTCTATAAATTTTTCGATAAATACAACATTCTCGATAAAAATCAATACGGATTTAGAAAAAACCACTCAACAACATTAGCGGTTTACCAATATATACAGAATATCTTAGGTCATATAAACAACAGAACATATAGTATAGGACTTTTACTGGACATGACAAAAGCGTATGAAAAAGTATCACACGAAATCTTACTGTGTAAATTGTACGGAATGGGAATACGCGGCACTGCATATAATTGGTTCAAATCGTACCTCGGAAACCGTAAGCAATGCGTACAAGTATACCACTTTGATAAGGACCGCGAGGAAGTAAATACCGTGACGTCAGAATTACGTCATACCACTTGCTCAATACCTCAGGGAAGCGTTTGTGGATGCCTGCTATTTCTGGCGTATATTAACGACCTACCAAAAATACTTAACACAGACACAACTTGCGTTATGTTTGCTGACGACGTCTCTCTATTGTTCAGTTGTAATAACAGCTCCGAATGTACGTCACAACTTCAGAACATTTTCAGTTCCGTACAGAAATGGCTCGGTGAACATAACTTAGAAATTAACTTGAAAAAGACCAAAATCATACAATTTAAACCCACACAAAAAAAACCATTAGAACTTATTTTAGACACAGCCACATGTAATATTGAAGAGGTCGCGGAATTCAATTTGTTAGGTATAACCATAGATTCCGGCATGAATTGGAAGGCCCACATACAAAACATAAAAACGAAAATGTCGAAATTTGTATATGCCCTAAGCATACTAAAAAAGAACACAAGCTTCGAATGTGCATTATCCGCATACTACGCATATGCGTGCGCATGGTTTCGGTACGCTGTAGTCCTTTGGGGTGATAGTGTCGAGGCCGAGCAACTTTTTATAATGCAAAAAAAGTGTATTCGAATTTTAGCGAATGTGCGTATACCGGATAGTTGCCGTCCGTACTTTGTTAGTTACAAACTGTTAACACTTCCCTGCATCTATATATTGCAAGCTGCTCTTTTTGTTCGCGAAAACCCTCATTTATTTGAACTAAAACAGGATAAGCAAACAACTAGAGCACAGTACAGAAATAAATTGCAACTACCTGAAACGAACTTGCAAATATGTAGAAATGGTCCACATTACAAATGTATTTTAATAACTAATAAAATTCCAGACTTGATTAAGCAAGAACCTCAAAATGCGATCTTCAAAACTAAATTAGAAAAATTATTAATAGATAAATGCTATTATTCAGTTAGTGACTTTTTTAATGATAATTTATAATTCTTACTTTATTTTTAATTATTATGTACTGACTATTTATTCGTTTAATTTCTAATGTGTAAAATTTGTAATTTAAGTGACATAACTTTTTTTTTTTTTTTTTATATAAAAATTGTAACATATTTTAATGCATTACTAATTTAGGAGACTGTAGATTTGTTAGTTCGCATGATTATTAATTAATTTTATTTTATAATGTTTAGCCTAGATTACGGTCTAATATATTGTTGTATGTCCTCACAGGACGTCATGGACTGACTTTCAGAATTGATGTAACACCTAAATTATAAAATGTATGTACATGACTTTACAATCAATAAATGAAAATAAATTACGTAGAAGTTAGCGTATATATCAGTGTTGACACTGGCGACTCGTGGTACGGGTACAGATGGGGGTTTTCAGAAAAAATGGTACCATTTACTTTTTTCGAAAAACCATCAACTTTTAGATTATTTCTACTCAGAATCACGAGGACTATCGATTTAAAACGAAAAAAAAACGTGTCCCCAAAAAAATTTAACGCATTTTCACATACATTTTGTATGGACCGTTACACAACTGACACCCAAAATTTGTATGAAAAGCTGGGGACACTTCAGAAAAAATAGTAATAACCATTTACTTTTTTCGAAAATCCATCAACTTTTGGATCATTTCTACTCAGAATCACGAGGACTCGATTTAAAAAGAAAAAAAAAATGTGTCCCCAAAAAACTTATACTTTTGTAACGCATTTTCACATACTATTTGTTAAAATTAGAGTTTTGAATGATTCACGGTTAGTTTCACTAGACTTATATTGACCGGGATATAGACCGTGATTACCTTTTGTATTATTTGTGAGCTCCCGATATTTCGACGCAGTTACATGCATCATGTTCACGGGTGACTGAAGATAGCGGGTGGGTGTCAAAGTTAAAAAACTGACACCCAAAATTTGTATGAAAAACTGGGGACACTTTTTTTTCTCTCATTCACTCGTACTCGTGATTCTGAGTTTAAATAACGCAAAAGTTAATGATTTTTCAAAAAAAAAAGTAAATAGTACAGTCAAGTGTAAAAATATGGGTGCACCAATCATCTCTCAAATACGTCCCGTAGCTCTTGTCAGCGAATTAAGAACTATGGGACATAATTTTGAGTAAGTTATCTACACCCATATTTTTACACTTGACCAAAGATAGATATAACTCCGTAATAGATGGATATAGTCTAAGGAAAAAACGTGCCTCGAAAATCAAGAAAATTTGATTCTCGTTCAGAGGGCGCTACTAGCTTTGGCCAACTGTCGTATAGACGGCGTTGACGGTTTCGTTTGTTATTTAACAATTTTAACGCATATCAGTGAAAGAACATGGGTCAAAATCATAAAAATAATTAATGCAAATAAAAAAAATCATTTATCCATATTTAAATACATTTTATCGTATTTTTATAAATATTTATTTTTAGTTTTAAAGTGTGTCGACAGATGGCATTGAATTTACAAAATTTACTATGACAGTACCGCTCTAGTATAAGTTAATCTATGACTTGACTGTACCATTTTTTCTGTAAACCCCCTTCTACAAGTCTCGGATCTCTGGCAAATTGAAAAGAACTCCAGTTTCGACTTAATTATACGAGTCTGAAAAACACAGTCGAGTCTAAAGCAGAGGATCAAAGTACTCTAGTCTAAACAAACACTATCCTACATCTTTGTAACATGATTTACATATTAGTTACAATTCATTTCTGCCCCAAAATGGGCGCGCAGATTTTTGGCAAGGGTTCATCCATTAATGGGGTTGGCCGGTCGAAATAATTAGCAGATGGCGCCAGCATAGCTTGCCCTGTCAATTATGGATGGTATAGAAAGGATGCCAATCTCTTATGGAAGAATCGTTGCAAAAGTGACCGCTTTCAGCTTTAAATAATAGTTCCAAATCTCTCCGGTGGCGCTAGTTAGGCTCTGGGACATGAGTATAACATGAACCAACAAATAACCCGACCAAATTACGTAGGTTGTTTTTGGTAGTATTTCGGTGTATGGTGGCGCCGCCTAATTACTGTTTTTTGATGGACACTTTTCATACATAGAGATTTGGCTCCTTTATATAGTCTTCATGCTGTCAATCCCTAGAATTGTGTCAAATTTTTGTTTTTTGAATGCCCTGGATGCCAGCCCTTTCAGCCAAATCTCATAGAAAAAGGGGCAAGCTATGATGGCGCCATCTCTGCAAACCTTTGACAGTTGCCAACCCCATTACATCAAAAATGTGACATGTTGTGACAAGGGGGAGGGGGGAGTCACAAACTTTGTTACGTCACTATAACTTATTTAAATTATTTTATTCGCTGTACAGTTAAATAAGTTTTTGGAAAGATAATCGTTTTTAATCGTTTTCTTTCCTAATCAGTTTTCGATTATAAAATTACTAATATCTCTTTTGTCAAAAATATTTTGATAAAATATTAATAATACTTCATTCGATTTGCCGATTTCATTGACAAAATGTGACGTCACACCAGGGGGGGAGGGGTTTGCCAAATGTGACAAGGAGGGGGGGAGGGGTCAAAAAACCTCAACGTGTGAAGTAATTAATGGACGAACCCGAAGGCCGTGTAGTACAGCTGCTATCGTGGCCCACAAATGACGAGTGTCTTTTCAAAGGCTTATACACTATGAAAACCATACAAAAAATAAGGCCTTTTGAAAACCCACCCCTCAAATGGTCTCGCCGGAAGATCAGAGCTGACTCTCGGGTCAGCAATTCAGCATTAACCTTTTGGACGCCAATGACGGATATATCGGCACCGCAGGTCCAACGCCAAAGACCACAGAGCAACAGAGACCTACGTGCATGTGAATAAAGTTCAATTTCAGTTTTGACACTTCGGTGACGTGGCGTCCGAGTGACAGCTTTTGTGTTTGACACGGCGTCGAAAAGTTTAAGCTGAGCTGAGGCGTGGCCATTTCGTGGTAAACTCTACATCTTAAAGGGCCCACTGACTATCAGTTCGCCGGACGATATCGGCCTGTCAGTTAGAACAAAAATTTGACAGTTCCGAACAACTGACAGGCCGATATCGTCCGGCGGACTGATAGTCTGGCCCTTTATGGCTTACATTTCTTGTGTACTACATATTTATACTTTTGTATGGACTAAGTTTACCACGAATAACCCACTTGCACCATTCCACTATGCCGGGGTTAACCGGTTAAACCTGGGATTACCATGGTTACCAGTATAATTTAACACCGGGTTAACGGTTTAACCGCTTAACCCCGGGTTAGTGGAATGGTGGAAGTGGCGCTAAATGATTGGTCTCAAATACACCTAAACTATAAGAACATTGCCTTACCTACTATGTTACTACTATTTAATAACAGAAAATTTGTAAATATCGAAAATAAAAAGTAAAATATGACCACATATATATTATTACTTAATTCAAAGTCAAAATGATCTCTTTTACGACTCGAAGTAAACATGAAAGCAGTTATAACCTCGTAAGGCCCACCATACAAAATTCTCCAATTTATATTTAAACCTTGTTGTATAGTAAATTGGGATGAATATTGTTTGTTTCAAAACGAAATGCCACTTTATTTTGGTTATGAAATGTTATTAGATTGAAACGGAGTGTAAATTTTAATGCACATTGGACCTTACCAGGATAAACAAATACAATTTTAAATTTAAGGGCATTTTCATTATAGGTAAACTTGCACAGTAAACTGCAGAGATAACTACTCTATTTGTTTCATCAAAAGGTTCAAATTAGATTGCAATGAATAAGTACATTTTAATGTACATTTAGACTCACGAGGATAATATTAGTATGGATTCTGTGCTTAAACAAACATTGTCTTGTTGTCATCGTGGCTTGTTCAGAGGTGAAAGTGTGTCGGTGTCACTATCGGTCCTCGGAGCGGCGCGGGCGCGGGCGCGGGGGGCGCGGGCTGCGCGAGCGCCGGCGGCGCGGCGACGGCGACCGCGACCGGCGGCTGCGAGAACAACTCAACTATTATGAATATTATACTTCACTTAACAGTTGTATAATATAATTGACTGTCATTTGACAAGGCGGCGTTATTATGCGTAAATTTAAAAATAATTAACGAATTTTAGCTTTTAGCTTAAAATATAGACGTGTAACTAATGTGTAACGAGTAAAAGTATAATAAAAGTAAAATAAAATAAAAATAAATTAAAATATAGTTACCGTGGACTGGGGCTGCGGTCCGACGCGGAGGAGCCCGACCGCCCTTTCTTCTGAGCTCCTGCGAATAAAGACCAACTTTTTGTAAAAAGGAAATCATTTTTGATACCTTTTATAAGACTGAAACCTACCCATCGATGATTATAGTGGAAGCCGCTCGACCACAATTTCAAAGAAAAACCGCAAATCGATGTACAGGTCAACAAAACAAAATTTTTGCCCCGCAGTTCCTAAAAAAAATTCCCTTACGGAGTGCTGAAACATTTTTTTTTGTATGAAAATATTTTTTTTTTTTTGAAACCTATCGTGTGTGGTATCATACGAAAGGGATTTTTGAGGCGATTCTAAAAATATACCACATCATAACATTTCAGCCATTTTTTTAACAAAAAGAATTTTCGAAACATACCAAGTTTGGGCTCCTCCAGATACGATATGGCTGATTTTTTTTTGTACAATATACCACAAATGATACGTGATATCCTCATATCCAACCCCAAGAAAGCAATTTTGAAAATAATATCATTAACATTTTTTTTTTTAATTTTTCAATTTTTTTTCAGAAGATGTAGATTATATATACTCGCTAATTTAGTTTTCTGGCAAATGTATGAACTCACACTAAACACTACCCAATGTGTAAACAGGCCCCGGTATGCAGGTGAGTTACACTTACCCCGCAGCCGCATTTACCCCTACATTGACTTCACGACAAAGTAAATCACTGTTCAGTCTAAAACATTACCTTGGGCTTTGGATTCTCGATCCTTCTGGCGCGATTTGATGAGTCGCACAATCTCCATCAGCTCTTTTCGAGCCTCGTCCCTCTCCTCGTCCTGTGTAAGACAGATACATTATTATTATACCACGTCGGTGGCAAACAAGTATACGGCCTGATGGTAAGCAGTCACCGTAGCCTATGGACGCCTGCAACACCAGAGCTATTACATGCGCGTTGCCGACCCTTCAAAAACCTGTACACTCCTTTTTTTGACGAACCCCATAGACCCTCGGGAAAACCTCGGCAGGGAGCTCATTCCACAGCCGAAGCGTCTGCGGGAGATTCCTCTTAAACCGCACAGTACGCGACCATTTAGGTGCTAAGGTGTGAGGATGAATGCCCTGCCGATGGCGAGCGGTGCGGTGATAGAAAGCGGCCGTTGTCATGTCAAACAATTAGCTCCATGCATGAATTTATTTTTATTTTTGGATTCATAAATTATATCGTTGGAACACCGGAAATGATAAAAATACTTTTGTAAACCTTAACATTATTTTATTAAAAAATATTTAAATTGCTGAAAATTTTTGAGCGGTTGAAACGCTCATAATTTTTGGCGCGAATTCGACAGAGCGTGATGACGTCACACGTTGGGCGGCCCAACTGACGTTTGCTACTAATGACACTAATCTGTCGAACGCGTGACGTCACGTGGCGTTTCGAGCGTTTCGCTGGCAAATTTTTGTACTTTTTATTTATAATTTTAAGTAATTAAATGGTAATTTACAAACGGAAATGCATTTGTAACATGATATAACGGTAACAAACATCCGAATAAAACATATTTCGTTCAAATATAAACTTCATGCATGAGGCTAATTCTTCAGAGTTGTACAAGCGCTAGAACACACACAAGGAGGCAAAGTCTCACCTTAGACTTAAAGGTTCAATACCGCTTGTGAGTTTGGGACTTTGGGTTCGTCGACGACGATACATTATTATTATTTCCAAACATTAAAATAAAAATCGTAAAATCTAAGACAACCATGTTATCTAAAAGATTACAGATCCGGTCTGGCGTAGTGGGTAGTGACCCTGCCTGTGAAGCCGATGGTCCTGGGTTCGAATCCCGGTAAAGGCATTTATTTGTGTGATGAGCACTGATATTAACCGAATATCCGGTGCATCTCTAGAAAATTGTTTGCAAAGGTGCTAATAGTATTGTCATAGAGTAACTTATACTATAGCGGTACTGTCATAGTAAATTTTGTAACCCCAGTAAATTCACTGCCATCTATCGACACACTTTAAAACTAAAAATGAAGATTTATAAAAATACGATAAAATGTATTTAAATATGGATAAATGATTTTTTTTTATTTGCATTAATTATTTTTATGATTTTTACCCATGTTCTTTCACTGATATGCGTTAAAATTGTTAAATAACAAACGAAACCGTCAACGCCATCTATACGACAGTAGGCCAAAGCTAGTAGCGCCCTCTGAACGAGAATCAAATTTTCTTGATTTTCGAGGCACGTTTTTTCCTTAGACTGTATCTATCTATTACGGAGTTATATCTATCTTTGGTATTGTTGACTGTACCTTCTTCTTATCATACTGAGGCGACTTGCCGCCCGAAGCAGAACGTCTAGCGCGTCGAGAAGTCGAGTTGCTTCTGAAACAATATTACATTATAACAACTATTTAACCCTTTCACTGCCAAAGAAATATCAAAGAGGATATAATAGGATAGAGCGGTACTGTCATAGTAAATTTTGTAGCCACAGTAAATTCACTGCCATCTATCGATACACGATTAAAACTAAAAATGAAGATGTATAAAATACCATAAAATGTATTTATATATACAATGAGGATATAATAAGATAGAGCGGTACTGTCATAGTAAATTTTGTAACCACTGTAAATTCACTGACATCTGTCGACATACTTTAAAACTAAAAATGAAGATTTATAAAAATACGTTAAAATGTATTTAAATATGGATAAATCATTTTTTTACTTGCATTAATTATTTTTATATGATTTTAACCCATGTTCTTTCACTGGTATGCGTTAAAATTATAGATAACAAACGAAACAGTCAACGCCCTCTATACGAGAGTTGGCCAAAACTAGTGGCGCCATCTGATCGAGAATCAAATTTTCGTGATTTTCGTGGCACGTTTTTTCCTTAGACTGTATCCATCTATTACGGAGTTATATCTATCTTTGATATATGGATTAATGATTTTTTTTATATGCATTAATTATTTTTATATGATTTTGACCCATGTTCTTTTACTGATATGCGTTAAAATGTTAAGAGCCCATCAACGTTCTTAGCGTCACTGCTAAATAATTGTGATTATTTAAATTTAACGATAGATATTTAAAAAAAAGGGGGCCGCTACGTACTGTATTTTGTATTTAAGTACCTTTTGAATACATCAAACTAGTTTTTATGTTGCTGGATTCGTCGATATATGAAACTAAAAACAAAAACGGCCGTTTTAACTTTGGACGCATAGTTTGACGAATCCAGGAACGTAAAAAACTATTATTGAACATTTGCTGAAACTGTTCTTATACATCATTTTGTATAATTTACCATCATAATTTATTGATGAATTTTTAAAAACTGCCCCTTCTCTTCATATATTACCGGTGACGCACGCTCGCGACCTCATTATTAAAAGGCAAGATGAGAAGACGTGCTAATAGAAACCAATACTTGTTATTTAGATATTACGTAACAAAACGTGTACAATTTTAACGACTAAATCTATCAATTGTACATTTTTGCACTAAAATCGTTACCGGGTTCTTAATTCTAGTGGTGTCCCTCACTCACCTCGACTTCGATCTGGATCGCTTCTTCCTCTCACTCCTATCTCTATCCCCTTCCCGCGTCCCGCTGCGCTCCGTGTCCCTCCTCACTCTCCTATCATTGGATCTGCTGCGTTTCCTATCTCTTTCCCTCTCAATGGACCGGCTGCGTTTCCTATCTCTTTCCCTCTCTATGGACCGGCTGCGTTTCCTATCTCTTTCCCTCCCATTGGACCTGCTGCTTTTCCTTTCACTTTCCCTCTCGGGGGACCTGCTGCGCTTTCTGTCCCTTTCGTTAGAACTACGTCTCCTATCTCTCCGATCGTTGGACTTGCTGCGCTTTCTATTCCTGTCTTCCTCGCTGCGTTCCGTATCCCTTCTCACTCTCTCATTGGATCTACTGCGTTTTCTATCTTTGTCAATCTTTCTGTCCTTATCACGGGATCCGCTGCGCCTACCGCTCTCACTATCTTTCCTCCTTCTATCATCTGATTTCTCTCTCTTTCTCTCACTGCGATCTCTAGTTATATCTCTCTCTTTAGAACGTGAGCGTCGCTCGATGCGCTCTTCCCTTTTGTCTTTGCGATCATTGCGATTTTCCCTGTCGTCTTTCTCGCTCCTGTGCCTGTCGCGCCTATTTTCCCTCTCTTTTGTTTTGTCTTGTTCCTTTTCCTTGAGTTCCCGTTCTATTTCTTTCTCTTGGTGCCGTTCGCGACGGGGTTCAGGTCGTTCTTCTTTTCTGTAGACAAATTAATTGCAAATTAGCGATATTTTCAGTCAATAAGGTAAAAACTAACAACAGGATACAATGGGGTTGGCCGGTCGAAATAATTAGCAGATGGCGTCAGCAGAGCTTGCCCGGACAATCCCTAGAATTGTGTCAAATTTTCGTTTTTTTTAATGCCCTGGATGCCAGCCCTTTAAGCCACCTCTCATAGAAAAAGGGGCAAGCTATGATGGCGCCATCTCTGCAAACCTTTGACAGTTGCCAACCCTATTGAATCCTGAATCTCCAAATTTGACCGCTAATAAAGATGGCTCTGTACGGCTCCGAACATTATGCGCGGTCACTGGGGTGGTCAAAATCAAAAGTTAATGTTTCACACAAATGATGTCTTATCTAGTGTTTTCCTTCGCCTAGTTGACAGTTAGATTGGTTTGAAGAAGAATCCATTTGTCATTGTAACATGTCATTGTGGCTATGATAATATTACCTGGGAGGATAATATTACCACGGCGGAGGATAAAATGGTGATGGTAATGATTACCTGGGAGGTTCCTTGGCCTTGTTAGCCTGGAAGGTGCTCCTCAGCATGGAGAAGGGGTCATACTCCCCGTCCGCCGGTTTCCTCTCCTCGTGGCCTTGGTTGTGCTTGGGTCGGAGGGGTTCCGCGACCACGGCGGAGGACAGGCGCGGGGCGGCCGCCACCACGGTGGAGGCGGGGCCGAGGCGGCGGCGAGGGTGGCGGGACTCCACTTCTCTGAGAAACATAACAATCAGTAACAAATGGAGAAACTTTGGTCTCTGATAGATGACTTAGAGCTCGTTCCCACTATGTCGGATGTCGGTCCGATTTTTAATCGGGTGTCGTAGCGGCGGAACATTTTATATAAAGCTGTTCACACACGAACGACAACGATTTTGTGTCGGATCCGACATAAATTATCGTGCGTTTTGTCAGCCCTCCGTCCGGAAAAAAATCGTGTCGGCGGCGCTGTTCACATGATGTCGGATGTCGGGCCGACCCCGCCCGCGCCGCACCCCCTGTGCCTCCCGCGCGTCAAATGAGAACCTCAGATGGCACCAGCTGCGGTCGTAGCCGACAGCCGACTAGTGTGAACACAGTCACCGACACCCGATTAAAAGTGGTCCCGACAGCCGACTAGTGTGAACAGAGGCGCCGACACCCGATTAAAAATCGTCCCGACAGCCGACTAGTGTGAACAGAGGCGCCGACACCCGATTAAAAGTAGGCGCCGACATCCGACATACTGGGAACGAGCTCTTAGTGTCAAGTATAGAAATTTTGTAATATTCCCATATAACGCGACGCGGCTTGCAGCGTGCGGCGTCGACCAGAAGCCCTTGGTCTTATTAGCTATAGTTTGACCAGGGACTTCAAACAGACAAACATAATCATATTGTCTATGTCTTACGCTAGTATTAGTACTTTGCACCCTTGTATAACAATAGTACATTATGATACAAGTGCGTTTCATACGACGTTTTTCAACACACTTGCGAGAAAAAAAAGAACCTTTCATATTAATCAAATTTTAATAGTTAAAACAGTAAGTATTGTGTGTTTCATCTCATCTGTCATACTCGTACTGCCGGCCGGCCCTCGCTCGCCCCGGCCGCGGGCGGCGCGGCGGGCGCGCGACGCGCCCTTGCCCGCCAGTCCGACCAATTAAAGAAGGCTCCCTTTCCTATTCCTATTAGCAATCAGTTAGCTTCTTAACTCAGTCGGATAATATAATGAAAAAGCACGAGTGGAATAATACACTGAAAGAGCACGCGTGTTTAATATCTAGGATTATGAGCCAAAAATCGGTGGAATAAAAACGTCGTTTTGAGCAAGTGTGTTGAAAATAACTATTATTATATCGTGTTATTATGCTGCATTATTATTATTTTTACGTGAAAGTAACATAGTGACATAAGTACATTTACGTTTAAAGAAACATCAAAAATGAAGCACGGGAGTTTCAGTTTTTCTTTTTGCTCGTTTAAAAGGTGTAGACGATATTTATTTTTGAAACTAAGTTTGTTTCGTGAGCCGACGGTGGAGGAATATTGTTCCAGCATTTACTTGCAAGAGGCAGCTCGTTATAACGCTGTTCGCCTTACTTTCTTTAGTTTATTTATGCTTGCCTGGAATATCAGTCTGTATAAGCAAGTTTAATAATAAAAAACCGGTCAAGTGCGAGTCGGACTCGCGCACGAAGGGTTCCGTACCATTACGCAAAAAACGACAAAAAAAACACGTTTGTTGTATGGGAGCCCCACTTAAATATTTATTTTATTCTGGCTTTAGTATTTGTTGTTATAGCGGCAACAGAAATACATCATCTGTGAAAATTTCAACTGTCTAGCTATCACGGTTCATGAGATACAGCCTGGTGACAGACGGACGGACAGCAAAGTCTTAGTAAATAGGCTCCCGTTTTTACCCTTTGGATACGGAACCCTAAAAAAAGTGATTAATTACCTCTGGTCGTGCTTAGGATCCACTCCGAGTGCCATAGCGAGCATGTCTGCGCGCGAGTCGGGCGCGGGGCGCGGGGAGCGGCGCCGGCGCGGGGCGTGAGTAGGTGCTTCTAATCATAGATAAAGAATAAAGATCATCACACTTAAACTATCGTGAGACATATTTCAAAATATTTATCAGTACGGTTTTTACTCAGTATTATTGCCCCGCGCCCCCCGCCCCCGCCCCATCAGCGCGTGCGCAACGAGCGACGAGGCGGGCGGCGCGGGCAGTGCACGACGTACATCCGCCGCGGACATTCGTGCCTGAGGATGGATTCCCAAAGAATCCGAAACATGTCGCCAAAAGCGACTAAAAATAATAGTGAGTAAAAACCGTACTGATAAATATTTTAATAAAGATCATTTATTTTCAGCTAAAGGTTACAAACATTCCAGGGGTCTAGGCAGTGCCTGTATCGCGGGGAACCAATTACAATTTAAATATCAGACTTTTTACAATTAAAACTATCATTTAGTAAGAAACTACTAACTACAAACTAATGCTTAATCTAGACACAATCTTGAAACTAAATTTTGTTAAATATGGCTTCTGTCTCGGCATAATTGTGTGAAATGGATAGAAAGATTTTTATTTGGTATTAATTGTCCGTTACATAATAATAATTAAATACAAAATGATAATAAATTATTCCAATTCACGTACAAATTAATGTCAACGAGTATAGCAATGTGGTAGTTATACGAAAATTGAGCAATATTTCTTCTCATTATAATAATGTCGCAACGATTTCTTACTACCAAGTCAGAAAAGGATCTATACATATTTTTGTTAAATCCATACAAATATTATAAATGCGAAAGTCTGTCTGTCTGTGTGTTACCTCTTCACGCTTAAACCGCTGAACCGATTTAATTGAAATTTGACGTAGGGATAGTTCGAGTCCCGGGGAAGGACATAGGATAGTTTTTATCCCGAAAATCATCCCTAAGGTGAAAAGCGGGGTGAAATCATGGTGGAATTGAAATAATAAATGAGTTGCCTAATATTTGTGTGCATATTATGCTCAAATTGAATGATTGCTATAAGACTTTCTCCAGGCGCTATTCTTACTCTAGCTGGGGTTACTAAGTCCACGCAGACGAAGTCGCGGGCAAAAGCTAGTACTAAAATAAATGAATTCTGAATTCTGGAGTTGCCGGCGTACATAGGCTACGGAGACTGCTTAACATCAGGCAGGCCGTATGCTTGTTTGCCACCGACGTAGTATATAAAAAAATACAAACCATCATGTTCTATGTCCTCTTCGAAGTCCAGGGCGTTATAGTCGATTCTCTCGTGACGTGGCCGTACTAAAATGAAAACTCTTTATTAATAGGAAATATTACGCGAAACTCTGCGTAGGGGGCGCCACTACCAATCTGAGAGACTATCGCGAAACAAGAAAATCGAAATTTCGTTATCTAACATCTCTGTCACTTGCATATTCGAGCGATAAAGAGGCAGATAGCGAAACTTCGGATTCGCGTTTCCCGGTAGGTCCTGTGAACAAACCGCCTTGATGCATCAATGTCATATTTTATTATCTCTGAAAACTTGTCAAAAACCTGTTAAAGGTACAGTATGTATAATACAGTTTCTCAATGGTTTACTAAAAAGGCTAGTGCTGCACTCTGGTGGCTGAACATTGCAGTAATAACAATAACCCATTGATAATGATAACAATTTGGATTCAATATTGTCGACAAAAAACTTTGATAAGTTTGCAGTATGCCTCATAAATACTAAAAAACTTGATAAACACTGTCAAAAAATAATTATTTATTATTAATCCTTCAAATTTTAAATATCGCGCCCTTAAGCGATATAAACACGCGGCAACTATAACCGCTCGGCTTTTCTAATAACTTGACAAATTATATAGAAACTAAGTTGCTGCAGTCTTTGAAAAGGCTTGGGAGCTTTAAAGGGGCCCACTGATTACCAGTCCGCCGGACGATATCGGCCTGACAATTGTTAGGAACTGTTACATTTTTGTTCTAACTGACAGGTTGATATCGTTTGGCGGACTGATAATCAGTGGGCCCCTAAAGTCTCGACGCAGTTTTTTTAAAGTCAAATTCACATTTTACTAACCAAGAGTAGTGTCGCATTCGCCCTCTTCTTTTTCTTCAAAAGGTCCCTCCGGAGTGCCGCCTGATACCGCGCCTGCCAAATAAAACAAAAATGAATATAGTTTGTTACGCTCTCGAGTATGTTTGTAGTCGGTCGGCTCGGCTTACTCTTCGTTTCCTGTTGTTCTCTATCTGTGCGCTCCTGTTCAGATCGCTACAAAAAACACGTCAAGTAAACGAGACTTACGCTCGCGAGTATGTTTGGGCTGGCTCGGCTTACTCTTCGCTTCCTGTTGTTCTCTATCTGCGCGTTCCTGTTCAGATCGCTACAACAAACACGTTAAGTAAACGAGACTTACGCTCGCGAGTATGTTTGGGCTGGCTCGGCTTACCCTTCGCTTCCTGTTGTTCTCTATCTGCGCGTTCCTGTTTAGATCGCTACAACAAACACGTCAAGTAAACGAGACTTACGCTCGCGAGTATGTTTGGGCTGGCTCGGCTTACCCTTCGCTTCCTGTTGTTCTCTATCTGCGCGTTCCTGTTCAGATCGCTACAACAAACACGTCAAGTAAACGAGACTTACGCTCGCGAGTATGTTTGGGCTGGCTCGGCTTACCCTTCGCTTCCTGTTGTTCTCTATCTGTGCGCTCCTGTTCAGATCGCTACAACAAACATGTCAAGTAAACGAGACTTACGCTCTCGAGTGTGTTTGGGGTCCGGTCGGCTCGGCTTACTCTTCGCTTCCTGTTGTTCTCTATCTGCGCGCTCCTGTTCAGATCGCTACAACAAACATGTCAAGTAAACGAGACTTACGCTCTCGAGTGTGTTTGGGGTCCGGTCGGCTCGGCTTACTCTTCGCTTCCTGTTGTTCTCTATCTGTGCGCTCCTGTTCAGATCGCTACAACAAACATGTCAAGTAAACGAGACTTACGCTCTCGAGTGTGTTTGGGGTCCGGTCGGCTCGGCTTACTCTTCGCTTCCTGTTGTTTTCTATCTGCGCGTTCCTGTTCAGATCGCTACAACAAACACGTCAAGTAAACGAGACTTACGCTCGCGAGTGTGTTTGGGGTCCGGTCGGCTCGGCTTACTCTTCGCTTCCTGTTGTTCTCTATCTGCGCGCTCCTGTTCAGATCGCTACAACAAACATGTCAAGTAAACGAGACTTACGCTCGCGAGTGTGTTTGGGGTCCGGTCGGCTCGGCTTACTCTTCGCTTCCTGTTGTTCTCTATCTGCGCGCTCCTGTTCAGATCGCTACAACAAACACGTCAAGTAAACGAGACTTACGCTCGCGAGTATGTTTGGGCTGGCTCGGCTTACCCTTCGCTTCCTGTTGTTCTCTATCTGCGCGCTCCTGTTCAGATCGCTACAACAAACATGTCAAGTAAACGAGACTTACGCTCGCGAGTGTGTTTGGGGTCCGGTCGGCTCGGCTTACTCTTCGCTTCCTGTTGTTCTCTATCTGCGCGCTCCTGTTCAGATCGCTACAACAAACATGTCAAGTAAACGAGACTTACGCTCGCGAGTGTGTTTGGGGTCCGGTCGGCTCGGCTTACTCTTCGCTTCCTGTTGTTCTCTATCTGCGCGTTCCTGTTCCGATCGCTACAACAAACACAACGACTATGTAAAACAATACACTTATCATCGTTATAAATCCTTATAACGTCTTTTAATAACTTATTAATCTTATTATCCTTATAATGCTTTTTGGTATTAACACAGAATAACTAATAGTACTAAGTCCGACTTTTGTGCAATATATTTTCTTTTATGCAATAACAATAAAACAATTAAATGATAATCGTAAAAAAGTGGAGATATTTGTATGGTGTTCCAAAATTTTAACTGTTAGAAGTATGTTTAAATTGACCTGCTACATTTTATTACACTGGTACTCAACTATGAACCTTGTCATAACCAAATAAGGCGTAATTTACCTCAAACTCGGATAATTTGATGATGCGTCTCTGCGCCTGACGCCAGTGAGGCGGGGTCGCCGAGCGGGAGCGAGAGCGGGAGCGGGACGGCGTGCGGTAGCGCTGCGGGAATAATTAAAAATTTAAAAAAAAATTGGGGACACCTTACACGTTACAGATCGACCTAGCCCCAAACTAAGCATAGATTGTATTTGACTATACAATCTATGCTTAGTTTGGGGCTGCTGTTATTTATCGTTTTTATAGTAATAATGATTTATTAAATGCATAAATAAATACAGAGAACACATATATGTAACATTTTACTTCCTTCCGACATCCGATATCAATCATCGGACAATGTGAAAACGCTCTTAGGCTAATCGTTGTTGTACATAGCAATTGGCACCAAGGTGCAAGAAGTCGGATACGTCATTACCAAACTTAAATGGAGCTGGGCGGGACATGTTGCCAGACAGAGTGATGGCAGGTGGGCCAAAATGTTAACGGAATGGTGGCCGCTTTCAGACGAAAGGAGTGCCTGGCGTCCGTTGGCTCGTTAGGTGGAAGATATTCGGAAGACTGCGGGTCACTTCTGGATGAGATTGGCTCAGGACCGGGATAAGTGGCGTACTCGAAGAGAGGCCTATGCTCAGCAGTGGGCGATAAAAGGCTGATATGTGCCATTTTCAACCATAAGGGTACTTATTGTCGCTTGTCAGTAAGGCGCTATTTCCATATAGCTTCAATTAGAAATCAACCTTATCGACAAGCGACAATGTGGTACCTTTTGGTTGAAAACGTCACATATGATGGTGATGACATAGCAATTGGATACTTACGAAAACGCCTCGTCCCTTGATGATCCGACCACTGCGAGTGTAGGTGTTGTGACGATCCCTTTCACGGTAACGCATCCTAAAGATAAAAGCAAGTTAACCCTATTTATTAGAAGTATTAGAACAAATAAAATTATTTTTAGAAAATATTTTAATTTGTATTATTTTGAGTAGAAACACTACTATATAAATTATAAACTGAAATAAATGTCATATACTAAGAAAAAGTGACCAAGATCTCCAGTGCCCAAGGCTGGAATAAAGTCAGCGTCACAGGGCGGACACGCTATACATCAAAAAAACTGGCCAAGTGCGAGTCGGACTCGCCCACCGAGAGTTCCGTACTTTTCAGTATTTGTTGTTATAGCGGCAACAGAAATACAATCATCTGTGAAAATTTCAACTGTCTAGCTATCACGGTTCATGATCATAGTGTTGTGTTCCTGCCGGTGAGTAAGGTTAATGCCAGAGCTCAACGAGGGAGAGGAGTGTTAGGATCGGCAACGCGCATGTGACTCCTCTGGAGTTGCAGGCGTACATAGGCTGCGGAGACTGCTTAACATCAGGCGGGCCGTATGCTTGTTTGCCACCGAATAGTATAAAATAAAAAAATACAGCCTGGTTACAGACAGACAAGACGGACAGCGGAGTCTTAGTAATAGGGTCCCGTTTTTACCCTTTCGGTACGGAACCTTAAAAATTACTTGCGTTTAAAGACTCGAATAACAATATTCTTACCCCCGAAGTTACACAAAGTTTTTCATCACACTTGCGAAGAAAACACTAAATTTTAAACGAAATCATTCTTACATTGAAATGTTTTGGCAGTTTAGGCATCGGAGGCACAGACCCATCGGCATTCAGCCACAATTAAAAAATGTGTAAAAATATTTGAAACGGCTTTTAAATTTATCAAATTAAATATTTTAAAGCATAAACAAAAAATAAATAATTTGTAAACGTCAGTATTTTCAAAGTAAAACTCATTTATACCTACTTGGTTCGTATGAATTAGTGACGTAGTAAAAAAAGAGCTATAACTCACGAGTGAGTCTATAACTCACCCGGGAATAGGGTTTGCAATCCGAATATTCGGATATGAATAATATTCGAATAATCGCCAATAATAATATCCGAAAATATTCGAATAATACAACTCAAAATATTCGAATAAACGGATATTTTAGATAACACAGAAATAACGTTTTTGACTATGTTTTCATACAAAGACGTCACCCCAACTAATTTTAAATGATTACTATAACAGCTAAACTTGCATGTACATAGACTTTACGCAAATAAATAATCTGAATCTGAATCTAACATATTACTGCTATCTTTAAAACCGTACTTAATAAGGAGGGTTTATAATTATCTGGATTCACTGGTGCCTAGTTGGAAATACATCTAGTGCCTCACCTCGTGTTAATTCGTCTACTCGTACATTCAGTCTTTATCAATCCAGTAGCAATGAAATGCTAACAATGAAAGCAATACTTACTTACTCTACTGGATCAGTGACCCAAAAAGGATATTGGCCTAATAAATAAATTGGATATATATATTGGCCTCTGAAACAAGAGAACGCCATTCTGTCCTATTCTGCGCCACTGCCACTACTATGATCCTATAGCCATGGCCTCCAGATCGCTTCTGGTGGTTGATCCTGAGACCAATCTCTCCTTCCTACTCTATGATCCTAAACCATGGCCTCCAGGTCGCTTTTGTTTTGAGCTTATAGCCCCAAGTCATCAGCAAAATCCAATGATCTTATGTTTGCCGTTCAACTCTACACTCCCATCACACATAAACATTTTTCGGACGATGTATTCGAGTGCCAAGTTGATCAGCATTGGCGAAAGAGCGGCTCCTTGTTTCAGACCAGTGACTAGTTCAAATTCGGCTGTTGTTCTCCACAAGCTTTTTACGCTCATCCTGCTTACTTGGTGGCAACAATTATCAGTTTTAACAAGTTGTCTGGCACTTTGAAGCACTGCAAAATTAGAAAGTGTCTCTCTGACATAATTATGCTTAGGCAAAATCAACAAATAGAAATATGGATGTTTTGTGCCTACTTCCATTTCCTTTTTATCACCTATTTCAACAGTTATAATCCACAGTGCTGCGGTTCTAACACTTAAACTAATCATCACCAACAACGAAATGAAAAATTGCATTTGGGATATTTTTACTCTGCATGAGTCTCCGCCTGATAATGCGATCTCAAAGCATCCCATAAAGTGTCTCTGAAACTAGCATCTCACCATTTTATGAGAGTTCTAGTAGCACCCTTAATTTAATAGTTATATAGCCCTAGGTGGTATTTTCCATAGTTCTGCTGATTTACGCAAAAAAAAAACGCATTATGGCACTGTACCATCTTCGCCGTTATCAACTCCATGCTTATTTTAGCGCTAGATTTACGAATTATATTACTTGGAATAAATATTTTGGTTTCAATCCGAAATTATCCGAAATATTCGAATATTGTATTATTCGAATTATCCGAATAGGAAAATCGGACGGATATTGCAAACCCTACCCGGGAACAATATAGGCCTTTGTCCTGTGAAATAAGATCTTTTTCGAGCAAGTGTGATGTAAAAATTTATATTTTTATGAAATAAAGAATTTTGTATTTGTTACGTTGACCCAATATGTGTACCCGGCATTATAGCTTAAGGATGAATATGATAAGTATGACAATTTTATTTATAACTAAATGAATTTTATTAAACTTACATCAAAAACTGGCTGAAACTGTAATAACACTATTATTGTATAAGATATCCGGAAAACTTGATTGAACAAGATTTAATTATCAACTTATAACTTTAGGTTTAAGCAGTTTATGCAGCATGGTGGAAACTCATTCATATATTGTATCAAATAGTAAATATTAGAAATACCTCTCTCTTTCCCGCCTAGGATAAGGTCCATCCCTTTCCCTGTCTTCCCCCTCACATAAAAACCTGATGAAGGGACTCATTCACTGCTTAAAATATTTAGCTTGTACCTAACATAAATAAAATGTTAAACTTGTAAAAAGTAGATCTAAACAATACCTCTCTCTGTCCCTCCTAGGATCAGGCCTATCCCTCTCCCTATCCCTCTCATTATCTCTGCCCCCTCGCATAAGGAACCTGTTAGTGGGGACCTCTGGGATCTCGCGAGGATCTATTTTGGAGGTCTGCACAAGGGGATGAGAGGGTTCAATTATTTCACCCTCGTCTGCGGATGCTGATTGATGACTGAAAATTAGAGATAATGTTAGATTAGGACTTACATACGCGCATAGGTTTTCTGCTATTACTACTTAAATAATAATTAAGTTTAACCGTAGTCACAGGGCGGACACTTGCGTTTCTTTGTGTGAACGACACGTCTGTACTCTGTACACACGGCATGCATCATTGTGTGTGTAAGTTGCTTAAAAACAGTACGTCGGCAAAAGGTCGTCAATCTGGTGTCGCGGGGCGAGGTCATTCGAGTCAGGGCGGGGCGGTGCGTGGCCGTTGTGTATGATAATACTATTACTTATTCAGTGCCGTGGTATGATTAAGCACTGATCAGTGTATCCTTACATTCAACTTAAGTAGAGATGGGCCGAATACGAATATCCGGCCGAATATTCAGTTGGGCCAAAACTGCCTAAAACGCTGAATAAGTTCCTTCAGGTCTGCGGTCTGCGCTCATAACTTGTTTTTGACCCTTCTCATCCCGACCGACCGGGAATGTTTATGAAAATAAACTGAAACGCAAACCTGGTCTGATCGCGCGAAGTGCATCCGCGCTAACTAACACTAGGATTAGCACTTAAAAAAATCGTTTATTCGGTAAATATTCGGCAGTTCGAACCGAACTATTCGGCAGAAAACGAACATTGAAAAATATGCCGAATACCGAATAATTACCGAATATTCGGCTCATCTCTAAACTTAACCATTTCAACATCAAGTTAATGATTTGGACAGACAGTAAATTTGACAGCAGCATACAAAAGGATAAGTTGTACATCCTTAACCTCAATATCTATTGAGAGCCCACCAACGTGCTCACTAGCGCCACTGCGTAAATATCTATCGTTAAATTTAAATAATTACAATTATTTACTTGTGGCGCTAGTGAGCACGTTGACGGGCTCTAAAGTACAGATCTCGTAACGTAAATAGGTATAATTTTGACGTCAAGCAGGGTAAGTATCAGATCCATATAAATAGAGAGTGTATGACCGTCTATTTGTAATTACAACTAGTGATGGGCAGCGGTAACATTCCCGCTACCAGTAAGTTTCCATTTGGAAATGTTACTAGTAAGTTACCAATGTTACCAGTAACATTCCCAAAAGCCGGTAACATACGAAACTGATGATAGTGATGACTTATATGAGATAAAATAAGGTTCAAAACTTATTTTTTTAGTACAACTTACTCAAAAATATGTCCCATAGTTCTTAATTCGCTGGCATAAGAGCTATGGGATCAATTTTATAAATTTGGTATACAGATAGTGAGCACCGGGGAAGGACATAGAATACTTTTTTATCAAAGAACTCACCCCTTAAGGGGATGGAAAGGGGAGTTGACACTTGTATGGGGAATCAATAACCGCTGAACAGATTTGGTAGCAGTGGTTGATTTAGTTTGGTATGGAGATAATTTGGGTCCTGGGGAAGGACATAGGATAGATATTCGCGGGCTTGGATTCCGCAACTCGACGTCTTACTATTGCGCCTATTTTGCGTGAGGGACATAGGATAGGTTTTACTCTAGAAATCAACCCTAAATGGGGTGAAAAGGGGAGTGGAAATTTGTATGGAACCCAATAAAACCAATTTAGATGAAATTTGATATGGAGATAGACTTAATTGTTTGGGAGGGTGTAGAGTAGTTTTTATTCCCGAAGTCATCCTGTTCTCTTCTCCACTCTTCTAACACTCACTCAAAGTGCCGCTGGTAATGTATGATGGAGGCAGCTCAAGACCTGGAACACCTGGAGTGCTCCTGGGTGCAACGGGTCAGAGGTAACAATCGCTCAACGTGCTGCTGGTAGTATATGATGGATAAAGCTCAAGACAATGTGGAGTGCTACTGGGAGCAAAGGGTCAGGGGTAACACTCGCTCAACGTGACGCTGGTTGTATATGATGAGGAAAGCTCAAGACCTGGAACACCTGAAGTGCTGCTGGGTGCAACGGATCAGGGGTAACACTCGCTCAACGTACCGCTGGTAGTGTATTATGGGAAAAGCTGAAGATCTGGAACACCTGGAGTGCTGCTGGGTACAAAAGGTCAGGGGTAACACTCGCTCAACGTGTCGTTGGTAGTGTATGATGGAGATAGCTCAAGACCTGGAACACCTGGAGTGCTGCTGGATGTAGCTGATAAGGGTAAAACTCCTTTAATCTGATGTTGGTAGAGTATGCTGTAGGCAGGTTAAGTTCTCCAAGACCTGAAACACCTGGAGGTCTGCCAGATGAAGCAGGCGTCTGACCAGAGCTACCACACGCTTAACGTGCAGTAGATACTGTTTGCTGTGATCAGGTTGAATTTTCCAAGACGTAGAACACCTGGAGGTGACTTCTCATGGGTCACTCGGTGCCTGCAAGACTTTGGTGACCAAGTTTCTGCTGGAGACGCTTCTGATCTCCCACCAGGGGGCTACCACAAGCTGAATGTTCAGCGGGTAAAATTTAGGTAGTAAAAAGGGGTGGAAGTTTGTATGGGGAAACAATAAATCTAGCTGATTGTTTAAAAATAAGCTACCCAAATTACTAATTCCACGCAGACGAAGTCGCGGGCAAAAGCTAGTATTTTATATATAAACTACTACTACTATTCTAATTTCAAATTTGATTAATTAATATAAAATCGAAATTCCAACAACTCAAAAATGACGTTTGTCACTTGGAACGTTATACAAAACTAGCTTTTGCCCGCGGCTGCGCCCGCGTGATTTAAGAATCTATGTCGTTTTGTCTAATGTACAGGGTGCGGGGGTGGCAGGGGAAGGAGAAAATATGGTTTTATAACTACTTACAAAAGATGGTTTATATGGTATATGGTTCGTAGGTAGAATACATATATATGTACTTACGATGTTTTGCATTTTACTTAGAATGGAAACCTAAACTTATAAGAAGCAAACAGACAACCACCTTCTTGTAGCACCTTGAATGTACTCATTACGGATGCAGGAAGTTTCCCGATGACGTACTCCTCCCACCCCGTCCGTCCCGCCGCGCCGCCCGCACTCGCCTAGGTACCGATTGACGACGATCGAGATGGCACCAAATCAAATTTAAAAATCTATTAGGATAACGCGGGTCTCCATACCTCAAAACCAAAATTAGAACCCTTATAGGATCACGTGTGGCTGTCTGTCGGTCCATCTGTTACAACCGATTTGCTCCGAAACTACTGGACCGTTTGAATTTCAATTTGGCACAAATACGAGTACTTTCAAGAATTTTCATGAGCACATTATTCAATTTCAAAATCGATGCGATTTTCGTAATTAACGTCCCAAAAAACCATAAAAACGACACCCATATTGATATTTAGACATTTCAACCCCATTGCACCCCAACAGGAGAGATGGTTTTTCACGTCCGTCACGTTGGATTTTAAAATCGTTCTTGTTTTCCTAATTAGCAACCCGATAAACCATAGAAACAATACCATGTTGATTTTCAGACTTTGTCACCACATTTCCCCCTAACACAAAACAAAACCTGCAAAACCTGTAACACGTGTTTATTCATTTATCGTTAAGAATACTCCTGTGAAGTTTCGAATATAATAGTCTAACTAATCTTGTTTCCCCATACAAACTTTGAACCCCCATTTAATCCCCTTGGGGGGTGAATTTAGAAAAAATCATTTCTTAGGGCACCCCTAGACCATATAAGAAACCTACGTGCCAAATTTGGAATCTCTAGAACCAGCGGTTTGGGTTGTGTGTTGATATGTCAGTCAGGCAGTCAGTCAGTCAGTCAGTCAGTCAGTTTCTTCTTTTATATATTTAGATGTTGATTGGTTTATTCTAATAATTAAACTGATTTATACACATATTTTCTTTTACTTTATTTCCAGTCTTCACTTTTAATCATTATTTCCAGATAGTAATGTTCCCAGTAACTTTGGAAAAATACCTGGTAATATTGGGAATGTTACCGGTAACATTGGGAATTTACTCTCACATAGATTCCTTAACTGTTTTATGACTGTAAATAATAGCATTATTATTTTATTAAGTATTTAACACGAAAAAAGCATATACAATTCTAATAATTTTTTCAAAGTTACTCAATGTTACCGATCTGGGTAATGTTACTGGTAGCATTACCGGGAATATTCCCACTTTTGAGTAAGTTACTGGTAACGACCCATCACTAATTACAACACTTTAATAAACGCTTATATTAAAGGAGACATCTTTACAGTCAGTAATAAACATGTATACATATGTAAAAATCAATACTCACCGTTTCTTTTTCTTTTCTTTCTTGTCCTTCTTTCGTTTCTTTTCCTTCTTATGCGACTTCTCAGATTCTGCTTCGCTTTCCTCACTCTTCTTATCCTTGCGTTTTTTGGCTGTAACAACATAAGTACGATTTACGATATGAAATGGGGTGTAATTAATGGTACACCTGCAAGAAAAATGAATAATAAAAATAATTATAAGCGTGTCGGTTAAATAGCCAAGTCACGATTTAAGTCAGAATGGCCGAGTCGACGAGTTACAATTTGCCGTAATGTTCAACCTTAATATGCCGCTATCGTCTAACAAAACTAATCTTTCAAAACCACAAGTTGGCGTCTGTGGTGTCCTGTAGAGGGCGCGTGATGAGTCAGAATAGCAGAGTCGAGCGGTCGCAATACAAGTCAGGACGGCCGAGTCGAACGCGTTTTATTCAACCCTAATGTGCTATAGTTAGTCAATCAAATTTTGTCAGTAGAAAAAGGCGCGAAATTTTCTATGGGACGATATTCCGTCGCGCCTACATTTTTTTTTTAATTTGCCGGCTTTTCTGATGACAAGATTGACAAGATTTGCTTGACCAAATATACTTAATAACCTTTCATCGAACGAGTAGACCGCAGTTAGCGACGACTGGCGTCCTGCAGAGGGCGCGCGTTGCGGTCGACAGAGAGAGCCTCCAGCTGCCGCACCAGCATCGCGCCGCTCACCACCGCTCCGAATACTTAGTTAGACACTTAGGCGTGTGATGGTCATGAGTCTGAATGGTTGAGTCAACAGGTCGCTGTATAAACCAGGATGGCCGAGTCGAGAGGTCGCGCCTATATGTCAGGACGGCCGAGTCGAAGTGTCATCATTTTCCAAGCATGTTGTTCAACCCTATTGTCCAATGAACTAACCTTTCAACCGCACAAGTTGACCGCAGTTGGCGACGACGGCGTCCTGCAGAGGGCGCGAGTTGCGATCGACGGGGAGAGCCTCCAGCTGCCGCACCAGCATCGCGCCGCTCACCACCGCTCCGAATACTTAGACACTTAGGCGTGTGATGGTGATGAGTCTGAATGGTTGCGTCAACAGGTCGCTGTATAAACCAGGATGGCCGAGTCGAGAGGTCGCGCCTATAAGTCAGGACGGCCGAGTCGAAGTGTCATCATTTTTCTAAGCACGTTGTTCAACCCTATTGTCCAATGAACTAACCTTTCAACCGCACAAGTTGACCACAGTTGGCGACGACGGCGTCCTGCAGAGGGCGCGAGTTGCGGTCGACGGGGAGAGCCTCCAGCTGCCGCACCAGCATCGCGCCGCTCACCACCGCTCCGAATACTTAGACGCTTAGGCGTGTGATGGTGATGAGTCTGAATGGTTGCGTCAACAGGTCGCTGTATAAACCAGGATGGCCGAGTCGAGAGGTCGCGCCTATAAGTCAGGACGGCCGAGTCGAAGTGTCATCATTTTTCTAAGCACGTTGTTCAACCCTATTGTCCAATGAACTAACCTTTCAACCGCACAAGTTGACCACAGTTGGCGACGACGGCGTCCTGCAGAGGACGCGAGTTGCGGTCGACGGGGAGAGCCTCCAGCTGCCGCACCAGCATCGCGCCGCTCACCACCGCTCCGAATACTTAGACACTTAGGCGTGTGATGGTGATGAGTCTGAATGGTTGCGTCAACAAGTCGCTGTATAAACCAGGATGGCCGAGTCGAGAGGTCGCGCCTATATGTCAGGACGGCCGAGTCGAAGTGTCATCATTTTCCAAGCATGTTGTTCAACCCTATTGTCCAATGAACTAACCTTTCAACCGCACAAGTTGACCGCAGTTGGCGACGACGGCGTCCTGCAGAGGGCGCGAGTTGCGATCGACGGGGAGAGCCTCCAGCTGCCGCACCAGCATCGCGCCGCTCACCACCGCTCCGAATACTACGTGGACACTGTGAGCAAGGAGATGGAAGTTAAGAACAATGATAGTGCATTGGGGTTTAATATTTAGTTAAAAAATAAAACGTTTCTCATATCGGACTCTTATTAAATCCGTTTATCTTGCACTTTGTCAATCACTGCTAGTATACTGTATCACGTCCTGGGGAGGAGCTAACAAGACAACGATCATCGACTTAGAAAGAGCTCAGAGGGCAGTTCTCAAAGTTATCACTTTCCGTCCCTTACGTTATCCCACGGCCCAATTGGGTAGGTAAAGTTTTTTGAAGATAGGCAAATTATGTTTTTATCCGATAGTATTCGTCATAACGATCACGGAAATGCAGCTCTTTTATTTTTATTTCGTATTATTAATTAAAAAATTTTTTTTAAGTGACCGAGATGACGTTTGTGAAATTTAATAGCAGATCAGGCACTAATGCCTGTGCACGTGATTTAATTGATGAGATAGAAAAAAAAAACGATGTCAACTGTCAGTGTCACTTAGCTGTCATTGCCGAAAAATAACAGACATAACGGCCCAACCCTTTCTGTTACCTTGCGATTTAGTGTTATCATATGGTTATCATTGAAATTTTTGACGACCTCAGCACGACCCAAGGACTTCTGATTCCCCACGACATCTGCGAGTATTTGGACAAAGATTGAATCTACTTTCGACAACTTGGCACTGCTTATTGGACAACGTTTTCATCCCTTACGACGACCCGACCCCTGCGCTGACCCTTGGACTGAATTTTGCAAGAAGGATGAGCGAGTTTATGCGAGCAGATTCTACAAACTTGTCCCACATGGCCCTAGTTATGATTTTAAATTATTATCATAACAGTGATAAGCACAATGCCGCCGAAATTAGAGGGCCCTCCTGTACGTATCCGTGAAATACATACATTAAACATTTTGTTATTAACATTTTTCGGCAATGACAGCTAAGTGACACTGACAGTTGACATCGTTTTTTTTTTCTATCTCATCAATTAAATCACGTGCACAGGTATTAGTGCCTGATCTGCTATTAAATTTCACAAACGTCATCTCGGTCACTTAAAAAAAAATATTTAATAAATAATACGAAATAAAAATAAAAGAGCTGCATTTCCGTGATCGTTATGACGAATACTATCGGATAAAAATATAATTTAACTATCTTCAAAAAACTTTACCTACCCAATTGTTGACCGAACGTAAAGTTCTCAGCGTTCGACAGCTATTCGTCTTGAACACAGTAGTAAAAAACATTTACTCATACCCTATAACCCCCAGTTCTTATCTGGCAAGCGACGTGCAGACATCGTTTGCACCAAATATTCATTCCGCTCCGCAAGCACACGTAAGTTATTCTGTTTCCTCGGCTCTTTCCTTCACAATAAATTCAATCTGTTATTGAATATTTACCCAATGCCTAAAGTCTGCATAAAAGCTGTACAAACATTGCTCATCGGCAAGACGTACGAGGACACAGAAATGCTACTAGAAGTAGTTACATAGAAGTTAAGTAGGAGAGATTTATATTATACTGTACAAATTAATTATATGTCACCAATTGACGTTCTAGACAGTAGAAGATTAGTCATAGTCACTTAGTTTATTGTTATTATAAATAACCATTTTGTCTGGTAAGCATTTACCCACTGATACATGACCTACAAAAAGTGCATACCTAAGATACAAGTAAATGTTTACTTAGTTTAGGTATTGTCATCAAATTTCCATGAGCGACAGAAAATACAAACTCGTTCGGTATTAAAGTTTTTAACTTGACCTGTACCTATTTTGAGTTGAATCTATGAATGTATATTTAAGTATAAATTGTATATTGTATAAAACCGATTAGCATAAGTTTTAAATGAATAAATATTATCTTATCTTATATATTTTATATTGAAAAATGGTAAGATATTTCATAATAGGAGTTATTCCCAACGGGTGGGTTAGTCACTAACAGGAAAAATATTCTGACCACCATATTCATCATAGCATGTTGAAAATGTAAAAAAATGTGTTGCATTTGCTACCACAAATATCTTTACCGACTTACCAGTGATAATTATTACTGATAAAATCTTAGCTATGGGCAGTATGAATATTTTTTGGTAACAGGTGACGATAACGGTAAAACAAAAAGCAAGATAAAGAGATAATATACTCACTTGTCGAGATGAGGCGCCGGCTGTGTGGTTCTACAACACACAGAACAACAAGAATGAGTGCGCGGGCCCGCAGCGTCCAGCCGCGCCGCCTCTACAACACAAGCGCGCGTTAGCCATATAACCCCAATTTACTTCGATTTATGATGAATAATTATAAACGTTGACAACCCTAGTTGCTTCGTCACCGCGAGCGATCATCAACATGTCAATTGAAAATCGCTGTATTGTATTGTTGTGTAGGTATTTTAAACTCCACATTCGCTATTCAATAAGTATGTGTAAGTTCTGGAGCCTCAAGGCTTAAGTCGTACAGACGGCAAGCGCCCAGACGGCTTGACGCTGATTCCGTGGGCCAAAGGCCGCTGCCTACTGTGGGTCGCTACGTCCGTGAGTACATTTGCACCTACTCACCTAGCTCCCGCCAGTAGGCTAGCAGGTGCGGCCGCTGAAAATGCCGCGAGGCTAAAGCACTCCAAATACGCCAATCTGGAACCGGCGTACGACTTTGTTCCGGTCGCGGTGTAGACGGCTGGGCCGTGGTGTTTGGAAGCGAAGAAGTTGGTAAGAGACTTGGGGCGGCGTTTACGTGATAGAGGTTGCGACCCCCGTTCAGGCTCCTACTTGGTCCAATAAATATCGCTTGCTATCCAGCGCGGCAATGCCGCAAGTATATTTGGCACGTTTGGACAGGGTGGGGGTCGGAATGGGGTTTATGTTTAGTATAGATAATGTGTATTTTCTAGTTAGTTTTAGTGTTTTTCTTTAGTTTTATGTGTACGTGTTTGTTTTAGTTTTTAACATTTGGAATAAATTAAGGGAATATATAAATATATTTTAAGTCTTATAGTTTAAGTTATATAAGCATGATGCAAATTTATAGTATTTATAAAAGTAGAATAAAATAAGTATGTTAGTAAGAACTAATATTATTTGTACTTTAGCTAAACCCAAGATCTAGTATTTCTGATAATGATATGTAAAACCGTGCTACTAATGCAGCACATATGTAGTAGCATCGCCCTGACCCTATACACACGGAACAAGAGGAATGTGTGCGCGGGCCCACAGCGTCCAGCCCCGCCGCCTCTACAACACAAGCGCCCATGAGCCATAGAACCCCAATTTACTTCCGATTTATGACGAATAATTTTAAACGTTGACAACCCTAGAGTTGCTTCGTCACCGCGAGCAATTTTATTTTGTCTGTCCGACTGTCTGTTTGTCTGTCACCAAGCTGTATCTCATGAACCGTTAGCTAGACAGATGAAATATTCACAGATGATGTATTTCTGTTGCCGCTATAACAACAAATACTAAAACCAGAATAAAATAAATATTTAAGTGGGGCTCCCATACAACAAACGTGATTTTTTTGCCGTTTTTGGCTTAATGGTACGGAACCCTTCGTGCGCGAGTCCGACTCGCACTTGACCGATTTTTTTGAATCCTGCATGAAATAGTCCAGGAAATAAAAAAACCCTAACCCTGACCTAACATTGTAAATGAAGCCAGTTAAATACTTTGAAGTATTGAAAAAAAAAACACCATCTGCAAGAACTAATTGCAATATACATTTTATTCATTGTATTACAAATGCCAATTGTTTAAACAACTTCGTATTGTATGAACACCGCGATAAAGGTCACGAAACAATGAGTGTTATTTATGTTCAACCAAAAGATTCCTAATTTTTGTTTGGAAATAAGGTGCTATTTATTTATTAGAGGCTTTGTACAGAGTTTTTTTTATAGATTTGATACTATAAAATAAAACTATGAAAACGGATTATATCGCGTATATTGAACATATAATACATCCCCACGTTTCGAACCCTTTACAGCGTTCGTGGTCAACGGGTGACTGAGGAAATACTACCGTTACTAACATACTATCCGTTCCGTATCATAGTAGTAGTATCTGTTTTCATAGTTATACATTTTATTCATTGTATTACAAATACCAATTGTTTAAACAACTTCGTATTGTATGAACACCGCGATAAAGGTCACGAAACAATGAGTGTTATTTATGTTCAACCAAAAGATTCCTAATTTTTGTTTGGAAATAAGGTGCTATTTATTTATTAGAGGCTTTGTACAGAGTTTTTTTTATAGATTTGATACTATAAAATAAAACTATGAAAACGGATTATATCGCGTATATTGAACATATAATACATCCCCACGTTTCGAACCCTTTACAGCGTTCGTGGTCAACGGGTGACTGAGGAAATACTACCGTTACTAACATACTATCCGTTCCGTATCATAGTAGTAGTATCTGTTTTCATAGTTATACATTTTATTCATTGTATTACAAATACCAATTGTTTAAACAACTTCGTATTGTATGAACACCGCGATAAAGGTCACGAAACAATGAGTGTTATTTATGTTCAACCAAAAGATTCCTAATTTTTGTTTGGAAATAAGGTGCTATTTATTTATTAGAGGCTTTGTACAGAGTTTTTTTTATAGATTTGATACTATAAAATAAAACTATGAAAACGGATTATATCGCGTATATTGAACATATTAAAACATCCCGACGTCTCGAACCCTTTACAGCGTTCGTGGTCAACGGGTGACTGAGGAAATACTACCGTTACTAACATACTATCCGTTCCGTATCATAGTAGTAGTATCTGTTTTCATAGTTATACATTTTATTCATTGTATTACAAATACCAATTGTTTAAACAACTTCGTATTGTATGAACACCGCGATAAAGGTCACGAAACAATGAGTGTTATTTATGTTCAACCAAAAGATTCCTAATTTTTGTTTGGAAATAAGGTGCTATTTATTTATTAGAGGCTTTGTACAGAGTTTTTTTTATAGATTTGATACTATAAAATAAAACTATGAAAACGGATTATATCGCGTATATTGAACATATTAAAACATCCCGACGTCTCGAACCCTTTACAGCGTTCGTGGTCAACGGGTGACTGAGGAAATACTACCGTTACTAACATACTATCCGTTCCGTATCATAGTAGTAGTATCTGTTTTCATAGTTATACATTTTATTCATTGTATTACAAATACCAATTGTTTAAACAACTTCGTATTGTATGAACACCGCGATAAAGGTCACGAAACAATGAGTGTTATTTATGTTCAACCAAAAGATTCCTAATTTTTGTTTGGAAATAAGGTGCTATTTATTTATTAGAGGCTTTGTACAGAGTTTTTTTTATAGATTTGATACTATAAAATAAAACTATGAAAACGGATTATATCGCGTATATTGAACATATTAAAACATCCCGACGTCTCGAACCCTTTACAGCGTTCGTGGTCAACGGGTGACTGAGGAAATACTACCGTTACTAACATACTATCCGTTCCGTATCATAGTAGTAGTATCTGTTTTCATAGTTATACATTTTATTCATTGTATTACAAATACCAATTGTTTAAACAACTTCGTATTGTATGAACACCGCGATAAAGGTCACGAAACAATGAGTGTTATTTATGTTCAACCAAAAGATTCCTAATTTTTGTTTGGAAATAAGGTGCTATTTATTTATTAGAGGCTTTGTACAGAGATTTTTTTATAGATTTGATACTATAAAATAAAACTATGAAAACGGATTATATCGCGTATATTGAACATATAATACATCCCGACGTCTCGAACCCTTTACAGCGTTCGTGGTCAACGGGTGACTGAGGAAATACTACCGTTACTAACATACTATCCGTTCCGTATCATAGTAGTAGTATCTGTTTTCATAGTTTTATTTCATGAGTAACTATCGCGGTAACCGAAGACAATATTATTTGATACTTTTTAGGGTTCCGTACCCAAAGGGTAAAAACGGGACCCTATTACTAAGACTTCGCTGTCCGTCTGTCCGTCTGTCACCAGGCTGTATTTCGTGATCTGTGATAGCTAGACAGCTGAAATTTTCACAGATGATGTATTTCGGTTGCCGCTATAACAACAAATACTAAAAACAGAATAAAATAGAGTTTTAAGTGGGGCTCCCATACAACTAACGTGATTTTTGACCGAAGTTAAGCAACGTCGGGCGGGGTCAGTACTTGGATGGGTGACCGTTTTTATAGATAATGGTACGGAACCCTTCGTGTGCGAGTCCGACTCACACTTGGCCGGTTTTTTTTTAATACTTTAGACCCCTTCTGGGTAAAAGCCTACAGCTGTTTCCATCTTACTTTATCTATTGCTAGGCTTTGCCATTCTTTGCCGGCAGGATCGTTACTGCCACCTGGTTCAATAGGGAATATTACGCGAAACTCTGCGTAGGGGGCGCCACTACCACAATCTGAGGGTCTATCGCGAAACAGGAAAATCGAAATTTCGTTATCTAACATCTCTTGTCACTTGCATATTCGAGCGATAAAGAGGCAGATAGCGAAATATCGGATTCGCGTTTCCCGGTAGGTCCTCTGTAAACAAACCGCCTTGATGCATCAATGTCATATTTTGTTATCTCTGAAAACTTTTCAAAAACCTGTTAAATGTACAGTATGTATAAGTTACTCTATGGTTTACTAAAAAGGCTAGACCTGCACTCTGGTGGCAGAATATTGCAGTAATATCCCCTATTATAAATTATAAATCAACATTAAAAAGTCCTGTAACCGAAAAAAGTCATATATGCTGCCATCTCAAACTAGTATATAGTTACAGTAGTGGCAGAATGTATTATTTATGTGGCAACACAATACAATGGTAGCAATAAATGAGATGAGAGCGAACTAAATAATGTTGAAATAAAAGGTGTCCTTCTGTTCCGCTGGACAACAAGATTTGAAGAGAATAGTGTGGAAATCCAACATGACAGTGACCTGCAGCTTGAACTCCAGAGATTTGGGCTAAATTAATGTAGCAAGACTAGCAAGCAACCCACAGCTCGACGAGCGTTTCCAAAAAACAGGCCAAGTGCGAATCGGACTCGCCCACCGAGGGTTCCGTACTTTTTAGTATTTGTTATTATAGCGGCAACAGAAATACATCATCTGTGAAAATTTCAACTGTCTAGCTATCACGATTCATGAGATACTGGTGACAGACGGACAGTGGAGTCTTAGTAATAGGGTCCCGTTTTTAACCTTTGGGTACGGAACCCTAAAAAATGCCACTCATTAATTTTGTATTTTTTCATAAATTTTGTATTATTTCTACTCAGCTCTTTTGATCCTAATGGGATAAAAAAATGTCCCAAGGCTTTTTCCTATTATGTTACCATTTCCCCATATACTTTGTATGGTGGTAACAAAAAGGAAAGCTTGAAAAATGTATGGAAATGTTGGTACACTTTTTTTCTCCTATAAAGATGAAAAGTCAAAAGGGCTCGTGAACCTGACTAGAAATAACAAAGTGGCAAAAAAGGTCATATAAAAAAAATGACAAAAAAAAGAAATGCTCACCCGTTTCCTACCGAGCCTCCCTACACTACATAATCTAACCATCAAATAATGAATTTGGAACATCCTTACCATTTGCCGAAGAACTTACATGAAGAATTGTGACCCATTGGTGTCCTTGCCTCTGTTAGCCATGGATAACAGATATGGCCTGTCATGAGGAAGCTCAAATGTCTCATCTAAAAATTGAATAAATTTTTTTAGGTGATGTTGACTTTAGGAGGTCCCTGTTTTAATCATTGAGAGCAGAAGAGGGAAGATGGTTGGACACCTGTTAGGACACGACGAATTCATAAAAAATATTGTGGAAGGGAAAGTAGAAGGAAGGCGGAAGAGAGGGAGATCAAGAAGAACATACATGGACCAACTTAAGGAAAAGATAAACGTCGTGTCGTATCAGGCGGTCAAACGAAAGGCTCAGGAAAGAGATACATGGAAATTGCTCCACTGACAAGAGCTGGGCTCTTAAATTAATGATGATGGACGTTAGTTAAAATTTGCATAGAAATTTTGTGTTTTACTATAGCTTTTAGTCTTTTTTACAATGTATCTAGGGGTCCCTTTGACATAATTATCGAAAGTCATAATGATTGTCAGATCATCATTAGTCTTTTCAAGATTTTCTCAAGGTTAGCCTATAGATAGGTTAGGTTTGTTTTATGGCAATCATGAAAAGTTACGCGTCTCTTAAAAATGACTAACGAAAATTCGGACAAACAATGCATTATGACTTAAACCTTTATGGGAAGCAATAGAGACCCATCTATCTATCTATAACCCAAAATTTATAAAAAAAAACATGTCGAGAGTTAGTTTTAGACAATTATGAAGTGCTGGGAAAAAGTCAGAAGACTGATGACTTGTCTCATGTGTTGTTGGAATGCGTCCGGAATTCGGACTTGAGAAAAAGAATTTTTGGTAGTCTGGGCTCCATGCACAATGGACAGATCAATTGTTGGATGGCAGAGCCTATATCAGACAAAGCAATCAGTGTTTACCACTTTATTGACCTTGAGTAGGGAACTATGTAAGTATGTAAGCACCCATGAGGCTGACATGTTCACCTAGTGTCCAAAGCCTCAATGAAAACCAGATTTAAAAAAAAAGTGCTGGGAAATGATAATGCCATAATCATTTGAATGTATACCTTCGAAGGTGCCTCCATAAATGGACTCGCCACCAGTTCCATTGGCATTGGTGAAATCTCCTCCTTGGACCATGAAATCCTTCACCACTCGATGGAACAGCATACCCTGAAATTGTATTTGTATTTTGAATTGTTGACTTTTTATTTTGCTAGCTTTCACATTGTAGTTTGTTACTGTGTTGTATGGTTGTCACTTTTCTTTACAATTTAAAATAAAAATTATACTTAGGGACATTCTTACACAAATTGACTAAGTCCCATGGTAAGCCCAAGGAGTATTGTGTTATGGATACTCAGACAATGATATATATAATATATAAATACTTAAATACATAGAAAACACCCATGACTCAGGAACAAATATCTGTGCTCATCACACAAATAAATGCCCTTACCGGGATTCAAACCCAGGACCAACAGCTTCACAGGCAGGGTCACTACCCACTAGGCCAGGCCGGGCATCAATATCGTCAAATTTAAAAGACATACACATCTTGTAAGATACTAGACCATGATATGAATCTCCGGCATTAAGACAAATTATCAATTAGGCTGTTTTTAATAAATAATACTTTGCAATGCTTTGAGGTTTCCTTAGCTTTGCTTCTTGACCAACAGTCTCTCTCTCTCTCTCTCTTTAGCCCTTCGGGTGTAGGCCTCCTTCATTTTGCACCATTTGCCACAGTTCTGTGCGACCTGGAGCCACTTCTTCCCTGCAGTCCTTTTGAAGTTGTCGTCCCAACCCATTTGGGGTCTACTATGAGGAGCTCTTCCCCCCATGGACGTCACTCAATAGTGATTTACTCCACAAAGCGGTGCTATATGAACAGCCCATTCCCACTTTAAACTGGCTACGGGTTTTACAACATCAATGACCTTGCTCTGTTGTCTCAGCCACTCATTCGTTTTACGGTCTCAAAATGTGATCCCACCAGTTTTCTCTCTATCGCCCGCTGGACAACAACGCTGAATTTACGTTGTATGTCTTTGGTGGTAACCCCAGGTTTCAGCTCCATAAGGGATAACAGGCAGGATACATTGGTCAAATAACTCAAATATGCACGCTTTTTGTTCGGCCTTAAAGTTCATTTTGAAGGCAAACTCGAGATTGGAATAGGCTGCCCAGGCTAGTCGATCGCGTCTTTTGATGTCATTGGTTTGGTTTACCAACAGTATGATACAGTAATGATAAATTGATGTCAATTTTACAACTGAATTGCTGCATAAGCAAATTTCACGAATGAAAAATGAAAATGTATGTCAAGTTTGCAATATCGTTAAGTGATAACAGCTAATGGCTTTCATGTTGATCGAGTTTGATGACCATTACTAATGGAGTGAAAGCGTGAGACGCAAAAAAAAACATCAATAATCAAAGTTGTTATATATTGACATGTGGGTACATAAGAAGATCTGCGGGTACCCCCAGTTCGGTTCTAACTAGCAAGCTAACCTCTAACAGTTGAAACATATTTAGGGTGCCGTACCAAAAGGGTAAACACGGGAACCTATTACTAAGACTCCGCTGTCTGTCTGTCTGTCACCAGGATGTCTCATCTCATGAACCGTGGTAGCTAGACAGTTGAAATTTTCACAGATGATGTATTTTTGTTGCCGCTATAACAACAAATACTAAAAACAGAATAAAATAAATATTTAAGTGGGGCTCCCATACAACAAACGTGATTTTTTTGCCGTTTTTTGCGTAATGGAAAATGGAAAATGGAAATCAAACTGACAACTGCCAAAGCGTATAATATAAAATAAATAATTTATAAAAACATAATAATTAATAGAAACTGCGCTGAATTTTTATAGTAAATTGTGTTACGAGTGATTATACAACATAAAATAAAAATACCTTCGATCGGTTCGTATACAAATGGTTAATGGTCGATGACGTTTAGTAGTAGCCGGTCGATTTGCATTTTACCATTGGCAAATAGAAAATAGAGTGTACTATTGTCTAAAGAATAAATAATACAAAGCCTTAAGTACTAACACAATGAGTCCTCCAGCCAAGTGTGGAAATTGCGATAAAAGAATCAACAGCAGGCATTCACTGGATTGTTCCTCTTGTAACGTGGGATACTGCTTAGATTGCCTAGAACGCATCGGTGTTGGTAGCAAACGTTATACCCTAATGTCTGTGGACAATAAAAAAACCTGGAAATGCCGAAGGTGCCATGAAAAAGACTTACCAACATCAGCAAGTACTCCATTGCCCAAGCCTGATATATCAAAACTCCCGTGCTCAGTCTTTCCATCGTCAAATAACACAGCCTGCAAAAAATTACAAAAGCGACGCCCAGATGACTTGTCTTTAACCCACTCATCTACAGACAGTATTTGCACTGTACTTGGCGACACTTTATGTTCTCCTCCAGACTTTACAATAACACAAAACCAACCAGTTTCTAGTTGTAAGTCAGTTTTACCACCCCAAAAACGGCCGGCGCCGACGTCTGGCTCAAAATCAGATGATGAAAGTGCTACTAGGGAGTTCTTAAACTCTGCTCAAAACCTAGCATCAATGACTGTTCCCAACGAGGTTCTCTCTTCATTTACAACAGCCCTCCAGCAACTGCAACGCGTCTTCGACACAATGACACGAGAGATGACCGCGTTCACTACATCGCTCAACAACACCTCTGAGGACGTGGCATCTTTTCGAAATGAAATCTCAGAAATGAAAAGCCAGCTGAAAGAGCTAGATTTTTGTAAATCTGAAGTAAAAAATCTTCGCACTGAAGTGGTCGAGCTGCGCCAAGAAATAGAATACAAGGAACAGCGCCATCTACTGAAGGATGTCGAAATTTTAGGTCTAACAGAACACAATAGCGAAAACTTACAACAAGTAATTCACACAATGTGCGCCAAGTTGGGTGTCGAACTGGACCCTCGTGACGTGGATGACGTGCGGCGCGTGGGCCTTCGCGGCGGTGGCGTGGGCAGCGTCGAGCGGCCACGACCCGTCGTGCTGACGCTGACGCGGCGCGCCCCGCGTGACCAGATCCTGCGCGCCGCCAGAGTACGCCGCGGGCTCACCACTGATATGCTGGAAGTTCCGGGAAGCTCTCGTCGCGTGTACATAAACGAACACCTCACAAAGGCTAACAGGGTTCTTTTCAGTAAAGCCCGAGCCGCAGGAGCTCAACTAAACTTTAAATTCACTTGGACCTCAAACGGTACCATTTATATGCGTCGCTCCGAAATTAGCTCAATAGTACGAATTTCATCGGAAGCAGTGTTGGAAAAACTATACAAGGGACCTGCATCTAATAGTCAACACGCGCCGTTTCAAGGGCTGCCTAATTGATTGCGGTTTGATAATATGTTTAACCCTAATGTGCGCCACTTTTTTACATATTATTAATTATAATTTAGATTTTTATATAAATACTAGGTTTCTTTCTTATGGATCTCAAAAATATCTGTCTCGTGCAATACTTTATCATAGTAGTCTGTTTCTGTGGAAACTTTTTGTTACACTAAGCCTTTACTTTTTAACTAGTTGTATGTTTGTTGCTATTTTTTACTCGATGTCATACATAACACACGCATTTTTTATACTTATCACGCTAAATGTTTTTAACCTAGTCCTATACGAACCTAGTTCTATTTATAAATGACCAAAAAAATAAATTTAAAATTAGGACTTCTCAATGCAGGCTCTCTAGGGACTAATCATAACGAATTTATAGTTGCAGTTCAAGAGCGTAATATAGACATAATGGCTATAAATGAATCCTGGCTTCGGGAAGGGGAAGAGGGGCAGGCACCTGTCTTGCCGAACTATAGCCTGCGCCACGTCCCACGGCCTCGCTCGGTGCGCGAACGCGGTGGCGGCGTCGGCTTTTACATCAGGAAAGGCATTACTGCGCGGCGCTGTGCTCATCCCTCTGACTCCGTAGTTGAACAAATGTGGCTTAAGTTATCTATTAAAGGTGTAGTTTTACTTCTAGGAACAGCTTACCGGCCACCATGGTTAGACATTGATACTTTTATAGATTCACTAACTGAAACTATTTCCTCATTCTCTAGTTATGACTATATTACGTTAATGGGAGATTTTAATATTAATTTGTTAAATAAAGACCGAAATTGTACTAAACTCACTCAATTTTTAAACTATTTAAATTTTACACAATATGTTAATGAGCCAACTCACTTTACAAGTCATAGCAGTACATTGATAGATTTGATTTGTAGCAACATTGCCGTTTTAAACACTCAAGTAGACTATATACCTACTCTTAGTCACCATGCATTCCTAACTTGTGAACTAAATATAAAGAAAATTAAACCTTTGCCTCAGCAAGTTATTCTAAGACCACTAAAAGATATTGATTTACTAATATTTAACAAATCTCTTGAATATATTCAATGGGACAATATCATTTCACTATCAACCGTAAATGATATGGTCAATTCTTTTAATAGCATAGTTTTATCTCTGTTCGACTTATATGCACCTCAAAAACTGGTTATTATCAGAGAAAGAAGCTATCCTTGGATAACATATACGATTAGGGAAATGATGCGCCTGCGTGATCAGGCTCATAATAGGTTTAGGGCATCTGGATTAGATGAACATAAAAAATACTACACTGATTTAAAAAGCTGCGTCAACAAAGCTCTATTTAATGAAACACGGGCTTATTTCAACCAAAATATTAACCATAGTGCTAGTAACTCTCGGTCTCTATGGAACAATCTTAAACGTACCGTGAAAATAACTCATAACTCTCAGAACCATGAAATTCCTACTCATTTACGTGACCCAGATCTTATTAATTCACATTTCCTCCAAGTTCCAGGCAGTCCTGTAGCTCCACAACCATATCAGGCTTACTTTGAATCCAACCACTATCATACTTCATCATTTAGGTTAGAGCCAGTAGATGAGATCTCTGTGCTTAAAATAATCAGATCACTTAAATCCTCTGCTCTGGGTGATGACGGTATTAACTTAGATATGCTACTTCTAACTCTTCCTCGTTCACTTAGTACAATAACTGTAATAATAAATAAATCCATAACATCATCAGTCTTCCCCGATGCCTGGAAAGTGGCTTTGGTAACGCCTCTTCCTAAAAAAAATAATATCACTAGTTTTAAAGATTTGCGACCAATAAGCATTCTTCCTTGTATATCTAAAATATTGGAACGCATTGTATACACACAGTTATATGCTTTTCTTGAAAGAAATCAAATTCTTCCTATTCAACAATCTGGGTTTCGTAAATCGCGTAGTACGGCAACTGCACTTCTTGATGTAGTAGACAATATACTATCTGCACAGGATATGGGCAGGGGAACTATAATGACACTTCTTGATTTCTCACGTGCCTTTGATGCTATTAATACAAAATTATTGTTATCCAAAATGAAATACTATGGCGTTGAACCAGACTCAATTAAATGGTTTTCGAGTTATCTTAATCGTCGAACGCAAGTTATCAAACTTACAGATAATAACGGTATGTTTTTGAAATCCAAACCATCTATTTTATCTAGAGGAGTGCCACAGGGGTCGATCTTAGGCCCGCTTTTATTTATCCTATATACAGCTGATGTCCGTGATGTAATAAAACATAGTAACTTCCACATATACGCAGACGATATCCAAATCTACATCCCATGTGATCCTGCTAATGTGGCTGTAGCAGTTGCCAAAATAAATGAAGACTTAGATAACATAACAACTTGGTCATCATCGAACTCTTTAGTACTTAATCCTAATAAATCAAAAGTTATGATTTTTGGCTCCAAGCATCAAATAATACAAATAGATAACCATAAACCTATCATTTCCATTTCAGGCGAAGAAATAGATCGTGTTTCTGAATCGCGTAATCTAGGTGTTATAATGGATGAATGTCTTCGTTTTGAAAGTCACATAGCAGATATTGCCCGAAACTCATTTTATAGACTTAAGGTCCTCTATAGAATCCGTGATTTTCTTAGCGTAGACCTTCGAGTCAACCTTTGTGATACGCTAATACTCTCAAAGTTTGATTACGCGGACGTGGTTTATGGACCACGGTTGTTAGCTAGAACTGAACGCATTATACAAAGAGCCAGAATGCATGTACACGTTACTGTTTTAGAATCCCTCCACGAACGCACGTGACACCTTACTTAAATTCATCAGGCATTCTTAAAATGACTTACAGAAGAGAACTTCATCTATCTTCCTTGTTGTTTGGAGTATTAAAGTTTTCAAAACCCGAGTACCTCTTCCAAAAGTTCACCTGGCGTTCAAACACTTCTATGAAATATGGTCTTAGATCGGTCAACAACAAATTAGTAACTTTTCATTACTGCACATCCGCATTTCGAGGTAGTTTTAAATACACAGCAACTAAGTGCTGGAATAATATACCTCCGCCATTAAAGATATTAAATTCTCTTAAAAGTTTTAAAACACAGCTTAAGCGACACCTTCTTCAGATTCAAAATGAACTACCTCTTGGCGGTAGAGCAATACCCTCTTATCTTTGATTATAGCCCAGCCATATAATACATACAATAATGACATTTAATATAATATTATTTACAAATACGCACATTCACACTTTACACTTCAGTATCAGTCTTACCTACGTATAAATATATATCTTAACCAACAAAAACACAAAAAATCCTTTATAATTTTATAAGTACTTATAATAATACTACACACTCAACAACACAATGCACACTTTCATTTCATACACCTTCCATATACCTATTCTTTATCTTTCTTTTTCTCATTTAATGTTCTTAATACTTAAGGTTTCTTTTTTTTTTCTTTTATCACTTAAAACTTTTTTTGTCTTTATTCCTTTTATTATGTAATAGGTACTTAGTGTTTCTTTTTGTTTATAGGATCCGACTGAAAACCAGCGTTGCAGTAAATTTACTGCAACATTATGCTGAGTCGAGACTCCTTTTTAACATCACGCTGTCTTTAATGCCAATGTCAATTAATTTAGTTAAGAAGTAATGTATCTAGTTAGGTACATTAGTAAACTATTAACCTACATATTTTATGTTTCATGTTTTGTGATGTTAAATAAATTTTCTCTCTCTCTCTCTCTCTCTCTCTCTCTCTCTCTAATGGTACGGAACCCTTCGTGCGCGAGTCCGACTCGCACTTGGCCGGTTTTTGCGTAATGGTACGGAACCATTCGTGCGCGAGTCCGACTCGCACTTGGCCGGTTTTTTACTAACCTTATAGGTGAGAGGTTTTCCTGTAACTTTCCCAATCCCGGCGTCCCCAGCACACAAGGCGCGGAAGTTCTCTGCGGTTTTAGGTGCAATATCGTTGTACAGCTCAAAAACAATCCGGCCGGACGGTAGGCCTCCGATCGTTATGTCCATGAAAATGCGATCGCGTTCCGGTTTCTCGTCGCCGTCCACCGTCATTTTGGACAGCTTTGATACTCTCGTTTAAACTTACAGGATCACAGTTTGTGAATTACAAGCACAATTACTGAAAATTCAGAAGATAATTTCTTGAAAAAGCTAGCTTGCTAGCCACCACTCCACCAGCCAGCATTAGCTGTCATAGCCAATAGATTTTTTTTCTCTTCTCGTCAGGCCAAGCAAGACTCCGTTATGATTTGCCATTATGTATTGCGTTATCTGTGGTTGCGTTCTTGTTTATGGTCACGTCTAGTGTGGGAAATAATTATTTTTGTCGATATCGACAAATACTTAGTATCTAAAAATTTAAAAATATTAAACAAATACTACGATTTTTGGCAGTTTTTGGTTTTTCATTTATCTAAGTGGTGTCAGCCAAATTAATTTAACATGATTGCATGAATGGAGAGGTGCTGACTATAAAAGAAGGCAAAAGAGACAGAGGCCGTTCTGGTGAATGAGAATGAACCACCTGGATGCGGACAGTCCAAAAAGATTCGCTGTCAACGGCCTTAAAAGCCGTAACAGACTACCGCACCGCACCTTGGTGCAGTCAAAATATCTCTCTCTCGCTCTAAGTTATAGCTGCGTCCCTAACGCACGTACGGCGACCACCTTACACACTATGGATACCAAGGTCGTGGTGCGGTGTGGTAGTCTGTTACGGCTTTAACGCCAGAAATGACACAAAATCACCAAGAGTGCCGAAGTGTATTTAGGAGGGCTAACCCTGAATAGGGATTAAAGCCAGGGGATTGATTGATTGAAAACATGACTAACAATAAACATTGTAGAGTCTGTGCGGAAGTCATAGTCATAGTCATAGTTTATTCATAAACAGTTTTCACTGTGTTTGAAATAAATTTACATATAAAACATATTATATGCAAAAAATCTTATAAAATAATTATAACAACATACGAAACGTCAAATTAAATACACTTTAAGAAATAATATTACATAAACAAAAGAAAAAAAACCAATATAAAATCGAATGTCATGAACAATAAATATTGAAATTAAATTTCATTAAAAGGAAAATTAAAATGTTATACATCATTAGAACAATAATTATAATATTGCATTTATATTAGAGTAGAGTCGTGAAATGAATGTGATCTAATTCATCCAATCTATACAATCTATACAATTATTATTATTTGTATTTCTTCTTTTCCACAGCTTAGATTTAGATTTACTGTTAGAAGTATCTGTGTCTGTAATCTGTAAGTGTAAGCGCCATCTCTCTCGCTAGCTCGAAATCACATGGATGATTCAGGTAGAAGGTCGAACCATACTGTTCTACCTTAGGGATGGCCAGGGGGCGCCATAACCTTTAGTAAGAAGTGCATATACTTGAAAAATTCGACCTATGCCGCCGTGGCCCGGTGGCTGATTGGCACAGGTACCTGCCGCGATAGCAGAGGACGCTAGTTCGATTCCAGCCTGGGACACTGGAGGCCTTGGTCACTTTTTCTTAGTATACGACATTTATTTCAGTTTAGATTTAGATTTATTTATTTCATAATATTAAATTACGGTATATATTATTTTGAGCTAATCTATACGACTTTATAATTATGATCGTCAACTATTATATACAAATGTCAATACGTGCCATTTTCAACCAAAAGTGTACTTATTGTCGCTTGTCAGTAAGGCGCTATTTCCCTATTTCCATATAGCTTCAATTAGAAATCAACCTTATCAACAAGAGACAATGGTACCTTTTGGTTGAAAACATCACATACAGATAAAAATCATCATCCGATTATTAGGCTTGGACCGACAAAACAATAATATCGATATCCACTATTCATCGTCGAATGCTCCTCACTATTAAAGTGACGTTCACGTTCACGCATGCGTGCTGTGATGTGATGGCCGACGACGCCAAAATTTTCTAAAATTAAATATCATTGACGGCTTGACTACAGATCGCGTACCTGAGTATTGCTTTTTGTGCATAATATTGAACTGTTGGTGTAGTTTTAGTGTCGAAAATGTTGGGGTCTGGCGACGGCGGCAACATTGTAAAGCTGAGAGGCTTGCCTTTCTCTACGACCGTTGAAGACGTCCTCGACTTTCTCAGCGGCGTCAACGTACTGAACGGAAAGGATGGTGAGGACCTACTTATTTGTAAAACCAGCGTGTCTATTTAGTCTCATTTATTCACCGATGATTATTTTTTCATTGTTCTTTTTACTGCCAGAAACAATGACGCCGGCGACTTGAAGAAAGTGCGCATAACTTGGTTTTTATGCATTTAGTTTAATTTCGATTTTGAGAACCGTCGCGCTGTCAATGATCCTTTTTCTTCTTCTTCTTCACGTGCCATCTCCGTCCAGGAGGTCGGCGACCATATGTCTATATGTCTCTCTATGTTCAGTCATGCGAATTAGTCTTTACAACTTGTAAAAATAGCTTTGAAGGGTGTGTCACGTAGGATCTGATCTGATACAGCGGCCGGCATGGCATAGCTTTAAGATTGATGAGTATAGCAGTCAGAGAGTTGAATTAAATTCTCAGGAAGAGCCCTAGAGCTTTCTGCATGCAGGCAACTGTTAGCTTATTGTCTTCTGTCATTCAAAAAAATTCGGACAAAGCGAGTAGAACAATATAGATGTGCCTCAGCCGAGTCTGCCTCCTTGGCCGGTAAAAACCATGCGGAAACTATGAATAAAGACAACTGTTGATTATTATTTTCTTTTTTATTGCTTTGTAAAGTAAAATAAAAGATACATAAGCAATGGCAGTGAGTGTGTTCGGGAGCCAACTTATCGCGCAAATTGTCTCGGGCGAGGCAAACATGCTTACTATAAAATCTCCACAAGCATGCTGCTACTCAAGTATGGATGTTTGTCTCGCTCTGTGTGGACCCGTCTATTGAACCTTGACTGGTTTATTAGGGTTCCATACCCAAAGGGTAAAAACGGGACCCTATTACTAAGACTCCGCTGTCCGTCTGTCTGTCACCAGGCTGTATCTCATGAACAGTGATAGCTAGACAGTTGAAATTTTCACAGATGATGTATTTCGTATGTGCCGCTACAACAACAAATACTAAAAAGTATGGAACCCTACGTGGGCGAGTCCGACTTGCACTTGTCCGGTTTTTTAAAATGTGTTTAATGTAATAAGACAAATACATGCAATAAGAGAAATTACTGCAGTATACCAATAACCATTTAAAAACTATCTGTACCATGCTGTAATGATTGAATTTTGTTGCCAGGTGTGCATCTCACTGAAGTGCGGCCTGGCAGGCCCTCTGGAGAGTGCTTTGTGGAAGTTGAGACACCAGAGGATGTTGATGAAGCCCTGAAAAAGGATAAGGAGAATATGGGGAAGAGATACATTGAAGGTAATTTTGGTGATATTATTTTCTTGTACTGTTGTTAAAAACTTGGTCTTAAGCCAGTCCTCATAGAATTCTCCTCCATCTCATAAGGAAACTGGTGTTCAAAGCTGCTCATTCTCTGATTCTGTGTCATGCATTGTCATAATGAATTACGATTGTTAAGCTGACATGGTTTTTTAACAAAAACTACACAGGCTAAGTGCCAGTTGCACCATCCGTACTAGTGACAGACTGATCAACGTCACCCGGCGCGCCGCGGCAGTATACTATTCGCGGTAAACTTTCCATACAATAAAATTTAGCAAACTCTTTAACGATGACAAACAGTTTGGTGCAACCGACCCTAAGCCACTTCACAATGCTCTCAGGCAAATTGTGTCAGAGAAATTGACTAAAAAACTGGTCCTGACACTCCTCAGTTTTTGATTAATGTGCATGTGTGTGTAAAAATCTTTGTTTAGGTAATTGCAGAAAAAATGTGAATATGAAATTCGTTTATTATGACCTTTTTGTGGTAACAGGGTGGCTAAAAAATACGTGCATTCCTGTTTGAACGGAGGTTTTGGGCTTATACTGAGCAACTTTTACTATGGAACCAACCACGAAATCGCGAAAAAAAATTTACCCTCCCATAGAAAATGGACCAGCCTAAATGTATGAAACAGCCAAATTTTTATTCGCGATTTCAGGGTTGATCCCATAGTAAAAGTTGCTCAGTATAATCCCAAAACCTCCCTGGCAACGGGAATGCACTTATTTTTTAGCCACCGTGTATATGTAGTTAAAATAAACTAATTTTCTCTTTCAGTCTTCTCCACCGACCGCCAGGATATGGAATGGGCTCTAAACGCCATGCGTCAAAGCGAAAACGGCTTTGGCAGTCTCCCCCACGTGACTGACGACATGGGCATCGTCAAGCTCCGGGGCCTGCCATTTGGCTGCTCGAAGGAAGAAATCGTCCAGTTCTTCGATGGTAAGTTTATTGTAAGGACTTGCTGTTGTATTGAAATTTTTTGGGGTAACTCCTGTAATGTAGGGGTGAAAAGGTTTATACACAACTCAAGCACATTCGACCGATACCATTTAACTGAGACGTTTAGTGAAGTGTGTAAAGGGGCCCACTGACTATCAGTCCGCTGGACGATATCGGCCTGTCATTTGCGCGGAACTGTCAAATTTTTGTTCTAACTGAAAGGCCGATATCGTCAGTGGGCCCCTTAACAGTAACTTATTAGTCTGAATATTTTACTGGATTTTACAGTGCGACCAATAATTATGTCTCAGTTCACTGGTTATTAGCATACCTATAAACATTACAACACTACTATTAGAACCAATTTAATTTGTATGTATCAGACTGCAAAAGAATGGAAAGAAAACACTTTTTCCAATATTCAAATTTGTAATAATATTAGCTGCAACGAGACACTTTGTATGGGGGATGGGAGCCCCACTTAGATATTTATTTTATTCTGTTTTTAGTATTTGTTGTTATGGCGGCAACAGAAATACATAATCTGTGAAAATTTCAACTGTAAAGCTATCACGGTTCATGAGATACAGCCTGGTGACAGACAGACAGGCGGACGGACAGCGGAGTCTTAGTAATAGGGTCCCATTTTTACCCTTTGGGTACGGAACCCTAAAAAGAAGCACTTTGCTGTCATAGTTTCTATTGATCTTTTTATACTTCGAAGATTTATCTTTGGTTCTCACCACAATTCGCGTCTGAATTACATTATAACATTACTTTTACACAAAACTTGCGTCTAGACAGATCTTTTGATCCGAACACAACTAAATATTTACACACACACTAACAACAAACCTTCTCACCCCTTAATCGAAAACAGCAACAACACTTTTATAAGTTACAACGATGAACGCAAGTCATAATTTATTTTAAAACAAAATTTAAAGTAAGCAAAAGCTCAATTCCAAGTTTATTCATGGCCAAAAAATTTGTTATGCGAAAAGCTTTACGATTATAGAAAACACATCTTAGTTTTTTTTTTCTTATCATCGCGTAATTTTACTCCAGGGTACGAAAACACAGTTTTGCCATTCCGAGAGGCTATCGCTAACATCGAGAATCCAGTTCATCTATCTTAACAGAGAAGCAAATAGATGAACCTTCGATTCTCGACGTTTTGGGTTACCTCCCCGATTTCGACCAAAGTGCTTTAGTAGTAATGCGAGTCGAAGTCATTCTCAATCCGTGCCAACCATCGATGTAACTTACAATAGTGACTCCATGATATAATCTGATTACACACTGTGGGCTCAGGGTTGAACGTCGCTACTGACGGGGTGCATTTGCTTTCGGACTCCACGGGTCGAGCCTCCGGAGAGGCCTTCGTACACTTCTCAGACAAGGAGAGCGCGGATCAGGCGCTGTCGAGGGACAGGGAGAAAATAGGACACAGGTGGGGGGAATGTTGTTTATTGCTGTCGGGTTTGGGCCGTAAAGGGGGTGGTGATAGGGGGGATATACAAAAAAACTTAGAATTAAACCAGACAGTGTGCCAGACTAAATTTAAAAACAAAAACTGAGCTACAGCTTGCAGTGCAAGGTGATAGCAGTTTTAATTTTTAGTAACCTGGCAATATTTTGCTGCCATTGGCATTGTTTTTTTTGGATGTTTTAAAAAACAATTTACAACTAAACAATAGAAAAGTGGAGTGGTAAAAAGCACTTGATGACTTGATTGCACTTCTATTTCTTTGATGTTTAGCTCATATTAATAAAAAAATTTTGGAACTGAGAAACTATTAAATAAGTGTAACCTTAAAACACAAACATAAATTATTTACTTGTAACAGTTGTGTAACCAAACATAAAACATAATAAAATATTAACTACATGTCACACAATTTAAAGATAATATGTTTGTCTTGTATATTTGAAAGCATATCAATATTATTATGTTAAAAAAATTGGCATGAATATTGTCTGCCTTTGCCAAATAGGAAGTCTATTGAACTTATATTTACAACAACAGATAAGACATTATTATTTCGAGAGGCGGGTTAAAATATACTGTATCAGAAAGTAAAGTTTTTTCAAGACTGATGATGTATTATTGTCAACATCTATGTACACATTTAAAACTTTCGCGGTTTGAACACATATTAAATTACATTTAGAAACGGGTCTATCGCGAATTTATAAGGTAACAAAATAAATTCGCGATAGACCCGTTTCTAAATGTGATTTAATCTCTGTACACAGTTATTTAATAAATATTATCTTATCTTATCAAGGGGTAGGGCTTAGGTGTTAGATAACCATCCCCCAATTACGAGCAAAACCAAACCACGACTCTACAGTATTGGTGTAGTGGGTTATTACTGGGACCCTCTTACTTTTGGTCCCTTGCTTTACAGAACTTGTTTAATGTTTATGACACAATATCATAACATCATACAAAAAGAGCTACAGAAATGGGGCGTCACTACATGTCGTGCGCGCGCCAATTCCGTGCATTCGGAGGTTGAGGAAGGGGGGGGGGGGGTGCGCCGCGCCCGTACGTACAAAATGACACCAGTCACTATCACTCTGTCATGACGCCCAACATTCCTCAGCCGTGCACGGAATTCGCGCGCGGATAGTATGTTTAAAAGGAAGCAAGAACTATTTATTATTCTTTAAAGCAAGGTGGCCAACGTATTGGAGTTAAATTAGTTATTATATGGGTTATATTATTGCATAAAAAGTTGGTTGAAATTACTGCACTTGTAATGCTGCCTATGGAAGTCATTGCGGTGATTTTATTAGTTTCCTTTGTAAATTTTTTATAAGCATCAAAGAGGATATAATATTATAGAGCGGTACTGTCATAGTAAATTTTGTAACCACAGTAAATTCACTGCCATCTATCGACACACTTTAAAACTAAAAATGAAGATTTATAAAAATACGATAAAATGTATTTAAATATGGATAAATGATTTTTTTTATTTGCATTAATTATTTTTATTATTTTGACCCATGTTCTTTCACTGATATGCGTTAAAATTGTTAAATAACAAACGAAACCGTCAACGCCCTCTATACGAGAGTAGGCCAAAGGTAGTAGCGACATCTAACAATCTTGTTTTGTTTGCTTGGTTTACAACTTCATATATCCAATAGTGGATGCTTATGATCATGGCGGCCTATAATTGTAATAAAAAACTTGAGACTGTTATACTTTACTAAAGTAAATGATGGAGAAGTTTCAGTACAATTTGATTAAATATGTATAGCCACAAGAAAAATCTTTATCGTTATGACTTATTTTGTTTTATTGGCAGTGCCGTGTGTGGCAAATTTTAATTTTTTTTTCGTCACTTAGTCACTAAACTAGCAAAATCACCGTAATGTCTTACTGCTACGTCTGAGTATGTACATTCAGTTGTAGGTATACCTAACACTTCCTGCATACAGTTCTATGCAGGGGAGTCAGGATCTCATTTTATAAACAAGTTACAATTTTACAGGTGTAAATAAAACAGTATGTTACAATTTTAGACTTGTAAAATGTAAGCTTTATAAAATGCGCCGCAACTACAGCTGACTTGTACGGGACGCAGTATACAAGGCAGCATTATAGTGCACCAAGTGATTGGTTGTTGAGTTGTCGAAGGTTGGGCGAGCGAGGGACGGGAGCGGGGCGGCGGCGGGCGGAGAGGGGAAGAGGAACGAGCGGGATTATTAGTCTGTGGTATTGGGTGAAAATGGTTGTCTATGACAGCGTTTAGTTTTAAATTAAAGGCGATACTCACGGTCTATCCTGATGTAATGTCGTTCGGGTTTAGGACATTTCAGAAGGGCGGCGAAAAGCGAGTAGTTATGATCCTGTTTCTTCACGGTTGAGTTAAAAAAGGACTCGCTCAATGTCAATGTGATCAATGTCAAACAGTCGGCGATAAACGATGAATTTTCTTTTTGACTGACTTTGAGTTCGAAAGAGGGTTTTAATTTTTTTACTTTGTGTGTTCCCGGCCCAAAGGCTATAAAATTATGAGACTATGACATACATGTGAACGACATCATACATGTGATTCCGGTGAAACAAAACCCTTTATCAAAACAAGAACAGACTTCATAAAACTGTCACAATTAATTATTAATTTTAAAAATATGTATTTTAAATTTCTGTATATTTTGATAAACAGTGTTAAGACTGTTTATCTAACTATATTCATTTAATAAGTAACGGAAGTGAATATTTGACATTTCAGGCTGACTCCCGATTGGTCGCGCCCATAGACCTAGCATTACATAGACCAGCTATACGCGTGCGCCCGTAAGGGATAGACATAGATGACGTCATAAACGTGGGGATACCATATTTGTAAAAATTACCCCAATATTTGATATCACGTTGGGGCGATTACCCTGGAGGCAAAGTTAGCTTGTTTGACGGTATTAAAAAATTGTTAAATAAAATGTCAATGGGCCGTTCTTTTTAGGCGTATAAACAATGAAATACCTCATATAATTCGCGCAGGTGGTACAAAACTAAACATGTTTAGTAAATAAAATGTATTATGGGTTTTAATTTAAAGAAATCACAAATCGCAATCACACCAATTAATGTACACCACATTTAATCTTCACAACATTTGTTTATTTATTTTTTGGAATTAGAAGTACGAAAAAACTTCCGAAGTCAAAATTACCCATAAAATTATGATATTTTCATCTGGTATCCCTAACATGATTGTTATGCAGCTAAATTAAGAAGAAGTTTAAAAATGGCTGACCTCAGACTACTACCTACCTACGTAATTTGGGCGGATAATTTTACAAATAATGTTTTGTTAATTTGCGTAAATAATTGTGATATTTTTATTGAAATCGTTTGATTCTACATTGCTTTAAGTGTAACGTAATTTTACGATGTTATTCTCACATATTGCGTGAAGAGGAAGGTGTAAAATACCGTACTTACGTGTGAAAGGTTATGATCTCATATTTTTGCTCAGAGCGGCTATTACAGCCGATTACAAAACAATTCATCAGTATTTTATCAAAGTTCAAGCATTCAAAACGCTAACCATCACTATATTTCATAAGAGAAAGCACAATTTCATACAAATCAACGATAATTAAACAAGCAACGAACAAACATGACATGTCACGTACTTATTTGTTTGCCACAACCTCGGTTGTGGCAGCGGTGGAAAAGTGAAACTATGACAAGGACAAACAATAACAGCGCTTTCTCTGCTACTCCTATTGAAAGATACATAAGACTATCCCGTTCGGTCATTTTCCCCCACCCCTCATGACCGATCCAGTTATACTAGATTCATGGTCGCGCCATTTTAAATCGTAACGTTTCTGGTGAGGCAAGATGGCGCGACCAATCGGGAGCCAGCTCGAAATGTCAAATACTCGCTTCCGTTACTTATTAAATAAATATAGTTTGATAAACAGTCAACTGTTTATCAAAATATACAGAAATTTAAAATACATATTTTAATAATTAATTGTGACTGTGAAATGCTAACATACAGTTTTATGAAGTTTGTTCTTGTTTTGATAAAGGTTTTTGTTCCGCCGTAATCTTTGCTACTCGTATGTTTTATGTGCGAGTGAATATTCGATCGCTAGTCGCTTTCTCGCCTCCGGACTGACATCTGCTTGAGCGAATTCATATTTCCCATTTTAACATACCTAAGCTCTACTTGTACATACATCAGGTACGACTATGAGACATCGCAGTTAAATTACCGATTTGCATTGTATAAAATTTAAAATATTGTTTATTGCATTGTATAAACTTAATGTAGTGACAAACATGAAAAGCGATTCAATTCACGGCATCACGAGTTTTGAAAGGTAACCTTGAAGGCAATTAACTTATTGCTACATAGGAGTTTATGGGCGAAATATACATGCCTACATATGTACCTAAAAAGTATGGATATAGGTAATCGTATTCTTCTTCTTTACGTGCCATCTCCGTCCAGGAGGTCGGCGACTATATGTCTATATGTCTCTCTATGTTCAGTCATGCGAATTAGTCTATCTATGCTCTTCACTTTTAACCAGTCTCTTATATTTCCAGTATAATCGTATTAGGCAGAGTTATTTTGTACACTTTAAGTCATAAAATTCGAGTTTTCAATAATCGATTATGAATTTTTGTCAATATAATCGGTTATAACGATTATTTCGGCTACGGTTATAACCTATTAGTATTACCTAGTCATATCACAATTATTTGGGATACTTAATTCTGTTTTCTTCCAATGGTGCGATATGGAATCTATACACCCATCAATCATGTCGACGTGTATTCATAACGTGCGCGGCCTATTCGTACTGTATGATAGAGTTAGACCAAGCTAAGTTGGCAGCGATTTTGATAGCCCACACTGTGCAAGTGTTAAGTCATAATTTTTAAAATAACATTCGCACAGTATGGGCTAGCAAAACCGCTGCCAACTTAGCCTGGTGGCCTAACTCTACCTATTTTTATAGCACTAAGATTATCAAAAATGTTCAGAGCGTTGTCCTTCATAAAAAAATCTTCAAGGGTGCCGTGCAAAACACTCATGCCTAGCCGATTTTAATATAATTACGATATGTTTGTAAAAATTAAATATTGTAATGCGAACTAAACAAAACTGTTTCTAAATTAATATCTATTCTGACTTTTTTCGTTACGCGAGCCAATGTCAAAACTTGGTAATTATCAATAACAAAAGTAATAAGTGTTATTTTTTTGTATAAAGTTCATCTTTTTCTAGATTTAAAAACTACAAAAAAAAAATTGCTCTGAGAATTAAAAAAAATAACTGGGCGAAATACAGCGATTATCCCAACTTTGGGGTCATCCATTAATTACATCACACGTTTCGGGGGCCAAGAAAATGTGACATGTTGTGACAAGGGGGAGGGGGGAGTCACAAACTTTGTGACGTCACATTAACTTATTTAAATTATTTTATTCGCTGTACAGTTAAATAACAAGTTTTTGGAACGATAATCATTTTTAATCGTTTAGTTTTTTTCCTAATCTGTTTTGGGTTATAAAATTACTAATATTTCTTTGATAAAATATTAAGAATAGTTATTTGCCGATTTCATTGAAAAATGTGACGTCACACCAGGTGGGGAGGGGTTTGCCAAATGTGACCAAGTGTGTCAAGGAGGGGGGAGGGGTAAAAAAAACCCTCGAAATTCGTGTGACGTAATTAAGGGATGAACCCTTTTCTGGTTTCACGTGTAGGCTCGCGTATCGTAGATTCCGCATACAAACACCAACAACAAGTGACCTGACCCTTCCTCCACAGATACATAGAGGTGTTCATGAGCTCGGCCGACGAGGTGCGCGCGTACGGCGCCCGCATGGAGGGCGGGGGCTTCCGCTCCACGCGCGGCTACCGGCCCGCGCCCTACGACCGCAACGACCGCTTCGGCGGCGGCGGCGGCCGGCCGGCGCGCGGCCGCGGCGGCGGCGGCGGGTTCAACAGAGGCGAGTTCCTTTTTATTTTTAGGGCTCCGTACCCAAAGGGTAAAAACAGGACCCTATTACTAAGACTCCGCTGTCCGACCGTCTCTCTGACTGTCTGTCCGTCTGGCACCAGGCTGTATCTCATGAACCGTGATAGCTAACAGTTGAAATTTTCACAGATGGTGTATTTCTGTTGCCGCTATAATAACAAATACTAAAAAGTACGGAACCCTCGGTGGGCGAGTCCAACTCGCACTTGGCCGGTTAATTTTTATTTTCAGGGTTCCGTACCCAAAGGGTAAAAACAGCTGGCGGCTATAACAACAAATACTAAAAAGTACGGAACCCTCGGTGGGCGAGTCCGACGACGTTTCGACACAGGTTTCACTGAAATTCGCGATAGACCCGATTGTCAAATGTGATTTAATATGTGTTCAAAACGCGAAAGTTTTAAATGAATAACGATAGTTTCCATTTATCGCAGGTGACAACTTCTCCGGCGGGTTCGGCGGCGGCGGTCGCGGCGGGTTCCGACGCGGAGGCGGCGGCGGCGGCGGACACTGCGTGCACATGAGAGGGCTGCCTTTCAAGGCGTCGCCACAGGATGTCGCTTACGTGAGTACATACATGTTGGGACAACTTCGACTGTGTCGGCGGGTGCGGCGGCGGCGGTGGACACTGCGTGCACATGAGAGGGCTGCCTTTCAAGGCGTCGCCACAGGATGTCGCTTACGTGAGTACATACATGTTGGGACAACTTCGACTGTGTCGGCGGGTGCGGCGGCGGCGGTGGACACTGCGTGCACATGAGAGGGCTGCCTTTCAAGGCGTCGCCACAGGATGTCGCTTACGTGAGTACATACATGTTGGGACAACTTCGACTGTGTCGGCGGGTGCGGCGGCGGCGGTGGACACTGCGTGCACATGAGAGGGCTGCCTTTCAAGGCGTCGCCACAGGATGTCGCTTACGTGAGTACATACATGTTGGGACAACTTCGACTGTGTCGGCGGGTGCGGCGGCGGCGGTGGACACTGCGTGCACATGAGAGGGCTGCCTTTCAAGGCGTCGCCACAGGATGTCGCTTACGTGAGTACATACATGTTGGGACAACTTCGACTGTGTCGGCGGGTGCGGCGGCGGCGGTGGACACTGCGTGCACATGAGAGGGCTGCCTTTCAAGGCGTCGCCACAGGATGTCGCTTACGTGAGTACATACATGTTGGGACAACTTCGACTGTGTCGGCGGGTGCGGCGGCGGCGGTGGACACTGCGTGCACATGAGAGGGCTGCCTTTCAAGGCGTCGCCACAGGATGTCGCTTACGTGAGTACATACATGTTGGGACAACTTCGACTGTGTCGGCGGGTGCGGCGGCGGCGGTGGACACTGCGTGCACATGAGAGGGCTGCCTTTCAAGGCGTCGCCACAGGATGTCGCTTACGTGAGTACATACATGTTGGGACAACTTCGACTGTGTCGGCGGGTGCGGCGGCGGCGGTGGACACTGCGTGCACATGAGAGGGCTGCCTTTCAAGGCGTCGCCACAGGATGTCGCTTACGTGAGTACATACATGTTGGGACAACTTCGACTGTGTCGGCGGGTGCGGCGGCGGCGGTGGACACTGCGTGCACATGAGAGGGCTGCCTTTCAAGGCGTCGCCACAGGATGTCGCTTACGTGAGTACATACATGTTGGGACAACTTCGAGTGTGTCGGCGGGTGCGGCGGTAGCGGCGGCGGCGGACACTGCGTGCACATGAGAGGGCTGCCTTTCAAGGCGTCGCCACAGGATGTCGCTTACGTGAGTACATACATGTTGGGACAACTTCGACTGTGTCGGCGGGTGCGGCGGCGGCGGTGGACACTGCGTGCACATGAGAGGGCTGCCTTTCAAGGCGTCGCCACAGGATGTCGCTTACGTGAGTACATACATGTTGGGACAACTTCGACTGTGTCGGCGGGTGCGGCGGCGGCGGTGGACACTGCGTGCACATGAGAGGGCTGCCTTTCAAGGCGTCGCCACAGGATGTCGCTTACGTGAGTACATACATGTTGGGACAACTTCGACTGTGTCGGCGGGTGCGGCGGCGGCGGTGGACACTGCGTGCACATGAGAGGGCTGCCTTTCAAGGCGTCGCCACAGGATGTCGCTTACGTGAGTACATACATGTTGGGACAACTTCGACTGTGTCGGCGGGTGCGGCGGCGGCGGTGGACACTGCGTGCACATGAGAGGGCTGCCTTTCAAGGCGTCGCCACAGGATGTCGCTTACGTGAGTACATACATGTTGGGACAACTTCGACTGTGTCGGCGGGTGCGGCGGCGGCGGTGGACACTGCGTGCACATGAGAGGGCTGCCTTTCAAGGCGTCGCCACAGGATGTCGCTTACGTGAGTACATACATGTTGGGACAACTTCGACTGTGTCGGCGGGTGCGGCGGCGGCGGTGGACACTGCGTGCACATGAGAGGGCTGCCTTTCAAGGCGTCGCCACAGGATGTCGCTTACGTGAGTACATACATGTTGGGACAACTTCGACTGTGTCGGCGGGTGCGGCGGCGGCGGTGGACACTGCGTGCACATGAGAGGGCTGCCTTTCAAGGCGTCGCCACAGGATGTCGCTTACGTGAGTACATACATGTTGGGACAACTTCGACTGTGTCGGCGGGTGCGGCGGCGGCGGTGGACACTGCGTGCACATGAGAGGGCTGCCTTTCAAGGCGTCGCCACAGGATGTCGCTTACGTGAGTACATACATGTTGGGACAACTTCGACTGTGTCGGCGGGTGCGGCGGCGGCGGTGGACACTGCGTGCACATGAGAGGGCTGCCTTTCAAGGCGTCGCCACAGGATGTCGCTTACGTGAGTACATACATGTTGGGACAACTTCGAGTGTGTCGGCGGGTGCGGCGGTAGCGGCGGCGGCGGACACTGCGTGCACATGAGAGGGCTGCCTTTCAAGGCGTCGCCACAGGATGTCGCTTACGTGAGTACATACATGTTGGGACAACTTCGACTGTGTCGGCGGGTGCGGCGGCGGCGGTGGACACTGCGTGCACATGAGAGGGCTGCCTTTCAAGGCGTCGCCACAGGATGTCGCTTACGTGAGTACATACATGTTGGGACAACTTCGACTGTGTCGGCGGGTGCGGCGGCGGCGGTGGACACTGCGTGCACATGAGAGGGCTGCCTTTCAAGGCGTCGCCACAGGATGTCGCTTACGTGAGTACATACATGTTGGGACAACTTCGACTGTGTCGGCGGGTGCGGCGGCGGCGGTGGACACTGCGTGCACATGAGAGGGCTGCCTTTCAAGGCGTCGCCACAGGATGTCGCTTACGTGAGTACATACATGTTGGGACAACTTCGACTGTGTCGGCGGGTGCGGCGGCGGCGGTGGACACTGCGTGCACATGAGAGGGCTGCCTTTCAAGGCGTCGCCACAGGATGTCGCTTACGTACAACCATATTGTAGTGACCTCAAAATTTAACATCGATTTTGCCTTACCGCTATTACAGACAAGAAAACACAATAATTGAAACACCTGTTTGCATTTATTACAGTTCTTCAAACCCATCCGGCCGATGAACATCACCATACTATTCGATAACAGTGGGCGGCCTTCGGGAGAGGCTGATGTTGAATTTGAATGCCACGAGGACGCCATGCGGGTTGGTATCACTTTTTTTTTATAAAACAATAGTTTGACGACCGGTCTGGCCTAGTGGGTAGTGACCCTGCCTGTGAAGCCGATGGTCCTGGGTTCGTATCCCGGTTAGGGCATTTATTTGTATGATGAGGACAGATATTTGTTCCTGAGTCATGGGTGTTTTCTATGTATTTATATATTATATATATCGTTGCCTGAGTACCTATAACACAAGCCTCCTTGTGCTTACCGTGGGACTTAGTCAATTTGTGTAAGAATACTCTATAATATTTATTTATATTATTTTATTTATCGAATTTCACTTTTACACATTATGATCACTTTTTTTTTTTTTAGGCCATGCGTCGCGATAAAAACAATATGGACCATCGTTACATCGAACTGTTCCTGAAATCAGCGCCAGGTGGCGGCGGCGGCGGCTTCAAGGCAAACCGTAACTTTAGAAATTGAATCCAAATGCCACACAATAAGGTCTTTATTGCCACATACGCCAACAAACTTATAAAGACCATCGGTAAACGTAACTTTAGAAACTGAACTCTATTGCCAACCGCTACGGTTTATATTCACTCATACAATACACCGACAGGGATATGTACAAGGCACGAATGGAATGGACGAAACTTTCGTTGTGTGAGTGACACCTGTATCGGTATACAGTCAGAGCCAACATTTTATTGGTTAACCGTTCCATCGGTTTGCCGCTATCACTGTCACATTTCGCAAGAAAGAACGGGAAAGACAATGCGCGTCTAGTGTCAATTTTGGATCGAATTTTGTCGATTTTTATTTATTTTAAAAACGTTGCCCTACAATTACGAAATTTGAAAGCTGTCAAATTACTATCTAAGTTAAGATTGTTTTTTCTTCTTTTATTGTTTATAGTGTCACATAATAAATAACCGTGTAAAGTTTGATTAAAAGTCCTAGTTAGAGGTTACTTTGGGAATTAATTGTATCCAGCGAAGTGTCATAATTCGTGTATCGGAAGCTGTGTTATTAAAGATAATATAATCAAGAACTACATATATTTTTTCCACGTCTACGAATATCAACGTCACTTACAAAAATATGATCATATAAGGAGATTTTTCGCCTTCTGACTCAGGGAACGGCCTTAACGAACACACAGATATTTTCATTCACTCATTCATTCCATTCGTGCCAGCTCTTGTGATTCGACCAAATCAAACTACCCCTGACGGCTCCAATGCCAAACGCAAGAAATTGAGTCCTATTGCCACGCACTAAGGTTTACATTTCAATATTCAACGCAATATAAGACGTCGCAACACTCCAAGAATTATTCCTAAACTTGCGGAATTGAATACTATCTATATTGCCGTTGCCGCTGTACCAACTAGGGTCGAGGCGGGAACAGTGACTCAACGCAAACAGTGGCTCAGTCGCCCAAATATCGCTATACACTGTAGTTAACCTTACGTGTTAGAATAACCATTGCTCGTCCAATAGGGGATATTACTGCAATGTCCTGCCACCAGAGTGCAGCACTAGCCTTTTTACACCATAGAGTAACTTGTACATACTGTACCTTTAACAGGTTTTTGACAAGTTTCAGAGATAATAAAATATGATGCATCAAGGCGGTTTGTTTACAGAGGATCTACCGGGAAACGCGAATCCGAAATTTCGCTATCTGCCTCTTTAACGCTCGAATAAGCAAGAGTGACAGAGATGTTAGATAACGAAATATCGATTTTCTTGTTTCGCGATAGACCCACAGATTGTGGTAGTGGCGCCCCCTTCGCAGAGTTTCGCGTAATATTCCCTATTGATTTTTATCGATTACTGAATGTTTTTGCTGTATTAGTAGGGAAGCTAATACCCTCTCTCATGTTAGAATTAGGTAGAGTGCCCAACATTTTTTTCCGATTCAAATAGATATATTTGAAATAGTTTTAATAAATATAATTGTCGAAAAATCTATTTCTCAGGCAGTTCCAGTAAGCATTAATGAATTACACTAAAAATTAATTAAAACTGGTCATTATTGTAATTTACATACAAATTGACCTGTTTTAATTCGTTCTTGAATGATTAGACTCGCCTGAGATATACATTTTTTAAGTTCCTTTAAAAATTATTACGAATATTTGTGCTGTTTTCAACTAAAAGGGTACTTGTTGTCGGTTTTGAATAAGACGCTATTTCTATAAAGCTTCGATTTGAAATCAACCTTATCTACAACCGACAATGTGGTACCTTTTAGTTGAAAACGTCACATTTACTATCAAACAGAACAACACAGGGAACAGCAATATATGAAGTTTACTACATTCAAGTATACTTTTAGAAGGCAATTTAGACTAAAAGAAATTACATAAACCTTCCAAAAATAACTATATTTTGTACCGGTTTTGGTCAAGGTTCAGATTTCTTAAGATATTTTAAGTAAGATACTGATTTCTTACTCATTTTGTATGTAATAGGGTATTTGACTACCAGTCAAATCAGTTTCTTTTTTCGATCTGTCAAAACGATTTGCTACGTTGCTATGAAATGAGGGTTACCACGTTTAATTTCGCCGCTAGGGGCGCTAGTGTAGATGGTGGTCTTTCAAAATGTCAAATGCATAGAAGTTTTGGGGGTTTCAAGCGTTTTTAATCGGGAATTTTTACTCCTTATTCATAATTGTGGTAAATTTTTGTCCATATTTGATTAATCATGGTAAACAATAGATATAGCTCAATAAATGTTAGTGCTTTAAAAAAAGTGCCAACTAAAATATATGCAAACTTAAACAGGTTGAAAAAATGGCACACGCAGCCGTTAAAATTCCTTTGTGTATATTAGAACGTATTGATATTATAAAAATAAGCATAGAAGAATTTTGAGATCTGTTTTTCTGGACCTACATCTACAGTGGCGCCAACTGGTGAGCACAAAAACGTTAGCCCTCATTTATTTGAAACACTAGCATGTGACGTCACGATCAAATTACCTACTCTATAGTTTTGTACGTAAAATAGAAACTGTGTTTATAAATAACTGCTGTCTACGTTTTTCTATTAATCTTCTGGTGCTTTATTTCTTGCATGGTGTAAAATAATTCATCAGTCAAATACCCTATTGGCCCGAGTGGTACCTTCCACGGCAGATTAGCTGTCAAAATAGCTGGGCCCGATTTTATAAATCAAGTTACAATTTTTCATGTCTATACTGGCAACATCGGTCATAGACATAGTATATACAAGTAGTTATAGACGCGCCACCGAGCGACGGGGTAAGAGAATATTCATATAAAATTTGGACAGCATAGGATTTTTTCTCTTTCACTTATAAATTTCGGTATTTCCCCATCGCCTCCTACCTATGATGCCACCCGGTCGGTGATAAGGACAAAGCATGGCACTATTTTCTCTTTCCTCTTATGGAAATCGCAATAAGACTATCTTTCTCTATCAAAGAGTGTCAGGCCGGTGGCTTGGTTTATCAAAGTGTCAAATACATCAGTGTTGCCAATTTACATAATTTATGTTAAATTGTAATTTGTACATTTAAAGCACGGGGTCCTGGTGTGATGGAATATTCTAATTAACTAATATGTAATGTAATAGGTACGTTTTGTACGGAAATTCTACAATTTTAATAATATTGCATGCGCTAGGTAACCAAAATCATTGTACGTCGCGAGACATATTACAGAGAACAAATTGTTTATAACACCTGTATTAACAAAACTTCCGTGAGACACAGACATATTAAATATATTAATAACGGGTCACTCACGTGTTTTAAGTCGAAAACGCTCGACATGTTTCACTCCGTACCGAGGAGCGTCATCAGGAGCTTGCGTCGACGGTGACGGACCGACGCCGCAAACTCCTGATGACGCTCCTCGGTACGGAGTGAAACATGTCGAGCGTTTTCGACTTAAAACACGTGAGTGACCCGTTATTAATATATTTAAAACACCTGTATTCATTACCTGTAATGCACAATTGATGAATAAATGATTCTAAATGAGATTTGTACCCGATTTTAGTAAGGTGCGTTGGGGTAAGATTGAACGGGTTTTTCATGAGGGGTAAAACAAAAGATCGTCCGTATGCCGACGCATTACGGGGGACTTTTCATCTTACCCCGCATAAAAAACCCCGTAAAACGTAAAACCACCTAACTAAGTATAGTCCAATAAAGGACCTGTAAAATAATAACAATAAAAAAATTCTATATTCGGAACTTTGACGTTCGTGCAGCGCCACCTACATCAGCAGTCATTTTTGCAGCTACAATATTTAGGACTCGTCTAGTATCTCTTTATGTACGGGCACCTCTGAAAATATAGATACGGACGACAAAGTGCCAAAAATATGTATGTACCTTAAAATATGGAAAATAAGATCGTGTATATATATTTCCACCTCAGCAGCTCGAACAAACCCACTTTCGTCACTCCAGAGTGAGGAAAGTGCGACTTTCGTCACTCCAGGGAGTGAAACAAAGTAGATTTTTAATTAGTGAAGGCCATGAACTGCCACTAAATACTTCGGGGTCTATTACAAATTCGAAATACATTTTAACCTTTAATATGTTCTCACTACTTAGGTGAAATTATATGTGTCACACGAGAGCAAAGTTACTTTACATCTCGTGTTTTTGAGTCCCTCGCTACGCTCAATATTGTAACTTAGAATCACTCGCTTCGCTCGTGATTCAATAATAGAATCGTTCGCTTGCTCGGGACTCAAAATCAACACTCGCAAGAAAAACCAACTTTCCTCTCTTGTTGCCACTTTGTCCGTATCGATATTTTCAGACGAGACTACTAGTGTACTTGACTGTTTAATAAATGTAACCAGGAGGTTTGTACAATTTATAGTTGTACAAAGTATTTGGTCGAATTTTTCATCACACCCGATTTAAGTATTTTATGTCGTCTAGCTTTAATTCTAATTTTATATATTACATATGATTTATAAATAATGCCTGCTTTTATTTCGGTAACCTGTTATCCGTCTGTTTCCTGTCTAATTTTTCAGGATCAAATGCCCATTGCATTAAAGCAATACAAAAGTCAGAAATGATATTCAAAATCCGACAGTCGTACTTCACTCGCGAAACGCTCCTAACAACGATCCGATAAGTGAACGTGAAGTCAAGGTCACTGAGAGATCTTGAAGTATGGACAAAACAAGAAAATTGCGTTTTTGTCGGTGAAATATTGCGTTTACGTATATAGTTGCTATACAATTTTGGATAAAATGTAAGGAATCGAATGGTACCCTTACTTTTCCCTTTTTGGAAGTTAAAAAGAAAATTGAAACTTTCCAATTTGCAATTTGCAATAATAGATGGGGCTATATACACAATTACGCTTATTACTTATGTATAATTCTGGTCAAGTCTTTCGTGATTATAGTTACATGAGAAAATTTAAAGTTTGTACGGAACCCTCGGTGCGCGAGTTAAACGAACTCGCACTTGACCGGTTTTTATTTTTCTTTCGGAGCGATTATTTCCGTAAATGTTTGTTGATGACCCCTATCGTTTTGAAAGACTTATTTCCCCACTTTACATATATAGGTACCCCTTTTAAATTAAATAAATAAATATTATAGGGAACATTCTTACACAAATTGACTAAGTCCCACGGTAAGCTCAAGAAGGCTTGTGTTGTGGGTACTCAGACAACGATATATGTATATAATACTAATACAAATACTTAAATACATAGAAAACATCCATGACTCAGGAACAAATATCTGTGCTCATCACACAAATAAATGCTCTTACCGGGATTCAAACCCAGGACCATCGGCTTCACAGGCATGGTCACTACCCACTAGGCCAGACCGGTCAAACCCCTTTTGAATGCTAACAGGGCCAGTTAAATAAAAGCTTGTAATAAATTCGATTAGGATCCTTAGATAAATCATACACAGACAAGAGGTTAATACTCGTAAGGCATCGTGACAAACTATCTTATTTCAGGTCAGATAGGCAAGAGAAACACTGGTTGGGAATCCTAAGTCGGAGTTTTCACGCTAAGTCGCACGTCACGCCTTTTATATTAGCAGGCGACCTTTTTCATATTACCTTTATAACGTTATTAACCCCTGTTATAACGTTATTATCCCCTTGTACAAAGACAATAGTCAACCGCGCCACCGTGGCTCCGCCCGGACCCCCGAAATCGTAAGCTATAAAAATGGGCTCCCAAATAAATCATGAGCAATCATTAGTGGAGCTGTGGGGGTGGCCCAAGATACGGGCGGCGGAAAAGGAAATATACATTATAATTAAAATTAAATAAATTGTTTGTTTTCTATATTAACAACTTGAATAGCATAAATACCTACTTAAAAACTACGTAATACTTATTTATAGAAAGCAAGGGTTCTCAGCGCTAAAACGTGATCCCTTCCATGGTTTTTCCTTATAGATATAACTTTTTCACCTCAGCAGCTCGAACAAGCCTACTTTCGTCACTCCAGGGAGTGAAACAATGTAGCTTTTTAGTTTAGTGAAGGCCATGAACTTCATACGTTTATTACTTTTTTTTATGGTATGGTATGGTACGGTACGGTCCGGTACGGTACGGTACGGTACGGTCCGGTCCGGTACGGTACGGTACGGTACGGTCCAGTCCGGTCCGGTCCCGTATCGTATCGTATCGTACATATTATAATACTTTTTTTTTCTGTTTATTCTGTGTAATTCGAAATACATTTTAACCTTTAATATGTTCTCACTACTGAGGTGAAAAAATATGTGCGCAACACGAGAGCAAAGTTATTTTACATCTCGTGTTTTTGAGTCCCTCGCAAGAAAAACCAACTTTCCTCTCTTAATGCACAAATAACTATTTCACCTCAGCAGCTAGAACAAGCCTACTTTCGTCACTCCAGGGAGTGAAATAAAGTAGCTTTTTAATTTAGTGAAGGCCATGAACTGCCGTTTCATACTTCTATTACAAATTCGTGTTTTTTTTGTAATATTCTGTGTAATTAAATACATACCTTTAATATGTGAAACTACTGAGGTGAAAAATTATATGTGCATCACAAGAGCAGTTATTTTACATCTCGTGTTTTTGAGTCTCTCGCTACGCTCAAAATTCTAACTTAGAATCACTCGCTTCGATCGTGATTCCATTATAAGATCTTTCGCTTTCTCGGGACTCAAAATAAACACTCGCAAGAAAAACCAACTTTCCTCTCTTGTTGCACAAATAACTATTTTGTAGGTACCTAACTTAGTGGAAACAATTAGTCTTGAATGATTCACGGTTACTTTCACTAGACTTATATTGACCGGGGTATAGGTAATCACGGTTTATATTCCGGTCAATATAACTTATAAGTTTAGCGGAAACAGTCGATAAATAAATAAACATAAAACTTAAATAAATGGATAGCTATATCAAAAGACAAACCTCAAAAAATTATCGAAATGCACGATAGCAAGGCAGTTACTGCAATACACAAGATCAGTCAATGTAAAAGTTCAAATGATAAAAGTTAAATTGAATCATTTTATTTACAAGTTGTAGAAATACAACGTAATAAAGAATGGTGTTTATACATAATGTTTTGTAAAATAAATAGTTATTTTTTTTAATCAGTTCAGTTCAGTTCTTGGTTATTATGGCATCTGTCCATTGGGACAATTTTGCCAGCATCAAGGATAAACTAAGGGGGTTTTTATGTCTTTTTGATGAGTGACAACCTGACAACTAACCGCCAATTCTCGTGGCTTGTGCCGGCAACCCGCGGCGGCGGCGGCGGGCCGGCGCGCCGTCGACCAAATACACGGGCGCCAACATACTGTTTTACTACCTATGACAGATAATGTTTACCTATTACAATTTTTTAACTAAGTATCCACAGAAACATCTACGGGCTTAGCCAAGTCCAAGGGGTCCCTAGTCATACAGTTCTACACAACTTTGGGAACAAATCAAATTATTTTTCATTTCTCATGCTCTGAAAGAGGGTCATTGTTGTTCTAAAAGGTGCGCAGAAAATGATACGTGTCTGCACTAGAGCATTTTACGTTCGAAGTACGACTTTTTTAATTTTTTTACGATACGCAATTGAAATTTGAGTTTAAATGGATTTGTAATAAATTTTTCATTTTGATATTTGACTCTCCATTCCATAAATAACGATACTTTTGTCTGAATTGTTAATTGAAAGTACCCTCAAGAAATACTATAAAAATGTATACTTAGTCATGTTTTAAAAAAAATACATGCATTTTACTTTCCTCGTATTCGAAATGAAAAGTAGAGTGTTTAAATCGGGTGAAAGGCATCATTTCTGCCTCGGACTATTGGCGCTCTCACTGCATTCGAGCGCCAAAATACCTCGGCAGAAATGAGTGCCTTTCGTCCCTTGGTTAACAATCTACTATTGCATGCTGCAATTCAGCGAAATGTGTGATGCTTTTTTAGTTTATAATATTTAAGACCTTTTTCATTTCTCATGTTCTGAAAGAGGGTCATTGTTGTTCTAAAAGGTGTGCAGAAAATGATACGTGTCTGCACTAGAGCATTTTATTACGTTCGAAGTACGATTTTTTTATTTTTTTTACGATAAGCAATTGAAATTTGAGTTTAAATGGATCTGTTATACAATTTCCATTCTGATATTTGACTCTTCATTCCATAAATAACGATAATTATGCCTGAATTGTTAATTGAAAGTACCCTCAAGAAATACTATAAAATGTATACTTAGTCATGTTTAAAAAAAAACATGCATTATACTTTCCTCGTATTCGAAATGAAAAGTAGAGTGTTTAACTCGGGTGAAAGACACCATTTCCGTCTCGGAAAATGCCTAGGCAGGAATGAGCGCCTTTCATCCCTTGGTTAACAATCTATTTTTGTTAACCTCATTTAACGCAAAGAGCTTTCTTACTTACAAGTTTTGTTAGGGACCTAATTATATACAGCAGCCATGTTTATTATGATAATAAAAGCAAATATATTTGTTAACGCTACATAACTCCTTTAGATATACATACACTCAAGACTCGTAAATAATAAAACAAGACAGATAAAAGCTTATAAAACGTATTGTGCCTCATTAGGCAGTCAATTCTTGTTTGCGAGCTAATTCCTGTCCCGCGCCATTTGGCCTTCGGGCCAACGGTGACCAAAACAAACTTGCAGAGTTGCCAGACCACGAAAAATTTCCCCATTGTTGAATTTTGTGAAGTTGTACTAGTTCGTAAGAGAATAGAATGGTCAGAAAAATTCGTACATATACAGACTGATGCTTTGTATTAAGAAGTTTGTATACAACATATAGGTAATTCATATATTATGTATATGAATGACTTTATTATTTGACCAGAAACGAAAATAGCTGATATCCCGGCTAAGCCGGAGTTATATAACAAACTTCGAAAGGAATAAAGCAATTTTACAATGTTTCGTTTGTTATAATTACTTAGTTAATTACTCTTGAAAAGCACCATGTGGTGAAGTGGAATGTGGGAATTGCTGATAAAGGTGACAATGAATGAGTTAAAAATTGTAGATTTGTTTGTAAATTCATTTTCTTTCTTCATGAAGATTAAATAAACTCTTCTTTAAAATGGAACTGCATATTAGATTGTATTTCTAAGCCGGTTCTCTGTTTGTCTAGGTTATATCTGTAAGTGGGTATACTGGGTATCACGGGCCTGACAACACCAGGCCGGAGCCGGAGGCGCCGGGCCCTCGGCCCGCGCCGCCTCGGCGGGCGCCGGCCGCTGCAGATTGTCCCCCAATTTTCGTCAGCGCCCGATGCATCGTGAATATTGAGATAGTGATTATGTCTAAAAGGGGCCGATTTCGTTAGTGGTGAACTTCGAAAAGTTTGCCATTTGAATTACGTTTGGTATGGTGTGGTGGATCATATTATTATCATATATATACCTATCATGTTTCCACTCCGAAATCGTACTTCTTCAAAGTTCAAAGTTTTTAATTGCTAGAGGTGCAATGTGATGGACTTAAAATAAGATTTGAATCTTAAAACCACCACGATACAGCCGCTTTTTAAACGACATTGTTGCTTTGGCACGCGCCTAGACACGGTAGCCCACCACTCTCATAAAATAAACAATGGCTTTTGTTTAACAGATTAAGATCTTAGGCGTAAAAATCATTTGAGAAAATTCATACTATAACTGTTGCTGTTTGTACAATGCTAGGTATAGTTATTAAATCTTATGTGGCGACGAGTAGGTATAGACATTGTCCCCGTGAAAAGGTTAATTAAAATGTCATTCCCCTAAGACATTGTAAGCTGACACTGCGTATAAGATGTTATCTGTAACCATTCAGTAACGCGTGTTTATAATAAAACGCACGCCGCGGCGGCGCCGACGCCGGTCGGCGCGGCGCGCCGGTGCGGCGGCCGCGCCACGGGGCCAGGAAACTAGCGGGGGACACCGCGAACGCTTTTTATAGTTGGTGAGATTTATCTATCAAACCAATTTTGCCGGCGGTGGTGGGTCAATTTTACTACGGTAAAAAGAAAAATTACAAAATGTCATAAAAAATATCACAAAATTCATTACAAAATAATTATTAAAATTTATTGAATTAATTAACGTTGCCAATTGTCGGTAAAATATTTAATAAACTCTTCAATGAAATAAAATACACTCCCACAACAACAGGGCTCTTTTTTTATTACAAAAAGGCAAGCATTTCACCGCAATCTAACCTGATGGTAAGTGCCGATGCAGTCTTTATTTTTTCCATTATTTTCCATTAACAATACAAGATTGTGTTTGAAATTACATAACAAATAATACACATTACATAACAATTTTTAACCTACAAACTACAACACTTATATTATATATACATATGTCAACGACTCGGGCAAGTTAAAATATCAAAAAAAAAGACGATTAAATTTAAAATAAAATTTAAATTCAGATTTAACGTGCACATAATTACACTAGATTTACATCATTAGATTCTGATAACATTATACATTACACCTACAAAATTAACTTAATACACTCAATATTAATACCCAGGTAGCATTTAGACGTCATTATGACGTCGCTGATGTCACTTTGATACCTGGGTATAGCTATAGTATAGTCTAGGGTGGACCATGCGTACCTAAAAGATGTCTATTCCCTCTCGATTAAAAAAGATCCAAGTTATAGTGGACTGGGCTCTTAATCTGTCTGTCTGAAATGATTCCGAAATTTCGCAAATTTGGAAACTCAGTAGTCAAGTATAGCGGTCCGCTCCGCTAGACGCCCCGCTCGTTCCCCAGCCACACCGCACTGCCCAATAGTTTTTGAGTGTTTGGATTGCATAGCAATGGTGACACTGTTTAGGGGATCCTTATCGATTCCCCTTCAAGTTTGGGGCAGTCATTGACAAGTAAACAAGACACTTATGACTGCTAGTCCTCTTTGTATGAGCCTCATATATGTTCTAAGTCATTGTGTGTTTACAGATGAAGGTACAACCACACAGGTTTTTATGTTTATTTTTTTGTATATGTACTAGTCACTCAGATATATCTAACCGGCCGAGGTGCTCACAAATATCTGAACACGCCTCTATTATCAAGGCGTTAGTAGGTATGTGGCATGTGCTCAGATATTTTTGAGCACCTCGGCCGCTCCGATATATCTGATGGCAACAATCAGCATAAAATAGTTGGGCAAAGTGGACAAATATATCACAGCATGGCCTGGCCATGGGCATTTTCTCTTAAAAGTCCATCAACTTGCAACTTTTGGGTATGTGTAAGTTACTCTATGGTTTACTATAGGTGCTAGTGCTGCACTCTGGCGGCAGAACATTGCAGTAATACCCCCTATTGTGACCTACTTCTTTAAACAAATTGTTCAGCTGTTTGTTTTATTCAAATCGCCGAAGTTCCTAATGTCCCTTATAATTTTCGCATCAGAATCCGATAACCGACAATGTATGCGCGTGAGTCGCCAGTTCTGGGTCGTAAATCAATGGGGTTCGTTTATAAATCATGTTACACCTACAGTCAATAATTTGTTTTCGGATAGACTAGCTTCTGCCCGCGATTTAATTTGCGTAGGTAGGAGTCATTAAAGGAACTTGATTATCAGTCCGCCGGACGATATCGGCCTGTCAGTTGTTCGGAACTGTAAAATTTTTGTTCTAACTGACAAGCCGATATCGTCCGGCGGACTGATACTCAGTGGGTCCCTTTACAGTATGTTTAGAATAAATTGATAGTCTGCACCACTTAGGGTACCGTAGGTTCAGAGAGCGGAGTTATTGAAAAAAGTATACCACTTGTTTAGATAACAATACGGTTGCCAAAATTTTAATAAGCAATTTTGTGGATTTTCTTAGGGACTTCAGAGATTCGAATCCTGATTTTTTGACTTTCGCTCGTTAGAAAAAAATCACGAATTTGTAACAATTTATGCACAAAAGCTTCTAAAATTGCGCAATATTATTTTTGAGGGAACTCAGCGATTACTTTTTTCTTTTTAGGGTTCCGTACCCAAAGGGTAAAAACGGGACCCTGTTACTGAGACTCCGCTGTCCATCTGTCCGTCAGTCTGTCACCAGGCTGTATCTCATGAACCGTGATAGCTAGAAAGTTGAAATTTTCACAGATGATGACTGATGTATTTCTGTTGCCGCTATAACAACAAATACTAAAAAGTACGGAACCCTCGGTGCGCGAGTCCGACTCGCACTTGGTCGGTTTTTTAAAACTTATAACATATTAAAGTTCAAAGCATGCTATCAGCAGTCCCGAGAACGCACATCCATCTCGCTCACGCTTATTAAATTAAATTAAATTAAATTCTTTATTCAATGACCAACTAGGATCAATCAGTGTTAGTAATGCTTATGGGTAATCTTATACTACGGTTAGTAACAGCAAAATTAATTATATTATTATTATTATCAATGCCTTAGTACATATTTATTTACATATTTAAATATTTATAAGTTCCTGCGCACATGAATGAGGCAGCAGTTGTTCAAATAAACACCGTCAACCCTGTCTGCAATCATGGTCAGGATGCTGTTGGAGCCAGGCGCGGATCCAGCCCCCAAAAAAGGTTGTGGTCACAGCCACACGAAAATCGGCAAGTACGAGTCAGAGTACGAACTCGCTCATGAACAATCATGACTCTTGAACGATCATCCCGATCTCAATAGACCGTATAAGTGTGACGTCACATGTGTTGTGTATTAGGGGTACCCCCCTAATGATTCCCCTACCAATGTTTCGCAGATTATCGATTCACAGACAACATTTCGCCAAACATCTAACTTTTAGACGACATTTGCTAGTTTTACCGTTCAATTCGCTTCTGTGTTAATTAGAAGAACAATTATTGTAAGATTTTATGCATTTTTTTTATTGAAGATTTCGTTAAGTAGTCGACAAGTTCAAATCAAATGGTGAAAAATAAATATACTGCTCCTAAAAATACTGTCTAGATATGTAGGCCTATTCGCGAAGCACATAAAAAATTGGAAGAGTTATATAATATACTAGCTTTTGCCCGCGACTTCGTCTGCGTGGAGTTAGTGATTTTTTTATCAAATCTGCATTTTATCGATTCCCATAAAAACTACCCTATATATGTCCTTCCCCAGGACTCAAATTATCTCTATACCAAATTTCAACTAAATCGGTTCAGCGGTTTAAGCGTGAAGAGCACAGACAGACAGACTTTCGAATTTATAATATTACTAGTTTTTGCCCGCAACTTCGTCTGCGTGGAATCAGTAACAGCAGCTAGAGTAAGTTTAGCGCCTGGAGAAAGTATTGTAGCAATCATTCAATTTGAGCATAATATGCACACAAATTATCAGACAACTAATTAATTATCTCAATTCCACCATGATTCCACCCCGCTTTTCACCCTCTTAAGGGATAATTTTCTTGATAAAAACTATCCTATGTCCTTCCCCGGAACTCAAACTATCTCTATACTAAATTTCAACTAAATCGGTTCAGCTGTTTATGTGTGAAGAGGTAACACACAGACAGACAGACTTTCGCATTTATCATATTAAGTATGGATGGTAAGTATTTTCTTTTTTGCCAATATATCATAAACTATTAATATTTAATAAATGAAAAAACATTCCTAAAGGTACTTATGAAATTCGTATAGATTAGCTTAAAATAATTTATAATGTTATTTAATATTATGAAATAAATCAATCTGAATCTAAATCTATTTAAAAAAAATTTAAAAACTATGGTGTATTTTAAACATGTTAAAGAATGTTACTGTTGTTATTAATTAACACATTTTTCTCGAAATTTCGGCTTTGTTGTAAATTAATAAAATGTTAAAATAATTGGCGTAAAAATATTTTTTATACGTAGTTTTAGTTTACGAAAAAGACGTAAGTTCAAGATTTTTTTTAAATTAATAATTGCCTAACTTATAAAAAATATCTTTAAGATAAATTTCTAACAGTAGTACATGCTTTGACGTGTTTAATATACACCACATTTTTTCAGTTTTAAATGAATTTTGAATACCTTATAATTAATAGAGTTAGAGTAGCGAAAAATGGAATCTTGAGCGTTGCGAGGGTTACAAAAAATTTCACCACACCAGCCCGTAGAAAATATTTACTGTAAGATATCAAACAAAATCAAATCCAAAATCCAAATATTTATCATTCTAACTAAATCATCATTTAAAAGTCAATTCTACCAGCTAACATAAAGAAACAACTCAAAATTTGCATCTTATTAATTAATTTAATTTAAAAATTGTAATAGATGTCATATATTAAAGAAAAAGTGACCAAGCCCTCCAGTGGTGAAGGCCACTGACACCACCACCACCATATGACATCTATTACAATTTTTAATTTATATATAGTAGTGTGACTACTTAAAAAAACACAAATCAAAATATTTAATAAAATAATTTGATTTGTTCCCAAACTTGTTAATTTAATTTAATTTAACTTTCTCATCACTTTTTGAACAATCAGCCTTTACCAGCTGGTGTGGTGAAAATTTTACAGTTAAATTAGTAATTTAGCAATTGCATTACTTACAACATTGATTCATTGAGTCATAGATAGCACTTTTTATACATAGATAAATATAAAACTGAACGCTACGCTAACTACGCTAAAAAAACTCCTACAGCTGTAAATTAAAAGCTGGCATTATTTTAGGAAATTGTACTAATATTTGTGAATGTTTAAGATTTATAAGACCCATAACTCCCACAAGCTAAAAAGAATTGCCCCTGTTATTAATTGCCAATAATCTTTATTCTTGCAAATAATTAGGACTCTGTGGCCAGCTGATATTAACATGCAAGAATTTCTAATGAACACCACATGATCACTCTACTTACTGGTGTTTCGACCAATGGTTTTATCTACTCGGGTAATCGTGACGGAAAACGATCATTCTATGAAAAGTAAATCCGCGTATCAATATTATGCCAACTTCTCTGCGTACTGAAATTTCTGCGAAAGCGTGTGCGAAAAATCGGCGTAATTTTACTCGGGGACTCAATTAAGGTTGTGGGCATGCCCATCGTGCCCACAACGGTGGATCCGCGCCTGGTTGGAGCTAGCCCGGACTCTGCGCACCAGGGAGGTGAAGCAGTCTACCCGCGCCTCCGCGAACATCCCTATTATCCCTTATCCCTATTATGCTATCAGAACACGAACCTACGGGGCTTCAATGCTAGTCCATCCATTCTGATGGTGATTAACAAACAACAGGGAGGTCAATTCTAATTTAACAATTTGTTATGGCCTTGAAATGGTTTTGATACGACCTTAGCCATTGTCTTGGCGAGTGACTACTTTCGCTTCATTACGCATACAGCGCGAGCTATCTTCAAAGTTGTTTTAACCCTTTTTTTTTTTAATATTATAGGACATTCTTACACAGATTGACTAAGTCCCACGGTAAGCCCAAGGAGGCTTGTGTTATGGGCACTCAGACAACGATATATATAATATCTAAATACTTAAATACATAGAAAACACCCATGAGTCAGGAGCAAATATCTGTGCTCATCACACAAATAAATGCCCTTACCGGGATTCGAACCCAGGACCATCGGCTTCACAGGCAGGGTCACTACCCACTAGGCCAGACCGGTCGTCAGCCCTTAAATGCATAGTGATGATTGCAACCTACACAACAAAACCGGCCAAGTGCGAGTCGGACTCGCGTTCCAAGGGTTCCGTACATAACACAATTTAAACAATGTATTTTTTATGTGAAATGTCTTAAAAAACCCGTAGGGGTCGGATCAAAAACTAAGTAATTAAGTTCGACTCACGCTTGACTGCACATTTCTAATAGGTTTCCTGTGATCTGTAGGTAAAGAATTATTTTGGGTTTTTTATTCAAAATTTTTGACCCAATAGTTTCGGAGATAAATAAAGGGAGGGAATGGTAATTTTTGCCTATTTTCTTGAATAGCTTCTAAACTGTTTATCTTAAAATTATATAAAAAATATATTTGAGATTCTCACAATGAGCTCTTTCATTTCATATGTAACACAATATAAACTGAAATAAATTTTATTATATTACATTCGGCCGAATGGCACAGGCACCTGCCGCGTTAGCAGAGGACGCTGGTTCGATTCCAGCCTGGGGCACTGGAGGCCTTGGTAATTTTTTCTTAGTATATGACATTTATTTCAGTTTATAATTTATATAGTAGTGTTTCTACTTAAAATAAAAACAAATTAAAGTATTTTCTGTAAATAATTTAATTTGTTCTAATACTTCTAACAGTAACACAATATTGTTTGACAAATTTTATTTTTTAATTTTCTCATTTACCCCCCAAAAGTGGCCCCCGTGTTTAAAATTAATTTGTTTAAGTTACATGTCCATCTTTGGGTCACAAATTTATATATGTGTACTAAATTTCAACCTAATTGATCCAGTAGTTTCGGAGAAAATAGCCTGTGACAGACGGACAGACAGACAGACGCATGAGTGATCCTATTTTTTCCTTTTGAGGTACGGAACCCTAAAAACACCTAATTTTATACATAAATATCTGGGAGACTGAGCTTTGCTACACAACATATAAAAACTCACAAATGCGCGTTTTCTCAGACATAAGACCTAGCTAGATCGATTTCTCGCCCCCAAAATAGCAAATTTCGTCAAAATCCCTTTGCGCCTAAGTACATTTTTTTAAATTTGCCGCCTGGTTCTACCGACGGAAATGGACCCAACTACCCGCAAACCAAAACGATTACCTAGTTCATGTTACCATCTCTTTCACTCCTGCTACGAATATGCAAGTGTGAATGGGGTTGGCAACTGTCAAAGGTTTGCAGAGATGGCGCCATCATAGCTTGCCCTTTTTAGGGTTCCGTACCCAAAGGGTAAAAACGGGACCCTATTACTAAGACTCCGCTGTCCGTCTGTCCGTCTGTCTGTCTGTCACCAGGCTGTATCTCATGAACCGTGATAGCTAGACTGTTGAAATTTTCACAGATGATTGATATTTCTGTTGCCGCTATAACAACAAATACTAAAAAGCACGGAACCCTCGGTGCGCGAGTCCGACTCGCACTTGGCCGGTTTTTTTTCTATGAGATTTGGCTTAAAGGGCTGGCATCCAGGGCATTAAAAAAACAAAAATTTGTCACGATTCTAGGGATTGACAGGGCAAGCTAGGTATGCTGGCGCCATCTGCTAATTATTTCGACCGGCCAACCCCATTAGAAGCGCCACCGATCGTTTGTTTAGTTTGCAGTAGTACGGAGTGGTATTTTATTTACACGTTACGTAAGTCGTAAGGGCCCGGTCCGGCCGGAGATGATAATTTTTCAGGCGTGCGACTCCGCCGGCGAGGCGGATGGCGGATGCAACGAAGCATTCGGATACTCTCTGTAGCAGTCCTTTTAAAACTTATTTATTCGTGATCTATTTGGTCCGCAAGAACATTTTCTACTACATTTATACTCTGAAGTGAAATTATCTTTATTTCAGGTCTGTCACCTCATATCTTTGTTAGTAACAATGCATTTAAGGCGGTTCCCTGAGCCAGAAGGCGAAAAATCTCCTTATATGATCATGTTTTTCTAAGAGGCGTTGATATTCGTAGACGTGGAAAAAATATATGTAGTTCTTGACTATATTATCTTTAACAACATAGCTTCCGATACACGAATTATGAAACTTCGCTCGATACAGTTAATTCCCAAAGTAACCTCTAACTCTGACTTTAAATCCTACTTTACTCGGTTATTTATTATGTGACACTATAAACAAAAAAAGAAGCGAAAACAATCTTAACATAAATAGTAATTTCATAGCTTTAGAATTTCGATGTTGTAAGATAACGTTTTTAAAATAAATAAAAACCGTGTTACTTGGGTAATACACATGAATCTATTAAATAATAAATAAAAAAGTAATACACACAATTTTACACAGGTACTGCTATGCAGATTTGACATGCCCTACCGAGTATTTTTGGATTCCACCGTCGAATCTGCCTCATCTGCCTGCAATTCAGAATACTGTTGTGGCTATTTCTTAAACGACTTATAATAGAAGCATTTTATTAATCGTAAAATTATAATTTAACGCTTTGACGACCAAATGCCGCGTTTTGTCAACGCAAAAGCAATTTTCACGTCGGCTTATTCGCCTTGTCTTTTATTTGAAGAATTAACCGTGAGAAATCCGGAAACTGTCTTTTCTCATGAGATGTCGTATATTATTACCCCGTTTGGAATGTTACAACCGCGCGTCGCCACCACGCCTGATGGCTAAAGCCTGACCAGTAATATATGATTATTGTCAAGAGGGCGCTGTTATTCTCATCTCATGTATAGGGTGACAGTTCAGTTTAGTATGAAAAAATTAGTTCCAGTGAAATTCTGCACCATGGCGCGTGATCATATATAGGTTAGGCTTTACATTGAGATGAGTGAGGCTCCAAGAACCCGATTCAGATTCAACTTGTTACGGTTTTTGATCTTATTTTGACACGACCTTGAAAATCGGTCACGCTAAGTGGTGTATGAGAAATGAAGTGAAGGTCGTATCAAAACCAGTTCATAACTGTAACAAGTTGTTAAAACCTGACCAGTAATATATGATCACGCGCCATATTGCGGAATTTCACTGGAACTAATTTTTTCATACTTAACTGAACTGTCACCCTATACACGAGAATAACAGCGCCCTCTTGACAATGATCATATATTACTGGTCAGGCTTTTAATCTAAATCGGGCTCCAGGTGACACTAGACATGAAAATATGGTTTGTCAAAGGACTGTCTCAGTTCAAACATAAACAGAGAGATTCATACTATCTTTGTCTTACACTAGTACTAGCACCCAAAAGAAAAGAACTGATAATTTGGTTTGACCAACTATACCTACTATTGTGATTGTGTCGGAATTCGAACGGGCCGCCGTTCGGTCACCGCCGTTCCCTATTTTCTTCGTCGCTTGACATAATGCTATCAATCATAAATACTACTACCATAATATAATGATATATGTAAAATACTAACCAACGAATCTAACAGTTTTATAACTAGAGCCAGTTTTGTAATTTCAAATTAATTTAATTAATTTGTCATCTTAAACCCGCATTAGCGAATACAAGTACTTTGGTTAAGTCAGCTTGTTCACCTATGAATTTTTATTCTTCTCGCAAATGTATTGTTTCTTCTCATTAAATATCTAATTAAAAGTGTCAAAAAACACTCAGTCTTTTAAAAGCTAATTTACAGCAGAAATTTTATAATTAGTTGTCAAATTAAATGCCTACTATTATGTCGGAATCCGAACGGTCCGCCTTCGGTGGCGGCGGCGGGCGCGCCGGCTCCGCGCGGCCGCGCCGTTCGGTCACCGCTGTTCCCTGTTTTCTTCGCCGCTTGACATGATGCTATCGATCATAAATATTATCACAGCAGTTAGTAGCGCTATTTGTCAAATGCTATGACTTCGCAGCTCTGTTATTATACGCTTATAAGTTTTTTAACTGAATAATAACTAACAATGTGTAAGTGCGAGGCTTAAGTAAGTACCTAAAGCTTTTCTTGCACGTCCTCTTGACTTACATATTGATTTAAGAAGAGGGATCCATTACATTTTTGATGCAAAATTTTAATTTAAAGAGGGGTGTCTCACGAAATTTCAAAAAAAAAAATTCTATGATACAGTTTGGTATCATTTTCGTCTAAATCTAGAATACTAAATTCATTTCTGCTATATGTGTACTGTATAGGTACGTAAAAAAAATAGAATTTCTATTCTTTTTCCCAAATTATCCTTATGCATATATTTTTTTATTTTAATTTGTACAAAAAAAAACATTAGAAAGCCATTAAAAATATAAACAAAAAAAACCGGCCAAGTGCGAGTCGGGCTCGCGCACGAAGGGTTCCGTGACATTACGCAAAAAAAAAAACGGGTAAACAATCACGTTTGTTGTATGGGAGCCTCACTTAAATATTTATTTTATTCTGTTTTTAGTATTTGTTGTTATAGCGGCAACAAAAATACATCATCTGTGAAAATTGTCTAGCTATCACGGTTCGTGAGATACAGCCTGGTGACAGACGGACAGACAGACAAGCAGACAGACAGACAGCGAAGTCAGCGAAGTAATAGGGTCCCGTTTTTACCCTTTGGGTACGGAACCCTAAAAAATAATGTAGATCTACTTTCGACAACAATTTTATTGAACGATGTAGTTTGAGCTATGAGAGAAGACTCACAACACAGCGGATGTCATTCCAGATCTAGAGCAGATCCCAACTGGAGAAGTACCTCCACCTTACAGAAAACCGCAGCCAAATAACACTAGACCCTACTCATAGTGTTGTATTCCTGCCGGTGAGTAAGGTTGTCAGAGCTCAACGAGGGTGCGCACTGTTAGCGTTGGCAACGCGCATGTAACTCCTCTGGAGTCGCAGGCGTACATTATTGTAAAAAAAAATCCATTCATTTAATTTATTGTAAATTTTTAAATTAATTTAATTTAATTAGTATTTAAAATATTAACAATAGATTTTAAGTCACCATGTACCTAACCCCAATGGATCCTAGTTATCTAAATAAATAAATTATAAATTATAAAAAATTATTATAGGCTACGGAGACTGCTTACAATCAGCCGGGCCGTATCCTTGTTTGCCACCGACGTAGTATAAAAAAACCCCTAGTGCCCTTACCTAGGTCGGTTTCTACGTTCCTTTGGTCCTGTATAGAAATGGAATCGATTGGCATGAAAAAAAATTTGTCATCGAAACTAAAAAAAATTGCTGACTAAATTTTTTCCAAAATCTGCTCCGTACTAAAAAAGGGAACCCTTATGGTGTGACTGTCTGTCCTTCTGTCTGTCATGTTCACGTTGCTAAATATCTCGAGAACTACGTAAGCAATCGATTTGAAATTTGGAAAATAGTCATGAACAACGCTAACCCAGACACATTCGAGTTTTTTTTTAATAACTATGAAAAATGCTCAATAAGTCAATACGAAATGGAGGCAAAATTTCAAACTTTAGTTCTTTACTAGGTCAAGTGGGGTATCACTTGAAAACCGGCCAAGTGCGAGTCGGACTCGCGTTCCAAGGGTTCCGTACATTACACAATTTAAACAATGTATTTTTTATGTGGAACGTGAGTGAAATATCTAAAAAACACGTAGGGGCGGGGTCAAAAATTAAGTAATTAAGTCCAACTCACGCTTGACTACACATTTCTAATAGATTTTCCTGTAATCTATAGGTTAAGATCTATTTTGTGTATTTTTTTTCAACATTTTAGACCCAGTAGTTTCGGAGATAAAGGGGGGGAATGGTCATTTTTTGCCTATTTTCTTGAATAACTTCTAAATTTTTTATCCTAAAATTATAAAAAAATATATTTGAAACTCAAACAATGAGCTCTTTCATTTGATATGTAACACGATATAGTTTGAAAAACTTTGTTTCTTAATTTTCTCATTTACCCCCAAAAAGTGGCTCTCGTGTTTAAAATTAATTTGTTTACGTTACATGTCCGTCTTTGGGTCACAAACATACATATGTATACCAAATTTCAACTTAATTGGTCCAGTAGTTTCGGAGAAAATATGCTGTGACAGACGGACAGACAGACAGACAGACGCACGAGTGATCCTATAAGGGTTCCGTTTTTTCCTTTTGAGGTACGGGACCCTAAAAAGTTTAAATTGTAACATTGTAATTGCAAAACATTTTTTTTTTACAATAAAATAAAAAATGTTTTATGAAGGAGCCATATCTTTAGCCGCCTTAATTTTCTTCTCTTATAAAAATACTTTAACATGTTTTAATTCTATTAGGCAGTAATCCTAACGTCCTAAACTAAAATATTGGCTTCATTTTTGACCTAGATTATATAACGATTTCCTTTCGAGAACCTTTTACTTTTCCCTGTAGCATTTCTCCGTTTTCTTTTGATATACCTATACAATTGGTTATAGTATTTTTGTTACTAATTACAGAATAACAGAGATCAAATAATATCACTACACCTTTTAAAACAGTCCCCCGCCGCGTCTGCCTGTATGTATGTTCGCGATAAACTCAAAAACTATAGAACGGATTTTTATGCGGTTTTCACCTATCAATAAGAGTGATTCTTGTGTGATTTGTTAAGGTTTTGTGTATTCCGTGCGAAGCCGGGGCGGGTCGCTAGTCGCTAGTTACCTATAAGTGATAATCACATTCTTTTATTACTTACAAAGATAGATATAACTCCGTAATAGATGGATACAGTCTTAGAAAAAAACGTGCCTCGAAAATCAAGAAAATTTGATTCTCGTTCAGAGGGCGCTACTAGTTTTGGCCTACAGTCGTATAGATGGCGTTGACGGTTTCGTTTGTTATTTAACAATTTTAACGCATATCAGTGACAGAACATGGGTCAAAATCATAAAAATAATTAATGCAAATAAAAAAATCATTTATCTATATTTAAATACATTCTATCGTATTTTTATAAATCTTCATTTTTAGTTTTAAAGTGTGTCGACAGATGGCAGTGAATTTACTGGGGTTACAAAATTTACTATGACAGTAACGCTCTAGTATCAGTTACTCTATGTTACTTATTATGAATTTTAATATTGAAATTTTAATCTATTATACTATTAGTAAACATTTTTTTGGAAAATTAGCATGTCGTTATGCGACTGAATACTGTACACCGTATTTTAACAAAACAACACCTGTATTTTAGAATTAAGTATTCTTGCAAATAAAGAATCTTTATCTTTATCTGAAAGAGTAAACTAATAGCATTTTTAACCGACTTCAATTTCATAGAAGGAGGAGGTTCTGTATTCGGTTGTGGCTATTTTTTTTTTTATGTATGTTTAAAATTGCGACAAAGGCATTTTATTCTAAAAAAACCGGCCAAGTGCGAATCGTACTCGCGTTCCAAGGGTTTCGTACATTAGACAATTATTAAGAATGTTTTTTTACGTGAAACGTAAGTGAAATGTCTTTAAAAAACCTGTAAGTAATGTAAATTAACTAATTAAAGCCCCGCGCAATCGGGCCGAGCGCAGGGCAGATCACCGAGGAGGATTTACTTTGCGCAGCGCACACGGACGAGGTAAAATCTTCCGCGATACCGCTAGCGCCTGCCAGCGCGACGCCGGCAGCTGGCGCACCAAAGAGCAGTTCGGCGCATGCCGGGGAATGCCGCTGCTTATAAGGGATTAGTGACTAGTGTGCACGAGTTCTCCCTCGTCGTTTGCCGAGTTGCGCCAAGCCTTCCTCTCCCGCAGCCCCGCTACCCCAGCGTACTCGGGAGGCCTCGGCGCATACCGGGGGATGCTGTGGCATGCCGGCGCCTACCGCCACGGTATCCTCTAACGTGCTAGGCTGAGACAGACGGACAGACAGGCAGACGCACGAGTGTTCCGTTTTTTCCTTTTGAGGTACGGAACCCTAAAAAAAATATGAAAGCAAAAGTAACTTTGTCATAAATTAATAATATAAAACATATTACATGTAATCTCATTAAATACAAACATTTCTATTTCAATTCTGAATATCAGTATAGGTATATCGCACCACATTAACTATGTACCCAATATGCTGAAGCCGCGACTGACGCCGCGACGTCGCGGCGGCAGTCAAACTTTTTGCATTTATCTATGAAAATTTAAAAAAAAAGTATTACAACTATTTAAGAACAGTAGTGTATCCAATAGTCTACCCCTTCTAATATGGTTGTTTAATTATTAGTCGATATTTGTATGGATTTATTCGGTTGGCGCCGCACGGCGGGCGCCGGGGCGCCGCGCCATCCAGTCACCTACGTCTTTCATGTTTGTTGTCTTCCAACTTACTATTATATCTACTTACTTAAATACTTAATTACGTGGTCCATTTGTTGTGGAAAACAGGTTTGTATATACCAGTAAATAAAGACGCCTAATGCTTTTTACAGGCAATGTATCATTTAGAAATATTTTGCTTAATCAGAAATTATTATCTACCTGAGACTATTTTTCATTGCGTCATTGTTCAATCATCGGTCCATGGAGACTATATAAAGGAGCCAAATCTCTATGTATGAAAAGTGTCCATCAAAAAACAGTAATTAGGCGGCGCCACCATTCACCGAAATACTACCAAAAACAACCTACGTAATTTGGTCGGGTTATTTGTTGCCTTATATGGTTCATGTTATACTCATGTCCCAGAGCCTAACTAGCGCCACCGGAGAGATTATGAACTATTATTTAAAGCTGAAAGCGGTCACTTTTGCCACAATTCTGCCATAAGAGATTGGCATCCTTTCTATACATCGGTCAATGAGGGCTAGGCGTTTTTCTGCTCACCAGTTGGCGCCACTGTTGATGGTGGTCCAGAAAAACAGATTTCAAAATTCTTCTATGCTTATTTCTATAAAATAAAATCTATACGTTGGTAAAATATACACAAAGGTATTTTAACGTCTAAATTTGCCGTTTTTTCAACCTATTTAATTTTGCATATAGTTTAGTTGGCACTTTTAGACCTCCATCTACACTAGCGCCGCCAGCGGCGAAATTGAGCGCGATAGCCCTCATTGAAAGAAAGAAAAAGAAAAAAAGAAACCACGAAGAACTCATTGAAAATACAAACAAATTTTATATTTTGTTGGTCATATAACTAAGGTTAAAGTTCCTATTAAACAAGGCAAAATAATTTCTTGTTTAAAAGAAAACAGTGTTTAGATACCATACCATCTTTGGACCATATTCTATGAAATAAACATTTGTATTTGTATTTTGTATTTTGAATAAAGTAACCGGACATTTTAAAAGAATTTAATTTTTAGGTACATATTGTTATGTATTTAATAATTAATAATTTTATCACAAACATGAAGGCATACATTGAAAAAGCGTAAAATCTCCTTATAAATACTTTATTAAACAAGCAATATTTCGCATCAAACAAAATAATAACAATATGGTAAAACAAGGCAAAAAAACTAAACCTCATCAACGACCACAGACAACTTGCGAATTGTTTAACGCGCAAACTTTACAGCTTAAGAATTCATTCATTCAGCCCCTCCATAAATACGACCGCCACAGCTTTTCCCGCCATTACCCTCACAGCTTCCGAACGGAGCGCACGCCATTTTCAATGAATACTCTACGAATTTCCCGCGACAATATTTAAATTAAAAAGTTTATGGCGCCTTTTTTTAAATTATGGATGCGAGATCTTTAAGCCAAATGTCAAATTAATATTTTTGAAGTTAGTGCTGTTAAATGTCGTTTCTGAAATTGGACGTTTATAAATTGTCGAGGATTTTTGACTGTGATGTTGTTTGTGATGCTTGTGATGTTTATAGACTGTTATGCGGAGTGAAACAAGGTACTGGTAATTTCATGATTATATTAACAATCTTGATCCTTAATGTCCTTTATTTCTTTGTTTCCAAAAAGTGTAAGGGAAAAGTGTGGACTGAGCGAAGATGTATCGACAAAAATTGAGAAAGGTATGTTGAGATGGTTTGGACACGTGGAAAGAATGAGTGAAAGAAGGCTAACAAGGAGAGTATATAAGGGAGAGGTAGAGACGGGAGTTGGAAGGGGCAGACCTCGGCGGACTTTCTCTGATCAGATCGGGGAAATCCTGAAGAAAGGCCAGGTCAAGAGCACCCTAAACCGGCGAGCGTGTATGAGGAATGTTATGAAAGTGAAGGAAGCGAAAGAGGTATGTCAGGATCGTAGCAAGTGGAAATCCGTGGTCTCTGCCTACCCCTCCGGGAAATAGGCGTGATTGTATGTATGTATGTATTTCTTTGTTTTTATTAACAATCTTATTTATATTTTATTATTATTGTAATATTTTAGTGAACGTGTACCTTCCATTTTATCTCTCTCTGTCCCGATATGCTTATTAAAGAACAAAATCAAATCATATTTTTAACTATATATTATTTATTTAAGCTTTATTGCACAATAAAAATATGTTCCTACATGGCGTATTTAATGCTTTAAATTAAAGAATTCTCTACCAATATAACCATAAGGCAAAACAGAAATTCTCGAAAATGGGTTCAGTAAGAGAAATATTTCCGAGAACATAAAAACTGTTAACAATTAACTTAGGTATTACTATAATGGAAAAACACACACACATGCATGGCATGCATGCACATGGATGGCAGATTTACTATAATGGAAAAATAGTAGATTGTTAACCAAGGGATGAAAGGCACCCATTTCTGTCGAGGTAGTTTCCGAGACTGAAATACTGCCCTTCACCCGAGTTAAACACTCAACTTTTCACTTCGTTTTTGTTATAGTATTATTCTTGAGGGTACTTTCTATTAACAATTTAGATAAGTATCGTTATTTATGGAATGAGCAGTTAAATATCAGACAACAAATCCAATTAAAACGAAAATTTAATTGCTTATCGTAAAAAAAGTGAAATAGTACTACGATAGTAAAATGCTCTAGTGCAGAAACATCATTTTCGGCACACTTCTTAGAACATCAACGACCCACTTTCAGAGCATGTGAAATGAAAAAGAAGTTTCGAAATTCAAAACTGTAGAAATGACTAGGAGGAGGATATGACTTCCACATTCCACAGTATCTGTGAATAGTTTTGAACAGATGCCTCCAACTCATGATTTAAAATGGAAATAATCATTTGAAAAGCTATTGTTATATTCAATACAAAACTATAAGATGGTTTAATAAATGAGTTATCTGGCCCCACGTTGGGCGCCAATGTAAAAAGATCCTGGAACTATGCCAAGTTTTAGTTCCTAGTTATGTATAAAAGTATCAATAAATGTGTATCTAATTAAATTACCATTGTAGATTTTTAACCAAGGGTTGAAAGGCAACCATTTCTGTCGAGGTACTTTTCATATCAAATGCAAGGAAACAAGACAAGGCATTTTTGCAAAATCAGTAATTAAAGTACATACCTAATAGACCTACGGCCATGATGTTTTTAGGGTTCCGTACCCAAAGGGTAAAAACGGGACCATATTACTAAGACTCCGCTGTCCGTCTGTCCGTCTGTCTGTCACCAGGCTGTATCTCATGAACCGTGATAGCTAGACAGTTGAAATTTTCACAGATGATGTATTTATGTTTCCGCTATAACAACAAATACTAAAAAGTACGGAACCCTCGGTGCGCGAGTCCGACTCGCACTTGTCCGGGTTTTTTTCCTTATGAGCGCGATTGATCTTCATGATCATAATCATAATCATTTATTGGACCATGGTAAAAAACAAGTTATTACAGAATAGTAGTGTCTCGTGGACCCTAAAAGGGTATGGCAAACATTTCCTTAAATTAACTAGCTGTATAATTTTAAGAGATCAAAACTATCTTTACTTAACAAAACTATCAGTGACAAAATCGGTGACTGAATAATAAATAAATAAAATGCGTTTATTTTCAGACAACTCATAGGTCCATAGCATTGTTAGTAAGTTCTTAACTAAAAATTAAAACTAAAATTATTAATACTAAATACTTAAAAACTAAGATACTACAACTGAAATGAGTTAGTATTACTTAATAACATTTTAATTTGGACATTTCTAAAATTCAAAATTAAAATTAGCATTGCAAAATTAGGTACGTCAGACATAGGTAAAAATAAAATTAATTAATAGGATCATGGATTAAAATAATAAAAATAGAAGTAAAAAACGATAATAATAAAACATGTCAATGCCAAATTAAATTTAAAGTTTACCAATTAAAATTAAAATTTACAAACGTCGAGTGAAGTCCGATCCATCGTTTTTTCATGGGTGAATCCCACCTATCGGCAAACACCTTTAGAAGGCTGCTAGGGCTCCCGAGCATCCTTTCTAACAATGAGGCGCAGCGCTTCCTCATGCTCGCATGAAAGCCATCAATTCCCGCCTCCGTAAACATGCCCGAAGCACTGCACCTCGGATGCAGCCCCAGCAACGCTCTAAATGCGTTATTATATTGCACACGGAGTGCGCTGTACGTCCTCTGGGCATAATTGACCCAGAGATTGCAGGTGTAAAAGCACTGGCAGTATGCCCTAAATAGATAATAATATGCTTTTTCAGCAAGGAACGATTTCAACTTCTTTGCATACATCGTGTCCCTTTCCTCTGTTTTTAAGTAATTTAGGAGGTGATTATAATTTTTTTTTGTCCCACGGTAAGCTCAAGAAGGCTTGTGTTGTGTTGTGTTGTTTATGTCAGTGGTCAGTGCCAAATTGGTGGTAGCTGCGTAGCTGCACTGTTCTGAAATCTTATTGATAGTAGATTAAGCATCGACGCATTCGTCAAATTCAGTTTGAATCAAATATAGTGGAATATACTACTTTATGACTGCCTAGCTATCACAGTTCATGCCTTCATGAGATACAGCCTGGTGACAGACAGACAACCAGACTGACAGACGCACGGACAGCGGAGTCTCAGTAATAGGGTCCCGTTTTTACCCTTTTGGTACGGAAGCCTAAAAACGCACCCAAATCGGTTTACCCGTTTAAGAGCTACGGCGCCTCAGCTGTCTGAGGTATGTGTCCCACTCTTAAGGCTTATTGGTTTTTAGGGTTCCGTACCCAAAGAGTAAACGGGACCCTATTACTAAGACTCCGCTGTCCGTCTGTCCGACTGTCCGTCTGTCCGTCTGTCTGTCTGTCACCAGTCACCAGGCTGTATCTCATGAACCGTGATAGCTAGACAGTTGAAATTTTCACAGATGATGTATTTCTGTTGCCGCTATAACAACAAAAACTAAAAAGCGGAACCCTCGGTGCGCGAGTCCGACTCGCACTTGGCCGTTTTTTTTTTTTTTTTTTTTTTCAATTTGACAGCAAGTTTTATCACAATCGGACAAATCGGTGCATCCATTTCAAGGTCATCAGCTCTTGATAGGCTTGTGTTGTGGGTACTCAGACAACGATATATATAATACTTATACATATACTTAAATACATAGAAAACATCCATGACTCAGGAACAAATATCTGTGTTCATCACACAAATAAATGCCCTTACCGGGATTAGAACCCAGGACCATCGGCTTCACAGGCAGGATCACTACCCACTAGGCCAGACTGGACGTCATTATTAGTTACATCAAAGATAGATATAATATCTATCTTTGGTTAGATATTAGGTACAGTCGCCATCAGATATATCGGAGCGGCCGAGGTGTTCACAATATCTGAACACGCACTCTAACGCCTTTACAATAGAGGCGTGTTCAGATATCTGTGAGCACCTTGGCCGCTCCGATATATCTGATGGCGACTGTACCTAATACTAATTTCGGTAATCCTAAAGACTTAAAATGCCTAAGAGTAGTAGGTATTCGTAGAAGCGACATTAGGTCAGCGTAATGCCTAAATGCCAGCGCGGGGACCGAACCCGCACTCGCAGGAGCGCCGATATATATTAACTTGATGTGTCTTTACCGCGCATTCCGGACGACGGCGGGCCAAAGAGTAGCGCAAGCGCAGACGCGACTGTGGGGATTTGGGGAATTTGCATGAAAATTATGCATGATACGCAGTGATTTAGTGGGGTCACTATTGTTTGAGATAATTATTGAAAGTCATAATGTAATGATTGTCGTATTATCATTCATAATTTGGTTTTTCTCAGAAACGCGTAACATTTTAGGATTGTCATAAAACAAAACTAAACTAACCTATCTATAGGATAACCCGAGGAAAATCCTGAAAAGTTAACGGTTTCAGAATTATGACTAATGATAATATGACAATCATTACATTATGACTTTCAATAATTATGTCAAACAAAGGGATTTAGAGTCGCTTCCTTAATTCACTTCACTTAAATTAAGTGTATGATTGTTCAGAGAAAAGTGTATTCATTTATTTTGTCGAAAACCCCTCAAGTTTTGGGTAATTTCTACATAATTACACCCGTAAGAAGAATACACCAATTCCCGGTTGCCAAGTTGGAACAAATTCGTTGCGGAAAAATATGCCGCGTTTCTAGAGGCGTTACGTGAAACTAGACTTCCAATTGCACATAGAGCGTATCATTTCAAAACGTATCAAATGCAAGGTTTCGTTCTGAGAACTGCAAAGGTTTTTTAAAAATCTTCAAGTTATCTTCTGCTGTATAAATCACTGGTTAGACCCCACTTAGAATATGGCTCTGTAATTTGGAATCCACTGTATAAGAAATATGCAAATGCTATAGAAATGGTTGAATAAAAGTTCTTACGGGCATTACATAGACGATTGACAGGAAAACGTCTTCCGTACGTTGATCTGTTGCGCTATTATAAATTGCAGTCATTAGATACCAGACGCAAATGCTGTGACGCAATTACTCTCTTTAATATCTGCAAAGGTCATTTTAACAGTATAGACCTGCTGGAGCTCATACGGTTCAGAGTCCCAGCTCGATGCGGCTCGCGCTCTAATGCTTTGTTCTCGGTTTCCACCGCCTCTAGTAACGCCGGTTTGCGAGCCCCCTTACGTCGTATTTATTGTAACACTTACAATAAAGAATTTACTTCCATCGATATATTCAATGTCGCAAGCCCAAATATCGTAATCAAATACTCAATATTCTCAACGGCCAACATAGTGTTCGTCAGTAATGTGTCGTCATCATTGCTATAGTATCGCTGATTTATTAGTATCGCTACTGTCATTGTACTTAATTGTACTTAATGTTACATATATTGATTAGATTGGTTGTGAGTATTTCCAAGTTTTTGGTATTTTTCTTTTCTTTTCTCTTTCATTTTAATTGTAGTACCTAATTACAGTACACATACGCATGGTCTGGAACACTTGGTAAACTTGTATGTAAACATACCTTTTAGTGAGAGCGTTTAAGGAAGTAAGTGTCATCTCAATCATACAATGTAACCTATTATCCTGTCGCATACCTCTGTTGTTTCTCCAATAAATAAAATAAATAAATTACGTCTGTGGCACGAAGCCGGCTGCCCCGTTACGCAGCTTACTGCGTAGGCGAACAACACGCAAACGCGAAGCGAATCGACGCAGCGCGGGGTGAATCAGTCCTTTGATACCTATAGAAGTGTCCTATATTTAATACGTGCGCGATCTCGTTGCGAACGCCGTGGGCCAGCCGCGTCGCGCGGCGCCGCTTCGCTTCGCGTTCGCGAGTTGTTCGCTTACGTAAGACGCAGCAATCGACTAAAATAAATTCAAAACACTGACTGACTTACGTAGACATAATCTAACACCCCCTACGGAGGTAAAGACCTGCGTCCCTTCAGGACGCAGGCAACTCATTCTTTTCCCCCGGGATGCCCCTTCGGGACATCCCGGCGTCATCACATGGATATGATAGAGCTAATATTACTCTAAACTCCTACCATAAAAAAAAAAAAAAAAATACTGGGGAAGCGGCCGAGCGACGTTAACAATGTCGATCACAATTTAAATCTGATTGAGAAGTATCAGCGGGCGCAGCACGGTTACATTTTTGTCGTCTATCACTATGCCCGTCACTTTTGCACTTACATACATGTTAGAACGTGACAGGCATAAACAAACCAAAACAAGCGACAAGCGATAAAAATGCGACCGTGCTACGCCCGCAGATTTGAGAAGACTACCTGTCCTCTCAGAGGCTCACAAAACACGCTCTACAAATAGTCATCATCTGTCCCGTCTGCCTGTATGATCTAGGCGCGGTTGTGGCGCCTCACGCACACACGAGTAGGCACCTGACGCCGCCGGTGGCGCCAGCCCCCCCGCGCGTCGGTACCCGCTGTGGGGTGGCCAGGGTTAAGCGGTTTGGAGAGAGTCGATATTTTTCAAATTGTTGCGATTGTTTTGATAACTATAGATAAGCTAGAGTCGCAGTCGCTTAACGCATTTTAGTTCTTTTTTAATATTTCAGAATTTATTAGGATTACTATCTTAGGGCTATACGCGTTTTATTTTAATAGTGCATAATATATGCCAAAAGAGTTTTTATATTTTTTTTTTATATTTAAGTATTTTTTTAACAAATTGATAATAAAATAAAGTTAATGTTAGATTTAACGATCATTTTTATTTTTAAGACCTAATGTTTGTTAGAGCAATTTTATCCTGAATAATAATACTATCGATTAGTATAATAAAATAGGGTGTTTGTTTTTTTAAATTTTAGTTGGTTCGAGTACCGGGCGAGGCAAGCGAGTTTTAGAAAATCTGAATGCAGTTTTGTTTCTTTTTAAAAATAAAGGAATGTCTCCTTTAAGTAAAACGAGCCAGCTTAAGGATTTAAGGTAGTTTCCCTCCAGGGCCCGACTTATCTTTCCACACTGTATAGATAGATATTTTCTTTTGATAATAAAATACATGACACTTTAAGCAAGAGCTAAGAGTTACGACATTTGAAATTTAAGACATGTTAAGACATATTAAAAGATCTTAACATGTGTAAAAAATAAATTAAATACTGTTTATGTTCAATGTCTTATAAATATAACTTTTTATAATACCTATATAATCTGTGAATTAATTAACAATAAAGACTTTGTTTTGAGCAGATACTTACACTGTTGTCGTAGCACTCACAAAGACTAAAGTAATCTGGGGGACATAAAAGGTCGCTCCAGTTCAAGCGGCGTCAATTCAACTCGTAGACATTGAAACTCAAACTATTATCTCTGCCATTAAAAAGTTGACGCCGGCAACACAGCGCCGCCGCGTCAGTGGCCGGACGCGGCCAGTCGAGCGGGCGCACGCGGCGAGCAATGTCGTGCGCGAGTGATGCGCGGCCGTCCCGCGCCTCGTGAGCGCTGCCGGCATGTGATGTTCCGGAGACGCGCGCTGCGGCGGCGGCTAGCAGCCGCCGGCGCAAACCACATCCCCGACGACACTCTCAGGAGACTCTCCCGCGCGCTGGACACCCCACCCGCCTCAGAATGTGTGCCAGCGGACCCCAATCTCAAACTCGTTGTGACCAGACTGTTCAGATTCCCCGACTTGAGGGACCTCAACGAGCTGAGGCGCCTCCCGGTGTGCCGGGAACAGAACTGCTGCAATCCTCACCATTGGAGCAGACTGTCGGAACCCGGTACGTGAAGGGCGTTGACCCGAGCAACAAGTGAAGTAAACAGTGAAGTGTTCAGTGCTGTGTTCTGCGTTGAAATAGCATATTCCCTGGATTTTTCTTCACGTGCTTGCTGCGTCGGTATCAGTGCAAATCGTTATCACCACTTATCACTACTGTTTGTCTCTGTATCAGCTTCGTTACGTTATACTGACGTCACGTCAAGCATTGCTTTCTTCATATCGGTTGTTTTGAGTGTTGCCATCGTCAATGTTAACCTTTAAGCCTACTTGCACCATCGCACTAACCCGGAGTTAAGCGGTTAAACCGTTAACGCAGTGTCAAATAGTACTGGTAACGATGGTAACTCCAGGTTTAACCGGTTAACTTCGGGTTAGTGGTATGATGCAAGTGGGCCTTAAACTGTTCTTGAGATATGAAGCATAGGAATACCTACTTGGCAGTTGCGTCAAATACCACGCTGATTTTGAATTCTTTTACTAAGCACTTTTTTCCTAAAAGTATGTTCCAACTTGTAGAGTAGAATTTATCTTTTAAAAGATGTATATCATTGATTACTGGTAGTTACTCGGTTATATCTACGAGGGATAGTAAACATTTCCGTACGCGTCTATTTTTAGCGGCTTACATCAGCGTCTGAACGTGTTCTAAAACTTCTAAACAAAATCCAAAGGGTCCAGTTTTTATGATTACATCGTTTTCAATGCCATCTAGTCCAATTCATGTTGGAACAGGAGTTTACCCCATACAAACATCAAAAACTTTTCAAGCACCAAGGAGCGTGGTTGCTGAGAAGTTGTCATCAACTAAAGATAGTACTCGTCAAAGTAACGGAAAACTCTTAAGGTCAAATGTTTCGATACACGTGTAGGTAGATCCAATGTATATCCGTTAAAACTTGCTATAGCACTTGTTGAATACCTAGGTTAAAAGTGTTGAGCGTGAATCGTTATAAGAAAATTTACATCCCCCATTAAAACATCATCAAAATGATGTACGAGGCTTCCATGTTCAAATATTTCTTATAAGACTTCACTTAGACGCTCATCAGATTATTCATTAAAGCAAATGACAAATATTGTTATATAACATACTAGCGACCCGCCCCGGCTTCGCACGGGTAGTTCAACCAATTTGCACAAAACCTTAACAAATTCTACACCTAAACCTTCCTCAAGAACTTTCTTATTCATAGTTAAAAACTGCATGAAAATCCGTTCAGTAGTTTTTGAATTTATCGCGAACATACATGCAGAACGCGCCGGAGGACTTTGTATAATATGTATTGATTGTTATCAAATTCAACGTTACTTTAAACATGACTAACTTATATATACTGCCGAATTATGATATCAGCCACCACGTGTTTCTAGTTGTCTAACTGTATTATCGTAATACGAACACAAAACATTATTTCATCATAATTTCTTTTAATCGTTTGATCGTTCCATTCATTATTTGCTGGAACTCCTTTATCATCAAATTCTGGATTCTCACGTTTCTACGTGTCATCTAAAACCACGCCATTCATTATATTAAGCTGACGATTACAATTTAACTTCAGTCTGTTAGTTTTACTTATTCAGACATTATTACTCATATTAAAGGTAGACGAATTTAAATCAAGCCAAATTGTCGAATCTGTAGAACTTTGTATTTGATATGAATATGACACCACGTAAACAAAAAAACTGACAATTGCGCGACCTATAAAGTAAAACGCATTTGTATGCTTAAAAGTTCTGAGAAAAAGCAAAAGGAATTCTTGTCTAAACAGTATCAGCAGATGGTCCCATGGCAATGGTTTATATGTTGCTATACAGATGATTCCATTGCCATTCCTAAATACTTACACATAGTTATTTGATCCTAGTCTGATATTTGATATATAAATTTGGCATGGTGTCATTTATACAAAGTAACATGAGTAACAAATTCATAGGTATCTTACTATCACAAGGTCTAAGTCTAATGAATCTAAGAATACTAGTTTATTGATATAATTTCCCTCTAAAAAGTTTCATATTGTCTATTCATCTTGCAGGGTGGTCTGCCTTTGTCCAATGTCCAATCCAGAAGTAATTCTGAAATAGTACCTTCTCAAATAATTCCGCAATTTACTCATAATTATGTGCTTATATCTTCTTTCTTAATCTATCCGAGAAACTATCAGCCTTATTAAAAGGTCATGACTCTTCAGGCTAATTAAATTTAGGAAGATATGAGGACGAGAACTGTACAAAATTGTAGCTTTGACATGGCAGCTTCAATATCGAGTGTTTATATTAGGAGCTTGCCATTAAAAAAAGCATTAGTCTAAAAGAATGATCAGTATAATATCTAAAAAAATGAATCATCTTCCATCTATTTAGGAATAAACCAATTTTCAAGACAAGTTAAAATAGGCCACCAAATTAAGAAGCTAACATAGCTGGCTCGAAATATATTAGGAACTTGTTGACACGACGTACCCTGAAGTAGGGCCTGATGTATCAGAAAAAATCTTGTTGAGGACTGATTTAACATGGCTGGGTAAATCTTGAAATTTCATTGCAGTAAACCCAAACCACCCAACTATAGTCTAAGGTCCACAAGTGCAATAAGTAATTAAGTACAAGTACACAATCAGCCAACTTTTTGGTATAACATTTAAAACCTTTAACTGTGACTACCCGACGAAAACCCCATTATTCGCGATAGACCCGATTGTAAATGTGATTCAACTGTTTGGTGTTGGATGAGTTTTTTCTTCCAGTTATAAACATATCACAAAACTACGAAATCCAAATAATTGTCACGCCTGAACGAAGATACTTATGTTAATTTTGACCTGGAAGTATCGGCTTATCTGCTAATCACCCGTCCTCATGGCAAATTTTGAATTTTTACTAGTCTGTCAAAAATTCGAAATTTTCAAGACACCGGTCTTTTCTATCTTGAATTTTCCCTAGACCATTTTTTTGAGAAACAAATATTTATTTGTGTTTAGTATGGTTTAGTCACCATACAAACGGCATGGTAACCCTGCAATCAGCTAATCTGCGAGGGTCACTCGGCGATAGCAGGCAAGGTCGCGCTGGCGCCGCCCTGACGCGACGCACGCGCATCCAGCTGGATCGCGAAATAAACTACGAAGAATCTCGTTTTCGATTATACTGACGTTATTCTGTCAAATGTAAAATCGTTGATAATTGTTTCCCCTATCCAATACTTGTTAGAAGGAGACAATATTTAACGTTTGCTAAGTTTTAAATGAATTCCTATCGTTGATGGTTTGTTTTAAACATAGGTTTTTTAGAGATCGTTAGTCTGCAACCTGTGTAGAAGTAGTTAAAAAATTTCAACCCGTTTCTTAGTTCCCTTGAGGTTGAATTTTAAAAAATCTTTCCGCGGAGTAGACTAAAATAAATAAGAATAAACTAAGAGCTAATTAAAGCTAAAAACAATCATACTTTTGCAATCAAACTGATTATGATAATCGATCCATTCATATATAACTTATATATCAATGGATCGGATAATATAAGTACTTGTTATATTATATTTAAAACAATAAATGTGTCGCAGCATATAAGGGATGTTGCAATACAAAAAAATCGTCTACTCTTTTATTAAGTTCCTTGAAATCTAGTTGACGGCTAGCTAATGGAAGGAATGCCAATTGAAAACGACGGGCACATAATGAAAAGCAGCAAAACTTGTCCACAATGCATGCCAAGTCAAGTTTTAATTCCCGACCCAAGAAAATGCGGTCTTTGTACACGACTTTTTTGTTTTAAAAATGCTACCCTGCTGAAACGGGCTTGAGTGCATTATAGTCGATCGGTTTTTGCTTCACATATATTAAATGAAAAGCTTTGTTTTTCAGACAATCAAGACATCGATTTAATTTTAACTGGCACAAACGTAAAATATACTTAACTTCGTTGGGAATTTAATGCCAGTACTTTTCTCGCTATCTAGATATTATTGTTTTTCACCTTATGTAATTACTGTTTTTTTTGTATATCGTGCATATCTAATTCTCTATCAAATCTTTACCAAATATCTAAATGTACTTTTTACAAAATAACAAGATAAAGAACTTGTAAAATCGAGTACGCGCTCATTTAGTGTGTAGTTAATATTGGTATTGCGACTTTGTACAAAATAATTGGAGAAAACTAATAAATATATCATACAGTAATATAGTTTTATAAACAAGGTTTGTTACAAACTAAACTGTCTGCTTATTGTCGCTGCGGTTAAGTTAGCTAAAACGTTAAAGTTAAGATTAAGAATTTTGAAGTAACAAATTAAAACAAAACAAATAAACTTAAAGCTAAAGGTAATTAATGCAAAAAAGTAAAACTAAATTATAACAAATACAATATTACCCCCCACTCTGATTATCCCCCGGACCAAATGTGCCAAAAATACTGGCGGCATTACCTCGCTGAATGGCCAATGTTCAGCGGTGAGGTGGAATGGCTGGTTCAGTAAGGCGAGGAAGGAAAGCCCGTCTTGATGGTCACAATTTATTATATTTAAAGCACACACAATGTAAGCACCTGTAAGGTGAATGTGAAGGATAGATTTTGAAGTTAATATTTTTCGTGGGACTTAAAATCTCACATTATTTTTAGATCTTAGAACAGTTAGAACATGATGATCACAAATAATTTTTAAATATGTTTCAATAATATTGTTTCCCTTTAATGTTACGACATTGTAAATTGGTATGCCGACTAAATATGCGACACAATCGTTTGACATGTTAACATATTTCATTTGTTTCTCATTGGTGTGGAATGCGGCATACTCATGAACCAAATTGCTTTCAATATATTTCGGTTCAGGGTTCTAGCTGTTTACATACCACAATTGCGGCTTCCTCGTTATTTTAAATCTTGATTAAACTCTTGATGTTGTTAATAAGGTATTCAATGTTTCTATTTTCAATATTCAGCTGTAATCGGTCAAATTCGATTCTAAAACTATTCGCCAAGTCAATCGCTACTTCGCTACAGCATTTTAATGTTCGATTGCGACTTCCTCGTTATTTTGGATCTTGTATAAGCTTTTGATGTTGTCAATTAATCGTCGAATGTAATTTCTATCTCATATCCTTATCCCTATAATGGACTAGGTTAATAATAAAAATCATTCATTCAAGCATCATTGACACTTTAAAAAATTTAATTTATTTACTCCTAAAAATTTTCCATAACGGAAAAATACAAAAAGATATATGCTGGTAATTTTTGCCTTATATCCGATTGTGCCGTATAACAAGTAGAAAGATTCAATTCCAAAACTAACTGCCATGTCAATCTCTACAGAATCAGTTTGTAAGTAATGAGTGGCCATGACATCAACGCACAGCCGCCGCCCACACCACGTGTAGTACTTAGGAGCCACGTAGGTGTGTTGACAATGCCTGTTAGCATATTAATTAAGAAGAAAGCCGAGGAAATATACTTAATGCCTCTCCATATAGACGCTTGTCCGTGAGAATAATCTGATAGCGTGGTCAATAAAATTTCAAGTTTTTAACTTCTATAAATGGTGGTCCGGCTCACTAGCCACTTCTTTACATTAATCATGAGCAATATATTTATTAATTTCATTGAATTATCGACGGGCATAGTTGATTTATTGTCCGTATCTTGGTGGTGTCGCGTGAGTCGCGTCTAGCTTTGTCCAGTCGGAACCTTCTTTGTAATATCGTCTCAAATTTCCTTTATTATGGGTGCAGTAAACACATCCGGAGGTAATGTCGGTTGTCGGCGGACCTCACCTGCGCCGTTTTTTGCGGCGACGCGAGGCTCGCGACTGCCGCCACTGTTTTTGTCAACTTTCGCGACGGTTCCCACGGACGCCGCTAAATATACCGACGACGCCGTCTTAATCGTCATTCTTTCGACTTGCGTGCACTTTTTTAACCGCCGTTCTTTTGTTTCTGTTTTTTTTTTCCTTTGACTACAGGTCGACACGCCGATCATTTGTCATCCCGGCTTTTGGCAGCGCCGTTTTAATTATTATGTCATCGTGTTTCGTTAAAACTTTCAAACGAACCTGACTGAAAGATTTGCTTCACTATCTTTACTTACAGCTGTTACGTGTGCACCTGCCGCGTTTGCAACATTTTCCGAGATTTTATTGCAGGCATAAATTCACAAATTCAAAAGTCTCGCACGAATCGCTCGAACGTACCGTAAGTTTATGCTCAAGGCGTTTATTCGCGTTTCGGCGCCAATCTCGGTGCCGGCGGCCTTTATTTGTAAATGTTCTTATGAGAGCCGGCGTCAGCGCGACGCAGGATCGTTATCTTATCGGCGCCGACGCCGCGACGCTGCCCCGACAAACATCGCCCGCTAATCCCGATACAACAAAATCGGTGTCCATTACTCAGTCAATTAGCCGGCGACATTATCGTCTCGTAACCACCATTTACAAGTGATTCCATGCCCACACGCCATTTCACCTGGCCATTACAACAGTCAAAATTTAATGATGTCGTCTAGATATGACCGTATAAGAATCCATCTGTTAGCGACGAGTCGGCGGCGGCATGGCCGATATTTATTTAGCCATAATTGCTTGTCGGCTGGCTGGCGCCGGCGCCAGGCGCGCCGCGCAGCCGCCCGCGCGGGGTGGCGCGGGCGGGGGCCCCGCCGGAGGGGGGTGCGTCGGCGCAGGTACACTCACCACACTGCGTAAGCTCAACTCGATTTTCGTGATTGGTTTTTTTTTCGATTGTCTGATGTTTTTGGGTTTTGTTGGATTTGTGAATGGCTGTCTTATTATCGACGTTGTTTACGACTCTGCGGAAGTCTGGCACCGTCGTCTGTTTAAAGTTTAGGTATTAAAACACTCTATAGTTTTCTAGACGTTTATCGGTCGAATGTTTAGAGCGAGGCTCATTGACAGGCGCCTGAGCGGAACCGGTTGCTCCCGTGCTTGCGAAACTGGAAAAAATATCGTGTTTATTAGCAAAGCGATCGGAGGGGCCCAGAGACAGCTCGTAAAACCAACAAACCAGTCCCTAAATCAAGCTATATTAGATCTTACCAGGAAAACCTGGGGGCCCTAGGCGAGGGCAATACAATTGGGATTTAGCTTAATGAGACGCTTCTGCGCACTTGATATTATGTGATTCAATCTTATACTTTCTCTTGTTAGCTTTTAAGTTATACACGTCAGCAGGTTTAAATATAAGTAGTATATATTACAATTCAGCATTAGTCATAAATACCTATGAGTAGGTATTTTTATTGAAGTCCGCTTCTAGACTTTAATTTACAGTTTCTATCATTTTTAACAGTTTTCAAACAAACAATCCTTTGTCTCCAAAACGCGGTCCAATCCATAATATGATTATTGCACCATTCCACTATACCCGGGGTAACCGGTTAAACCTGGAGTTACCATGGTTACCAGTACAAATTGACACTGTGTTAACGGTTTAACCGCTTAACCCCGGGTTAGGCAAGTGGGCCTTAGTGACTTTTATCTCTCTGTACCGATTTTCTTTTCCGCACCAATTGTAAGTTTCTGTTTGGCCCAATGGTTGACTGGTAGAGAATGCCTTATGTATGGCATTAAGTCCGCCATTTATACTTGCTTGTATTGTGCAATAAAGGTAAAATTAATTATTAAATGTAGTACCGGGAACTAACATATTTATTATTTATCACCATTTGATAAATCGCTGGAAACAAGAAACAACCATAATATTAAGAATTTATGATCTCAAAATACTATCTAAGAAATGCTACAATAAATATATAAATATAAATAAATATTATAGGACATTCTTACACAGATTGTCTAAGTCCCACGGTAAGCCCAAGGAGGCTTGTGTTATGGGTACTCGGACAACGATATATATAATATATAAATACTTAAATACATAGAAAACACCCATGACTCAGGAACAAATATCTGTGCTCATCACACAAATAAATGCCCTTACCGGGATTCGAACCCAGGACCATCGGCTTCACAGGCAGGGTCACTACCCACTAGGCCAGACCGGTCGTCACTACAGTTTAAACAGAATAATATAAAGGTACATTATTGGCTCTTGCTGTAACTGAATAAATTGTATTGTAAGTAATTGGCAAAGCACAGACCAAAGCAGCGCCTTCCACGCCAAGCGGAAGATGGGCGGGGACGAATTAGTTAGCACTTATGAAGCACAACTCATCAAGGTACCTTTTCAATAAAAATGCATAGACTTAAAAATTATATATCCTGTAATTGATATGCAAGAATTCGCACATTACACACAGCGTATTTGTCTAATGATTAGATTCCACAATCACACTTCCCACTATCAAATTCATAAGAAAACAACATTTGTGGAAACAAAATTTCTGCTCATTTGGTATTTTACTAATGAGTTTTAATTAATTCTTCTAAAGAACCGCCGCCACGTTCAATCCACCAATGTAGAGCTAGAGACTAATTAACTATAATTAGTAATTCATCTCTACTTGAAACTTGCTTACATTAAATTTCAATGGAGTCAGGAATTGCAGTTTTATTCCGAACGGGCATAAATTAACTTTTTCCTGGCGACGTCTTACTGCCCATCTGAGGAGAATTTCAATTGTCTCCTTATAGAGCATTTGGCTATTAATTTACCTCATCCTGTGACTTGATGGCATCATTAATTTCTAATAGAATTTTTACGAACATTCGTTTATGAGTATTTGAGTACGTATGTGCATTGCTATCTGTTTATTGCTTATGCTTAAGTTTTTTGCAGTTGTTCTCTTTGGTTCACAATTTGGTCCAATGTTCTTCTATGTTAATGCCTATTTGCCTGAAACGGATGCCCAAAATGCCGTTACTCATATTCATACTCATACTTTATTGATAATATTAATTACATTAAGTTACATGCTACATGCGTCGTAGCACTATGGCATGCGATTGACGCAAGACAAGAAATTTAAAGACGTCAAGCGAACGTTGAGAGCTGCTGTGGCATACTTAGAATCTTAGTTTTCTATGTCCTCTACAGTTGTTTACATCTAAACAGATCCAAAATAGGTTAACCTTTAGATTAACATGGCGACGGATTCTTTCCGTATGCAATGTTTCCGGTGTGCTGGCAAGGTCCACCCGCGTCACAGTACATTCTATCCGCGAGAGTCAACGATCCCAGGGAATTGTTGGACTTGGACCAGCCGGCTGTAATATTTCAGCTTGTGCACGTAATAACCTGGATGGAAATCAAAGTGCAGATTCTAGTTGATGGACGGCCTGAGATTCTTGAGCGGCGACGTCTATCTTCTATTTATAAAAATGAAAAGTTTATCAAGAATTTTGATCGTTCAAGTTTAATTATTGTGCTTATCTTCTCACTATTTAATGCATGGAGACTGTATAAAGGAGCCAAATCTCTATGTATGAAAAGTGTCCATCAAAAAACAGTAATTAGGCGGCGCCACCATACACCGAAATACTACCAAAAACAACCTACGTAATTTGGTCGGGTTATTTGTTGCCTTATATGGTTCATGTTATACTCATGTCCCAGAGCCTAACTAGCGTCACCGAAGAGATTAGGAACTATTATTTACAGCTGAAAGCTGGTCACTTTTGCAATAGTTATATAGCCATAAGAGATTGTCTTCCTTTCTATACCGTCCATAGTATTATTGTCGGAAGTTGGAATTGTCTATCTGTTCCGGGTCTCAAACTTCCAGGAAGTCAGGAACAAAGAGTATGATTCTAAGTCAATATTAGCAAAATTGAAAAGAAAAGCTGAAATCAAATCTAACTCATGCTTTGCACCGGCGACAAAATGAGCTGTCATTAAAGTCTGGATCCGGACATGCTCCTAGGCTAGACGCAGCTGTCCGACAGGTGGCAGCACTACAGAACACTAAGCAACGCGTGGGCGCCGGCGCCGCCGCTGGCGCCACCCATGTTATAATTCGGGCGGGCTATTTCGAGCGATTCACACGCGTTCGTTTTTCGAATTTTAGAAGCTTTAGGTGGGGTGCGTTATTGTTTAATTTACCGTGGCGTTTTCACCTTTTCTACTGGATTATTTCTCTTACTGGTCGTGTATCATTAGAATTTCACACGTTTTCATTTTCAACTTATCTCTATATTTAAGTTTTATCTACATCATAACAACTTAACATTTGAATTACTTGGCATTTATCAATTTAGACATATTTATCCAATTTAACGTATTTTTATAATCTTCTTACACTGTTTCACAATAAGAAGAAGGATAAAGTTACAAGTAACATTTATGGATCAATACCTAATAAAGATAACGATAAAGTACGATTTAAGACAAAAAATAAGTATAACAACGTATGGGAAACATAGTTTATTCATCAAGTAGGCATATTACAATTTACAATGCGCTTATATATATACCTATGAATGTCAAATAAAGCTATACCTCTATAATATAGTCAATTCATAAGCTAGACTTAAAAGTGAAGTTTTGGTGCGTTCCTGTTTTCTGTCCTTGAGACAGTGCCCGCGACCCAAACGCCAGAATATTTAGCTCGCCCGCTCTGATTTATAGCATTTTAAATTGAATTTATCGTTTGTTTATTTTGCATACCGATTTTTATTTGAGATTTCTCGCATATTATGATTTTTAAGACTGGATTTCATTTTGATTTAACATTTATTTTCACATTTAAGACAAATAGTATAATTTTTAATAAATCTTTAGATGTCTTAAATCTTAACTACGTTACAGAATTGAACATAAATCATATGGAGACTATATGAAGGAGCCAAATCTCTATGTATGAAAAGTGTCCATCAAAAACAGTAATTAGGCGGCGCCACCATACACCGAAATACTACCAAAAACAACCTACGTAATTTGGTGGGGTTATTTGTTGCCTTATATGGTTCATGTTATACTCATGTCCCAGAGCCTAACTAGCGCCTCCGAAGAGATTAGAAACTATTATTTACAGCTGAAAGCTGGTCACTTTTGCAATAGTTCTGCCATAAGATTGTCGTCCTTTCTATACCGTCCATAATAAATCATTGGATAACTACTCAAAATAATGACTAGGTACTTGATCTCCACCTCCAGCGATTATAAGCGATACTAATTAAATTTGACACGCCATAACTTTTGTAATAAAACATTTAAAGAAACACAATCGCACCCATCTTTGACTGTACTTACATATGCTTAATTCAACATTCACGTACGGGTAATAAACACCAAATTCAAGATTTATTTACATACAAATGGGTTCTAAATAATGGAATACAGTCGGAAGATCTGACGTAATCCTAATCACAGTCACCGCGTTTCGTTAACCGTTTCTTTTATTGCATTAAAATCTCCCGTTTGGTTTTCTTCAACACTTGTTAAATATGTAGTATAGCAAAGACTGCATGTGACTGATTGGCCTATAGCTATTTCCAGAAGATCCGTTTGATTTGGCTTGAAGTGAACACTTACAGTAATCAGAAACTAAATAATAACGCATCGTACGTCAAAACAAGAGGTTACCTGTGAAGTACTGATTTGGGCACGATGATATATTGAGACGAGTGCATTGCTAAGGCCTAAGACTGTTTATTCATTCTCTGCCCTACCCATATCTCATACATAAGTCTACCTACAACCCCTTTCTTTTCTATAAACAAAATGGCATCTTATTTTTTTTTTTAAGGGCGAACGTCAGTTTTTCATCGATAAAGCAATCAATAAGGGTCTGGATTGACCAGTTCGCCAGTTACTCGGCGAAGGACATACCGTCGGTATTTATTGTATAGATTGAATGTTCAGATTAATTACACATGCCTTAAGCCACCGTTCTCTCTCATCAGCCGGCATTCCGATCACCGCCTATCTAATTTAGACTCTATCTAAATTTAAACAGAACCTATTATTCATTGACGGATTTCTTCAATAATTGAAACACGATATATCACGCACGCACATTGCAATTTGAACCTTGAAATTATGTAGTTTCAATTCATTTTAAATCGCGAATCGTTTGTTTAAGCTTTGACGGAATGAGCTAATGACTTGTAATTAAGACGCGATTAAAATTGCGCTTTATTGCTGAAATGTAAAGTTGGTTTTCCTTAGGCCCGTTTTGGTGGTTATGACGTAATAGTTTGAGGGGAAATTTCAGTCACGCCACTTTGTATTTATACACATTACTATGTGTACTGGCGATCTTGTTGAAGAGCGTATGATATCGCAGCGGGCTCGACAACCTCGTCGGCGCTGCCTCTAAACTATAGGCACTGATCGTTCATTCTTATTGGTTATGTACAAGACCCGCGAGCCGAGACTTCAGGGTAACCAGCGTAACATAACTGAGATCTTTAAAAACTATGTCGGATCGGAGAGATCACATATACGAGTATCAGGGGTTATCACTCCGCATTTTTCATGCATGACCTAACTAGTTAGGTCTAACTTATCGCTTATCAGTCTTATCATTTTTCGGGTTCGAAGATCGCGCGTAGTTCGGTGAATTGAAATTTGTGTTTATATATCGAACAGCAAATAATTAGCATTAAAACAATGAAAACACGGTACCAATATTCAGCAATCGGATCAAAGATAGTGTGGCTGAGTTGGTAGTTACTAGATAGATGGGCCGGGTATCGTTGAACCATAATTTTCCAATGTTGACTTTATCAAAAAACAACATTTACACTACTGGGCGATTTAAGAGGAATTTTCCCCCGCGGACGCTGTGGAATGAGCGGTGCCGAGGTTTTCTCGAAGGAAGAGTATAGAGTTCTTTTAAAAAGGAGTTTACAGGTTTTTAAAAGGTCGGTATCGCGCATTATAACACCCCTAGGAGTTGCAAGCGTCCATAGGTTATAGTCACTACTTACCATCATTCGGGCGGCTTGTTATAAAAAAAATTGTTTCCCAAATCGCTCAGCTCGCTCAGCATTTGCAACACTTGCGCACTACAGCTCCCGCGTAAGAACTGATATTATTTATAACATGATGGGTTTAGGGTCATTTACTTCGTCTTTTTCTGCTTTCAGTGCTGACTCACATTGTATTTATTGCATGCAGTTGTCGCAACAACGGGCTGGGAACGCGAACTAGTTTTGTTTGAAAAAACTTGGGATAGGCGGTTGGGCTTGTATTGAAATCAAAACAAACGATGAAAACAAATAAAATTACAGAGTACGTCTAAGCTAACTCAGTAGGTAGGTAAGTAGGCCTTATTTTATAGTACTAATTAGGGTACTGTAATTGAAGGCCACAATAACGAATTCTGTCGTCATTATGAAAAAAGTATTCGAATAAAACTATCATCCACTCGTCTTTTGAACCATGTCAATTTCTAAGACTAATTTCGGATAGTTCCTAAAATTTTTAAGTCTTCAAAAACTTTAAAGAAAATGTGACAAAGCCAAAGAAAATAATTGTAAATTTGATTTGTGGTTGTTTTGAGACTGAAGAGCATTACATTGAATTGAAACATGCTTGTATAACAATGTAATTTGTATTCTTATTGTCGAATCTCCAATGCTGCAATGCATATTATTTCAGTTGTGTTTGTTGCAGGTTCCGTCCATTTTGATTATTTTTCAAATGCAGGGTTCCATTGCAATGAACCAAATTTGGTGAACAACTTCAAATTAAAAAGGGAAGCATTAACTAAATGACCCGCCTAGGGAAAACCCAGATTTTTTTTTGACCGGTGACAATTAATGATAGAAAACGCCAATAGGGAATATTACGCGAATCTCTGCGTAGGGGGCGCCAGGGCGCCACTACCACAATCTGAGGGTCTATAGTAAAACAAGAAAATTTCTTTATATTCGAGCGATAAAGAGGCAGATAGAGACTTTTCGGATTCGCGTTTCCCGGTAGGTCCTCTGTAAGCAAACCGCCTTTATGCATCAATGTCATATTTTTTTAACTTGTGAAAAACCTGTTAAAGGTACAGTATGTATAAGTTACTCCATGGTTTACTAAAAAGGCTAGTCCTGCACTCTGGTGGCAGAACATTGCAGTAATATCCCCTATTAAAACGGAATTAAACACGTGACTTTTATCTTTTCGTTCAGCATTTGTCCATGTACTTACGATTGTCAGCTTGGCTATGTACCCTGCTAGGTATGTCAGCGGGCCCCAAAATACTAAGTACTAATACTTTTAAGTGTGGTTCAATCGTTCAATATATATTATGTGCGGTACCCAAATGGTTGGCGGCACGTACCCGGTGGCGCCAAATTGGAAATCACCGATTGCGTGCTTGGGGTTCAAAATCGGTAATTTCTGCCTCGTCCTCTGTTTGAGAGAAAATAACTACCGTTCCTTACAAAAAATATATATTTCGAGGTTTTCTTGTTGGTTGATTATTCTTCAATATGGAGTCAATATTACTCGCATAAATAATAATTAAGGCCGTTCCCTGCCACAAGGCGAAAAATCTCCTTATATGATCATATTTTTGTAAGTGACGTTGATATTCGTAGACGTGAAAAAATATATGTAGTTCTTGATTATATTATCTTTAATGTGTTATTAAAAATATAAGCTTCCGATACACGAATTATGACACTTCGCTCGATACAATTAATTCCCAAAATAACCTCTAACTCGGACTTTTAATCAAACTTTACTCGGTTATTTATTATGTGACACTATAAACAAAAAAAGGAGAAAAAATAATCTTAACTTAAATAGCAATTTGACAGCTTTCGAATTTCGATATTGTAAGGCAACGTTGTTAAAATAAATAAAAATCGACAAAATTCGATCAAAATTAACACTTGGCGCGCATGATCTTTCTCGTTCTTTCTTGTGAAATGTGACAGTGATAGCGGCAAACCGATGGAACGGCCTTAAAAGTTTTAGGTTCTTTTTTTACCTTCACACACATAATTAATTTCTTTTAACTTTTTTTACTCGTTATAGCGTTTTACAGGTTTCATTGATGTAATATTCTTATATAAAACTCAAATTATTAGAACTTCATATTTTAAACGGGCTACTCACGTTTTAATTAAATCGTATAAACGCTTAAATTCGAGTCACAAGGGAGTTTTGTAGTTAAAGTTCATATTCTTTCATGATAGAAGTAGAAAATCAAAAATTATCCATGTTGAAATAGTATATAGGGTATTTCATGATGGTTACCTACTTATTGCCCTTATTGGATGGATTAACTCTTCGTTTAAAAATAAAAGAAGGTTGTAATAGAATCTTATAAAGGTATTTTCTACTATTACTTTATTCTGTAATTTATACATATTAGATGCCAATCAGAAAACCTTAAGCACACTATAATAGGTTCAAAGACCACGCAACAAAAACACCACTTTTACAAAATTATTTCTGTAATTCAACTCTAACAACCAAAATTACGAAAATGACAGTTCCCAATGAAAATTTTTACTAGGTCAAAATATAGGTTGTCGAGGATCAAGGTTCGGTTCCCGGCGGATAATTACGGTCGGAATCCTACCTGCGCCATGTTTGTTTAACGTTCTTTTTTTGACGTAACGCGGTTGGCCTGACTGGTCGGGCGAGTTTAAAATTAGAACTTTTATTGTTTTTAAAACTGATTAATTATTTGCATAATCTTGTTCGGGTTTGGCTCTTGTTTGGCTTGATCGTGGGTATATTTAAAAAAGGTTATTTGTTCTTCTTTGCTCTATAATTTATCAAGATTCTTCAGGAATTCTTTCTTTGTTTCATTGGTCTATTCTGTAGCGGGGTTGCTTTTTTTTAAATAGATAAGTTATTGTTTAAATGTTTATTTTTTAAACGAGTTTTCAACGTCTCTGAATTCTAAACAGACCCATCACATTCCATAGGAAACTAAGTATTAAAAAAACATGTAGGTATGTAATTTAAGCATATCGTTTTTAAATAAGACACAACTGTATCAGAGAGGATTTTTGCAATAACATAAATGATAATGTTTTGTATGAAGTTATAATATTGTATGTTTGTTACAGAAATCCCTCCCCCGCCATACACGCCGTACGCGATGGATGACGTTAAAACTAAGGGTAAGTTTTAAAGTTAAGACTAATCTCTAAAAACCGAAATAAATGTCATATACGAAGGAAAAAATGACCAAAGCCTCCAGTGTCCAGAGCTGGAATCGAACCAGCGTACCCCGTTTACCGGACAGGTGCCTGAACCGCTCGGCTATCCGGTCACGGTGGCATGGGTCGAAATTTCCAAGTATATGACAATTCCCGAAGGCTTGTGGCGCCCCCTGGCCATCTCTAAGGCAGAACAGTATGGTTGACCTTCTAACTGAATCCTGGTCATTTTTTCCTTCGTATATGACATTTATTTCGGTTTATAGTTTAAATAGTAGTGTGTCTACTTGAAAAACCACAAAATTAAAATATTTTCATAGAAAATAATTTAATATATTCTTAGAATCTCTAAAAAGTTCAAGGCTTTAAGGCAACCTTAGTGCATAATAAGTGCTCATTTTTAAGTGGGGCAACTACCGAGGCCGTGTGAGATCCCATGGGACTTTATTTTACACTTAAACGAACTATTAATAAACGTATCTAGGGAACATGCAACATAGCATTTCAATAAAATCATGCTTATATTCAAAGCATTTGGTAAAAGTAACAGTTCTGATGTACGAGTAACAAATGTCAGGAAAGCTTGATTGTTCCATATTTATTTCCATTAAAACGCCTACAATATTGCTGATAATCATCCTCCCATCACTATTTCCGTTAATAAATCTCCGTTCCCACGTGCCCCTTTTATGCCCGAAACCGATTGACACATCCCTAGCGTCGGTCGAGTAGATTAAAAACAAATATATCTGCCCCAGCGTGGTGCCTAAAAACGCCACTTGATGTTTACCGGGGCAGTACACATTAATAATGTAGTTTAAAGATGGCGGAGCGCTGGAATGCGCGGTAGGGATGAGATGGAGTCGATTTCGATGCAGTTTTGATCAAGGTATTTTCGATTTAGGAGCATAGGAGAATTTCTATCTTATTTTAATACTTCAAGATAGCGTCTTTATTTGTAATCTCAGTTTGATAGAAATAGTGTCAGACAAAACATCTTTATGTAGAGCTTAAATTATTTTAAAGTAAGTAAGTAAATATTCTTTTCATTTCTCATGCTCTGAAAGAGGGTCATTGTTGTTCTAAAAGGTGCGCAGAAAATGATACGTGTCTGCACTAGAGCATTTTACGTTCTAAGTACGACTTTTTTAATTTTTTTACGATACGCAATTGAAATTTGAGTTTAAATGGATTTGTAATAAATTTTTCATTTTGATATTTGACTCTCCATTCCATAAATAACGATACTTTTGTCTGAATTGTTAATTGAAAGTACCCTCCAGAAATACTATAAAAATGTATACTTAGTCATGTTTTAAAAAAAATACATGCATTTTACTTTCCTCGTATTCGAAATGAAAAGTAGAGTGTTTAACTCGGGTGAAAGGCATCATTTCTGCCTCGGACTATTGGCGCTCTCACTGCATTCGAGCGCCAAAATACCTCGGCAGAAATGAGTGCCTTTCGTCCCTTGGTTAACAATCTACTATTATTGCACCAAAATTATACATTTTACATACATGTAAAACTACAAAGAAATATTTAAAGAAAAAATAGAACCAGGTAACAATAGGCGGTCTTATCGCTAAAAAGCGATCTCTTCCAGACAACCTTTGGGTAGCAGGAAATGTAAGATTTGTTCAGTCTGATGTTTGGGGCGATACTTATTTTGTTGTCGAATTGTTAGATTTAGATAAAATTTTGCTAATTTGAAGAACTCATTATGGGTGGAATAATTACGAAATCACAACTTGTCCCGTAAAAATGTATTTAATTTTCCATTTTTAGGACATGTGGTGAGATTGCGCTTATATTGTACAGAATAGGGATCTCAATCCCTCCACCAAATATTATCGAAATCGGATAAAAAAAAATCGGCAACAAAAAAAAAACAGCCCGACTCCTTGCAAGTATACTTTTCGTTCGAGATATTGTTCACGAATATGCATCATTCAGATTGATTTCATGTAAGGATAGTGAGATCTAAACAAAGCATACTTATTTCTAATTAGTTGAATACCCTGTCGATGGGCATGCGAGTATTTAATTAGCACCGATAATGTTATCAGTTATCGCTCGTGATTCACTCGTCTCAGCGAACTATAGAACGCGCAGGCGTCATTTTATACATAGTATAATTTATATAATGTATACAATCGGGAGCTTAGAGCATGTATAACTAAGTAGCTAATTATTTTAGTTTATCGCGGTACATGCATGCTGTTATAATATATAATGTATAAGCAGCAATTACACATAAGAGTACAACGCGAAATTGACCGGCGTGACCTCTCGATTATTAATAACAAGTTGTTTTAAATCGAAAGCTATATGATAACTACCGTTTTACCATTTGTCTTTGCGAATATTTAGTTAGAACAACTGTACTTGCAGTAGAACTGCAAATACCTACAGTTCTGTTGAACTGATGTTATTGGCAGATTTTTTATACATCTTGTATTAACAGCTTGTATTTAAATATTAAGCCAATTGAAAGGCGATGAGGTAATACTAAGAGCATTCTACGATACCTAGGGTAGCTTACGAACGTACGCTGTTAATAGTAAAAAATTAGAAACTTGACTTAAAAATATAACTAACTCAAACCTTTGCTTCTGGCATTCTTAGAAAAAAATAACCGTAGCGTTCTTAATCGATGGCGGAATGCATAAAATAGCTGGTCCTGTCAGTACGGTCCGATCAACCCTTAAAATAAATGAGGGCGTTTATATTTTTTATCGTGAGCGTTATCGACTGGGCCTATCTCTAGCGAGTGTTCCGGGAAGCGCAAGCGCCGCCCGGCTGCACATTCCCGATGGCCGACAAGCGGTCGGATGTTGTTAATGTTAACCAGTGGAACCTGGAGCTTAAGCTTAAAAATTATCTTATCAATATAATGCCAATGCATTACTCGCTAAATCTTACTTTTGTATCCCTGATTTTTGTTCGACTGCCCGATTTTGTTTTTCATAAGAATTAAAGATATCTAGCAAAGTAGGTTACCCCCCCTGGAAACCAAATATTACATACAATATAATTTGCCCCTCCGCTAGGCCTTCGACGTTATCAAAATGCGCCGCCCATGGTCGACACGCTTGGTTAAATTATTTACTCTTCCTCATACTACCGCTTAAGATAACTTTCGTAGGTTCAAAGTGTAATTGGAGGTAGTACTAAAGGTCTCGACTAATTTTGAGCTTTGATCGAACAATTATATTCCTTACACCTATTTAGCCGGCAAAATCTAAAATCGCATGTGATTTGTTGCAAGGCAGAGGCCTTTATACTGGTTAATCGATTTGCTTGCTAAGCTGTTGGAACAGCGAGCTGGATTCCACTCCGGCGCAGGTCGCAGCTCGGGACCGCTTTTGGTCATCTACCTTTCGACTTGGGCTCTGTTGACCGCCACGCTCACATGAATTGACTCGGTGGTCTTCTAATGTGCCTGAGTAACGTACAAGTTTGGCGCAGGTTTAACTCCTTAACGGTCCAGGGTCCAAGTTAAAAAACCGAACAAGTGCGAGTCGGTCTGGCACACCGAGGGTTCCGTACTTTTTAGTATTTGTTGTTATAGCGGCAACAGAAATACATCATCTGTGAAAATTTCAACTAGCTATCACAATTCATGAGATACAGCCTGGTGACAGACAGATAGATAGAGAGACAGACAGACGGACAGTGGAGTCTTAGGCCGCTTCCCCACTTGGCGGCGCGGTATCGGTGCAGTACGCAGTATTTGTTCCCGATTGGCGCAGAGTCGCAGGCGCGCCAATCAGGACGAGATAGTGCGTACTGCACCGATAACGCGCCGCGAAGTGGGGAAGCGGCCTTAGTAAAAGGGTCCTGTTTGTACCCTTTGGGTACGGAACCCTAATACACGATTCAAGCCTCAGCGCCTCGTTATAGGATGTTCATTTTTGCCGTATTATATCTGAGTGTGCCCTATAAAAGGTTAAACACGGGTTGTCGAAACACAGATTATACAGTTTTATAAGAACATTGGGACATCTTAAAAATCCATCTCTATATGAAATGTTATTAGATATTTATCTTGCTTTTTGGCAAAGAAATGCTTTCAAGGAATCATAGATTTCAGCGTAATATAAAAAATAAATACTTCACACTATTCCCTCCTAGTAAAAGAACTATTAGAAATGGCTATTAGAAATGGGACTCATAACTTTCCTCAGCGTCAATTTTAAGTCCCGGAAGTAAACAAGGCTCCGATGCCTCCATCCAAGAAAAAATTAAACAGGTTAGCTCGTTAATAAATGTACTATGTATGTACTATGTACAATGATGTATGTACTATGTACAATGATGTATGTACTATGTACAATGATGTATGTACTATGTACAATGATGTATGTACTATGTACAATGATCGAGCCTCGAGCCAGACGGATGGAGGAAAATCCCGTGGCTTGTGGGGAAACCAGGATTCATCATAGGGTTTCCCCTTTTCGCCCCTCTGTCCGCCGCGATTCGCCATTTTGCTAATATTTTCTAGTAAAATAGGGGAATAAGATAGGAATGTTTTGTTACGAATAGTAAGTAGGCATAATCCCTGATTTGGAGGTAAATATAAACAGATAATTTTTAAAATGCAAATAATCTTGGCCTCTAAAAATTTAGTTCGATTTAATGATGGTACTAAAAGGTATAGGTATCTCTTATTAACAACAAACTGGACCCTCTAAAGATATCTGTATATGACGTAACATTAGATATTTAAAATAAAATAATAATACCTACTTCTGATCAACGCACTGTGTTTAACACAAATAAAAAAGATTAGGAACAGAGGTTTCAAAACAAATCCCAACAAGTAAAATGAGACGATTTCAAAAAACACTTAGCCCGCTATCGTTTTCCGAAAACTAATTGATTCAATAGATAGGAACGCAGTTTCCTCTCAATGGACCTTATGTTTTTCTTTCAAATTCCTTTCGGCTCCATTACTTGATGGTAAAATCAAAAGCGTTCGTTACTCACCTTAGTTTAGAGTTCATTTTGAAAGAATCCGAGAGAAAAAACAAAATAGACACCTGAAACGTACAAGTAAAACAAAAGCGTTCATTACCGTTCTTAAAGATAGCTTGTTAAAGTTCAATTTTGAATAATCCAAATGCAAAAGAATTTACAATTTCTATATGCTTGCATTGTCAACTTTAAATCAATGCATTGAAGTCTAATTTCAAATCAAATACCGCAGAATCGAAATGTCTTCTCACGTGTGTTTCTTCGAATTCATTCATTTACATCTCCGAGTTTTGAAATTCGAATGTCATTCGAATTTCAGCCGTTGGTCTTTGAGTGTGTGTCGTTTAGACGCTGGAAGATTTTGAGTCGTATCGTGTAGGTTTTAAGGTAGATTTGGGGTTGTGAGTTGTTTAGGTCCTGTTGCTAAGTGCTCTCGTATCGGTAGTGATAAGAGTCCATTAATGCTATCATGGAAGCGCCGGCTGTAGGACTATAGGTGTTCCTACGCGCGTCCTAACATGCAATTTCAGACTTTTAGACGTTGGGATACAAGCTGAATTCGAGTGACAGGTTAAATTGATACTTTTAACCTATACTGTGGGAGTATGAGAATTTCATTGATTATCTGTTTACAAAGTATGTATGGTAGGAGGCATCCTCTGCGCTCTGCGCAATATAATATATTAAATCGAATGACATATTGTGACTGCAATTTTAAAAACGAATTGATTGAAAAGGTTTTATCAGCAAGTTAGAGTATTTTCCTGTGTGGAAGAAGATCAGCATTTGAAGCCAATTTTTTAACATTGATATCTAAAGTCTTAATAGAATATTTAAATTAAACTACAAGGCAAGAATATTTGTCAGACTACTAATATAGAATTCATGCTCTTTACTTAATGTGAAATTTGTCGGTTTACTTGACTCGATAAATAACTATTAAATAAAATAAAAAATTAAACCCCCTACACATTATGCCAAAAAAATCAATTTTAAACCAAAAATACCTTACATCATTTTGAAAAACAGCTGATACTCTTCAATTTTTATCAAACATAGCTTAGAACTACCGCAAAGAAATTTGCTTTCAGATATAAAAAAACCGCATAGAAATCGGTCACAGATAGACACACAGACAGTTATTGGCGTCAAACATACCCCCCTTTTTTGCGTCATTTAATTAAAAACAATAATGAACAACATTTAAGACATTAAAATAACATCTTGATTAGAACATGGCTCCCCAATGAGGCTGGATGCATTAACACACAGTAGATTATAAAACATTTCTCAAAATCAAGCATATTTTATATTTTTTATATCTTCCTGCCCTGTCTTATTTTAACAAAGAAATCTCGACTATTATTTGTGTTTAAGGTACATTTTTCATTGAAATCAATGATTATCTCTCTAGGAAACAGTCATCCTTCTGAGAGTTCTTAAGAGCGCTTTTAAGTTTTGGATGGGTTTCGATAAAAATACACTAACAATAAAAACTGGTTACTTTGTATAGCAATTTGTGTACAAACTGACTCGTTTTCATTGCTTTTGAGTGTATAAGTGGGTAATATGTTAGTGATATATTTAATTATTTCGTTTTAAAGGGTTAACTGTATTTTTATTTGTATTTTACATTATTTTTTATTGAGGTTACTGTAAAAGCTACTAACGGTAGATTTTTATTGTAAAAACATAAGTAGAATTATACTAGAATAAGTAACAGTGTACGCAAAGGGCATTGGAGAGAGCTATGCTCGGGGTTTCTCTGCGTGATGGAGTCAGGAATAATGATATCCGCAGTAGAACTAGGGTCACCGAAATAGCTCGCAGAATTGCAAACCTTAGGTGGCAGTGGGCGGGGCACATTGCTCGCAGAACTGATGGCCGGTGGGGCCGGAAGGTTCTGGAGTGGCGTCCGCGTACCGGAAGACGAACTGCTGGTAGGCCTCCAACGAGATGGAGCGACGACCTGGTGAAGGTCGCGGGAATTCGGTGGATGCGAGCGGCACAGGATCGGTCGGAGTGGCGAGCCTTGGGGGAGGCCTATGTCCAGCAGTGGACGTCTATCGGCTGACATGATGATGATGATGATGATGAAGTATTAAGTAAGCCTGATATAACTGAGTAGTTACATTTTTTAGGGTTCCGTACCCAAAGGGTAAAAAGGGGACCCTATTACAAAGACTCCACTGTCCGTCTGTCTGTCACCAGGCTGTATCTCATGAACCGTGATAGCTAGACAGTTGAAATTTTCACAGATGATGTATTTCTGTTGTCGCTTTAACAACAAATACTAAAAACAGAATAAAATAAATATTTAAGCTGGGCTCCCATACAACAAACGTGATTTTTTGTTTATTGCGTAATGGTACGGAACCCTTCGTGCGCGAGTCCGACTCGCACTTGCCCGGTTTTTTAAAAACGTGTATAGCGTAAAGTAAACAATAAAGATATAACTACTAGTAAAAAGTCAAGTAGAAATAACCATAACACAAAAAAAACAAATTAAACAAAGTGTAGGTAGTGTACAACTTGGCCCAACTACAAGGGTTCCGACCTTACTATTTTGTTTACGGAACCCTAAAAACGGAACTTCATACGACGGGTCGCGTGTCCGAGGTGTGGTCCATTTAACACGTCACAGTTGATTTATGGCCAGAAACAAACCACCTAACTGGAGTTTCGACAAAATTGTGCATTAACGTGATTACTTTGAGTTATGGGGTAAAATAAAAGTTAAATCTGGGTTTTAAAAAAGTGCAAAGTGAAAGCAATAAAAATACTTTACTATTATGTTTTTGTTATTTTCATTCCACTCTTTAAAACCTATTTCAGTTAAATGCCTACAATCCGAAAAAAAGTTTCACTTGCATCGTGATTTCCTAAAACCATACATTTTTTTTTGTCGCTCTTCTTAGTTAATTACCAAACCAAACAAACACCTACATATTATGGGTAAAACGGACAGCCCCATGTGCAGAGCGTGCATGGCAGAAGAAGAAACAACAAAACATATTCTCCTAGACTGTAAACAGGTAGAACTATATAGGAGCAAATACCTAGGGAATCCATGCACACTAAAGGAAGCAACTAGCAACCTGAAGACCTTGCTAGGCTTCGTGGAGGAGCTGGGGTGGTTAGAGTAGCGCTACCTCGTTTCACGCAAAATAGGCACATTGGATGTCGAGTTCCGGAAAATGCCCAGCAAAACTAACTAACTAACTAGTTAATTACCATTATTATTATGGTTTAGGTGCTCATATTATGGGACCTATGTTTTCTGAAAGTTTTTTTAAATTTATTTGCTTTTTGCCCCTGACTTTTATAATAGAGTCAACCAAAGTATATGTTATGAAAGCTAGCGATATTATGTCTTTCGTTATCCGCTTACCGTTTGTCGTTGTCACTACCACGGCGAGGAAATTCACACGGCTCTTTCAGGGCTGTCGCTTGCTAAGTTGTTGATATGTTTCAGTTCTTCTTGATTAATTTATCATTATTGCCGTTTTTGAATTAGCGGAATTATCATACTCGCACTATTGCTGTAACCAATGTAACACCAAATAATAATAATTGAAAAATCAAAAATTAATGGCTCAACCATTTTAAAATAAAAAGAGAATTACATGTACAACATTTATTTACATACAAGATATATACAGTGGTACTACGTAAACGAAATTAATAACTAGCTTAAATCTAAAATAGACCCTTGAGGCATTGTACCAAGGATGCTGGCGGCATTTCCCCGCTGTATCGCAATGCTGATACGTTGTGCGAGAAAGCCGCCAGCTCTTCGGTCACCAGTTACGTCAACCAGACGCTTCGCGATTTCTGCAAACAACTTATGTGCGCTGGGACCCCATGGACCTAGAGTTTCAAATAAAAATAAAAATGACAAAAAAATCACCTAACTACCGAACGTGCTCACAAAATTTCACGAAAATCTGTCGAGAAATGCGATAGAGGATTACAGACGAAGCATTTTTGCTGAAAGTTTCGGTCGTGCTTCGCTTGGTCAAGAGCAAAAACCTATACTGTGGGTAACTCCGTCACAGAATAAGTAATAGTATTATGGTATTATCATACAGAACGGCCACGCACCGCCCCGCCCCGATTCGAATTGCCTCGCCCCGCGACAGCAGATTGATGACCTTTTGCCGACCGCTCAGTACTGTTTTTAAGCAACTTACTCACACAATGACTCATGCCGCGTGTACAGACGTGTCGTTCACACATAGAAACGCAAGTGATTTTTGATGTATAGCGTGTCCGCCCTGTGACTCCGTTTAAGATGAATACAGCCTAAGGAAAAAACGTGCCTCGGAAATCAAGAAAATTTTATTCTCGCACAGATGGCGCTACCACCAATACCAACCTTTGGCCTATTCTTGGCTAGATGGCGTTGACGGTTTCGTTTGTTATTTAACAATTTTAACACATATCAGTGAATGAACATGGGTCAAAATTATATAAAAATTATAAATACAAATGAAAAAAATCATTCATCCATATATGTATACATTTTTGATATTTTTGTTTTTAGTTTTAATCGTATGTCGATAGATGGCAGTAACTGTGACTACAAAATTTATTATGACAGTACCGCTCTATCCCTATATATTCTCTTTGATCAAGAGTCAAGAGTAAGGTGTGTGACATGACGGCAGCCCTGTGCGTCGGCGCCGAATAGTTGAAAGCTCAATGACACCGGCAGCGGCCGAGGAATGCCCACGTAGCTTTTTATTGCACTTCCCGCTACGCTCGGCACTACATCACTATTTTCTATTTTTTTTAATGCTATATACTAACCTATCGATTTTACAAACTATTCTTGATTTTCATTTGTTTGAGAAACAATATTTCTTTACATCCTTTTAAAACCTGACAATATTGTTTTCACATCACCAATTCGAAATAGGGTTTTTTTCTTTCCTGCTAGGAGTGATCAAAGTGGCGTTTTTCTTCCCTGCTAGGAGGGATCAAAGTAACACTTTTCTGTTCTGGGACACTATTTTTACATTTTTTTCACATTATTTTTTCAGCTTAAATAATAGTTTTAAACATTATAATTACCTTAAAGGTGATGTGAAAAGCAATAGAGGTGTCACATGGTAGCAAAAATATTTCCATCTTGGGCGTAACACACTTGAATCCCTCACTACGCTTAGGATTCTACTTTAGAACCCCTCGCTACTTTCGGGATTCTGTTATAGAATCCTTCGCTTCGTTCAGGATTCAAATGTACGCCCTCGCCGTAAATATGTCATTTTGCGCCCTTGTGACACAATCTACTATTACATCCTTTTAAAACCTGACAATATTGTATTTAGCTCTGAGATAAGTGGGATAGGGTCGCTACAAGCAGCTTAGCACCGATACAATCGGGCTGCAACCTGACTGCAATTTCTATGGGAACTGCAAACCGACTGCACGTCAACTGAAACGTCGGAATGCAGTTCCCATACAGTCTACAGTCAAACAAAATATCGGTACCGTTCATGGCAACGACTAATTTCAAAACATAGTTTAATGGTATGCTACGCAATCCCCAATTTAAATTTTACCCTCCCATTGAAAATGGACCAGCCAAAATGTATGAAACATTTCAGGGTTAGTCCCATTGTAAAAGTTGCTCAGCATAATCCCAAAATCTCCCTGGCAACGGGAATGCACTTATTTTTTAGCCAACGTGTGGATCTATATGATTCGAAATAAATAAATAATTGAATTGAATTGAAAATCATTGTTCATCTCTATCTTTTTGGCATTCTTTTTTGCAAAATATCAAACCAAACTCCAATCAGTTCAGCATTTTGAAAATACTTTATTTCTACATCATGTTTCGGTAAACTCAAAGCTTCACCATGTGTGACATTCCAGAGTCCATTATTATGTAGAGTTAAAAACAGAGAGTATGTTGTTAAACAACAGTTTCCTCCAGTACAGAGTTATTAGACCGCGGGCCAGGAACAGATTTCATGACCAATCGCCTCCCGGGCGAAAACTTGTATAGTGGTTAATGGCTATGTATGATGAACCCTCGTGAACGTCAGCTGCCGCTCCGTTGGTGGGTTGAGGAATGGCAGCAAATAAACTCTATAAAAATTTTTTTGTCATCGCCTCCCGCTTGATACTTTGTCAGATGATAGTTCAGATGCTATTGTAAATAAACAATATCGTCAGCCGATTGTATCGCTGTGGAAAGACCGTCAGCTGGTCACATGAACATGTAAAAAAGAAAATTATTTTTTGTCATAGGCGTCATCGCCTCCCGTTTGATACTTTGTTAGATGATAGTTTAGATGCTATTGTTAATAAAACAAATCGTCAGCCGGTTGTATCGCGGTGGAAAGACCGTGTTACGCGCTTCGGTGGCTGCCATTCCTCAACCCACCAACGGAGCGGCAGCTGACGTTCACGAGGCGGGAGGCGATGACTAACGAAATTTGCGCCTGGCTCGCGGTCCATATGTCATTTACACGTGTCGGCATTTCAAAACATAGCATTTCTACATGAAATGTTGAGAGCAGTGAGGCCCGATTTGACTCAAGAATGTAATAGAACGTACTAACAAATTTTCTGACAGGTGATGACTCTCTTAGAGGTTCAAATGCAAAAAATCATTTCTGGACCGTACCGTCAACCGGGGTGAAATGGGGACATAACATAAAATGTAATTTTCCTGACATTTTGTTAATAACTACCCGCAAAAATTGTATCATACAAAATTTACTATTATTTTCAACCGTATTTATATATTGTATGTTACAGATTTTATTATCGAAATCGCAATATTATACAGCTAATTTCAAATGTTATATGTTTCATTATGTTATAAATTAAGAAATGTATCAATATCAAAGTATGTTTTAATTCATTATTGTTTTGTATTATGAGCAGAATAGGTGTGGTCTGAGTTTTACATAATTACAACGTATATAAGCTATATGACCTTGATTTGGTGATTAAATGCTAATACTTGTGTACGTTTCTTGATTATATACTATGATATATGATATATAAGCCTAATATAGACTGTTTTTATACATTTTAAGCAATTAACTTTTCTGTATTGTGTGGTTCTTTTAGTCAAACGATCATTGACATACTTTAAAGAAAAAAATGTCATAATCAAATGTATAGGCAGTTATTTAACTCTACTTGACGACAAGTTATTAATTTAAGTAATTCAGATTCCTTTCTTACTATTCTCCATTTAATATATTTATTTCAGTTTTTCTTTTCCTTTTTCACCTATTTTATTTATTATTCAAATATTCATAATCATATGGTATGTGGAGAGTGGATGGATGCGAGTTATAATTTTATAAATCACCCTTTTGGGGGAGATGAAATGAGAATGACACATTACCCTGCAGGCGGAGCCACAGACACGGCTAGTATAATATAAAAGAAATCACACATCACCAAAATAATTTATCAGTACGGAACCTCGCAATAAACAAGTGAAAGACGATCTATAAAACCGTCTACGACGCGCCCGTGTGAGTACGCGCACACACGCATGCGTATAACCAATAACGACATATATCTATAGTCAAGGCTAATCTAATCTCGATCTTATGCAACATTAATTAAGTCTATAATCCTGGAGTAACTGATCTTTTGTTTTTGGACCGCCTCTCCACAGGTGTCCTTATGTGATGTCATCTCAAGACAGGTCCTATAGTCGATATATGATCATGTGTTTTTTTCGTTATGTCAGGATTTTTCCTTGAGTTTTTTGGATAATAATTTAGACTATATTTAAATCAGTCATTGATAAAGGCAAAAGCCATAAAGAGGCCTACCTAAATGAAACTTTATTTTTGACGTACGAAAGTGAGTCACAGCTCGTTAAGTTTTTGCTACACGGTGTCAAGCCGTTTTAAATTAAACTAGTACCTAAGTACAAATAAAACAGTTAATAGAGCATTAACCCTTAGATCCCATCTCCCAAGTCAAATGCTTGGAGGCGTATTATTGTTTTCCTTTATCGAGAGCGCATGAGCGCTCTTTTCTCAGCACTGAGCCATAATTTGCCTCCCTCCTAATCCGGTATTAGTATTTGTTTTGTACCTACTTAATAGAATATTGCTCTTACAGGAGTGTGAGTACAGCAGCGGTATTATGGTCGCATTTTTATCACCTGTCATGTCATGCTCATGCGTCACTTTCGCACTTACATACTTGTTAGAACGTGACAGGCATGGTGACAAATGATAAAGAACCGACCATCTTAGCCAAGGGCCTGACACTCTTAGATAGAGAAAGAGAAAATAGTGCCATCCGGGCATCTTTTCATGGTCGGGTTATGGCATCATAGCAAGGAAGCCATGGCGAAATACCGAAATTTATAAGAGTGAAAGAGAAAAAGGATTATGCTGCCATACATGAAACTGTCAATACATGAATTGTCTTTCTCTTACCCCTGGTCGCTCGGTTTCATGTCTATAACTATTTGTATATGATCTGCCAGCTACCATTTTTTTTCAGCTGAAATGCCAGCTGAAAAAAAATGATCACTTTGATCACGTCACTTTTCGTCGCATCTGTAACCCCAATAAACTTTACAAGCTTTTTTTGTATGTAGGTATAAGTTCGGGTTAAATCGTGCAAGTTAAATTAGACACACTTCCCATAGTTCGATTGAGCTAAAACTTGACATACAGTAAGTAAATTTAAAAGTGGAAAAATTACTGCCTTGGGTGAGACTTGAACTCACGGCCTCTGGATCAAGTTCAAGTAAGTTCAAGTCTCACCCAAGGCAGTAATTTTTCCACTTTTAAATTTATTCTAAGCTTAATAGCATCGATCGCAGTCGTTTCTGCTTGTTAAAAATTAATACAGTAAGTAAGTTGGGTGACAATGCACCATCAATCAATCAATGCATGATGTATACAGAAGGTCATATAGGAACTCTGTGTTGACACAACCTAATTGTGTTTGGGTTTGTAAGAATTGTCTCATTAGTTGCCTCATTATTGTTCACAACGACGGGACTTAATCGCGTAGAATTCAGTTTTAAATTTTCGTGGACACGCAGTCCCCGTGGTCTCGGAGAAGACTGGCTAAAGCCAACGTCAACAGGCGCGCGAGTTTTTCGGACTACCCGCACTTTGTCTAAAAAAAATTATTTAAAAATTTAAACTGTTTATTACATAAGAGGTTTGGTACAAACCATCTTAACTCAGTTACAATCTCTATATCTCTATAAATCTGTATTAGTTTCCTGTTGAAAGAAAAGTACAATCGGCGATAAAAGCAAGTTATTTTGACGTCTTTTAACAGTGTATGTTTGTTTGTTTTCAGACCACGGAGAGAGCACAGCAGACGCGAGGAGGACGGACCATGAGCGGCTAACTGCGGGCTCTCTCGCCACTGACGGTGAAGGTAACCACCATACTATCCTATCTACCTACTATTTTATCACCAAAACTAAGCCTTTCAGTGTCGAGGCTTCATACGAATGAGTACCGAGTAAGGCGCTTGATGTGTCGCGCTTGCATCACACCGCCATGGCTGCTAAAGCGGTGGAGTATGTACACCAGAACACTGGTATAACACGCTAAGTGTGTTCTACCTTCAATCGCGCCACTTCGTACACTTCAACTATTTTGTGGTGCCGTGGACCGCTTCAGGGGATGGCGAGTGCGCTGACTTCTGGTCGAAGCGAGATCTTTGGCTAACCTGAAGAGGTTTCCCCAAGGGAGTATTGAACGAGTTCTTCAAAAAATTGAACAGATTTTTAAATAATCGGCAACGTGCATAGTACCTAGTAGTAACTGCATTTGCAAGCATCTCTAGGCTATGGTGATCTTACCAACCGGCCTGCTTGCAAGTTTGCCACCGGCGGCGTGTTATATCAAAAGTATTACAAACATTGACCGAACCTCGCCTGCACTACCTGCACTCATATATTTTAACATAATTTATCTATTATGTAAGTAGGGCTAGCCCTTTATTTATAACCTTATAAAGCAGATAACGTCACGTATGGACAAACACGGTTTAAAGTTAAATCTCGGAGCAACGGCCTCGCACTCGAACTTAGTTCCTGATAATATTCGTAACTAGGTGAAGATACGCGGAGGAGAGTAGAAGCGGAATTTGAACTAGAATTTGCTCTTGATACGTACCAATACTCTGCCTCACCACGATACATGTTTCGTTCTTTACATTCCGTTTCCGTCATTAAAAGTCTACTTATAAAAATGGATACGGTATGGAAGTTTTTTTTATTTGTTGGGCCTAGAGGTTGAGAAGCTAGAACAAGGGTCTCCAAACATTTTGTTTCCCCTTTCACTGGCCGGATTTTATCGAATTTGGCGGACTAAATTGGGAAGCTAATGATCATAATGTATGTAAACATGTCGCTAGGTCTCTTCGGCAAATTACTTGCCGTCAAAACACAGCGAATTGCACCAGCATGATTCGCCTAGAAGCCCAGGGCCGTGGCACCACGTGTGTAACCTTGACGATCGATCGCCGCCGCCCCGGCGCCACCACGCCGGCGGCGTGGGACTGCGATGTCTACTGGGAAAGGTGGGATTTTGATTTTGTGTTGTCTGGAGTCTCCTGCGGGCGTAGATCGTTTATGAAAAACCCTTATCGAAGAATGTACTGCAATTATTAGGACCCTGCCTACGAATCAGGAGGTCCCGAGTTCGAATCCTGCTAAGGGAATTTATTTGTGTTTATCACAGATTCCTGAGTTAAGGATTTTATCTACGTATTTAAGTATTTATATGTAGGGTCGGCAACGCGCGTGTAATATCTCTGGTGTTGCAGGCGTCCATAGGCTACGGTAACTGCTTACCATCAGGCGGGCCGTATGCTTGATTGCCACCGACGTGGTATTAAAAAAGATCTATCTATTATCATGACTTTCTGGTACATAGAATTTTACCCAGATCAAATATTTAATAAATCGATATCCCGCAGGTTTGCTTATGTTAATACCTACTATAAAGACTGTTATCATACTGTCAGTCTGTCAAGTTACAATATTTCGACTGTTTTATGTTCGCCCTCTTGCTATGACCAATCACTGTCTGACTAAAACCCAGGATGCGGTAATCTCTAAAACAAAACTGGCTGGCGTTAAAACGCTTTCCATATGTTACACGCCAGTTAACGTGGACTTTCTACCTTGGCATGCTCTGCTGGAACCGAGATCGGACAACAATGAGTGATGTAATCCCTAATATTAAAGCTGCTGTCACGTCGAGCCCGGATTCCTTGCGGGGTTATAAATAATAACTTTGAACTCACCTGTTTATGCACTTGCGTGCAGTTGAATTACAGCAACCATTAAAAAAGCAGCTCTAACCATTAAAAAAAATACATGATCGAATTTAAACTATCGTGAGACATATTAACTTAACGAACTTAGCGGTTTCACTCACGTGTTTTTAGTCACTCGCGCGGAAATGGAGACCTAGGCTCTCCGAAACATGTCGCGCGAGTGACTAAAAACACGTGAGTGAAACCGCATTTAAACTATCGTGAGACATATTAACTTAACGAACTTAGCGGTTTCACTCACGTGTTTTTAGTCACTCGCGCGGAAATGGAGACCTAATAGGCTCTCTGAAACATGTCGCGCGAGTGACTAAAAACACGTGAGTGAAACCGCTAAGTTAGTTAAAATACATGGTGTTTTTCTGACGTTTAGCTATATTTCGTAGGTGACCCATATTTATTATGGGATCAATAATTCGTGGGATCAATCGTGAAATCGCCAAAATTGGTTGTCTCATAGGGAATGTCGACACCAAAGTGACAACGTGCATCAAAACTAAAATAATGTATGGAAATTGTCACGTAACTTTATGTAGCATCTGTCAACGATTTCGTAGATGTACGATTGTCATCTTCGCTAAGGCCCTCTGATCTCGAAATGTTTGAAACAGGCAACTACTTTAGATTTTGGCAATACACTTCATAGTTCATTAATTATTTGGCAGGCGCCATGGCTGTGAATATTTAGAAACTTATTTTATTTTTCCTAATTCCAGAGAAAGGCACATGGGAAACGGAATGGTGCCGGCTAGCCTATTGGGAGCTGGCTCGACGCGTAGGCCGGCAATTCGGCGTGCGCGTGCGCTGCGTCGACGTGTTCGGCGGCGCCGGCGCCGGTCGCGCCGGGCTTTGTCTCGACGCGTTGGAGGACGCCACAAAAGCTGATCAGGTAAACAACCCTTAACAGAAAAAAACACGCCAAAAAAACACAAAGACAAAACAAAAGAAGAAAAAACAATGCCATAATTTTATGTTCACTTCACCAAATGCAAGACTCAGTCTAAATAACAACAAAACAGCATTGTTTTATCGTTCAGGTTTCATGGTCTTCATTAGCAGTACCCTTAACCAACTGGGACCAAACAATAAAGTTGCTTTAGAGCCCGCCCACTAGCGTCGCAATTGCGTAGCGACGCCATTTTCCATAGCGCCGACTAGACGCTGACGCCCAAAAGACGCTAGTGTGGGGTTGCCCATAGAAATAACGGTTGCTTATAGGTGTGCCTTTAATATTTCAAGAGTTTGGATTCTGTTTATCCGGGATTCCAGTATAAGATTCTGATATTATGACAAAAGGATCAATTTTGAATTATACTGTGTAAAAAAAAAATAGTAAGCTTAAGTACATGGTTTTAAAATGTATCCACACATTGTAAGAAACTTTAATCAGCTTTATCTAATAGTTTAAAATATAAACTTAAGCATGAAGGTATTATGCAATTAAAGCACTTGTAACCATTTACGGAATAAATGGTCGTCAATTATCACATAAGGGTAATCGTTCGGGCCGTTTGAACCGGTGGCAGATTTCCTCTGGTGTTTTTAATTGAAGCATGTACTTAACTATTAGCTGACCAATTGACCATCGGTCAACTCTACGACTTTTTAAATAAGGGTTACGATTCGTCAATGGTACAATAAAATAGTGTGGATGATGATTTATCAACAATAAGGGTCGGTTGCACCAACTGTTTATGTCATCGTTAAAGAGTTCGCTAAATTGTATTGTATGGAAAGTTTCATAGTGAACCACCGCGGCGCGCCGGGTGACGTTGATCAGTCTGTCAAGTGCGGATGGTGCAACTGGTACTAATTCAGCCTATAAACGTCCCATTGCTGGGCACAGGCCTCCTCTAATGCGCGATAGGGCTTGGGCTATGGTCCCCACGTCCCATTTGAATTTCGTCGCGGATGTATGCAATTTTCTCACAAATCTCGATGCGTTCCTTCATCGAAAAGCTAGTGGTAAATATCAAATGATATTCCGTACAAAGTTATGAAAACTCATTAGTGATCCAGGATTCGAACTCGCGAGCTCCGGATTGAAAGTCTGACGTCAGATCCATTCGGCCACTATCGCTTCCGTATATCGCAATCATGTATGCACGTAAAAAGATAAAACTGTTGCGCCGCGTCATTTTTAATTTGGAATTCTTATCTTCATCCATACACATTTTACTAAACTCGTGAGACCTAAAACTTACTCCCTTAAGCCGTTCCATCGGTTTGACGCTGTTACTGTCACATTTCGCAAAAAGAACGGGATTAACGGGAAAGATCATGCGCGCCTAGTGTCAATTTTGATCGAATTTTGTCGATTTTTATTTTTATTTATTTGAAACATTTTAAAAACTTACCTTACAATATCGAAATTCGAAAGCTATGAAATTACTATTTAAGTTAAGATTGTTTTTTCTTCTTTTTAGGGTTCCGTACCCAAAGGGTAAAAACGGGACCCTATTACTAAGACTCCGCTGTCCGTCTGTCCGTCTGTCTGTCACCAGGCTGTATCTCTTGAACCGTGATAGCTAGAGAGTTGAAATTTTCACAGATGATGTATTTCTGTTGCCGCTATAACAACAAATACTAAAAAGTACGGAACCCTCGGTGCGCGAGTCCGACTCGCACTTGGCCGGTTTTTTTTTGTTTATAAATATATAGTATCACATAATAAATGACGGAAGCGGAGTCTTAGTAATAGGGTCCCGTTTTTACCCTTTGGGTACAGAACCCTAAAAATTAAAACAAAATTATGCATTTTCATACAAGTTTGACCCCAAATGTTTTAAATACGGTCCTAGTCATTTTAGCATATATTACATAGCAGTTAAACAGATTTTTATGATGAACTGACCAGGGATATATGATCACGCGCCATGTGGCGGAATTTCATTGGAACTAAATTTTTCACACTAAACTGAACTGTCACCACATACAAGAGAATAACAGCGCCCTCTCGACAATGATGATATATTTCTGGTCGGGTTTTAATAGCTTCTTCCCGCGACTTCGTCTACGTGAAATGATGATGAAGATTGATAAAAACTGTCCTATGTCCTTCCCCGGGCCAGCGATCCAGCGGTTTAGGCGTGAAGAGGGAACAGACAGACAGGCAAAAATAGTTACTTTCACATTTAAAATAGGTATAGGGTCATGCTCTGTAGAAACAGATGTTAATTAATAATTTTCTACGAGAACTAACGAGTTTATTTTGTTCCAGGTGAAGAAGATCCGATCCAAAATTGGTCTGGGCGTGACTCTCTCCCTAGAGTCAGACGGCGTGTGGCTGTACAACAGAAGCCAGCAGCCTGTGTTCTGCAGCTCCCCCGCGCTGGACGCGGCCGCCGCCCGGGCCCTGCTGGTGTGGCGCGTGCCGCCCGGCCACTGTCTCCGGGTATTCGACCCCGCGGCGCCGCCGCCCGCGGTCTCCCTCCCGCACGTGGGCCCCGTAGATCCCCGCTCCGTCCGGATCTCCTTCGCCAAAGGCTGGGGCCCAAAGTACTCGCGCCGTGACGTCACCGCCTGCCCCTGCTGGCTCGAAGTACTCCTAGCCCCCCCCAGCTGACCCTAGTGCATATAAAACTTTATACGGTATTGTGTTTTTATAAACGTTTTTACGGACGCGGTGTTTATGAACTTAACCAATTATTTATGTGATGTTAAAATTTAAATAGGTTTTATGTGGAGAGGCCTTATAACCAGTGATTTTAATGAATTTATTGTGTGAATGTATTCTCACGGGAGACGCGGGACGTTAGGAGAGCCACCATTCTCATTACCGCATTACTTCATGTCATTACCATGTCACATCCAGTCATTACCATGTCACGCCATTTTTCGTGAAGTAACTCGCTGAAATTGGAGAAGCCAATTTTTTGTGGAGTGCGAACTATTGCCCCTATCCGTAACTGCGTTTTCTGTGAGCATTGCTCTGTATCACATGTTTACATCTACAGATATGTCAGTTACATTGTTATGTTTATGTACTTTTTTTTTCCTGTTTTTAAGGAGTAATTTTTAAATGATCACATATTCGTCACGACGCGAGGTATTTTTGTAGCTGATATATTTGTAGTGGCAAGTCCTGTGATACATAGCACTTTTGAAAGTCATGATATTTATGAGGCCTTACTGTCAACGCTGTATGCACCATGTATAGTCACCTATATACAATTGTAAAAATTGTATTATGTATAGCACTCGACTTAAGACAACGCGAGACTGTAAATAATAAATTAATACTTACAATTATGTACTATAAATATGTAATTAAACTATTTATATTTTAAAATATGCCTTACCTTAGATTGTACAATTATTTAAGAGTTAGTGTATAGAGTTCTTTTTGTACAGTAATTGACACTGATGTATTGCGAAATAGTTTGTTTAATGTGAAGGCTGTGTAAGCATTTTTAAGCGGCCTTGTGCCGAGCTACACCGGGAACCATGGCGATGTCACTAAACAGTGCTGACATTCCTGTCAACCGACCGACGTGACACTACTCTTAAACTACGAAGATCTGCCAATTTTATAATAAAATGATTTAAAAATAGATAGGTAATGTCTACAGAATAAACATTGTGCCTTGCGTTGTATTCAAGTACCTATAATAAATCCAAAATTTACGTAGGATACTACTGTCAATTTCACTGGCCTATAAAGTTAAGTCTTTACATAGTTATACAAATGTTTGAATGGAAAAGCTCGAATTTAAGGGTAAATTATATACATAACACGCTTTAGGACCGAGTGAGTCGATGACAATAAAGTTTATCTAGTCTTTAAAGGTCTTGCTTCGTTATCCGCGGCTGCCGTCTCGGCCAGGGTGACTCGCTTTCAATGTCACTACCGTTACCGCTTGCGGTCACTACCGATTTCACGATTTACTATTTCTGTGTTTAATTTTTTGGCATGTACATGTGCAAACCAGATGAAACCGATATCTATTTTTTTCTTTATGCAGGAGCATACCTGCTTGCATTTTGGCCGATTCGGTAGGGCGTAGTTTTTTTACGTAGATACAAAATCACAAGTAGCCGGTCGGTTAAATCCTTTGGTATAATTTAAACGTTTTTTTAACACTTACTTTTCTGGATTCTTGTTTGAAATTTTCATTTTTTGACTAACGATTTGTACACTTCTTTCTACTGCTGATTAACAGATTAAGAAATGACTTGAACTGTGCCGCTAATAACTATCTTTGTTGCGAATTCTGTGTAGGTAACATTACTAAGGCACTGCTCAATGTATTCATTGTTTCATTCCGGCCTAGCCAAGACTCCAATCGGTGGCAAGGAAACGGTTATGTCTCTCTGTCGCATTTATATGGAAATGTGATATAGACATTACCGTTTCGTTTACTACGATCCAACGATTGGCATCTTAGCTAGGCCCTCTGAACCAATAAGCTATCGCGGCTACATACACGTATAGCTCCATTTATTAGTGACCAATAGAAAATCTTAAAACAATAATGACCACTGACCAATACTATATTTAAATCAAATTTTCGTCACACGAACTGTCCAAGTTTAATTTTACATAAAAAAACTGTTTTTAAAACCGTTTAATAGGTCTATAAAATGCAATAGTTTTGTTAAAATATTATTTATAATGGTAATAAGATGCCAGTAATAGGTAAATTTAACTGATAATAGCCATTAAAATTTCAGTCGCTATAGAAAATTGTGGTCAGTATAGGGAAGACCGGATAAATAATTTATTGCTGGGAAGACCGTCATAGGGCATCGTATTTGTATGCGTACGTCGCTGACACAGTCCGAAAATAAGAGATTCACTTCTACTCTACCGACCAGACATCGGAGACTAAGTGGAATATAAGTACAAATGAAGGGTACACGGAAAGAACATGTCTAGTCACTTTGACAACATTTTGAGTTATCGCGGTTTGAAAGGAACGATGTAGGTAATTAACCATATTATATTCGTGTATAGGTGTTTTTAAAGTGAGACAAAAAGGAGTTATATTTATAATTGCAGCGGTAACAGAAGTTGTAACTAATAGTTCATTAAGGGCTCTACATTTTGAGATTAAAATCTCATTTTCCAAACTCAGTTCTCATGTTCTTTCCGTGTACCCTTCAAATGCAATGGTTAAAAGCGACGAAAGAGCTAGACGGTCTTGTCCATATTGACCTTGTTAAAATTGTGCTTCGCCTCTTGTTTACGCGGTCACAAAATGTTTTGTAGCATAATGATGAATTCAAAGCATTAGGTAGGACCGAATGTTTTTAAAAAAATAAATATGTGCTGTTTAGTCATTGCATTAGACTGATGTACGCCTTAACAAATACACGTATTTTTAATCAATGTATAGAATCCGTGAATGAGCAGAGATCGGATTTTGGGGGGCAAAATTAAATGACAGTCTGGCGGTAATTTGAAAGGTGATAAACTACATTATCACTGACTCAATAATAATACCAAAAATAACACTTCCAAAGCTGGGACGGATCACTAGTTCGGTCAAGGAGTCTAATTTCAGTATCATTTCGTACCTTGTCAAAGTGGCGATAGTATGAGGTCACTAGCGAGTTTCACAATGATAGTCACTGTGACAAGGTACTGATACTGAAATTAAATCCTTTGACTGAAATTGTAAAAGTATCGATAATATAAGTTATTATAACTGTCATTGAATTTCGCCCCCTAAAATCCAATTTTTGAAGATGTCTGCATCGATTTGGGAAGCGACAAGAGTGTGGCAGTGCTTTTATAAAATGTCTTAATTCTATGAAAATATGACGCTTATAGTGGCGTTGTTACACTTTGTCGATGTCAGATAGTTGCACACTTAGCTTATACGGATTGGGAATCCACGCACAAAGTGCACTCTACACAACTTACATACATTACTTAAAAATATGTTGATAATAAAAAATAATATAAATTCTAAATAATGTAGATAGGTAGTAATTGTTATCCCTGATTAAGACCTAAGTTGTGAGCGCCTGAGATCAAAATGGAATAAAATAAAAGAACAGATTATTTTTAAACTGGACTTTTAATTATTTTTTATCCCTAGCCTGGACGGTTGACACAAACAATGGAATAGAATAAAACAGGAATGACAAGAAGTTTTCTTAGGCATACTATACATACATATTAAGAAGAAGAAAGAAGAAGAAGAATATATTTATTTAAAAGAAAAAAACCTTAATAATATTCGACAATATCCAGTGGCCCCACACTAGGCAATGCCTGTCACGTGGTAGCCGGGTTCGCATTAAACAACCAAAGGTTAAGTAAAAAACTAGGTGACATTAATAGAAGTAATAATTAAAGAAATTAAGTAATTTAAAGAAAGAAAATGAAAGAAAAACTTTGTCTCTGTGTGTGTGTGTGTGTGTGTGTGTGTGTGTGTGTGTGTGTGTGTGTGTGTGTGTAAGTGTGTGTGTATGTGTGTGAGTGTGTGTTGGGTTGCGCATGTATTAAGGCTACAGAGATAACAGGTACACTAACAACAGTTAACACTAATAACAGTTCACAATATCACATTCCTAGACTAAATATGAGTATGAGTATGTAGATACACAAACTACTATAAATGACAAGTCACATAACACTAAACTTCATATAAGGAGCGTGCATGAACTAAAGGGGGCAGCATAGATGTCAGATTTTTGGCGCGAGGCGTAAATGTGAAGTTTAGCTTCCGATGGAGCCCACAAGATGGCAGAACCTACTATGCACAAGAAAACGTACGAGAACGGTAGATGGTAGCACTTGCTTTGGCAATGTACATGTTTATGTTTCCGATTCAGGCCACAAGATGGCAGACCCTCCAACGCGCTCGGTCCCTATACATTTTAGGCAGTAGGTACCTGGCAGTATATACAAATCGAAAATACGGCGAAACGTGCCGAGAAAAGATATGCTCTGCCTTTTGCCCTTTGTCTCGTCTTGGCGGGGGCACGGCCGTGCCCCCAGATATAAAAATCTCATATCCAAGCTTTGTTTTGATATCCCAGATAATAAAACGCTTAAGGCCTACTGTCCACGACGCGTAGCTGCATAGACGCTGCATGAATACGCAGTGCAGCTGCCATGCAGCCCGGCGTACAGACGTTGTCCACGAAGCGTAGCGTAAGCGTATCGTAGCCTACATTTCCTTTCATTCGTGAGAATGTCGTCCAACGATGAAGACGTTATTTACAAAAACTCAACGTGCTATTCCTTGCGATGTAGCCCGGCGTATGACATGCAGTACGCCCAGCGGCGTGAAGCTAGCATGCAGCGTCGCTGACGCGACGTTGCCGCTCCGTCGACAGAGTTGTGCGGTTTTGTATGTAGGCTGCAAGCAAGCGTACAGCAAGCGTACAATGACGAGTACGCGTCTATTCAGCTACGCTTCCGTGGACAGTAGGCCTAAATTTCTTCAATTTAGCATAAAATTGGTATAAAACGAAATGATTAAGGTAGCCAATGAACCTCTTTTTAGTTTCAGTAATATAAAAAGTGTGTGTGTAATCTTTACGCGCGATTGAAGTAAAACTTATTTGACGATGACGTTTATCGCTATGTTGGCACTTTGACGTGTGTCCTATTGTGCGTGTGTCACTACTGAGCGTTACTTCCGTCAGAAAATCTGAGTTACCCTCTAGTCGCGCCTAAAGAAGTTTTACTCCAAAAACAAAGCTTAAGCTAGATTAATCCAGGTAAATTTTATTCCAATTTCTTCAACGTTGTATTCGGTAGCAGGAAACAAGCAACGCCACAAACTGAAAACAACAAAGTTACGTACGGTTAAGTTATAAAAGTCCGAAGAAGTAACAACTGTATAGTACAATTACTTTTTCACATCACCAATTCGAAAAACGGCTTTTTCGTCCCTGCTAGGAGGGATCAAAGTGGCACTTTTCTTCCCTGCTAGGAGGGATCAAAGTAACACTTTTCTGTTCTAGGACACTATTTTTACAGTTTTTGCGCATTATTTTTTTAGCTTAAATAATATTTTTAAACATTATAATTACCTCATAGGTGATGTGAAAAGCAATATGTGTCACATCAAAATTATTTCCATCTTGGGCGTAACACACTTGAATCCGTCACTACGCTCAGGATTATATAATAGAATCCCTCGCTACTCTCGGGATTCTATAATAGAATCCTTCGTTTCATTTAGGATTCAATTGTACGCCCTCGCCGTAAATATGTAATTTTGCTCCCTTGTGACACAATCTACTATTTTCTTTGGCATGAGCAAATAATGGCTAATTTTATTTATTTAATATAAGGGTTCTTGATGTTAAAAGAGTTAAGCTATTTAGGCTACAGGAAGTGATAAAGAAATACATGATTAAGCATATTTTTATCCTTCCCAAAAAGTTTATTAACCTAGTGCTAGAATTAAGAATAGCGCCATCTATCGTGCATCCTTTGAACTCGCTCGTTCCGTCGTATGCACGCACGTAGTTAATTGCGTTGAACAGAAATGCGCCAAACTAAGTACTACAAATTGTACCCTATCATAGTGAGGTTTGGTGAGGTAAAGATCAAAATATGATAACTTAGTGTTAAGAGGATTTACTAGATGTCACTGTTAATGAAAATCGTTGATAACGGGGAATCCCTTAATAACGTTGGCATGTTGAAATATTAGAACTAAAATTAGCTAGTGTGTCCAAGCTCCCGAGACCGAACCGATTTGGTAAATTATAATTTTTTGTGTTAAAGGATTTTTCCAAATCAAAATCAAGTCACATCAGATGTATTTGTCATATTTGTCATCAGATACACTACAGTATGGGGTTCTTTAATAAGAAACCGGCCAAGTGCGAGTCGGATTCGCGCACGAAGGGTTCCGTACCATTTGGTTATGGCACAGGGCGGACACGTTATACATCAAAAATCACTTGCGTTTATATGTGTGAACGGCACGTCTGTACACGAATCATGCGTTATAGTGTAAGTTGCTTAAAAATAGTACTGAGCGGCCGGCTAAAGGTCGTCAATCTGCTGTCGCGGGGCGAGGTAATTCGAGTCGGGGCGGGGCGGTGCGTGGCCGTTCTGTATGATAATACCACAGATTATATAATACTATACTAATAATACTATTACTTATTCTGTGGTTATGGCCACAGGTGGTCTGGCTCGTCGCGGTTAGCGTCCAGTTCAGTGCAGCGCCTGATTTCAAACTGACGTACCTGGTTTCAAACTGTTGCTGGTAACTACTAGAAGGCATAAGAAGTATTTACCAGCTAAGACGGTGCAGATGGTGATGAAAGGTGGAAGGCAGCCGAAGTCGATGAGTGCGGGGAAGGTGACCGTCCCGGTTATGGTGCCCATGCGTCCCATCATCAGGAATGTCGCCATTGCCATCACCCTGTAACATAATGATATTTTTATAGGAATTACAGGGTGGAAAGAGCGGAGGCTGCTCTCGACGTTAAAAATGTCCAACCTCATTGTCACCATAGGGGTTGAATCACCGAAAATTCTTTTTAGGTTTCCGAACCCAAAGGGTAAACACGGGACCCTATTACTAAGACTCCTCTGCCCGTCTGTCACCAGGCTGTATCTTATGAACCGTAATTGCTAGACAGTTGAAATTATCACAGATGATGTACTTCTGTTGCCGCTACAACAACAAATACTAAAAAGAACGGAATCCTCGGTGGGCGAGTCCGACTCACACTTGTCCGGTTTTTTAAATACCTATCGCATGTTTGTTTCAATTATGTTTGTAGACATTTTTTTGGAAAGACAGCACATTCATCTAGAAATATAACATTTAATTACCTACTCAATAAACTACTTCAATTATTTTTTCAATTAAGCCCAACCAAGGGAGAGAATTCTAGCTGCGCTTTGTATTTCAGAACAGTTTTATAGGTACTTATATATTACAGACTAGCCTGCCAAATCGCACCTCGTCCCTGTAGAAATCTTCAAACTTTTTCAACCCAACGTTCACTCTCTTAGGGCCACTTGCTCCATTCAACTAACCCGGGGTTAACCGGTTAAACCTGGAGTTACCATGGTTACCAGTACGTATTGACACTGGGTTAACGGTTTAACCGGTTAACCCCGGGTTAGCGGGACATTGTAAAGAGTATGTATTGGTGCTGACCTGCGGTGAGTGTGGTAGTACATTTAGTGCAAAAATAGGCCACGATCCAGCCAGCCAGAAAAAAACCCAGTCGCCGAGGCCGAAACCGGCCAGGACAGGATGATGATGATGATGTATTGCAATGTTACCTGAGAGAAGTAGGGAACAAGTCCACAGTGATGCTGGACAGCGCAGCCCCGCTGAGCGACGTAAGCGCCAGTGCTGTGGTCATCAGAGCCACTACAGCATCAGCGCTGTTGCCGAGGAACGGCATCAGGATGACAATCACAGCGCCGATGATGCTACACGCCGCGGACACTTGCTTCTTACCGCACCTGGAATTCACAAATTTAATATGCATCATACTGAAGAGGTTCAAACCCCGGCTCGTACCAATGAGTCTTTCGGAACTTATGTACAAAATATCGTTTGATATTTACCAGTCGCTTTTCGGTGCAGGAAAACATCGTTAGGAAACCGGACTAATCCCACAATAAGGCTTAGTTTTCCCTCTGGGTTGGAAGGTCAGATAGTCAAATGTCAGTCGCTTTCGTAAAAACTAGTACCTACGGCAATTCTTGGAATTAGTTGCCAAGCGGACCCCAGGCTCCCATGAGCCGTGGCAAAGTGCCAGGACAACGCAAGGAAGGAGAGAAAAGATTGAAGAACGACTAAGTAAGGTAAGGGCCACTTGCACCAATCACAAACCCGGGGCTTAACAGGTTAAACCTGGAGTTACCATGGTTACCAGTACAATTTGACACGGTTAAAGGTTTAACCGTTTAACCCCGGGTTAGTGGGATGGTGCAAGTGGCGCTAAGAGTTATAAAACATCTTGTTTTGATAATAAAATAAAATGTGATAGTTTATATGTTTTTTCCTCCATCACGCAAAAATCACTTAATAGATTCAAATCAATGAAACTGGCACACAGATAGTTTATAACCTAGAAAAGGACAGGATACTTTTATCCTGGAATTCTCCTCCTAAGAGACTGAATAGATACAACTCAATGAATCTAGCACACAGATAGTTTATAACCTAGAAAAGGACAGGATACTTTTATCCTGGAATTCTCCTCCTAAGAGGGTACAGAATCAGAATCAGAACATTTATTGGTAAAAGCATTATAATTTTACATGTCAGGAATTGGGTAAGTAAATAATATTTATAACGAGAATACTTAGATATCAAATTAGAATTCTAGACTTTCCTCTCGGGCCATTTCGTATTATTTATCTGTGATTGCTCAATAGGAAAATTCACCCTTTTTCGCTTTATACAAGATCCTTACCGATTAACCAGCATTCCTCCAATCCCATAGGTTAGTGCAGAGCCAGCGCCCACTACAACACTGTGCATATACGTCATCATGTCAGTCTCTATGGGCTGGCAGACTTCCTCAACGACAGTGACGTTAGAAGGAGCTATGGCCGAGCAGAGGCTTTCTGATGAATCGGAGTTGATCATGGCTGCGAGCTGGGGGTACCAGAGGCGAAGCGTATTGGACCTGTCAATAAATAGTTTAACGGGTTCATAACCTAGTAGTGAAATCGCAGAATATAGCTTCAGGTTAGGTTTCGAATAGGGTAGTTGATAATTTTTTTAATGATATCAGTCGATCAGGTTTGTTTTGAGGATCAAATGTCTGTATGGGACCCATTGTCTTAAATCAATACAAAAGTCACAAATGATGGTCAAAGTCTGGCATTGGCACTACTGAGCAAACGCTCTAACACAAATGGCAACACGTCGTGACGTCACTGTGTCACTATGCTTAGAAGCCGTTCCGATGTATAGAAAACAAGGAAATTGCGATTTTGTCGGTGAAATGTTGCGTTTATGTATGTTGTTCCCATACAATATTCGAATGGTACCGTTATTTTTTCCTTATTGAAAGTTAGGTGGTTGTAGAAAGTTGTAGTTGAGGTCTTGTATTTTTTTATTATTCCCATATATTTTTTAAGTTTCCAATTTATTGTGATAAATTGCTCATTTTCTATCTACTTAACTAGATTTAGTTATGTGTCAAGTACCCTATTAAAGTAAGGGCATTTGTTTGTATGTTTTTGACTAATATTTTTTCCTGAATTTCCTGAGTTATGGAAGATTTCTATGGATCTATTAATTATGTAGGTACCTACTTAAACATGTTATTAAGAGTATGTAAATCATTTGACGCAAGATTAAGTTCAGGTCAAATGACAATGTGCTGAGAACTGTACTCATATTTGGCAGTTATTTATACGATTACCGATTTTGCCACGACGTCATGTAGAAATGGAAATAGTGGTCAAACTCAGACCCACAAAATAGCTAATAATGTATCAAAAACTTTTGGATCTTACCCAAACATGTTGCAAACGTGAATGGCACAGATGAGAGCTAGCCACTTGACGTGGGGCATCCCAAAGAGGGGGGCCAACTGTGCCCAGCCACCCCTGAGTGCTGCCACACCACTTGCCTGTTTCTCTGTTTTTTCTTCGACTAGACATTTGATCTGCAAATATGAGATGAAGAAATACTTATGAAAATAGTAATGACTAAGGTGATTTACTGATTTAGACACAACTTTGGGAACAAATCAAATTATTTTACTAAATATTTTGATTTGTGATTTTAAGTAGTCACACTACTATATTTATCTCCAGTTTACTGATTTAGGTTTACTTCAATTGTGAAAATTGCAAATATCTACAAAACTAGAGGCACTTTCTCCTGCAGCAAGCAACAGTAAGTAGGATGCATTGATCTTTGAGTTCCGTGACAAAAACGATAAAAACAGAGGGTACCGCGAACCACGTTCGACGTGTTGCCTCACTTGCCTCCCTGTCACACTTACGTACGAATTTACAAGTGCGACAGAGAAGCAATAGAACGGTATGTATAGGCCCTCTGATCCCAGAGATTCGTCAAAATCGTGGCCGTCTATCCAACCCGTATGTAGAATAGAATAGAATGGATGGATGTCCAGTATAGGATGGAAAAACATGAAAAATGCAGTGTAGTGTCTTTTGTAAGACAATGCTTAGTTTTGCCAAACCAATATACTTATTGTTTATTTTTCAATTGGAGTTTGTTATTTTTTATTTTCTTTATTTAGAAACAAATACTCTCTTATATTAATAAGTTATTGTTACAATATAGGGTAATAGACTTATAAACCTAATACAGTTTCCTAAAAAAGAGTATGAAAACACTTCCTGCAAATCTATTCCCAGTCCACTATAACTTGGATCTTTTTAAATCGAGGGTGAATAGACATCGTTTAGGTAAGCATGATCCATCCTAGACTGCATCGGCACTTACCATCAGGTGAGATTGCGGTCAAATAATTGCCTTTTTGTAATTAAAAAAAAAAACAAAGGAATACTGTGAGACTGTATAAGTTTTGTTTGAATAAATATAATAAATAAATATGACTTATATAAGTACTAAATTAAACTAGAAATTGAAATTAAAATAGAAATCTATAAATTATTTGTCTATAAATTATTCTCATCGTGGATACCGGAACAACAAAAATTACCGGATAATCCTCCTTCGGATTTCCCGTATTGAGCCTGTATATCTTCCTAAACACCTCCATGGCCTCCTCATTCCGGCCACGCGACATTAGGAACTTGGGGCTCTCCGGCAGAAAGAGGAAGACCAGACCCGTGAGGAGCGGCATTAGAGCTGTCGCCAGAAGGAACAGGTTCCAGGAGTGGATTACTGAGGACAGAAATTTATGGGTTAATTATTTGAGCTATTTTATTCGCTCAAACCAAAGATAATAGATATTAGTGTAGAGCAAAGAGGATATAATAAGATAGAGCGATACTGTCATAGTAAATTTTGTAACAGCTGTAAATTCACTGCCATCTATCGACATACTTTAAAACTAAAAATGAATATTTATAAAAATATTTTAACATGTATTTGTATATGGATAAATGATTTTTTATTTGCATTAATTATTTTTATATGATTTTGACCCATGTTCATTCACTGATATGCGTTAAAATTATAAATAAGAAACGAAACCGTCAACGCCCTCTATACGAGAGTAGGCCAAAACTAGTGGCGCCCTCTGATCGAGAATCAAATTTTCGTGATTTTCGAGGCACGTTTTTTCCTTAGACTGTATCCATCTATTACGGAGTTATATCTATCTTTGGTATAGAGTGTTATTGTCATAGTAAATTTTACGGATTAAACGGATTTAAACTAAAAATTAAAACGCAAATTGTAAATACAGAGTGTCCCTGACCCCGGCTTTAACTTTAGGGCTCGATTCTACTCCCTAAACTGAGCTACTTTTATTACGGGACCAACCCCGAAATCGCGAAAAAAATTTGACTTTTTCATACATTTTGGCTGATCATGTCGACGTTTTCTATGGAAAAGCCAAAATTTGTTTTGCATTTTTGGGGTCGGTCCCATAATAAAAGTAGCTCAGTTTAGCGAGTAGAATCGAGCCCTGAATTTGTAAGCACTCCCCATCCCCAAGTCCCCAGTCATGTGTAAGCACTCCCCAGGCGAGAAAGGGTAGTGTGGTGTTAGCGAACGTGTAGAAAAGGCTAGTGGTTCTTACCGAATTTCTCAGTGATATTGAAAGTCCAGTCATGTGTGAGCACCCCCCAGGCTAGTAGGGGTAGGGTGGTGTTAGCGAATGTGTAGAAAAGGCTGGTGAGCAGGATGACGCGCGCGCGCAGCTCCGTGCGGTGCATCTCCGCCAAGTATGAGATCAGGACTGCGAACGGGCCGTTAAAGCTGGGAAGCCAAGAAAAGAAAATTTAACAGATTTTGAGAATATAGATATCTAATTCAATTAAAATTCATTTATTTCGAGTATCATAATGACTCATACTCGTACATAATATGCAACAGTAAACTTTAGCGTCGATTCTGAAATTTAAAAATCAATGGAAATTAAGTCCTGCTCAGTGTGTTTGACAAAACAGTAACTTACAGGAACCCGCTGGCGAACCTCGTGACCAGCAGCACGGGGAAGTTCTGGCTCATGTTGGCGGCAACCTCGATCAGCCCCGCGCAGAAGAAGCCCCACACCATGATGCGGCGCCGGCCCATGCAGTGTGTTTGACAAAACAGTAACTTACAGGAACCCGCTGGCGAACCTCGTGACCAGCAGCACGGGGAAGTTCTGGCTCATGCTGGCGGCAACCTCGATCAGCCCCGCGCAGAAGAAGCCCCACACCATGATGCGGCGCCGGCCCAGTGTGTTTGACAAAACAGTAACTTACAGGAACCAGCTGGCGAACCTCGTGACCAGTAGCACGGGGAAGTTCTGGCTCATGCTGGCGGCAACCTCGATCAGCCCCACGCAGAAGAAGCCCCCACACCATGATGAGGCGCCGGCCCATTGTTTCCGACAAAACAGTAACTTACAGGAACCCGCTGGCGAACCTCGTGACCAGCAGCACGGGGAAGTTCAGGCTCATGCTGGCGGCAACCTCGATCAGCCCTGCGCAAAAGAAGCCCCACACCATGATGCGGCACCGGCCTAGTGTGTCCGACAAAACAGTAACTTACAGGAACCCGCTGGCGAACCTCGTGACCAGCAGCACGGGGAAGTTCTGGCTCATGCTGGCGGCCACCTCGACCAGCCCCGCGCAGAAGAAGCCCCACACCATGATGCGGCGCCGGCCCAGTGTGTCCGACAAGAACCCCCAGATCATTGCCGATGAGATCATTCCTGGAACAACAGGTATATATTTAAGAAGTATAACACTTTAACTATAAAACTCCCGTGAGGCTCAAATATATTAAATTATTTAAAAACGGGTCACTAACGAAGACGACTCAGGGAAGACGTGTCGTTGCTCCGTGAAGACGATCCTCGTAAATTGGATAGAAACATGTCGAGCTATTCGACTTAATAATACTTGAGTGACCCGTTTTAACATAATTTAAGAAGTATAACACTCTTACGCTCTTACGGTAGAAGTTCATAGGGTGCCTTTCTAAGCCGAGCTAAATATTCGCTGTCCTCGGGTGAGGTTTCGGTGTGGCGTAGTGGGAACTAATTTAGCTGTGGGCGAAGTCGCATTTGCGAGGCCCTTTTCTTTCAATTGTAATAAAAAGGGTTGGCTTTCGCGAGGCCCACTTAAGTGCGAGGCCGTGGGCGAGGGCCCACTTCGTCTACGCTTACGCTCCTGTACTCGGTGGCTCAGTTGGCAGAGCGATGGGCTAATAGTGATCCAGTGGCGAAAGTTCTAGCCTCGCTTGGGACAGTGAATATTTCCACTTTTAATTTATTTCTAAGCTTAACAGCAGCTCCAAACGGGAGACGTTTCTGCTTAACACAAAATTATTTTAGTAGGTAGGTACCTAGGTATATATATGTTTTAGGATTGCAGACCATAACAACTAACAAGATTTTCTTAACGGTAACGGTTTTCAAGTATACGTCGTTTTCTTAACTCGTGTCGATTTTCGTAAGAAAAAGTGATTGATTCCAAATCCACTGAAATAACTCAGAAAAAAGACCAACTGTAAATTATGTAGGGAAAAAAGTGATGTCTAAATAAATTACCAACTATAATCAACTAGGTACTTTTAATGACCCTGGAAAACAATATATTCATCAGAATGAGAACCGGAAATTATTTTTAATGACAATGGGTGACGTATAAATTTACTTTTTTTTTTTTATTGAAAATTTAACAAAAATTATAACATTATAAGTACCTTAATCTAATGTTCGCCAAACTGTGAAACAGTTTGTTGGCGGTAATTACATTAGTATATGTTCTTGACTCTTGAGCAATAGTAATCAGAAAACAAACTTTCCCGCAATAATTTCAGCGTCATTTACTTCATGTAACTTTGCGAATTACCGGCCATATTGTTGTCGTGTCGTGTCGTGTGTACACGCTACTTTGTTTACCTACTTTACGGCTAGATAATTATTTAATTAAGATAAAGTTCTATGATATTGGTAACAAACAATTAATATTCACTAAGCAGTCATAATTTGAATAAGTAGATAGTTACCCCTTTTTAGGGTTCCGTACCCAAAGGGTAAAAACGGAACCCTATTACTAAGACTCCGCTGTCCGTCTGTCTGTCACCAGGCTGTATCTCATGAACCATGATAGCTAGACAGTTGAAATTTTCACAGATGATGTATTTCTGTTGCCGCTATAACAACAAATACTAAAAAGGACGGAACCCTCGGTGCGCGAGTCCGACTGGCACTTGGCCGGTTTTTTTTGGAATGTTCCTTTGTTATTTTTAATTGAAAATAACACATGTTAATATAACTTGCAACAGTCAGCTAAAGCTTATTTACGTACATATAGATCTATCAAAAAACATGCATATTATGCTTCCTGGGTGTGCATTTATCTGCTTGTAATACCTAGTCCTTTTCTATACTTTTTCAACACACTTGCTCAAAACGTTTTTATTCTACCGATTTTTGGCTCTGAATCCTAGATATTAAACACGCGTGCTCTTTCAGTGTATTATTCCACTCGTGCTTTTTCATTATATTATCCGACTGAGTTAAGAAGCTAACTGATTGCTAATAATATGCATGGAAAGGGAGCCCTCTTTAATTGGTCGGACTGGCGGGCACGGGCGCGCTCCTCGCGCCTGCGCAGTACGAGTATGACAAATGAAACACACAATACTAACTGTTTTAACTATTAAAATTTGATTAATATGAAAGTTTCTTTTTTTTCTCGCAAGTGTGTTGAAAAACGTCGTATGAAACGGGTATAAACTTAGCACACTTGTATCATAATGTACCATAAAGATTGATTCACCAAAGCTAGTGCTGATTTTTATATGAAGATTTTAACAGTAGGTAAAATATAACTCGCGTCAATACTTATGAAACAACCTATATACTAGTATACTCATATTGTATATGCCAGGCAAGTTATCCGTACTATAAATCCATTATAAATATAACATATTATACTTAAATGCGAAATTAACTCTGTCAGTCTGTCTGTCTGTTACCCCTTCACGCTTAAACGACTGAACCGATTTAAACGAAATTCGGTATTAGTCATACTTGTTATGGCCATTTTTTGCCCGGATGCTGCACTTCATGATAAAAGCAAGCCGCTTTGCACAGTGCTAGTAGGGACCAAACTGAGTGATTTGACCCGCAGCAGCGCAAGTTTCACCCCTTAGGAACAGAGATGGCGCCACTTCTTTAAAAAAAAATTCAAAAAATTCTACAAGCTAAACCAATGAACCGATTTAAATGTTTAATATCTCAAATGAAAGCTCATTATATACATTACTTTTAAAAAAATACTCAAAAAATATATACTGATTATTTTCGATAAAAAACGGCATCTTAAGTTTTTTTTTTTACTCGATTGATAGTTTTTACTTGGTTTCTCAAAAAAAATGTATGGAACATGAATAACTTAATGCATGTATATATTACTGAATAAATAACAAGTATTATAAAAAAAGACCGACACCGATACCTCTCATACTTCACGAAATATAAAAGTTTTAATGTGAGTATAAATTTCTTCAAAATATATTTCAAAAAATTTTACAAACTTAACTATTTGACCGATTTCAATATTTAATATCTCAAATAAAAGCTCATTATATACATTACTTATAGAAAAATACTCATAAAGCATATACTGAACCCTTTTGGCAAAAAACGGCATCTTAAGTTTTTTTTCTTACTCGATTGATAGTTTTTACTTGATTTCTTAACAAAAATATTATGGAACATGAATAGTTTAATAAATATATATATAGTACTGAGTATATAAAAGTATTACAAAAAAACCCGACACCGATACCTTTCATTCTTCACGAAATATTTAAGTTCAATTATGCACGTTCTTACAAATAAATCCTTTAAAAGAAATCTTCAATCGCAGTAAGTGCACTGATTTTAATATGACATGTGTCATATGAAAAGATATCACCCAATTTATTTTAATAAATTAAAATTTATAAATAAAAACTGAATAAAGTTTTTTCCTGGTGGTGAATTACAAAAAAATATAACAAATCTAAAATTAGGAATTATTTTTATTTAAAGTGACTACATTTGTAAACAAAAAACTTAAATGTCCTCTTCGGGTTCATAGTTCATATTTCATATTTATTTATTGCAACCATGGTTTTATAGGTATTACAAATTCTTGGTAGTTCCACATGGACCCCGTGGGGGCATAGCAATATTACATGCATACTTAGAATGTAATCTTAAATCTATGTGTATAATATAAAAGTAGGTCAATTTAGTAGTTTCTATACATATAAGCCGAATTGAATCAGATAATTGTCAGTGTATTAAATACAAAAATAAACGGGCAACTAATTATTATTAGGTGATGTCAAATTATATGGTTCACCGGTAGATGTAAAACTGAAAAAGAAAAGTCGTTTTGTTAAGTACTCATACCATTCCAATACTACAAAATTACTGATCATACATGAACTGGTTGCTGTCGATTACTGTTGAATTATTTTTGTGCCTAGTTGATAACCATTAAACCTACAATTTTGTGCCAGACCTATAATTAGTGGTCAGCATGCAAAATAACCCTGGATTGAAAATTACATTAACTTACTTTTGATTTGTACAGCCACATTTGCATGATTTACTCTGGGCTGTGCATGGCCAGCTGACGCGACGACACCCACAATGCATAGTTTCGCAGCCAGATTTGCAGCCACAATGGTCCAAGAGGCTTAATTGAGACCAAATCGCTGTAACTGCCGACCATTCCGGAGTCCAACTCTCTTTTTCCTCAGTCCATCCCCAAAAAGATGTACATGGTATGGAAACTTCTGGTTTCACAGCGTTTCCCCATATATGGCCCTCTTGGTAAGCTGCTCGAAGTGCATGTTTATAAAGAGCAGCTGATGTAGGTGGCAGGGTTGGCAGGTTCTAATTTCTCGGCCAAATCAGATTTGTTCCCTGAACGACGCCCTCCATTGACTGACAACGAAGGTGGACAAATTTGGTTTTCGTGCTGGAAGAATTTGTTCAGATCAAGCTGCCTTTCTCTGGCCACTATAAAAAGACGGGAAAATAGGAGTATGTCAACTTTTAAGTTTTTGATTTTGTCAGTTGTCAGGTGTGTAACTACATATTTTAATTTTAGTATAAAGTAACCCTAGAAATCTATGTTATGTCTATATTATTGTTTGGCCAAACGGAACACATAAACGTAAATGAAGTTCACAAATATTTGTTTGCTTCAAAAAACAAGCTTGTGACAAGCCTGCCACCTACATCAGCTGCTCTCTATAAACATGCACTTCGAGCGGCTTACCAAGCGGGCCATATATGGGGAAACGCTATGAAACCAGAAGTTTCCATACCATGTCCATCTTCTTGGGGATGGACTGAGGAAAAAGAGAGTTGGACTCCGGAATGGTCGGCAGTTACAGCGATTTGGTCGCAATTAAGCCTCTTGGACCATTGTGGCTGCAAATCTGGCTGGGAAGCTATGCGTTGTGAGTGTCGTCGCGTCAGCTTACCATGCACAGCCCAGTGTAAATCATGCAAAGGTGCCTGTACAAATCCAAAGTAAGTGAATGTAATTTTCAATCCAGAGTTATTTTGCATGCTGACCACTGATTATAGGTCTGGCACAAAATTATAGGTTTAATGGTAATCAACTAGGCCAAAAATAATTCAACAGTAAATCTACAGGCACAAAAATTATCCAACAGTAATCTACAGCAACCAGTTCATGTATGATCGGTGATTTTGTAGTATTGAAATGGTACGAGTACTTCTCAAAACGACTTTATTTTCAGTTCTACATCTACCGGTGAACCCGAAGAGGACATTTAAGTTTTTTGTTTACAAATGTAGTCACTTTAAATAAAAATAATTTCTAATTTTAGATTTGTTATATTTTTTTGTAATTCAGCACCAGGAAAAAACTTTATTTAGTTTTATTTATTATTATTTTATTTATTAAAATAAATTGGGTGATTTCTTTTCATATGACACATTTCATATTAAAATCAGTGCACTTACTGCGGTTGAAGATTTCTTTTAAAGAATTTATTTGTAAGAACGTGCATAATTGAACTTAAATATTTCGTGAAGAATGAAAGGTATCGGTGTCGGGTTTTTTTGTAATACTTTTATATACTCAGTACTATATATATATTTATTAAACTATTCATGTTCCATAATTTTTTTTTATGAAATCAAGTAAAAACTATTAATTGAGTAAGAAAAAAAACTTAAGATGCCGTTTTTTGCCAAAAGTATTCAGTATATGTTTTTTGAATATTTTTATATTAGTAGTATATATAATGAGTTTTTATTTTCGATATTGAACATTAAAATCGGTCGAATAGTTTAGCTTGTAGAATTATTTGGAATATATCTTGAAGAAATTTACACTCACATTCAAACTTTCATATTTCGAGAAGTATGAGAGATATCGGTGTCGGGTTTTTTTTATAATACTTTTTATTTATTCAGTAATATATACATGCATAAAACTATTCATATTCCATACAATTTTTTTGAGAAATCAAGTAAAAACTATCAATCGAGTAAAAAAACAAACTTAAAATTCCCGTTTTTATCAAAAGTATTGAGTATATATTTTTTGAGTATTTTTTTAAACGTAATGTATATAATGCGCTTTCATTTGAGATATTAAACATTTAAATCGGTTCATTGGTTTAGCTTGTAGAATTTTTTGAAATATTTTTTAAAGAAGTGGCGCCATCTCTGTTCCTAAGGGGTGAAACTGCCGCTGCTGCGGGTCAAATCGCTCAGTTTGGTCCCTACTATCACTGTGCAAAGCGGCTTGCTTTTATCATGAAGTGCAGCATTTTGTTCATAACAAGTATGACTATATGGAAATAGTTCGAGGCCCGGGCACAGAACAAATAATAGCCCCCGCCCCGACTCGAATTACCTCGCCCCGCGACAGAAATCTGGCGGACTACTGGCGTGCTCTCAGTACAATTTTTAAGCAACTTACTCACACTATGACGCATGACGCGTGTACGGACGTGCCGTTCACACATGGAAACGCGAGTGATAGTCTAACCCGTTCGTATAAAAATACCGCAAATCGATGTACAGGTTAGCCGTTTGGCACACACATACTAGAGGCCAAAACAAATTTTTTGACCCGCAGTTCCTAAAAAAATTTCGCTGCGGGGGGAGTGGTAAAACATTATTTTTTTTTGTATGAAAAATCGTATCTGAAGGATACAATCTTGATATTTTGTGTCAAAAACAAAACAAACTATACCAACCGATGAAAAGGCGCCAGTTAAAGGGCATCTGCAGTACAGTTCACTGTGTGTCACTTTGTAAAATTGAAATTTAAAAAAAAAATTGCTAATGATATTATTTTCAACAAAAAAAAAATGTTTTACCACCCCCCCCCCCCCCCCGCAGCGAAATTTTTTTAGGAACTGCGGGTCAAAAATTTTGTTTTGGCCTCTAGTATGTGTGTGCCAAACGGCTAACCTGTACATCGATTTGCGGTATTCCTTTGAAATTGGGGTCGAGCGGCTTCCGCTATGATTTTTGATGTATAGTGTGTCCGCCCTGTGGCCCGGGGAAGGATATAGGATAGTTTTATCAACCATCATCATCATCATTCCACGCAGACGAAGTCACGGGGAGAAGATGGCAAAATTAAGTCCTGCCTTGTTTTTGGTTTTAAAGCAAGACTAGGTAGGTACTTATAGGTAGCTGACGTCACGTATCTACGACTTTTACGTTTACTTACACATCGTTGCCGTTTGCCGGAGGATTTGAACGTCACTCATACACGCTGGCTTGCAAACTTTCCGGTGTTTCCTTACACATGTACATAATAATATTGTCAACGTCACACTCATGGGACTGACGTGACAAAGATAAGAAAGATTTAGACATAAGAGAAACACATGTAGGTAGTTCTTATAATTACTATTCATAACGACGGGACTTAATCGCGTCCCACCTCCAACGGACTAATGTAAAAGCGGGCGGAGCGGCGGAAAGCGCCGAAATTTTAAAACGTAATAAATATAAGAGCCTCGGTAGAGAGTATCATTTCGTTCCATTTGGAGTTGAAACTCTAGGTCCATGGGGTCCCAGCGCGCATAAGTTGTTTGCAGAAATCGCGAAGCGTCTGGTTGACGTAACTGGTGACCGAAGAGCTGGCGGCTTTCTCGCACAACGTATCAGCATTGCGATACAGCGGGGAAATGCCGCCAGCATCCTTGGTACAATGCCTCAAGGGCCTATTTTAGATTTAAGCTAGTTATTAATTTCGTTTACGTAGTACCACTGTATATGTAGTATGTAAGTATGTAAATAAATGAAATAAAAATCGCGTAAAATAAGTTTTAAATTTACCTCCGACGTTTCGAGGACAAATAATTCGACGAGTCCACTCTGACGCACGCGCACGCAGCTAATTTCTGTATTTTCGTAACTTTAGTTCAAACTGTGAACCTAGTTATAAATATTGTAAAATATTACTTAGTTTCTGCCTAACCCTGCCTGGGCAATAGTGGTAGTTGGAGGAATTCTCATAATGTTCCTCTTGCGGGATTTTATAGAACCCTATTAGACAAGAATTTAAGGCGGTTCCCTGAGCCAGAAGGCGAAAAATCTCCTTATACGATCATGTTTTTTCTAAGAGGCGTTGATATTCGTAGACGTGGAAAAATATATGTAGTTCTTAACTATATTATCTTTAATAACATAGCTTCCGATACACGAATTATGACACTTCGCTCGATACAATTAATTCCTAAAGTAACCTCTACTCGGACTTTTAATCAAACTTTACTCGGTTATTTATTATGTGATTCTATAAACAAAAAAAGAAGAAAAAACAATCTTAACTTAAATAGTAATTTCATAGCTTTCGAATTTCGATATTGTAAGGTAACGTTTTTAAAATAAATAAAAATCGGCAAAATTCAATCAAAATTGACATTTGGCGCGCATGATCTTTCCGGTTCTTTCTTGCGAAATGTGACAGTGACAGCGGCAAACCGATGGAACGGCCTTAAACATTTTTTCCCCTCACTAGCTCGGAAAGCCGTCTTTTATCCTTTAAAACAAGCGTCCCCGCTTAGTAGCTTTTTAATTTAGTGAAGGCCATGAACTGCCACTTCATACTTCGGGGTCTATTACAAATTCGAAATACATTTTAACCTTTAATATGTTCTCACTACTGAGGTGTAATTATATGTGTCACACGAGAGCAAAGTTATTTTACATCTCGTGTTTTTGAGTCCCTCGCTACGCTCAATATTGTAATTTAGAATCACTCGCTTCGCTCGTGATTCAATTATAGAATCTTTCGCTTGCTCGGGACTCATAATCAACACTCGCAAAAAAAACCAACTTTCCTCTCTTGTTGCACAAATAACTATGTTGCCACTTTGTCCGTATCGATATTTTCAGACGAGACTACTAGTCTTGACTGTTTAATAAATGTAACCAGGAGGTTTGTACAATTTATAGTTGTACAAAGTATTTCGTCGAATTTTTCATCACACCCGATTTAAGTATTTTATGTCGTCTAGCTTTAATTCTAATTTTATATATAACATATGATTTATAAATAATGCCTGCTTTTATTTCGGTAACCTGTTATCCGTCTGTTTTCCTGTCTAATTTTTCAGGATCAAATGTCCATATGGTACCCATTGCATTAAAGCAATACAAAAGTCAGAAATGATAGTCAAATTCCGACAGTCGTACTTCACTCGCGAAACGCTCCTAACAAAACGATAAGTGAACGTGACGTCAAGGTCACTGAGAGACCATCTTGAAGTATGGACAAAACAAGAAAATTGCGTTTTCCCCTCACTAGCTCGGAAAGCCGTCTTTTATCCTTTAAAACAAGCGGGGAAAAACGCATTTTATCCACTAGTGGGGAAAGTAATTTGACCTTGGATGGAGCGTGTTTAAGTAGCTTGACAGATAACAAAACGTAAAACGCTCATAATAATGGTTCGTTCGATATTAATTATCATTAAATAAATGGTTTGAGAATCTAATAAAAAATATCAGATTTAGCCTTATTTAATGATTTTTAGTCATAAACCTTAAAATTCCATAATAAACGTTTGTTTTTTAATAATTATGTTAAATATAATTCTGAACGCACAAGTTAAGTCGACGCAATTTCAAAACGCATCATTGACATTTCATACGTCAGAAATGTCAACAAAAATTTTACTTGATAACTTTTGTTTTTTGTTATAATATCGTAAAAAAATGAGTGGTTCCAGTTGATGAAGATGATCTAACGCCTGTGGATGTTGCACTTTCCTCGCTATAGTGAGGGGAAAAGTTTTGTGTTACACACGGGTGCAAATGTATTTTACTTCTCGTGTGTTAAAACACTCGCTACGTTCAGGATTCTATTTTAGAACCACTCGCTTCGCTCGTGGTTCAACTATAGAATCCTTTCGCTTGCTCGTGTTTCAATTCCACACTCGCGGGTAAAATACAACTTTGCACCCTTGTATAACAAATAACTATTTCTGTACTTGATGTTAATTCACTAATCAAAAAGTTTTTTTCATAAACATGCCGAAGATCGAAACCACGTCTTTGTTATTAATGTATACCTACATCTGTCACAACATTGCGTCTATAAGAACATAATCAATTAATAACGTTATCTCTGACTCGCGTGTCTCGCTCGTGTGATATATTTCGCATTGTTGCGATACCATTATCTACTATTGATGTTGTAATGGGGTTGGCAACTGTCAAAGGTTTACATAGATGGCGCTATAATAGTTTGCCTCTTTTTCTATAAGACTTGGCTTAAAAGGGCTGGCATCCAGGGCATAAAATTCCAGTAAAAAAAAGTTTTTGTGTGGTTTTATGAAACAACGATGCAAGTAAAACTATTTCGGATTGTAGGCATTACAAATACAAATACAATTTTTTTATTGTTTGAATGTGAGTGGTTATAAATGGTGGTAGGGTTAGTATTTGGTTACATCACAATCAGCCTGAATTTGGCGTACAATACTCTTTGACTCTCAATGTGCATGTCATTAAAACCTATAAAATTAAAATAAAAGTATAAAAATGTCAGACAAAAAAAATAAGTATTAGTAATAATAATAGAGAATAATAATAACAGGTCAATGTCATGCATACAGAAAAGTGGTAACACATAATTTTCATAACAATTTTATGTCAAGCTAATACAGTACCTAAAAAGTAATAATAATAATAAAATATTATAACAGTTATTAGGCGTTGGTGGATACAAAGTGTTCATTAACCGAGTAGAACATTTTTTGTAAACACCACTTAAATAATTTGGTTTTAAAACCTTGACAATCCAAGGATTTTAAGTCATTTGGCAAATGGTTGAAGATTTTGACAGACATGAAAAGAATAGATTTTTCAAAATGTGCAGAATTATGACATGGGTAACTGATATTGAGTCCATGGAATTTAGAAGTTGACCTAGGGTTAGATTTCATGATGTTGTACTGACTAATATGAGTTTTCACAAAGAGACATGTTTCGTAAATGTATAATGTGGGTAACGGAAGGACTTTTAATTTTTCGAATTTAACTGAAAATCGGAAAATTATTAAATTTAGGGTATTAAAATCGCGTTTTTAATATATATCCTCTTTAATTATCTTACTTAGGTATAATATACTTTAAAGGAAGTCCCAACCTACTACCTTGTAATGTAACATTTTATTAATGAAATACATTGAGAGTCAAAGAGTATTGTACGCCAAATTCAGGCTGATTGTGATGTAACCAAATACTAACCCTACCACCATTTATAACCACTCACATTCAAACAATAAAAATTTGTATTTGTAAAATATTTTCATTTTTTTTTTCATTTCCTTTTTTTTAAAAGCTCAGTAATTCAGCTACTCAACAAGGAATGACTCTGTAATTAATTATTAATATCGCTTACTTATCATACGCGAGCCAAGGACATAAAACCGGTATAAGTAAGCTCTCCGATTACCCATAGGTTGTTAAGATCTCACGGTCACGTTAAACTGGGGTTTTGTAACCTTAGTCCAATAATGATGCTTATTTTAAAGACTATGAATAGTCATGATGTGATATGATACTTACCACCATAGGTGTTGGCGTTGACGATGCCCCTGTCAAGCAAGCTGAGATATCACATTTCGCCCTGGTGAATATATAACTGATGTAACTAATGACATAAGCATCACATTTGGCCCTGGTGTAACTAATGACAAATCACATAAGGCAACGGTGGTGTAGATGATGTAAGTGATGTTATGATACATACCTCCATAGGTGATGGCGTTAACAGTGCCCATGTCAAGCAAGCTGAGCTGCATATCACATTTGGCCCTGATGAAGATATAGCTTCTGGAGCTGGTGACAGAGACAGAACTACAGAAGTTGGTGAGAGTGTATAGTCAGTGATGCTTACCTTCATAGGTGTTGGCGTTAACAGTGCCCATGTCAAGCAAGCTGAGATATCACATTTGGCCCTGGTGAATATATAACTGATGTAACTAATGACATAAGCATCACATTTGGCCCTGGTGTAACTAATGACAGAAACATCACATAAGGCGACGGTGTGTAGATGATGTAAGTGATGTGATGATACATACCTCCATAGGTGATGGCGTTAACAGTGCCCATGTCAAGCAAGCTGAGATATCACATTTGGCCCTGGTGAATATATAACTGATGTAACTAATGACATAAGCATCACATTTGGCCCTGGTGTAACTAATGACAGAAACATCACATAAGGCGACGGTGGTGTAGATGATGTAAGTGATGTTATGATACATACCTCCATAGGTGATGGCGTTAACAGTGCCCATGTCAAGCAAGCTGAGCTGCATATCACATTTGGCCCTGGTGAAGATATAGCTTGTGGAGCTGGTGACGGAGACAGAACTCCAGAAGGCGGGGAAGGTGCACAGCATCAGCGCCACATTGAAGCGGCCGGAGCCCGTGGCAGCGATGGCCGTTTCGAAGTCTGATGGCGGTTCTGGTACTAAAATATACCGAAAAAGTAAGTTAAGGACATTTTCCCAACAATTACGTATTTCTATGCTTAACATGAACTGTTTTGTGTACTTATACTTAGTCGTTTTTTTTGTAATGAAGATTTTGACAAACACACACACACACACATTTAATGTGGATAAAATTGTATTAGCAAAATATTTATTAAGACAATAAAAATAATAATACAAACTAGGTATAAATAAACTTAAAATAAAGGCCCTATAAATAAAACACGTCCTCCAAGTAAAGATTGGGGTCCTCCAATAACCTCATTCCATTAGCAAAATAAAATTGTATTTCTGCTTTTGTTAAACTACAACTTGTTGCTACGGAGGAGCGGGGCTTCCTGATACAGGTATAATATACTTAACAGGAAGTCCCAACCTACTACCTTGTAATGTAACATTTTATTAATGTAATAATTTTTTTTTTTCAAACGTGAGGGCTTTCGAGTCCTTACTCGAAGACTTAGATAAATAGATATATCTGTACCAGCACTGAACCATCCAACCATTTTATGTTATATATTCCTCAGGGAAACGGACTTGTTGTTTAACAACCGCATTGTAAATAAACACAAACGTGCACGTACGAGTAGGTAGATTTAGCCGAAAATTAGTGCGCGAAAACAAAAATATTATTCTCGTGTTGTCAACATCTGATTATGAGTCATCCGTAATCCAAGATACAAAAATGTGCTATTTACAAAGTTTACTGACCATTCCTGTACAATACTTGTTTAAAGCCTGGTTTTCTATCTTGGTGTTAACAAAGATAGATATAACTCCGTAATAGATGGATACAGTCTAAGGAAAAAACGTGCCTCGAAAATCAAGAAAATTTGATTCTCGTTCAGAGGGCGCTACTAGTTTTGGCCAACTGTCGTACAGTTGGCGTTGACGGTTTCGTTTGTTACGTTTGTTATTTAACAATTTTAACACATATCAGTGAAAGAACATGGGTCAAAATCATAAAAATAATTAATGCAAATAAAAAAAATCATTTATCTATATTTAAATACATTTTATCGTATTTTTATAAATCTTCATTTTTAGTTTTAAAGTGTGTCGACAGATGGCAGTGAATTTACTGGGGTTACAAAATTTACTATGACAGTACCGCTCTAGTATAAGTTACTCTATGGTATTAAGAATCTAGGGCGGTCAAAATATACCTCCGTGTACGGAAAAGGTATACCTACAGGTAGGGTTGCCATCCGTCCGGGTTTCCCCGGATTTGTCCTAGTTTAGAGGGCATCCGGGGAGCGTCCGGGCCGGGCTTCATTTGTAGTCCGGGTTTAAAAGTTTAAAGTCTTTAAACCTGTTGACATGTCCGGGTTCTGAGCTCTAAAATCCGGGGTTTTCACGCGTCTTTTCCTGGTTACCAAATTTTAGAGATGGCAACCCTACCGACAGGTATCAAGAGTAAACATGGATGTATGGCGCGCGGTGTGAACTATAATTAAACTTTTCAGATACCAGCTCAATGTTACGTTTAACTGTTTTGCACTTTGCTGGATTGTTTGGGCATGTTACATGTTATCTTTCAGAATTATTGCCGCTTCACATAGCATTGCATTTGTACTGTCAATAAAATTAATTATAGATAATAGTACATTTCGATGCTAGTGCGGAAAGTATGTCATTACATCACGAGTACCGAGATATCTTGCCACGAGCCGTAGGCGAGTGGCAAGACTCGGGACGAGTGAAGAATGACATATCCGCACGTGTATCTAACGACGCTTTTTAACACAGTTGCGAAAAAATAAGAAAAGCAACAAGTAAGGAATGGAATTCGAAACTTTTATATTATTAATTCTGTGACACTGACATCATTGACATTGACATTATGAAGAGGTGTTTTTCTAGCTTTTATTCGACTAGAATAGATTTTGTTATTATTATTGAACTTAAATGAATGTTTTTTTTTCAAATGCATGTTCTATAAGACAGAAACAATTGTAAATATTAAACATTGTACTATTATTACCTAAATATCGTTATTTACGATTATTTGTGTATCGTATATTTATAAAAACAATATCGAATGTTGCCTTTGGAAACTTAAAACATTCTTGCAGTAAGAAAATACGCCTCTTCTTTGACAGGCGTTCCGTTCCATTCAGACAACTTATTAAGAACGGTTTTTCAGCATTAAAAAATAAACGTGTTATAATACTTATAATGATGAAGAGGTAAGTAATAAAATATGAAATATGCATATTTTTCGTATTCTTACATTAACAGTAGGTTTTTATGTTGATTACGACGTTTAAAGGAAACTAATATTAACACTCATCAATAAGTAGTCATGAATTGGAACGAGTAAAAATTTTAAAATTTTTTTTGAGCAACTGTAAAAAGTATCATTAGATAAAGAGCCAACGTTCATAACTTATTAAATTCAAGTCTTACAATCCTGGGAGTTTATTATCACTACATTTACGTGTTTCATTACAAACAACGGCTGTCTTATTTTAACCAAGAGCCCGAATCAGATTTGGCAACTTCTGAAAGGCGCTGGCGCTGATAGGATGCACGTGAAATTAATAGTCCTATTCGAGTTTTAGTTATTCGATCTGTTTCCGATATGATAATGATCTATCAGTGCCAAAAATGACGTTTTTGGCTGAATAAATGTCACTGTTGACACTGTCAGATCGGTATCATATTGGAAACAAATCCAATAACGGAAACTCGAAGTCTGTAAAGTGCAAGTGGAAATAGTGCGCGAGATGCGCGCCAATCACCAAGGCAATCGTCAAGGTGTTATCAAAACCATTTCAAAACCATCACAAGTTGTAAATTTGAATCGGGCTCCAGGTTAGTTAGTAGGTAACAAAACAAATTTACTTGGCACTTAAGGATGACTCACGTTAGACCGGGCCGTGTCCGGGCCGGAGCTTCCGGCGCTTACTTTTTACGTGATGCCTTCCATAAAAAACGAAGCGCCGGAAGCTCCGGCCCGGACACGGCCCGGTCTAACGTGAGTCATCCTTTATAAACTGAAATAGATATCATACACTAAAGAAAAAGTGACCAAGTCCACTGGTGGCCGAGGCGGGAATCGAACCCGCGTCTTCAGCTTACGTGGCTAACGTCCTGACCACTAGACCACCCGGCCAAGGCGGTACCAGTCCCAAATTCTCTGGTGTATGCTATCTTTGAAAGGCTATTAGGCGCCTTTGACCAACTCTAACCTAAGACCCCGCGTACAATTTTTTGTACATATTCCACAATCTATTGTGAATTTTTGTTGAGTAACTAAGTAAGGGTTCCAAATTCAAAAACAAAACAAATGCTTCTGGGTCTCAGGAGGAGGGCAAACACAAATCAGAATATTTCATAAAAATTATTTGATGATTTGTTCACTAGTTTCTTATAGACCGCGGGCCAGGAACAGATCTCCATGACCCATCGCCTCCCGGGCGAAAACTCGTATAGTGGTTAACGGCTATTTATGATAAACCCCCGTGAACGTCAGCTGCCGCTCCGTTGGTGGGTTGAGGAATGGCAGCAAATAGTCTATAAAAAAATTTAGTCATCGCCTCCCGCTTGATACTTTGTTAGATGATAGTTTAGATGCTATTGTGAATAAACGAAATCGTCAACCAATTGTATCGCTGTGGAAAGACCGTCAGCTGGTCACATGAACATGTAAAAAAGAAAATTATTTTTAGTCATCGGCGTCATCGCCTCCGGTTTCATACTTTGCCTATGATAGTTTAGATGCTATTGTTAATAAAACAAATCGTCAGCCGGTTGTATCGCGGTGGAAAGACCGTGTTACGCGTTTCGGTGGCTGTCATTCCTCAACCCACCAACGGAGCGGCAGCTGACGTTCCCGAGAGTTCATCATACATAGCCATTAACCGCTATACGAGTTTTCGCCCGGAAGGCGATGACTGAAGAAATTTGCGCCTGGCTCGGCACTGCACTGTAAAGTGTTGACGAAAATTTAGTCATTATTAGTATAATATTACGTACTTGGTAACATAGTAACTGTTGATTCAGTGCATACGACCCCGCTGTGCCATTTACCTTTGATTCAACGTAATACATAGCCTTGGAACGTTATAATACTTTTGTTTTACAAGGGGGCAAAGATGTTGTTTAAACGCTCGTGCTAATATTAATACCCGAAAGATTCCAAAATTGAACCAAGAGCGTAGGGGTCTCCATTGATTGACATAATTATTGAAAGTCATAATGTAATGATTGTCTTATTATCATTAGTCATAATTTGGTTTTTCGTTTTTCAGGATTTTTTTTAAGAGGGGAAAATGCTTTACGCATACCACCCGGCGCGGGGACGGGCCGGGATGGTTATGTGGGACTCCCTGTTGTGGGCTAATGAGGCCCCAGGTGTACCCATAAAACAAACCTTACCTAACCTAACCTATCTATAGGATAACCCGAGGAAAATCCTGAAAAGTTAAAGTTAAAAGGTTTCAGAATTATGACTAATGATATGACAATCATTACATTATGACTTTCAATAATTATGTCAAACAAAGGGACCCCAGAGCGTAGCAAGTGGTTCGAAAAGTGGAATCTTGAACGGGGTTTCAAGGCACGAGGGTTAAACAAATTTTGCCACCGAGTGAAACACAAAATTCTTCACTACACCAACGCGAGGAAAATACCGTAAAATATGAAACAAAATTTGCGGAGAGGTTTGATTGCCAGTACTTGAATCACTGTCAGATGATTCACGTGCTGGTGTCCAAGCCTTCCTAAGGCTCGACCGGGCGTTATTGTTTAGGTTAGATTTTAAGTAATATTTATGATTTTATTAATTAATTTAATTTTAATGTTAATTTTAACTTTGCTATAATTTTATTATTTAATGTAATGTCCCAATGTAATGTGATATGATCCTAAGTTGGTCGAAATAAATGATTTAATTTATTTATTTATTTAAAATAAAACAAATCGCGGCAAACGGAAAGTGTTAATGCTCAACGATTTTCAGCTAACATTATAATCGCATTAACCGGAACTCTATTTTCAACTCCTTCTGCTTATAATATTAGCAAAGAGGATATAATAAATAGAGCGGTTGTAAATTCACTGCCATCTATCGACATACTTTAAAACTAAAAATGAAGATTTATAAAAAAATACGTTAAAATGTATTTATAAATGATTTTTTTATTTGCATTAATTATTTGTATATGATTTTGACCCATGTTCTTTCACTGATATGCGTTAAAATTATAAATAACAAACGAAACCGTCAACGCCCTCTAAACGACAGTAGGCCGAAGGTAATAGCGACATCTGATCGAGAATCAAATATTCTTGATTTTCGAGGCACGTTTTTTCCTTAGACTGTATCCATCCATTACGAAGTTATATCTATCTTTGATATTAGTTATAAATTGTTGAGCAATACACTTTTCGTCAGTCGCGACACATGTGACATCTATTGTCGAGTAGCAGTACTGATAGTTCCGCTACTTGACGCTAGATGTCGACTATGAAAATAATAGTCTTTTTGTAACAAAACCGATGTATGGAGTGAGCACTCTATGTCTTCTTAATTCTCTATGGTTTCAATTAGCGTTTTCCATTAACGGTTGTCATCTTTCATCTTTGCTATAGGCACCCAAAAGTGGAACACCTGGTGATATGATGACCTAGCAAGTCTAGACGAAAAAAAACTATTTAAGACTGTTTTAATATTTTGAACGCCAAAAACACTTAATGTTGTCGTTACTACTGGTGCTCACAGCGCCAAGGACAATAGGCGTTATGGCGTACGATGTCAAAGTAACCTTCACACTTAGAAGTAAGGTTTACATTAGCTCGCTTGCGCCCGGAACCTTGGCATGTGTGACGTTTTTAGGGTTCCGTACCCAAAGGGTAAAAACGGGACCCTGTTACTAAGACTCCGCTGTCCATCTGTCCGTCTGTCCGTCTGTCTGTCTGTCTGTCACCAGGCTGTATCTCATGAACCGTGATAGCTAGACAGTTGAAATTTTCACAGATGATGTATTTCTGTTGCCGCTATAACAACAAATACTAAAAACAGAATAATATAAATATTTAAATGGGGCTCCCATACAACAAACGTGATTTTTTTTGCTGTTTTTTTCCGTAATGGTACGGAACCCTTCGTGCGCGATTCCGACTCGCACTTGGCCGGTTTTTGTTTATAACGTTAAGCGTTCAAAGGGTTAAATGCTAATAAAAAGACAATAAAGCGAGTAATTACTAGTCAAAATCCTTCTAAATAATCTCTTTGACGTCACCTGCACCAAATGGGCACTTTCGGCATTATAAATTATAAATACTTTACAGTTAAATAACCATTCGAATATAAAGTGCGAGAATGACATTCGCTCAGTTTCATTACAATCGCTTGAAGAGCTTGGACGAATTCATAATTCATTTAAACCAGTATAAGAACTATATTGAACTACGTTTATTTTGTTATAGGGCAAAAGCTCAGCACTGGGCCTAAGCAACAGCTCTACTCATCATTGAAAATCTATCAATGAGAACATAAGCTTAGGTTATAGCCTGGCAATACGCCAGAGTCAACCACTGACACTATACATCAGTTTATCTTTATCACTCGAATTTTGTTATTTAACTGGGTGAGAGAGACGGCAAGAATTATGGCGGTTATGTGGAGTAGACCAGTCTGAGACGTATTTTGTTTTGATGTACGGTTTTATGGGTCAATTATTTAACGTACTTAACCTTGTTGACGATTTTCCACGGATATTTTTGTGGGAGACGCGGACGTGGTCTAATACAACACACATCGTGGTCTACATGTACCAAGAGAAGAGAAGCAACTTTGGTACAATATGATGTACCAATGCTGCATTCAACTGCTGTGTATATACTCGTTTGTGGGCTTTTTAAAAATGTATTACAAGCTTATTTTAGTCATACTTAAATACCAGTAATTAGGTAAAAAATAGTATATTTTTATCTTATAAATATACTGATGATAGTAAACATTTTTGGAACAATGAAAGTCCCCAATATTCTCTCGATATACCTATCATTTAATTAGGTAAAAAATAGTATATTTTTATCTTATAAATATACTGATGATAGTAAACATTTTTGGAACAATGAAAGTCCCCAATATTCTCTCGAGTTTCAATCAGTTTCTATAAGAAATCAAACCTATCATTTAATTAGGTAAAAAATAGTATATTTTTATCTTATAAATATACTGATGATAGTAAACATTTTTGGAACAATGAAAGTCCCCAATATTCTCTCGAGTTTCAATCAGTTTCTATAAGAAATCAAACACATGTGTGCATTCCTTCGCAGATTTCACGCTTTGCTTTTCCACGATTCGCAGACTTCGCGATTTATTTATAACAGAAATAGTTATTTACGATACAAGTGCGGAAAAGAGGAAATCCGAAACGAGTGGCGATAAATTAAAACACGACCGCAGGGAGTGTTTTAAATCGACACAAGTTGCGAATTACCTATTCGCACGTGTATCGTACAACGTTTTACAGTACACATGGCCCTTTAAACTTTCGACATATGCACGAAAAGTGCTCTTTTACGCGCTAGTGCGAGAAAGTAGCACCATATGTATTGTAAAGTATTATTCACTTTTAGTTTCATATTGGTCACGAAATAAAAGAATGAGCGCGACTTTCTCAATCAAAAGAAAGCTTTTAAAAGTACTAGTGCTTGTTTCATAAAATATGCGATGCTGCAGGTAAATATCGAAAATTGTGTAAGAACCTGCGTCATATATCATAGTTATAGTTTATAGTTACAGGCGTTACCTTGAGGGCACTTCAGTGTCAGGTCCCCGGTCGTTCACATTCCGTGTATTTTTGTTATCAATGTTCTTGAGGAGACACGTTAACGGGCGTCGCTTTCCGAGTTTTAAGAGAAGGTATTGACATGAGTTGGGTTGTATGATAAGAATATTCTTTATTGCTTCCCAATATGGAAAATAATATGACATAAAAATATATAATATGATGTAGATATTTATCAGTACGGTTTTTACTAACTATTATTTTTAGTCGCTTTTGGCGACATGTTTCAGATTCTTTGGGAATCCATCCTCAGGCACGACAGTACGACGTACAACCGCCGCGGACACTCGTGCCTGAGGATGGATTCCCAAAGAATCTGAAACATGTCGCCAAAAGCGACTAAAAATAATAGTTAGTAAAAACCGTACTGATAAATATTTTGAAATATGTCTCACGATAGTTTAAGTGCGAATATGATGTAGATTTAAATGTTTTTTCTTACGATTGGTTTTATATTTTAAAGCAATGAAAAGCAAGGTAAATTGGTTATGAAAAATTACCATCAAAGTTACTCCTTTTCATTGTTTTCGAGTGTGTTTCTTTTCCATCATTTTATTTTGATGGCGCATTATTATTCTATCTAAATAAAATAAAAATTAAAAGGTACCTACTTACTTGAATTTAAATTTAAGAAAATATATGTTATCTAGCGTGAAGTTATTTAAATTGTGTTTAGTTTATGTGGATTGTAAGTTACCTCTACTGTTACTACGTAATATACTGCTAATAAACATGCTGTTACTGTTTGAAGAATCTTCTTGCTTGTTTAGACATCAAGTAGAAAAATTACAGACATCAATATTTACAATCAAATACACGTATTGTTCGCTACAGGTAGATGTAATACTCAATATCAATTGCATCACATTGCACTGCACTAGGTGATATGATAATAGTTATTTGTTATACAAGGGTGCAAAGTTGTATTTTACCCGCGAGTGTGGAACTGAAACACGAGCAAGCGAAAGGATTCTATAGTTGAACCACGAGCGAAGCGAGTGGTTCTAAAATAGAATCCTGAGCGTAGCTAGTGTTTTAACACACGAGAAGTAAAATTCATTTGCACCCGTGTGTAACACAAAACTTTTCCCCTCACTATAGCGAGGAAAGTGCAACATCCACAGGCGTTAGATCATCTTCATCAACTGGAATCACTAATTTTTTTACGATATTTTAACAAAAAACTGGAAATTCTGTACTTTTACGTGAGAAGATTTTAAGTAAAATTTTTGTTGACAATGTTGACATTTCTGACGTATGAAATGTCAATGATGCGTTTTGAAATTGCATCGACTTAACTTGTGCGTTCAGAATTATATTTAACATAATTATTAAAAAAGAAACGTTTATTATGGAATTTTAAGGTTTATGACTTACAATCATTAAATAAAGCTAAATCTGGTATTTTTTATTAGATTCTCAAACCATTTATTTAATGATAATTAATATCGAACGAACCATTATTATGAGCGTTTTACGTTTTGTTATCTGTCAAGCTACTTAAACACGCTCCATCCAAGGTCAAATTACTTTCCCCACTAGTGGATAAAATGCGTTTTTCCCCGCTTGTTTTAAAGGATAAAATACGGCTTTCCGAGCTAGTGAGGGGAAAACAAAATAATTCCTTCGGAAACAAATCACTTAACCTTTCATATGTCATCTTCCTCGCGTTATCCCGGCTTTTTTGCCACGTCTCATGGGAGCCTGGGGTCCGCTTTGGCAACTAATCCCGAGAATTGGAATAGACACTAGTTTTTACGAAAGCGACTGCCATCTGACCTTTCTAACCCAGAGGGGAAACTAGGCATTGGGATTAGTCCGGTTTCCTCACGATGTTTTCCTTCACCGAAAAGCGACTGGTAAATATCAAATGATATTTCGTAAGTACATAAGTTTCGAAAAACTCATTGGTACGAGCCTGGGTTTGAACCCGCGACCTCCGGATTGAAAGCCACACGCTCTTACGGCTAGTCCACCAGCGCTTCATATATCATTCAACTTTTAATATACAGGATGAAACCATTGGACAAACCCTGAAATCGCACGTAGGGTTACTTCTCAGGAATGCTCTAACGTTAGTATTTTTTTAATAAGAACAAAAGATAAAAAAAAAACTATCAAGATTTCTAATAATCGACAACAAAAAGAAACATACTGTATTAAACATTGGCAGTGCTTTTGACAATTTGTTCGAACATTTCGACATTTGTCAAAAGTCAGAATCTTATTAGTGTCATAAATAAAAAAGATAATCATACAGGTCGATGAAGGTTTCATACTATGTATGACCTCAGGAGCTATTAACACATACAGGCTGCTCCAAAGTAAAAAAATCGTAATTGGTTAATTTCTTCGTAACCGCTACACCAATGTTATGATACTTTGTATACTGGTTCTAAATACCCTAATGCATATGTACATTTCGGCTGTGTCCAATGGCTAGGGAATGGTAACCTATCCCTATACATATCCTATCCCTAGTAGGGATACTGTATATGTGGTAGGCAAATATATGTGACGTTTTCAACCAAAAGGTACCACATTGTCGCTTGTTGATAAGGTTGATTTCTAATTGAAGCTATATGGAAATAGCGCCTTACTGACAAGCGACAATGAATACCCTTTTGGTTGAAAATGGCACATATACCGGTTTAACCTCGGGTGCGCTGTATAGAGCAGAAAAAATAGTTTTTGAAAAAAAAAAAGAAAAACTAAAAATTCGGTCAAAATCCTTATCACACACAGACAAAAGGTTAAGATCCTTAGCGCCACTTGCACCATCCCACTAATCCTGAGGTTAACCGGTTAAACTGTTAACCCAGTGTCATTTTGTACTGGTATTTCCAGGTTTAACCGGTTAACCGGGTGAGTGAATGGTGCAAGTGGCCCTAGTAACAATTTTAAATAAGAGTACAAAAAATTTGTAAACGCATAGACAAAAGACAAACTATACTCTGCTAAACCCACTTTGCCAGTAGAGTTTGCGTAAAATTTTCTAAGGGAGGACAACCGTTCGCGCCTACATTTTTAACTACCTTTTTCTATGAACAATTTTGGGAACACATCAAATAATTTTATTAAATTTAAGTAGTCACACTATTTTATATAAATTATAAACTGTAATTGATGTCATATATTAAAGAAAAAGTGACGAAGTGCCAGTGCACACTGCTTGCCCTTAGAGTTGGTCAAAGACGAATAGTCTTCAACTAGACTTGTATTGACCGGGATATAGACCGTGATTACCTTTTTTATTATTTATGAGCTCCCGATATTCAAAACTCTAATTGACGCCTAGTCCTAATAAAATGGCATATAGTCAAGAAGTTGGGACGGGTACCGCCGTGGCGAGGTGGCCTAGGGGTTCATGGCGTTAGCCGCGATAGCTAAAGACGCCGGTTCGAATCCGGCCTTCACCACTGGAGGGCTTCGTCACTTTTTCTTTAATATCTGATCTATTACAGTTTATACCTTTATCTACTGATGGAAATTGCTTGCCAAACTATAAGTATGAACATAAACATAAATAAACACTTACCATGCGCCAGCTTCTCCAAATTAGACGAGGACAACCCCGTCACCATAAACAGATGGTCGTGAGGAATCTCCTCCTTCCTCCCTGAAGCCTCCAGATCATTCCCTGCCACCATTTTATCAGCAAAAACTGAATTTAGTCCTATAGCGAAAACCCACCGAATTGGCCTGAGGCATTCTTGGAGGCAATGAGATCACAGCTGATCGGACTGAATATTATATCTTGCGCTTGTATCTGGGATGTTTGCGCGGGGATTTTCGTGTGTGAACAGTAAGTTTGCCAGTATTCCTCCGTCCGTAGTGAGGAGAGAAAAGTAGTACACTGAATGTTTATACGTTTACTTATTTAAAATTTATTGCACAATATAAAAATATAAAGTAAAGCCTGACCAGTAATATATGATCATTGTCAAGAGGGCGCTGTTGTTGTGCATGTATAGGGTGACAGTTCAGTAGAGTATGAAAAAATTAGATCCAGTGAAATTCCGCATCATGGCGCGTGATCATATATTCCTGGTCAGGCTTTACAAATGGTGGACTTACTCGTAAATCCTATAGGACATTATCTGCTAGTTAACCATCAGGCCAAACAGAAATTACATTAGTATGTGCTAATTGTGCAGTCATGAAACATAAACATGAAAAAAAAACTGAATAGGTAACATAAAACAAACAATACAGCCATAAATAATTATATACAGTAATATACTTAATGTAATTAGACAACTCTAAGAACAAATTCGCAAAAATCGACGCTTTTGGGATGTGGTGTTGGCGAAGACTCTTACGCATACCCTGGACGGCTATGAGAACCAATAAGTCCATCCTAGAGGAGCTAAAAATCACCATGCGGCTCTCTACAATATGTCAAGAACGCGCACTCAGCTTTTTTGGACATATCATGCGGTCTTAGAAGCATGACCTAGAAAGGCAGATTATCTTGGGTCAAATGGATGGCAAGCGCGGGCGAGGAAAAGCACCCACGAGATGGTCTGATGGTGTGAAGAGGGTGGTTGGCGGCAACATGCAGTGCGTGACTCATGTGGCTTATGACCGCACACTATGGAGACGGAGCATACATGGTCGCGATCCTCAGCAATGAGGGACCGAGGAAGAAGAAGAAGAACAAATTAAATTATTTTCTATGAAAATATTTTAATTTGTATTTTTTCAAGTAGACACACTACTATTTAAACTATAAACTGAAATAAATGTCATATACGAAGACCCAGCCGTGCTTTGTAATTAGACAGATTTGAATCGTCCGTATGCCGAAGCATTACGGGCGACTTTTCATCTTACCCTGCATGAAAAACCCGTTCAATCTTATCCCAACGCACCCTATACATTACTTTATGTATCCAGTGCAAAAAAATACTATAATTACAATGGACAATTAAATCAGTGAGCATGTCGAAAAAATTGCTTGCGCAACATGCGTTTGAACGACAGCGTAGTTTGAGTCTGTTTGAGGCTCAATAGAAGAATATTAAACTCGGAAATCAATTCGTTTTAAAGTATTCAACCGGGATAATTTTTTAAAATTATTTATTCAGGTAAATACACATAATATACAACTTAATTACAAAAGTACCGTTAAACCAGTAAGGTTTGTCTAGGTACACCATCCGCAGTAGATTTGATACAATAATAAAATATAACAACAACATAAGAAAGTTCATAACATGCTCAATTTAAGTAATCTATTATTTAAATTACAACAATCCGACACCGTTGCGATAAATGCGTCTATTGAAGATATTTCCGAAACGCAACAAATTACGGCCGTCTACATTTCAAGTTCGGTGACCACACTTCAATCGTAGAGGGTTGCAATAGTTAGATATCTTTAATAGACGCATTTATCCCAAGTGACGCATTTATCCCGCATGACGCATTTCAAGCGTTAACCTATAAGTATAAAATGTCTAGATTTTGTGAATCAACAGAAATCGAGATATATCAATAAGTTGTTAATGTATGTGTATTGTAACCCCGGGTTAGTGGGATGGTGCAAGTGGCGATTAGTGCTAATTGGGTATAGAATTGTCACTGCCTGCTTTTTCTCTTTTCACTACGACCCGGCTATGTATGGCTCCGCAAACATTTTCAACATTCGATTGTGCCCGTGCACAACAGGGGAAATTATTAATACAAAGAATAAATATTGACACAAATATCGTGTTAATGTGATCTTGATTTCAAATCACATGCGTTATGTTCACCGAGACGTTTGTTTGACTTTGCCTGTCTGTCTGTAAAATAAATTTGAATGAACGATTTCAGTTACGTAAAAAACCTAGTATTTGGTCAAATTGGTTCATGATGGTAATTAGGTTTAGCGTCACTTACGTCATTCCACTAATCCGGGGTTAACCGGTTAAATCTGGAGTGACCATGGTTACTAGTAGAATTTAACACTGGGTTAACGGTTTAACCGCTTAACCCCGGGTTAGTGGGATGGTGCAAGGGGGCCTTAATAATAATAATAATTAGGCCTTAGTGACTTTTATCTCTCTGTACCGATTTTCTTCTCTTCGTACAAACGTAGTTCTGCTCTCATTTTAAAACGACTAGCTAGATTGCTCTGAATCTTTGTAATTACAATAGGATAAAGTATATCTATGTCTGAAATTAGTTAATGTAGCTTCAGATACCATAGTTAAAAAAATACAGCGAATTTAAGTTTTTCATACAAAACTTGTTTTTACCCTATTTCGTTTGTTTTATAAATTGGAGCTAGTTATATAAATAAACTAATTACAGAACTAATAGATATATCTCATGTCCTTGTATGTTCAGAGTTTCATTACAATCCAACACGTAGTTTTAAAATGAGAGCGGAACTAATTTTCACATGTGTAAATTGGTATGATTTTTCAAGTAGGTATTATTTCATTGGGTAGGTACAAAATGTTTAGCTTTTGGTTTTTGGTACTTCGGGCTTGTGTTTAAAAACTTTAAAGGGGCCCACTGACTATCAGTCCGCCGGACGATATCGGCCTGTCAGTTGTTCGGAACTGTCAAATTTTTGTTCTAACTGACAGGCCGATATCGTCCGGCGGACTGATAGTCAGTGGGCCCCTTAAAAGCTAGAACCGTAACAGTTTTTTTAGTCACAGCAATTCCAAATGCAAAAACCAGTCGCGTTGTTGACAAAAACAGTTATAACAATTACAAATCGTTGTGTTAGATGTAAACATCGCTAAATAAAAGTAAATAAAGTAAACGACAGCGGAGTCACATTACGACGATATTTGCTTTGCGTTGCGTCGCAGTTGCGTGGCGGGGGCGTGGCAGGGGAGTGGCTTGGTTGTGGCAAACAAGCGTACAGTCCGTTACTAAGCAATTAATGATCCTATAGAAGTTTGCAACTGTATTTGTGTCACAAGCGCGTCCGATCCCTGAATGTAGTCCAATAATATCACCTTTGTGTTTATTTTGTATAGAGTAAACAATATAGGTTAGTTTGTAGATTGCATATTTTACTAGTCATTTTATACAAATATATAATGAATACTGCAATGAAATACTCACCATATTATTAAAAAAACTCTAATAAAAAAATGAAGCGGACTATAGATATATTAAAAAAAAACCTCTATGGAAAAACTATTACATGAGATGTTTTTTTCTCATCGCTCGCACAAAGGACTACTGTACTCTAAAGTAGTGAGGTGGAAATCACTTACAAATATATATAAAAAGTTCTACCGTAAAAAAATGGAGGTGATATATTATTAGCCGGTACTGTAAATAGTCCCGCGAGATAACCTCGGTAGAGTTCGTTCCGCAACCGGAGCGTTCCCGAAAGAAGATTTCTCAGGATCCGCACAGAGCATTGCTGCGTTTTTAATGATCCGGTTTGCTTCTTTAACTAACTAATATAGCTGTTAGAAAGGGAGGCAAACAATGAACTTGAACTTATATCTTTGTAAACCAACACCAAGAAGGAGTTTCGGTCGAAGGGTGTCATGTCAAGTCAAGCGACTCCTTTCTTAAGTTGGCCCTTATTGGAAGGCCACATTTGGTTTTAAAGAGTCCCCAGCAAGCTCGGTTCTCCATACAAACGTATTTACGCTCTCATTTTAAAACGACTAGCGAGATTGCTCTGAAACTTTGTACTTACAATAGGATAAGGTATATCTATGTCTGTAATTAGTTTATGTAGCTTCGGATACCATAGTTAAAATAAGATATAAGCGGTTTTGACTTATTTACAATATTAGTGGTGGTAATTGCTATAACTGTTTCAAATTTTAGGTATCTATGTCAAACGGTCTCTGAGAAAAACGCATTTAACTGATTTGCAAGACCGAAGTGATCCCATAAGTGTTCCGTTTGTCAAAACAAAGTTTTGCATACAAAACTTTTTTTTGCTCTATTTCATTTGTTTTATAAACTGGAGCTATATAAACTAATTACAGGACTAGATATAGTAGATATACCTTCAAGTCATTGTATGTGCTAAGTGTAATTACAATCCAACAGTCATAGTTTTAAAATTACAAGGAAACTTAGTTTGTATGGGAAGGTGAAATTCGAACGGCATAGCCGCCGAAACCGTGAAGCCGTGAGGTCCCATTTAAAAGGCCCTAATTCACTAGCTTTCCTCGGTGTCATGCTTCAAAACTTGTATCACCGAATTAGACGTGTCACCAAATAATGCGAGTTTACCCTAGTTGCCCTGACACGTATGTGTATCAAAACCACCAGCCAAACACAAACTGGGACTTTAATATCTATTATGGCTATTAACAACGAGAGATTTGGGAGAGGTAGAAACGGGAGTTGGAAGGGGCAGACCTCGGCGGACTTTCTCTGATCAGATCGGGGAAATCCTGAAGAAAGGCCAGGTCAAGAGCACCCTAAACCGGCGAGCGTGTATGAGGAATGTTATGAAAGTGAAGGAAGCAAAAGAGGTATGTCAGGATCGTAGCAAGTGGAAATCCGTAGTCTCTGCCTACCCCTCCGGGAAATAGGCGTGATTATATGTATGTATGTATGTATGTATGGCTATTAAATTGAAATGGATCGATCGCTCGCGTTTATTGGTGCGGTGTCTTGTTAATTAGTATTATATCATCAACATCATCATCATGTCAGCCGATAGACGTCCACTGCTGGACATAGGCCTCCCCCAAGGCTCGCCACTCCGACCGATCCTGTGCCGCTCGCAACCACCGAATTCCCGCGACCTTCACCAGGTCGTCGCTCCATCTCGTTGGAGGCCTACCGGCAGTTCAGTTTTGAAGCATGACACCTAGGAAAGCTAGTGAATTAGGGCCTTTTAAGTATTATATACTTATTCTTAATTATTGTGATGTATACTAAGTCTTTTTCTAGGTGTTACTGTTGACTTAATGTTTAAATTAATATAATAATGCATGCTGTGATTGCCTGTAAGTGGGGGATCAATAAAAAATGTGCCCTTTTTGTAAGTTAATACTAGTATGTAAATTGTATCTTCTGTTGGTGATCCTAATAAACAAATAAATAAACAAATAAATGAATAAACACTCAAGATGCACTGCAAGTCGTATTCAAGATCGTATCATAAAAATAAATACAATTAAGATTTTAGGTGTAGAATCGACTTCTATTAGTTATGGATGGCTTTATCCACGTGATAAAATAAGTGTACATTTTTGATGATGCTCTAAAATATGCCCAAAAACTAAAACGGAAATGGGCCGGACATGTAGCACGACTGGCAGACGACCGATGGACCATAAGGGTGACATCGTGAAAAGGCCAAAGTGGGAAACGCGGTAACGGAAGACCATGAATGAGATGGGCGGACAAGATAGCTAATAGGACGAGAGAATAGCTGGTCCTAACTAGATGTGGATGCAAATAGAGCCCAAGATAGAGAAAACTGGGGAACTTTGGAGGAGAACCTTCACATGCGGAGGGGTTTTGCAGATTAAGTATTTTTCATAGTCTCAAAAAATCAAATTATAAATGTTAATCATAAGATAGAGTAAGTATTTTAGTTATGTAAAAATTGTAGTATTTTAGTTGGAAGAAATAAAAGCATTTTTATATTTATTTTTTATCCACGTGATAAAATAAGTGAAAATTTGTAACACCACACCAAGAGATGGACAGTGTCTTTATCTCGCTGCGTCGACTGTCATATCCTTACTGGGTGCAATCATTTTAGGGAAAATATTTAGGGTTCCGTTCCCAAAGGTTGGTTAGAGACCCTATTATTGTCCGTCTGTCTGTCTGTCACCAGGCTGTATCTCATGAATCGTTATAGCTAGACGGTTGAAATTTTCACAGATGTATTTCTGTTGCCGCTATAACAACAAATACTCAAAACATTAGATAATGGCGTGCGCGAGTCAGACTCGCATGTGGCCGGTTTTTTTAGTCTCTTTATGGTTTTAGTGGATCTGTACAGTTGCGTAGACTGAAGTGGGCAGTCGTCCAAACGGCCATGTAAACATTGCAAGACCATTGGACTTTGGTTGGCGGTGGATCGCGCTAAAGAATGTTGTTTTGCTGACATTAAATTTGTCGACTTAGAAATATTGCATTACTATTTATCATATATTAATTAGCCTTTGCCTGTGACTTCATGCGGATGGAAGTTATCATCTTCCTCGCGTTATCTCGGCATTTTGCCACGGCTCATGGGAGCCTGGGGTCCGCTTGACAACTAATCCTAAGAATTGACGTAGGCATTTTTACGAAAGCGACTGCCATCTGACCTTCCAACCCAGAGAGGGAACTTATTAGGATTAATCCGGTTTCCTCACGTTTTCCTTCACCGAAAAGCGACTGGTAAATATCAAATGATATTTCGTACAAAGTTCCGAAAAACTAATTGGCGTCTGTCACCAGGCTGTATCTCACGAACCGTGATAGCTAGACAGTTAAAATTTTCACAGATGATGTATTTGTATTGCCGCTATAACAACAAATACTAAAAACAGAATAAAATAAATATTTAAATGGGGCATACAACAAACGTGATATTTTCTGCCGTTTTTTTGCGTAATGGTACGGAACCCTTCGTGGGCGAGCCGGACTCGCACTTTGCCGATTTTTTTACATTGTAGGTAAGTACCTGTATACTTAGTCAAAATGTGTTCTCTGTTCCTGACTATAGTCCGATAAGAAATTTTAAAAAAATATTGAGGGCGCCATCACTTCCCACGTAACTGTCACATTTTTGACGTAAAATGCTAATACATGGCAACAATTTAGTATGGAATTTTCTTAGTTCCATTTTATTTAATTTCTACTATTTTATATCGCACTATATTAATTTTTAATTATTAATTTTTAATCGTAATTTTAGTATTATTTTTAATCAGAATTTAATCAATCTATTATTATGATCAATCAATCAAGTTTTAATGTCATGATTTATTTATTATTAATTTTAACAATTTTATTTTAATGCGTATTATAATTGTAACTGTTGTTTTGTTGTGTTATGCTTATTATGTATATGGACCAATGTTGTCTGCAATAAATGATAAATAAAAAATATACATACCTATTTGTCTAATAAACATGAAATAATACAGCATTCCCACTTTGTTTATTATTAAGTAAATACCTTATCACGTTGCATTAATGCCCATAATGCTTTGCTCAAGCTTTTCTTTTCTTAATTCTAAATCGGTTAATACTTAATCGAACAACTAGCATAGTCCAAAACGGGACAAGCCTAAAACGGAACGCTATCAAAAGGGCGCAACACCGAAACTCGAGTGTTGCCATATACTCTCTCTTCTCAACGATCTCGAAACACGAAAACCGCCGTCGCATCGCTCGCTCCGAAGCTTGAGCTCAAAAACCCAAAATCAAACCATACCAAGTGTCCAGCACAAATAGAAGATCGTCTGTCGACTCCAGCCTATGAGGTTGCTACATTCATCATCGAAGGAACAGGGGCCCCTGGAGACAGTCTAACACGTCATCAGGTTAGTCCCAAATTACGGTCTATGCTAGGCTATCAACTACATTTCCCCAACATACTTGTGTTTCGTGAATTGTGGGCACAGATCTCAATAAAGCAAAGTCCACAGTGTGTTCATTGATGCGAGTGAATGAAACCTTGGCCATTTTATGTAATTCTGCGTTGTACATCTATCGAACATCTTAACCAACTTATTTGTGAAAGGAAACAAGTTAAAATAGACCTTAAGGCACGGTAGTAAGGAGTTGGATGGCTCACAAATAAGTTGGGACATCTGGATGTGGACTTTGACTGTGATCAAAGTCCAATCAGGGCTGCCAAAAGCATTTATATTTATTTTATCCAAAAAAAATCCTCTAAGGTCATAGAGACCACCTTACATAGAGAACCTTACGGCAATATAATGAAATGTAGAGTTTGTTCAGAAAGAGAAGTCGTGGAATATATTGGGCGACTCTTCTTTTCCGAATTTTATTATTAATGTATTAATTTTTAAAATTGTGGACTGTATGGTTCCACGACTCTTTTCTTTTCGCACAGAGTCTAATGGGTAAGCCGAGCGGATGTTGTTTTCTTACTCTTACAATTAGTTTCGATTTCTATTGACGTAACATAGTAAGCAAGCGTACCAGCTATTCGTAGTGTAGCAATTCTTGTATATATGTATCTATCTATATATATATATTTCGGGGATCTCGGAAACGGCTCAAACGATTTTGACGAAATTTGCTATATGGGGGTTTTCGGGGGCGAAAAATCGATCTAGCTAGATCTTATCTCTGGGAAAACGCGCATTTTTGAGTTTTCATATGTTTTCCGAGCAAAGCTTGGTCTCCCAGATAATAAATGTAAAATGAAACAGTCGTCAACAGTTAAGAACATTGAGTAATAATCTTTAATCCGAACGGGAATTTTCTATGTTGAAACTCGCAGGAGAATTTTTTCATGATAGTTTCCAGAAATTTTCGGCAATTTTGAGTATGTTCTTCAGCTTGCTAATAATATAGAGTAGTATAACTTATATATAGTAGTGTGACTACTTAAAAAAAACACAAATAAATAAATAATAAATAAATAAATATTATAGGACATTCTTTCACAGATTGACTAAGTCCCACGGTAAGCCCAAGGAGGCTTGTGTTATGGGTACTCAGACATCATAGGCCTTTCAGTCTATTGCAGACTTAAATACATAGAAAATTACATATACATAGAAAACACCCATGACTCAGGAACAAATAGGTATCTGTGCTCATCAGCTCATCACATAAATAAATGCCCTTACCGGGATCCGAACCCAGGACCACCGGCTTCACAGGCAGGGTCACTACCCACTAGGCCAGACCGGTCGTCAAATCAAAAAATATTTCATAAAATAGTTTGATTTGTTCCCTAGTTGCTAGTAACAGTAAGCACAGTGACAACCCTAGGGCCATTTTAGTGTTAATAAGAATCTGTATAAAAGCTGATTGGTGTGAGCACGCGGTGACCGCGTGACATAACTTTCGAAGTGTTAGATTGAATGTGTCTTTACTCGTATTTTTTATATTTTCCGCTATATGAAACAATGGTGTCCTGGATATTTGATAAAGATAAAAGACAATTATTCGTGACAGCACATAATAAATAATAGTACTAGGTACAGAATAACATTTAAAATTTTCCGTTTTAAACACATATTAAATCACATTTATAATAGGTACCGCCGCGCACCGCTACGGAACGGACGCAGCTCGCGCTTGCGCCACCTAGCGGTCATATCTGTCGTGATAGACGCGTTTTGTTAGAGAGTGAACTTTCTGTACCTAGTATTATTATTTATTCTGTGGTATAATGAACATTAGTGTGAGAGAGGCAGACTAGAAATGAAAAAACCGGCCAAGTGCGAGTCGGACTCGCGTTCTAAGGGTTCCGTACATTACACAATTTAAACAATGTATTTTTTATGTGGAAATGTCTTTAAAAACCCGTAGGGGTCGGATCAAAAACTAAGTAATTACCCTACTCACGCTTGACTGCACATTTCTAATAGGTTTTCCTGTAATCTATAGGTACAGATCTATATTGTGTATTTTTTTCAAAATTTTAAACCCAGAAGTATCGGAGATAAAGGGGGGGAATGGTAATTTTTTGCCTATTTTCTTGCATAACTTCTAAACTGTTTATCTTAAAATTATAAAAAAATATATTTCCCACAATGAGCTCTTTTATTTAATATGTAACACGATATAGTTTGACAACATTTATTTTTAATTTTCTCATTTACCCCCCCAAAAGTGGCACCCGTGTTTAAAATTAATTTGTTTACGTTACATGTCCATCTTTGGGTCACAAACTTACATATATGTGTACCAAATTTCAATTTAATTGGTCCAGTAGTTTTGGAGAAAATAGGCTGTGACAGATGGACAGACAGACAGATAGACGCACTAGTGATCCTATAAGGGTTCCGTTTTTTTTCCTTTTGAGGTACGGAACCCTAAAAACACGTCACCACTCTGCTTCACGGCGGCTAGCGGTCGTTTAAATACAAAAACACGCTACGAACTGGAAAATACGAAAAACTAGAAGTATTCATTTTCAGCCTCATTTTCACCCATATAGGTTTGATCTGAAATCTTACTTAATAGAGCTCAAACGGTTTAATTGGTTGGTATTTAAATAATAAACTAATCATATATTAACACATTCACTGCCCCTAACGTACATGTGCGTTCACCGTCATACAAGTTTGTTCCTAGGCTACGCCCCCTGGCAGTGAATGCGTTAAAGAAAAAGTGACGAAGCCCTCCAGTGGCGCCTTTAGCTATGGCGGCTAACGCCTTGAACCACTAGCTCACCTCGCCACGGCGGAACCGATCCCAATTTCTCGACTATAATTATGCCATCTTAGAAATACTAGGCCGACTAGGTCTTTGACCAACTCAAAGGGCGAGCAGTATTTAAATACCTAAGTAACGAAACTGTTTTATGTAAGTATTTTCATGTCTCAGATTATGACGTCAGTGCAAACGTTACTTCGGTTGCAGAATAATCCTATTCCTAACCCTTTGTCTGCTAATGGACTCGACTCGAGGCGTCACGCTGGGCTGTATTTTCCATTACTTCGCTGTGAATGGTGTCGGTTACATTGGCTTGTATTTTTATTAAATTCTAGGAGTTCATTGTGCAGATATGGAGACTAATTATGGCGCTATTTATAAACGAGTCAAATCCAAAATCTTTGATAATCGGGTATCCTTATTTAAAAAAAACCGGCCAAGTGCGAGTCGGACTCGCGCACGAAGGGTTCCGTACCATTACGCAAAAACTGCAAAAAAATCACGTTTGTTGTATGGGACCCCACTTAAATATTTATTTTATTCTGTTTTTAGTATTTGTTGTTATAGCGGCAACAGAAATACATCTGTGAAAATTTCAACTGTCTATATAGCTATCACGGTTAATGAGATACAGCCTGGTGATAGACAGACGGACAGACAGACAGACGGACAGACGGACAGCGGAGTCTTAGTAATAGGGTCCTGTTTTTGCCCTTTAAAACAAAATTTGTGTCTAATAAAATGGACAGAAACAAAATTATACTAGCCAATATGAAAAAAAAAACTAAAATTTATTCTGGAAGCAGGCCTCAAGGGCTTTTTTCGCAAGTCAATACAATATTTACAGTGACATTGAAAATACATAGCAATATTTATAAATACAACAGTCAATGTTTTCCCAAAGAAACGGTCACGCCACCTACATGTGAGACTCCATCAGGAGCCGCGCCTTAGTCTTATCATAAGCTTTCCAAAGCTTCACAATACCACAGAATAAATAATAGTACTAGCTACAGAAGATTCACTCTTGCAAAACGCGTCTATTACGACAGAAATGACCGCTAGGTGACGCAAGCGCGAGCAGGCGTCCGTTCCGTAGCGGTGCGGGGCAACTACTATGGCTAGACACCAAAATTGGTGTGGGCCGCATGTACTTGTAGCGGCGCGACGAAATCGCGGAGTGAGCCACGCTTGACAAGAGTCACAAGTACCACCAAGGGCACCAAGGCTGCTAAGTAGAAACTCATGCATTTGCTCTCAGAAACCAATGTTAGGCGAAATGGATTTGCTAAAGATTACATGATATGATGTCATATCTATATCTACTGTTTCGTGAGGGTCTCTATTGTTTTCCATAGAGTTTTAAGTCAGTTTCAATCAAGAGTGAATAGGCTGTTACTGAACCGGTGAGCTCTATCTTAGGCCCTGTCTTCACTTTCCATCAGGTGTGACTAGGGCCAATCGCCGATCAGTTTATAATAAATAAAAAATAAAAAAATAAAATAATGTATTGTTTGTCCACATTTTCGTTAGTCATAATTGGGTTTTTCTCAGAAACGCGTAACTTTTCAGGATTGCCATAAAACAAACCTAACCTAACCTAACCTATCTAGGTACTTATAGGACCTTACGAAAATCCTGAAAAGTTAATGGTTTTAGAATTATGACAAATGATAATCTGACAATCATTATTACATTATGACTCAATAATTATGTCAAACAAAGAAACCCTGTTTCGTGAAGGTGGTTCATATTTTTAACCCTGACGATGACGCAAAAATAGGGATGTTATGTATTTGGCGCCAATAATAAATAATAATAATAAATAATAAATCTGTCTAATATGTATATGTCTAACATGTATATTTATATGTGTAATATGTGTATGTGTAATGTCTGTCTCTTCAACGAATTTACCGATTTCAATGCGGTTATTTTTAAAAGTGAAATCGAGTTCCTTATTTACTCTTGTGCTTAGCTATGTTTGATATAAATCGATCAAGCTGTTTGAAGAGTGGTCTTTTCCATAATGATGAACAGACATTAGTGGCAATTTTGTTTTGCATATAGCGTAGGCGGCTTTCAATAATTTTAATTTTAATATTGTCTTCGGTTACCGCGATAGTTACTCATCAAATAAAACTATTAAAACCCCTCCCTCCCCTTCCCTTCCTCAGTCACCCAATGACCACGAACGCTGTAAAGGGTTCAAAACCTCGGGATAAATTCAATATATGCGATATAATCCGTTTTTCATACCTATATTTAATTTAATAGTTAGGTAAGTTAAAAAAAACTTAGCGTAAGTACAGTTTTATTGTATTATTTGACGGCAAAATTGCGTTTCGATACGCTATTTAGAGGATACTAAAGACAGATTAGCCGGACAGTCAAGGCAAGGCCACGGGCGAAGGGCGTCGGCAAACAAGCTGTATTTGCCATCCACCCCGTGACGCGAACCGTGACCCTATTTATCACCCACCCACGGCATTAATCATGAGACATATAATTAAGAGAAAATTTGGAGTACTTTAAAATTTCACTGATACCTGTTAAATTAACAAATTAAAAATATGTTTTGTTTCTCAAGTCATGGACAGTATGGCAGACAGACAGTTCCGTACCCAAAGGTTAATAACGGGACTCATTACATTATAAGATAATTATCGCTTGTGACTGTACTAGTTAAACATCATCAGTCCATCTAACCATTCACTGCTTGCTATAAATATAAAAGTGTGAAATTAAAAGTTATTATTAGGTGGCGACCTCATTTGCGACTATCTTTAGGTACACTAAATACCTGTACAGAGTGTTAATAGGGTCGTACGGTTATTTGTGACTTTCCACTAGAGAAAGGTCCTTATGCTTTATGTGCCTTTCCATAAAAAAATGCATCAGGATCGATTTCTGAACGCCACATTTAGGTAGGCAGTAACAAATAATTTTAGCTATTTTGGAGTCTAATTCTTATATTAATACCAGTGGCTCTATGAGCTGTAGACAGTGTAGACCTCTCCCGTGGCCCCGCTATTCTGAAAAAAATCCAAAACCGGAATAAACCAAACATTTTCTATTACAATTAGGTAATGAACACTGAATACCGACCTTCACCAAGGAGTTTTGTCTGAAGAGTGCCAAGTTCCGGCGGTTCCGCAGGCGGGTCCCTGACACTGCGGGGTTGTCTGCATCGCAGCCATAATTGTGTGTTTTTAGTTTTAGTTTTGAGATATATTTTATAATAATATGTATGCTAGTTTTAGAGTATTCATCTATGGGCCAATAGTTGCCTGAAAATAAAGAATTAATTTAATTTCAGTGCAATGAAGCTGCTTACACAATTTCACGAAAATTGATTGAAAAATGCGATCTGTAGAGGAAATTAGCTGGGCAGGCGGAGATTCGAAAGCATTTTTGCCGAAACTGAAACGCCTCGAGGTTAATCAGGAAACTCAAAGTTACCGTACCGTACCGTACTATACCGTAATCCAGTAAAGGATTCGTCTCTCTCTCTCTCTCTCTTCTCTCCTGACCGATTTCGACCGCAGCGACTGCAAATTATGTTTAGGAGCGGGAACTGAGCTGGTCCGCCCAAAAAATGAAAGGATTCGTATCGAACACTGCTCGCCCTTAGAGTTAATCAAAGGCGCCTAGCCTTTCAAAGATAGGTAACGCCGTAGCCTGGTGGTCTAGTGGTCAGGACGTTAGCCGCGTAAGCTGAAGACGCGGGTTCGATTCCCGCCTCGGTCAACGGTGGAATTGGTCACTTTTTTTTAAATGTATTTTATCTATTTCAGTTTATAAGGTTTGGTACCGCCCAGACCAAACTGAAAAGTAACCGTTCGAAGGAACTAAAATGCCGGGCAGCTTACGGTAGTACTGTCCGCGCGCCAATTCCGTGCATTCGGAGGTCGAGGAAGTGGGGGGGGCGGGGGGGGGGGGGGGGCGCCGCACCCGTACGTACAAAATGACACCAGTCACTATCACTCTGTCATGACGCCCAACATTCCTAACACTCCTCAGCCGTGCACGGAATACTATCTTACCCAAATAACTTGTTATTACAATTAGATTTTGCCTCCAGTAATTTCACTATAATATTTAAGCTCAGTCACGTGTAAGGGGTTTGATAATAGGTACCACACTCGTATTACTCGTACCTATCCATAATTAGAGAAAGTAAACTTCCCTCTGAGAAAATTTTCTTGGCTTCGAATTGAAATTCTTTTTATTCTGTAAGTAGGTATAATATATTATTTCTGAGATTAGGTCATCTGTGTCAAGATTGTCAAAAACAAAAAAAAAATATTTAAACTGGTGCTGGCATGTGGCTCAATGCTTTCACAAATACGCCTGGATATTTTTTATATGCTCTCAGTTTCTTCCTAATTCAGAATAAAAGTATTGGCAGCATGTGAGTGAAGGCATGTAGAAAAAACCGGCCAAGTGCGAGTCGGACTCGCGTCCCAAGGGTTCCGTATATTACACAATTTAAACAATATATTTTTTATGTGATATGTGAGTGAAATGTCTTTAAAAAACCCGTAGGGGTCGGATCAAAAACTAAGTATTTAAGTCCGACTCACGCTTGCACGACTGCACATTTCTATTAGGTTTTCCTGTAATCTATAGGTTAAGATCTATTTTGTGTATTTTTTTTTAAATTTTAGACCCAGTAGTTTTGGAGATAAAGGGGGGGGGGTAATTTTTTGCCTATTTTCTTGAATAACTTCTAAATTGTTTATCCTAAAATTATAAAAAAAAAATTTGAGATTCAAACAAACTTATACACGGTGTTTCATGACCCACTGAAAACCTAAAAACAGTTTGTTCAGAATCGATAGGAGAATTAATTGCGCTATATTTTAATGGGCGTATTTTTTTTATCTTTTTTTATTATTTTTACATGCCAAGTCTAAGTTAGTAATGCAACAATATCAATAACTAGCATTTGACACGTTATTTGTCAATGAGCAACACCCTTAACTGGCCATTGGTAAACCTTATCTCGTTGCAGTAAGATATGCAAATGGTCAGTTAACAGTGTTTACGATGGTAACTAGCAATTGTTTGACGTCACTCAAACGACAAAGTATCTTGTGTAGAATTTACCAGTCGAATAGAATTGTTAAGAAAACTAAACAAGAGATTTTTTTTAATTTGTATCGGATTAAAGAATAAATACTCAAGATGAGTTCAAAATAAAAAAAATCTGTTGGGGTGTCTCAGGTTTTCATTGGCTCAAGTAACACCGTGTATATGTATACCAAATTTCATCTTAATTGGTCCAGTAGTTTCGGAGAAAATAGGCTGTGACAGACGGACAGACAGACAGACAGGGTTTTTTCCTTTTGAGGTACGGAACCCTAAAAAGTCGTACGAACAGATAGTAACGAATCGGCAGCGGTCAACTCAGTTGCCAATGATTCCTCGCACGCCTCACACGTCTAACAAATGCTGCCAAGGTTCAAGATCCGACTCAAGCACCACAGATAAATAGAAAAAGAAAATTAAAAACAAATGGGATAAGCGAACTTTTAACAGACGTTACCAAATTGAAAAGACGTGAAGTGACTTTTGTTTTTTTTTTTGTTCAGGTGTGATATTAGCTTTTAAGTTTAGTTTTGTAGTGTTGTGATTTTTTGTGTTTATTGAGCAATGGAAGAGCAAGGAGGTATGTAACTATTTTTTTTAAATCTTAATCAAAATAATTCTTTTTGGAACTGTTGCGCATCGGGTCAATAACGTTCGGGGAAAACCGACGTATTTTTCTGTGGACATTTGGATACATATTTCTAAGATTTTTATCATACAACTTTTAAGAAGTGGAAGGTTATAAGATGCCTATAAGGATAGAGTAAGAAAGTTAGACTTTAGAGTCCGTTTGTTTCATGATGTCATCGGAAAATATGTAATCTTAACTCATAGTAAAAAGTATATGAAGGGTACACGGAAAGAACATGTCTAGTCACTTTTTTCGGAAAATGAGAGTCATCTCAAAATGTAGAGCTCTTAATGAACTATTAGATATATCTTTTGCTACCACTATACCTATTACACAACTTTTTTTTTAACTAAAAAAGACCTGGTCACGGAATTACCATATATTTTGACATAGTTCCAAATTTTAAAACCGCGATTACTCAAAATGGTGACTAGGCATGATCTTTCCGTGTACCCTTCATATATATATTTTTATGTATACTTTTCATTAATATCAGCTTGGGATCACTCATTAAGCTTTAATTTCAATTAATTTAATGTAGTGTTTATTTTTAATGTTAAGCTTATATAAGTTCAACACAATAATTTATTGAATAATAAGAGCTTTTCGAATACGTATATAGTAGACTATTTATACTCTATACGAATACCAAAAGAAGTTAATAAAACTGTCTAAAAGTTACATTTTTTTGACTGCAAAGGATGACTCACGTTAGACCGGGCCGTGACCGGGCTGGAGCTTCCGGCGCTTCGTTTTCTATGGATAGCATCACGTGATCACCTGTCATGTCATAGAAAAGTAAGCGCCGGAAGCTCCGGCCCGGTCACGGCCCGGTCTAACGTGAGTCATCCTTAAAGGGGCCCACTGATTATATCCGTGGATTATGTCCGGAAATAAATGTATGTAATTTTCCGTTGTTACCAAAATACCACACGTTTTCGTAACTCAGAGAAAGATTTTCAGGACATATGGAGAAATTGCGCTTTACCTATTGCACAGAATCATCTTCTTCCTCGCGTTGTCTCGGCATTTTACCACGGCTCATAGGAGTCTAGGGTCCGCTTGGCAACTAATCCCAAGATTTAGCGTAGGCACTAGTTTTTACGAAAACAACTGCCATCTGACCTTCCAACCCAGAAGGTAAACTAGGCCTTATTGGGATTAGTCCGGTTTCCTCACGATGTTTTCCTTTACCGAAAAGCGACTGGTAAATATCAAACGATATTTCGTACATAAGTTCCGAAAAACTCATTGGTACGAGCCGGGGTTTGAACCCGCGACCTCTGGGTTCATGGATTGCATGTCGCACCCTCTTACCGCTAGGCCACCAGCGCTTCTATTGTACAGAATAGGTCACTCTATTTATCCACCAAACTTTATCGAAATCTGACGAAAATAAATCGACAACCAAATAAAAATTGGCTCATTAAATACTACTCTAATTACAATTGTTTTAATTTGGTATCTAAAGAATTAGAACGAATAGCTCAAGAAAATTTTAACCACAAAGCTTTTGCTCTTAAAATAACCTACCGATAAAAAAGGAGGTTAATGCTACTGCATTAATTAAAAGGAAAACAAAACAAAGCGACCGGATAAGATAAGTTGAAGGGTGTCAAAGACGGCGAGTTTGCTAAACTTTAAAATATAGATGCGTCATGATTTTATTTGCATTTGTTCTGTAGGGCCTACAGTGTAGGCAATGGAAAGTTGAGAGAATCAAGAGCTAAGAGTTGAGTCTTAGTAAGATGGCATATAGTCGAGAAATTGGGACCGGTTCCTCCGTAGCGGGGTGGCCTAGGGGTTCAAGGCGTTAGTCCGGATTGCTAAAGACGCCAGTCCGGCCTTCACCATTGGAGGGCTTCGTCACTTTTTCTTTAATACATATATTAAATAATACAAATAATATATTGTATTAATTTAATACATGTATTAATTATTAAGATGTCATAACATCTATTTCAGTTTATAATCATGAGCTAGTTTTAAACGGCACCCTTATAAGCTAGTAACATTTTTCAGTCCTTGACTATGATCGTTAACTTTTATTGTATTGTCTACTAAAGAGGTATTTTATTCTGGAATGTGATTGACACAGATGGAATACCTATAAATGTCGGGTTTCGTAAAATCGTAAATAGTAATCTTTTAGGCAAAAAAAGTATCATTTTTAATAATTTATCAGTATCATTTTCTTTAGGTTAAAGAGCAACACGAGGGCACCGACTGTACATAACTACCTACCATTTTATAGGGTTCCGTATTCAACTAGGAACGTCCGTGTTTGTCTGCCCGTCTATCCATCCACGCTGTCAAAGAAGTAAAATTTAAATTTATCCTCCTGAGACCCAGAAGAAGTTGTTTTGTTTAAAACTGTGTTGTTCATGAAATAAAACGTTGTTGTTCTTTCTCTGTTGTTATTAAAAAGTTCAGAATAGCTTGCAGAGTATGTACAAAAATTACAGTGTACGTAGGGTCTCAGGAGGTTAGGATAACTCCCCTACCTTGATTTGCTTTGCAACATTTGTAGATATATTAAGATGAGATGTTTCCTTGAACTTAGGTCAATATTACGCGAAACTCTGCGTAGGGGGCGCCAGGGCGCCACTACCACAATCTAAGGGTCTATCGCGAAACAAGAAAATGGAAATTCCGTTATATCTGTCACTCTGCATATTCGAGCGATAAAGAGGCAGATAGCGAAATTTCGGATTCGCGTTTCCCGGTAGGTCCTCTGTAAACAAACCGCCTTGATGCATCAATGTCATATTTTATTATCTCTGAAAACTTGTCAAAAACCTGTAAAAAGGCTAGTGCTGCACTCTGGTGGCAGAACATTGCAGTAATATCCCCTATTTAGATTCACGAATCCCCTTATAGGTAAAAGTTATAAAAGTTATTCACAATATAATAGTTCAAGGGTTACAAATAAAAATACATAACAGTCGATAGATAAGCGTTTTACGCGTTAATAAGTACATTTGGGGCATTTTCTATGAAAAGGGACCTTATTGTCGATGGCGCTTACGCCGCATAGCGTCGCGCGGCATTGTATTTATATCGGAGCATCGTTAATAATGGTATAAGCGCTATCGACAATAAGGTCCCTTTTTATAGAAAATACCACATTTTATTGAGAGCGCTACACTCAATGTGTTCGCACCTGGCTGTTGTAAGTCCGCACTTAAACACTGCACTTTAAGGTTCACTTTCCTGTCACTAAGCACTGTTACTTTTACTATTCCTACACTTCACTGTATCACTGTATCACTTTATTTTTGGTTTCTGATTTGACATTGGAAACTGTTTGACTCTATTGTTTCAGGAAAACACACTGTTAGCTAGTTTGCATTTAAAAAAAACCCTAAAAAGACATTGTGTTGAGATTTAAAATGCCGCATAATTGTACATACTCTAAATTAGTTAATGAATTGATCGCTAGATGTCTTTTTAGGTTTTTTTTAATGCAAACTAGGTAACGGTGTGTTTTCCTGAAACAATGGAGTCAAACAGTTTCCAATGTCAAATCAGTAACCAAAAATAAAGTGACAGTGATACAGTGAAGTGTAGGAATAGTAAAAGTAACAGTTAGTTAGTGGTTATACAGCCTATTACCATACCTTACCATAAGGACGAAAATTGCTTGTATCTTTATACGAAAAACATGTCAGAGCGTCCTTATGGCAAGCGACAATGTGGTACCTTTTGCTTGAAAATGACACAAATATATACAAATTCTTGCCGTATTAAATAGCTTGTTCATTCAATTCTTTATCATCAATAGAGCATTTTTTTACATAATCTTTCCACTAGCATGTTCAATGGTAGGTTCTCCATTCGTAGGCGCTTTTCGCTACAAACGGGAAAAACCATGTTATGGGCTACGCTCGTAGCACGTAGCTCGCGCTGGTAGAGAATGCGCTAAACTGCGATTGACAATCTTTTTGTATTTCTGCAATATACTTACTACAAACATAAATTACTTTTTTTAATGTTTCTAAATGTTAATCTTACAAACTGTCGCGCCTTGTACAGTCGAAGGCAAAAATATCGATCCAGACAAATGGCTCAAAAATTAGTGAATACGACTTTATTGTCTAAGGTGTAAGAGCGTACATATATTTTTTAAACTTTCGGAATGTATATATATTTATGCCCTTGACTGTACTTACACCTATGATGACGAAATAAAATGATCGAATGTCGCTTACCATACATATAACAAAATTGTAGTCCAAGCAGTAAGTTTTTTGTTATTTTATGAATCCAAATAGGTATAATCCTCTCAATATAGGTTCAAAAGCTCAAATTATATGTGAGAAAATTGTCAATATTCATAGTAATCAAGTAATGTTATTGTTGACATAACACCCGCCATAATACGGGTTGATATCGCCTCTATCGCCAGTGCACAATTCGGGGTGAGGCGATAACAACCAGACATTTCTAGACAAACTACGATGTAAACGACTGCCGTCTAAAGCCACAGTGGCCTAACAAGCTTGACTAGGGTCACCCTAACCTTGGCTAGGGTTGCAATGCTTGGTGATAAAAACCGGTTAAGGCGGTTCCCTGAGCCAGAAGGCGAAAAATCTCCTTATAAGATCATGTTTTTCTAAGAGGCGTTGATATTCGTAGACGTGGAAAAAATATATGTAGTTCTTGACTATATTATCTTTAACAACATAGCTTCGGATACACGAATTATGACACTTCGCTCGATACAATTAATTCCCAAAGTAACCTCTAACTCGGACTTTTAATCCTACTTTACTCGGTTATTTATTATGTGATACTATAAACAAAAAAAGAAGAAAAAACAATCTTAACATAAATAGTAATTTCATAGCTTTAGAATTTCGATATTGTAAGGTAACGTTTTTAAAATAAATAAAAACCGACAAAATTCGATCAAAATTGACACTTGGCGCGTATGTTCTTTCCCGTTCTTTCTTGCGAAATGTGACAAAGACAGTGGCTAACCGATGGAACGGCCTTAAGTGCGAGTCGGACCCGCGCACCAAGGCTCCGTACCATTACCAGGCGTGACTCACTTCGCGATTTCCTCGCGCCGCTACAAGTACATGCGGCCGCCCCCAGTTCTGGGGTCTAGCCATAGTAATTGCCGCACACCGCAGGAACGGACGCCTGTTCGCGCATGCGCCACCTAGCGGTCATCTGTCGTAATAGACGCGTTTTGTGAAAAGTGAATCTTCTGTACCTAGTACCAAAGATATATATAACTCCGTAATAGATGGATACAGTCTAAGGAAAAAACGTGCCTCGAAATTCAAGAAAATTTGATTCTCGTTCAGAGGGCGCTACTAGCTTCGGCCTACTGTCGTATAGATGGCGTTGACGGTTTCGTTTGTTATTTAACAATTTTAACGCATATCAGTGAAAGAACATGGGTCAAAATCATAAAAATAATTAATGCAAATAAAAAAAATCATTTATCCATATTTAAATACATTTTATCGTATTTTTATAAATATTTATTTTAGTTTTAAAGTGTGTCGACAGATGGCAGTGAATTTACTGGGGTTACAAAATTTACTATGACAGTACCGCTCTAGTATAAGTTACTCTATGATAGTACTATTATTTATTCTGTGCCATTACACAAAAAAATCACGTTTGTTGTATGGGAGCCCCACTTAAACAGTAATTTTATTCTGTTTTTAGTATTTGTAGATATTTGTTAGATAGCGGGAACAGAAATACATCATCTGTGAAAATTTCAACTGTCTAGCTAACACGTTTCATGAGATACGGCCTGGTGACAGACGGACAGACAGACGGACGGACAGTGGAGTCTTAGTAATTCATTCATAATTTAAGAGCATGGCTCTTGTCGGTGGAGTATGCGCCAGTTTTCTCGGTCCTCGGCCAGGTTCTTTAGGTCTAGGTTTAGGTTTAGGTGCAGTCTTAGTAATAGGGTCCCGTTTTTACCCTTTGGGTACGGAACCTTAAAAACATGGTGTTAGGATTGGGTTATTCACATTTTATTACTATATTCAACTCGTTCGTGTCTTTACTGTAGACATTGCAAAGTTAAGGGAAACAAGCAAATTTTTACGGTTCTAAATTCGGTGCACCGAGGCGCCTATACAGGCGAAATAGTACATTGTTCAACAAGGGAGATAAGTGAAATATTGTATGTACGAGAGTCTATACATACGGCACCCGCAGGCTGGAGTGAATTAAAGACTCGAGTAACAATATTCTTACCCCCGGAGTTACAATGTTTTTCATCACACTTGCGAAGGAAAAACTAAATGTTAAGAGAAATCAACTAAAAATACGGCGACATTTCAAAGACTCGTCCGCCATATTGTCGATATTTGATCCATCCGGCATTCAGCCACATTTGAAAATTCTGTCAAAATATTTTAAACGGCTATTAAATTAATTAAATTAAATATTTTTAAACTGACAAAAAAACTAATTTATAAAAGTCAGTATTTTCAAAGTAAAATTAATTTAAACCTACTTGGTTCGTATGAATTAGTGACATAATAAAAAAAATGCTATAACTCACTTGTGTTATAGCTTTTTTTTCAGATTTCATAACCACCGCGGGAACAATATAGGCTTTCCTTCAGTCCTGCCTGAAATAAGATCTTTTTCGAGCAAGTACCTACCTACATATTTAGGTATTAAAATATAGAAATTATTTTAGGTAAGTATCAACTCTATTCCCAAATCTTCTATGCCTATGCCCAGCAGTGGGACACAAAATACCTACTTATTATTCCGATATTTAATTCCATGTATATACCTTCAAGTTCGTATAAAAATAAGATCAAGCCCGTAACAAATTGTTACATTTGGATCGGGCTCCTGTTCTTAGTTAGTTAGTTACCCTAATAAAAATATCCGTGTATAACGTTAGTTTACCTGACGTTATACGGGCAAGGTCCCACGCAGTCTCATTCTATTCTTGCATAACATACCGACGCCAATGCCAAGGCGATGCATACGGGAATTTCCAGTTCTACGAAGCGAGCGAACACTCATGTTTGCTTTAGAATGCGAGCTTTATGTGAGACTTTCATGGGTCCCGCTAATCAGGCGCGCAATGTGATAAAAATACGCAGTCGCGTCGTATTCGCTTGATGGGCACCTTTTGACATGCCATTATTTTTGTATCCATCGCTGTTACAGCACGTCTTGTTAGGTATTCGATAATGAGCGGGAAAAACATTGCCGCAAATAAGGATTGACTTAACTTGTATGAACTGGAAACGGATGGTTTTAAGAATTAGCAGCTTTTAAATATATGTATTTATTTGTACTTATTGTGTTAATGATGGAAATTTTTGAAGTGACTCGGATGTTGATTTAAATATTTGTAATTGCCATACTTGTGATTAAATTAGTTTTTCTTCTGTTTCATGTTGCACACGTTTATATGTATACGGTTTAATCAAATTACTTCGATAAAAATTAAAATATCAAAAATTTTGTCTGTGCAAAACACAAGTCTCTAACAATAATCTAATCTAAACTGAATAAAAGTCAAAAACAAATATTTTACTCTAATACTAGTTCAACAACGGCGTTCAAATTTAAATATGTCTCAACTGAATTTTGATTTGATATTAATATTCAAGCGCATAATATTGAATCAATACGACACTCAAATCAAGTTGGATTTTAAAACTCCAATGCAATTCCATACTGTTTTGGTTATATGTGCGAAGTCCAAGTTTCCAGTTGTTTTTTTTTAACACTTTTATTAGGTCCTTTTTTTTATTATAAACTGATCGGCGATTGGCCCTAGTCACACCTGATGGAAAGTGAAGACAGGGCCTAAGATGGAGCTCACCGGTTCAGTAACAGCCTATTCACTCTTGTTTTAAAGAGACCGAGGTCATATTGATCAGGGAATACAGATGGCGGGAGCGCATTCCATTCCTTAGCCGTCCGTACTAAAAAGGAGGAGGCAAAACGTTTCGTCCGAACGAATGGAATGTGGACCACGAACGGGTGCATTCGCTCCCCGCGCCTGGATGTCCGATGATGGAAAGGGGAAGGTGGGATCAGGTCGTGTAGTTCCTGTGCGCACTCCCCGAAATGTATCCGATAGAACACCGATAGGCAAGCGACTCGACGGCGATGCTCAAGGCTCTGTATCCTTGACTTGACAGATGGGTCATCGCCAAAGAGTCTATGAGCCCGGCGCTCTATTGAGTCCAGGGCCGCCAGCTGATATATTTGGCAGAACCGTCCCATAGGTGGGAGCAGTATTCCATGCATTTACCTGTACGTAAACTAACTATGTAATGGAATCTAAGGTAACTAATTTAACCATCTTCCCGGTTTCCGAACCCGGGTGTGTCGGGTGTGTCGGGTGACAATGCAATATTATGGTACCATCGAGCTGATCTGATGATGAAGACAGGAGGTGGTCATAGGAACTCTGTGATAAAACAACGCAAAGGAAAAAACGTGCCTCGAAAATCACGAAAATTTGATTCTCGATCAGATGGCGCCACTACCTTTGGCCTACTCTCGTATAGAGGGCGTTGACAGTTTCGTTTGTTATTTAACAATTTTAACGCATGAAACTAATGGGTCAAAATTATACAAAAATAATTAATGCAAAACAAAACATTTATCTATATTTAAATAAAATTTATCGTACTTTTATAAATCTACATTTTTAGTTTTAAAGTGTGTCGATAGATGGCAGTGAATTTACAGTGGTTACAAAATTTACTATGACAGTATCGCTCTATCCTATTATATCCTCTTTGTACCTACATACGACCGGTCTGGCCTAGTGGGTAATAGTGACCCTGCCTGTGAAGCCGATGGTCCTGGGTTCGAATTCCAGTAAGGGCATTTATTTGTGTGGTGAACACAAATATTTGTTCCTGAGTCATAGGAAATGACTCAGGAATGGGAATGGGGTAATAAAATTAATAAATAAATGGGTGTTTTCTATCTATATAAGTATGTATTTATCTATATAAGTATGTATATCGTCGCCTAGCACCCATAGTACAAGCTTTACTTAGTTTGGGGCTAGGTTGATCTGTGTAAGATGTCCCCTAATATTTATAATTTATAATTTAATTTATATGTTACCGTAAAAATCTGTTTTGAAAATGCGTTTTCCCCAATTAAAACTAGTTTCAAAATATTTATCAGTACGGTTTTTACTCACTATTATTTTTAGTCGCTTTTGGCGACATGTTTTGGATTCTTTGGGAATCCATCCTCAGGCACGAGTGTCCGCGGCGGTTGTACGTCGTGCACTCGTGCCTGAGGATGGATTCCCAAAGAATCCGAAACATGTCGCCAAAAGCGACTAAAAATAATAGTGAGTAAAAACCGTACTGATAAATATTTTGAAATATGTCTCACGATAGTTTAAGTGCGACTAAAACTAGTTTCCCGTATTGCCTGTGAAAACGCGTCTTCACTAGTTAAAATTAACTAGTTTTCCGTAAGGCATTGGTGAAAACATGTTTTAAGTAGGATTTTTAAGGCACCTTATTTATAACATTTAAAACTTTCGCGTTTCGAACACATATTAAATCCTATTTGAAATCGGGTCTATCGCGAATTTATTTTGTTGATTTGTTGCCTTTAAAGGTAACAATAGTAGATTGTTAACCAAGGGATGAAAGGCACTCATCTCTGCCGAGGTGTCTTGGCGCTCGAACGCAGTGAGAGCGCCAATAGTCCGAGGCAGAAATGATGCCTTTCACCCGAGTTAAACACTCTACTTTTCATTTCGAATACGAGGAAAGTAAAATGCATGTGTTTTTTCAAAAACATGACGAATAATACATTTTTATAGTATTTATTGAGGGAACTTTCAATTAAAAATTCAGGCAAAAGTATCGTTATTTATGGAATGGAGAGTCAAGTATCACAATGGAAATTGTATAACAAATCCATTTAAACTCAAATTTCAATTGCTTATCGTAAAAAAATTAAAAATATCGTACTTCGAACGTAAAATGCTCTAGTGCAGACACGTATCATTTTCTGCGCACCTTTTAGAACAACAATGACCCTCTTTCAGAGCATGAGAAATGAAAAATAAATTCGCGATAGACCCGACTTCAAATGTGATGTTTTAAACCTTATTAATTATTCGCAAAGCACCTTGATGAAAACTAGTTTTGATTAATTGTTCAAAAACTCATTTCAGTGACTAAAAACGAGATTTTAAGGTTTTTATTCGTATTTCCTAGATTCACATAAAAAATACTAGAAAAAGTAAAAGGTTGCAACGATTTGTCCTTAATTGTAGTAGTCGTTGACACATGATATTACATCGACAGCGTATGTTATTAAATAGATAAAGCTGTCGGGCCACTGCCCGAGCACCGTGACGTCGATAGGCTCATCGTTACCACGTTATCACGTGATAAGCGATAGCTACTGGAAGGAGACGAATTTCAGGGACACATTAGGTACCTGGGTACTTAGAGTTTTGAATGATTCACGGTTAGTTTCACTAGACTTATATTGGCCGGGATATAGATGGGCATAGACATTTGTTGACGGAACGGCTGCAGGACGACGATGATATTGAGCGCAAGCTCAAGCGGAGGGTTCGCTCGACGGTTTTCTAAGTGCAGCAAGGATGTAAAGACCACACTCTTCAAGGCGTACTGCTTAGGCATGTACACCTCCCAGCTGTGGATAACGTTCACGCAGAAGGCAATGAGCAGAATAATAGACCGTGATTACCTTTTGTATTATTTATGAGCTAATACAAAAGGTAATCACGGTCTATATCCCGGTCAATATAAGTCTAGCTGGGTACTTAGCCAAGATGCGAATCGTTCGCTACGTAGCGTACGAAACTGTATCTTTCTATCATCCATATAAGTGCGACAGTGAGACATTAGCGTTTTGTTCGCTACGGCGCAAACGAATGGCATCTTGGCTAGGCACCCAGGTGTTCTAAAATTGTAGTCAGGAACCGGTATGCTTACTATGCGGGCTCTAAATGGCAAAACACGCGCAAAAAAAGGATGACTCACGTTAGACCGGGCCGTGTCCGGGCCGGAGCTTCCGGCGCTTACTTTTCTATGACATGACAGGTGATCACGTGATGCTTTCCATAGAAAACGAAGCGTCGGAAGCTCCGGCCCGGACACGGCCCGGTCTAACGTGAGTCATCCTTAACTCAGCGGCTTTTTTCGATTTCTACATTGATAAAAAAAGGATTTGGTCGTTTTCTGTATAACTACAGTTTTAAAAAACCGTCCAAGTGCGAGTCGGACTCGCGCACGAAGGGCTCCGTATCATTATGCAAGAAAAAGGCAAAAAAATCACGTTTGTTGTATGGGAGCCGCACTTAAATATTTATTTTATTCTATTTTTAGTATTTGTTGTTATAGCGGCAACAGAAAGATCATCATCTGTGAAATTTTCTTAAAGGCCGGCAACGCACTTACAACCCCTCTGGTGTTGCGGGTGTCCATCCGTCTGCTCGTTTGCCTCCTATTTCATAAAAAAAAATTGAAAAGTAAGCGCCGGAGGCTCCGACTCGGACCCCGCCCGATCTAACGTGAGTCATCCTTAATTTCCAAGAAACTAATCGGTTTTTAACCAACAACTCTACCTAATTTCAGCCCTAGAGAATCGAAATCATAATACAATTCATGTCCACTTCAGCCGCCCTGTAACCGGTGAACGTTGCAGGCAATTAAAACCAGTCCAGTCATAGTTGGGGTAAAACATGCTAGGTTAGGTTCAATTTGGTTAGGTCTATTATTTCACGACGGCTTGTCACTGCATGATATAATCACTGAATTGGTCAAATGCAATTCAATATGTCGAAATCAATTCGGTTAATCACTACTTATATTGACCGGGATATGGACCGTGATTACGTTTTTTATTGTTTTTGAGTGGAAATCTCGGGAGCTCAAAAACAATACAAAAGGTAATCACGGTCCATATAAGTCTAGTGAAACTAACCGTGAATCATTCAAAACTCTTAATTCGGTTAATCAACTAGATTCTTATGGTTAAGAGACACTTGTAAAATTTAGATATTTAGTTTAAGGGATATATGTTATTTATATTATAGGATGTCTCTTAGTGTTAGTTTCAACTCTTTCCAGTGTTGTCTGTCCAAGGCAACTCTGGTCCAGTGGGATCCTAGAGTTAACTGGATGTCATCTTCCCATCTAGTTATTTGTTTGCCGTTTTTGCGCTTATGGTTACGCCTTTTATAATCGCGCTTTTATAGTTTTTTAGGGTTCCGTACCTCAAACAGAAAAAACGGAACCCTTATAGGATCACTTTGCTGTCCGTCCGTCTGTCTGTCTGTCAAGACCATTTTTCTCAGCAACGTGTGGAGGTATCAAGCTGGAATTTATATCAAATACTCAGGTCTACTGTCCCTTGGAGCTGTGAAAAAATCAAACTTCTAAGTCAACGCAATCAAAAGATACAATCGTTTATGCCACATATTTCCGCAAATTTTCGACACTCGCAAGGGTATCAAAACCTACAAGGTACTTCCCGTGAACTCGGAATCTTGAAATTTGGTACGAAGCAACGTCTTATAGCACAGATAAAGGAAAAATTGCGAAAACCGTAAATTTTTAGTTACATCATATAATAAAATATTTTTTGTACGGACTCTCGGTGCGCGGGTCCGACTTGCACTTGGCCGGTTTTTTTTTGGCATAAACTCACACCGTTAAATCTATTTACTAAACATGTCTTACCATTCAATACCTATTTGCTGATGTAGTTTACGTTGAGTTTTAGGAAAATGCAGGCTATATTGTATACAATTTTCATTACGCGTCTTTAGACACTATTCTTCTTCTTCAGTGCCATATCTTAACGGATGTCGGCGATCACCATGCGAAAGTCCCCTCTGTGTTTCGCCACTCTGCCCAGAACATTATTGAGGAAAAAAATTAATGGAAAAAGAGGTAGAGGAAGACCCAGAACATCATGGTGTGATAATATAAGGAGTTGGACCTGTATTGCGGACGGTATCACTCTGGGTGGACACTACTAGCCAAATAAAACCTAACCTAATGGTTTTATTTTTGTTAACCGGAGATCAAGGCCTCAGCCATCCTTAGATCTTTGCCGAGACTGTGTTGTTCAATAAAAAAATACAATAAATTAATGAGTTATTTTCGGCGATGACATTTCGGTAACAGAATGTGTGCGAACAATTAAAACGCTCTTTGCAATTGTGGCTAATCCAGCACAATTAATAATTGTATCGTTGATTATCGCTCCCATTGAGATTACAGTGTTAGTTTTAACCGCCACAATCAGCCTGTTGACAATGATGTTACTCGTTAATGGAGTGCAAACACAGAATCATGGACGCATCATTGCTGTTAAAAGAAGTATTTATCTTCATCATAGCCGAGATGACAGTTGTTTTTCGACAAATGCCAACTGAAATAGTTATTTGTGCAACAATAGAGGAAAGTTGGTTTTTCTTGCGAGTGTTTATTTTGAGTCCCGAGAAAGCTAAAGATTCTATAATTGAATCACGAGCGAAGCGAGTTATTCTAAGTTAGAATCTTGAGCGTAGCGAGGGACTAAAAAACACGGATATAAAATACGTTTGCTCTCGTGTTGCACACATAAATTTTCACCTCAGTAGTGAGAACATAATAAAGGTTAAAATGTATTTCGAATTACACAGAATAATAAAATTCAGAATGAAGTGACAGTTCATGTCCTTCACTAAATTCAAAAGCTACTTTTGTTTCACTCCCTGGAGTGAGGAAAGTCGCACTTTCCTCACTCCAGGGAGTGACGAAAGTAGGCTTGTTCGAGCTGCTGAGGTGAAAAGTAACAATCGGGATGACGGATTCGAACGAAAAGGTACTTGATTGTTCTAACATAACATTAAGGATGACTCACGTTAGACCGGGCCGTGATCGGGCCGGAGCTTCCGGCGCTTCGTTTTCTATGGAAAGCATCACGTGATCACCTGTCATGTCATAGAAAAGTAAGCGCCGGAAGCTCCGGCCCGGTCACGGCCCGGTCTAACGTGAGTCATCCTTTATGTGGAACGTCTAAAGTAGATGGTTAAGCAAAATAACAGCCAATTAAAAAACCAATTTGTACTTCACATAAAATACAACTTTGTAGATAAAGTTGAAAAGGAATTAGCAAAACGATCGTTTGGTAAAACAAAATTGTTGGTTGCATATCTAATCTGCTGAAAATCTTGTTGTCTTTTATTATTGTCTAAGCTTTAGTAACAGTTATTTTGTCACTTTGTCGTACGTAGCTATAGATAATGTTAATTGAAATAATTCATCCTCATTCCACATGAGATGACATAACTTAAAACCTTAGGCGTAAAAGTTTTAATTAATAAATTAATCACTTTCGTCCTAACTTTAAAAACATTGTTGACTTGTTTTTATTTATTATTTAAACTTTATTGAAGGCGGACTTAATGCTACACGGCATTTTCTACCAGTCAACCTTTAGGCCAAACAGAGAAGCATAGTTGGTGCGGGGTATGTAAAGAACACTAAATCTAGATGCTTTTAAATTAATAGGCACAAATATAAATGTATAGGTAAAATAAAATAAATGTGTAGGAAGATAAAATAAATATATAGGTACATATGTATTGTTGCAAAGGTACAAGTATTTTTGTTAAAATTTTCCTGATATGTATGACGAATGATACAGTCAACGAAGTAATTTATATTTCCATCACAAACTCTATTCAGATGTTCTGAAGAAGGAATAGTGAATTAATGTTTTCATAACATTAACAGTGCCAATTGTTGTGTCTGTCTTTTCTGCGAAGAGGTTTTTAATGGAGAGCGCTTAGGTCATATCATACCTAGTTTTGCTAAACATAGTTTGTAAGAAAAAAGTTGAAAAATTACGACGTTAAGTATTAATATTTTTTATTCAAATTAGTTACACAGCATTACAGTATTACTACCAAGGCACTGCGAACTACAAAACAAATATCTTAAGCTATTAATATAAAATATTACGGCACACGGAGAGTAAAGGATGACTCTCGTTAGACCGGGCCGTGACCGGGCCAGAGCTTCCGGCGCTTCGTTTTCTATGGAAAGCATCACGTGATCACCTGTCATGTCATAGAAAAGTAGGCGCCGGAAGCTCCGGCCCGGTCACGGCCCGGTCTAACGTGAGTCATCCTTAATGTTGAATCAATATTAATTTAAACGAATTCGTCGCCAAAACGCGGCTACCAATGGAAGTTACGCTATATTTAACTTTGTAATCCAAAAATCAAAGATAATAATCGCGTAATAGTTTTGTAGTGAGTATGTAAAACTTGACTTATATTGACCGGGATATAGATCGTGATTACCTTTTGTATTGTTTATGAGCTCCCGATATTTCATATACTGGGAGCTCATAAACTTCGATTACTTATACGACGGCGGCTAGGTTCGTGAGTAGAGTTGTGCCATTCTCGGTAACATTCTCGGTAAAATTTCTCGCTCCGTAACCGTGTTACCGGGAATGGCACAACTCTATTCGCGAACGCCGCCCTAGTGTATAATAGCAACATAATAAATAGGCCTTTGTCATCTGTGTCAGATGTTTCAAGCAGCATCGCGGTTACGAGTGTTACGACACTTGCGTTCGTGGCTGTAAAGCCCTATACGAGAGAGGATCCCTCGGCCACACACGCAGCAGGTGTATGCTCCCCCAGGTGGGCGGGGGTTGGAGGCCTGCTCGTGGCGCCTCGTGCGTTTCTCTTTTAGTAAGGAGAACCAGGCATCGTCGTGCTTGGATTGACCATCATGAATAACACGACGCCACATGGGTCGGTCTTCAGCCAGTTTCTGCCATTGGTTGCATGGGATGTTAATAGCAACATATTTGAAGCGATAATCGTAGCGCGCTGCAGTGAGCGCAGATCGCGGTGCTATTTCCACTCGCGCGCATCTCGGCCAAGTGCACGGCTTTTCACTTTTATCCAACGTCATAATAAAGAAGACTAAGTGCCAGTTGCACCATCCGCACTTAACAGACTGATCAACGTCAACCGGCGCGCCGTGGCGGTTTACTATGAAACTTTCCATACAATGAAATTTAGCGAACTCTTTAACGATCACAAACAGTTGGTGCAACCGACCCTTAGACTACCGTGAAGATTTATAGACCCCGAGACAGAAATAAATTTGGTTAGTCAGAGCAACTTGTAAAGTGTTAAGGCGGTTCCCTGAGCCAGAAGGCGAAAAATCTCCTTATATGATCATGTTTTTCTAAGAGGCGTTGATATTCGTAGACGTGGAAAAAATATATGTAGTTCTTGACTATATTATCTTTAACAACATAGCTTCCGATACACGAATTATGACACTTCGCTCGATACAATTAATTCCCAAAGTAACCTCTAACTCGGACATTTAATCCTACTTTACTCGGTTATTTATTATGTGATACTATAAACAAAAAAAGAAGAAAAAACAATCTTAACGTAAATAGTAATTTCATAGCTTTAGAATTTCGATATTGTAAGGTAACGTTTTTAAAATAAAGAAAGACCGACAAAATTCGATCAAAATTGACACTTGGCGCGTATGTTCTTTCCCGTTCTTTCTTGCGAAATGTGACAAAGACAGCGGCAAACCGATGGAACGGCCTTAAGGGATTTGTATAATGAAACCTAGTAACGGTCAGCTGTCGCTATGTTGGGGGGTTTACGAACCGGAGGTACCTAAATATGTAGAAAATATTTTTAGCTATTTTCTTCTAATAAGGTATAGGTGCAAAGAAAAAGTGACCAAGCCCTCCAGTGGCAGAGATTGCATATAGTCGAGAATTTGGTACTGGTACCGCCGTGGCCGGGTGGCCTACAGTTCCAGGGCGTTGGCTGCGTAAGCTGAAGACCGGCGGTTCGTTTCCGGCCTGTCCAGAAGTGACTGGAGAGCTTGGTCACTTTTTTTTTAGTATATGACGCCTATTTCAGTTTATAATTTATAATTATAAAATAGTAGTGTGTCTATTAAAAAAACACAAACAAAATATTTAATTAGGGTCTCTATTCCCATAAAGTTTTAAGTCATAATGTATTGTTTGTCCGCATTTTCGTTAGTCATAATTTGGTTTTTCTCAGAAACGCGTAACTTTTCAGAATTGCCATAAAACAAACTAACCTAACCTAACCTATCTATAGGATAACCTTACGAAAATCCTGAAAAGTTAACGGTTTCCGAATTATGACTAATGATAATCTGACAACCATTACATTATGACTTACAATAATTATGTCAAACAAAGGGATCCCATTTAATTAACATAATTTTAATCCTTAGTTGTTTGTTATAGTAACTTATAATGTACTAATCGCCGCCAGTAAAGATTCCCGCTGTCCCGTGCGTTAGGGCATGTTTTACACGTCCATTTGGCACATTGCTGATCTAAATCCGTCTGTTGGCAGAGAGCAAGGAGCGCGTGCGCCGGGCGCCCTTCGAGACCGCGCTGCACCATGCCGGTAAGTACACTATACTTGGTCAAACCAAATTGTCAGTCTTCTTCTTTCTCTTTGCCCTATTCCCATTATTTGGGGTCGGCTCTCCTCGTTCTCATGTGCCAGGACCGTCTGTCCTGAGTTGTCCTTGGGGTAAGTTGGGCTCGTTCCAAGTCGCGGGTCACAGTAGACCACCACGTGGCTTTAGGTCTTCCTTGTCTGTTTGCTTCCCTGTTCGGCAATGCCAAGGCTTGCCGAACTACGCCACCAAACCAAACTGTCAAAACCAAATTGTCAGTAAATAAGAACAAAAAAAACTACTCATCCTTTTCTTTTGGGTACTAGTACTAGTGTAAAACAAAGTGTGATTCTCTCTGTCTATGTTTGAAATGAGACAGTCCTTTGACAAACTATAAATCATTTCGAAAAGCCTATTTGACTTAGAATGTCAGGTCTACATCATGGTTTATGGTTTACTTACCATGATTTTACTTTAGATGCAAAAAAATCTGATATTTTTTTGCACTAGCGATATACATTTTATGAGAAACAGGAATTTTATATTTCGTTAAAGGTATAAACCGTATATGGTCGTGGACAGGTTTGTTCAATGACCATCATTGACTTTAAAGGGTCGATACTAAAAAGGGCGAGCTCTGGCAACGGTCAAGGTAGACATAATGCTACCGGTAGGTAGTAGTAGTAGTAGGGAGGTATCACTAACATAGTATAAAACAAAGTGCTGTCTGGATGGATGTCTGTCCCTATTTATGCTTAGATCTTTAAAACTACGCAACGGATTTTGATGCGGTTTTTTAAATAGATAGAGTTGATTCAAGAGAAAGGTTTATACGTATAATACATCAGCATTGCACCCGTGCGAAGCCGGGGCGGGTCGCTAGTATCTAATAAAGTAACGGAATGTTGCCATGCGGAAGCTGACTTCTTAGGTCATCTAGGCCACATAAATATGTATAATTTATCTAGTTTTCTTCATATATGTCTCTACCTCTACCCACTCTAATATATACCTTTTCTTTTCTGTATTATTTGTATTATATTAGGGGTCCCTTTGTTTGACATAATTATTGAAAATCATAATGTATTGATTGTCATATTATCATTAGTTATAATTCTGAAACCGTTAAGTTTTCAGGATTTTCCTCAGGTTATCCTACAGATAGGTTAGGTTAGGTTGGGTTTGTTTTATGGCAATCCTGAAAAGTTACGCGTTTCTGAGAAAAACCAAATTATGACTAACGAAAATGTGGACAAACAATACATTATGACTTTAAACTATATGGGAAACAATAGAGACCCATTATATTATTATTATTTCTTTGTTTCAGAATTTTTTTATCTATAGTAGTTTTTAGTAGTTTGGCTTATTGGCTACGTTAGTTACTTAACTACTACATTAGGTATTTATTTATTTATAATCAACTCGACCCAAAATTTCACCAAACATGATGATGTCGAAACATGTCGCGCGAGTGACTAAAATACGTGAGTGAAACCGCAAAATTAGCTAAGGTACAATACAATTCACACTGGCAGTTATGAACTTGAGTGTAGGTATACTCTTATGACTGCCCCGCACCCGGGCACAACAGAGACGCTATTCGCTTATTGTATGTAATATACCCACACAGTTTCGTTACTTAGATATTGATATGTAATGCACAACCAAACGGATACAACCAGCTGCAACGGCGTCGACACGTGAGATCTCACTTGATAATTATCTTGATAAATTTTTAAAACAACATCACAACATCTCTGTACACAGTTATTCAATAAATATTATCTTATCTTATATTTCAAAATATTTATCAGTACGGTTTTTACTCACTATTATTTTTAGTCGCTTTTGGCGACATGTTTCGGATTCTTTGGGAATCCATCCTCAGGCACGAGTGTCCGCGGCGGTTGTACGTCGTGCACCGTACGCCATGCCATGTCGCCAAAAGCGACTAAAAATAATAGTGAGTAAAAACCGTACTGATAAATATTTTGAAATATGTCTCACGATAGTTTAAGTGCGATTATCTTATATTATCTAAAACATAATTGGCCTTCTGGTCCGCAGCTGCACCCTGCAACGATCTCATGGCCGCCTGAATATACCCCGTGACCCTCAGTCACACCCTCACTCCGTCTACGACTAATACTCCGTGGCCCCGAACACACCCTGACCGTGGCCCCTAATAGCCGGCTCACAATTAGTTGTCGTTATCTTTCTTAATTAACTTTAGTGATTGCTCTAACAACTAAATGGTGTCATTCGGGTGTTACTGCGCGTGACTTTAAATGGGTAATAGTTTTCTTGCTGAACCCGAGATAAAGGATGACTCACGTTAGACCGGGCCGTGACCGGGCCGGAGCTTCCGGCGCTTCGTTTTTATATTGTCTTTCGTAACTTTTATATTGTCCACCATTTTTAGGGTTCCGTACCCAAAGGGTAAAAACGGGACCTATTACTAAGACTCCGCTGTCCGTCTGTCACCAGGCTGTATCTCATGAACCGTGATAGCTAGACAGTTGAAATTTTCACAGATGATGTATTTCTGTTGCCGCTATAACAACAAATACTAAAAACAGAATAAAATTAATATTTAAGTGGGGCTCCCATACAACAAACGTGATTTTATAGCAGTTTTTTGCGTTTTTGGCCGGTTTTTGACTCTTATTTTACCGAACAACTTTTTATGGATGATAGATATTATTCACTTATTTAAACTATCACGATTTCTATACATTATTAAATTGTAAAACGGGACTTAATCGCGTATTTAACTTACTAGCGCAGTAGCTTGGTACTTAAATACGTGATTAAGTCCAGATTTACAAGTTAATAATAAATGTTATTCCTTTATAAAACAAAAAGCAACTTGATGCTAACATCGTTTCTAGATAAACATATATTTCAGGCGTTTCATATCTCTTCATAATTCTTAACCGAACTATAACCAATATCTCCCTATGATTTCTCAACGAGCAAATTTACTCCGCGCACAAAATGGACGGTTTGTCTGTACGTCTACGTACAGCCATTGGCTCTGACCTTTAGAGCTTCGTAAGTTTGCAAACAAGGTAACATGCGGTCATCACCGTTATCGACACATGCATAACGTCGGAGACGAAGTCATAATATAGTAAACGTATAAGACAGTAGTAGGTACTACTAGTACTACGCAGTGACTTCTAGAAGCATTGTTCGAATTGGGCCATTAGCGGCTTTCGCCCAGTGCCACAGAATAAATAATAGTACCGTACAGAAAGGAAACTTCCTACTACAAAACCGAAGTTTGACAGCGGTTCAGGGTCTTCTTCTTCTTCTTTTAAAATTATGGCTTCAGCCCAGTGGGACTATTTCGCCAGTATCAAGGTATTGAGAGGTTTACAAACGACAAAAATTGTACGGTTGTACAAGACAGTGTACGGTGATTTGTTAGCTCTTGTAAATCGATAGCTAGTCTTTACAAGAAGCACGTGGACTACCGGCCGTTGACTCCAAGATGGTGGTTAAACGCGCTTCAAAATTAATTCTCCATTCACTGCACACAACCACATTAGTTTACTGTATAATAAGCTATCGATATTACACTTTAAACAATATTAATAAGCAAAAAACAAAGTAATTAATCACGATGCTAACTATCAAGATGGCGCTCGAACCGGAAGTCCGGTTCAGGGTCGAATCATGCTATTTAGGGCTAGCTTTCGGCTATTTAGGGTTGTCAAAATTCAAGTCATTGTCTTATGTGTGATCGTGAACGCAAAGGAACGTCAAGTTGTACCAACCCTAATAATTGCTCGGAGCAATGCTGAGCCGAACGGAGCCGAGTTTGCCCGATGCGAGAAGTTTCGCACCCCTGCCAGTGCCTTCAACACAAGTGAGATCTAAATAGGCTATTTGACTAATTTTTGAAAATGGTTTTAATTGATTGTTTATGACTTAATATTGTCTTCGGTTACCGCGATAGTTACTCATGAAATAAAACTATGAAAACGGATTATATCGCGTATATTGAATTTATAATACATCCCGACGTCTCGAACTCTTTACAGCGTTCGTGGTCAACGGGTCACGTGTCACCCGTTGACCACGAACGCTGTAAAGAGTTCGAAACGTCGGGATGTATTATAAATTCAATATACGCGATATAATCCGTTTTCATAGTTTTATTTCATGTTTATGACTTAATAATTACACTACATTGATATTCCCGTGAAATTTCCTGTATTAAATATAAAAAATCAATGTTAATGTTTATTTATTTTGAACGCGCCTTAAACGCTGTTTTTGCAAAGGGGCTAATCACGTGACACGTGTGACGTCACACGCGAGTAAACTCAGTCAATGACCTTAGTAAATCTTATGGTTTATGTGCATTGAATTGATTATTTCACTGTATAATGGTATATAAATGGTGTATAGTGCCGCAATATTCAAGTACGACTATAAAAAATCCAGATAAATTGTTTGTTTCCGTTCCAACGAATCCCAAAAAAAGAAAAATGTGGTTAAAACTAGCGCGAAGAGACCCAAAGAGCATTTTAGCGCATACAAATGTTTTTATGTGTGAAGACCACTTCGATGTAAGTAATATTTAACTGTAAATAAACATGGTAGTTAAAGCAGCGGATTTTGTTGTATTTAAGAAACAAGATCTAGGTATTTAATGTATTACTACATAACTTCATAACATAGCTCTTTCAGCATTAGTAGGTAGTTAGTATATAGCATACTTTTTCTTTCAAACTAAAGTGCAGTATGGAGATACTATTCTCGTCATCGTATTCTATATATATATATATCGTCGTCGTATTCGTATCATCGAAATCGAAATGTTCGTAAATAAACAATTTCTACGTATACTCACATAGCTGTTTTTACATTTCTAAGTTCCGCAGCATATTAATCCGGATTATCTTTATAGAAAAGTGCAACCATTGATGCATCTATGTCTGGTAGGTTGCCGCTATCAGTTTTCACATATTTCGGCTCCATTTTGAGATTCTTATGAATATTGTGCTACTAGATATACGGATAAATCGGATTATATCAGAAAACTGTGGAACAATAACTAAAATTAACTAAATACAAATAAAACAGTTAAAACACTCAAGGCAATCAAGAATGTTTACGCGCGTGTGACGTCATCCGAGCGTTGACCAATCACAGAGCGTTCACGTTCCTGATGAAATTTCAAAAAATATTAAATTTTCTTTCGTTTATATTCCAAAAACTAAACATAATTTACATTCAAATATAGTGAAATATACTTAATTAGTTTATTATCTTTCAGGATGACAGCAATTCGTTATACTTATATTTTTAATGTTGTCAAATACCCTATTTTAATATGTTCTACTTTTGTCTAGTATACACTCAAATGTGCGTTTGAGCCACTGGGTAATAGTTGGTTGAACTCACATGTGCATTTGGGGCATACAGAAAAGTGCGGCACCTGGCGAATGTCCATGAAAAGGGAGTGGCATGAATGCATTATTCAACTACGCTGCACCGAATTTGCTACAAAATGTATCACGTCCGTTTATTAGAGTTCCGTACCCAAAGGGTAAAAACGGGATTACTAAGACTCCGCTATCCGTCTGTCCGTCACCAGGCTGTATCTCATGAACCGTGATAGCTAGGCAGTTGAAATTTTCACAGATGATGTATTTCTGTTGCCGCTATAACAACAAATACTAACAAAGTACGGAACCCTCGGTGCGCGAGTCCGACTCGCACTTGGCCGGTTTTTTAATACAGCACTACAAGATCAAAGAAGACACAGACAGTTGAATGGTATCCTTTTGTTTACTAGTAGTAATTGCCTTCCACGAAACTTTGATTTAGTCTACGTTGTACACTTCGTACATTTTCACTTTCAAAGGGGGCAGTCAGCGTTTGCTCGGACAAAAATAGCATCGTAAGGAAAACAGACCCAACGTTAAAGCAGAAACCCAAGAGTATTTTTAAAAACGCTATAATTTTGGTGGTTTTTAGGGTTCCGTACCTCAAAAGGAAAACACGGAACCCTTATAGGATCACTCGTGCGTCTTACCATCAGGTGGGATCGTGGTCAAACGCCTGTAATTCATCATAAAAAAAAAAAAAAAAAACTGTCTGTCTGTCTGTCTGTCACAGCCTATTTTCTCCGAAACTACTGGACCAATTAAGTTGAAATTTGGTATACATATGTAAGTTTGTGACCCAAAGACGAACATGTAACGTAAACAAATGAACTTTAAACATGGGGGCCACTTTTGGGGGGGTAAATGTGAAAATTAAAAAATAAAGTTTTTCAAACTATATCGTGTTACATATCAAATGAAAGCGCTCATTGTGAAAATCTCAAATATTTTTTTTTATAATTTTAGAATAAACAATTTAGAAGTTATTCAAGAAAATAGGCAAAAAATTACCATTCCCCCCCCCCCCTTTATCTCCGAAACTACTGTCTAAAATTTTGAAAAAAATACACAAAATAGATCTTTACCTAAAGATTACAGGAAAACCTATTAGAAATGTGCAGTCAAGCGTGAGTCGGGCTTAATTACTTAGTTTTTGATCCGACCCCTACGGGTTTTTTAAAGACATTTCACTCACGTTTCACATAAAAATACATTGTTTAAATTGTGTAATGTACGGAACCCTTGGAACGAGAGTCCGACTCGCACTTGGCCGGTTTTTATTTAAACGCTGGCACGGATTCTAATTAATGTAAGCGTCCACAGGTCTGCATCGCACGCAACGGATTTTGTCATTCTTTGTATGGAAAGTCACACAAGTGCGTCCTGATCTGACGTTGAACTGATCCTTTGCGTGCGATGCGTCCGATGCGTACGATGCGGACCTGTGGACATCTAACTTTATTAAAGTTTTTTAGGATATAATACATTTTTACCAAGGTTCTATCGGCGAAAATATAAAGCTGTACATAATAGCTCTTAATCGCTAAATTATTGCCAAGCCGTCAATATTGACGCGTGAAACCCGATCCGGGTGATTAGGATGTATCCGCGTGACGGCGCGACAGGACGCTCCCTTCGTTAATTAGGTGAAAGCAGTCGCCCACGCAAAACAATCGTGACTAAGTACTGTACATACTGGCTCAATAGTATTTACAACACGACCATGTCGGCAAAATAAGAAGCCCAGCCGGCCTAGCCAAGATGACAATCGATATCGCTTCGATAACGAAACGCTTTGTGTCTCTCTATCACTCTTCAATATTAGTGCGACAGTGACAGTTGCGTTTCGATCGCTACGGAGCGTTAGCGATTGGCGTGTTGGCTACGGGGCCTGTTAGCGGTAAGAACGTCCGTTTGAATCCGAAGGTCGCGGATCAAACTCCGGCTGGTACAGTCGCCATCAGATATATCGGAGCGGCCGAGGTGCTCACAAATATCTGAACACGCCTCTATTGTCAAGGCGTTAGAGTGCGTGTTCAGATAATTGTGAGCGCCTCGGCCGCTCCGATATATCTGATGGCGACTGTACCAATGAGTTTTTCGGAACTTATATACGATAAATCATTGGATATTTACCAGCCGCTTTTCGCTGAACGAAAACATCGTGAGGAAACCGGACTAAGCCCTATAAGGCCTAGTTTCCCCTCAAGGTTGGCAGGTCAGATGGCAGTCGCTTTCGTTAAAACGATTGTCCACCAACTCTTTTGATTATTTTTCAAGCGGACCCCAGGCTACCACTGGAATAAAACTGGGATAACGCGAGGATGACGATGATAACATGGACATAATATCGTGGACCTAGGTACACTAGGTATCGTGTACTCAGTAGCTGCGGGTATTTTATTACTTCATCGACTGTAGCGTTCAAATTAAACAGTAATCCGCTTATTTACTTGTTTCATATATTATTACAAAACAAAATACAAAAATTCTTTATTTAATAAATTAGCACTACATAATGATTTAAAGGGATGGAGCCGCCCAGTAAGCATAAGAATGCCTGTGTCGGGAGACACCGCACTTCCTTAACTATGTTTTTACATAAAAACAATAACATGACTAATACAATCAATTCTAAATTTAACATGCTAACTATAAACTATAACTATGTAAATAAAGTAACCTAAACTAAACAAACATATAGATTAATCTAACATTTTAGAATTCACAATGCGTTCACGCAGTGCGTTATTTTAAACGTCACACTTCTATGAAATTATGACGTATAAATAACACTTGCGCTGCGTATGCTATCAAATTCGTTGCACACTTTTCTTGGTCTAACTCTATACGCCACTATATCTATTGAACATGATTAAAGTTCTCTGTACCCTATCCCTCTACTAACTATTAGTCCGCCGGACGATATCGGCCTGTCAGTTAGAACAAACAAACAGTTCCGAACAACTGACAGGCCGATATTGTCCGGCGGACTGATAGTCAGTGGGCCCCTTAATATTACAAAATAATCACGCACTGAAGCCTGCGGGATACGGGAATCCCCGTCAATTATGAAAACCCCAGCGACAAATACATATAAATACTAGCATTTAGAACAAGGGTTGAAGTAGAGACCAGTGAATAATGAAGATTGGTAGGCCGGGTTGCACACTACACTGTTTTTTTTTTTAAATCGGCAAAAAATAATAGGTAGGTACCTAATCTTTTTTACTGAATCTTTCGATAATACAATGCAAAAAGTTACACATAAGTCCGTTTAGATTACTTGGGTTCCTGGGTCTGGCCTTTTTAAGTCTAACGGCCTTCCACTGTATGTCGCTAGTTAACTAGAAATTGTGAAATTAACTCAACGGTTATCACAACACGTTACGCCTTTATGCAGCATCTTCGCTTCATGGCGAGAAAAACATGCTATCGTCCATTCCACCCAACGTAATAACGTACAGCTTAGCAAGGGATGGGTTGATATAGTCTGTCAAACAATTTTGTTAGTAGAAAAAGGCGCCAAAAACTAGAACCAGACATAGTTACATATTAAATCACATTTACAATCGGGTCTATCACGAATTTATTTTGATACCTTTATTTACCGACGTTTCGACACAGGTTTCACTGGTCGTGGTCGCGGCTAACTGACGTCCCAGCAAAATGTCAAAACAGAGATTTGTGTGACTACATACATAGTTAAATGTCCAAGCCTACTTTCATGTCAGTTTAGCAAGTCGATTTAAAATAAGAGCGTAATTTTGATTATGCCTTTAGTTAGTTAGTATTGCTGGGCATTTTCCGCAAATCGACATCCAATATAATAATAATATTTTGCGTGAAACGAGGTAGCGCTACTCTAACCACCCCAGCTCCTCCACGAAGCCTAGCAAAGTCTTCAGGTTGCTAGTTGCCTCTTTTAGTGTGCATGGATTACCTAGGTATTTGCTCCTATACACTTCTACCTGTTTACAGTCTAGGAGAATATGTTTTGTTGTTTCTTCTTCTTCCATGCACGCTCTGCACATGGGGCTGTCAGTTTTACCCATATTATGTAGGTGTTTGTTTAGTGTGTTATGTCCTGTTATTAATCCTACTATTTTACGTAGTTGGCTTCTTGGTGTTTCGATTATGCCTTAGCTTGTGTTATAGGTACTTGTGTGTGTAACTGAATTGTAGTTATCTTTGATCTTTGTATATTTAATTTTTGTAAGAATCTGTCATTGGCTCTGTAATTCTATTGTAGCTTTAGAAATGTTTATAGCTGTTGTTTTTCCATGCGTGAAATAAGAAAATAAAAAATATGGGGCCGTTCGATTCGAGTGACTTTTAAAGCAAAAACTGCAAAGCTCGAAGCAGCGGCCGCTCGTTTATTGAGGTAATTACAAACAACTGCGCATTGTCAGGCGAAAATAACCACGCGAGCTTTTTAGAGATCCGTATGAAATTACACATATTTAAACAAAGGCAGGCCTCAACATAGAAGATTATACTACCATATCCATTTATTTTCACATCATAGTAATTTTGAAACTTATACGTTACGTCACATTTCTTTTTATATTCAGATTTAACATCATATTACGGACACCAATATTATCGTCAAGGTCGTGGCAAAACCAGTTTAAAACCATATCAAATTGTTAAATCGACCTCATGGACTCTCTAAGTGGCTGTAGACCCGTTGCATTGCTACGGCGTAGCTACACGTAGCAGACCCAACCTACGGTAGGTTTCAAATTCTAAAATTGCAAATAATTCATTAAACCTATTTCCAATAAGTTAAAGCAAATATATAAATCTGTTCTAAACATATCAATTGTCTAACTAAATCGAATTATTAAAAAAGAAACCGGCCAAGTGCGAGTCGCGCACGAACGCTTCCGTACTATTACGCAAAAAACGGCAAAAAATCACGTTTGTTGTACTTAAATATTTATTTTATTCTGTTTTTAGTATTTTTTGTTATAGCGGCAACAGAAATACATCATCTGTGAGAATTTCAACTGTCTAGCTATCGGTCGGAGTGTATAAGGGGGAGGGAGAAACGGGAGTTGGAAGGGGCAGACCTCGGCGGACTTTCTCTGATCAGATCGGGGAAATCCTGAAGAAAGGCCAGGTCAAGATCACCCTAAACCGGCGAGCGTGTATGAGGAATGTTATGAAAGTGAAGGAAGCGAAAGAGGTATGTCAGGATCGTAGCAAGTGGAAATCCGTGGTCTCTGCCTACCCCTCCGGGAAATAGGCGTGATTATATGTATGTATGTGTAGCTATCGGTTCATGAGATACAGCCTGGTGACAGACGGACAGACAGACAGACAGATAGACAGCGGAGTCTTAAAAATAGGATCCCGTTTTTACCCTTTGGGTACGGAACCCTATAAATGGTAGTTGTAATTTTGACCGAGCGGGCTTGAATGCTTAGTATCTCCAGCTGTTCTCCTTAGAGGCCCATTAATTCTAACTTACATAACACATAATTTTGCTATTATTCGCGCGTACAATTCGCTCGTACTTGTTCCTACTTACATGTATTGCATTGGCGCGAGCGAGTCGCAGAAGCTAACAAAATGACATCATTTAGTTATCAAAATATCAGTTAGAATTGGCCTCCAGGCTTTTCTCAACTGATTCTTGTGAAATTTTGTATACATGTTCGATATTTTTTGTCAATCCAGTTTCAGTATTTTGAAGTTTTTAACTTTCAAATTTTCAAAATGGTGGAGCCACAGGGGTTCACGGTCAACAGCTCACAGTAGTATGAATTAACTACGGAACCACTGCTCTCTGAAGTAGTTTTATTATCATCGTACAGTGTTGCTGCGTTGTTGGTAATCATCCGTTTAACGATGTTATGTTTCAATTGTTTTTCTTTCATTTAACGTAGTTTTTCATTGTCTGCTCTTTTACTGTTATTTAGTGGCTATTCTTGGCTTTCGTTGCGAATTTGCGTCGTCTTAAAGGGGCCCACTGACTATCAGTCCGTCGGACGATATCGGCCTGTCAGTTAGAACAAAAATTTGACAGTTCCGAACAACTGACAGGCCGATCTCGATCCGCGTCCGATCTCGTTTTAATAAACTTTTTTTTTTACAATTCGCGTTATTATCATCAAAGATTTATGAAGTGTATAAGATAAATAAAGTCTAAAAAAAAAACCGGCCAAGTGCGAGTCGGACTCGCCCACCGAGGGTTCCGTACCTTTTAGTATTTGTTGTTATAGCGGCAACAGAAATATATCATCTGTGAAAATTTCAACTGTCTGACTATCACAGTTCATGAGATACAGCCTGCTGACAGACAGATGGACAGACAGACGGACAGCGAAGTCTTAGTAGTAGGGTCCCGTTTTTACCTTTTGGGTACGGAACCCTAAAAATGTGCCTCCGAAAACTCAAGAAAAACTTATGCTCGAAAAGATGGCGCCATACCTTTGGCATGCCTTTGGCCTATACTTGTATACATGGCGACACCGTTAAATATTTAACAATTTTAACACATATCAGTGAAAGAACAAGGATCATAATCAAATGGCATTTTAAAAGTTTTAATCCTGTGTTGAAAGATGGCAGTAAATTTACTGTGACTACAATATTTACTATGATAATAAGCCTCTATACATATTCAATTCTCATTGTTATCATGTAGTGATCAATAGTGTTTAATTAAACTCAGAAATCAGTAATAGTAAATAACTTTCACAGGGTATTAATTTATATTGAAACCTTAATTAATTTATCTACAATCTAGTACAATTTGTCCTCAAAGATCGCAGAAAAGAAAGTTCGGAGGTACCCTACTTAGCCTGTATCCAATAAACAAATCTACAAGATTCTCATAGGCGTCGGATGCTAATACATATGCAAACAAATAAACATAATCCCACGTGCCGCGACTTTGGACTTTGTCATCTGCGTCTCTATTTTTGCGCGTGACGCCAAGACAGACAAACGTATATAAATATATATAAGCCGCAAGGTAACCGAATGGAGTTCCCGCCCTGTTGTTTCCTTCCGTGCACTAAAAATGAGTAGATTAATGGATTATTTATAACTTACTTACATGGTAACATGTTTTTGTAATTGGAAGTAGATAGTTGTAATCAAATTTTGGTAATATACACAAGCTTTTCTTAGTTATAATAACTTAATAATAATATTTAAAATATAATTTAACCTAGAGAATAGATTAGGTATACAATTTACACTTAAAACGAATACATATTTTCCGATTCGTCGTTCATGTATTCTTCGAGAGTATAAAAAGCTTTAGATATCAAATATTGTTTTAGTTTTGTAGCAAAAGTCGTGTATTTCTCTGTAGCTACTAATGACTCATTCATTTCAGAATTCATTTTTGGTATAAGGTATCCACTAATTTACCCTATTCCCTGTTTGTTTGTCCCGACACATAATAAACCTTTATGATCCTCGTAATGGCTAGCATGTTACGTCGACTAGGTAATTGACCATTCGTAAACGCTATTAGCAAGTACACAAGGTCGGCCAAAGGCTCACGTTTTCTGCCATCACTGACACAGTTAGTTGACTATGGACAGTCCTTATTTCTAGGAGATAAAGACTACCAGTGGGTAGTTAAATGTGTTTAATTACCGGTATAAGGACGTTGGGACACATTGAATAATAAAGTTTGGAATAAACCAGCTGAATGCGCGGAATAGTACTGGAATGAAAACTCATTATATGGTTAATTAAAAGCATTGGAAGTTTTGTGGTAACTATTACGAAAGAGTATAAAACTTTAAAAAAAAGAAAAAGAAAAGAAAGAATGAAAAGAATGGAACAAGAAAATGAAAGAATGAGTGAAAGAAGGCTAACAAAGAGAGTGTACTATAAGGGAGAGGTAGAAACGGGAGTTGGAAGGGGCAGACCTCGGCGGACTTTCTCTGATCAGATCGGGGAAATCCTGAAGAAAGGCCAGGTCAAGAGCACCCTAAACCGGCGAGCGTGTATGAGGAATGTTATGAAAGTGAAGGAAGCGAAAGAGGTATGTCAGGATCGTAGCAAGTGGAAATCCGTGGTCTCTGCCTACCCCTCCGGGAAATAGGCGTGATTATATGTATGTATGTATGTATAAAACATTAATTTTTAAGAAGCAGAAACGTTTGCGAACGATGTTATTAAGCTTGGAATAAATTTAAATATACTGGCTATAGATGAGGTCTTGGTAGCTCAGTTGGCAAAGCGCTGGAGTATCGATCCAGAGGCCGTGAGTTCAAGTCTCACCCAAGGCAGTCATTTTTCCATTTTTATTAAATTTATTCTAAGCTTAAGAGTATATAACACGTATACCGGGTGTTTTCTGTAACAGGAGCATTAAATTTAACTGTAGGTAGTGTATTGTTACGAAATGAAAATAATAGAACAAATACAGCCAGAGCGCATGCGATCTTAAAATAACTACTATTTAAGTGACAGATTCATGATAAACAGTTTGTTTACCTTTTGTAAAATTACGATATACCTATGTAACAAACTGAAAAATTGGCCGCAACATCAGGAACAACACGCCAGACAGCACATGAGACGAAAAATTCCTCAGTAAAATATAATTGGACGGCATACTTTATGAAATAAATTTCATGGCGCTTAGTCAAGAACGTCATGCAGCAGAGCTAAGACCTTGCCGTGAAAAATGAAATTTAAGGACGACTCACGTTAGACCGGGCCGTGTCCGGGCCGGAGCTTCCGGCGCTTCGTTTTCTATGGAAAGAATCACGTGACCACATCTCATAATGTCTCTGTGTCTCATGTCATAGAAAAGTAAACGCCGGAAGCTCCGGCCCGGACACGGCCTGGTCTAACATGAGTCATCCTTTAGCTATAATTATAATATCCAGAGGAAAATTAGTCTACGTTTGTATGGAGACTTTTCCTCTTAAATCAATCGACAGAAGCAATCATGAAAGTTTTCCGACAGCCGTCGCCTACGCACATGTGACATTTCAGGCGTCAGATTTTTAAAATATTAAATATATATATTTGATATAATGATACTCAGTGCACAATTGCAAACACTACAAATTAAATAAAAGTTTTTCATACCTTTATTAAATAGTGGGTTGGCAAATCAGGTTATAGGTTACTTTCCGTTCATGTCATCTTGGATATGGGTCAATGCATGTTTTCTGTTATAGGAAACTATACTAAAATACTATACCTATATGTATGTTTAAAAGAAAAAACCGGCCAAGTGCGAGTCGGACTCACACAAGAAGGGTTCCGTACCATTAACTATAAAAACGGTCACCCATCCAAGTACTGACCCCGCCCGACGTTGCTTAACTTCGGTCAAAAATCACGTTTGTTGTATGGGAGCCCCACTTAAATCTCTATTTTATTCTGTTTTTATTATTTGTTGTTATAGCGGCAACCGAAATACATCATCTGTGAAAATTTCAGCTGTCTAGCTATCACAGATCACGAGATACAGCCTGGTGACAGACGGACAGACAGACGGACAGCGGAGTCTTAGTAATAGGGTCCCGTTTTTACCCTTTGGGTACGGAGCCCTAAAAAGGGTGTCATGAATTTAACTTTATTTGTAACACCTTATTTTATGTATCATGTCTGTGCAATAAATGAAATGAAATGAAGGTAAAAAGCTTTGTACTTCCGACTTTTTGACGTCACAGTAACTACCCCCACCATTTTCGCGCTTGTCATACATTTGTATTCAGAACATCATACTGAATGCATTGATACCAAAATATACACATATCTAATCGAGATGACATGAGCGAAAATCGATTTCTTGAAGACTTCTAGAGAAAATACCGACTTACTAAAAAGATGGTATATGTATTTGCGTACTGTACGTAAATACATATACCATCTTCGTACTAAGTTTAGAGAAGAAACATAGTTATTTTAGTAGTTTCTGATAATGACCCCGAAAAGTCGTATTCAGCAGAACCAAATGGGATTAAGTCACAAACGCTCATCCAATTAATAGAATGGCGGGCAGGGCAAGGCCGCCGCGTGTTTGCGATGGGTTTGATTCGCGACAAATTACGATGGACGCCAAAATAAATTAACTATAAATGACGTAAATATTTATGTACGTACACGCACATACACTTTTTCTGTAAAACATGTACACTTGTATTTTTCAATTTCAATTTTTGAAGATTTTCATTGTCCAAATTATAAGAGCTCTTAATAATATTAGGTACTCCGTACTCGTAAATATATGTATAACATATTGCTCTGTTTTCCAATGATAATGGTAATCGGGACCATCACAACCGATGCATGGAGACTGTATAAAGGAGCCAAATCTCTATGTATGAAAAGTGTCCATCAAAAAACAGTAATTAGGCGGCGCCACCATACACCGAAATACTACCAAAAACAACCTACGTAATTTGGTCGGGTTATTTGTTGCCTTATATGGTTCATGTTATACTCATGTCCCAGAGCCTAACTAGCGCCACCGGAGTGATTAGGAACTATTATTTAAAGCTTAAGTTGGTTCGATTTTCATACAAAATTCAATCTGCTTTAATTAAGGCACTACACACTATTACTACACAAATATTTGCTCATTTATCTACTTTCGAATATTCGTTTGCGCTAAATTAATAGAAAAACTTTGTTTCATACAGAAATCATACATAAATAAACGTAGTTTTTTCATCAATTTTACGTATGTTTGTGTCACAAATGTCGTGTACAAATACGTTGCGTGCGGCGTTGCCACTCTATGACGTTGGCGACGTTGCCTGGCCGACCTGGCAGGATTTGCAGTGCCGTCATGTTTAGTGCATTTTTATTTGACAGTGTTGACACTGACACATAGGGTCATGTTTATTGTGACGTGACATCAATTTGTTTGTATAAATTGAAAATGATAGCAACGTCTAAATCAAGTTACAAAAATCATCGGTGTTCTGGTCCGCGAAAATCCAGAAAAATTCAGACTCAATTGAAGCGGAATTCATGATGGTGAAGTTTCGTAAGGTAGGTACAGTTTCATTCCTTCATTGTACATTGTAATTTTCTCGTGTAGAAAATAATTCTCACTTCTTCGGTAATGGTAGATATAAGCAGTGAACAATACCTATATAATGTAATTATTACTGTTTTGGTTGCCGAATAGTCAATGTGTCACTAACTCTAGGTTTTTTTAGGTATTGTGCAAAAAGAAGAGGCATTCTTGGAAATAAAATGTTTTCCTTCATTAGCCAGAAAAAATCAGGACATCCTCACTGCAATAAAGTAAAATAAAACATTTCCTGGGGATGAAAATTATGGAATTTTGTCAATTATTACTAGGTAAGTAAATGATAACTTTATTAGAATCCATATTGTTGCATCATCTTTCTTCCTATAACATTAGAGATTTTGTGCTATCATGATATTATTTTTCTTTCAGGTACAGGGACAACTACGGATAACAAATATGAAAAAATGTTATTTCATTTGTTGTGTGAATCCATCCACACCAACAAGACATCCACTGCTGGACATAGGCCTCCCCAGGGATCTCCACAACGACTGGTCTTGCAAGACCGGCCAAAATATCGAGAAATAAATAATATAAATAAACATGATAAATATCCCCTTTTCTATAATAGTTATAGGTATAGTTAGAAGGCCATGCAATGTTGTTACTCACTGTACCTACTTGAATCCAAAAAATAATAATATAAAAAAAGTTTTAATTTTATTTTACAATTACTACTTTATTACGATACAAGTGCGAAAAGTAGGAAATTGGCAACGAGTGGCGATAAATTGAAACACGACCGAAGGAAGTGTTTTAATCGACACGAGTTGCGAATTACCTTTTCGCACGTGTATTGTACAGCGTTTTACAGTACATAATTATGGCCCTTTACATTTTCGACATATGCACGTATTGTACTAATTACCGCACTAGGGCGGTAACGTATATGTAGCACCATATGTACTAAAAAGTATTTTACAGTACATATGGTGCAACTTTCTCGCCCTAGTGCGTAAAGAGCACTTTTCATGCATATGTCGAAAGTTTAAAGGGCCATATGTACTGTAAAACGTTGTACGATACACGTGCGAAAAGGTAATTCGCAACTCGTGTCGATTAAAACACTTCCTTCGGTCGTGTTTCAATTTATCGCCACTCGTTGCCAATTTGTCGATTTAAAACACTCTGCGGTCGTGTTTTAATCTGTCGCCACTCGTTTCGAATTTTCTCTTTTCCGCACTTGTATCGTAAATAACTATTTCAAACTGCAAGGGTACGATGATAGATCTCAATTCAATATAATTTTGCAACATTTGGCATTATTAGGTTATAAATTGTATGGAGATGAAATCTATCATCGTACCCTTCCAGTTTGAAAAATACTATAGAGGCTGGGCAGTAAGGGATTTCTTTACTTGTAGAACTATATTTAGCACTTTAAAAAAAACTGATACCTGACACTTACAAACCTGGACTTCCTTGGGCTAGTGCTACTAAGAATCGTCAGTATTCTCCATCCTTTCTGAGTTGGAAGAACCCAAAAAGGTGAGATTTGTGAAAGTCAGGTTTTCAATATATGTGGCGTTTTCAACCAAACGGGTACCTACTTATTGTTGTCATATTTCCATAAAGCTTCAAAATGAAATCAACCTAATCGACAACCGACAATGTGGTACCTTTTAGTTCAAAACGTCACATATTTTTATAAAACGTTATAAACTAATTTATTAATAATACTGAATATCTGGGAGAAAAAGAAAACATAAGTAAAAACTCAAAAATGCTCGTTTTCCCAGAGATAAGACCTAGCTAGATCGAACCCCTTACAGCAAATTTCATCGAAATCGTTAGAGCCGTTTCCGATATCACTGAAATATATTTCGGTTATATCGGAATCGGACAAGAATTCGAAGAATAAAAGGTATAAGAAACATAAGATAACACAAAAAGGACATAAAAAAAGTACCCCTGACGTACCAGTCTCGAACCCGAATCCTCTTGCACGTATTTCCACGAACATACCGCAACGCCATTGCAGCATACTTACACTGCATGAAATTGTCTACTACAAGCATCACGGAAACACTGTTTGCATGTGTGAGTAATAGTAGGAAATAGCATGACAGAAACACTCTGTCGACTTTAAAAGTGTTTTTTGCACTAATGAAGTATTCAATGTTTATTATAATAGTTCAATATTTATGTAAAGAGTGCGCTAAACATACTTTTAAGTATACAGATACCAACACTATTCCACAAAAAAATAAAACCTGAAAATTTGCGAAAGTGACGCCATCTAGCGGGGTTTAAGCTTTGGGTAACCTAGTCGAACCACCTTAACGCGGTCACTTTTACAACAATTCTGCCATAAGAGATTGCGATCCTTTCTATACCATCCATAAACCGATGTTTATAAACGTTAACATTTTAAGGTCCAATGTATGGATGGTACAGAAAGGATGTCAATCTCTATACATATATGAATAGTGTCCATCAGAAAACAGTAAATAGGCGGCGCCACCATACACTGAAGTACCTAGACCATACACCTAGTATTTTATATAGACGTGCACCCGTGCGACCGTGAGGGACAGAACATACGCAATGCAACAGATAAAGAGGGTCTTTACCAGCTTGTGTGCTGGTGAAAATAAAATTGTATCATAGTGGGTATAAAATTCACAGAGAGGTCGTTATTCATTGGGCATAATATGATGTTTTCTCAAACTTACCCATCTGTTTATCTCTACTTTTACTCATCGCACTTAAACTATCGTGAGACATATTTCTACTTTTACTCAAATCATTCCCGCGCCGAATGTATGCGTGAGTGAATTTAAACTTAAGTATATTGTGACATCAAAATGATATCTTAATTATGTCAGGCCGCGTAGCCAACACGCCAATCGCTAACGCTCCGTAGCGATCGAAACGCACCTGTCACTGTCGCACTAATATGGAAGAGTGATAGAGAGACACAAAGCGATTCGATGGCGAAGCGATAGCGATTGTCACCTTGGCTAGGCCGGCAGTTGTCCGTGCGTCTCGCTCGCGCCAATACATGTAAGGACAAGTACGAGCGAAATGTACGCGCGATTGACATCATTAGGTATCATTTTGATGTCACATCAATGTAAGTTTGAAATGTCCTTAGTTTTCTCTACATGAACAAGTTTCTCCTTCCAGGTTACGGCTGTTTCCAATGGATGCTACTCCTCTCGTGCGGCGCAGTGTACGCCGTGTGCGCCCTCAGCACCACGACACTCAGCTTCGTGCTGCCGGCGGCTGAGTGTGACTTCAAACTGAAGTCTGCGGATAAGGGCAGTCTCACCGCCACGCCACTTATAGGTAATACCCTACCCCTACACCCTACGCTAAATAGGTTTCTAAATTTAGATTTCAGGACCATTTATGGTCGCGCATTGTGCGATTTTAGGAGAGTTACCCCCCGCGGATGCTCTGGTAGAATGTTCGGACGCCTCCTCAAACGGCATATTGTGGGAAACGCCGGTTGTCCCAAATAAAAATTTGCCAAGATAGGTACATGCAATTCTTATTTGTCAAAACCACTCAAAGGAATTGAGAACCTTCTTCTTTTGAATATTGCAGTCGGTTAAAAATACAATGGAATGGAATGCCTTTTTATAGGTTTTTAAGTGGCTAATGGGGCCCACTGACTATCAGTCCGCCGGACGATATCGGCCTGTCAGTTAGAACAAAAATTTGACAGTTCCGAACAACCGACAGCCCGATATCGTCCGGCGGACTGATAGTCAGTGGGCCCCTTTCGGTTGAATCTCTTTAAATACACCACCACATCAGTAGTTTAGTGTCGGACTAAGACCAATAAGGTATTGATCTTTTATCAGCGTGAAATCCTGACTGTTGGTGACAGTTTTTGACACTTTTTACAGAATTATTTCCATCTAAACGAAGCTATAGTTATAGGTTTCTCGTCTGACATTGTGGATTTTTAATAGTTTGTAATGCCAGAGTGACTCATGAGCATGACAAGGTTATTGATAAAAGCGCAACCATCACATCTCTAAAAGACGATCTTCATAATGTACTTATATTAATATTAGCTAAGTATGATTATGAGTTCGTTAGTCAAGCTTACAATAATGATTAACCGCTGTTTCAGGCATGTGTGTGGGCTCCTACTTCTGGGGCAACCTGGCGGACGCCCGGGGCCGTAAAAAGGCCATCATCGGAGCCCTGCTGCTGGACGCGCTTGCGGCCTTCGTGTCCAGCGTGGTGCAGAGCTACCCCGCCTTCCTGGCCTGCAGGTATCTATTGAGGCTTGTACTTAGGGCAACTAGGCACGGCCATCATCGAATTCTTGCTTCTGGACACGCTGGTAGCCTTCATGTCCATCGTGGTGCAGAGCTACCCCGCCTTCCTGGCCTGCAGGTATCTTCTGAGGCTCTTACTCCTGCAGCAGCCAAGAAGGCAATAATTGGAACCCTACTGGACGTGCTGACAGCCTTTGTGCCCAGCGTGGTGCAGAGCTACCCCGCCTTCCTGCCCTACAGGTATCTATTGATGCTTGTACAAACAGGCAAGGCCATCATCGGAGCCCTACTGGTTGCTATTAGCCTTCATGTCTAGCACGGTGCACCCCGCTTTCGTGGCCTGCGTGATCTAAATGGACTTACGGTACCGATACAAATTACCAAGTCTACATTTTTTCAAAGTTGTTGCGTATTATAACATTTAAAACTTTCGCGGTTTAAACACATATTAAATCACATTACCCTTCTGCCCTATCTGCCTATTCTGTCTTATTGCCCTTCTGTTGCAAAAATATTCGTGATTGATGGGTAATGCTAAACGCGCTATTAAAACTCTCTAAGATGCACCGGTGCTATATTATGTCTGCTGAAGTGGTTGAGTATGTACACTAGAAGACCGGCTACACGCTGAGGGTATTCCAGCTTCGATCGCACGTGCATTTTAATTCTTTGTGGTGCGCATGCCGCGACCAAACGTCTGGCCGAAGGGTGTCGTGTTTTGGAGGTCAAGTTTTCTGAATTTGCGATAGTCTGGTTCGAGCCCAGTCTTATTTAGATGAAATAGATCCAAAACACGTCAGGTAACGTAACGTAACGTTTAGACGGTTCACACGTACAGTCTGTTCGAGCCCAGTCTTATTTCCATGACATAGATCTCAAAATCAAATCATAGACTGCAAAATGTCCTGGCTCTGTTCAGTCCACGTTCCCCAGCAGCCTGTTTACCTATTGTTTGTAGACGTGGCCGTTCGCAGGTTCTTCTCCGGGTTCGGGATCATCGGTGCCACGGGCCTCATCTTCCCCTACTTCGGGGACTTCCTGTCGCTGCGGCATCGGGACGTCATGTTGTGCCGGCTTGAGGTGTTCTGGACGCTTGGGTGTATACTGCTGCCTTGTAAGTTTCTTTAAATATTAAGTATCTTATATAGTAGATCGTAAGAGAGAAAGTGATACAAAAGGGAGGTCACGACCCTCAATACTGAGGAATACGACGCAAGGATATAGTATATATTAAATCGGGTCATGTATTTTTTGTCGTCGATTCTTCGTTATGAAGCGAAACATGTCGAGCACTCTTCGAGGACGTGATGACAAGACCGAAGCTAGCTTACTGGTTTAGTATTGACGAAAAATACGGAAAGTGGGAGCTAGGTCTAAACCACTTTGATTTTTCGGTTTGTTCATTTTCGCCCTTTTCCCCATCAATATTTAGTCCCCCACGTTATTCGCACTTCCACCTTACCACGAATTTTCTGCATCACATTCCAGGCATAGCCTGGCTAATCATCCAAGACCCTCGCTTCATCTGGGCGGACACAGAAGACTTTAAATTCAATCAATGGCGCGTCTTCGTGGCAGCCTGCGGAATTCCAAGTCTGCTGGTGGTGTTGCTGCTGCTGCCCTTTCCAGAGAGTCCAAGATTCCTGCTGCACGTGAACCAGCCAGAGCGGGCGCTGCAGGTGCTACAGAAGATCTTCGTGGTCAATACTAGGATGAGTGCTACGGATTTCCCGGTAAGTATTTACTTATGTACGATTCCTACTAAACTTTCTTCCTAACTAGAGACGCAGCTTGAGGGGTTTGAAGCTTCTGTACAACAGACTGGCCCATGAAAGAAATGAGTGCCGATTACTCCACCGACGAGAGCAGAGCTCTTAAGGTTATGATGCTGATAATGATGTACAGTAGGTACTCGAAAAAGCCTATTTAAATACGTTTACAAGAGCTTTCAATTGCAATTTCAATTATAGAAGCCTCAAATTTGACTCGAGTAAATCCTTCCCATTGGTATACCTTTAGTTTTGCACCAGTCGTCCAAAATGGTTTTCCTTTTTTCTAAATTGACAATTTTAAACAAATATCATATTGTTTCTGATATAAGATACCTATAGTAAGGTTAGGTTAGGTATAATTCACAAACAGAGTTTATTCATTGAAGTTGCGTATATGTATTTATAGTAGATAGAATCCAAAAGTACAACTTTCGATACTATACAGTCCTTAATTGTAAACATCGTAATTCCAGGTGGAATCTATGATAAGCGTCGGCGAAGGCGACGACGAGGAGGAGGTAGTGACAGCAGCCGACAACAACGGAAACGAGACCAAGGCAGCTCTCACCTGGAAGCAGCGCTGGCAGAACTTCTGGATTCGCAAGAAGATGCTGACCACCCAGCCCTTCATCGGACTGCTTATTCTATGCTGCTTCGTGGACTTCGGCCTCATGTTCAGGTTGATAATTAAATATATAAATGTGAAAGTTTCCAAAAAGTTCTCGAAAATTTATGAAAATTTCACATGCAATGTTCTGCTTTCAGTTACTACACACTCATGATGTGGTTCCCTGACCTCTTCGAGCGGTTCAGTCAGTTCACAGCGGGCAACCCTGACGTTCCCGCCGGCGTCTGCGAAGTGTCCGCCAACATCTCGCACACTGAGGTAAAGATCATTTAACATACTCTTCCTGCTGACTACATGATGTGACTCTTCGAGCGGTTCAGCCAGTTCACAGCGGGTAACCCTGACGTCTCCGCTGGCGTCTGCGAAATGTCAGCCAACATCTCGCACATTGAGATAAGTGATGATGTAGGTATAAATATGAGTAATATTTAATGTGCTTAGTTATCTTGACACTCGAGCAAAGTGATTCACAAATCACTTTGTGTTCTCGGCTTAAAGCCGTAACTGTAACAATTTTTTTATCAATGTGATAACAAGAAATGTTGTATTTTAAGCTTCATGTGTGATTCAATGGCTGTAAGAGCCATTACATAAATAAATAAATATTAGGGGACATCGATCAACCTAGCCCCAACCCCAAACTTAGCAAAGCTTGTATTTACTATGGGTGCTAGGCGACCATATAGATATATACATACTTATATACATACATAAAAAATACCCATGACTCAGGAACAAATATTTGTGTTCATCACACAAATAAATGCCCTTACCGGGATTCGAACCCAGGACCATCGGCTTCACAGGCAGGGTCACTACCCACTAGGCCAGACCGGTCGTCTACATTACTTTCATGTCGTTTGTTTGCTTTGCAGGCACAAGAAGGTCAATGCCAGCAGACGGTCGCATCCCAAGTATATCAGCACACGCTGGTGGTTGCGTTGAGCTGCGTGCCCGTGGCGCTGGGGGTGGGCGTCTTCATCAACATGGTCGGGAAGAAGGTCATGCTCGGTAAGGAATATCTTCGTAGGCACAAGTTAATACCAGCAGATTGTTGCATCCATCAGCACACGCTGGTGGTTGCGTTGAGCTGCGTGCCCGTGGCGCTGGGGGTGGGCGTCTTCATCAACATGGTCGGGAAGAAGGTCATGCTCGGTAAGGAATATCTTCGTAGGCACAAGTTAATACCAGCAGATTGTTGCATCCATCAGCACACGCTGGTGGTTGCGTTGAGCTGCGTGCCCGTGGCGCTGGGGGTGGGCGTCTTCATCAACATGGTCGGGAAGAAGGTCATGCTCGGTAAGGAATATCTTCGTAGGCACAAGTTAATACCAGCAGATTGTTGCATCCATCAGCACACGCTGGTGGTTGCGTTGAGCTGCGTGCCCGTGGCGCTGAGGGTGGGCGTCTTCATCAACATGGTCGGGAAGAAGGTCATGCTCGGTAAGGAATATCAATCAATCAAATATTTCTGTAATCTGTGAACTCATTCCAAAAGTTATAAGTAAAGTATTATGTTGTAAACAGTACCTATAATGGTAGGTATGGGAATAAAGACAACATTTTTAACGAGAACATCGAGAACACATCAGTTTACAGTGGTGTGGGATTACGAGTATTTATTACTATAACCAATTTTAATGGTTCCAAGTACATAAATAAATAAATAAAATATAATTTACTCGTATCATTATATTTTATTTATTTATGTATTAAACGGAAAAACACAAGCGCTGGTGGCCTAGCGGTAAAAGCGTGCGACTTTCAATGCGGAGGTCGCGGGTTCAAACCCCGGCTCGTACCAATGAGTTTTTCGGAACTTATATACGAAATATCATTTGATTTACCAGTGAAAAAGAAACACTTTATTTACATACAAGATATATACAGTGGTACTACGTAAACGAAATTAATAACTAGCTTAAATCTAAAATAGGCCCTTGAGGCATGTTGCTTTTCGGTGACGGAAACATCGTGAGGAAACCTGACTAATCCCAATAAGGCCTAGTTTGGAAGGCCCTCTGGGTTGGAAGGTCAGATGGCAGCCGCTTTCGTAAAAACTAGTGCTTACGTCAATTCTTGGGATTAGGTGTCATGTGCTCCCATGAGCCGTGGCAAAAATGCCGGGATAACGCGAGGAAGAAGATGAAGATGTATTAAACGGAAAAACTTACATTTGAACTTCTCGGAAAACCGGTTCAAAATACTAATGAGTTTTCTTCTTCCAGTGCTGATGTTAATGAGCTCAGGGCTGGCCGTGCTCGGCATGAGTCTGGTCCGGTCCGCGCTGGAGAACCTGATCCTCTCCTGCGTCTTCGAGTCCATCGTCAGCTGCACCGAGGCTGTGCTGTTCTGCGTCATCTGTGAGATCTTCCCTACCAAAGTTGCGTGAGTATCTACACGTCTTAACACAGTTTGGTACAACTTGCTTCTTAATGAGCTCAGGGCTGGCCGTGCTCGGCATGAGTCTGGTCCGGTCCGCGCTGGAGAACCTGATCCTCTCCTGCGTCTTCGAGTCCATCGTCAGCTGCACCGAGGCTGTGCTGTTCTGCGTCATCTGTGAGATCTTCCCTACCAAAGTTGCGTGAGTATCTAAGATTAAAAAGGAAACGTTACGAAGAGTAACAACTCTTACTCGTATCTACTTCATTAACTGCAAAAATACTGGGCCCCTATTCGAGATGCACAACTGTCAGTTTCGGCATCCACATCAGTTCAACAGTGGAATGATTCGCATGATCAATAGAAAAAAAATATTTTTTTATCTTGGTGTCCTGTCTCTTCTTGCTTGTTCAACCACTAAACAAAAGGAAAAAGTGAACGTAAATTTACCAGAATTTGACACAGATACTCTAAAATTTGTCAACTTCCTTAATTCCTAGCAATAGAAGTGACACCCAGGCTGTGGACTTTTAGGTACAATCAGGCTGTCTAACACGGCCCCTATTTTCACCACGGTGACAGGTGCGACAATTGTCGACATCACTGTTGCTGACGTCACAGGCCTCCATGGGCTACGGTTACCGCTTTCCATCGGGCGGGCCGTATTCCAGTTTGCCACTATCATTGTATTATTAAAAAAAAAACTTTATTATATCGGCAAAAAACAGATAAGTTTATGACGATGATGATGACAATTGTCACAAGATTTAAAATAATATTCGGTAATTCTTGACAGGAAATGAATTCTGTGTCGGAATTTCTTGACAATTGTCGTGTTTCTTGTGACAATTGTCATTAGCTTCTCAAAATAAGTACTTATTTATAGGCGATATAATGGAGTTTTTTTATATTAAAATGTTGGTGGCAAATAAGTACACCCGCCCGTCCGATGGTAAGCGGTTACCGTAGCCTATGGAGGCCTGCGACGTCAGTAACAGTGATGTCGACAATTGTCGCACCTGTCACCGTGGTCCAGAACGTTTATTTTATAACTATTTTTATGTATATTTCATTTTCATTTTCATTTCATTTTCATATTTCAGAGCAACGGCAATGGCAGTGGCAGTGATGTGCGGTCGAGTCGGCGCCATAGTCGGTAACGTGGTGTTTGGCGCACTAGTGGACCATCATTGCGTCGTTCCTATATATATCTTCGGGGCATTGCTTATATGTACGTATATCAGCTTTAACTTAATCATTAAAACACTGATTAATCTTTTAATACCTACATTTATAGTCCTATCCCTAACAGCATTTAAACGTTATTATGACGTCAGCGACGTCACTTTGCTACCTGTTGTACACAGACGTATTCACACGGCGTACCTTACTTTCTATGCATCTCGCTCGTACGAGCATATAAGTGCGAGCGAGATGTATAGAAAGTTAGTTAAACAGAAAACATGAAAACGTTAACAAATATGTCAGTGTCACGTCAGTGACAAGTGGTAAGGCTTTAAGATGTAGAATGTACATAATCGAGTTCATTTTGGACCATAGTTGAAAGCTATTTGGGTGACTAGACGTTACGGTAGTAAGTCAGGTCAAATCCTCGAAACACGTAAATTTTAGAAACCAGTCAAATATTTATGATCTAGAACCTTTTTGAAAGGGAACTTCGCGCGCTCCTATGCGGCGTTCTCATACTATAAATTTGGACGAAGTTCAGAGCGCGCTTTACCTGCTCCAATGCCGGGAGTGCCCGGGAGCCAGCGGCACCTATTATACTAATGTAAAGAGCCCCTATTAACGTCTTGTTCGTGAATCATAAAGATTTTTCTGCTCTATACAACACAACCAAGGAACCTACGAATTTTTACCACCACACATATACACAGGGTGTTCTTAGCCATTGGACAAAGCCGAAATGTACATATGCCTTAGGGTATTTAGAATCAGTATACCAAGTATCATAACAACCGGTGTAGCGGTTACGAAGAAATTAACAAATTACAATTTTTTACTTTGGAGCAGCCTGTATGTGTTTATAGCTCCTGAGGTAATAAATAGTATGAAACCTTCTTCGACCTTATTGATTATCTTTTTTATTTATGACATTAATAAGATTCTGACTTTCACAAATGTCATCATTGCCGCACATTTTCGAGCAAGTTGTCAAAAACACTGCCAATGAATAATACAGAATGTTTCTTTTTGTTGTCGATTATTGGAATTAATTTTTGTTTGACAATTTATTTTTTTATCTTTTGTTCTAATTTAAAAAAATATTAACGTTAGAGCATTCCTGAGAAGTAACCCTACGTGGGATTTCAGGGTTTGTCCATTGGCTAAGGTCACCCTGTATGTATTAAAGGTTAATTATTAATAATATTGTCTTCGGTTACCGCGATAGTTACTCATGAAATAAAACTATGAAATCGAATTATATCGAATCGAATTATGTCAAGATGTATCATAAATTCAATATACGCGATATAATCCGATTTCATAGTTATATTCCACGTTAATTATTAATGTTTGTTGCAGCAAGCGGACTTCTCTGCATCATACTTCCGAAGAGCACACGGCCGGAGCGGCCGCAGTAACCTGTATTTGTTAATAAACTCTATGTCTAAGTAATACGGTATTTTATTCCCAACCCAAGTAAAGGCGTCGATAGTTGCATCTAGAAAGCTTATAAGTACACATGCGCTACGCTGTCGGATAAACTTTTGTGGTTTTGTTTGTAGTATAGTTCGTTCGCGGTGTGTATAGTATGCGGTCTATCTACTGAGCTCGTTCACTTACCTGTACTGACAATGGCATTCTGTTAAACAAAAGCTATTATTTCTTTTGTGCCTGAGCGCGTGGCCTTTGTGCCTGATCGCGTGGCTATTGTGTGGGAGCCTCAGGCACAAAGGCCACGCGCTCAGGCACAAAAGACATAATGGTTTTTGTTTAACATAATGCCATTGTTAGTACGTAAGTGAACGAGCTCAGTAGAGATAGCGTTAGCCATGGTATAGTATCTCTGAAGAGGAGTAATATAATGCTGATAATAATGCCATCTCTGGGTTATGCTGGACATCTATTCCTCAGCCGTGGTGCCCTGCTGAGCTAAAAAGCGGTATCTCAATTGAAGATTGAATGCAAATATGTAAGTACAGTAATAACATATACTAATCTATGATGTGTACTACGTAGGCGAACAACATGCGAACGCGAAGCGGCGCGGCGCGGCGCGGAGCGGGGTGAAACAATCCTTTGATACCTATAGAAGTGTCCTAAGTGGGCGATCTAGTTGCAAACGCGAACGCCTTGGGCCCGCCGCGCCGCGCCGCTTTGCCGCTACAACAACAAATACTAAAAAGTACGGAACCCTCGGTGGGCGAGTCCGACTCGCACTTGGCCAGTTTTTATTTTTCATACAACAGACGTAACAGTCGTTAAAAATTCGTTCAATTATCTACTGTATTGTTCAGTTATCTAGTGCAATAAGTTCCAAATTCTTTTAATTTAATTTATGTATACTTACAGAGAATGAAACTTTACTTAATTTCTGCACGGAACAAAATTTTATTTATTAATTAATCATAATAAGACAACAATTTAATAATCAATTGTAATAATTATGTAATGCATGTTAAATATAATTAATCTAGACTAGATTGATTATTCATTATGGAAATAAAGAGGCTTATTATTATTATTATATAAGTTCCAAATTCTAAATTGGTTTTCTAATGGCTGTTACATATATTAGGTGTGTTGGAGCAGTATCATAATAGGTATGTAGTTGTATGTATGTATGTATGTATGTAAACACTTTATTGTACATAAGACAGATTACAAACACAATAAAAGAACAAAAATATAAACAATGTACAAAGGCGGACTTATTCCTATAAGGGATCTCTTCCAGTCAACCTTATGGTATGTAGTTGTATCATGATAATAGATTTTTTACCTCAGCAGCTCGAACAAGCCTACTTTCGTCACTCCCTGGAGTGACGAAAGTGCGACTTTCCTCACTCCAGTGAGTAGCTTTTTAATTTAGTGAAGGCGTTTTTTCTTTTTATTTTTGTTTCTCTGTATTATTCTGTGTAATTCGAAATACATTTTAACCTTTAATAATGTTCTCACTACTGAGGTGAAAAATTATATGTGCAACACGAGAGCAAAGTTATTTTACATATCGTATTTTTGAGTCCCTCGCTACGCTCAAGATTCTAACTTAGAATCACTCGCTTCGCTGATTCAATTATAGAATCTTTCGCTTTCTCGGGCCTCAAAATAAACACTCGCAAGAAAAACCAACTTTCCTCTCTTGTTGCACAAATAACTATGTGATAACTATAATAAGCCAGTATATAGGTACATATAAATATATGAATAATGATTTATGACAGACGCTACAATAAAACTAGTTGAAATCATATATACATCGTGACAACGTCAAATGACAACAAGAGTTCAAGTCTTGCTGATTAGATAACAGCATTGGAATTAAAATAATGCCGTGTTTCTTAAAAACCAATGTGTACATAGTATAAAACAAAGTCGCTTCCTGCTGTCTGTCTGTCCCTATGTATGCTTAGATCTTTAAAACTACGCAACGGATTTTGATGCGGTTTTCTTTAAGAGATAGAGTGCTTCAAGACGAAGGTTTATGTGCATAATACATCAGTATTGCACCCGTGCGAAGCCGGGGCGGGTCGCTAGTAAACTTATATATAAGGTAAATGTGGAGAATACCGGAATATAAAACTTTTGGTTGGCAAGAATATAAGGCTCATATTTAAATACTAGCTTTTGCCCGCGACTTCGTCTGCGTGGACTTAGTAACAGCAGCTAAAGTAAGTATAGCGCCTGGAAAAATTATTCAATTTGAGCATATTATGCACACAAATTAGCACAGGCACTTCATTAATCATCTCAATTCCACCCCGCTTTTTACTTCCTTAAGGGATGATTTTCGGGATAAAAACTATCCTATGTCCTTCTCAGGGACTCAACCTATTTCTATGCCAAATTTCATCTAAATCGATTCGGCGGTTTAAGCGTGAAGAGGGAACACACAGACAGACAGACAGACAGACAGACAGACAGACAGACAGACTTTCGCATTTATAATATTAGTATGGATGTGCTATGCTCATACGACGACCGGTCTGGCCTTGTGGGTAGTGGCCCTGCCTATGAAGCCGATGGTCTCGGGTTCGAATCCCGGTAAGGGCATTTTATTTGTGTGATAAACGCAGATATTTCCTTTAGTACCGTTTGGTAACCAAAATATCGTAACCAGCTACATAATGGGAATCAAGATTCCCAGTTTGAAGCCGGTTACATATTGGGGTAGCGTTACGTGTTACCGTTTGGTAACTAAATTTGGTAACTAGCTACAAAACAGGAATCTAAAATTCCCTGTTGTAGCCAGTTACGAATTGGGCCAGAGTGGTACCGTTTGGTAAATAAGTTTTGTAACTGGCCACAAAATGGGAATCCAAAACTACATTAAATCAATAAGTAGGTAGGTTAGGTTCGTTAGGTAGCTTCAAATGCCCCGAGGGCAAACCGCCCAGATATAGGAGCCCCGCGATGCGGGGCGTGGCTACGAATCGGTAATTCAAAAGTCCCATTTTGGAACCAGTTACAACCCGGGATTTATTTTTACCGTTTCGAAGCCGTTTACCAAACGTGGTTACAAATCGGTAATGGAAAAGTCCCAATTTGAAGCGAGTTACGAATTGGTATTTCATTCCCGTTTTGAAGCTGGTTACTAGTGATTTGTTCCTGAGTCATGGGTGTTTTCTGTATATATAAGTATGTATTTATCTATATAAGTATGTATATCGTCGCCTACTACGGCTAGTACCCATATAAGCTTTGCTTAGTTTGGGCAATCTGTGTAAGACTGTCCCCAATTTTTTTGTTATTATACAGTAAGAAAGGAAGTCGCTTCTTCTGCTATATTAAACGTCTGTAAGTGGAGATGTGTACAGACACAAGAGCTAGAAGTGACGAAAAAAACAGTGTGGCTACCACCAGTTTGGCACTGACATAACCGCTAACTTACTTTCTAGTATGCATCTCGCTCGTACTGATATATTAGTGCGAACGAGATGTATATAAATTAAATCACGTAGACGTTGGCGTATAATTATATCAGTGTTGACACTGTCAGTGACTCGTGGTACGGGTATTTGTAGATGATCTTACCTGATAGACGGCATTCGCCACGTCGACCAACATAATTTTGATGAATTTTCTTTTCTAGGTCCCCTGAAATGAAAATATCGACATTATTTTCAACTAAGGTGCTTTGGGGTATATTCGACATATTTCTAGGCGAGTGTAGAGTATGTTAGGGTTTGGGCTCGTAAGTCAGAACCTAAGAATTATTCCTTCCAAGTAATGACATCTGCGAAATTGGATATATTCATCAACGGTTTGTGAAAATAGCGTTTTAATACTTGCTTGATTTTGGTAATAAATGTAAATAAAAAAATAAAATATTTTGAATACCATTTTTTAAGGAGTGGGTAATTTCGAAAGCAAGTGGGATAATTTCGAAGGTCTGTTGAAATGGTTTTTATGCAATATGCGTTAAGGATCATATTCCTTTTTCGTTCTAATTTACCCCCTTAAAAAAACCTGCTGATTCACGGTAAAGAACATGTTTTTTTTATTTTTTATTACAATTTAAGTATATTCGAATTTCTCCTGCGCTGTGATCAGTAAAGATCAGTGATTGTCAACATTTTTTAACCGCGTTACCGGACCACGATAACCGTAACGTTGTGTTAATTTCTGGGTTGACAACCTCTGATAATGGACTATGAAAACCTAGTTTGGGGTTAATTTAGTACATTCATTCGAAGTTCCTCCGTGGGGTAAATTCGAATGCTTTTTTAAAACTACAGATAGACCGTTATGCTGTACTCATTAATACGACAAAAATGACAATCTAACGTTAAAACAAACGAACAATGATTTAACTTATCAGGTTTCCGAGTTATGTGCTAGGGTAATTTCGAAAGTCCTCATAAGGTACTAAATCGCACTTTTTTTATTAAATAGACCGCAGCAAACGTGCGCTCACGACTAGCGACGCGAAGTGAACTGAAGCGGGGGGGCAGATAAACATGGCGTCTTGACAAGTGTTGCCAGCGTAGAAATTGTTCCCAGTTTAGTAGAAATGTGTGATTTTCGACTTAGCCCCATTTTCGAATTTACCCCAAAGGACCCTACGTAGTTTTATAAAGTAAAGCAAACCGAAAAGAACGATAAGAATCTCAATGACTGTTAAATTAATATTCACAGTGTGAAATGAAGGCACTCGCGAACACAACTCGTCAGTGACAACACAGAGACTTTATTTTAATCAGTGTTCCTCATATATCAATAAAATGGCAACAAATGAAGTGTTCACTGAAAACAAAGTAAAAACCTACAAAAATACTGATCAGGAGGAGGATAAAGTTTATAGCTATGACGAGGCAATTACTTTGGCAGGTGAGGCATTATATACGACACCTCCTCTAACCACATTTATATGTACAGGTAGGTACATATAAATATAATGCAACCACAGGTGGCATTATATTTATATGTACCTACCTACTCGTAAGTCGCAGAATGACCTAGAATTCCTAGACCATCAGGCCCCTATATCACCACGGTGACAGGTGCGACAATTGTCGAAATCACTATTACTGACGTCACAGGCCTCCATAGGCTACGGTAACCGCTTATTATCGGACGGGCGGTGTGCTTGTTTGGCACCAACATTTTAATTTAAAGAAAACTCTATTATATAGCCAATAAATATGTACTTATTTTGCGAAGCTAATGACAATTGTCACAAGAAACACGACAATTGTCAAGAAATTCCGACACAGAACTCATTTCCTGTCAAGAATTACCGAAAATTCTTTTAAATCTGTGACAATTGTCATCATCATCATCATCAATATCATCATATACTTACCTGTTTTTGCCGATATAATAAAGTTTTTTTAAATAATACAATGATGGTGGTAAACAGGAATACGGCCCGCCCGATGGTAAGCGGTAACCGTAGCCCATGGAGGCCTGTGACGTCAGCAACAGTGATGTCGACAATTGTCGCACCTATCACCGCGGTGAAATAGGGGCCAGGGCTGTCTTTTTGTGGGCATCATGGTGACTTGTATTATGTTATATCTTATCATTATCATTGTTGACATTTTATAATTATATTTTTGCATGTCAAATTCATATAGATTAGTGTAAGAATAATTTATAATGTAATTTATCATTATGAAATAAATAAACTAATAGTATTTTATACAATCGTGATATAATAGAGAGCTTTTCAGTCGAGTACCGTGTTTAAGCAACGAAACTTGCTGAGTTGCTTAAGTTAAGGTACGAGATTGAAAAGCTTGATTATATCACTATTGTATACAATACTTTATCTACGAGACAAAAAAATAATACTTTCAACTAGTAGAATCATATAGGTAAACAAACCAAAAGTATACAGCTAAGATACGCGAGCTGCCGCAGCCCGCGATACCTTCATACTCGTGCCTCGTGCTCGGCCGCCGGGCCCGGCGCCCCCAGCGGGTTGGTCAACGACACCTCGTAACTCATGAGGCCCTGGTACTTGCTCCGCGCTAAATTCAATTTTAAAACAGTTTTTTTCTCGATTTTGGCCACCGTAGCCTATGGAGCCTAACAAGCAACGCTAAGCAGTTTTCGTAAGGTATGGATGTTGCTATATGAAGGGTGTCACATGCGCGTTTCTGACTTACGAAGCAATTGTTTCTACTACAACATAAAATAAAATGTTTTTGTTAGCCAACCAATCACAAAGCAGATGCGACGCAGCAGCGTGTTTAAGTAGGCTAATTTGCATTGAATCGAGTGTCCCTCAACAAGAAATATTTTATCGAAATGTATGAAGTTCTATTTTCAAATTTTTTATAATTGACTCGATCGATAAAATTCTTATGCTCGAGTCGGAAGTGCCATAGACTATCCAACGTTGAAAAGAGTAAGGTTGTAGTGTTGCATATGAAGTTGTAATACACAGATTATACTCGACGAGTAGAAAAACTATATATGGGTACCTCAGAATAATAAGAATAGTATATTAAAAATATCATTAACATACGATTTAATTGATTGAAAAAATAAGGTGTAGGTACAAGGAAAAACAATCGAGAATCGAACTCGATAGCTTGCGTTAGCTAATAGGGGGCGAATGCGATCTTTATGGAAAAATGCGCAGCACAATTTATATAACTATTTAATTAACTACCACAGAAGGAATTTACAAAAACACAATTTAAGATTGGTAAATAACGGAAGAAAGAACACTAAATTTAGAAGAGAAACAATGAACACTGAATAGGAAATAACTAAACACAACAAAGTATAACACAAAGCGGAAAAGCGAATTGCAAAGAGAGATTCGATACAAAGCAAGCGCGCGTGTGAGATAGGCAAAGGCTAGGATCGCATTGAACGGCGATCGACTGAGCAGGCTATAGGTAGGCGGGTGCCGCGGGTGCGGGCGCGCGGGGGCGCGGGCGCAGACCGGCCGCGCTCGGACAGTGACGTATGGATGTGGCGTGATCTGCGGTTGCACAAGCTCATAAGCGGTAGCGATTTTATTTGCGTGTCGGTCCGCTACAAGGTCTCCCCCGTTGAGACCGTGACTATGGTCGATAGTACTGATAGTAGTCGGGAAATCTGACGACTCGTCCGCTCTTCGTCTTCTTCTCAGGAGCAGGTGGGATGACGGTGACCCGGGTTGGTACTGGAACTGCTGGAATTTCTTCGCTCATGACGTAGGCTGGTTTCAGTCTGTCGAGTGTCACCGTGACCTCTTTTCCTGACACGTCTATGTCGTACGTCTTGTCGCGACGTTTTATGACCTTGTGAGGACCGGTGTAGGCAGGCTGAAGAGGGCGGCGTGCTGGTCCTTGAAGCAGAAACACGTGACTGCTCGCCTGAAGATCCTTCGTGCTGAATGAGCTGAAGCGTTTTTTTCTCTGGCGTCGCTGATATGCGCTTAATTAGCTCACTTTTAAATTTATCGTACCTGCCTGTCCTGGGTGTGTTAGCTAAAATATCCTTCATCGTCCTTGCATACTCCAGCTGAAATGCCACGAAATTAAATTTAGTACCGTCGCTTGTGATGTTCGAAAGTTCAAATTGGAGTTCAACTTGTGCAAACCATACCTCAGGTTCCTCTGGCCAAAATGGTGGAATACGTACACCAACACTGAACAGCTCACTGGGAATTCCGCTACCGCCTGTATTTGGACCACCGCCCGATATGATTACGCCGGTTGGCGCGTCAGCAAGGTTCGAATTTACTCCACCGCCGTTGCCTTGTGCTCCCGGTGCCGGCTGGCCAGATCCATCTCCATCACCGCCAGACATGATGTCCAAAGTCGGGTTGTCACCAGTATAGGTACAAGGAAAAACAATCGAGTTCGATTCTCGATTGTTTTTCCTTGTACCTACAAAGGCATATCTTCCATACCCCGTTTAATTGCGTGATGGTGAATTCCAGTTGCTAGTTGCTAGTTTGAATTCCTCAAACCAGCTAGTGGCCAGTGGTTTATACCAAACTGAACATATCACATTAAAAAAAACATTAGTGGTCACTGACCTGTCCAATTGAGGTAGTGTGCGTGAACTGTGTTTGTGTATGTAATGGGGTAATTTGACAGAATCTGAAAATTTACCCTCCTCTACCCCCTCTTAAGAAAGCAGGGGGATTAACACGGTCGCATTTTTATCGCTTGTCACCATGCCTGTCACGTTCTAACAAGTATGTAAGTGACGGGCATAGTGACAGGCGATAAAAATGGAACCATGCTGAGCCCACAGCTGTGCACACAAATGTCTGTGACCTGAAATAAGGTTTTCTTTCCGTAATAAGTTTCTATGCACGGTGTATATACGTTTGGGATCTTATAAAGCGTTCATGGTCAACGGGAAACTCGGGTGTCTCGCGACATAATCGTTTACATTATTTTTTTTCTTCTTGTCAGGGAATGGCCGCTACACATATGGACTGCTGGCGGTAGTCAGCCTTTCAATCTTGGCGATGGGCTGCGACATGTTCGGCTTCTCTGTGGTGGTGGTTGGCTGTCAGTGCGATTTCCAGCTCACAGCTGGACAGAGGAACGTACTGATGTCCATGCCTTTTCTTGGTAAGATCAACAATACCCCGGAGCATACGATCCAGTGCAGCTTAAGAATGTAACAACACTGTTGTCTTTTGAAAATGCTACAAGACGGATATGGATTTTTTGTTTGATCTTTTACGTACATCATCGATCATTTGACATCTTACGATTATTCCAACCCGATGCGACATATTACATTTGTACATAATTGTATAAGTATATATATATGCAATAGTTTAATTAAATAAATATTCATCTCTCATTCTCATCGTCCCTAGCCAACGTGCAAATCGTTAACGCTCCGTGGCGTAGCGTAGTCATCTCTCTCTGTCACTTTTCCATATTAGTGCGACAGAGAGACAGTTGCGTTTCGTTCGCTACGGAGCGTAAACGATTGGCACGTTGGCTACGCACCCTGATGAGAGGGATCGTATAGTCAGTCTACAACTAACTACTTACAAGATGGTCTGACCGAGTTAAAAAGGCCACCTCAGGCTAACTCCATCATTCGGTGAGGGCTACGCCAGATCAAGACCGATGGAGACAAATCACAGGAACTGTTAAACCAAGCGATCACGATCCTCAGTAATGTGGGACATACAAAGGAGAGAAGTGTCGATGATTCAACCACCTTCTGCGATGGTAATTCTCCCGTAATGATCTCCAATATCAAGTTTAGTATACCACGAGCTAAAATGAGTCATTGAATATTTCCAGGCCCAGTAGTCATGTCATACCCGTGGGGCTTCTACAGTGACACGCGGGGCCGACGAAAATGTCTCCTTCTCGCTATGAGTTTTGGTTTTCTGGCCTCAGCCGCCAGCGCACTGTCACCAAACTGGATCGTGCTTGCTGTACTCCGGTTTGTGAGCACTAGTTGGTAAGTTAACTGTATGTTTTTAAAGCGCTTCCTTCTAACCTGGTTTAGCATTTGTGGTCTCGTGGTTGAAACTGTCAATGTGACTGTCAGATGGAGTCAATACAGTTTCATCACTAAAAATCATCGTCTATAAAGCTAGAGTATCGCCATTGAAATCCACTTCGACCCCACGTCTTGAGTTGCAGTTATATGGGTTAGCATTGATTGCTTCTTCTCGTGATGTCACAATCAAGGATTTTTTTGTAAAAACAAAAATACAAATTATATCGAGATAATCAAGATAAAATACAAGTATTAAGTTACTTAGTTTAGGTATTGATGTAAAATATGTTAGAGCCAGTTACAATTTTTGCTTACTAGATCTTATATTTTATGTTTACTTTTGTAAAACCATGTTTGTACATTTATAGTATTTTAGTACTATTTAAGCGTATTATGATTGTTTTAATTTTTGGATATTTTTCAATCAAATAAAATAAAAATAAAAATCATTTAATTCAGAAAACACAGGTTCCATAATATGGTTAGTAACTCTTTACTTAAGAACTATGTTAGAATATTATTAAAGGAAAACTAAACTAAAATTAAATTAAATTAAAATTACAAAACAAAAAACAAAAACATACAAGATGCGGCCACCCCCTCCGCCGCTTCATGCATCCCGTGAACTCCTTCTCATAACATGCAGATCCATGAAGCGGCCGAGGACGGGCGAGTCCAGCCTGTCCGCTATCATCTGCAGGATGCTGTTGCCGCTCCCTCGCACACGTCGTATAACGGACGCCGACTTTTTGCGTATTATAGCATAAAAATCGTCGACGGCCGCATCTGCAAACATGCCCGACGCGCTGCAATAACGAGGGAGCCGCATCAGGGCCCTGAATGCGTTATTGTATTGCACTCTTAGTGCATTGTACGCCCGCTAGACCACTCGTGTAAAAACTTTGGCAGTACGCTCTAAAAAGAGATAGTTTTACAGGCACACTACAGCGAGTGAATCTATGAGCCAGCATATTGCCGCGAACGGACAATGACCTTCGCTCACGTTCTATATCCTTATCATCTTTAAGGTCTTCGGTTAGCACATGGCCCAGATATTTGAACTGTGACACTCGCTTCAAAGGCATACCGTTTAAGAGAAGTGGTGGAATGTATAGTGGCAACTTGTTCTTACCTTTGAAAATCATGAACTCACTTTTTTTCACGTTATACCTTAAGCCGTGTGCATCCGCATACCTTTCACATATTTTAATTAGCTTTTGCAGTCAATGAAATAAATTTTATCTTATCTCTTAATCAAATATTGTCGATTTCAAATGTTAACTACTACTCGAGGTATTGTTATGTACTTGGCTTCTCCTTGTTGGTTCATCTACGATGCTCTTATGACGCAACAATTGAAATTAATCTGGCTATTTTCTAGTAACTCTTTCAGCGTTGGTTTTATACAATATAGATAGGTACTCCTTAAAAACTCCTTGTCACTGTACAATACACCAGCATTTTTTCTAAAAGAAATTTTTGCATTTTAGCTGCAGTTGCGCGCAGTCAGCAACGTACGCGCTGCTGGGCGAGTCGAGCTCACAGCGCATGCGCGGCACCTATATGCTCTTCATGACTAGTGTGTTTATGCTCACAGTCGCTTACTACTTCGGTGAGTTGTTTCCTATAGTTGCCATCGCATGTGTGATAAGTACTACATTTGCGAATGGTCGTGCGAATATTTTATGAATTTCGTGCATTTCCAAGTTTTTTGACCCGTATGATGATGTGTAGAGTTAGCACCATAGCACAAACCTGTCTTTCGTAGTATCTTGACGAATGCAATTTTGTTTACCGTTTTAAGAAGGGAAATTCGTTTGAGCGGCTGAAGTGAAAAATAAAATAATTTTAGCTTATCACGGAGTTAATCGGGATACTAGTTAGATACCAAGATAAACCTATATATTTCAATTAAAACATGCAGTCATCTTCGTTTGGTGTAGTGTAAGTGTAGTGGGATTGACATTTTTTATCACTATTTACATAAAGAATCGCAAATAGTACGTTTTACCTGTACGTAGAGCAACATTAAATAATTATTATAACTATCCGAATGGAAACAGAACAAGCAAAAAATTTGCAACAAACATAAAACCGTTTTGCTGAATGAATAAAAGTGGAATGTAATCATACTCGAATATGTATGTCTGTAAAATACTTTTTAACTGGAAAAGTACAGTAAGTTGCACAATGAATATTCGCACGTTATTGTTATGAAAGAATTCAAGCAGATGACTGACTGTACTTCCGTGTTACACACGAACTCAGAAATAATAACTATTAACTGATTAATATCGTCTTCAATGTAGGCAAATCCGTGAATAGCTGATGTTTTATAGCATAACATTTTACCTTCCAGGGGCGGGCTACTTTATCCTAAACCTGGAGTTTTCTTTGGACCTGGGCTTTATCAGATTCATGCCGTGGCGTCTGCTGGTCCTGGTGTTGGCCCTGCCCATGGGGATGAGCTGGCTGGCGCTGTTAAACTTCTACGAGAGCCCAAAATTCCTCGCTAATTCTGGTAGAGAAGACCAGGCGGTGAAATTGCTAGAAAAGATATGGAGGAGAAACGGTGGGAATGATGAGTATCCTGTAAGTTTACTGATCTATAAATCCACCAAATGCAATTTTTTGTATTTCCAAATTTTTTTATATATAATTTAAACCATCCGCAACAGCGTTCCACATTGTCTCGTAGAATTAAGCTCAATGGGTGAAGAGGCCGGTATGTAGGATATAAAGCGTTGCCAATCTTTAACATGAATATTCATGAGGATTCACTGAGTTGTTTTGGAACAATAGGGTTAAGGGATCCCTTATTAACTTTGTGGAATAACCACATTTTTTGAAGTTCTGCCGGCCTAGCCAAGGAGACAATCGCTTGCTCTACGACAATGAAACGCTTTGTGTCTCTCTATCACTCTTTTATATTAGTGCAACAGTGACAGTTGCGTTTCGTTCACTACGGAGCGTAGGCGATTGGCATATTGGCTACGCCACCTGGCTATATCCATACTATCCATATCCATACTATACAACAAAATACAAATACAAAAAACACTAATATTATAAATGCGAAAGTGTGTCTGTCTGTCTGTCTGTGTTACCTCTTCACGCTGAACCGATTTAGTTGAAATTTGGTATAGGGGTAGTTTGAGTCCCGGAGAAGGACATAGGAATAGGATACTTTTTATCCAACAACTCGCCCCTTAAGGGGATGAGATGAGTCTGCGCGGAATAGTAATTTGGGTACCTTAATTTTCAAAGAAATCTACTTTTTATTACACCCTTCTTCTCACCCCCAAAAGGGATGACTTTCTTTTATTTATTAAATTTGTATCTTCACTTCCACTTCCACCTGCAAGTTGGAGAAGTCACGAGAAGTTGAACAAGTTTAAGAAGTTAAAGTTCAAGAATTTGAAGACGTTGAAGTTGGAGAACTTGAAGTTAAAGAAATTTGAGAAGTTGAAGTTGAATAAGTTGAAGAAATTGTAGAACGTGAAGAAGTCGGAGAAGTTGAAGTTGAAAAAGTTGGAAAAGTCAAGTTGAAAAAGTTGGAGAAGTAGAAGTTGAAAACGATGAAGTTGAAGAAGTTGGAGTTAAAGAAGTTGTGAAGTTGAAGTTGGAGAGGTTAATATTGAAGAACTTCGAGATATTGAAGTTGAATAAATTGAGGAAGTCGAAGTTGAAGATGTTGGATAAATTGAAGAAGTAAAAGTTGAAGAAGTTGAAGTTGGAAGAGTTCAAGAAGTTGTAGAAGTGGAAGAAGTTGGAGTAGTTGATTGAAATTGAAGAAGATGATGTTGGAGAATTGAAGAAATTGGAGAAGTCGAAGTTTGAGAAGTGGAAGTTGAAAAAGTGGGAAAAACAGAAGTTGTAAGTTGAAGAAGCTGAAGAAAATGGAAAGAAAGAAGTTGGAGACAGTAACGAAGTTGAAGAAGTATAAAATGTCGGAGAAGTTGGAAAAAAAGGACGAAGTTGAATAAGACGAAGAAGTTGAAGTTGAAGAAGTTAGAAAACTTGAAGAAGTTTAAGAAGTTGGAGAAGTTGTAGTTGAAGAAGTTGGAGAAATTGAAGAACTTGGATAAATTGAAGAAGTTCAACTACTTATACAAACTTCCACCCCCATCTCATCCCCTTAAGGGGCGAGTTGCTGGATAAAAAATATCTTATTGCTATGTCCTTCTCCGGGACTCAAACTACCCCTATACCAAATTTCAACTAAATCGGTTCAGCATGAAGAGGTAACACAGGCAGACACACTTTCGCATTTATAATATTAGTATTTTTTGTAGTGTTGTAAAGTTGCTCTGAAATGGTTTCTGGTTGGTTTATGCATTGTATGTGTCTATTTCAGGTAAAAAAGATAATCCTAAACGAGGACTCCACGGCGCCTGAGCAGAAACTCCCATTGATTCAATCGTTGTGGGCGCAGACTGCCCCCCTCTTCCGTCCTCCGCTGCTTTGGCGAACCCTGCAGCTCTACTATATCACCGCCATGCTCTATGCCGTGTAGGTATTAAAAGTTTTTGGATTCTTCATGTAAAAATCCTAGCTGAAACTTAATATGAGATCTAACAAAGTCGCCAGACTTAAATAACATTTAAGGCTCATGCTCATTCTAAAATCTTACCTTAATAATCGAGACCAGCGTACGGAATTAACTCAGATCTTTTAACTAGGGAAGAATAAAGATATATATCAACTAGCTTGACAATGGAATGTGGCGTACCACAAGGGAGCGTTTTAGCACCCCTATTGTTTTTAATTTATATTAATGGCATCACCAGTAGTACCCAACATCCAATGATACTCTTCGCAGACGACAGCACAGTATTTATAGAACATGATCAAGACCGTGACTTTGAATTTGACATTAATACAACTTTTCATAATATTATTCAATGGCTTGTTGACAATAATTTAAAAATAAATTTGGAAAAAACGAATTTAATGCAATTTACTCAAAGGAAAACAGTTCCAGATGTAAGCATAGAATACGAGGGACAAAATATTAACAAAACCCTAACACAAAAGTTTTTAGGGATCCACATAAACCACAATATGTCGTGGGAGACGCACTGCATTGAAATTTGCAAAAAAGGTCTGTTTTCCTATGCACTATATCGGTTACGGGAAACAGCCGATCGTAGTACTGTCCTAACAGCCTATCATGGATTTGTTGCATCCACATTACGATATGGGATAATATTTTGGGGCAACTCAACATACAAAAATGTATTATTCCTAGCATAAAAGAGATGTATTAGAGAAATATGAGGATTAAAACGAGTGGAAAGCCACCAAGCTCTCTTTAAAACATTGAAAATTTTAACATTGCCGTCTTTCTACATATATGAGTGCTGCGTATTTGTTAACTCAAATCCTGGTCTTTTCCAAAGGAGAGAGCCCCCACAAGGTTTCAATCTACGTCCTAAAAACCCTGGTGTGCACCTTGAAGCTTGTCAAACTAGCCTTATGTGCAACAACATTGTAACGATGGGCCCAAAGTTTTACAATAAACTGCCATCTGACATCAAAAGTACTAGCCCAAAGAAATTGAAATGGTTATTGCGCAAATTTCTTTTGGTAAGATGTTATTATTATGTTCAAGACTTTTCAAATGATAACAGTATGTAATAAGATATTGACATTTAAGTTATTACATTCGCTTACAGCGATAAGACCGCCTGTTGCTACCTTTATTCACTTTGTAAATATGTTATTGACTTTTCTTTGTGGTGCAATAAAGTGTATTTACTTACTTACTTACTTACATTATTCCGAATTTTAATTGAAAATTAAACTGACATTGTACGTTCTTATTATTAGTTGTATGTAGGTAGGTATATTACGTTAAGGTTGGTTGACTATTTTTATTTATATTATTTTTTTCATTTTGCTACATATATGTTAATTGTAAATTTGTATTAAATAGTTAGTTTTATTTTAAGTATCATACGCCGAAAAGGTGCATCATAGCCGCTGCATGAAAAACACCCTAACACCTGTATTAATGTATTTACACCTGTGACGACGAAATAAAAATGATTGATTGATTGATCTGTGGTGAAAGTGAATCCATCGGATTCCAGGAAGACAAGAAGGGGCCAACGCTTTAGTTTTATTTTAATTTTAATTTAGTCAAGACCGCGAAGATATGTTTGATGACGACAATGCATGACAAGTGGCCATCGTTGGGAAAGGCCTATGCCCAGTAGTAGTCTTTCAACTTAATAATGAGCATATTGTTTACAGGAACAACAGCTTGATGATGTGGTACCCATTCTTGCTGGACGCATTTCTGGCAGATGATGGTTCCTCAGACCAAGGTGGCCTCTGCAACATGATCCTTCGCTCGCAAGATGAATCTAATAACCAACAGGTTAGTAAATAATATCATAATCTTGATATCAGACCTGCTATAGTTAAACCAACCAAATTTTGCAGCTGTCATTCAATAATAGTTATTTGTTATACAAGGGTGCAAAGTTGTATTTTACCCGCGAGTGTGCAATTGAAACACGAGCAAGCGAAAGGATTCTATATTTGAACCACGAGCGAAGCGAGAAGCGAAGATGATATTTTCTAGAGAATAAGCACGGATAACAAATTTAGATTATTCAGCAGCAAGGTTGAAATGGCCGAAAATAATGTGACGGCATCACGCACGCGAACAAAAGCTGTATACCTAATATTAAACCTTTAAACTTATTCCACGTGCGTTAATGCAGTTACCTATAAAACAAGATTCTTTCAGTTTATGAAGACACTTTCTAACAGCAATAGTCTGAATCCTAAAGGTCATTTGACAATTTACAACAGTGACAATTCATTGTCTTTTTCGTGCTTTGTGTCTGCTTAATGTAAGCTGCTGGAGTGCTCCTCAACCGAATTCAAAAACCTGGTAATTAGTTCGTCCTTTAATCTGACCTCTAATAAACCCTGTTCTGTTCCCTCCTTCACTTGCTAAACAGACTCTGGCACACCAACTGTCAGTAGAAAAATCTAATTAAAAAATGTAGGCGCCAAGGTTGACCTAATCTTCTCCTCACCTTAGAATATATGAAAATCGCTAAAATATGGATGACGCCAAATGTCACATTCTCCTAATATTATTTATCAAAAATAAAAATAACAGTGACATCTATTGTTGGAATAAAATTCATTTAATCATAATGCGCAGTTTACATTTTTCATAGACCGTAAATATGGTAGAGAATTTCAAAAGTATCAAGACCATTGAATCCATTTTCTGTGGTGTTGTCACATACTGATTTTTAAAAACTACTTCTTATCGAGCGCTGCAAATATTCCTTGGTCTAACTATAGCATGAGTTGCGTTCTCTTACATTTAGCGCGACTTCAAGTATGGACTCGTGCGCAAGAAATCATGCTAGCCGGTCACATCTTGATGAAGTCATGTAGAAAAATCATCAAGCACGAATGTACAGGGCTATTGGAGGAAATCAGTCCGATAATGCGTGGATCGTAATTTATTTCGCCTTGCGGTTTCCTCTTGACTCTCGATATCAGAGTCTCGAGCAATTGCAACAGTGTCGATAATCCTCATTATTTGATTCCAGGCTTCCGACTGTTTCTCGAAGCTCGACCACTTCACAACCTTATCTAGCAGCGCCTACTCTTTGGTGTTTACGCTGATCTACCTCGTCATGTCTCGCTTCGCTGGCCGCATGAAGCTCATGTTGATAATCATCCTGACTGTGGCCTCCGCGTCCGGTGTGGTCGTCATAATGACCACGAACAACACCATTAGTTTGCTCTTCTTCTTAGGAATTTTGACGACGGGGCTAGGAATTGGACTTATGTTCTCTTACTTCATTGAGCTGTATCCCACATCGTATCGGTAAGATTTTTCCAACCTACTATAATGTTTTTCAAACGGGAAGGGTAGGGTTACATTTGTTTTTTTTTCATTCCATGTCATTGACGTTTCAGACCAATCCTTTTGTAACAAAAATAACTTGAATCCTAATAGGTCAAAAAGTATATATCTTCGCAGCTTAGAATATTACATTATAATAGACATAAATCACCAAAATATATTATATCTACCTATAGGTATATATATAAACGTAAAAGTCCTGACTGACTGACTGAGAGCTGAATTTTTCACAATAGGTAGCTTTTATGACGTTAGTATCTACTAAGAAGGGGTTTTTCAAAATTCATCCCCTAAGGGGATGAAATGAGAGTCCAAAGTTTGTATGGGGATCAAATTTTATTTTAAGCTTAGAATTCGAACCTTGGGTAAAATATATATTATTAAAAAACAAGAAAACTAATTTCAGCGTTTTTAAAAATTCATCCCCCAAGGTGGTGAAAAGGGGGTTGAAAGTTTGTATGGAGATCAAACATTTTATTGAGTGCGGGACTGGAATCTTTGTATAAAGGTATATTATTAGCATAGAAGAAAAGTAATTTCAGCGATTATAAAAATTCACCCCTTAAAGGGGTTGAAAGTTTGTATAGGGTTCAAATTTTATTTTAAGGTAGGAATTAGAAACTTCGTAAAAAGGTATATCATTCAGAGTAGAAAACTGATTTTAGCATTTTTGAAAATTCATCCCCCAAGGTTGTGAAAAGGGGGTTGAAAGTTTGTATGGAGATCAAACATTTCTTTGAGTGCGGGACTTGAATCTTTGTATAAAGGCATGCTATTAGAATACAAGAAAAGTAATTACAGCGTTTTTAAACATTCATCCCGTAAAGTGGTTAAAAAGGGATAGAAAATTTGTAGGGGTCCTAATTTCAGCATTTTTGAAAATTCATCCCCCAAGGTGGTAAAAAAGAGGTTGAAAGTTTGTATGGAGATCAAACCTTTTTTTGAGTACAAGACTTCAGTCTTTGTATGAAGGCATATTATTAGAATACAAGAAAAGTAATTTAAGCGCTTAAAAATATACTTCCCCTAAAAGGGTTAAAAAGGGGTTGAAAGTTTGAATCCATTACAAATGCTTAGTGAATCTTCTTAGATAGGCATTGTATAATATTACAAAAAAGTTATTTCAACGTTTTTAATCATTCAACCTCTAAGGGGATTAAAAAGGGGATGTAAGTTTATATGTAGTACAAGGTTTTGTTTTAGCTAGGAACATGAAACTTGGTAAAAGGGTATTATATTAAAAAAAACGAAAACTGATTGCACCGTGTTTGAAAAGTTTGTATTAATAAAGTTTGCATCGGGAGCAAACACTTTTTTAAATAATGGACTTGAAAATCTAAGTGTTGAAAGGGATTATTATTATTATTAATTCTTTATTTCAGATAAATTTGATCCATAGAATTGTTAGTTTGGCTTATGACTACGTTAGTTACTTAACCACTACTACATTATTTAATTATTTACACTTAAGTAGTTCAATCCAAAATTTCAGGAAGGTACATGTATAATCCACCCTGTCTACTATGACCTTGAGTATACTGTTGTGACTGCCCCGAACCCGACACAACAGAGACGCTATTCGCTTACGCCTGACGGCATAGAAGTCGTCAGTTCGTTCCGCGGCGAACATCCCTGAAGCGCTGCAGTAACGAGGCAGTCCCAACAGCAACCTGAAGGCGTCGTTATATTGGATTCGAAGGGCGTTGTATGCCTTTTGAGTATAGTTGACCCATAGACTGCTCGTGTAAAATACTTGACAGAACAATTTATTTCAGTTAGGGGCTTGATATTTCGTACTTAGACAAACATACAAATCCACGCGTACGAAGTCGCGGGCAACAGCTAGTTATATTATAAAAATAAAAAGTTAAATTTTAATATCGGTGATATTCGTTATGTAAAACGGAACTGAATTGCAATAGTTTGACTCTACTTATCGACCAAATCGATTACGCTCGTGTCAAATCGTTACAGTCGCGTCCAATTGTTAAGGTATGTTTACTTAAAAATATAAATAAATCATCAGCATCACCAATAGAATCGATTATATGGCCTTTGCAGATTTAATTAAGATTCGTAAAAAATCGTTTCTATAGGTAATTTGCATTGTCACCACCTTATAATCACTTTTAGACAACCTACTGTAGGATTTAGATAAAGGATTTAGATAAAGTATTGCTGGACACAGTTAATACTTAACATAAGACTTTTGTTTGAATAGGGACATTAGGGACTCGACAACTTACTTAGTAAGACAAGTGCTCGGTAAAATGTGTGTTCTTAGGAAGACACACATTTTACCTTAAGTGGGATTCTATGAATTTGCCCCAACATTGACAAGCCATAGCAAAGCAGTAATTTCTTAATTATGCCATTCTTTACCGTTTGAACAAATTATTATTTATCTAGTGAGTATTTACAAATTTGTATGAAATCTGTTTGTCGCTTCTAACTTTTGCAATAATGAAATAATATCGAAAAAAGTCAAACGTAGGGACATAGCTATGGTTAATATATAGGAACTCCCTACCTTTCATTATATTTAATTTACATCATATTGAGTTAAAATAAAACTAAAACCTTATAAAATAAATAAAAACAAATTAAAACTAACAAAAATAAATTAAACTACGACTTATTTATCTTACAATCTATTTAAAAAAACTAAAATTTTGGACCGCTTGGTGTGATTTTAGGAAGGTAGGTTTTATATTTTACATGCCATCTTAGTGGAAATTTCAGGACAAAGTGGTGATTTAGTTATTAGTTTAGATTTATATTTTATTCCATGTTTCCAGTGGAATGGCAGCATGTCTAGCCGTGATCATGGCACGAGGAAGCGCGCTAGCGGCCACCAACATCATCGGCTCCCACATCATGACGAGCTGCTACCAATGCTTCTACGCATTCACAGCCTACATGTTTAGTAAGCATTTTTATTACCTATAAAAGTTCCATAAGGCTATCGTAACCCAAACTGCGAGCTTCAGCTCTGTGATCGATTATTCTACTCGAGCGACAGTGGCGGCAGGGGAAGCTAGAAACTACCCTCCTTTTTACCCGACTGCCAAAGGAGGAGGGTAATGTTTTTCGAGTGTATGTAAGTATGTATGTATGTTTCTTTGTGGCCTCCTGTAGCTTAACGGCTTGATGGATTTTGATGTATGAGGTATCATTAGATTCGCCTTGATCACGGGAGTATCATAGGAGACATTTTACCGCGAAATTCCTACAGGAACATGTTAATTCTTCGTAAACTCAAGCCACCCACGCGTCAGTAAGCGATGCCAATAACTTGTTCTGCAACTCCCACGCACCTCTCGCGTAGCGGTCCGGTAGCGGGCAAAGAGGACGTGTCCTGCCTTGTGGCGCGCGGTGCGGTACGGAGATAAAAATTTTCGTTAAATAAAAACAGCTAAAAAGCTATAAATAAAAAAATCATTATTTAAAAAAAAAAAAAAAAAAACCCGACTGCACACTAATAAGAGGAAAACAAGCCCCACAAGAATATTGATAAATCAAATGCTAAAACCAAGCTATGGAATACCGTTTAAACAATATAAAATGCACTATGAAATGTGTTCGTAATCGATAGTTAAATAAATAAAAACTTATTCTAAATACTAGCTAAATATAATTTATAAATGTTGATGGAAGTACGAGGAGAGGAAAACCGAGGAAAAGGTGGATGGACTGTGTGAAAGATGATATGAAACTAACGCAAGTGAATGATGAGATGACGGGTGACAGAGATGTATGGAAGAAAAAGACATGCTGCGCCGACCCCAAGTGAATGGGACAAGGGCAAGCGAATGATGATGAAATGTTGATGGTAAGTATCGCAGGCAAGGTAAACGGTATTCCATAACTTAGTTTTAGCATTTGATTAAACAATATTCTTGTGGTGCTTGTTTTCCTCTTTTTAGTGTGCAGTCGGGTTTTTTGTTTTTTTTTATAATATTTTTTTTTTGCATTATCAAACCACGGGTTGCACATGTCATAACCGCGGGAGTATAATAGGGCAAATAGCAATATCTTCTTAATATCTTAACTCTCCGAGATTATGATCTGATGATAAAAAAAACATACACACCTGTCATTGCTATTTGTATTAACTTATAATTCAACTTCCTTTCCTTCCTTCTTTTTCCTTGGCACCATGCCACGGGGGCCCATTTTAGATTTAGATTTTTAGTTTTATAGTAGTTTTAGTTTAGTTAATTGTAGTTTTCTTTTTTCTGTAAGGCTTTATTTATTGTTTCTATTCCAATTGTCAACAGTTTAGATTGTGACTTCCTTTTAAATAGAAACCTAAATTAATCTTAATCTTGTTACAGGCGGTCTCATCTTATCGTGCTTCCTGCCTTCCGACACAAAAAAGAAGACTTAAAGTTTTAGGACAGGTTACGTCAAACCGTTTGTCACCGTTAAAATTTTCGCACAATTTTATTGTATGAAGTCTCATAGTTCTTAGCTGAGTGACGTTGATCAGTCTGTGATTGGCTCTTGGACGGTGAAGCCATACACCGGAATTATACCTATAGAGATAACGATAGGTACTCAATCAATAAACGTACCTACTTAAACAATAACTGCCTTTTTTTCAATACTTATCCAATACAATATTAAATTTATAAAATCAGTACGCAAGTTATAAAAATAAGTACAACGAGATAGTTTATGGGCCTAAAATTTGCCACCGATTGAAAAACGAAATTTTTCACCACACCAACGCAAGGAAAATATTAGCTGTAAGACATCAAACAAAATCAAATCCAAATGTACGTTATTAAATATTTGTTCTACAAAATAAAGTCAATTCCAACATAAGGTAACTAAAACTTGCATCCAATTACTTTGCCACTTCTTGTGCATAAAATGCAACTTTCTCAGTAGTTTCTGGTCAATTAAGTGAGCCTTTATGAGCAGGTGCGGTAAAAACATTATTACCAATTCAATATGGGTGTCATGCATTCGGTAGTCAACCACATACAATGGCATTGTTTAACAGATTACAGCCCGAGCTGAAAAATTTACTTCACTATGGCCGCTTGTAGACGTCCAGTGTTTTCGCCGGACAACGGACCGTGTGTTAAGCGACTAAAGTCGTCGTCAATAGAACTTGCAAATAATGTACACAAACCATTTTACCTTCATTACTTCCTAATCTCGCTCTTTAAAAGGACAACCCATGACCTTACCAACAGTCTATATATGTATATACTAAAATATTTTATTTATATATTTTTTTTGTAAAATTAAATGTTAATTATTAATATTTCAGGGAAAATAACCTTAGTAAAAATGTTAGGTTATGTGTCAAACGCTAACAAAATCTGTCATATTTGTATACCTTATTTGTAAGTTCTATTGACGACGACTTTACCGAATAAGGGTCTCAACAACCATTTTTATACACATATTTTCGGAAATAATTGCTCCGAAAGAAAAAAAATATGTAGGTATCCCACCACTTTAACTTTTGAACCATGGGTCCAAAAAATATGAAAAATATCGTGAAACAAATACTTTCAATGAAAACTATATTAGCGAACATGATCAATCCAGCCGTTTTTGAGTTATTGCAAAAAGTCTTCTTTTCTTATTATTATTCACAACCAAAAATCAAATCAGTGTCTTCTCTTCTTAGTTGTAACTCTGACATCTACATGATACTTACTAATAGACATGATACTGACAGAATGGTAAATACGGAACCCTACACTGAGCATGGCCTGACATGCTCTTGGCCGATTTTTTATTATTACAGTAGGAGATGAAAACCTAACACTGAGCCATTGCACACGGCACTTTAAATTCAACCCTATGTGTTATTATCAGAGTACACTTTTGAAAAGCCGTGATCATGCCATGATAGTACATGAAAATGGGTAGTGGTAGTGGTAGTCGGTGCCAGTACTACCAGACACTACCAGTAGGTTACTGACAAACAAAATCCATTGCTATAGAGCTTGTTTGCAGTAAATAGGACTTTTTTCATAAAATAGATAGTTATTAATAAAGGGTACATATTCATATGTGTGTGGTGGGTTCGTGTGTTCAAACCTCGGTGCAGAAAAAATCGCTCTAGAAAAAAAATGGAAAAAGATGGCTGAAAATTCTGTCAGGATTTATTATACACGGACAAGATATTTAAAAGAGTAGTATGTACCACGGAATATTTACAGCGCTCGATAAGAAGTAGTTTTTGAAAATCAGTATGTGACAACACCACAGAAAATGGATTCAATGGTCTTGATACTTTTGAAATTTTCTACCATATTTACGGTCTATGAAAAATGTAAGCTGCGCATTATGATTAAATAAATTTAATTCCAACAATAGATGTCACTGTTATTTTTATTTTTGATAAATAATATTAGAAGAATGTGACATTTGGCGTCATCCATATTTTGGTGATATTCATATATTCTAAGGTGAGGAGAAGATTAGGTAGAGAAGACCTTCGCGCCTACATTTTTTAATTAGATTTTTCTACTGACAGTTGGTGTGTCAGAGTCTGTTTAGCAAGTGAAGGAGGGAACAGAACAGGGTTTATTAGAGGTCAGATTAAAGGACGAACTAATTACCAGGTTTTTGAATTCGGTTGAGGAGCACTCCAGCAGCTTACATTAAGCAGACACAAAGCACAATAAAAACTTTTATAAAAAAAGATAAACCGACTTCAAAAAGGATGAAATAAAATATTATCCTTTTTAGGGTTCCGTGTTTAAGTATATGCGTTACCAACTGATATGTTTGAAGTCGGTGCCAAGCCAAATGTTAAACCATATATTCATAGGGATTTTGGTGCAATTCGATAAAGATGCGGCTATATAAGTATGTACGTTGGATTACCTAATGCAGCGTACTACGTAGGCGAACAACACGCGAATGCGAAGCGGCGCGGCACGGCGCCTTAATTAATCCTTTGATACCTATATAGAAGTGTCCTACGTGGGCGATCTCGTTGCGAACGCGAACGAATTGGGCCGGCCGCGCCGTGCCGCGTCGCTTCGCTTCGTGTTCGCGAGTGTTCGCCTATGTAAGACGCAGCGTTACACGACGACAATAAACGAACTTCCTGTACACCTCAGAACAGAACACACGGTTGAACCTTCTTGGCGCAGTTCGTACCATGCTTGTCGGCACGTTAGTGTAAATCTAATACGTTTTGTCGTCGTATTTTTTTAAAGAGCATTTCTTACTAATTCTTAAACAGTCATAGCACGCAAGTGTGGGATTGGGACTGAGTTATTTTCTGTCGCTTATCCAGAGGACTACTTTTCAAAATATAAAACAATTCAAGGAACCGTCATGCAAAATTTCAGCTAAAGCGGTTCAGTTGGTTAGCCATGAAAAGGTAGCAAAGAGGCAGACATAATTGCTTTCACGTTTATAACATTTGTACAGTTGTAATGGGATTTATAGACATAAAGCTGATTATTTTTGACTGGTATTGTTACTACTTGGAGTACTTGGCTTGGCACCGACTTCAAACATATCAGTTGGTAACGCATATACTTAAACACGGAACCCTAAAAAGGATAATATTTTATTTCATCCTTTTTGAAGTCGGTTTATCTTTTTTTATAAAAGTTTTTATTTTTCCATTTTCAGTTTTAAGACATTGTTAAGAGCGTGACGCATGAATGAAAAACATAATCATGTTTATCTGTAAATTCGTAAACTTTATTAAATAATCAGAATTTTCCTCGAGACCGTCTGGGAAATCATTCCTGTCAGTAAATCCATTCTCCGCCCCGCCACTGACCCAATCCCTCAAACCCCCCGATCACTCAACCTCACAGCACATCAACCCCTGATCACTGAACCCCTCGACCCTAAACCACCAACCCTTCAACCGCCATTCCCCGACCCCTAACCCCAGACCCCTTAACTCCTAACCCCCAATCCCTTAACTCCCAACCCCTCAGTCTCCGACCCATCAACTCGCCTCCCCTCAACCCCCAACCTCAAACCCCCCAAACACTAATACCCTCTACCTTCACCTCTCAGTCTCTTTGGTTGTTTCCAACACTACCTACATCAAAAATTATAATACACATACGAGGGAAGTTATCAGTAGCCTTACCACGAGTTTGACATTGATATATTCGCTATCGTGTGCGTAACTTACTGTTTATGAATCTCGCTCGTACTGGCGTATTAGTGTACAAAGTAAGTTACGAAGAATATTTAGTGCCAAACTTGTGGTAAGGCTACAGTTGCACTACATCAAATTGGTGGTATTGGTGAGGAAATGCTTGAGTTACTTTAGAAAACACCGAAATTACCATACACGTGCCTTTAAAAATTGAGGAGTTCCCTCAATTCCTCACGGATTCCATCATCAGATCAAAACCAAAAATATTACGAAAACACCTTGGAGAGGTAACTTCTTTCAAACAGAAAAAGAATAACTCAAATCGGATCATGGGTGCCGAAGTAATTGCTGAAATCATTATCATCAAAACAATCATCATCATCAGCTCCACTTCATCAAATTGGTGGTTTTCTAGAAAAAATGATCAAGTTGCTTAAGAAAACGACCAAATCACCGTACATGTACCTTTAAAAATTGAGGAGTTCCCTCAATTCCTCATGGATCCCATCATCAGAACAGCACCAGATTAATGAGGAACCACCTTGGACGTAGTTCCTTTCAAACAAAAAAAGAATTGTTCAAGTCGGACCACGGGTCTCGGAGTAATCGCTGAACATCCTACATTAAAAAAATCATCATCACTATCTTCAAAACAATCATCATCATCAGGTCCACTTCATCAAATTGGTCGTTTTCGAGAGAAAATGCTCAAGTTGCTTATGAAAACACCCAAATCACCATACATGTGCCTTTAAAAATTGAGGAGTTCCCTCAATTCCTCAGGGATCCCATCATCAGATCAGAACCAGATTAATATGGGACCAACTTGGAAGTAGCTCCTTTCGAACAAAAAAAGAATTACTCAAATCGGACCACGGGTCTCGGAATAATCGGTGAACATACATAAAAAAAAAAAAAAATAGCCACAACCGAATACAGAACCTCCTCCTTCTATGAAATTGAAGTCGGTTAAAAAGACAATGAATTGTCACTGTTGTAAATTGTCAAATGACCTTTAAGATTCAGACTATTTTGCCAGCACTGCGCGCGGGCCGATCAACCCTAGGCGCGGTGCGCAAGCTACTGGAAACCGTATTAGACCATCTAGAGGCAAAAAGTTACGTTGCTGCTATATTTTTTGATTTGTCTCGAGCAATTGACTTAGTAGACCATGAGTTACGATTACGGTGAACATTACGGTGTCCGAGGTAAGGCCCTGGATATAGTAAGATCGTTCTTAGCCCACCGCGTTCATGTCACCGATGTGAACGGCGAGAATTCTGAATGTGGCTTAGTCGGAGATAGGTCCGTTCCCCAGGGCTCAAACGTCGGCAATAGTATATTCGCGCTACTGATGAATGACCTGCCATTCCCTAGTCCTATTGAAAAATTCATCATGTACGCATGTACATATATGACATATGTGCAATAATCCACGGTCGTAGCCAAGAGGAACTGCAGTCGAATGCTACAGACATAATTCTAAAATTGCCGCACTGGTTTCAAGCTAACGGCATGCAGTTAAATATCGAGAAAACGAACCTCCTCCAATTCTCACTTAACAGTATGGGTACAGCTACGGCTGGATTTGATTGTTAACGGGGTTCAAATAGAACCCGTGGGTTATGCTCGATATGTTGGTTTTTGTTTCGATAGCGGTTTGCAATGGAGCCCAACACATAGACGCGATCTGTAAGAAACTAAACTCTGCCTTCTACGCTATAGGACGCCTAAAGCATACGTTATCGTAACAGGGCCTGCTGACAGCATACTATGCATATTTCCATGCACACCTAACGAGAGGTGACCTTTGGGGCTTGGCGGCCGATAGGGACCGACCATTCGTCCCGCAAAAAAGGTAATAAGAATGATATCCCGAGTCCCTGTACCTTCGCTCTCTATATTTGAGATAGGTAAATATGTAAGAAAGAATCCTGATGAGTTTCCTCTAAGCAAGCCCTACTCAGCGAGAAGAAAACCGGCGCTATCGGTACCTTGAAATCATATATACATCGTGACGACGTGAAATGACAGCAAGAGTTCAAGTCATGCTGATTAGATAACAGCATTGGAATTAAATAATTCCGTGTTTCTTACACTGCTAAAACCAATGTGTATCACTACATAGTATAAAACAAAGTCGCTTCCTGCTGTCTGTCTGTCCCTATGTATGATTAGATCTTTAAAACTACGCAACGGATTTTGATGCGGGTTTCTTTAAGAGATAGAGTGATTCAAGACGAAGGTTTGTGTGCATATAATACATCAGTATGTGCGAAGCCGGGGCGGGTCGCTAGTAAACTTATATATAAGATAAATGTGGAGAATACCCGAATATAAAACTTTTGGTTGGCAAGACTATAAGGCTCATATTTAAATATGTGCTTTGCTCATACGACGAGCAGTCTGGCCTAGTGGGTAGTGGCCCTGCCTATGAAGCCGATGGTCTCGGGTTCGAATACCGGTAAGGGCATTTATTTGTGTGATGAACACAGATATTTCCTTTAGTACCGTTTGGTAACCAGAATTTCGTAACCAGCTACAGAATGGGAATCAAGATTCCCAGTTTGAAGCCGGTTACGTATTGGGGTAGCGTTACGTGTTACCGTTTGGTAACTAAATTTGGTAACTAGCTACAAAACAGGAATCTAAAATTCCCTGTTGTGTAGCCAGTTACGAATTGGGCCAGAGTGGTACCGTTTGGTAAATAAGTTTTGTAACTGGCTACAAAATGGGAATCCAAAACTACATTAAATCAATAAGTAGGTAGGTTAGGTTCGTTAGGTAGCTTCAAATGCCCCAAGGGCAAACCGCCCAGAAATAGGAGCCCCGCATTGCGGGGCGTGGCTACGAATCGGTAATTCAAAAGTCCCATTTTGTAACCAATTACAACCCGGGATTTATTTTTACCGTTTCGAAGCCGTTTACCAAACGTGGTTACAAATCGGTAATGGAAAAGTCCCAATTTGAAGCGAGTTACGAATTGGTATTTGTTTCCCGTTTTGAAGCTGGTTACTGATGGTGATTTGTTCCTGAGTCATGGGTGTTTTCTGTATATATAAGTATGTATTTATCTATATACGTATGTATATCGTCGCCTACTACGGCTAGTACCCATATAAGCTTTGCTTAGTTTGGGGCTAGGTCAATCTGTGTAAGACTGTCCCCAAATTTTTTGTTATTATACAGTAAGAAAGGAAGTCGCTTCTTCTGCTATATTAAACGTCTGTAAGTGGAGATGTGTACAGGCACAAGAGCTAGAAGTGACGAAAAAAACAGTGTGGCTACCACCAGTTTGGCACTGACATAACCGCTAACTTACTTTCTAGTATGCATCTCGCTCGTACTGATATATTAGTGCGAACGAGATGTATAGAAATTAAATCACGTAGACGTTGGCGTATAATTATATCAGTGTTGACACTGTCAGTGACTCGTGGTACGGGTGCTTGTAGATGATCTTACGGCTTTCGCCACATTGACCAACATAATTTTTCTTTTCTAGGTCCCCTGAAATGAAAATATCGACGTTATCTTTTCAACTACGTAGTTATATAAAGTAAAGCAAACCGAAAAGAACGATAAGAATCTCAATGATTGTTAAATTAATATTCACAGTCTGAAATCAAGGCAATCGCGAACACAACTCGTCAGTGACAACACACAGAGACTTTATTTTAATCAGTGTTCTGACTTTATTTAAATTCGTGTCTCATAAGTATATCAATAAAATGGTAACAAATGAAATGTTCACTGAAAACAAAGTGAAAACCTACAAAAATACTGAACAGGAGGAGGATAAAGTTTATAGCTATGACGAGGCAATTACTTTGGCAGGTGAGGCATTTTTATTTATATGTGCTTAATCGTAAGTCGCAGAATAACCTAGAATTCCTAGAGACCATCAGTAATTGTCTTTTTGTGGGTATCATGGTGACTTATTAATCTTATATCTTATCATTATCATTGTTGACATTTTATAATTATATTTTTGCATGTTGCATGTCAAATTCATAAGATAAGTGTAAGAATAATTTATTATGTAATTTATCATTATGAAATATATAAACTAAACTATATATGGGTTCCTCAAGATAATAACAATAGTATAAATATCATTAACATACGATTTAATTAATTGAAAAAATAAGGCATATCTTCCATACCCCGTTTAATTGCGTGATGGTGAATTCCAGTTGCTAGTTGCCAGTTTGAATTCCTCAAACCAGCCAGTGGCCAGTGGTTTATACCAAACTGAATATATCACATTTAAAAAAAACATTAGTGGTCACTGACCTGTCCAAGTAAATTGAGGTAGTGTGCGTGAATATTGTATACCCGAAAAGGGTGTACTATGTATCATTTTAACATCATGTTTGACACGGTAAACAATAAACTTATTCTTATTCTTAACTATGTTTGTGTGTGTAATGGGGTAATTTGACAGAATCTTTCCGTAAAAAGTTTCTATGCACGGTGTACATACGTTTGGGATCTTATAAAGCGTCCATGGTCAACGGGAAACTCGGGTGTCTCGCGACATAATCGTTTACATTATTTTTTTTCTTCTTGTCAGGGAATGGCCGCTACACATATGGACTGCTGGCGGTAGTCAGCCTTTCAATCTTGGCGATGGGCTGCGACATGTTCGGCTTCTCTGTGGTGGTGGTTGGCTGTCAATGCGATTTCCAGCTCACAGCTGGGCAGAGGAACGTACTGATGTCCATGCCTTTTCTTGGTAAGGTCAACAACTTTAATATTCATTGACATTCATTAAATAAATAATTATTATAATAATTTGACAAGTTAATTCAATCAGACATTATTATATCGGTGCATTGTTGACGTTGCCATTGTTGAAGTTACTAAATTAATTTATGAAACTAACTAATAGGTTACTAAACCACTGATACGCTAATATGTTAATTTTATTATGTTACCTTAATTACAATATGTAGGTTATAATTAATAGAATAGAAAAACTGTACTATTGTGTGCCCTTACAGGGTGTCATGAACTGGCTATACATAGCATACGACCCAGTGCAGCTTGAATGTAACAACACTGTTAAGTCTTTTGAAAATGCTACAAGACGGATATGGATTTTTTGTTCGATCTTTTACGTACTAAATGTACTTATGTACATATGTACGAAATATCATTTGACATCTTACGATTATTCCAACCCGATGCGACATATTACATTTGTACATAATTGTATAAGTATATATATATATGCAATAGTTTAATTAAATAAATATTTGCGTCCTCACATCATCGTCCCTAGCCAACGTGCAAATCGTTAACGCTCCGTGGCGTAGCGTAGTCATCTCTCTGTCACTTTTCCATATTAGTGCGACAGAGAGACAGTTGCGTTTCGTTCGCTACGGAGCGTAAACGATTGGCACGTTGGCTACGCACCCTGATGAGAGGGATCGTATAGTCAGTCTACAACTAACTACCAACAAGATGGTCTGACTGAGTTAAAAAGGCCACCTCAGGCTAACTCCATCATTCGGTGAGGGCTAAGCCAGATCAAGACCGATGGAGACAAATCACAGGAACTGTTAAACCAAGCGATCACGATCCTCAGTAATGTGGGACATACAAAGTAGGAGAGAAGTGTCGATGATTCAACCACCTTCTGCGATGGTAGGTAATCCTCCCGTAATGATCTCCAATGTCAAGTATACCATGAGCTAAAATGAGTCATTGAATGTTTCCAGGTCCAGTAGTCATGTCATACCCGTGGGGCTTCTACAGTGACACGCGGGGCCGACGAAAATGTCTCCTTCTCGCTATGAGTTGTGGTTTTCTGGCCTCAGCCGCCAGCGCACTGTCACCAAACTGGATCGTGCTCGCTGTACTCCGGTTCGTGAGCACTAGTTGGTAAGTCACCTGTTTGTTTTTAAAGCGCTTCCTTCTAACTAACCAGCATTTGTGGTCTCGTGGTTGAAACTGTCAATGTGACTGTCAGATGGAGTCAATACAGTCTCATCACTAAAAATCATCGTCTATAAAGCGAGAGTATCGCCATTGAAATCCACTTCGATCCCACGTCTTGAGTTGCAGTTATATGGGTTAGCATTGATTGCTTCTTCTCGTGATGTCACAATCAAGGATTTTATTGTAAAAACAAAAATACAAATTATATCGAGATAATCAAGATAAAATACAAGTATTAAGTTACTTAGTTTAGGTATTGATGTAAAATATGTTAGAGCCAAGTTTTGCTTACTAGATCTTATATTTTATGTTTACTTTTGTAAAACCATGTTTGTACATTTATAATATTTTAGTACTATTTAAGCGTATTGTTTTAATTTTTGGATATTTTTCAATGAAATAAATTGTATCTTATCTTATCTCTTAATCAAATATTGTGGATTTCAAATGTTAACTAATACTCCAGGTATTGTTATGTACTTGGCTTCTCCTTGTTGGTACACCTACGACGCTCTTATGACGCAACAATTGAAATTAAAGTTGGCTATTTTTTAGGGTTCCGTACCCAAAGGGTAAAAACGGGACCCTCTATTACTAAGACTCCGCTGTCCGTCTGTCCGTCTGTCCGTCTGTCTGTCACCAGGCTGTATCTCATGAACCGTGATAACAACTCTGTTGCCGCTATAACAACAAATACTAAAAAGTACGGAACCCTCGGTGCGCGAGTCCGACTCGCACTTGGCCGATTTTTTGTAACTCTTTCAGCGTTGGTTTTATACAATATAGATAGGTACTCCTTGAAGAACTCCTTGTCACTGTTCAGTGTACAATACATCAGCATTTTTTCTAAAAGAAATTTTTGCATTTTAGCTGCAGTTGCGCGCAGTCAGCAACGTACGCGCTGCTGGGCGAGTCGAGCTCACAGCGCATGCGCGGCACCTATATGCTCTTCATGACCAGTGTGCTTATGCTCACAGGCGCTTACTACTTCGGTGAGTTGCTTCCTATCGTTGCCATTTTGACATTGTTCCTTTCGAAATCATTAATATTCGGGCAAAAACGTGAACCCGCATGTGTGATAAGTACTACATTTGCGAATGGTCGTGCGAATATTTCATGTATTTCGTGCATTTCCAAGTTTTTTGACCCGTATGATGATGTGAGTTAGCATTAGCACAAACCTGTCTTTCATAGTTTCTTGACAAATGCAATTTTGTTTACCTGTTTCAAGAAGGGAAATTCGTTTGAGTGGCTGAAATGAAAAATAAAATAATTTTAGCTTATCACTAGCTTATCACGGAGCTAATCGGGTATACTACCTAGTTAGATACCAAGATAAACCTGTATATTTCAATTAAAACATGCAAAGTCATCTTTGTTTGGTGTAGTGTAATGTGTAGTGTAGTGGTATTGACATTTTTATCACTATTTATAATAGTAATAATAAAAGTTCTTTATTTAGATAACCAAGATCCACATATTGTTAGTTTTTTTTAATACAAAGAATCGCAAATAGTACGTTTTACCTGTACGTAGAGCAACATTAAATAATTATTATAACTATCCGAATGGAAACAGAACAAGCAAAAAATTTGCAACAAACATAAAACCGCTTTGCTGAATGAATAAAAATGTCATCATACTGGAATATGTATGATTGTAAAATACTTTTTAACTGGGAAAGTACAGTAAGTCGCACAATAATATATTTTCGCACGTTATTGTTATAAAAGAATTCAAGCAGATGACTGACTGTACTTCCGTGTTACACACGAACTTAGGCAAATCCGTGAATAGCTGATGTATGATAGCATAACATTTTACCTTCCAGGGGCGGGCTACTTTATCCTAAACCTGGAGTTTTCTTTGGACCTAGGCTTTATCAGCTTCATGCCGTGGCGTCTGCTGGTCCTGGTGTTGGCCCTGCCCATGGGGATGAGCTGGCTGGCGCTGTTAAACTTCTACGAGAGCCCAAAGTTCCTCGCTAATGCTGGTAGAGAAGACCAGGCGGTGAAATTGCTAGAAAAGATATGGAGGAGAAACGGTGGGAAGGATGAGTATCCTGTAAGTTTACTGATCTATAAATCCACCAAATGCAATTTTTTCTAATTCCAAAAAAATTGTAAATTCAAACCATCCTCAATACAGCGTTCCACATTGTCTCGTAGAATTAAGCTCAAAGGGAGCAGCAATTTAGACACTCTTTCAAGAAGGTCAAAAATGTTTTATATCCTACATTTATATTTGTGTCTATTAAAGCATTTAGTTTTAGTGTTCTTTACATACCCCGCAACAACTATGCTTCTCTGTTTGGCCTAAAGGTTGACTGGTAGAGAATGCCGTGTAGCATTAAGTCCGCCTTTTGTCACTGTATATCCTTACTGTGCAATAAAGTTTGAAATAAATAAATAAATAAAACTTCTCCAACTTCGTCAACTTCTCCAATTTCTTCAACTTCAACTTCTTTAACGTTCTCTGTTTCGTCTTATTCAACTTCTTCATTTTCTCCAACTTCGCCGACGTTTTATACTTCTTCAACTCCGTTAATGTCTCCAACTTCTTTATCGTTCCATTTTCTTCAACTTCTCCAATTTACAACTTCTCTTTCTCCAACTTCTTTAACTTCAACTTCTCAAACTTCGAATTCTCCAACTTCTTCAACTTCTCCAACTTCATCTTATTAAATTTCAATCAACTACTCCAACTTCTTCCACATCTCCAAGTTCTTGTACTTCTTGAACTTCTCCAACTTTAACTTTTGTTTCTTCAATTTATCCAACATCTTCAACTTCGACTTCTTCAATGTATTTTTTTATACTTCTTCCACTTCAACTTCATCCTTTTCAACTTCGACTTTTCCAACTTCTTCAACTTGAACTTCTCCAACGTTTTCAACTTCAACGTCTCCAACGTCTTTAAGTTGTACAACTTCTTAAACTTCAACTTCTTTAAATTCTTGAACTTTAACTTCTCCAACTTGTTTATCTTCTCCAACTTGGAGGTGGAAGTGGAAGTGAAGTGAAGATACAAAATTAATAAATAAAAGAAAATAATTTCTTAAAAAAGGAATTATAAGACCTTTCGTTACAAATTAAGAATGTTCATTTTTAACTAATTAGTCATTCCTTTTGGGGGTGAAAAGAAGGGTATAATAAAAAGTAGATTTGTTTGAAAATTAAGGTACCCAAATTACTAATTCCACGCAGACGAAGTCACGGGCAAAAGATAGTAATATTACATAGAGGTACAATTCTAAGTACCTATACCTATTATTCTTTAAGAGCCATAACTGTTAGCTCTATTATGCTCAAAAAAATTCGTTGGTTGTTAGATGTTATTATAGATATTAGATCTGAAATTATCAGAGCACATAGTCGCTAATACCCAATCTCAATTCTGTTTTGTCTATTTGAAGTTACTTCCTTAGTCAAGTTGCTCTGAACTGGTTGCTGGTTGGTTTGTGCATTGTATGTGTCTATTTCAGGTAAAAAAGATAATCCTAAACGAAGACTCCACGGCGCCTGCGCAGAAACTCCCATTGATTCAATCGTTGTGGGCGCAGACTGCCCCCCTCTTCCGTCCTCCGCTGCTTTGGCGAACCCTGCAGCTCTACTATATCACCGCCATGCTCTATGCCGTGTAGGTATTAAAAGTTTTAGGATTCTTCATGTAAAAATATGACCAGTATGTACAAATGAACATGATTACAATGGAATAAATGATATGATATGATATGAAATCCTAGCTGAAACTTAATATGAGATCTAACAAAGTCGCCAGACTTAAATAATAATTAAGGCTCACGCTGTGAAAAGATAATACTATTACTTATTTTGTGGTGAAAGTGAATCTTGAATAGCCATCGGATTCCAGGAAGACAAGAAGGGGCCAACGTTTTAGTCAAGACCGCGAAGATATGTTTGATGACGACAATGCATGACAAGTGGCCATCGTTGGGAAAGGCCTATGCCCAGTAGTAGTCTTTCAACTTAATAATGAGCATATTGTTTACAGGAACAACAGCTTGATGATGTGGTACCCATTCTTGCTGGACGCATTTCTGGCAGATGATGGTTCCTCAGACCAAGGTGGACTCTGCAACATGATCCTTCGCTCGCAAGATGAATCTAATAACCAACAGGTTAGTAAATAACATCATAATCTTGATATCAGACCTGCTAGCATGAGTTGCGTTCTCTACGCGCGACTTCAAGTATGGACTCGAGCGCAAGAAATCATGCTAGAAGGTCACATCTTGAAAGTCATGTAGAAAAATCATCAAGCACGAATGTACAGGGCTATTTCGCCTTGCAGTTTCGTCTTGACTCTCGATATCAGAGTCTCGAGCAATTGCAACAGTGTCAATAATCCTCATTACTTGATTCCAGGCTTCCGACTGCTTCTCGAAGCTCGACCCCTTCACAACCTTATCTAGCATCGCCTACTCTTTGGTGTTCACGCTGATCTACCTCGTCATGTCTCGCTTCGCTGGCCGCATGAAGCTCATGTTGATAATCATCCTGACTGTGGCCTCCACGTCCGGTGTGGTCGTCATAATGACCACGAACAACACCATTAGTTTGCTCTTCTTCTTTGGGATTTTGACGACGGGGCTAGGAATTGGACTTATGTTCTCTTACTTCATTGAGCTGTATCCCACATCGTATCGGTAAGATTTTTCCTACCTACTATGTTTTTTCAAACGGGAAGGGTAGGTTTACATTTGTTTTTTTTTTATTCCAAGCCATTGACGTTTCAGACCAATCCTTTTGTAACAAAAATAACTTGAATCCTTATAGGCTAAAAAATATATATCTTTATTATAATAGACATAAATCACCAAAATATATTATATTATTTTATAAAAATAAAAAGATAAATTTTAATATCGTTGAGATTCATTATGTAAAACGGAACTCAATTACAATAGAGTTTGACTCTACTTATCGACCGAATCGATTCCGCTCGTGTCAAATCGTTACAGTCGCGTCCAACTGTGAAGGTATGTTTACTTAAAAGTATAAATAAATCATCAGCATCACCACTAAAATCGATTATATGGCTTTTGCAGATTTAATTAAGATTCGTAAAAAATCGTTTCTAATTTGCATTTTCACAACCCTTTAATCACTTTTTGACATGTGTCATTCTACCCTTCCCGTTTGAAAAAGACTATGACTATACCTACCTACATACTACCTACTCTAGGATTTGGATAAAGTATTGCTGGACACAGAGTTAATACTCAACATAAGACTTTTGTTTGAATAGGGACATTAGGGACTCGACAACTTAATTAGTTAAGCGCTCGGTAAAATGTGTGTAATCACACACATTTTACCAAGTGGGATTCTATAAATTTGCCCCGACATTGACAAGTCATAGCAAAGCAGTGATTTCTTCATTATGCCATTCTTTACCGTTTAAACAATTTAGTGTTTTATATTTATCTTACAATCTATTTAAAAAAACTAAAACTTTGGACGGCTTGGTGTGATTTTAAGAAGGTAGGTTTGATATTTAAAATGACATCTTTAGTGAAAATTTCAGGACAAAGTTGCGATTTAGTTATTACTTTACATTTCTGACGTTTTCAACCAAAAGGTACCAAATTGTCGCTTGTCGATAAGGTTGATTTCTAATTGAAGCTATATGGAAATAGCGCCTTACTGACAAGCGACAATAAGTACCCTTTAGGTTGAAAATGGCACATTTTATTCCATGTTTCCAGTGGAATGGCAGCATGTCTGGCCGTGATCATGGCACGAGGAAGCGCGCTAGCGGCCATCAACATCATCGGCTCCTACATCATGACGAACTGCTACCAATGCTTCTACGCATTCACAGCCTACACTTTTAGTAAGCATTTTTATTACCTATAAAACTTCCTGTTAACTTGCGTTAACAACGCCATCTATAGGACTCCCTCTATTCTCTATCGAAACCTCGATGGCTTACCTACTTTACGCACCCACCAGGGTACGTAGTTCAAGAGAAAGTCCATAGGCGCTATAATCAATAGACATAGGTTTAGGATAGATATATGAAAGATGTACTCGCTCACTTTCCCAATATACGCCATAAGAGATACACGCTGGTTTCATCTCCGATTCTTGAAGATTCCTTCGACCTCCGCCCACGTGCCATCACTTCCATAAGGCTATCGTAACCCAGTTGGCTGACCGACGCACTTTTTTTTTACGTTGGGAAAATGCCTTCACGCATCCCGTCTCGAGGGTAGCGAGACGGGTATGACGGACTAAAGGACGAGGATCCTACTACCGTCTAAAAACCCAACGAGTGCCACCTCCGCTTTAAAGGGGCGGCGCAGGATCGCGGTGAGCATTCAACTGCGACGCTCCGCAAACTGCGTGAGCTCTCTGTGATCGATTAAGGATGACTCACGTTAGACCGGGTCGTGTCCGGGCCGGAGCTTTCGGCGCTTACTTTTCTATGACATGACAGGTGATCACGTGATGCTTTCCATAGAAAACGAAGCGCCGGAAGCGGACGGCCCGGTCAAACGTGAGTCATCCTTTACTCTTCGCGAGCGACAGCGGCGGCAGGGGAAACTAGAAACCACCCTCGTGTTTGCATTATCAAACTACGGGTTGCACATGTCATAACGGCGGGTGTATAATAGGAACGTGGCAAATAGCAATATCTTCTTAATATCTTAACTCTCCGAGATTATGAGCTGATGCTAAAAATAACATACACACCTGTCATTGCTATTCGTATTAACTTATATTAATTCAACTTCCTTTTAAATAGAAACCTAACTTAATCTAAATCTTGTTACAGGCGGTCTCATCTTATCGTGCTTCCTGCCTTCCGACACAAAAAAGAAGACTTAAAGTTTTAGGACAGGTTACGTCAAACCGTTTGTCACCGTTAAAACTTTCGCACAATTTTATTGTATGGAAAGTCTCATAGTTCTTAGCTGAGTGACGTTGATCAGTCTGTGATTGGCTCTTGGACGGTAAAGCCATACACCGGAATCATACCTATAGAGATAACGATAGATACTCAATCAATAAACGTACCTACTTAAACAATAACTGCCTTTTTTTTCAATACTTATCCAATACATATGAAATTTATAAAATCGTACGCAAGTTATAAAAATGAGTACAATGAGATAGTTTATGAGCCTAAAATTTGCCAACGCGAGGAAAATACTAGCTGTAAAACATCAAACAAAATCAAATCCAAATGTACGTTATTAAATATTTGTTTTTCAAAATCATCATCATCATCATTCGCTTCCCCTTGTCCCATTCACTTGGGGTCGGCGCAGCATGTCTTTTTCATCCATACCTCTCTGTCGCCCGTCATCTCATCATTCACTTGCGTTCGTTTCATCGTTTCATATCATCTCTCACACAGTCCATCCACCTTTTCCTCGGTTTTCCTCTCCTCGTACCTCCCTTCGCATTCATTCTTAATACCTTTCTTGTCACATGACTTTCATCCCTCCGCATCGCAGGCCCGTACTACGCTAGGCGATTTGTCCTTACTTTTTCAAAATCATCACATAAAAGTAAATTCTAACAACCAAAATAAGAAAACTCAAAACTTGCATCCAATTACTTTGCCACTTTTTGTTAGATAAAATGCAACTTTCTCAGTAGTTTCTGATCAATTAAGTGCGCCTTTACGAGCAGGTGCGGTAGAATAGTTATTTGTTATACAAGGGTGCAAAGTTGTATTTTACCCGCGAGTGTAGAATTGAAACACGAGCAAGCGAAAGGATTCTATAGGTGAACCACGAGCGAAGCGAGTGGTTCTAAAATAGAATCCTGAGCGTAGCGAGTGTTTCAACACACGAGAAGTAAAATACATTTGCGCCCGTGTGTAACACAAAACTTTTCACCTTACTATAGCGAGGAAAGTGCAACATCCACAGGCGTTAGATCACCGTCATCACTGGAATCACTCATTTCTTTACGATATTATAACAGAAAACTCTGGAAGTTGTGTAATTTTACGCGAGTCGGTGCGAAAAGGTTTTAAGTAAAAAAATTGTTGACAATGTTGACATTTCTGATGTATGAAATGTCAACGATGCGTTTTGAAATTGCATCGACTCGACTTGTGCGTTCAGAAATAAATTTAACATCATTATAAAAAAACAAACGTTTCTTATTGAATTTTAAGGTCTTATGACTTAAAATCATTAAATAAAGCTAAATTTGGTATTTTTTATTACATTCTCAAACCATTTATTTAATGATAATTAATATCGAACGAACCATTATCATGAGCGTTTTACGTTTTGTTATCTGTCAAGCTACTTAAACACGCTCCATCCAAGGTCAAATTACTTTCCCCACTAGTGGATAAAACGCGTTTTTCCCCGCTTGTATTGAAGGATAAACGACAACTTTCCGAGCTAGTGAGGGGAAAACATTATTATCAATTTAATATGGGTGTCATGCATTCTGTAGTCAGTGTAAAAACATTATTATCAATTTAATATGGGTGTCATGCATTCTGTAGTCAGTGTAAAAACATTATTATCAATTTAATATGGGTGTCATGCATTCTGTAGTCAACCACATACAATGGCATTGTTTAACAGATTACAGTCCGAGCTGAAAAATTTACTTCACTATGGCCGCTTGTAGACGTCCAGTGTTTTCGCCGGACAACGGACCATGTTAAGCGACTACCTACGTCCAGTTTTGTATGTGGCTAAAGTCGTCGTCAATAGAACTTACAAATAATGTAAACAAATATGATAAATTTTGTTAGCGTTTGACACATAACCTAACATTTTTACGAATAGGCCAAGCAATAAGAAGGTATAGAGGGAAATGCAAGGAACACAATTTTTAACTTCGTAGCTTTGTTTGGACTAGTTAGGAGATGAACATATCAAAAGTCCCCGGCCGTAACCCTGGTGCTATGGGGGAGAGGGGGGTTTGAAGGTTCCATTTTTCGGTTTTTCGATTATATCTCGGAAACTATGCGTCTGAGCGACTTAGCCACTTATACAAAATGATAAGAGATTTAATTTGTTACAAGTTTTATTCAGTCAAGTTTTTCGATATCTTGTATAGTTTTTGAGATATCCGCTCTTGAAGGTTTATTTAGGGCTCTCATTTTTATCTTGATTATCTACATCAGTAAAGCTGCTAGGCCGGGTTTGGTAACGTTTTCGTATAAATCAGGGGTGCTAAAATGGTTTGTTTACATTATTTGCAAGTTCTATTGACGACGATTTTACCGATGGCTACACCCAAGGAAACAAAACATCGTCGCTTACACGGTCAATAAAAGGACGTAAACAAGCAGCCTATGACTCTATAATAATATATAATTTTTCAACACACTTGCTCAAAACGACGTTTTTATTCCACTGATTTTTGGCTCATAATCCTAGATATTAGCGTGTTCTTTCAGTGTATTATTCCACTCGTGCTTTTTCATTATATTATCCGACTGAGTTAAGAAGCTAACTGATTGCTAATAATATGCATGGAAAGGGAGCCTTCTTTAATTGGTCGGACTGGCGGGCACGAGCGCGCTCCTCGCGCCTGCGCAGTGCGCGGCCCGGCCGGCCCGCCCGCCGCACCGCCCGCGGCCGGGCGAGCGAGGGCCGGCTGGCAGTACGAGTATGACAGATGAAACACACAATACTAACTGTTTTAACTATTAAAATTTGATTAATATGAGTTTCTTTTTTTTCTCGCAAGTGTGTTGAAAAACGTCGTATGAAACGCGTGTGCATTGGTCATTACACACATCGGCTTTCTTATTGCGCGCTCGCTTACAGTTGTTCTCGTCTACAGGTCGCATTTTTTCAACTGAATCTCGTGAAATTTGAAGAGCAGATTCGATAATAAAATTATTTTTTTAGAAGTTCTTTGTAGTTTCGCCATGTCCGTCTGTCTGTCTATCCGAGGCTTTCCTCTGTGATCGTTAGTTTTAGAAAACTATAATTTGGTATGGGTAGTAAACAAAATACCCGATGAGATCAAGTTGGAACCAAATGACAAACAGTTTCACAAAAAAATAAAAACTTTTCTCATACAGAAATGTTACTACTCAGTGGAGGAGCTTTTAAATGAGGAAACCTAGTCGCTGTAAGAGAAATTAACTATTAAGCGTAGCAATTAAGCAAATATTGACATTGAATTTATTATTGTAATTATTTATACCTCATACATATACAAAAAATCTCTCTAACCAATTATTAATAATAGCATGCATGGCCTGTAAATGAAATTTAAATGTATTTAGTAATAAGCTAGATATAAGACAATTTGTGTGCCCTGACAGGGTGTCATGGAAGCTTCCTGTATAACTTCAATAACATCTCATGTACATGACTTTTACAAATAAACATCTTATCTTATCTTATCTAAAACAATAAATCCGCCACAGTCGTAAAATAAAATAACAAAATGTTTTAGGGTACCTCCCCTACGCGTAAAGTGGGGATGTAATTTTTTTTCGCTTCGGTCTTTCGAAACGAATAAGGGTCTCCAACAACCATTTTTTAATAAAGTGAATATTTTCGAAAATAAGTAATTGCTCCGAAAGAAACAAAATGTGTCCCACCCCTCTAACTTTTGAACCATGGGTCCAAAAAAATTGAAAAAAAAAATGAGAAATAAAAACATAACAAATACTTTCAATGAAAACTATAGCGAACATCATCGATCCAGCCGTTTTTGAATTATTGCAAAAAGTCTTCTCTTCCTAGTGAGAAACTGAGAATACGTACAAAGCGCTGCCAAGAAATATGCCCTTATGCTTGTAATGTACATGATACTTACTAATAGCCCCCGCTTAGAATGGACCATCCTCCTTCTTGATGTTGGATCAAATAATCTAAATAACCATATTCTTTATTGTATCTAACATCTTCATTTATATGTATTTAACATCTTGTAACTTACCTATGTTGAACAAATAAATCTTTGAATCTTTGAATCTTTGAATCTAATTCACATTGGGTCAGGACCGGGATAAGTGGCATACTCGAAGAGAGGTCTATGCTCAGCAGTGGGCGATAAAAGGCTGATATGATGATGAATTTACATTAGAAATGATGCAGAAAATTAACAATACCGATAAAAATATATAATTACTTTTCAAATAATAACCACTGCAGTGTGGTATTACGTTAGTCACGACACATACACAAGTTGACACGAAACACTACTAAACTAAAATAAAAGAGTTAGTTCCAATAAATATTAAATATATTAATCGCAATGACGACAAATGGAGCGTTTACTGCGGATATGAAAGACGACAATATAGAGAAGAATATGGATTGTGGAGTGTCGAGTGTTACTGCAGGGAAGAAGGAAGACAAAGCTTATACTTATGAAGAGGCTATCACTTTGGCAGGTAAGGTACATGTTTTTAAGTAATCTATGTCAGCTGGAAAGGCGAAGTGCAAAAGGCGATCTCGCCGACGTCGGACAGAAACGGATTTGGACAGAGAAGCATTGCGGTCTTTATGGGTATTTTACACTTACCTTTTATCCATGAGCTCGTGACCAATGTCTCTGTGGGATCCAAGAACGGTGTAGAATATTTCGATTGTTGCGAAATATCCACAACACAGAACTTCGATACAAATCACAATATATTGAATCCCAACACGATTTGTTTTATTACAATGCACAACACAACACAGTTTATTCATTTTAAATCAAAACAATTTATGAATTTCCTGTTGTTATTATTATTATATTAGAGAAATGGCAGCCTATAGGGCCTTTGCAAGAGTCAGTTAGGGGAAGATAATATCACAAAATTAATGACCTACTGATACATTATTAACAAGAAAAAACGACGTAGGCGGGAGTGTTCACTTTTGCTAACTTACAATTGTCACGACATTGACATTAAGTAACGTTCAAAGTATGTTCAAAGAGTATAATATATAGTATGGTAACGTTGGTTGGTTTATTAAGTAGCCAGTTCTGCACTAACAACTAAACAAAGCAAAAGAAGTTGCTAATTCAATTTCGCTGTATCGATAGGTACAAATAGCTCAAAATGTGGAAAGCAGCCTAAAACCTCACGATCTGGTATTCGTCTAGGCTTTTAAGGTGATGCTCATACTTAATTAGCTACAAATATGGTAATTCAGGCAATGGCATCTACACATACGGGCTACTGGCGGTGCTGAGCCTTACGGTCCTCTCGATGTGCAGCGACATGTTCGGCTTCTCCGTGGTGTTAGCTGGGAGCCAGTGTGATCTTCAACTCACTCCGAGCCAGAGGAGCACTCTCATGTCTATGCCTTTTCTTGGTAAGATTTACTTACTTTCAAGTTTCCTTATTAACCTTATTCAATTATTAATTTTCGGTTAACACTGAAAGCGGCGTTTCATGCTTTGAAGATGTAAACAACGCAGCTGATGATGATGATGATAATGATTACAGGTCCAATAATAATGTCATATCCATGGGGCTACTTCAGCGACACGCAGGGCCGCAGGAAATGCCTCCTCCTGGCTATGAGCTTTAGCTTCGTGACCACGGTCATTAGCTCCCTGTCTCCGAATTGGATCATGCTTGCTGTGCTCAAGTTTTTGAGCACCAGTTTGTATGTACTGGTTGAAGTTTACTTAATATACAATATGTGTATCAACGTGCAATCATGTTCAAGCAGTATACACTTACAAATTTTGGAATAAAAAATAAAATATAATAAACTCTATCAACTTACCCTTTGACGTGTAAGAGCGTTTAATACCGAGGCAATCGGGTATATCTTCGATAAGTAGCCAAGGCGATATTTTTTCGTTTATTTCGATAACCGTAATTTCGTTAGGTAATGGCGCTGTTGTAAAAATAATAATTGGGACTTATTACTTTTGACAGTACTCTAAACGAGAGTGCTTGTTACATTTCAGTTGCAGTTGCGCGCAGTCGGCGACATATGCGCTGTTGGGAGATTCCAGCGGACTGCGCGTGCGCGGGAGCCACATGCTGGTCATGACCAGCGTGCTTATGCTTGCGCCCGCCTACTACTTTAGTAAGCAAATGCCTAATACTATCAGCGACACTTTTATCTGACCATCTGAGGATTTTGTCACTGTGGATGTGCCTACTAAACAGTATGATCCTATCAAGAAGCTATAGGAGCGATGCTGCTTTCGTTCTGGATCACTAGCCTTTAATAATATTCTTTTTTCGATATACCTACAGGTTTTAAGCTAGTTTTTTCAGGAAAAAATAATCCATAGAACTACCTGATTAGTTTCTTTCTACTATTATGACGACACACAGGGCTCTGAAACCAAAATCTAAACCCAACTTCATAACATTTCAGCGGTAGGCTATTTCCTCCTAAACATGGAGTACTCCATCGACCTGGGCTTTATCAGCTTCGTGCCCTGGCGTCTCCTGGTGCTGACCCTGGCGCTACCAATGGGCATCAGCTCGTTGGCGCTGCACTGCTTCTATGATAGCCCCAAGTTCCTGGCCAATGCTGGTAGAGAAGACCAGGCGGTGGAACTGCTCAGGAAGATTTGGAAGAGGAACGGCGGAAAGGATCATTATCCTGTGAGTACATGATTTCTATTGATCTTATTGCCAAAGGTACAATATAGTATGTCATCATCACACCATGTAATAATTTTTTTATAGCCGAGCGTTATTTTATACAAGATGAAATGAAGCATCCCAGTGGGCTATCCGTGCAAACAGTTACATTCTGGAAGAAGAATGTTTTGAAGAATGCAAATGCACTTGTTCCAGGTGAAGAAGCTGATCCTAAATGAAGACTGTGCGCCGGCGCAGGGCGAGCCGCTGCTGCGGTCTCTTTGGCAACAAACCGCGCCGCTGTTCCAAACTCCTCTGCTGTGGCGGACCTTACTGCTGTACTACATTACTGCGGTGGTCTACAGCGTGTATGTACTCTGCATTGCCCTTCGCATCATCCATCATAATCATCATAAATATTATAATTATTAGCGTTCAATCAAGGTTTTTGGGAAAAAAAAACATGGCGAGGAAACCCATATTTGTTTTATAAGAAATTCAAAAGCGTATCTGCTTTGGGAGAACTGAAGCCCAATTCCTAGTACAAAGTTAGTCTAATTTAGCCACTACACGCATTAGGCAAGTTTTATTACATTCAATCACTTTTGGTTCCAGACCGCTTGCTCTTCAAAACTGGAATACCTCACCACCATATTCGGCATTGGACACTCCGTCTCCTTCGCTCTAGTGAACGCGCTAATGTCCCGTCTCGCTCGCATGAAGCTCATGCTAATGGTCATACTGGCGGCGGCAGTTGCGTCTGAGGCTGGGATTATCGTCGTCACCAACAGGGTGGCTAGCTTCGTCCTGTTTCTTGGGATAACGATCACAGTGTTGACGTTTGGGATTGTGTTCTCGTACTTTGTGGAGCTGTATCCGACGTCTTATCGGTGAGGGTTTCAAAATATCTAGCAGAAACACGGTTAGGATGTCGAGCTTGCTAACTTATACTATGAATGCAGCAGGCAATCCGTGTGCAAGAGCGCACGAAGCGCGCTCCGAACTTCGGGCCCGACGTTTCGCGCAGCCATTGAAATTTTGTCTTTGGCAAATCATGTTAAAAACTGATAATTGTAAAATTGGACGCAATTTTGAATTATTTATTTTATTTTCGCTGATCGCCAGAGGCTTCTCATATGAATCCGGAATTTCTTAATTTTAATTTAATTTATTTTATTTAAGAAACAAACAGTCGTTTACAAACAAGTTTACAAATATTTCTTAAATTAAGACCTGGAGTTTCATTATTGTATATAAATTGCAGTCTATAAAACAACAAAAACATAAAGTAGGTAGGTACTAGGTAGTAATAGTTTGAAGGTAGGTATAGGTAAAACTCACGAGAGCCGGCGGAAGATTTGTACTGAAACTGTAAATTATATCTAAAAGAAAATCCTCGCCGATTCTCGTGAATCGACCCATGAGTAGGTACAGGTAATAAAGTTAATAAGTAATGTAGGAATTAATAAGTAATGACATGATTTCCGGAAAGTGACATAAGTATACATAAGAAAAATTTACATAATTAATTAACTACCGAAAAACACATTTTAATGAATTAATGGAACAGTTAAACAAATCCAAATTATTAAGTTTTTCATTTTCGTTAAAAAGTTTACAAACACGTCTTATAAATACATTTCGTGCATAGCATGTTCTACTATAGGGAATGGAAAACATTTTTTTCTTCTGACAGTGGCGCTGACGTCTACGAGGAACTCTCAAACGTATTTGATGTAGTAGTGAGGGGACATCTAATACATTGTTCATAATTTTGAAAAGTAGGACAGAATCTACACAGTCTCGTCGACTAGCAAGAGTTTGGAGCTTATGATGTATCAGCGACTCGTTATAGTTAAGGTGAGTATGACCAGTTCTAAAATCGAGGGTTCTAACAAACTTTTTTTGTATTCGCTCCACTCTTTCAATATGAACATTATGATAGGGTTTCCATACTGCGCAGGCAAATTCTAGGTGGCTGCGAACAAAACTGTTAAAAAGGATTTTGTAAGTGACACTATTTTTAAATGGCTTTCCCACCCGTAAAATGAAACCTAGTTGTTTGTACGATCGAATTTTCCGTACGATCGTGATGAAGGTCGATATTTAATTTGTAACTGTCCAGTGGTATGGCGGCGTGTCTCAGAGTGGTCGTGGCGCGGGGAAGCGTCCTGGTCGCCATCAACCTACTCAGCTCTTACATCACGACGAGTTGCCATCAGTGCTTCAACAGTTTCACCGCCTACACATTCAGCAAGTTGACTAGGAATAAAACGGGTGAAGGGGTACAAAATACGTGCAAACTAAGTAGACGCTCGAGCGGCGACGACCAGCGGGCAAAAGTATTAAATTAATATAAACTAAAGAGGCAACCGTTACTTTAATAACATGTCTGGTGGAAACACCGAGGCGAACAGCTTCAAAAAAATACAGCCCAATTCAAACTATGGTTATAAGATGTCACAGCGAATGGTGTCCGCTTCTTTCACAGAAAATTGTTTCATAGAATGTAATGTTTCGCAGAATTTTCATGTCATAGAAACATTGTTTTTTCCAAAAACCGTTAATTTTTAGGTACAGCTAAAAGGTCATTGTGTAGAACCCATTAGGTCTAACAGAAAAGTAGGTATATAAGGTTAGATTGGAACTGCGACCCGATATCGATCTGTCAGTCACAAAAGTGACATTTCTTCAACCGAAAACGTCACAGTGACTGCCAGATCGATATCGTAATGGGGCCGCATGTTTGCAATAGTTAACAGTAAGCGCCTGCGGTCATTCCTATAGCAAATATTGTAAAAGTAAATATTTTTGTTACAGGTGGTCTCTTAGCTTCGTATTTCCTGCCTTCCGATGGCAAAAAGAAGAATTAGTAATATTTTATAATAAAATATAGGATTTAAATTATTAGTTAATAAATAATAATAAACAAAATATATTTATTTCTAAGATCAGGCTTCATAATAGTTAGTATCATGTGAAAACAAAACAAACAAACTTAAAGTTAAAGGTTAGTGTTACAGGTATTATTTTTTTTTGACGCAGGGGTAAATGCATTTACGCATCTCACCCCCCGGGCTGGGGAAGCCGGGGGGGGTGGTATGTGGGACTCGCTCCTCCCGTACATCCTCTAACCAGAGGATGGGGAGGAGAATACCCACTAACATCCCCTGCGGGGGTGACTCGGACGTTGTATGGGGCATCATGGGCTCGCGCATTCATTCTTCCACCATGCCCCCCGATTCATTCTTCCACCATGCCCCCCGAAGTGTTACAGGTACTACATTAGGTTACAACATAACTTACTGGTACGGTGACAACTATCATCTCCATACAATCTATGACCGTAAAATGCAAAATTGTATTGAGATGATAGCTGTAACCTGTAACTGTACCCAAACTATGTGAAAAATCCTATAATTATATGAAAAACCACACAGCCTTTTTAAAAAGACACCCATGACTACAACTACTTTAAACTAATTATGTTAACTACAGAGATATTTTTTTTGACATTGTTAATATTTCGACATAGGTAGGTATAATTTTTTGACATTGTATTTAGTATTGTTATTATTGTTCAACATTTTATTCCACTGTATTTGACTTTTAATATTTTTATTTTTTATTTGTTATGATTTGTTTAATTGTTTTTATTTTTTACATAATTATTTTACTGAATTAATTGATTACATATTTTTTTACAATTTGACGATCTTTTTGTGAGTTCATGTTATTTAGAAACATTGTGACATTGTTAAATATCATGTAATTTCCAATAAGAAATAATAGTTATTTGTTATACAAGGGTGCAAAATTGTATTTTACCCGCGAGTGTTTCAACACACGAGAAGTAAAATACATTTGCACCCGTGTGTAACACAAAACTTTTCCCCTCACTATAGCGAGGAAAGTGCAACATCCACAGGCGTTAGATCATCTTCATCACTGGAATCACTTATTTTTGTACGATATTATAACAGAAAACACTGGAAATTCTGATTTTTACCTGAGTCGGTGAAAAGTGTTTTTAAGTAAAAATTTTGTTGATGTTGACAATGTTGACATTTCTGTTCTGACGTATGAAATGTCAACTATGCGTTTTGAAATGGCATCGACTCAACTTGTGCGTTCAGAATTATATTTAACATCACTATAAAAAAATCTAATGTTTCTTATGGAATTTTAAGGTTTATGACTTAAAATTATTAAATAAAGCTAAATTTGGTATTTTTTATTAGATTCTCAAACCATTTATTTAATGATAATTAATATCGAACGAACCATTATCATGAGCGTTTTACGTTTTGTTATCTGTCAAGCTACTTAAACACGCTCCATCCAAGGTCAAATTACTTTCCCCGCTAGTGGATAAAATGCGTTTTTCCCCGCTTGTTTTAACGGATAATAGACGGCTTTCCGAGCTAGTGAGGGGAAAATTAATTTATCTATCTACAAGCTACTTATGTAGTTATAATTACGCCAATAAATGTATTATATTATTATATCTATTTCCTTTGATTGTACCTACTACATAGGTTACAACTTACATACATTTTCATAATATTATTTTCAACGTCCATATTATTTTCCTTAAAATAATAAATTATTTAGATTTATTCATTTCTCCTACTAATTAATCATAATAAATCTTATCTACCCAAATATTCACAGTAATTTCCTTTGAAATATGAAATTAAATATTCTTAATCTTTCCTATCGCAGTCCTAACTACACATCACAGCTATTTTTAAACTATTTATTTTTAAAATATGCGCATCAATACGTAAATAAGTTACGTTACCTAAGATATTGTTATTCAATCACATTTAGAAAAGGGTCTATCGCGAATTTATTTTGTTAACTTTATTTACCGACGTTTCGACACAGGTTTCATTGGTCGTGGTCGCGGCTAACTGACGTCCCAGCAAAATGTCAAAACAGAGATTTGTGTGACTACCCCTCTGTTTTGACATTTTGCTGGGACGTCAGTTAGCCGCGACCACGACCAGTGAAACCTGTGTCGAAATGTCGGTAAATAAAGGTAACAAAATAAATTCGCGATAGACCCGTTTCTAAATGTGATTTAATATGTGTTCAAACCGCGAAAGGTCTAAGATATTGTTTTCGGATTTTGCAAATACCTACGCAATACGCATAATATTTTTAACTTTCAATTATCTCATGTAAGTCATGTAACTATAAACACAAAAGACTTGACCAGAAATATACTAAGCATAATTATGTACAGCGCCATCTATCGGCAAATCGGCAAACTAATTTGCGCGACCGGTAGTATGTATGTTGGTTTTTCAGGGATAATTCTTTATCATGTGAACCGATTTCAAAAATATATATTTTATTTAAAAGGTGTTTTAATTGTTATCTCATAAAAACTTCAAATATCAATAAACACGCAAAGGTAGCAAAATTTCAAATTCAATTCGGAAAAGTTTCTTGATAATAAAAAAAAAGTTTTCAAGATAGAGGGGTGATTATATTTTTCCTGTTAATAATTATGACAATGTAATATAAAAATGTTATGTAAAAATTTCATGATTTTTCATTGGTAAACTTCGGACATAAGGGTTTGTTTCTTTTTTTTTAATTTTTATTCATAAATCAATTTATTTTCACTATGAAAAAAAAAAAAACAAAAATTGTTTTGAAATGTACAGTTTGAGCTCTTTCAAACGATATCCCTCTTGACCTAGTAACTAGACTTTGAAATGCCCCCTCTTCATATTGTGGCGTTTTTCAAATTTAATAATAATAAAATAAAAAAATAACGCTCAATGTGTCAGGGTTAGCGCTGTTCATGACTATTCAAAATACTCTGTCCAAAACCGCCATGCTCTGTCCAAAGCCGTTTCTGTCCAGTCGACGGCGCCGAGTGCGCTAGTCTTTCTGCGCTTCGTCTCTCCAGCGGTACCTAGGGCGTCCAGACGGTTAATAGTTGGCTAAAGAAATATTTACTTACTTACTATAGGTACATTATTGGCGAGGTGGAAAAGAAAGACCAACTGGCTAAGTATTCATTTCAAACTGATGGCCCTGACAGCTCCAGGACCTCATTATCAGATCCTGATAAGATATAAACACTCGACAACAAAATAAGGTCAAGGCCACAGATTTAATATATATACGCTAGATGACACAAATACAACAATTTGTATTGAAACCAAGCGTGCCGACTTTTTCATGCAAAATTTACACATAATATAATTTTATAGTTACTTATCTGTGATAGGAAATAAAATATGTTCTTGCCTTTGGGTGCTCGCAATTTTTGGGCTGTTGCAGTTAACTATCATGCAACGAAGCATTTTTTAAGTTTTCAGGGACGTACGGCTGCAACAACTGACGCGCGTGGACTCTAAAGAACGACGGTCAACCTCGACGCTTGGTCGGGGTTCGGACACGCGAAGCAGATGCATTTGCGTCTTCTATGGTATATTTATTTCTGTGGTCAAAGCGTTTTCGAGAAATCGGGGAACATACATGAAAAAACATCATGAATTTGAAACTTCCTCGTTCGAAGCTCTGTCAGTTCAGCAGGCAACAAACAAAACTTTAAATCTGATCATTCATCTGATCATTGATAAGATATTTGTTCCTGAGTCATGGGTGTTTTCTATGTACTTATTTAAGTATTTATATATTATATATATCGTTGTCTGAGTACCCACAACACAAGCCTCCTTGGGCTTACCGTGGGACTTAGTCAATCTGTGTAAGAATGTCCTATAATATTTATTTATTAATTATTTATTTATTTATCTGCTGGTCAGATACAGTAGCAAAAGCAATGTCACCTGTCACCTAACACCATCCTAATCAAGTAATCAACCATACTGCGAATCTCTATTCAACGTCTAAAGACAGTTACTTCTTAATTTTCTTTCCATTTTCAACTTACACGCTTTATAATAATAAGGTTGCGTTTAGAACGCCTATAATTACTTAATGCCTTTTAGTGAAGACGCAAAATACATGAGGTTAAGTACCAATTACACTCCACATTTCACTAGCCTCTATCATTTTAAATCCACTTAGGCAGACCAACGGTTTAAAGGGCCCTTTTTATAGTTTTTCGTAAATAACTAGTAAACGGTGGCCAGTAGCAAAAAATGTTCTTTATATAGATAAACTATATAAAATTGTCTACAAAAAAGTTAATGTACACTTTCTGCTAGGACCCGTATTTAAAAATATTTTTCTCAAACATGCTATGTAATATTGATATTACGTTCTTTATATTAGGCTGGGAAGTATCACGTTTCAGGCGCGGCTAGACGAGAGGTCTGTAATGAAATTTCATACAAAGTTGCAGGCCTAGGCCGGGAAGTGGCTTTTTTTAAATTTCTATTTCACATATAATTCTGCCATAAAAAAAACTATAAGCAATATTTGCTTTTTGGTTCGTTTATGACATTCTGCCAATACGCCTATTAAAAAAACATTTTTTTTTGTTTTTTTTTGTTTTTTTTTTTTAACCTGACGGGCTCTATGGCACTAGGGCCATTAGAGCGGTAGGAGTGTGTGGGGGGGATGGTAGCCTGGGGAAAATCCAGGACCCTTCCGCATCACACGAGACGGTTTTGCTACGCTGGAATACTCCTAAAGAGTTTAAAAAAACAATAAACGATATTTGATTATATATAGTTGGTCAAGCAAATCTTGTCAGTAAATAAGAACAAAAAAACTACTCATCCTTGTCTTTTGGGTGTTAGTACTAGTGTAAGACAAAGATAGTATGATGATTCTCTCTGTCTATGTTTGAAATAAGACAGTCCTTTGACAAACTATATACCTATATTAAACGTTTGAGAAAAGCACTATACATACATCGGCGTGAAAACGGGTTGTCGGCCTCATAACTATCCGGCCTCACTACGTTCGGCCGTATATTCTATTCGGCCGGCAACCCCTTCCTTCCCGGCCTCCGGGAAAGTTACTTAATCAGTAATACGGTCGTTCTTTTTAGGTTTCCGCACGTTTCCGTAAATAACTCGCAAACGGTGGCCCATAGCAAAAAATAGTCTGTTACGTAAATAGTCAGTATAAAATTTCCTAATATACAGGATGTTAATTATCTCTTAGCATTATTCTATTAATCACGGGCGTATAAAAGACGCTTTATCGAGTCTATTATAAACCCGCTAGATAGCTATCGTCTATCGTTTTATCAAAAGGCTATTTTTGGCATTTTTGTGCTTATCGAGCGTTATCAATCCTATCGGTTTTTACATCCTGTTAGAAATACCTACACCACTTTAAACTGCTCCCTCCACAGAAAGCAACCAGAAAGGAAATTTTGCTTGGAAAGCCAGTATTTGAAATGAGACAGTCCCTTGACAAACTATAATTGAAAGATTTAAGGATGACTCACGTTAGACCGGGCCGTGACCGGGCCGGAGCTGACGGCGCTTACTTTTCTATGACATGACAGGTGATCACGTGATGCTTTCCATAGAAAACGAAGCGCCGGAAGGTCCGGCCCGGTCACGGCCCGGTCTAACGTGAGTCATCCTTTATGTACCCCTGTCTTTGCATATTTTAATGTACGTGTAATTGCAATACCCTTTTAGGGTAACATGTTGTAATGGAACCATTGTACTTAGAGTAAGACCTGCACACCAACATGAGAGCAATAAATATTCTATTCTATTCTATTAAGCTTAATTATTTAAACGGTCGCCATTTTAACTAAAGTGCAGTCTTTAGGTACGAGAAGCAGGAGGAGGAGAGGAAGGGAGGAGGATGAGGGTACCTATTATTTACGAATATGTATGAATGCAATGTACACGACCTTATTTCCCAAACATTAAGGTTGAGTGTAGATATTTTTGGCAGTCTGTCCGTGTCGACATTTAATACCTAGCATAGAGTAACTTATACTAGAGCGTTACTGTCATAGTAAATTTTGTAACCCCAGTAAATTCACTGCCATCTGTCGACACACTTTAAAACTAAAAATGAAGATTTATAAAAATACGATAAAATGTATTTAAATATCGATAAATGATTTTTTTTATTTGCATTAATTATTTTTATGATTTTGACCCATGTTCTTTCACTGATATGAGTTAAAATTGTTAAATAACAAACGAAACCTTCAACGCCATCTATACGACAGTAGGCCAAAGCTAGTAGCGCCCTCTGAACGAGAATCAAAATTTCTTGATTTTCGAGGCACGTTTTTTCCTTAGACTGTATCTATCTATATACCTAGTAAGTAAGTAAGTTTTTATTGTATATAAGAATCTACATTGCAGGTAACTGTACTTAGCAGCCATATTGTTTCCTATGCTTATTAACATAACTTCATTAAATAAAACTATGAAAACGGATTATATCGCGTATATTGAATTTATAATACATCCGAGGTGTAGGGTTGGAGCCGGCGTAGCTTTTATCGCGTATATATATATATATATATATATATCTATACTTGAAAATAGTTGTATTGTATAACTAGCCTTATGAACCGATTTCTCATACATCCTTTAAGTTTATAGTATATGATGGTTCATTATTTTTAGTATGTGGGTATTTTTGCACTTTGTAGTTTTTCCTCAGTCACCCGTTGACCACGAACGCTGTAAGACTGTAAAGGGTTCGAAACATCGGGATGTATTATAAATTCAATATACGCGATATAATCCGTTTTCATAGTTTTATTTCATGAGTAACTATCGCGGTAACCGAAGACAACATTATACTTCATTAAAGCTTAAGTATTTAGTATCTGGAAAAAACCGCTAATAATGCTAAAGTGCACAGAATTTTATTACTTCAGCGGTATAAATCAAAACGATAATTTCGGTAAAAATAAAATGTTATCAGTCACATCATTACTTTATCATTATCGCTATTATGAATTTTGCATGTTGTATATTTGAAGAATTATTATAAGTATTATTTTTTTATGTTTCTTACGTGATCTCCAAAACTTCAAACTATCTCACTTTATCTGATGGTACAAATTCTATATAACTCTATAAACTCGCGCTTTGAACACATATGGGGCATTTTCTATGAAAGGGACCTTATTGTCGATGGCGCTTACGCCGCACAGCGTCGCGCGGCATTGTATTTATATCGGAGCATCGTTTATAATGGCGTAAGCGCCATCGACAATAAGGTCCTTTTTTATAGAAAATACCACATATTTAATTATACGAACGGGTAAACCGCGATTTAATTTCAGCTGCGTTGCACCAGCTGTGGTCACAGAGAGACTGACGTCCCAGCAAAATGTCAATGGAGATCTAAGTAAACAACACTAAACTACCTTGCCTGATGGTAAGCAATCACCGTAGCCTATGGACGCCTGCAACAGCGAGATATTACATGCGCGTTGCCGACCCTTTAAAAACCTGTACACTCCTTTCGGTTTTTCTTTCATAATGAATTTTCGGGTCTCATAAGGTCAGGTAAAGTCATTTTTCTGGAACAAGTGGAGGATGATCGTTGACCCAACAATCATTCTATATAAAAAAAAACCGGCCAAGTGCGAGTCGGACTCGCGCATCGAGAGTTCCGTACTTTTTAGTATTTGTTGTTATAGCGGCAACAGAAATACATCATCTGTGAAAATTTCAACTGTCTAGCTATCACGGTTCATGAGATACAGCCTAGTGACAGACAGACAAACAGACAGACAGACGGACAGACGGCCAGACGGACAGCGGAGTCTTAGTAATAGGGTCCCATTTTTACCCTTTGGGTACGGAACCCTAAAAACATATTTATTACCGGCAGGAATCGTGTCCTTTCTGGTAGGGTAAAATCTACTATAAGTGCCAATATTTTATAGCAGACACACATAGGTACAGATGTAGTGCATAATTATTTTCCATCGTATTTTCACGGAAACGTACGAACGTATCTTGCTATTTCAGTCAGTCTCGGTACAAAAAATACTGAGGTTGACTGAAGTAGCATGACAAATACGAACGTTTCCAAGAAAATAGGTTGTGATTTACAGGCAAGCAACTAAAGACCTTTTTAGTAAAAATAACCTAGGTAGCTACTTTAGGATAGGGTAGGTATCCTAATTCTCAGAGACTTGCCTAAATAATATGTTCAAGGTAATATGAGGTTTTGAGAAACGAGATCCAGGTATTTTAACTCATACTATTAGAATCTTTCGATTATGTTAGAAGTTACAAGCTAATTTGTAAATAAATTCTCAGACATTAAAATAAGCAGTAATTACTTACAAACTTGAAATAAAACTATGAAAATGGATTATATCGCGTATATTGAATTTATAATACATCCCGACATTTCGAACCCTTTACAGCGTTCGTGGTCAACGGGTGACTGATAATCCGTTTTCATAGTTTTATTTCATGGGTATCTATCGCGGTAACCGAAGACAATATTACTTACAAACTTATTATACCTATAAATAAAACAGAATTAAATAACTAACCTAAAACTTAAAAACAAACTAAAAATGTGGTATTTTCTATAAAAAGGGACCTTATTGTCGATGGCGCTTACGCCATTATAAACAATGCTCCGATATAAATACAATGCCGCGCGACGCTGTGTGGCGTAAGCGCCATCGACAATAAGGTCCCTTTTCGTAGAAAATGCCCCAAATAAGATATAAGCTTAAAGTGCAGAAACCTGATGGGTACCGGTAAAAAAATAACAGTTCTCAAACTTAATTTAATACTTAATTTAGGTATTTTTGTCTTGTTTCATTACAATAATCAACGCCTGAAATCGGCCGCTATACCCTAACTTCCCGAGTGTGATTTTTATTAGTAAATTGGGGACCTGTACACGACGCACGGACACACAGACCTACAGTTCGACAAACTACTGTTTCTGATTTGACGACCGGTCTGGCCTAGTGGGTAGTGACTAGTGACACTGTCTATGAAGCCGATGGTCCTGGGTTCGCATCCCGGTAAGGGCATTTATTTGTGTGATGAGCATAGATATAGACTATCACATAAAATAAAATAAAAAGATATTTGTTCCTGAGTCATGGGTGTTTTCTATGAATTTAAGTATTTTTATATTATAATATATATCGTTCTCTGAGTACCCACAACACAAGCCTTCTTTAGCTTACCGTGGGACTGTCAATCTGTGTAAGAATGTCCTATAATAATATTTATTTATTTATTTGATTAGAATCTGAGCTTTATGTTGGTACAGTTATCTGCAGATATAGCTGACCGGCCCCCTGCTAAGAAATTTCTATGCAGAGGGGGTCAGTTATCTCTGCACAGTTACGTCGTTTTATTTTCGACTATGGAAAGGGTTGTAATTTTAACAGTCTAGCTATTGTACGAGAGTATGTTTATGTCGTGTGTGTATGTGTTCCACCACGGTTTTTTTTAATCACCGTAGTTCGGTTTCTTCAAACGTGTGCTTGTTACGTATTGTGTTTTTTATTTGTATTTCGTTCGAAGAAAATTGAACGCTTCCTGTCCTGTCGTGTAATGTTTTCGGCAATATTTCCAGATCAGGCAATATTCCCGGAAACGGCTTTCACTTACATTTGCACGCATGACTCACGCTTTGTTTTCTATGGAAAGCACCACGTGAACACCGATCAGCCGTCATAGAAAATGACATGTCGGACGCCTCGGCCCGGGCCCGGCCCGGTCTAGCGTGAGTTATCCTTTACAAACGCATATGCTAGTTTATAGTTAGTAGGTAGTGTAGATAGGTACTTTTCTGTCCGAAAACAAGGTTTATCGTTGACTGACTTTTAGAATTTAACATACGTTTTGCCGATCTGTTTTGCATTGTAATCTTACCGTGTGTCCGTCGAGCACTCCGCTCCGACCGCCGCTGTTCCGCGCCGAGCCTAATAAAACCTACGTACTCGTAACGTCAGCGCGCGACTCGCACGGTGCGCGCCGGTTCGCGATAAAAAAAATCAAAAAAATACGCAAAATGTATAAAAAGTTGACAACAAACTGTCACCGCTCAGTTGTCGTGGGCCCGTGTGCATGTGTGCATTTGAAATTATAAATTCAAATTAAGAGCTTTCTTAATTTGGATTACGTGTGAAAATGAAGGCGTTTATTGTTATCATTTGCTTTATAGGTAAGAAAATATTTTTACAGCACATATGGTGCTACTTTCTCGCACTAGTATGTAAAGAGCACTTTTCGTGCATATGTCGAAAGTTTAAAGGGCCATATGTACTGTGAAACGTTGTACGATACACGTGCGAATAGGTAATTCGCCACTCGTTTCGAATTTCCTCATTTTCGCACTTGTATCGTAAATAACTATTTTCTAAATTACGTATTTAATATTCGATATGTTTTGGTATCTTATTTTTTTTCTAATTTGCATACTTTGCTACACATTTTAATTTTTTTGCAATTGCCATTGAAAATTAAATGTCAATTACGTCAAAACATTATTTATTCAAGTAGGCCTAGCAACAAGCACTTTCAAAGAGTCAGTTACAAACAGAGCAATTTAAAATATTTGATTAATATAATGATGTCAAATTTAATTATTATTAATTATTGTATTAATTAGTTGAGGTTTGGCGAAATCCATCGTTAGAATTTCCATACTTATACTAAGTTACAAAATATTTTTTAAAGTAACTGACAAATACCTAATCAAAAATATAAAAAAAAATCATAAAATAATTTGATTTGTTCCCTAGTTGCATACTCAACAACTTTTACTATGAAATCAATCCCTAGAAACAAAAAAAAAATTGCTGTTCCGTAGAAAACACTGACATAATATGATTCTCCGATATGTATGACATTTTTTGCGTGTCTGGTGTTGGCCCCATACTCCCTATAGTAATAAAAAGTAAAGTAGTAGAAAGTTAATTAGCCTTTACTACAGAAACTTCTAGGTACATTGACGAGATACAATATATGTAATAAAAAAATATTATGCAACCATACCCGCACCACAAAAATCATATCTATATAAAAAAGTAAACCATTGTTAAATATTATTTACCTTTAAAACCAATCTACATCGTTAAAAAACAATTAAATTTACACAAATCGTAAATTTGCTTAATCAAGACGTTATCGGAAGATAAATATTAAGGAGACATCTTTGTTTCGGAATTTTTCTTTATTTACTTGTACGGTTTTACCTTGAGGCGGTCGAAAACTCGACGGTGTCAACCGAACAGTTTGTAAACTATAACCTAGATTCAATTTTATTGTCTTCTGTAAATAAATAACACATAACATATTCTGTATGTTAAAATGTTATCTATGCCTATATATAACGTGAAGCAAAAGTGGGTATTAAATTCACTACTTCTATATATCGAAATTTCCAATAAAACGAAAATTTTTGGAAGGTTGCCGAGCGGATCACAGTTATTTTGTAAGCCATGGCAATAAACCAGGACAACGTTAGGAAGCTGATTAGAGAGGGTCTAGCCAAGATACATATCGTTTGCACCGTAGCGAACGAAAAGAAAGAAAAAAAGAAAGAAAGAAAGAAAGAAAATACATTTATTTAACGCCACAACATAGTACATAAAAAAGAAAGGCATGCAGACAAAAAGAAAACATTTGGACGCTAAAAAGGATCCCCACTCAGCATAATGCCGCGGCAAACCGCAGCGCTGGTATTCTGTGGGGACGACTTAATTTATATTAGTTTTTCGTTCGTTTAGTTATTAAATAACTATCACTATTCCATATAAGTAAAAATACGGCAATAGAGAGGTATTAGCGTTAGCGTAAACGATTGGCATCTTGGCCAGGCCTCCTGAAATCTTAGGTTTAGGAGAAGTTTAATTTACATTATTGAAAATTCGCCTTTCTCCGTCGATTCCTCATAACATAGATCCCATCATCAGTATCAAGTTGGTCCAGTCAAAAATATTTACCACGTATAACCGTAAAAATAAAGTCGTAATTTAAAATACTTAAATAAATAAGCTGCAAAGCTGGTGCTGGTGTAATTTTTGTGTTTGTAAGTTATAGTAATTTATTGCACAGACATCACATATTCCAATGGCTCAACCATTTAAAAAAATAATCTTGACTTGACAAATAAATTCCATATAATTAATATCAATCCTGCTCACAAAATTTTAATTTTATCGGTTAAGAAATGAGATCTGCGGTGTCAGCATGGTTGCATTTTTATCACCTGTCACTATGTCTGTCACTTTCGCACTTACATACTTGTTAGAACGTAACAGGCATGGTGACAGGCGATAAAAATGCTACCGTGCTAAGCCCGCTGCAGAGAGACAGTCCGATCTGATCGAAAAACACGCTAGCATTTTTGCTCAAGCTGAAACGAAGTTGTTTTGCGCTCGCTCTGTCAGTTAATGCTTTAACTCTTTTTTTTTTCTTTTGTATCAAGGTACATCAATATAAAATATCTTAATTGCTCGCAAAACATCGTCTTCGCAGCTTCTGAAAGGTTAGCAGGAAGAGATCCGTATAAGGACGGATCCTCTCCTTTCGCCTTACATGTCTGCATTTTTCAACCAGTTTTATGCGTTATTCATTTTTTACTACAGCCTTTGCCATCTTTAATAAATTATTAAATCAAACGACAACCAACCAAAATAAAACGAAAACAAATATACACAGGATGACAGGAATGTTTAATGAATTAAATTTGTTGGTGTTCTAACTTACTCTGTTTACGTTACGTTTTCAAAAATCATACTAAATCGCTCATTTGTTTTCTTTCGTCAATATTAGTACATATTATGGTAGGAAATATTGCCAAAAGGTTTAAACAATGGGAAATATTGCCTTATTTCAGTGTTTCCCAAAGTTGACTGGACCATAGAACCCAAACTGCCAAATTCGGGACCCACCTCTTATATAGGGCGCATAAAATATTATTGAAAACGCTCAGATAGCCTGCACGGAATGATATCTCATGGCATGATATCAGCGGGGCTAAGATGGACGGCTGTCTATCATTTTCATCATTTTATTTGTCACCATACCTGTCATGTGTGAAAGTGACGCGACAAAAACGCGACCATAATACCGCTGCAGGCACTCGATATTCACTCGCTAGCTCGCGACCCATAGTTTGGGAAATGCTGCCTTATTTTAAGTTATAAAATGAAATATACTCATATACTTACTAAAGAAAATGTGACCAAGCCCTCCCGTGGCTGAGGTCGAATTTTTTAAATATCAAAAATATATCTACATAATATTTTCAATTTATAAAACTCGTAATTTAAATAATTAGTAATGTGATTGATATTTCAAGTGACATCATTCCATCATTCATTCAAACCAGTCATTCATTCTGTAAAGTTATATAAGCAGCGGTCACTTGGGATCACGGTCTTTTTGGCTGTTGACTTGTCAAGGAATAAAGAACTAGTCGTACTCGGAGTGTCATTTAAAATTATACCCCACTAATACTACATAATATCATAGAGTAACTTATACTAGAGCGGTACTGTCATAGTAAATTTTGTAACTCCAGTAAATTCACTGCCATCTGTCGACACACTTTAAAACTAAAAATGAAGATTTAAAAAAATACGTTAAAATGTATTTAAATATGGATAAATTATTTTTTTATTTGCTTTAATTATTTTTATATGATTTTGACCCATGTTCTTTCACTGGTAAGCGTTAAAATTATAAATAACAAACGAAACAGTCAACGCCCTCTATACGAGTGTAGGCCAAAACTAGTGGCGCCATCTGATCGAGAGTCAAATTTTCGTGATTTTTCGAGGCACGTTTTTTCCTTAGACTGTATCCATCTATTACGGAGTTATATCTATCTTTGATAATATAAAAGCAAAAATTATTTCAAAACAGAGATTAAACAAATGATCATAAGTCTAAACCTAGATTAGCCTGAGGCATTGTTCCCAGGACACTAGCCGCGTTCCCCCTCTGAGGCTGTTTTTGTGCAAAAAATGCGCCAGCTCATAGGTACACACCCAGACTAGTTTAAAAAAAATTACATAGGGCTTAGACATTGTCATTGAAAAGTTATGATAGTACATTTGGTCATACTTAGTTAACAATAATAATAATTCTGAACACATGCCGAATAGTTAGGAAATTCCTTCAGAATGCTCTACAGCTCCCTAAGACACATAATCAACGTCCATCAGTTACACAAACTACCCGGATCAGGGGTCAGAAACCGGTATTTGCTCCATACAAAAATACCGGTATTATTACGTTATTTTTCGTTCTTTTGTTTATAATTTCATTTTTAATGGGACGTTTTAATAATGCAAAATTGTTTCCTAAATACATGATTCAGTCCTACGTAATGAGCATAAAAAATTCAAAATATTGGGCTATTTCGGGGTTTTTAAAAAATACCGGTTCCGAGCCCTGACCCGGATCAAACCAAACCCAAAACGATCAACACCTATGCTTGAAGATTAATATGAGATTCACTTGGCTTCGGCCGGTGCATCCCATTACACCATTATTCTATGAAATGCTGAGAAAATAAAAGACACAAAATAATAATAATAAAATACTTTATTGTGCACTACAAAGAAAAATACATGTTACAAACAAAGACAGTACAACACAACAAACAATTGTTACAAACAATGCATGGTTGCAAGCATGAATATTTTATTGTTTAGTGGCCGTACCCAGTACCACACCCTACGCGTTGGGCAGGGTCGCGATTCAATGGTTTGCAATCTGTCACTATAATACAGCCAGCTCTGGACACTGGAGGCTTTGGTCATTTTTTTTTCCTTCGTATATGATATTTATTTCAGTTTATAGTTTAAATAGTAGTGTGTCTACTTGGAAAACCACAAATTAAAATATTTTCATAGAAAATAATTTAATTTGTTCTTAGTGTATAATACAGCAGTCTGAATTCGTCTGTTGCTGGATTCGTCGATCTATGAACTCAAAACAGTCAAAACAAAAACGACCGTTTTAACTTTGGACGCATAGATTGACGAATCCCGCAACGTAATACCTAGTAGTTTATGTGACTCTGCTACATAATGCCTAATTACATACACTGCTTTATCTACATCAATATCATAAGCATCAACAAAACAAAGTAATTTAATACTTACAAACTAATTAAACTAGACATGAGTAGTTCGCGAATGAAAGATTCGAATGAAGTACTTCACTTGATGTCACTCTTTCATTCACTAGTTCAGTTTGGATTTATTTAGTTCTTTACTTCAGCCGTTTCAGTTTAATTGTCTTTTCATTTACTTGGTCTTTCGCTTAGAGTGACAAGGACGCCACGTTTAAACCTTCGATTCATAAATTCATTTATTTGATTGATGCGTGAAAGAGTGTGCCGGGTTTTTTTTTTTTTCAAATAGTTTCCTCGTACGTGGATCCGCGTTTCGGCATACGAGGACCTGAGGTTTTCATCGATTTTTGACAAGTTTTGAATCGTATCTCCTACTTTTGCACTACATATAGAATTATAAGACAAGCGGCTATCGGTTCTTCAATCTTTTATCTCCATTTTTGTCTACCGGATTGTGAAAAAAATGAATACTTATTTATTTATGATCGTTTTAAACATTGTGTAAAAAAACACTTTTTTCGTATCTCGATTGCTGTGAGAGATCTTACTTATACGAAATCTACATATTTGGGTTCGTCTTAGACGTCTCTAAAAATGTGTCTAAGGTTTTAATTTTAAACTAATTAACACAAAAGTTATGGCCAGAAAACCAGATTTTTGGCCTAAAATTGTTCAACTTTGATGCCAAATATTTCGAAAACAATGAACTTTGAAGTAAATATGGAATACTATATTGCTAAAATCCGTTGCTGTTAATATGATAAGCTACAAAAAACATTAGAAAACTAAGGGATTCAAATCGAAGGTCATTGGGGCATGGGATCCCCTTAATAGAATATCGGCACATTGTAAAATTACGATGTTTATTTTTAGAACCTCACTTATTTGATAAAAATCTTCCTGCAAAACTCATTTCACGATAATCATTATTTAAAACTTGATAAATCTCTATTACTGATACCATCTTACTTAGTCAATAATTTATTATTGATCGGTATTAATTATAGTTACAATACTTGATAAAATAATAATTATGATAATAAAGGCATAAATTACATGATCACGCACGTGCTCAGATAACGGCTGAATTAAGTCTTTCCTATCTAAATTATTATCCAAGATATATAATTACCAAAAAAAATTTTTCTTTAAGTTCTAAATCGAATACAAATGAAGTAGGTTAAACTAGCAATATGCCAAATTGCAGAAAATTCTGTTAGAAGTATTAGAACAAATTAAATTATTTACAGAAAATACTTTAATTTGTTTTTATTTTAAGTAGAAACACTACTATATAAATTATAAACTGAAATAAATGTCATACTAAGAAAAAGTGCCTTGGTCACTTTTTCTTAGTATATGACATTTATTTCAGTTTGCAGAAAATTCTCAAAATTTCCGAAAAAATCTGGAAACATTCATGATAAAATTCTCATGCAACTTAGAAAGTGCCCGTTCAGATTAAGGATTATTATTATTACTCAATGTTCTTAACTTTTGCCAACTTACCATTTACGTCACTCATCGGCGTGTCATCATGATTCATGTTCCTCGCGTTATCCCGGAATTTTTTAAATTGAAATTGAAATTCTTTATTTCGAACTTGACGTCCATAGGGTTAGGTCATACAATAACTTAATCTAGAGTTAATATTAAATTTTTGCCACGGCCCATGGGAGCTAGGGGGTCCGCTTGGCAACGAATCCCAAGAATTGTTGTAGGTACTATTTCAAGTGTCATATAAATTTAAAGTAACTGTAAAACGTTTTGGCAATAAACGCACAGAAAAAAATTCGGGAACATTTCGTGGTAACTGCAATTTATGAAATTTTTTTTTGGCACATTGCTAGGTTAAACCCAATTTCAATATTTGTGACGTAATTTAATGTGACAAAGATACATATAAGCATCAAATATACATCTCCATTGACCACCCAGCAAGTTGCTCGTACCTCGTAGTAACAAATCATAAAAGTTCCCATTATCAACTCGAGCGACAATGTCCACTTGTCCCATTGATATGGTTCCCTTTGAGGTGTATCGACGACATAATAGCACGAGCAGTGTCGTACACCCGTCGAATAAAGTATTATCAAAATACACTACACAAAGATATACGCCTTTATGGTTTTGACTGGAACATTAACTTGTCCATCTGTATCATAGACTCGCACAATTTAACGTGTGAGGCCAATGACATCATAATTGTTAAATTAAGTAGTCAGAATCAAAAGTAGCGTATCAGACTACGCGTCAAAAGTGTCTAGAGTTAAACCAAGAAAAGTGCAACGATTTTGATAGCACACGCAGTACAAGTGTTAATTTTAACGTCAATCAATCAATCTTTAAGTAGTATGGCTCCATCGGTGCTGTCAATGATTTCGCCAACGTCAAAGTGGGATCCACGTGGGATCGAATTAATAATTCTACATTTTCTTCAGCCAGTGTACGGTAAATAAAATTATGGGCCTCTAGGGCTCTAGCCTGACACGGTTAGAGGTAGAAATACCAAATGCTCTTAGAGCACGACGTTGTTCGGTAGTTGTTGTTGTTGTCTCGTAAAACCGATAGCTGGATTTTACGAGAAGCACGTGGACTACCGGCCATTAACTCCAAAATGGTGGTTAAACACGCTTTGAGATTAATTCTCCATTCACTGCACACTACCAAATTAGATTACTGTATAATAAAGCTATCGATATTACACTTTAAACAATATTAATGAACAAAAAATAAAGGAATTAATCACGAGGCTACTATCAAGATGGCGTTCGAACCGGAATGTTCTATGAAATTATGACGTATAAATAACACTTGCACTGCGTATGCTGTCAAAATCGTTGCAGACTCTTCTACCATTCTCTAACAGGTTAATTAAAGAGATTATGTCTCTATATGTTTACATTACATAACAAATTATACTATATTTAAACGATACTGTTACACGCAAACTGTAGAAATGTATCTCTTTTTGGAAAAGTTATCCAGGGTGGCAGATACTTTTGACGCATTATTCATCATCTACTATTGATGCTGACAGTACCGATATATACATATATAGATTTTTTTTTAATATCTAGGAGTTGATACATTGCACAAGTTCAAATTATAATATATCTATTTCAACATTTATATTTATATTTTATATCTATTTAAGCATTTTTCAAAAAACACAGTTAATGACAGTTTGCCGAATATATCAGTAAAGTAATAGTAAAAATAGGAAAGTTTATTTTGATAAAATCTTTATATTAATTACCCTGTCGGTTTTGTTTCAGGTTTAAGTTATGAAGCTGAATGGAGTTATGAAGGTAAATAATGTTTATATTATTAAGTATAACAATACTTTTTCGCTTTTTCGTACAGTTATAGTTTAGTATTCGTTTTCGGCAATATTTCCCAGATGAATAATATCAGTGCTAGATTATAATATCTACCCAGAATTTATCCACAGGCCTTGGTCTCTTTAAAACTAGATAGACGGATAGCCTAGATTAGCAGCTAATTGGAAAATTGGACCTAGCCAGACATGTTTAATCATTCAGAAGCATTAATAGACATATGTAGCAGACATTTCATATAGCATATAGCCCAAATTAAGTGCTTTGTTCATCATTGTGATTTAATAATGTATGTCATAAATATTGCTTAATTTCTGGTGCATATAAAATTTTGTAAAATAGGTAATTAATATAATACGGGAGATAAAATTATGACTAAAACTACCTTTAACATGCTTTTAGTAAGTCAGTAAAAATCAAAAGCATACCGTTTTTGGAAAATTTGCTAAAAAAATTCCGCAATGGAAAAACAATCCCTTTAGTTTCCGAATTTTAGTGATCTCATCTTTTTTGAAACGATTTTTTTTCTACTCCACAGCACGACCTAGGTTTGAAACTCACGGTTTTTGGCCACCACACACAAATGGAAGGTTAAAGACAATTTGTTTTAACAGGCGAGTATCAATGGCCCGGAGTGTGCAGCTCTGGCACCCAGCAGTCGCCCATTGACATCTCGACGCGGGACGCGGTGGTAGACCGGCACCAAACTCACATCCGGGGTCCTTTGGTCTTCCGGGGCTATCAGCAGGTCACGACCACGGCACTCAACAATGGACATACCTGTGAGTTTATATTAATTTACTAGGTGTTAAATATGTTAAATATAGCTGCAGATGCTAAAGCATTCCATAACAGAATGTCACTTACGAACGCTTAATGTACTTCTAATGTCTGTAAAAAAAAACTGTTCATATTTCGTGGCTCATCGGTTTATAGCTAGGCTATCTATAGGCTTAATAGTAATCAATCAGCTCCCTAGTATTCTCAGAAAAATCAACAGAATAGATAATTGTGGATCTATGTACTCACAATTAGTCAAACCTTATGACCTTACTGCGAGGATTCGTCAAATTGGTTTTACCAATTGTTTATATTTTTAATATTTTTGCCCGTAGTAAAATGGTCTGCAGTTCCCGGAACACCAGCCCCTGTATTGTCTGGCGGTCCCCTTAGAGGGAATTACACCTTTCTCCAGTTTCATCTTCATTGGCTATCTGAACACGCTATCGATGGTTTCAAGTGAGTAATAGTAAGATATTTCTTTTATTATGAACTGACCGGTGATTGACCCTAGTCATACCTGATGGAAAGTGAAGGTAGAACTTAAGAAAGAGCTCAGCAGTTCAGAAACAGCCTATTTACTCATTAAAGAGACCGAGGTAAGATTTGTCACGGAATACAGATGGATCATATAAATTGATTAATATCAATGAAATGAGTTACTTTTTTGTGGTTGTGGTACCGTTATAAGCTTTTTTCTATCTCGAAGGCTCCGTTTACGTCTTACGGTGAGACATTAGTTGGCAGCCAATTACATGAATAGAGCGTTCACATTCCGGCAGACCCTTACACGGATGACGAGTCCAATGTAATAATTTGACTGTAACCCTAATGAAAATTCCTCCGCCAATTGAAAAAGAAAGGTCGTTCTAACAACACTTCTGATATTCTTCATAGGTATCCCTTGGAGATCCACATGGTACATCTCAAGACTGGGCTAAAGTTAGAGGAAGCTCTGGCGCGCCCTGATGGAATCACTGTTGTAGGGATGCTTTGCGTGGTAAGTGATATTATTCTAAACTTGCGTCGTAAGTGGGGTTATTCTACTTACTTATTTAAAGAATAAATACATTTAAAGTGTATATGTATATTTATAAAACTGGCTGAAACTGATTTTAGGTATCCAATATGTATTATATGTCATATTAGGTATAAGGCAACCTATCAATTATATATATATTACATTTTCTTTGTTTCCTGTTCTGTTTCTGTACTACATATTACTTAATTCTTGACACGCATAGTTACATTTTAAGAAGATAATATGTTCTTAATTTTCGTTTGTGTAGACTTACTGAATATAGAGAACGAAGTTTATTCTTGCTTGCTAAAAAACACTTTAAGCAGAGTAAGGGCTGTGTCCGGGCCGGAGCTTCCGGCGCTTCCTGTTCTATGACATGACAGGTGATCACGTGATGCTTTCCATAGAAAACGAAGCGCCGGAAGCTCCGGCCCGGACACGGCCCGGTCTAACGTGAGTCATCCTTAAAACATAATAAAATGAGATTATTTTACAGTTGAAGAGTGGGGCAGCGGCGGAACATGCTCTTGCTCAAATTGTCCCTTCTCTACCTGAACTGACCTACCGTATGGATCCTAACAACCAAACCATGGCTGAAATCATCGATTTGTCGTAAGTATCTTTCCTATTGTCGCAGCAGTGGTGTAACTAGGGGGGGCAATGGGGGCAAGTGCCCCGGGCGCCATCCAAGGGGGGGCGCCAAAATGGGCAAAAGGCAGCAGCAGGGAAACTTTTTTCAGTCGCCAGGGGGCGCAAATTTGGTTACTGCCCCGTGCGCCATATCCTCTAGCTACGCCCCTGTGTCGCAGTGTTATTTACCTCAAGGTTTAGAAAAACCCTCTCAAGTACAAGATGAATGGGCCGTGTCTAAAACTTCCTATCTTTCTCAAATTACTCTCCGAGTGGCCTTTCGTTTTGCCATTGTTTTACCCATTAGTGACGGCAGAGCATTGTTTTTAAAACATTGTAAACATCCCAAAACGTTTTAATATGAGTCAACGTTGCTGTATAATTTTGATAAATACTTATGTCTAAAATAACACACCTCATTGAACTTTTTAATGCATATTAATTTAGTTTTACAAGATTCTTACAATTATTTTTAGTCAATTTTCATCATTCCTCTAATTTTGACTATTAATTATATTAATTCAGTATTAAACACCTACTTCTCTTTGTATTTTTTGTAAAAAAAACTATATTGCCGAAAACTATTCCACACGGAAATATTGCAAAACTACTTTATTCTCCTTATGAATATTTGAATAATTTGTAGCCGCCTCCTGAGCCCGGACCCACAGTCGTTCTACACGTACCACGGCTCTCTGACCACGCCCCAGTGCCAGGAATCTGTCACCTGGATTGTAATGGACAAGCCGCTAGTAATCTCTGATAATCAGGTACGACAGCTATTTCTAAAGCATAATCTTCCTTAAAAAAATATATATTCACAACTGAGTTGTGTCAAAATATTAGCATATTGTTAACAGTTTTGAATGATTCACGGTTAGTTTGACTAGACTTAAATTGACCGGGTTATGGACCGTGAATACGTTTTGTATTGTTTTCGAGCTAACGGTATTTCGATAACATGTATCTTGTTCACGGGTAACTGAAGATAGCGGGTGGGTGTCAAAGTGTCTTCAGTTACCCGTGAACAAGATGCGTGTACTTTACTGCGTCGAAATACCTGGAGTTCGAAAAAAATATATTATTAGGACATCACACAAACCACATTTGTATTGTAAGGACAATACAAAATGTAATCACGATGGGATATGTCCCGGTCGATATAAGTCTAGCATATTGTTGTTCCACGTTAATATTGCCAGCTATATTTTCTATTTTCTTTTCTAATTCTGAAATACTTAGTGATTTTCTTTTTTTTAATATTATCAACTGTTAAACTATTTTATTTTTTAGTTTTAAACCACGTTTATTACTATGAATAGATTGGATAGAAATACATTACACAGATTTTTTTTATTTGCAATATGGCCATGAACACTCCTTCAAAATTCGACCATTAAATAAAATAACCCTGCATTGTGAACTATTCAAAAGACTACCTATATGTACCAACAGAAGTCATAATCCCGTGGGCGTGCAAAATCGTTCTTGATGGGCTAATCTGTTTCCTTCAATCTAATAACCAATTCCAGCTCGCGTTGGATTTTAACGGTTTACAAGCGCGGTATAATTTACGTTTACTGATAAGTAATAAAGGATGACTCACGATAGACCGGCCCGAGCCCGGGCCGAGGCGTCCGTCACGTCATTTTCTATGACGGCTGATTGGTGATCACGTGGTGCTTTCCATTGAAAACGAAGCGCCAGAAGCTCCGGCCCGGTCTAGCATTTTACAATAATTTGGTAGAAATTATCACTATTAATATAAATCAACACTGAAAACAATAATTTGCTGATTGCTGAACTCATTGAGTAACAAAGTATAAAGAAAATGTACCATGGTTTCGCAATAAAGAATTCTATTCTATTCTAAATTTTGATCAATATCCTAAACCCGATATTGTTGCTGTAAACTAACCTGTCTGACCGCCCGCGCAGCATGGTTTCCCCTATCACTAAGTCCGTCACTTTCGCACTCACATACTTGTTAGAACGTGACAGGCATGGTGATAAGCGTACCGTGCTACGACTCCTGTTAGCAGGTAATAGCAGAATATTTTATTACTGTTATGCAAACATTTATTTCAGTGTACCTGATCACCAAAACTAGAATAACTTGCCCATAAATCACACCTAATAAATGTAATCCTCAATAAACTATAAGAGCATATATTCCGATGTTGTGGTGTAATTTCTGATTGTTTCCATCGAGTAAACTTTATTCATTTATGCTCTATTAATTGCCTTACGCATTAACCTACGCCTGTATTATTATCATGTCAATCACTTCAATTATAAATTAGTATTTATTTATATTACAACCTTTACTTTCGGACAGTCTCAGCGCGTATTAAATGCCCATACTTACATGTCCTATATGCATAATTATAATACTGTGACGACAACTAAATAGGCACCTACTTCTGATATAAGCTTGATAACTGGAAATATCGAAAAAATTTATTATCTTTAAAACCAGTTTCTACGTCCCTTGGCGTATCTCAGTAATTAATCAGTATTTCGGTAGGTATTATAGCAAAATATCATCTATTTGTTGTCAATTATAATATTAGCTTTTGTCTACTCTTACTCTCTCCTTCGCATTCTCAGATCTGGAAAACGTATTGCTACGATTTAGTTTTCATTCCAAGATGACTCAAAAAGCATCCAAAACTTTCAAAAACAGTACCTATCATGTAAGTTAAAGGTGACGTTCGCATGGCAACTGCAGCTGAATTACTGGTGTTACCGACGCTTTAACACTACCACAACAGTAACGCAGCTGCAGTTGATAATGTCACCTTATCGCTCTCATTGTACATAAATCTGCTAAGTTTTATTTAAACCAACACTATCGGCACCAAATCTAAATTCTTCATCTCCTTCCAGTACAAACTCTTCAGCAAGATTGATATCGGCGGGAACACGTTTAACTACCGCAGCCTACACCCCGCTAACCGCATCGTCTACCGCTCCATGGCCTCCTGCGCTTCCATCGCCTCTCCAACCTTCATTGGTTTTCTTCTGTCCATCATCATGTGCGCCAAGTCCATCATGGCGACCACACTGATCAAAGGCGTCTGTATCATTACAAATATGAAGAGGAGACTTTTTGGATTTAGCATTAAGGAGTGCAGTAAGCTTGGCTGATTTGATGTCTTCAACGTCTTTTCGATTGATTGAATAGCTCCTTAGTTATTATTCTTGCTTCCTTATTCACTTCTTTATTGACCGTCGTTTTTTTGGTCAAGGGAATGTGTAATAATATGAAGAAGATAATGTTAAAATTAACTACAGACTTACAGAGTACCTACAGTAAGTTCGTGTGATATGACTTTAGGTAGACTGTGTGTTTGTTTGAAGTGTGTGGTTCCCTTCTTTATTGACCGTAGGTATTCTGGTCAGGACGATGCGTATAAATACGATTGTGTCGAAGAAGCGTTTTTATAATCGATAGGTAATTATAATGAGTTACTTATCTATTGTCGTTGCTTTGTTATGTCATGAACTTAGAAAACTTAATAAATGTGTAACATATAGTTTGTCAAAGGACTGTCTCATTTCAAACATAGACAGAGAGAATCATACTAACTTTGTCTTACACTAGTACAGCACCCAAAAGAAAGGGATGAGTATAATTTTTTTGTTCTTATTTACTGACAATTTGGTTTAACCAACTATAAACGTTCATATACTCAATACAGTAATGTTTAAGTAGTATAATGTAGACTACTATGCAGAAATGTTTATAATAAATGCCTTATAATGTCAGCTAAAAACACTTAAAGAACATATAAGTAATTTTTTTTTGTATTATATCATTTCAGCCATTCAGCAATCTTAAACTAATCCAAAGTCTTTATAACTATCCTAAGTATTGTAAATATACGATTAGTAATAAAGATTAATAATTTGCATGACGTCATATAAGAGCTTAGTAAAAATAATTTATGACAATATGACCAACCAATATCGTCAGATCATCCGGTCATAAAATAATCATGATACGAGTGATTAAGTTTGTAACTAACTGTTTTATAGGCTCGACAGGCAATTGAAGAATGAAGGAAGTCTAATGAAACTGAATGAAAATTATTTATTTATTTATTCGTATGGCATATACAGAGTCGCTAATTATTAATTACAATATGATATCTAAATTCTTCACCCATTGGGCAGCGTGTGCATTAGGTGAGTAAAGATCTAGGGCCTCTTCGATAAATTTCCGTGTCGGAATGAAATGAAAATTATAATATGGTTTGAAATGATGTGTCCCGCCGTTTCTTGCCGGTCCCATATTGGGATACCCTCCTGCAATTTAGGAGGAAATTGAATCTTCTCGAGTCAGAGGTGTAGCCGGCGTAGCTTTATCGCGTATATCTTTACTTGGAAAATAGATGTATTTTATAACAAGCCTTATGAACCGATTTTACATGTACAACCAGCCTTACAGTTTATAGTTTAGTTCATTATTTTTGTATGTGGATAGATAGATATTTTTGCACATTATAGCTTTTCTTCAGTCACCCGTTGACCACGAACGCTGTATAGGGTTCAAAACGTCGGGATGTATTATAAATTCAATAATACGCGATATAATCCGTTTTCATAGTTTTATTTAATTTATAAATTAATTTTACTACATGCCTACTGTACCTAATGACAGCATGTAAGCTATATAATAAAGACCATTAAGGATAGTTGTTAAACATATTATTGAGGTAATAGTTAATAGCTTTGTTTTGAATTTAATTTCACCGAAATTCCGTTTTACAGATTAAGATATTTTTTATTATATCCGTATTGACATCTAAATTGCACGTGATGTGCGTATGTATCATGACATTATATTACCTATATGGAAGATTAAAATTTAAGCTGCATTATTATATGCCTAATCAATAATTGAGATGCAATCTACATCTCAACATTTCTGGAGATAAAAATAATCTAAATATTATTTATATCGAGTTGTTAACATACTTTATGAATAATTGTTAGGTAAATTAGTTATCGTCTTGGCTGTGACTCCATATACTATATTTATATATTATTTAATTTATATTTAATGCTGGATTGTCTGGATTTAGTCAAATTGTAAGTTGAGCAATTCAAATAGGCAAGTAGAAATCTCATACCACTTTGATCTTAGAAGTCATAAGGCCAATTTTAGAACTGGTACAGGCACTAAAAGTTTTTTAAGAATTTGAATTTGAATTGCTCAATAAGTAAGAATATTCGTAATGCGGTAAAAGTTAACTATTGTTAGCGACTTGATTTGTTTATAATATAAGGTTGCATTCTACATTTTGCTTGATTTTAATTATATATAAAGAAGATAAAATTGAGTTTTTTAGGAATGATTGAAAACTAATAAATGGCAAATAGTGCCATAAAATAATATGACAACAGATAACTTAAGGTGTTTCATGTCAGCAACCCAGTAAGATACATTTTAACGATACGACCTATTTCAGTTTATAATTTATATATTTCATAAAATAATTCGATTGGTTCCCTAGTTGGATACATTTTAAGTTAATATTGTTTAAGATTATCTAAGTTTGAACATATTTTTATCTTGTTCTATCGATGTTTGCAGGAATTAGCAAAAATGTTTAGTACAATATTTTATTAATAAGTATATGTTTTGTTCTAGCATATTAAGGTAACCAGTCAATAAATAAGTATATATGAACATATGAAGTACTTTGTTTTGGTTTTTACTACCCTATGACGAAAGAACTAACCTAGTTTCCTATCCTAAACGCAATAGTAGATTGTTAACCAAGGGTTAAAAAGTGAACCATATCACCCGAGATATTACCCTAATAGTTCGAGGGTGAGATGGTTACTTTTACCCGAGTTAAACACTACTTTTCATTTCGACTATGAGAAAAGTCACTCCACAAGAAAATATTTTAACGGTTAAGAGAATTAGGACTAGAATTGGCGCCATTTACATTTTGATCGAAAAACAAAACCATAGACAATCCGATCTTAAATTGGAATGTGTCTGAAACGGCCTAAATGTATACGATACGCGCCTTAAAAAAAGTGAAACTGAATGAATGAATGTAATGTAATGATAATAATATTTTAAATATTGTTACTTAAGTATAAATTTAACAATCAAATATTTATACGTTTTATAGTTTTTTAAACATTCATCGTCATTTATATTAACAAATATTTACGTTTATTTCATACATTTAAATATTAAATACAAGTAGGTATGTAGTATATTTTTTTAAATAATGCAATGCAATTGACATTTAATTTCGATAATACTTGGTCTCAAAATGCGGAAGCCAATATGAGAGCTTTTAACTGAATAATATGGAACATATGGCTGTTAGCCGTTGCTCAAAGAACGCATTAAAAAAATACTTGCCACTCTAGAGTGGGAAATGCAACTTTCCACCTGGCTATCAGTCTATGAAAGGTGAACTTTCCGAATAGATATACACGAATATGCAAATATTCTAATAACCCTGAAGAAAACATAAAACGTAAAAAGTAGGTAAATAATTTTATGTAGTTTAACATTAAAACAACAATAAAATTTAAAACTATTTAGGTTGCATTGCAGTCGTATAAGCATTGTAAGTCGACATTATTTTACCATAATTGCAATAGTTAACGGTGACACATTAAACCTACTCAGGTAGCGAAATGACGTCAAATGACGTCAGCGACGTCGTAATGACATAATAATGCCGTCATTATGACGTCGCTGACGTCATTTTACGTCATTTTGCTACCTGGGTAAATACTAATTTCAATAACATTTAGATGATTTAGGTACATATGATATGCCTACACTATATTCCTGTTCCCGGAAATATTGCCAACGGGTCGGCAATATTTCCTGAAGTACAGAATACCACCTGCTTGCTGTCCACTTTTTTTTTATTTTTACTTTTTTTTATAAAACGTAAGTGTAATAAAATACATGGATTTCGATTGTCAAATTGGTTCGCAGTCCACCCGGCTTGATTCTATGTACTGGCAAAAGATACTTACTTAATTTTTAGGGTTCCGTACCCAAAGGACCCTATTACTAAGACTCCGCTGTCCGTCTGTGTGTCACCAGGTTGTATCTCATGAACCGTGATAGCTAGACAGTTGAAATTTTCACAGATGATGTATTTATGTTGCCGCTATAGCTGTTGCTGTTATAACAACAAATACTAAAAAGTACGGAACCCTCGGTGCGCGAGTACGACTCGCACTTGGCCGGTTTTTTATAATAATAAATGCCACTACCGTTTTGATATTGTGCCCGTGTATGTCTTGTACTAAAATCGCAACGACAAAATGACAGGGGTTGTTCCTAACGTGGAGACATACTTTTCTGATATAGACACAGAAGTGGAAGAATATTAAATGTCTTAAATACAGGTCTGCAACTCTCCAAAAACCACGCGGTATCTAACGCCCTTATATGTACATCTTTTTCAAGCATACGGCCCGCCTGATGGTAAGCAGTTACGCCTGCAACACCAGAGATATTACACGCGCGTGACGCGCGTTGCCGACCCTTTAATAACCTGTACACTCCTTTTTTGAAGAACCCCATACTGTAGCCCCTCGGGAAAACCTCGGCAGGGAGCTCATTCCACAGCCGAAGCGTCCGTCTTTTACATCGCTTTTGAATTCTAATTGCCCGGTCGGAGTCAACGGAATTCCCCCATAACAGTAATCCATAGTTCGAGACTGAGAAGACGTAACCGTGATATGCTATTATTTGTAGCTTTTCTGTCCGAACGAAATGAACGCGAGTGAATGAGAGAGGTATGGCGAATGATGTTGATGATGTTGCTGTTCTGTCCCGAAAGCAAGAAAACAAAGTGCTTTGCCACATATGACGCTACCACTAACGGTACCATCAGAAGTTCTCTGTCACATGTGACCCTAAGGTATTACAGCTGCAGGAAGTGCGACCTAGAGTCTATATCCAGCACAATGATCTAGATTGTACCGATTTAATGTAGTCATTATCTCGTTGACTGCCTATATCTATGTCATAATAATGTTTTAAGGATAACACGTTTGCTTTAATATAAAGAATAATATTAATATAATGAGGATATCATGTATAAGTTTGAGTTACTCTATGGTTTACCAAAAAGGCTATTGCTGCACTCTGGAGGCAGAACATTGCAGTAATACCCCCTAGAGTATTCTTTGCCCCCTATTCATGGCGCTTACGCATCGTGAGATTCACGCTCGGCTTCTATGATTTGATATCAAAACAACATCATCACTCATCAACTCATGGCGCAAAATACTGGACCTCTGTGCCGGTTCTATACGTCAGTAATATTTCAATGACTGAAGTTACAGCATAACCACCTGTACTGTGCCTTAGGCCATTCGTGACTTCCCTGATCCTAGGACACTACCCAGGTAGCAGTGACGTCAGAGACGTCATAATGACGTCACTTACACGTCATACTGACGTAACGGACGTCACAATGACGTATAAATGCCACCTGGGTAACCACTCTATCCAGTCCCAGGTAGCATTTAGACGTATAAATGACGTCATTATGAGGTCACTTGTACGTCGCTGACGTCACTTTGCTACTTGGGGTGTACCTTACAGGAAGCCTACGATCTATATGCAGCACAATGATACAGATTGAACTGGCATTATCCAATTGAGAGGTGATACGACGTGTTGCCACAGATTAATAAATAGTTACTACGTAACAGATACATCATTCCCATACAAAAGCGAAAATACCTACGCTATAATAGCCTACAAAATCTTAATAATAATACCTGCTGCTCAGGACGAGAAGAAATGTACCATAAGTACGCGAACAAAGAGTCGAGACTGCCTTGCTCGCCGTGCGAGTCACGTGCCAACGCGTCATCGTAAGAATGCGCTAGGGTTGTACTGTTACTTATGCTATTATTGTAATAAAACAAATGTTGCGAATCAACCATATTTTTTATTAGTCAATCAAATATTTAAAAACAACAATTATATTACCTGACTCAAAAAACTCCTTCATTTACGATTTACCTACTTATGTTCAAAGAAATAAATGGTGACAAAATTCATAAAGATAGATTTAAAATACTACTCGGTAAATACGACAAATTTTCCTTTGTTTTTTGACTTTTACACCCATCTACTGCACAATAATTTTGTGGTTTCGGCATTTCGAAGCATAGGCGCGGGAAACGCGCGGGCGAGCGCTCAGGCGGGCGTTCGGCGGCCCTCTATCGGTTGAATCGTCGACGATACGCCGAGCGGTAGGCATATAGCGCGTGGCCTTGAGCGAGTGAAGGAGGCCTGGTGTTGCCGGGGGACACGGTTCTAACGAGGTAATAGATTTAAGGTCAATACACACATCAAGAAGAATCAAGAATCAAATGTTTTATTCGTGATAAACTTAAAACTAAAATTACATACAGAAGTATAACTAAAACAATAAGAATTTATAAAATAGGTAGGAGTTAGTTTACCACGAAAATGGTCTCGCCTCAGCATAATGCTGACCCGAAAGTCAGCGCTGATCTTCCGGCGAGACCATTTTGGGCCACGATCGCAGCCGTACGTCACGGCCCAACCATAAACTAACCGCAGCCTGACAGAACTATTATATAATCTGTGTTGACATGCAATAAACTCAACGGGTTTTCTAAAGTAACTCAAGCATTTTCTCCCAAAACCACAAATTTTACGGAGTGCAACTGTAGCCTTACCACGACGAGCGTGACATTGACGTATTTGCTAACGTCTTCGTAACTTACTTTCTATACATCTCGCTCGCACTAATATGGCAGTAAGAGCGTGATGCGTAAGTTACGCACACGCTAGCGTAATATCAGTGTCTAACTGACAATAAGTCAGTGCCAAGCCAAGTAGTAACAATACTGGTCAAAAATACTCAGCTTTATGTCTAATAAAACCGTTTAATAACATTACTCATTCGTTACATTCTGGCTGTATCTTTGTCACCCTTTCACAGGTAAACAACTGAACCGATTTTATAATACTTGTATTATAAAATTCATCATAATTGTTATGTAAAATGATCTAAAGTCAGTGTTTTTCCAGTAATTCGATGTTCTTTGATTGGTATGCCTGGCATTTCCGATTATAACATATTTATTTTATCAGGGTTACGTTGTCAACTAGGAAACCCTTAAGGATGACCCATGCTAGAACGGTCCGGGCCGAGGCGCCCGACACATCATGGACCACATGTTGAGCACAATGATATTTTTTTATAACATTTAAAACTTTCGCGGTTTGAACACATATTAAATCACATTTCGTGGGGTAGTCACACAAATCTCTGTTTTGACATTTTGCTGGGACGTCAGTTAGCCGCGACCACGACCAGTGAAACCTGTGTCGAAACGTCGGTAAATAAAGGTAACAAAATAAATTCGCGATAGACCCGTTTCTAAATTTGATTTGATATTTTTTTTGTCTCGTAGAAAAAGTATTGTATACAATAGTGTGATAAGCTTTTCAATCTCGTACCTTACTTAAGCAACTCAGCAAGCTTCGTTGCTTAAACACGGTACTCTACTGAAAAGCTCTTTATAATATCACGATTGTATAAATAAAATACTATTAACTGCAGATAGGTTAAAGGCGTTCCAAAATTGAAGCTCTTATTATGTACAAATTGTACAAGTTGCGTTTAGTCGCGCCTGGGCAAGCGAGAAATGTGCATGCTAACGAGCTCCCTCACACCGAAAGAGAAAGGGAAAACCTTATGTTTAACAACAAGTATCGTGGTAGAATGCTCGCGATCCCAGGACGCCCCCCCCCCCCCCCACCCCAAACGGCATATTGTGGGAAACGCCGGCACAGGGCGGACACGATATACACATAAAAAATCATTTGCGTTTATATCTGTGAACGGCACGTCTGTACACGCGTCATGCGTCATAGTGTGAGTAAGTTGCTTAAAAATAGTACTGAGCGGCCGGCAAACGGCCGTCAATCTGCTGTCGCGGGGCGAGGTAATTCGAGTCAGGGTGGGGCGGTGCGTGGCCGTTCGCCGTTCTGTATGATAATACTATTACTTATTATGTGACGCCGGTGTGGGTTTAGTGGGTAGGCTCCTCACCCTAGACAGTTGAAATATTCACAGATGATTTATTTCTGTTACCGCTATAACAACAAATACTAAAAACAGAATAAAATAAATATTTAAGTGGGGCTCCCATGCAACAAACGTGATTTTTTTGCCGTTTTTTGCGTAATGGTACGGGAACCCTTTCGCGAGTCCGACTCGCACTTGGCCGGTTTTTTGATTTATTTTATTAAAGTCAAAGTCAAGACAATGACTTGTCCTGCCTGCTCTACCTTGTTACGTTACGTTACGGTTATAAAGACGTTTTTGTATATCTTGTATGTAAATAAATAGTTATAAATAATTTTTCAACACACTTGCTCAAAACGACGTTTTTATTCCACCGATTTTTGGCTCATAATCCTAGATATTAAACACGCGTGCTCTTTCAGTGTATTTTTCCACTCGTGCTTTTTCATTATATTATCGGACTGAGTTAAGAAGCTAACTGATTGCTAATAATATGCATGGAAAGGGAGCCTTCTTTAATTGGTCGGACTGGCGGGCACGGGCGCGCCCGACCGCCTGCGCAGTGCGCGGCCGGGGCGAGCGAGGGCCGGCCGGCAGTACGAGTATGACAGATGAGATGAAACACACAATACTAACTGTTTTAACTATTAAAATTAGATTAATATGAAAGTTTCTTTTTTTCTCGCAAGTGTGTTGAAAAACGTCGTATGAAACGCGTGTGCATTGGTCATTACACACATCGGCTTTCTTATTGCGCGCTCGCTTACAGCTCGCGCGCACAATATCGCCTCGTGTGTAATGACCAACTTAGCACACTTGTATCATAATGTACTATTATAAGGAGTCCAATTGGATTGGAGTTGTAGCCCGAGGGATAGGAGATCACGGTCAGGTGACCGGCAGGGAAGCCAGTCGTGCGTCACTGTAGCCGGACAAACACGATTATCTTATAAAACTAACTGCACAGGCGCTGAAACTGAATAAAAAAATAATTTATAGGTATATAGTTTGTCAAAGGACTGTCTCATTTCAAACATAGACAGAGAGAATCATACACTATCTTTGTCTTACACTAGTACTAGCACCCAAAAGAAATGAGTATAATTTTCCTGGTTGTTACTGACTGACAAATTGGTTTGACCAACTATACCAACAGATGATTTCTGGGTCGTTAATGTTAATTGTTAAAATAATTATTGTTTATCACCAATAATGATGATTATTTTTATTGCATGAAGAGCCGACCCCAAATGATATGGGAAAAGGCTAGGCGAAGAAGAAGAATGATGATGATTATTTTTCAGAGGACAAGTAGAAAAAATCATTTTTGGTCACCCTACTCAATGTGACGTCTTGTCGCTTTACATAAAGCGTTTATTTAATCGTATGGCGTATATACATAAACATTCTTTATAAAATTGGATAATAGTCTGAATAAGATAATTATAAGTCCACATTCAGGGTCCCGAGCCACGAGATTACGTCAGGTGATTAAATAAAAACATAAAGCGTATGTTAAAAGTCATAGTGTAACCATGATTACTTGGTATAAAATTAATATTATTTTACGTTTTTTTTTTTTCATATTTTTGACCCATGGTTCAAAAGTTAGAGGGCCCACTTTTTTTTCGGAGTGATTATTTCCGAAAATATTGACTGTATCAAAAAATGGTTGTTGGAGACCATTATTTGTTTTTAAAAGACCTATCCTACGATAACCCCACACCATTGGGTTAAAGCGAAAATTTAAAAAAAAAAAATTGTGTGGGAGTGGGAGGTACCCTAAACTTTTTTTTAGTTTTTATTTAACCGATCTGTCGCCATACATGATTTATGTATCCATGCCAAATGGCAACCGTATTGTGATCTAAAAAAGCGCTACGATTTTTCAAAAACTTCTGGCTGAACCTACACTTGCTAGCTATTCAACTCCATCAAAATTACGTTAAATGTGTGTATTTAGATATCACAGGACATAATATCGAATCACACTGGATGTTTATAACTTAATTGATCTGTATACAAACAACGGGCATCAGTTAAATTCTCTATTTAATGGCTATTGAAAATCAGTTCACGCATCACCGTGACAGAAGCAGGATTGTAGTGAGTGACTGACAAATTGAAAGAAATTAATACTACGTTTAGCAATGTTTTGGTTTTATATCTTCAGCTTAGCTATAAGTAAGTTTATTTATTTTATTTATTTATTTAAACTTTATTGCACGATATAAAATTGTACAAAAGGCGGACTTAATGCCTTAAGGCATTCTCTACCAGTCAACCATTGGTTCAAACAGAAACGTGTAGTTAGTGCAGGATTGTATAAAGCGAGAGGAAATATGAAACACAAATCAAATTATTCTAAATAATATATATTTTGTTTATACACTTACACATATAAGAATAATAACAATATATACCTACATATATACAAACATGCATACATACATACATATATAAATAAATATTGTATTATGTACCCAAGTATACAAGTAACATGCGGATCATTTATTTTTAAGCGAGTTAGAGAGGTGCTTACGTAACTTTCTTTACATAGATATCATAGTTGATATACATATAGGTATGATGTCTGTACAATGCACATAATTACATATTCGTACATGTTTTGTTTATTTATTTAATCGTATGGCATATATACATTGAGGGCAATCAGTGTAGCTTTGAGGTTGCCAAGCCAAGCAACCAACTCAGGTGTCACGGTGCTCAGATCCTCAGCAGGCCCAGGGTATGATCGAGTGGAGTGGGAGTACATGTTTTGTGATTGTCGCGAATAATATGTAACGAGGGGGTAAGTGAATCACGACAGCCGCAGGCGGGAGTAAATCAAGTGTTAAATTTGCAATATTCTTACACCGGAGCTACACACAATGTTTTTCATTGCACTTGCGAAGAAAAAACTAAATTTTGCAACCCATTTGCTACCCATCATTATGCAACAAGAAAATGTCAAAATGTTTTAAAGCTTAGTGGACCATGTTTGTCGTAGGTATAGAAGTAGTTATATGTGGTATTTTCTATAAAAAGGGACCTTATTGTCGATGGCGCTTACGCCATTATAAACGATGCTCCGATATAAATACAAGCCACGCGACGCTGTGCGGCGTAAGCGCCATCGACAATAAGGTCCCTTTTCATAGAAAATGTCCCATATATCCTCATAGAAGGAGGCCCATGCTAAGGTTTGGACTGATATCATAAAGTGATGATGTGAAATTGATTATCTAATTATATTAGGTGGCATTTTGGAATCCAGATACATTATTATTGTAGGAGTGTTTCTTTTATCCGGATATCAGTGGCGTAATACGTACGCGCGGGTTAAGGCACGTTAATAATACAATATTTTTTTACTTAGTCCAATCGATAACACCTGTTGTTTTTATGTGTTTTTTTAGGGTTCCGTACCTAAAGGGTAAAAACGGGACCCTATTACTAAGACTTCGCTGTCTGTCTGTCTGTGTCTTCTGTGACCAGGCTGTATCTCATGAACCGTGATAGCTAGACACAGACTGTTGAAATTTTCATAGATGATGTATTTCTGTTGCCGCTATAACATCAAATACTAAAAACATAATAAAATAAATATTGAAGTGGGGTCCCACACGACAAACGCGACTTTTTTGCCGTTTTTTGCGTAATGGTACAGAACCCTTCGTGCGCGAGTCCGACTCGCACTTGGCCGGTTTTTACGGTACGGAAAAGGGTAAAAACGGGACCCTATTACTAAGACTCCGCTGTCCGTATGTCCGTCCGTCTGTCCGTCTGTCCGTCTGTCTGTCTGTCTGTCACCAGGCTGTATCTCATGAACCGTGATAGCTAGACAGTTGAAATTTTCACAGATGATGTATTTCTGTTGCCGCTATAACAACAAATACTAAAAACAGAATAATATAAATATTTAAATGGTGCTCCCATACAACAAACGTGATTTTTTTGCTGTTTTTTTCCGTAATGGTACGGTACCCTTCGTGCGCGAGTCCGACTCGCACTTGGCCGGTTTTTTCTATTTACTTCTTGCTGTCCCGGCTTCGACAAAAACGCTTTGAGCGAATTTGGAAAAAGAATAAATTACATATAATTGGGAAAACTAATTATTATCTTCAGAAATCGCCGTAACAGCGAAGACCTTCGGCAGCGCCCGAAACAGTATCCCCATGAACAGGCTCTACACCTCCACGACCGTCCGCAATTCACACGCACACCGTCCTGTCAAGTTGTCCATAGAACCCGAGCGAGTCCGGAACGAATGGCGGTATGACAGTAAGTACCTGTTCACCTCCATACATTTCCAGAAATCGCCGTAACAGCGAAGAGTTTCGGCAGCGATCGCGTCACAGTATTCCCATGAACATGTGCACCTCTACCGTCCGTAATTCTCACGCACATCGTCCTGTGATCCAGTCAAGTTGTCTATAGAGCCCGAGTGAGTACAGAATGAATGGCGGTACGATAGTAAGTAGATACTAATTTTATTTAGACCCGGGTATGTCCTCAAAATACGTCTAGCCAAAAGGGCAGCGAAATTTCATCTCGCTCGAATCTTGAGCAGACGAACTGGGTAAGTACTTTACCTTACAGAAAGCTACACCATAGTCGTAACACTGCTACTTACTCTGTAGTATGTAGTGTTGTGTTCCTGATCCTGAGTAAAGTTTCCATCAGTGCTCCCGAGGATGCACTGTGCCATGTGGGGCCTCCATTTGTCCTTTTTCCTATGAACACAGTGAATAGCTTGTAAGCTTCCAAAGATTCAGCAACGCCCAACGCGTTAAAGTGGTCTCGCAATTTTCTCATGCTTATGATTATTTGCCTCCAAAAGTAGGGTCTATCAATATATCAAATTATTTTATTCCGTCAGATGCAACGTACTGGCCAGGCCGCCTCTGCCGGGACGGAGTAGGAAAGCGCCAATCCCCCATCAACATCAGAACAGAGGTGGTGAAGCCTGACGCGGGCAAAGAGTTCATTAAATACGGGCCGCTACAGCTGCATGGGTACCAGAGCGTGCTAGTTTCTGGAGTCAACAATGGACGGACGAGTACGCAATTCAAAATTTTAGTAGTATCTCTAGCTACCAGCCCTTATTACCTATACAAAAAACTTTACTGAAATTGCAAAAGAAAATAATATGTAGGTATTCTAGGCAACTTCAGCCCCAATCATAGTTAAAACTGAGGCTTTTACATACTAATTAATTGATTTTCATAATCATCATCTTCCTAGCGTCTTCCGGCATTTTTGAAACGGCTAACTTGGGAATCTTGTGGTCCGCCCGGCAACAGAATCTCAAGAATTGTCTTTCTGTGTCTTAGAAATGTTTTTACCATTCCTTCTGGCCTTAAGAACCAAAAAGGGAAACTGGGCCTTATTTAGATCTTCGGCGCGGCTTTAGGTTTTCCACTATTTTTGCTTAATCTTGGCGTTAATATTTTCTACAGTCCAGTTCACAATGGAAGGCGATGAAGCCATGCACCCAACATTGACCGGAGGCCCGCTGCGGTACCTCTACAGACTCGAGCAACTGCACTTCCACTGGCTGTCTGAGCACGCCGTCAACGGATATAAGTAAGTCGAGTAGCAGTCAAACTAAGCTATTCTCCCAAAGGTAAAGGTGGCCAGGGGATACGGTATCTTCTGCTGGCTTTAACAGCACTTCTACTTGCTGTCCCAGCATACTGTCAACGAGTTCAAGCAAGTTAGTTCTGACGTCAGCTCTGACGAAGCTATCCACCCCCGACGGTGATCTGAAGCCCGCTGCGGTACCTGTACAGACTCGAGCAGCTTAATTTCCACGATAGAGAAGTCGCAGCGAAATAGTCCACATAAGTAATACCCCGGTGACAGTACATAGATGGCTAAATGGATCCCTTGAACTTTTGCACTTTGTACTCCAATACGACGTTAAATTGAAAGGATAACCGTAGGAGCTGGAGCTCTAAAGTACCTAGATCGTATAAATTAGACAATCATGATTTAGACACATTTCAACACGATAGTTTAATTATATTAGGTAAGAGGTCCAAGGACCGGTACAGACGGACTGCAACCCAACTGCAACTTGTATCCCAGGTAGCAGTGACGTCATCGACGTCATAATGACGTAATAATGACATAATTATGGCGTAATAATGACGTATGCTCGCCGACGTTGCAGTTTCCATACAAATTGCAGTTGAGTTGCAGTCTTGTCTGTATCGGCCCTAACTAGGATCATGTAGGATAGAAACTAGAAACATTTTAATTCTTCTCGAAATCATTATTATCTTTTTTTATACCACGTCGATGGCAAACAAGCATACGGCCCGATGGTAAGCAGTCACCGTAGCCTATGGACGCCTGCAACACCAGAGATATTACATGCGCGTTGCCGACCCTTTAAAAACTTGTACACTCCTTTTTTGAAGAAACCCATACTGTAGCCCCTCGGGAAAACCTCAGCAGGGAGCTCATTCCACAGCCGAAGCGTCCGCGGGAGGAAATTCCTCTTAAACCACAGTACGCGACCATTTAGGTGCTAGGGTGTGAGGATGAACACCCTGCCGACGGCGAGCGGTGCGGTGATAGAAAGCGGCCGTTGGCATCTATCTTCAGAGCACAGCCCATCATTATATTGCTTCCTCATCATTACATTCTTTTTAACACAGGAATCCTATGGAGATCCACTTTGTCCACATCCGGGCTGATCTATCTACAAGTGAGGCTTTGCGGAAGCGAGATGGCATTGCCATAATTGCTGTATTTGGAAATGTGAGTAAGCTTTGCCTTAATCGAATGTATTACCTACGCCCTACATCTAACAGTATGTTACATAAAAACTTTATAAAAAAAACCGACTTCAAAAAGGAAAAAAAATATATTATCCTATTTAAGTTTATGCCTTTGATGCCCATTTGATGGAGTACAACTGTAGCCTTACCACGACGAGTTTGACATTGACGTATTTGCTAACGTCTTCGTAACTTACTTTCTATACATCTCGCTCGCACTAATATGCCAGTAAGAGCGTGATGCATAAGTTACGCACACGCTAGCGAATATATCAGTGTCAAACTCTAACATATTCGCTATTGAAAAATATACTTTTTACAACAAAAAAACCGACTTCAAAAACGATAAAATAAAATATAACTCTTTTTTAAGAGGCCGTAGTCGATTTTGGAGCAAAAATTTAAAATTTCACCGACTAAATCTATCAATTTTACATTTTTGCGACTAAAATCGACACCGGCCTCTTAAGTTTATCCGTTACCAAATGATATGTTTGAAGTCGGTGCCAAGCCAAATATTAACAGTACCGGTCAATAATAATCAGCTTTATGTCTAAAAGCCCAACCCCTCAACCCTCAACCTCAGAACCGTCAAACACCAACCTCTGCCTTCACCTTCCACGCCTACCTCTAAGCTTTCAGTCTCGTTAGTCATTTCCACTTCCACTACTACCTACATTCAAAATTATAATACACCTACTTATGCAAGGGCAGTTCAAATTATGAAGAGCAACACGATTCTTAGCAGGGGCCCATTTCTCGAACGGTATATTAGTCTAATATTATTAGTGTATTGCCATGGAAATCCAGTGGCAGTTCGTGGACTAATAATATTAGTCTAATACCGTTCGAGAAATGGGATGGGATGGGATGGCTAGAAATATAACAGTGATTTTTTAAGAATTAAGGCAGCACCTTGTCTCTTGTGAAAAAAGTTTGTTTCCTAACCGAAAAAAAGTTACCTATTTACCCCATTTACATAAGAATACATGAACTGTTTGATAAACAGATAAAGTCCGAGATAGAGAACGATGAAACCTTCATGGCGAGCGAGATGATGGAGGAGGTGGTACGACAACTGCCGCAGCTGAACCAGTACGGGGACCGGCTCAGCGGGATCGTGATGAACATGTCGTAAGTTGACACATTACAGTAACTCATCTAGATACTTAAGCGGTTATTATAATGGATGGAGTTATACACGATAAAGCACCCGATTCTTTTAACACCGCGCTGTGGGGTTTAAAAAGACGGGCAATGTCATTGTCGCGTTATCCCGCCCATTTCTCAAAAGCTTGTAGATTGTAATACAAGCGGAAGTCCCTTTCTAACAAAAGCTGTCGAAAAGTGACATCCGCTTGTATTACAAGTTACAAGCTTTTGAGAAACGGGCCCCTGGTCGTAGGTACAATGATCGTGGGTTGAAACGCCGCCTCGTACTTAGAATTTATATGAAAATATGATGTTTAATGATGATACCTACTGACTTTGTTCTGTTCGTCGAAAAGTCGGTCCAAATTACTTTAGCCAGACTACAGTTACCTGCAATAACATCTCACACATGATGAGCGTGTGATAATGATAAATGTGTACCTACTTATTAAAAAGTACTTAAAATTGAACTTTCATACATATTTTCAGAAAGCTTCTAACGGCTAACCAGCAGTCTTACGTGACGTACTCCGGATCTCTGACGTCGCCGGAGTGCAACGAAGTTGTCACGTGGATCATACTGGACAACCCCGTCTTCATGACCTACGGACAGGTAGCGATGGTTTTTATAACCAGTGCCCGTTTCTCAAAAGCTTGTAACTTGTAATACAAGTGGAAGTCCCTTTCTAACAAAAGCTGTCAAGAAGTGACATCCGCTTGTATTACAAGTTACAAGCTTTTGAGAAACGGGCCCCAGAGGCGTAATAGGATGGCAAAGCGGGCAAAATGCCACGGGTAGGGTGCCAGTGCCAGTGTTATTTATACGTCATCATCCCACATCTGAAATATATCTCTATGATTGCTTGTATTATAAAATGGAGGTACCTCTTTAACTTTGCTCACCCGTTACCATCAAGATGTTGTCTCCTTGACTTCCTTGAATCCAAGTGGACGGGTCTGAACAACCGTCTCTTTAACTTCCGCTTAGTGTTGCCAGGTAAGTCATTAAACATTACCCATCACCCTTATATTAAATTCAGATATTTTTAGAATGTTGCCAAGTAAAATTCATATTTGCTTGCACTTTTTGATATAAGTAATTACTAAAAAATCATGACAGAAGTTTGACGTTTAAAATAACACTTGCGGTGGCAGCATGGTTGTATTTTCATTGCCTGTCACTATGGCTGTCACTTTCGCACTTACATACTTGTTAGAACGTGACAGGCATGGTGACAAGCGATAAAAATGCGACCGTGCTTAGCCCGCTGCACTGCGTGTGCTGTCAAAATCTCTGCACTTTTCTTGGTTTAACCCTATCACCTTCCTATTTTTCAGTACAAAGACTTCTCAGACCTGGCCAAGACCCGGTACAACTTCCGTCGCCTCCAAGCCTCCAACATCACGGTGTACCGACCGAGCACGAGGTTACCACAACCAGTGATCTTTGGCGTCTTCGCCAACATGTACAATTATGTTGCTAGCTTCTTCAAAAACATGAATAGGTAAGTGTTTGGTTTTAGGGTCCCTACACGTTTGTAGCTTTAGGTCTTCAAAATATTTAGAATTCAGTTTCACTCACTATTATTTTTAGTCGCTTTTGGCGACATGTTTCGGACTCTTCGGGAGTCCTTCCTCAGTCACGAGTGTCCGCTGCGGCTATACTCCGTGCACTGCCAACATGTCGCCAAAAGCGACTAAAAATAATAGTGAGTGAAACCGTAGTGCTTTAGGTGTTCATAACATTGACATTCACAATATTCACATTGCTTCAATTTACAGTCTGGCAAAAAAGAGTAGAAATTAAAAAGTAGTAACACTGTAGTGTCGTCCCGTTTTTCTTATATTGATTTGAAAGGGACGACACTACAGTGTTGCCACTTTTTAATTTCTAATCTTTTTTGCCAGACTGTACATCACTGCTCTTGTCGATAAAGTCCACAACCATGCATTACTATTGAGCTTTGCTCCCATTTTCACATTTGTTTTTAATGGGGTATTTTTCTTTCAGAATGATAAAAAACGAGCCAGTTAAAACGCAATATTAGCAAATTCATGTTGACGCACAGATTACTTATACTATTTTTCAAATAGTATAAATTATATGGAGATGACATCTATCAGCGTACCCTTCCTGTTTGAAAAATAATGGTTTTTTTTTTTAACTGTTGATCGTTATCTTTCGGAGGACATATTACATAGTAAAGTGACACAGCATCGGATTAAGTCTGATTCCAATATGGTTCAGTTCAAGAGGACAAAATCAAATTTTGCCGTAGAAAGCCCAGTTTAAAGTGCAATAATAAGTTTCTGTTTCGGAGGCCAGTCCGTTTTTCTCCTTCACTTCGCATGGTATTCTACATCCTTTTTAATAAGACCATGGGAGTTTGAAATAATTTGTACTTATTTATTTTTAAGTGAAATTGTTGTAAATAAATTCATATGGAAATGACATCTTCTTTTCCTTTATTCCAATGTTTGTTGTTGTTTCTTTATCTTCTAGGGAATTTAAGTAATATGGAGGATAAAAAACTAAACATAATTATCATTAAAATCGCATTTATTAAATATTTCTTCAAGTAAAATACATTTACAATGCCGACAGATGTCAAAGTAATTGGTCTTCACCATTTTAATTGTTCACTACCGTTCATAAAATTACAATACCTAAACAATATTGCAAATAAAATCAACCGGTGTTCAGTTCAGAGTTCTGCCTGTTTTGTACATATGCATCAAAAGTTATATAGACCATTTTCTTTGACATCTGTACATCGCTACGAACAATGCCTCCTCTACACTATCGGCGATGATCGTTGATAGTATCATCGTCTATCATCTGCAAGATCATCGTGCAAGCATCCACATGATCGCCTGTACAACGCAACCCGGCGATTCCCATTGATGCGTGCCCAAAAAACCGACAACTCACGGGTCGCAGGCGATCATTGCCGATGACTGGCGGGGACCGCCGAGTATGCCCTCTACACTATCGTGCCCGCCAGTCATCGCCGATAGTGTAGAGGAGCTATTACAGTAGTAATGTCAACTCCACACTCAACCTACAGCCGCTCGGAATATTCGGAAATCATTGCAATTTTAAACACTGCCAAGAAGCACTTCAAGCTATAATCACGTTTAGGATATGAAATTTCACTTTGCCCCTTCAAGCTAAACTTCGAAAAAATAACAGAGACCTGACCCATCGCAAACTAAACTAAAATTTTAAGATAATAGAGCTCGATTTACTATGCAGAGACACGACTTTGTAGACAGAAAAGATAGAAATTTGACAGCCAACAAACGATCTTACAGTTTAACAATAGGGAATATTACGCTAAACTCCACCACAATCTGAGGGTCTATCGCGAAACAAGAAAATCTAATTTTCGTTATCTAACATCTCTGTCACTCTTGCACATTCGAGCGATAAAGAGGCAGATAGCGAAATTTCGGATTCGCGTTTCCCGGTAGGTCCTCTGTAAACAAACCGCCTTGATGCATCAATGTCATATTTTATTATTTCTAAAAACTTGTCAAACACCTATTAAAGGTACAGTATGTATAAGTCACTCTATGGTTTACTAAAGGGGCTAGTGCCGCACTCTGGTGGCAGAACATTGCATTAGAATTGAATTCCGATTTTGACCCCGAGGGCTTTTCATTCATACTCTTACATCGTCAAATTTTACTAGTCAACAAATAGGTATCTAAAACTATATGAATGGACCACCCTCTGATCGCCACTTAACTCATTTAATGCCAACGACCCGCTAGGCGGGTTTTCTGTTCGTAGGCACTTTTCGCTACATACGGATTTTCCTGTATCATCGGCAACGCTAGTAGCGCGTAGCTCGTGTTAGCAGTGAATGTGTTAAGTCGCGAATTTGAACTATTTTTAGGTGTATTTAATGTAAAATACAATACCGTGATCACGAGCAAAGACGGTAAGATGGGGATTACAGTGCTAATGAAATATGGATTCTAATGATAATACAATAGGGATGATATTTGTACATACGATTATTCACAGCGTTCAATAACTTAGCGCAGAGTTAAAAAAAACTCATCTGAAGTTACTTAATGATGTACAGATTTTAGACTTCCAAGTGCCCCACAGTATATCGTCAGATGACAACCAAAGTGACTAACTACTATCATCTATCGACACACTTTAAAACTAAAAATGAAGATTTATAAAAATACGATAAAATGTATTTAAATATGGATAAATGATTTTTTTTATTTGCATTAATTATTTTTTATGATTTTGACCCATGTTCTTTTACTGATATGCGTTAAAATTGTTAAATAACAAACGAAACCGTCAACGCCAACTATACGACAGTAGGCCAAAGCTAGTAGCGCCCTCTGATCGAGAATCAAATTTTCTTGATTTTCAAGGTACGTTTTTTTCTTAGACTGTATCCATCTATTACGGAGTTATATCTATCTTTGCTACTATCACAAGTAAAGAGCTATAGTGAAAGTGAATCATGCTAGTACATACCAAAATAAGGTTATTTTTTTATTACTTTTTTTTTTCAATAAGTGAGTTTTGGTAGTCACCTGACGATATGCATTTCGCTGAAGGTAGACCTCGTGTATTTTTCTTCCTCTTTGAACAGTGAACACCACATATTTATACTCTTTGTACGTATATTTTAAGATCAAACATTGATCCTAAAACGTATGAAGTCATTTATCAAGTACATAAATAGAACAATAACATGAAATGAAATAATCTACTTAAAGTTGATTTAGTCAACAATAAATTAATAAACAATAACCCCAGTTAGTTAAATATCGTCGGCTAAACTCGCAAACCTCGTAACTCCTTCGGAGGAGTTACGAGGTTTGCAACTTTAGGTATTGCCATTGGTAATCCCTAATGTGCTTGAAATGGAGTTACGAGGTTTGCAACTTTAGGTATTGCCATTGGTAATCCCTAATGTGCTTGAAATGGAGTTACGAGGTTTGCAACTTTAAGTATTGCCATTGGTAATCCCTAATGTGCTTGAAATGGAATTACGAGGTTTGCGAGTTTAGCCGACGATATATGTCCCGAAAAATATACACTAGAGCGGAGATTTCCTTTTTCAAATTTTTATTAAATAAATAACTATTTCGCCGCCTCACCGGAGCGTACCAGATTTATATACATATACAAAAAAATGGGTTGTGTACTTGTGAAATATTTTAGATTTTTTAAGCGGTACTTATGGATGCTCTTGTGCTGTGAAATGTTTTGTAATACTACATTCCTTCTCGATTGCACTTTAGGGAAATTTAAAATGCAGAACAGAAGACTCCTGTTTCTTGATCATATCAATTCCCATTTAAGCCAAGAGATGGCAGAATGTTTTCTCCCTGAAGGGAGCGTGCGTGAAATGTACGGCCAACTAGGTCCGTTTTCCTAGAATAGCGGTACCGTCATACCGGATCAAAATATATGTATATACAGATGGAGGCACCTGTCCGGTAAACGGGGAACGCTGGTTCGATTCCAGCTCTGGACACTGGAGGCTTTGGTCATTTTTTCCTTCGTATATAACATTTATTTCAGTTTATAGATGGTGTAGTATTTTGTATGGAAACGGCCGCTATGTGACGGAACCGCTATCCTAGGAAACCAGAGTTTAACCTTTTGAACGCTTTATGTCATAAACAAAAACGTCACTATCACGCCATGACAACGGGCGCAAGCAAGCGAATGTAATCTACTTGAGTGACATGTATTACTTTGACAGCGTCCGCCATAACCCCTATAGTAGTCCTTGGCGCTGCGGGCACGACTAGTAACGACCACTTTAGGGGTTCTCGGCATTCAAGGGGTTAAAAAGCATCCAGTTTATCAGCGCGAAGTCATGTGTTATTAATACAGATTTAACCACAAAGTAGCAGAACTTTTGCACAGCCCCTAAAGGCCAGAGCACACTGGTGGCGTGTGTGTGACGTGCACGTGCGTGTGCGCTAAAATGTTGGAGCCGTGCACATGTCACGGAAGCGGTGTGCCATATTTTATAACTTAAGGATGCAGGAATAGGGATGTTGACAATTTTTTTAAACTGTTTTCATTTTATAGATAGACACGTAATTATTACAAAAAAAAAAATTATTTATTAATTTATAAATAAAAAAATCGAGTTTAATTAGTTCAGTGCTTTAATTTAGCGCAAAAACGCTCCAAGCTGTCACGTGATCTTGTTGACGTAACGATGTGATAAACAAACTGCTGTCAGTGCCAGAGGACCACCAGGTTTGACAACTTGTCTTTGCGTGTTTCTCACACCGTGACGTCACGCGTTCCGATTTACGTTTGCAGTCACGTGATGCCGGGCATTATTTTAAATATTTTTAATTAATTTATTACGCATATTTACACTTACAAAATATGATGTTCAGCATTCTAATATTCCCTGCTATGGTAAAAACATAACATTTTAAACCCCGACCAGAAATATATGATCATTGTCAAGAGGGCGCTGTTATTCTCATGTGTGTTGTGGCAGTTCAGTTTAGTATGAAAAATTTAGTTCCAATGAAATTCCGCAATATGGCGCGTGATCATATATTCCTGGTCAGGCTTTATATATTCGCGATTCATATCAACATCCCTATTCGCCGAGAGAACCGATTATTTCATACATTCCAAAATTATTATTTTTTCCTAGAAATAATCGGCTCGGCACTCGGCGAGTCCCTGCATGTTTGGCCGCACACAACGCACACACGCAATTCTACGACACGCATCCTGTGTGCAAAGCCCTTAAACATGATTCATTTCATATATAAAATTTGTTTTACTAACAAAACAGATACTTAGCTCTGTTTTTACACTGTTCGCAGCTCTATGAGGCGGACTTATCGCTAATAATCTCCTTCAGTCGGTTCTCGATGTATTGCACTCGTGTGACCAGTTTATCGCGCGGGTTGAACTCCGTGTATGGAATCTGTAGCACTTTGAAGCCCTGGAAACAAAATAGAATTGTGAAAGTTACCTGTAGATGGCGCCAATTTCATACGATCATGTCATTTTAACCCCCTAAGGCCCAGCCATACAAATGAAAAATCCAAAATTTGCCACTGAAATTTAAACCAAAGTAGGAAATAGAATGGAAAAATTTACGAAACAAAGCAAAAGCGACTTTGTTCCAATTGAATAGGGTTTAAATTTCATCGAACTGAAGAGGACCTTGGTAGGACCTTGGGCCTTAGGAGGATCGGTATTTAATACGAAAAGAGAAAGAAATAGAAGACACATTTAACCCACTATATTTCAATTTTAAGTAGCAACTCGGAATGAAACATCGAGTCATTCTAGAAAAAATACTTCCCTCCAAACAATATTACTTATTTAAAGACCATTGTTGACAATGGTATTTTGACAGTTGCCTTCCCCATTTAGAACCTTCCTTTTTCAAAATTTGGAAGTGTGCTAAACATAAACAACACATATCACCCAAAGCAACCAGCGGGCTTAGCACGGTAGCATTTTTATCGCCTGTCACCATGCCTGTCACGTTCTAACAAGTAAGTAAGTGCGAAAGTGACAGGCATAGTGACGGGTGATAAAATTGCAACCATACTGACACCACAGGGCAACCTATCGGTCCGAGTACCCCGACCAGGTAACCCACGAGTCGCGGATGAAATGCCTATGCCGTGCCACGCGTGCGCTGAGACACAATGGCCAAGCGCTCAAACACAATGGCCACGCGCTCGCACAAAAGAAACAATGGCTTTTGTTTAATAAATTAGGGTCTTTGGCATAAAAATCATTTGAGAAGATTCGAAGTATACCTTAAGTCGTAACATCCTTGTGTAGAGCTGGTAAATACCGAGTGGCACCGCCGCCTTTCTCGTGAGGTCGTGGTAATCCAGGCCCAGCACCGCTATCCTGAATACGCTGTAATAGAAGCAGTCGTAAGTACAGACGCCATCAGATATATCGGAGCTGCCGAGGTGCTCAAAAATATCTGAACACGCACTAACGCCTTGACAATAGAGGCGTGTTCATATTTGTGAGTACCTTGGCCGCTCCGATATATCTGATGGCGACTGTACAAGTAGTTCTAGATAAATAAATATTATAGGGACATTCTTACACAAATTGACCAAGTCCCACGGTAAGCCCAAGGAGGCTTGTGTTATGGGTACTCAGACAACGATATATATAATACATATATACAATTGAATTGAATATATAAATACTTAAATACATAGAAAACACCCATGACTCAGGAACAAATATCCGTGCTCATCACTGAATAAATGCCCTTACCGGGATTCGAACCCAGGACCATCGGCTTCACAGGCAGGGTCGCTACACAAACAACAAAAAGAGTTGCGATTTTCAGATAGACGGATGTTTATGATGTCTGAGTTTTGAAAAAAAGAGAACCTACAATATTGGTATTTAACAAGTTGTTACTTGACAATAATCGTCATTGAGCCGAATAGACTGTAATTTATTTTAAAATACATATGTGAAGATTTTTATACAAATACCTTTTGTCATTTGCTGCCTTTTCTAATGGTACTGGATGACATTTTGAATCTATCGCGAATTCCGCGTCTGTAACAAGAAGATAAAATATATATACATAGGTCTTATAATATTAACATGCGCTGCCTGAGGACTATTCTTGGAGTTACTTGGCAAGATAAGATTAGCAACGAGGTAGTGCTCTCAAGAACGCATTGTTGCAGCCTAACTGCTATGTTAAAGCAGAGAAGACTTCGCTGGCTCGGTCACGTACATCGCATGGACCCTGGGAGACTACCACGCCAAGTTATGCTGGGTCAGATAGCGGACGTAAAAAGACCTGTTGGGCGTCCAGCTCTACGGTTTAAGGACTCCTGTAAGCGGGACATGGACAGTTTTGGCATTCGGACCGACAGTTGGGAGAAACGTGCTGAAATGAGACCGGAATGGCGTCACGACATTAAAGTCGGAACATCAAAGCACGACGATGACTGGCTGGAGAACCTTAAGCAGAAAAGTCTTCGTCGTGCTCTACCACCTCCTGCAGACTCGCGTTTTGTGTGCGATCGATGTGGCAAGAAATGCCGCGCTGCGATAGGACTTTACAGTCATCAACGGCGATGCAGGACCCCATAAACCCACAAGCGCCGCAACAAGCATCTACAACAGATGATGTGGCCAATGAATGAATAATATTAAATGTTACCGTTTAAACGAATACGGCTTGAACGTAAACGAAATAGAAATAAATAGTGGTAAGATATGTGGGTTCTTATCTATGTGATCGTTAAATCAAACGCGAACTCCACGTATAAAACTATAATCTTAATTTCTACAAAGCGCTATGAATTTATAGGATAGCGAACAAGCGATAGGTTGCGATAGCGTAAGCGCGAGCGGCGGGGCAGAGCGGCACAGGTTCGGCGTCGAAGGCGATCGGATGCGCTCTGTGGCTCCGCGTCGCGATCTGGGAGCCGGTCCGCGGTGGTTCCCTCCGCGCGTCTTCTTCGCCCCGCTGTCGCCTGGACGGGTTCACGAGTAGTGGTGTGCGCATGCAGTCTGAGTGATGCGCCACATCACCCCCCTGGGAGTGCTAACGTCCATCTGCGGAAAACCAATTAGGAAATCTGACAATGCGACCAGAACGTGTTTTCCTAACAGGGTCTTCCTGCTTAGCATCGGAAGACGGGACAGCAGCTTGCTGATGCTCAGCTAAAGTGTAAGCTGGCTTTACTCTGTCTATAGAGACTGTCACAGGTCCTCTATTTGATTCTACTGTGATTGTTTTATCAGTTCTTGAGAGTACTTTGTGTGGTCCAGTGTAAGGCTTTTCCAAGGAACGGCGGACGGCATCCTTGCGAATGAAAACATATGGTGCTGTTTTGAGGTCCTCGTGTACAAAAATTGATTTTGGTGTGTGATGAGATGCCGGCTGCGGTTTAAGGTGAGAAATGTGCTCTTTAAGCCTTGACACGAAGTCAGATGGCTGCAACATGTTGTGAGGGTGTGTGTTAGAATTGAAAAACTCACCCGGGATCCGTAATGGCTCACCATAAACCATCTCCGCAGCCGAGCACCGCAGGTCCTCCTTCCAAGCCGTCCGCAGCCCCAGCAACACGACGGGGAGCACGTCAGTCCAGCTTTTCTCGTCGTGGGCCATGATGGCGGCCTTGAGGGTGCGGTGGAGACGTTCCACGATCCCGTTCGCCGCTGGGTGGTAGGCCGTTGTGTGGCGCAGATGTACGCCACAGAGGCGCGTTAACGCCTGAAAAAGTCGAGAATTAAACTGGCGTCCTTGATCAGTTGTGACAACCTGCGGGCAACCAAATCTCGAGACCCATGTTTCACATAGTGCCTTTGCCACCGTCTCGGCAGTGATGTCATGAAGTGGCAGAACTTCGGGCCAGCGTGTGAACCTGTCCACAGCTGTGAAACAGTATCTGAAGTCGTGTGAAGGTGGGAGAGGTCCTATGAGGTCAATGTGCACGTGACTGAATCTCTCACCAGGAAGTGCGAACTGACCGAGTGGGGAAGAGGTGTGACGCTGTACTTTCGCTGTTTGGCACGGGATGCAGGCTTGGGTCCAGGCACGGCAATCTTTCCGTGCGTTGGGCCAGATATACCTTTCCGTGACCAGCTTGGTTGTTGTCCTTACACCTGGATGACTCAGACAGTGTATGGCGTCGAAAACCTGCCGTCGTAGCTCGCGTGGTACGTAGGGACGAGGCCTGGACTGTGAGACGTCGCAGACCAACGTGATGAGTGACCCTGGTACTTGAACTTCCTTGAGAGCGATGGAGGAGTTGTTGGGATCCAGGAGCTCTTGCATCTCAGGATCTGCTTTCTGCAAACGGGCCAGGGTCTCCACGTCTGGTGGCTTCGAAATGGCCTCGATGCGAGAGAGGGCATCTGCTGTAATGTTATCCTTACCGGATATGTGTCTGATATCGGTGGTGAATTGTGAGATGAAATCGAGCTGATTTAACTGGCGAGGCGAACAGTGACGGTCTCTCTGCTGGAAAGCGTATGTGATTGGTTTATGGTCGGTGTAGATCACAAAATGCCTGCCTTCAACCATGAACCTGAAATGCTTGACGCTTTCGTACACTGCCAGAAGTTCCCTGTCGTACGCGCTGTAACGAGACTGGGCCTTGTTCATCTTCATGGAGAAAAATGCGAGAGGCTGCCATTCTTTGTCCACCAATTGCTGAAGCACCGAGCCCAAGGCCGAGTTTGACGCATCACAGACGAGAGCCAGCTGTGCATTCATTACTGGGTGAGCGAGAAGGGTACATCTAACGATACTTGCTTTGCAGCTGGCGAAGACTTGGAGAAGTTCAGGAGTCCAACTGATTGGATGCGAGCCCTTGACCTTTGGACCAGCTAGCAGATCGTGAAGTGGTGCTTGCTCTTCAGCAGCGTGTGGGATGAAACGCCTATAAAAATTTAATATGCCTAAGAACCTGCGTAGGCCGCTTACAGTCTTCGGAGGAGGGAAATCTCGAATGACTTCGATCCTTGTGTCCAGAGGGCGCGTACCTTGCTCCGATATGTGAAAACCCAGGAAGGTTACCTCGCGCTGACCGAACTCGCATTTCCTCTCGTTGATGAGCAGGCCGTACTCTGCCAGGCGTTTGAAAACCTGCTCAAGGTGCTCCAGGTGCTCGCTGTGGCTTCTGGAATATATCAAAATGTCATCGATGTAAGAGTAGCAGCAATCCATGTCGCGAAGTACTTCGTCGAGGAAACGCTGGAAGGTCTGTCCTGCATTTCTTCGCTTTTTCACCAAAAATAGAATGATACCAACACGTACCTGCAGTTCTACTTCGGCTCCGACCCCTGCTCCTCGATCTCGCGTTGCCTCCTCGACGAGATGTTGAGCGTCCTCGGCCTTGATGCATGGACATTTGCGCAATTTGCTTAGTCATCTCGGACTGTGCACGTGTCAGGTCGTCGATGCGTTTCAACAACCCTCCAAAATCGGACGTCGCGGCCGCAACGTGTAATGGCGGCGACGGTGACGTGGCCTCGCAAATTCTGTCGGCGAGATCTGCTAGCTCCTCCAAACTGGCTGAGGCCTGCGAAATTAAAATAGGTTGAACGTGTGTCGGTAACCTTTTCATCCACATACTTTTCATAAACTCGTCATTCATTCCGCCGTCAGCCAAATGTTGTAAATGGTGCAGAAATTGCGAGGGCTTGCGATCCCCCAATTCCTCATTAGACAGCACCTGGGTAATCTGTTGCTGACGGGAAACACACAGGTACTTAGTTAATTCAGCCTTTAACTTTGGGTACTTATCAGTAGCTGGGGGATTCTTAATAATACCTTTAATCTCTTTGGCATACCTGTGATCGAGTTGTGCGACGACGCAATAAAATTTCGTGGCGTCGTCCTTAATACCTGACACGTGAAACTGCGCCTCTGCTTGTCCAAACCAGACCTCGGGATCGTCCGGCCAAAATGGCGGCAAACGAATTGCCACGCGGTTAATGGCTACCGGTGCGCCAACTTGTGCATCAGCAAAATCGTCCGCCGCCCGCGGCGGCGGCGGAGACTCGCCCGTCGCGCCCGCGTCGTTACCATTTCCGCCCATAATTATAACGCGACGATAAAACTTCCCGCGGTCCGTATGCACTCTCGGGTCACCAATGTGGGTTCTTATCTATGTGATCGTTAAATCAAACGCGAACTCCACGTATAAAACTATAATCTTAATTTCTACAAAGCGCTATGAATTTATAGGATAGCGAACAAGCGATAGGTTGCGATAGCGTAAGCGCGAGCGGCGGGGCAGAGCGGCACAGGTTCGGCGTCGAAGGCGATCGGATGCGCTCTGTGGCTCCGCGTCGCGATCTGGGAGCCGGTCCGCGGTGGTTCCCTCCGCGCGTCTTCTTCGCCCCGCTGTCGCCTGGACGGGTTCACGAGTAGTGGTGTGCGCATGCAGTCTGAGTGATGCGCCACAGATACAAGGAAAAGTAAAATAGGTCTTGTAAGCATACTTTAACATGGATAGTTACAGTTTGGTACTTTAACCAGGATACTTAATTTAAATATCTCGCATTAAGGTACCGGAGGGAGTTTTAAATCTTAGGCAATCAAATATGGCATGCTACAAGCGTAAACTCCGTGTGGTATTGACAAATATATTGATTGTATTGTAGTGTGTTTAGAACTCAAATAACTGAAATAAAACTGTGTACAATTTTCAATAAAATAGCCTATCTGACAGGGGCACATGGAATATCAAAAATCAAAATCAAAATCAATCAAAATATTTTTATTCGGTAGCTTAAAAAACACAAAAAACAGATCCGATTTACCCTGTGATCCGATTCTCCTCGGTCTACCAATATGTAATTGAAATAAAACTGTGTGTACAATTTTCAATAAAATAGCCTATCTGACAGGGGCACATGGAATATGTAAAGAATACTCACCGTACAGAAATCCCATGCCGCTATTACACTTCCGTTTCATAAACGCATTAGCGGACACCAGACTTCTAAAGGTGTCCATAACGGAATGCACGTACGTACCGTACGTACGTGCCAACCGATATGTCTGAGGGGCCTTTAGTAATGCCTGCGCCATTTTTAGGGTTCCGTATCCAAAGGGTAAAAACGGGACCCTATTACTAAGACTCCGCTGTCCGTCTGTCTGTCACCAGGCTGTATCTCATGAACCGTGATAGCTAGACAGCTGAAATTTTCACAGATGATGTATTTCTGTTGCCGCTACAACAAATACTAAAAAGTACGGAACCCTCGGTGGGCGAGTCCGACTCGCACTTGGCCGGTTTTTATATAAACTTGTAGACACCACTTTCTTATTTGAGATTTTATGTTATTTTTCCTTAGAATCCTGTGCTCTTTTGATCCTAGTACTCGTATGAGAAAACCGGTGTCACGAGATTGTTTTTGTATTCAGTTACCATTTTTCATATGGTGGTAATGGAATTGAAGAACTTAAAAATGTACGGCAGTTTTGGGACACCGTTTTTTTCACCTATGAGGATCGAAAGAACTCGTGGTTTCGAGTAGAAATAATATATAGTGGACCGAGGCGAATCGGGTCAGACTAAAAAAAAAATTGATATTGAAAATATTGCTTATGATTGGCGTCGCATGCTCACAGAAGACAGCGCTATTTTAGTGCACTCATATCAAAGCAATATTTCAAATATCAACGGATTTTTCATCATGATCCGATTTACCCTGTGATCCGATTCTCCTCGGTCTACCAATATGTAATTGAAATAAAACTGTGTACAATTTTCAATAAAATAGCCTATCTGACAGGGGCACATGGAATATGTAAAGAATACTCACCGTACAGAAATCCCATGCCGCTATTACACTCCCGTTTCATAAATGTATCAGCGGACACCAGACTTCTAAATGTGTCCATGATGGAGTGCACGTATAACGTCTTTTCCTTTGTGTAAACCAGGGGCACGCCGACGGAGATGTCTGAGGGGAGGCGAGGGGAGGAGGGGGAGGTTAGGTGGAGGTAGGCATCGATGGCCATGAGCTTGCGGCGGGAGGGGATAACTATCTCTGAAACAAGAAAAACAATAGATTTATGTTAGGGGAGAGTATAAAACAGATTGAACTATTAGACTTATATTGACCGGGATATAGACCGTGATTACCTTTTGTATTATTTACCAGACCAACGAGTGTGAACGCGACCGATGGTAACGTTGAAAGAGAACGCAGCCGACGCGCAAGAATGAGGGCAGACCGAGCGCTGTCTACACAACTTTGACACCCACCCGCTATCTTCAGTCACCCGTGAACATGATGCATGTAACTGCGTCTACATATCGGGAGCTCACAAATAATACAAAAGGTAATCACGGTCTATATCCCGGTCAATATAAGTCTAGTGAAACTAACCGTGAATCATTCAAAAGTCAGATTGAACTATTATTTTTTTACTACTTCGGTGGCAAAATATGCACGGTGGTATATATTTATTTCTGTGCTTGAAGCTGTCGTACTTACCGCCTAGCGACAGCAATTTGTCGATAAATTCCGGCTGAATCGTCGACACCAGTTGGTGCGGCTGAGCCTTGTCGAGTGTGAGCAGGGCGAACACGAGATCCAGCCACGCGGACGACTTGGCCATCTCCTCTTCCTTTAGTGATTCTGCTGCCTGGAAAAGTAAAAAATCCAATCAATCCAATTCTTTTTGCAAATATTTATGATAGAAAAGATGTCTAAGAAAAAATATAATCTTATAGTTTGGGAGCTGAAATAGATAGCAAGTACTGTACTGCTTCATGTTGTTTGGTTACTTTTGACAAAATGTAACTTCACTTTTATAAGACGTCAACTTTTGAAAACCAGAGTTACCGCATAATGTAGGTAGCCATGAAGCGCCATCTACATCGGCTGTCAAATTCGAAGCACCACTTCATCTAAGATTGGATTTTACTTATTCTGAAAAGTTTTGGCGCTATTTGGCGGGACTAAGTGACAGTTGCAACATCCGCACTTGGCAGACTGATCAACGTCAACCGGCGCGCCACGCGATGACATTTTCCCCGCCCGACACGCTTGCATATGCGTTTTTATCGTGTTTTTATCCACTCTGTGACACTTGTTAGGACAACAGAATGGTACTATGGTAAGGCTACTAAGTTACAAATTGGTGCTATGACCAGGATACTTACTTTGAACAGCTTTTCACTATTTGGCGGTACAGAATCCACGGTAGCTAACGTAACAGCGGAAGCTATATCCCCCGCGTGACATGCTGGCATATGAGTTTGTGGCCACTCTGATAGCTGTGAGGGCAGACTTCTTGGTGCGACTATAAAGGGTAGGCAGTTACAATTTGGTCCTGTAAATAGGATACTCACTTTGAATAATATCTCACTATTTGGCGGAACATAATCCACTGTAGCTAACGTTACAACGGCGGAAGCTATATCCCCCGCCCGACATGTTTGCATGTGTGTCTGTATCCACCCTGTGATGGCTGTGAGGGCTGGCTCGTGGCGGTATTTTAAAAGGCCGAGGGATACTATAATGGAGTTGACCACAGCTGGCTTCTCTTTGTTGGCCGGTAGGCATTCAATTACGTCTCTGTAATAAAAGAAATAATTTTAATTGTTAATGTCAAACGGGCTGTCAATTGAGTTTCAACTTAATTCGATTTGATATTTGAAAATGGCCCTACAGAAAAGGTATAATAACCTGTAAAGGGGCCCACTGACTATCAGTCCGCGGGAATATAGGCAGGCCTGTCAGTTGTTCGGAACTGTCAAATTTTTGTTCTAACTGACAGGCCGATATCGTCCGGCGGACTGATAGTCAGTGGGCCCCTTAAGACACAAGGGTATCTAACAATCGTTCCTTTAGATTAGGGCCGGCCTGTTTTGATATACTAGGTCACTATTAGCTGATCAATGTGAATGGCTCTCGATAAATCTTTTCGTTATGGAGTCATATATTTCGAGCAATACTAACCCTACAACCCAATAAGTAACACATTCTAACACATTTTAAATTGCAAAATAAAATCTGTATTGTATAAAATTGCAAATGCTCTCATACCTTTTCTTGATCATAATCACTCACTTGCATATTCTATCCAATAATAATGGATCGGGAAAGTTGTGTGTGGCCATAGCAGGTCGGCATATTTCTTGAGGTCTATGGTGTCAGCCTGTCGCGTTATGTTGTACGATAACGCACAATATTTCTTATCTGTAAATACTCACTTGCATATTCTATCCAATAATAATGGATCGGGAAAGTTGAGTGTGGCCATAGAGAACAACAGGTCAGCAGATTTCTTGAGGTCTATGGTGTCGGCCTGTCGGGTTATGTTGTACGATAACGCTCGGAGCAGGGGCGTGCTGCGGCGGCCTTTTTGATGAAGTGCTCGCATCACCTGTGAGAATAGTTTATTACTACTGAGGATCATAAAGTAGATCTTTTTTTCCTTAGATTTCTCTCAAATTTGGTGGTTAAAGTTATTCTAGAGAGCCCAGTGCATTAATAGTAAGTCTATACACATAATCATTCAATTTATTATTTGGTTTTCTTATAGTATAAGCATCAATAATTCTTGCTTTTCTTATATGGTTGCTCTGTCTTGTTCAACACTTTCTAATAAAAGAGAGACAATATCTTTCTTAATAATATGAATGTCCCTAATGAATGATCAGCAGTAGGTGTCATAAGCCTGTAGGTGGGCTATAAATATTTTATCACATTATAGCATAAAACCTTAAGCTAATTTTACGGTTTAACTCACGTGTTTTTAACTTTTTAGTCACTCGCGCGACATGTTTCTGAGCCTAGGCCTCCATTTTCAAGCACTAACAGTGCATGAGTAGCGTTCACGAAGACCGCGCACCGTACGCGGCTCAACAGCTGACTGAACAATGAAATTTCAATAACAAACCTTAACCATCTGCGGCAGCGTGAGATTAGCAATCAATCTAGCCGCCTCATCATCCCCCGTGATGCCCAGCACAGTGCTCAGATCTTCGGCCATGGTCAGAGAGCTCATAGCTTGAGTGGTGCTGGTGCGTGCCAGGATCCGACACAGTTTTAGGAAGCGAGGATCCTTCTCAAAGTCTGTGATCTTCACTTTGTTGGAGGTGGACCAGTCTGATAGGATTGATACCATCTGCAAATGATTAGGGGATTTCAATTATTGATTGTAATCTATGTATGTCAATAGGCGGGGGGTCCACAAACGAGCCGCCTCGCGAAGAAATTGCCTCGCGAAGAAATTGCCGCGCGAAGCAGCTCGATCGGTTAAGACATGCCTCGCCCGTCATGCGGCCGAGAGGGCGTTTACTTGGCACGTCTAAACAGACCGAGCTGCTTCGCGCGGCAATTTCTTCACAAGGACGTTCTGGACCCGCCTAATGGTTCAGCAACAAAGACTATAAAACTTTTTATGAAATTCAGGACAGTCAGATGTAAAAAATAATAAAAATTTAAATAATCTTATTATTTTTATTACATGTAATTTTTCTTCAAATTTAAATTAAACCAGTAACATTGGTAAGTTTCCTTGCAAAACTACTGTTTGAACTGTTTTGAGAAAATTATACAAGGGTTAGTTTAATGCTAGCATTTCATAGGACACTTTTTTTTTCTTTAATAACCTAAATGAATATTTTTGACATAATAATTGTAATAAAATATGCCTTAAGTGAAAAATAAAGAACTTTCAATTTAGATGGATGGATGGATAAAGTGTTTATTTGATTGCTGCAAATACACACAATTTAGAAATATATATATAGGCAAACAGAAGAATACACAATTAACAAAATCCCTTAGGTCGCATGGTCCGATTGACTAGTCCGATCAATCGGAATACGAATATATTTTTTCCTGTTGGCTCGATTGATTGGACTATAAGGACTTCTCAAATCCTGTCAGTCCTACTATCGGAGTAATGGGATTTTAAAAGTTCATCTAGTTCGATCGATCGGAGACCTCGAACAAGATGGGAGGATGAACTCAAACTCACAGCGGGCCCGAACTGGAGAAGAGTGGCCCACGACAGACCTCAATGGAAAGAGCTAGAGGAGGCCTTTGCCAAGCGGCACACTGAGCTACGGGACATACTCTAGCTCAGAATAAAAGGGCTAGATAGATAGATAGATAGATAGATAGGAAATGTAAATTTAATAGCCTTTATTATTGAAGTTTCACGACTTTAACTTCAACTCCTCCTTTGACGTAGGCCTCCTCCATAGTTTTCCACTTGTTTCTAAATAATATAAAAAATGAAATAGTATGTAACGGGAAATAAAAAAGTAACCAAAAAGAAAAGATATCTAAAAGTGTGCAGTTAGCAATTACTATTACTGGAACATCCTTGTAACAGTTCAAAATATACTATATAGCCTTACCTTCAAAGCATGCCTCCTTGATACAACAGGGTTCTCCGCCACAGCCAACAAGCCATTAATGTCCATAGCCTTAACAATCTGCATGTCCATCTGCTGTGTGCGACTCTGCTTCACTGACTTGGGGCTAGGCCGCTTTGGTTCATCTGTCTCTGGAGAATTTAAAGTGGCAAATGCAGCCGCTACCAAACCTAGGGATTGACACAATGTTGTCAGTAAAGTATCATCATTCATCAGTAAAATATACCGTACACAAATAGGTATGATAATAAATTTAATGAAAAGTAAATGGTGAAGAAACATTATCAGTATGTATTGATACTATTAAGAATTTGACCGAACGGTTGACTGGTAGAGAATGCCTTTTGGCATTAAGTCCACCATTTGGACATTTTTCTTTGTTTGTGCAATAAAGTTTAAATAAATGTGTTTGACTTAAAGGACTCGCATCCAGGCGGTTTTTTTTTTATATGATGCATTAAAATAGTATTGTAACTTAATTGTCCATAATGGACTAATGCCTTAGGGACATGTCAATTCTGATGCATTCTTGATGAGATTTAGAAAACCCTTAATATTAACGGTTGTAATGTCTAAATGACTTCTGAACTAGATTTTTACCTGACTTGTCCTTATCGTGTTCTGCGCTTTGGGCATTTTTATTAGGTAAACTCCCGTCAACTTCCAGCTTGTCAGTCTTCACGACTGTGGCTCCGACACTGGAGTACTGCCTCAGGGTCGCTCGACTTCCTAACCTCCAAATTACACTCCCACTTAATTTAAGCATCTAGAACAGAATTTATACTTCAACCACGTATACAAATAGCAGCATATAACAGGTGGAACCCCACTGTTTCACCAAACAACGTAATTTAGACAAAAAAGATGCCAAAAGAGTGAAATGATACCGTCTTACATCACGGCTTAGATATCAATATTTTTATCCCACGTATAACTGAATTTTAAGGGCATGATAAGTATTAAAGTATACCTTTTAGTTCGTATTAGTTTATCAACAGTTTGTAAACAGAGATCATAGGTTTTTAGAGCATTTGGAAAAATCTAATTTTTGAGTGTTTTTGACAGACTGACAGAAGTGTCACGACATTTCTTAAGATGTTGCTGCTGAAAAAATAAATTAAAACTATATAAATAAAAAGAACACAATAAAATAGTATTAACACTGATTCCTTTACTTTTCTAAAAGTAAATAAATCAAGTTCATATGTTCATATACAAAATGCAATACATAAATCAAAATTTAAAAACAGTAGTGGAAAAGAAATAAAACGAGTAACAAAACGCAATGATAGTGTTGAACATCTTCGATTTAGTGCAATATTTGTTTACTTAATTAAAGTTCTAAAAATAAAGACCTTAAACCACTAAAATGTATTAACTTAACGTGAATTAATGTTTTGGTCCTAAATCAGTATTATTTTAATAAAATCGTTAGACAACAAATACAAAAGTACAAAAAAGTTGATGCGTTTTGAAATAATATCGATTTGTCATGACAGATAAAAACGTGTCGCATCACTACTTCACATTGAATTTGCAAGCGGTTGTGGGTTGTGGGTGGGATTTGTTGATATTTTTGTGACTTTGTATTCAAATTAATTGGAAACAATAAGACCGGTGATGATTTTCGTGAAAATGGTATGTATTCGTAAGCTATTATTGACTAGAAACGTTAATTTGATCATTCACACTGACCCATACTACGACGATTCGTATCAGTCAACCTTGGCGTACGATTTTAATAATTTTCAACCGGTTCTTAGTCGTTTTTTAGCTCTTATTATAATTTTTAAAACTTTTCAAGCGTACTTCTTTAAATATATAGAACTTTGGGTTATAATGTGCGTAATATCGTTGTATTATTACAAAGTAAAACTACCTGTCAATGTTGATAAACGACCGAGTACCGCCGCATTTATGCAGATCTTTATCTCGTGGTGCTCTACAATGTATATCTCTATAACGTTGAATGATATAAGTAATAACATTATTGCTGTTTAGATCAGTACGGTTTCACTCGCTATTATTTTTAGTCGCTTTTGGCTTTCGTGCCTGAGGAAGAATTCCCGAAGAATCCGAAACTTGTCGCCAAAAGCGACTTAAAATAATAGTGAGTAAAACCGTACTGATCTAAATATTTTGAAATATGTCTCCCGATAGTTTAATTTCGATTATTATTGATGTTTTTGTTTTTTGCTAATTCTTTTGAATTTAAACAAGCCCACATAGATTTATTTAAAAAATAGGCTTAGTACATGCCTTATTTAAACCCTTATTTTCCTAAAGGCATTGTAATAAGTGCAGGGCCATCTTAAACTATGCTGGGGCCCTTGGGCACTCAAGAATTTTGGAATGTAAAGAAAGTGAATTAAAACTGACATCCGATCCGACCCTGCCGACTCGGTTGCTCACTGTTACTATCTGCCCTGGGCACGGGCCCCGTGTGCCCTTATGGTAAAGACGGTACTGAAGAAGTGGTAATAGCCTTCTAACACTGAACATGTCTGTTGCGCTATGTGATATTGGTAAAATACGTATTTTGATAACAGGGATGTCTAGTCTAGTTACTAACTGTACATATACTGAATAGTTTGTTTTTATAAAATCAATACGTTCTTAAAGATATTTTAACATCTAAATGTGTCATTGTTTCAACCTGTTTAATTTTGCATATATTTTAGTTGGCACTTTTTTAAACCAGTAACATTTATTGAGCTATATCTATAGTTTACCATTATTAATCAAAGATGGCTCTCATCCATCCATCTGTCTATTACATTTAAGGAAAATACACAAAGTAAGAAACAAAGATATAAGAAAGAGAACCAAACTCACAGATTCCCTTCAGCATGCATTGAGACTCAAATGGAAATGGGCAGGCCACATTGTTAGATTTAATGATAAAAGATGGACACTTAAAACAACAACATGGCCAGGGCCTATAACACAAGGAAAAAGAAAACCAGGCAAGCCACGAAGGCGTTGGGCAAAAGATATTCATAAGGTCGCAGGTGCGAGCTGGATGGAGTCAACCAAAGACCACGAGAAATGGCATGGGTTGGAGGAGGCTTTCACCCAAACGGGCCCCATATAAAAATATGGCAAATAATATAAATAAAACTGTTAAAATTATGGAATAAATAAAGCTTAAATAATAATCAAACATGGACAAAGATTTACCACAATTATGAATAAGGAGTGAAAATTCCAGATAAAAAAAGCTTGAAACCCCCCAAACCTATGCATTTGACATTTTGAAAGACCTCCATCTACACTAGCGCCCCTAGCGGCGAAATTAAACGCGGTAGCTCTCAGTGGCAGTACAATATTCATTTGAAACACACTTTTCATTGCTCCACACCTGCACAGTGCATTTCAAGCTTGCACATCCAATCGGGTCACAAGTATAATCTAATTATGCCCATGGCAGTTACTTCCTGGTGCATAAGACAATCAGACTGCATTTCATTGTTCTTTATTTAAAATATCTGTGTTACATGATAAAAGTATTGTGCATTCGGATTATATTGACAAGTACACAACCAAAGTAAGTGACCTCAGTAGAATAATACTAGTGTGTCAGTATATAATATTGTGAATGAAGTCTTCTTATACAATACACAGTGCAAGTAAGTGATGGCGGAAATGGTTGTATCATAATACTAATTACTGTTACTATGTCAAAAGAAAATTTGCAACAGTAATAACTCAAAAAGAAACAGTTGGAAAATGTATTTTTTATGTGAATCTTGAGTGAAATGTCTAAAAAATCCGTAGGGGTCGGAACAAACTATTTATTTTAAAATTACAAAGAAAATATATCTAAGATTCTCACAACGAGCTCTTTCTTTTGATATATGTAACACGAAATCGTTTAAAAAACTATTTTTTAATTTTCTCATTTAACCCCCAAAAGTGGCCCCCATGTTTAAAATTCATTTGTTCACGTTACATGTCCGTCTTTGGGTCACAAACTTATTTATGTGTAAATAATTTCTACCTAATTGGTCCAGTAGTTTCAGAGAAAATAGGTTGTGACAGACGGACAGACAAGTCGCACGAGTGGTCCTATAAGGGTTCCGTTTTTTCCTTTTGAGGTACGGATACCCTAAAAAACATTAAATGTTCATGTGTTTATTACTCATTGTCGTTACTTAATGCAAATTACTAATTAATTTAATTAAAACTAATATAAAATGTCAAGTTATAAACAACACTAAATTACAATACAATATCACTTACAAAACCTAAATTGCTTGACGCCTTATAAACAACGGAAAGACACGAATGTTTAGGCAAATTTCGAAAACTAATCAGCAAAATATACATCATAATCCATAAGAGTATAATTGGATATTCGGTCGTCGGCAATATCGCTATCGTGGATCGTGGCATCTCCTATGGATGGACGGCTTGCACTCCACTCCTGTGGCAACAGTGTAAAAAGTATACAGTGGACCGACGACTGTGACGTGTACCGAGCTACTAACAATGGCCAATGTATGCAGCTCGGGTGCGCGCGGTACACCCCTCGCACCCCGCACGATTGCCGTGTCTTCGGCATCGTCGAATGACTGTATTGTCTTATAGACTGTGTCTGTCGGGAGGGATGGAATATGGTAAAGAACAAATCCCACCCAGACGTTAGTCGCGATTTTATCACGTGATAAACTGATAAACATCCGTTTCTTTCTATCAAGCGGTGTTAAAGGAACAATTAATATCAGTCGCTCGCACAAAAATAGTCGCTCACTGAAGTAGTTTTTCATTTCGGCCGGATGACGGTAAAATTAGACAAATTGTCGTTTTTGACTGCGTGGTTAATTTAGGTGTTTTTTTTTTTTTTTTTTTTTTTTTTTTTTTTTTTTTTTTTTTTTTTTTTTTTTTTAATGAAATAGGAGGCAAACGAGCAGACGGATCACCTGATGGAAAGCGATTACCGCCGCCCATGGACACCCGCAACACCAGAGGGGTTGTAAGTGCGTTGCCGGCCTTTAAGATGGGAATACGCTCTTTTCTTGAAGGTTTGAAGGTCATATCGGTCCGGAAATACCGCAGGCGACAGTTCATTCCACAGTTTAGCTGTGCGAGGCAGGAAGTTTCTAGAGAAACGTACAGTTGAGGACTGCCAACCATCTAAGTGGTGAGGATGGTAATGTTTTCGCGTAGGGCGATGGCGAAAAGAAGCTGCAGGGATTAATCCGAACAATTCCTCGGAGCACTCCCCGTTATACACGCGATAGAAAATGCAGAGCGAGGCCACATCTCTACGCAGCGCCAAGGAGTCAAGCCGTTCCGAAGTACGCTGGCAGTCGACAATTCGAGTCGCTCTTCGCTGGATGCGGTCCAGAGGGAGAAGCTGGTATTGGGGTGCCCCTGCCCATAGATGAGAACAGTATTCCATGTGTGGGCGAACCTGCGCTTTATACAGCTGTAGGCGGTGGGCCGGCGTGAAATACTGTCTCGATCTGTTGAGCACACCGAGCTTTTTTGAGGCTAATTTGGCCTTACCCTCTAAATGGCCGCGGAACTGGACTTCACTCGAAATGTCGACGCCGAGGATTCCGATACTGGCTGCGGCAGTCAGGGGAGTGCTCTCAAAACGAGGTGATACGACAAATTCTAACTTTTTTGCGGTAAACGCGCAAACCTGTGTCTTGGCAGGGTTAAAACGGACTAAGTTTAGTCGACCCCATTCAGAGATTTCTTTTAGGGAAGTCTCAATTTCAGACACAAGTTTGTTCCGGCTCTCGATGACGTTTTCCCGAGAGATATTGGTGCGGCCGGTGTAAGAGGCATCACCCGTACTATCATCAGCATAACAATGAATTCCGCTGATTTGCAGCATGTCATTGATATGCAGAAGGAATAGCGTGGGTGATAGCACACAGCCTTGGGGGACACCAGCATTCACAGACATGGAGTCTGAGCATTCGCCGTCAACTACGACCTTTATGCTTCTGTCTGCTAGAAAGCTACTGACCCATACACATAATCTCTCGGGAAGCCCATAAGATGGTAGCTTCGAAAGAAGTGCTTTGTGCCAGACGCGATCGAAGGCCTTCGCTATATCCAAACTAACAGCCAATGCTTCACCCTTTGTCTCGATTGCCTGTGCCCAACGATGTGTCAGGTAGACTAGAAGATCACCAGCCGAGCGGCCTCTACGGAAACCGTATTGTCGGTCACTAAGCAACTGGTGGTCCTCTAGGTACCGAAGGAGCTGGCAGTTGATAATGGACTCCATTATCTTCGAGAAAAGGGAGGTTATAGCTATTGGCCTGTAGTTGGATGGATTTGAGCGGTCGCCTTTTTTAGGGATCGGGTGCACCAAAGCTGACTTCCACGAGGTCGGGACTACGCCGGAAGAGTAAGAGAGCCGAAAAAGACGCGTTAAGACCGGTGCCAACTCGGGAGCACACATCTTCAGCACAACCGCAGGGATTCCATCGGGCCCACTCGACTTATGAGTGACGAGGGAAAGAAGTGCTTTGCGCACCGAGCTTTGTTTGAACCGGACATCCGGCATATAGCTCTCGCACCGCGGTATGGTCGGCGGCGCGTTTCCCCCGTCATCCAAAGTCGAGTTGGACGCAAAGAGTTTGCCCAGAAGATCGGCTTTGTCTTTTGCGTCGTGGGCCAATGAATCATTCTCCGTGTGCAGAGGTGGAAAAGATGGCGTGCAGAAATTCCCCTGGATAGCTTTGGCAAGAGACCAGAACGCACGAGTTCCCGACGGGAGGCGCTCTAATTTCTCGCCAATTCTACCAATGTGCAGCGACTTTGCTCTGGCAATAACTCTTTTGAAGGACCTGGAGGCAAAGTTAAACTTCTTTTTTAATGCGCTAGTCTTTACATCCCGTACTGCCGCTGCGTCTACCCAGGCCTGGTAACATTCCTGCTTTCGGCGAGAGGCCTCTTTGCAGAAACGACCAAACCAAGGTTGGGATTTGCCACCAACAGGGACCACAGAGGACGGAATGAAAAGCTCCATTCCCTGCAGCACCACGTCAGCAACAGAATCAGCAACGACGTTGGGATCATCCGGCGTGAAGCAAACCTGCCTCCAAGGGTAGGATGCAAAGAAGGACCGCATCCCGTCCCAATCTGCTGACCTATAGTGCCACACACGGCGGCCACAAGCAACTCGCCGACGCGGCGGGTACGCGAGTGGCACCGTACTCCGGATCAAGCAATGATCCGAGGAACCGAGTGGGGCTTCAACGAATACATTGTAGTCAACCGGATGAGAGGTCAGCAGAAGGTCCAACAGGGAAGGTTCATGGCCTTCCACATCTGGGATTCGCGTAGGCGCAGTAACCAATTGTGTCAAGCCATATGCCAGAGCAAAGTTATAAACAGATCTGCCCGCATGATCAGTCTTGCTAGAGCCGAGCCATTCGGCGTTGTGGGCATTAAAATCACCAAGTACAATGATCTCAGCGGAAGGGATCTGCTGCTGCACAGAGTCTGCAGCCGTTTGGATCTGCTCAATGAGTCGGTCAGTTTCGGCATCACCGCTATGGGACCTATATAGGCACGAATAGACACGGGGATGGTGATCGTTGTCTATACGCAGCCATAAGGTGGAGAGGTCCCTACCTTCAAGATTGTTGAGGCGACGAAAACTGATATCGTCTCTAACGTACACGCACACCCCAGCCCTAGGCGAAAAGGAGTGTTCCAGTCCGTACCCAGGGTAGGAGAGGTAAGATGTGTCCGCCGGAGACGCTATCTGCGTCTCGGTCAAAAAGAGCAAGGCCGGCTTTGCTGTCTCGAGGTGTAGGTGGACAGCATTAAGGTTGGAATGTAAACCCCTGATGTTGCAGAAGTCCACGGCCAGCGTGGCAAGGGGTGCCGAAGTTGCTTTGCTCTTGCCTCGGGCAGATGACAGATGGTTGAGCGCGGTTTTGCCCCCCCCAGAGTACGAAACGGGGCGGCCTCGGCGTCCACGCTCAGGCAAAATGTTACCTGAGCATGGAAGCCCAGTGAGGGGTTCTCCAGCGCTAGTGCAGCAACTGGTACCCTCCTGGGGTAACCTCTTTAACTGCGCCATCATCATTAGAAAGGGGGGGTTTGGGGGTTGGAGCTATCTGGGAACCTTACTCACCATCAGGAACACAACACTACATGCCTACAAAGTAGGCAGCAGTGCTATTATGGCTGTGGTCTTCTGTAAGGTGGAGGTACTTCTCCAGTTGGGCTGCTCCAAATTCAAGCGTGATGACATAACGCTGTGCCCTACCTCTCTTGTTGGACGTAGTTTAAGGACATACCCGGGTCCAAAAGTGTTGACAGAGATGCGACACATTTATACGAATAAGATAAATTTTCGACCTGGAAATTGAAAATTCCTGACGTCTGGTAACTGGTAACCCTACTCGTAATGGCTAAGGCCGCCGCTGAAGACATCTTCGGATAATAGCACCTACCTTCATCAACACTATTAACTGACAACAAACCTTACTGCATTGCAAACCTTATGCCTCCTCTACTCTATCGGCGATGATCGTTGATAGTATCATCGTCTATCATCGGCAAGATCATCGTGCAAGCATCCACATGATCGCCTGTACAACGCAATCACCCAGCGATTCCCTTTGATACGTGCCCAAAAAACCGACAACTCACGGGTCGCAGGTGAGGATAGACGATGACTGGCGGGGACTGCCGAGTGTGCCCTCTACACTATCGTGCCCGCCAGTCATCGTCTATCATCGCCGATAGTGTAGAGGAGCCACACAAGCACAGAATAAATAATAGTATTATCATACAGAACGGCCACGCACCGCCCCGCCCCGACTCGAATTACCTCGCCCCGCGACACCAGATTGACGGCCTTTTGCCGACCGCTCAGTACTATTTTTAAGCAACTTATTCACACTATGACGCATGACGCGTGTACAGACGTGCCGTTCACACATAGAAACGCAAGTGATTTTAGATATATAGCGTGTCCGCTCTGTGACACAAGGTCGACCGATAGTCGGTCAAGAGCTGCTGCTATTAACTAAATATATATTATCTGTTGCAGGCGGGGGCCGATGGCGTCGGTGCGGCTCGCTGAGTGCGCTCCGCTCCCTGCCCCCTCCCAGACACTGCGAGACTCCATAGGTGAGTCCATATTGACCTTGAACGAGAACATACGTATACAAAAACTTACTTTTGGCACTTACCTAAACTAGCCTCTTCTCAGATACTTATGTTCTGAAAAAACAAGTGAAGAATTTGAAAATATTTATCATAATACCCCTCCTTTACCCTTCCTTTTGGCTTTACAGTTGTCGATTTAGCAGTTCTATGACTGACCTAAAATAGATAATAGTGGTTTTGAATGATTCACAGTTAGTTTCACTAGACTTATACCCACTATAATGTTATGTATCTACCATAGTAAATCATACGATGTAATATATTTCCAACGGCTCGCCAACCCAAACATCACGTGACACGACATGCTCTACTCGCGGTCTGTCATCGACTAAACCCCAAGGCCCCCAAGGGCCTGACATTCTTTGATAGAGAAAGATAGTCTTATTGCGATTCCTATAAGAGAAAAGAGAAAATAGTGCCACACTTTGTCCTTATCACCGACCGTCATGGTCATGGTCATGGCATCATAGGTAGGAGGCGATGGCGAAATACCGAAATTTATAAGAGTGAAAGAGAAAAAATCCTAAAAACCCCTAAACCCCTAACCTAAGTCTGAAGACTGCCTCAATTACTGCTTGGAGTAGTTGTAAGCTGAGCGCACAATTGCGTGACTTCTGTAGTCTAATCTAATTCAAATGTCCATTTGTTCTAGACTGTTCTATAACGGAGGTGTCGCTCGTGCTTCACGACTTGTCGTGGAGATCATCAGATGGCCCGCAGAGCGACTGGCATGGAAAGGTAAGTCGGCATATTTTCAGCAATCAATTTTCTAGGTACTTTTTTTAGATTTTTTTTATGATTAACCTTGCCTGTGTATGAAAAGGATCCTCTGGCCGAATTTAAGTCTTTTTGCATTTAGTTCGAAAACGATTTGTTGCCCTTTAGGTACAGTATGCAGCCGAGGTCTAATTGAACCCACGATTCTTGACTACCAGTAGTGGTGGTCACCACCACACACTAGTATTATATGATCTGTGACCACACATCTGGGGCATTTTCTACGAAAAGGGACCTTATTATCGACGGCGCTTACGCCGCACAGCGTCGCGCGGCATTGTATTTATATCGGAGCATCGTTAATAATGGCGTAAGCGCCATCGACAATAAGGTCCCTTTTTATAGAAAATATTACATTTTGATTATATCCGCATATATTCTGATATTCCCTCCAGCGTAGTGTTTTTCAGGAAGTGGTTAAAGGTACTTTACTTCACACTTTTTGCAAACAATCATTAGATCTTTGAATTTAATCTCGATCTGTGGCTTTGTATGAGACAAATGAGAAATTAACTTAGCATCCAACGCGTTGTTTATCTAAATCTAACTTGGCTTAGTCTAAGATTTAATAGCGATGACTATACCGGACTAATATTACTTAAACCATACAGTAACTTATACTAGAGCGGTACTGTCATAATAAATTTTGTAACCACAGTAAATTCACTGCCATCTGTCGACACACATTAAAACTAAAAATGAAGATTTATAAAAATACGATAAAATGTATTTAAATATGGATAAATGTTTTTTTTTATTTGCATTAATTATTTTTATGATTTTGACCCATGTTCTTTCACTGATATGCGTGAAAATTGTTAAATAACAAACGAAACCGTCAACGCCATCTATACGACAGTAGGCCAAAGCTAGTAGCGCCCTCTGATCGAGAATCAAATTTACTTGATTTTCGAGGCACGTTTTTTCCTTAGACTGTATCCATCTATTACGGAGTTATATCTTTCTTTGCTTAAACTAAACTCAAAGTAAGTAGGTATATTCCACAATGCTAATTCGTGGCGACCTACACACACATTTCATTACCAATTCCCCTCTCGTCAAAAGCTAAATAACTCCAGAAAAATAAATAACTCCCAACCCTCCGTATGTCACGTGCCGGTCAATTATACGACATACGAATCAATAATCACCGTCCTTGTCTTACATATTTACTAATCCTAGGGTAGAAAAGGGAGATATTTCGATCGGTGCATTTAAAACTATCAATTACATTTGAAACTTGATTGTTAAGTTACTGCAAAGCTGCCTGCTTGGGGGTATTGTGGCACTTACTTAGTTTTCTTTTTCTCTGATGTATATATACAAAATCAGATGAGAGAATCGTATTAATCCATAGACATAGTATATACAAGTAGTTATAGACGCGTCACCGAGCGACCGGGGGTAAGAGAAAGAATATTCATATAAAATTTGGGCAGCATAGGATTTTTTCTCTTTCACTCTTATAAATTTCGGTATTTCGCAATCGCCTCCTACCTATGATGCCACCCGGTCGGTGATAAGGACAAAGCATGGCACTATTTTGCCTTTCCTCTTATAGGAATCGCAATAAGACTATCTTTCTCTATCAAAGAGTGTCAGGCCCTTGTATTAATCACTTGGCGATCTACTATAAAGACATAATCCTAGTCTCGGTCGTAGCACGTCGATGGTCTTTGAGTTGGAAATACAGTTCTGACATTAATACCCAGCAATAAGCACAAAATAACTATAGTATTATCATACAGAATGGCCACGCACCGCCCCGCCCCGATTCGAATTACCTCGCCCCGCGACACCAGATTGACGGCCGTTCGCCGGCATCTCAGTACTATTTTTAAGCAACTTACTCACACAATGACGCATACCGCGTGTACAGACGTGCTGTTCATACATAGAAACATAAGCCATAAGTCAGGGGAGCAAATCTAATTTTCTCGCAATAATAGTCATCTCCCCCTGATCTCACCTTGCAGCCTACAAATCGCCCAGACATAACACTGCCTTGTTCTAATACCGTGTAAAAGATAAGGATACTGTTTTGATACTTGGTGCTAGGGGGAAGGATGTTTAGGATTCCATTGACTTCTTTAATTATAATGTTGCATTGAAAGTATCAGATTCAGATTCAGATTCAGATGTTTTATTGGTAAAAGGCAGTCATTTTACAAGTCAATAATTTACATAACACATTTTGGGTAGGTACTAACTAATTATTGTTACATATTTATATTAATATTATAAATTTACATTAATTTCATTATTATATATTTACATTCATTTAATTATTATATATTTATATCTATAATTAATTACTTGTAATTCGTTTGGATTAGTGATGATATCTACTTTACGATTTGAAAAAATCATCAGTGCTATAAAAGGCCATGCTTAGGAGATATTGTTTAAGTTTTCTAAGAAAGATTGCATCACTTGGTGAATTTTTTATATCTGCCGGAAGAGCATTATAGATTTTAACGCCAAATACGGCGAGCGACTTGCGCGTCTTGGCCAGGCGCGCGCGCGGCGCGAGCAGCAGGTGCGGGCGGCGGCGCGCGGCGCAGCCAAGACGCTGCGCGCTGCTCATGTATGAGCTTAGATTCAGTCTGACGTACTTGCAAGCCTCAAGGATGTAAATGCTATGCAAAGTTAAGATTTTGAGTTTTTTAAATAATTCTTGTGCCGGGTAATCAGCAGGTTTTCTAGCAATAACCCGGATGGCACGTTTTTGAATTTTAAAGATCTTGTCGCGATCGGCTGCGGTACACCACAAATCGATACCGTAGGTTAGAATGGAATGAAAATATCCATAGTATGCTTTCTTTATATTATCTATAGACAGACTGGGAGCCAGCCTAGATAATGCATAGGACGCTGAAGACAGCTTGTTACAAGTTTCATCTATATGTGACGCCCACGTTAGCCCCTCATCAATTACAAATCCTAAGTATTTTACGCTATCGACTTGCGGCACTAGTACATCGTTCAAACTTATGTCGAGCTTTGTGTTGTTAGTTTTGCGCAGCTGAAAGTGAATTATATTCGTTTTATCTACGTTTAGACACATACCATTGACTGTGAACCAGCGAGATATTAGTTTCATAACTTCTCCCAGTTTGAATTTTAAGTCTAAGAAATTTTCTGCATTAACTATGATGCATGTATCGTCCGCGAACATAACATACTCTGGGCCGATACATGCCGATGTGATATCATTGACGAGCAAAAGGAACAGGTAATTTCCCATTGTCGAACCTTGGGGGACAGCAGCATCAGCCATGGTTTCCAGCTTAGACTTTGCATTTAAAACGTAGGTACACTGCTTACGATTGCTTAAAAATGATTCAATTAATTTGTGAAATTCGCCTTCGATACCGTATCGAGACATCTTCGCCAGAAGCAGTGCGTGGTTGACCATCTCGAAGGCGCGCGAGAGATCGCAGAATATAGCCGCGACCTGCCGCCCGCCCTCCAGGTGCTCCAGCACGCGCGCCACGACGTCGCGCGCCGCACTCACAGTCGAGCGGCCCGTTCGATACGCATATTGATGCTCATTTATAACATTATTGGAGACTAGGTGTTTTAGAATTCTGGCACTAAGTAGGCGCTCAAAGATTTTTGACACTATAGGAATCAACGATATTGGACGATAAGATTTTGGAAGATGCATTTCACCTTTTCCTTTATATACCGGTTGCACTTTTATAATTTTAAGTGCATCTGGAAATTTTCCCGTAAGAACGCAATCATTAAATAACTTTAATAATAGGGACACTAAAATTGGAGGTAGGTATCCCAATATGTGGGTTGACATATCATTCACATCCTTTGATTCTTTAAGTTTAATTTCCTTAACAGACTTTATCATTTCTTGTAGGGTGAATAATTCAAAGTTAAATTTTAACGGTGCCGGGGGCAGGTAATGCTCAAGATATGCAAGTGCATCACTAATGCATGGTTTGACTCCGCCGTGACCGTGAGTCGCCGACACATAGTGCTGGTTGAGCCGCTCGGCGGCCGCGGCGGCGCGCGCGGCGTCACTCGCGCCCTCCGACCGGCTCACCAGCACGTCTAGCGCGCCGTTTCCTCGCTTATTATTCTTACAAGTTTCAGAAGAAATTATTCTCCATATATTTCGGCTCATATTATTAGTACTCTTAGATATTTTTTCGTTTAGATAATTACTTCGTGTACTTTTTAGTGCACTCGAGTAAGTCGCTTCAAGTTGCAATAAGTTAGAAAACTGTTCGTTATTCGAGTTGTGTGAAAGTTTTAGCTTATAGGAATGAATTTTCTGACGTAATCTATATATATCATCACTAAACCATACATTTTTATGGTTTTTTACAACGCATTTTCTATGAGGAAAATGTACATTGAAGTAGTGTTTAATTACATTTAATACTAATTCAAGAAGTTTACTAGGGCAAGAACTTTTACACAAAAGTGCATCCCAGTCATGAAAATTAAGACTTAATTTAAAATTACCGAAATTTTTATTACAAAATTGTCTCTTTTCTACACATTTATTTGTTGCAATATTTTTATCAATTTTAACAGACATAACAAGGCATAGGTGGTCTGATAAATGCATATTTACACATGAAACATTTATTATTTGTGATTTATTTAAATTTGAATACATATGATCAATACAGGTTTGACTAGTGTCAGTTATTCTTGTTGGTTTTTCATTAATTTGTCTAAATCCAAACTGTTTTAGGAGGTATGTAAGGTTTTTTGTATTATTGCATTTTGTAAGAGAGTCAATGTTTATATCTCCAATTAGTACAACTTTAGATGTTTTAAATATATGCATGCTAAGTAGTTGATTTAATTTAGATAGAAACAAGGGTACATCACCGCTCGGAGGTCTGTAGATACACACCACTACCAGGTCCAGGCCGATGCATTCTATCGCACACACTTCAAAGTTCATTTCAACTGATAGGTTGTTGACCTCTTGTCGCTCCATAGTAATCATGTTTGACTTAACGTAGATGCAAGCACCTCCTCCTTTACGGTTAGGTCTGCAGAAGTGGGCTCGCAGGCTGTAGTCTAAGATGTTCACAGAAGATATTTGATCAGCCTGGAGCCAGTGCTCTGTCAGGCATAATATGTCAATTTCATTATATAGTTGTAACTCGCATTCAAGTTTATAGGTTTTGTTCTCAAGTCGGTTGATGTTTTGATGCATTATTGTTATAGTCGTGTCGTTACTGCTCCGCTGCGTTACGGGTGCTAAGGCGGTATCCTTGTGTTTAGGCCCTCGGGCTGATGGTGGCACTGCCGGGCGCAGGTCTGCCGCGCCGGGCGCCGCCACGAAACCACTCACTGACTTCGACTCCTGCCGGCCAGCTACTCGGGTCCATAAAATAGTCGTACTTGTCGTTAGGTAGGGTTATTGAAAACGAGGCGTAGTAATTATGCTTTAGTGTAAGCTGTTCCACTTTGTAGTCGTCGCATTTATTTTTCTTGTTCATATATCTCAGTAAGACGTCGGGTGTAGTCTGGGCCTTAAAAAAACATGCATGAATGCGTCTTACTCGCTCCATTGATTGCAATTCAGAATCAACCGATCCGGTTCCTTTGATAACGGATCTGCGGTCGACTTTTCGGTTTTTCTTTCGTGGCCGTACTTCTTGCCATGTTTGCGTGCCGTCAATATTTTCTAATAAATCAGAAATGATGGGCGATGCTTGTGAGAATTTTACGGCCGGTTCAGGGTTTGTTTTGTGCTGAATTTCAGGATTCATTAGGGATACATTTATGTTATTTAACCCAGGTACAGTAGGTATCTCGTTCTCAGTGTTTGCAGGTGAGTTTGCGTCGGTTGCGTCTGCAACCGGTGTCGGGGGCGTAAGCGCCGTCGCCGGAGTAGTCGACTTTCGACTCTGTGCCGCACGAGTTAGCGCTGCAGTTGCGTTGACGCGCGCTTGCCGCAGGGGACGCGGGTGCGCTAGTGCCGGAGTGATCGTTGGCTTTTTAGGCTGAGACTTGGGGGTAGATTGATTACCGTCCATTTTTGTTGTTAGCTCGTGACTAAGCTGAGAAATTTTCACATTTTGCTCGCTAATAACGATTTCCAACTGGTTTACTTTATCCACTAGTTTAGACACATGTTGAAGCACTTTTTGCACATCACTTTCGATATTTGTAAGCGACATTTTATATATTTTATGATTAAAAGCTGCGGAGCGATCTCTCGGGCGTCCGACCCGTAGCGGCGGCGGGGGGGACTTGTATATCGTGTTAATGAGGGCTAACGCGTATGAATTCGCCGCTAGGGGCGCTAGTGTAGATGGTGGTCTTTTCCATAGTTCGAAATGTCAAATGTCACTTGTCACTCCAATGACTGACAGCTGTTCTTTAGTCTTTTGGACCACCATCAACAGAGGCGCCAACTGGTGAGCAAAAAAACGATAGCCCTCATTGGATAACATAAATCAATTTTTAATACAGTTGCTCAAAAAGTGCTACTTTACGTAGGTGTTTAGCGTGCGGAAAGTTGGTTTTCGCGAACTAGTGCTTTTTACTTTTCCAGTTCCAATTCATGACTACTTATTGATGAGTGTTAATATTAGTTTCCTTTAAACGTCGTAATCAACATTAAAACCTATTGTTAATGTAAGAATACGAAAAATATACATATTTTATAATTTAATTACTTACCTCATCACCATTATAACACGTTTATTTTTTAATATTGAATATTGAAAAACCTTTCTGAATGGAACCGTATAGCTGCCGAAACGCCTGTCAAAGAAGAGGCGTTTTTTCTTACTTTTACTACCTACTAAGAGGCGTTTTAAGTTTCCAAAGTTTTTATTTCTTACTTGTTGTTTTTATAATTTTTTCGCAACTGTATTAAAAAACGTCGTTCGATACACGTCCGGAAATGTCATTCTTCACTCGTCCCGAGTCTTGCCACTCGCCTACGGCTCGTGGCAAGATATCTCGGTACTTATGTAGTAATGACATACTTTCCGCACTAGCATCGAAATGTACTATTCTATTGTTACATCGCAAAATGGGAGCGAACCGAGGACAGGACATTTAGTAAGGTGTAACCTATAAAGTGCAAAAAAAAAACTTGTTACTGTGATACTTGGGCGTTTTATTATTGGGCTGTAGTTCATCACTTAAGTGCGTCATTTTATGAAAATAACATATAGCATTATGTCTTATAATGTCGAAACAAATACCTGAATGAATTTTTTGTGCGTACCTTAAAAGAGATAAATTGGGAAGAAAGAAAATAATACTACCATTGTATAATGAATATTAAATTACGTTAGAATGACTGATTCAAATAGTATACAGTTGATATAATAATTATGTCATAACGATGGTTTTAACAGACCATGAAGTAAGGTAAAATACTACCTATAAAATTGCAAGCAACTGAATGCCTAATTGTGTCGTTTTCAAGCAAAAGGTACCACATTGTCGCTTGCCATAAGGACGCTCTGACTGGTTTTTCGTATAAAGATACAAGCAATTTATGTTAAGCAACAATGTGGTACCTTTTGATTGAAAACGTCACAATTCTCGCTTTGTGTGGTAGGGCACAGGACAGCGGATGTCATTCCAGATCTAGAGCAGAGCCCAACTGGAGAGGTACCTCCACCTTACAGAAAACCGCAGCCAAATAACACTAGACCCTACTAATAGTGTTGTGTTCCTGCCGGTGAGTAAGGTTGCCAGAGCTCGAGGGAGAGGAGTGTTAGGGTCGGTAACGCGCATGTAACTCCTCTGGAGTTGCAGGCGTACATAGGCTACGGAGACTGCTTAACATCAGGCGGGCCGTATGCTTGTTTGCCACCGACGTAGTATAAAAAAAAATTGCTTATATACCTATAATATACACACACGAAATCCTAATCTACTCATTTAATCAACTATGCTAAAACTCCTACCGAGTTTCTGCTTGGCGTGAATTAAACAATGTACCGACTTTGATAAATTAGACTGCTCTGAGGCACAATTGCACTAAATAACTGGACCTAATTTACTAGAGATATACACTAAAATTATAGTTTGATTGACTTTTTTACTAAATAGACAGATTCGTTGGACAAAGTGGGCCAATCGTACTGCCATTTTAGTATGTATAGTTATATAAAAACACATAAACACAATTACAAAACAGATATCGAACCATATGCATGCATATATATATATATATGTGTATATATATATATATATATATATATATATATATATATATATATATATATATATATATATATATATATATATATATATATATATATATATATATATACATAGCAACCTAAAAGCGCCAGACGTTCGGGCTGCTCCAAACGCCAAGACATGCTGAAAATTCACAGAAACGTTCCATTTTCAATATAATCACAAAGGCATAAGGCATAAAATTGTCTAATATCTAAGATATGCCCGTTACGTGAGAGCGGGGGTATTCATATTCATATTCTTTATTTGTATTGATCATTATTATTATTATTATTTTTATTTATTATTTTTTATTCATTACATTTCACAGCATAACAGTGATCCAAAGCACTGTGAAGCCAATATACATTTCATACACATAGTACACAAATCTAAATTAACATATAACAGAAGAAGGCCGTTCATTCCTCGTCTCGCAGAACCTCAAGCATTCATAACACACGTCCAACCATCCACTCGCAAACACATCACAGTTTGGTGCTGATTCGAGGAGCGAGTTTAGCAGGTGCAAGGCTTGAACAAGCGGTGATTTACGGCGGGACACAGTTCGTACTGGTGGCAGCGCTAACAAATGGCGACAACGCGGTCGAAACAGAACTCTAGTCGGTGAGGGAACATATAGACGCAGCAACTGAGCTACTAGTTCGGGGCAGTCAGAATCCCCACGTAAAATTCTACTGGCTAAAGTACATAGTCTGTAATTTCGCCTCACCTCAAGTGAGTTAAAACCTAATGTACCCTGCAAAAAATTTGTAGGGTATAAAAATGGGTAATATCCGTACATTTTTTTGTAGAGGGAGCGTAGAAACGCCTTTTGCACTCGCTCTAGCAGCAGGATATAGGTTGTTTCATAGGGGTTCCAAACAACACAAGCCGCTTCAAGCTTGCTTCTGACAAGAGCGGTGTAAAGGAGTTTTATTGACCTGGCATCTATGAAATCCCTAGTCATCCGAGTAACGAACCCTAGTCTCTTGTAACAGGTACGAGCCAGCGTATACATATGCTCATGGAAGTTAAGGTTCGCATCCAGAATAACTCCTAAATCCCGAATAGTATTGACTCTAGCTATTGATTCGGAATCTAGAAGATATTTATTATATAGCGGATTGCGGGCCCTACTAAATGTCATAAGTGCACATTTTGCAGCATTAAATAGAAGTCCGTTATCGAGACTCCACTGATATACTCGGTCAATATCATCTTGCAGTGACATACAATCCGATATATCCTGTATGCCATAAATCAGTTTCAGATCATCGGCATAAAGTAAGCATCTGGCGTACTTAGGAACCGAAGCCAGGTCGTTCACCATAACTCCAAAGAGCAACGGGCCGAGAATCGAGCCCTGGCTGACTCCAGAGCGAGTATGGTAAGGTTTTGAAACAAAGCATCCATGCTGCACATATTGCTGCCTGTCGCGTAGATAACTGGCAAAGAACTTGAGCAGTTTTGGCGAAAAACCTATGCTGCACAGCTTACTCAAAAGTACATCGTTATCTACGCGATCAAACGCTTTTTTGAAGTCGAAGTACAGCACGTCAACCTGTATACCGTTATCCAAATGATCAGAAATAGAGTCAACCAGGGTTAAAAGGTTTGTCTCCACTGAACGACGGGACCTAAAGCCATGCTGCGCATCGCAGAGTAACGGCTTTAATTGTGGTGCTACCATTCTATCTACAATTGACTCAAATAGTTTAGCTACCGAGGAAAGTATGGCTATCGGCCGATAATCTTCAACTTTACCCGTGCTAGTACATTTAGGAATAGGTCTCACTCGGGTAACCTTCCATTGGTAAGGATACACGCCAGTATCCAGGGCTAGGTTGAATATATGAAGAAGGGGGGCCATGAGCCACTCTTTGCAACCTTTCAAAATGAATACCGGAATATTGTCAGGACCCGGGGAGCTACGAGGTTTTAGTCGATCTATACCAGTCTTTACGTCGAGCGATGTTATATGACTGATATGAATATAGTTAGCATTACTACTGAGGTCTTCGGAAATGGTCTTTTTAACGTCTAGGAGAGGGTTATCTGGCAAAAATACTGAAGAAAAGAAATCTGCGAATGCCTGAGCCATCTCCCTACCCTCGTACTCCTTCTCATCGTAGGTGACACGGGACTCGAATATATATAGTAATAGTTGCGTTATTTACATTATTATATACAATAGGTATGTCAGAAATATATACAATTAGAATTAGGTATCATTGTGAACATTGGAAAATTAATAATAATAAAATAGCCAGGTACAATCCGTTCCAACTTCCAATACGTTATGATAAAGTTTATCTATGAATTAAGGAAGTTAAATAATAATACTAGCCTTCCATTTAAATTTACAGCCCTCCAGGAATTCCTTAACCGAATAAAACCAGCCAGGCGTTAAACAGATAGAACGTGGAACGAGAAAAATTCAATTTCCTCACGCTCGCATGCGTTGCATGGCGTTTTGTTCATTAGATAACTTAATGGTGTATTGACGCGACTTGGAAATTCTTTAGCAAAAATTGTAATTAAAAAAATGTAGTTATTAAGTTTTTGGATCAAGTCACAATCTCCAATGTGTTAAAAAACAATTTTTCTTGTTAATTCTCAACACTTTTTAGGGTTCCGTACCCAAAGGATAAAAACGGGACCCTATTACTAAGACTCCGCTGTCCGTCTGTCACCAGGCTGTATCTCATGAACCGTGATAGCTAGACAGTTGAAATTTTCACAGATGATATATTTCTGTTGTCGTTATAACAACAAATACTAAAAAGTACGGAACCCTCGGTGCGCGAGTCCGACTCGCACTTGGCCGGGTTTTTTATACCACGACTGTGGCAAACGAGCGCCTGATGGTAAGCGGCCACCGCAGCCTGTCGACGCTCAGTCCTACTTGTCAGTACTTTATTGGGGGGTTGGTAATTTTTAAATAAAAATGTAATACCAAAAAAACACGGCTAAGTTGTATTTATAGTAAACGATACAGTCCGTAGTTAATCTTAATTTCCTTTATACCTACTAATAGTCTGCACTTGCAGCAGCAGACAGCAGACCTATGCATAAATAAATAAATAAATAATATTATAGGACATTTTTACACAAATTGACTAAGCCCCACGGTAACCTCAAGAAGGCTTGTGTTGTGTATATATTTATGAAACTGCAGGATACTCTTTCACACAAAAACATCCAATTCCCTGTTCATATTTTAAAGCATTTGTTCAAAAACCACTTAGCTAATTGCGTAATAAAATGCAGGAAATAGTAGTACTTATTTCGTAACAACATATATTTTCCCTACCACCGCGCCGTAAAAGCAAACGGTCATAAGTAAAGCTATTCGCTAAAGAATTTTCAACTTTATATAATTACTGAAAATAAAACTTGGTGCGACGTAGCCTCACGCAACTTAAATTGTTTTTAGCAAGTTTTATAACCGTCTAGCACAAAAAACTGCCACTTGGCAACTTTTCCCCATTTTAGAAAGTTAAAACTCAAAGCTGGCAACACTGTAGGGGAGAGCGGGTCGATACGGCACGTGGCTGGATACACGTGCATTTGCATTTAGCGGTAATGCGGCTTCCCTTGACGCATTGATGTAAGTTCACGGTTTTGCTAGGGGGATTTTAAAGCGATTTGTACTATGGGTGAGACTCGTGAGAGTGACTGAAACCAGTGCGGGTAAACACACAAAACTTAACGCAGATGGCGCTGCAATCGTTTAAAAAAATTGACTTTTGATATGCCAAATCTAAAGAGACATAGGCCACATTTGTTTGGTTCCAATAGGAATACAACATAGGAAGTGGCCATAGGAACTCCGTGATAAAACAACGCAATCAAATTGTATTTGGGTTTCCTAGAATTGACTCGATGAGCCCGTTGCCTGTTGAAAGAAAAGTACAGTCAGCGATAAAAGCTTGTATGAAAAATTACATTTTAGACATAATTCTTATTTGTTATTCATCGCAAGAATTAATATATCCAGGCCACATGTTTAGCGTTGTCATGCGTGTTCTACCTCCAACTAAATCTAACTCACGTTCGACACAAATCCACCGTCTTCACACTCACAATAATTTAGATATTGATCACCAATTCATCATAATAAAGACAATCCCCTGTTGGCTAGTTTTGTATGCAGTGCCCGCCGTTTCCTCTGAAGAATCGTGCTATGAATTTATTACGTTTTTGGTATGAAGTTCGGCGACTTTATAAGTCACACTTAGGAAGGCTGGAAAATATTGTATAGTAGGAGAGTGAACTTGAGAAAAGTAACTAACAATTTCCTTGTTTTCCATACATCGAAACGGCTTCTAAGCAAATTGACACAGTGCCGTGATGCCGTCACGATGTGTTGCCATTTGTGTTAGAGCGTTTGCTCAGTAAAGTGGCGATGCCAGACTTTGACCATCATTGGTGACTTTTCTATTGCTTTAAGACAATGGGTCCCATACAGACATCTGATCCTCAAAACAAACCTAATCGACTGATTCCATAAAAAAATTGACAACTCAATGATCGGTACGAAAACAAATGATCGAATTGATGACGCCGAGTAAGAGCAAGAGCCGTGACATTACACTTATTTTGGGCTCCAAATCGGTATTGATGATCGATCCAATTCAGCGGCTTTCTCGTAACGCACGCAAAAATTCGCCGTGGGTATGCGATGGCTTTTAGTGTAGGCACTTTAGGTTGCTAAGGGGGGGTACTCCCCAGGAGTAAGTGGCGAAGCGTTCAGGAAATTAGATTATTTTGCCTTGATAAATATTGGAGCATATAAGACAAGAAAAATATAAATAAAGTAAATCCCTCTTAAAGAAGAATTTGAACCGTGACATAAACCTCTACTATTTTCTTTGTATAAGGATTAATTTAGCCCTCAAATCTTCCCCCATTAAATTTTCCTTAGCAACGGTTATAATTCTCTAAGAACAAATTAAATTACTTTCTTATGAAAATATTTTAATTTGTGTTTTTACATGTAGCTACACTACTATAAACGAAATAAATATCATATACAAAGGAAAAAATGACCAAGGTCTCCAGTGCCTGGGGCTGGAATCGAACCAGTGTCCTCCGTTTACGCGACAGATGCCTCAACCGCTCGGCCACCCGGGCTCGGTGACATGGATGGGTGGCTGGTTCGATTCCAGCCCCGGGCACTGGAGGCCTTGGTCATTTTATCCTTTGTATATGATATTTATTTCGTTTAACGGTCATAATTGCTCTGTATACTACCTAACTATAACAATTATTTATGAGATTACTACTCCACGTCGGCCTATAACTCAAACCGTCCCACGTCCTATTAGCCAGTGATTTTTCAACTGTTCTCAGGTGATTTGTGAACAAATCTAGCTTAACCTGTCAGCAGATCGCCTTGGACCCTGAATGCACAATCTCCCGCCCACGTCCAGTGCTTAGGTTTAATTTAAAGGTACCATATTTAAGCACATAATTCATAATAGCCAGAGCTTCGATGTAAAGGAACATGTCTGCATTTGGCCCTTCGCTGGAGTTGCAAGCGTTAATAGGATACGTTGTCTTGTCCACATTATCAGGCACATTATCAGGCGCATTTGGCAGGCCGTATTATTGCAACCGCCAAGAAAACAAACTTCTGATACATATTTAGGTGGAATAATTACTTAACGTCACCCATCAATATACACCATTGTGTTATCAATAATGCGGATAAAAAATCACAGAATCTTTCCCGGCTATTCCTTCTCGCGACTTAAAATCGTATCGGGTTTCAACAAATTAGCCCCACCCCGCAACCCCTGACTTTTCAAATATTTCAATCTGTCCTCAGTAATCTGCTCCGTGAGGCTAATGCTTATATTGGCGAAGCTAACAGAGTAAGCTTAATGAAAGCGCCCAAACACGACTCGAAACAACGCCCTCCATAGCTTATACCCCCATTCAAGTTCACTGCGACTCCGCTCCAGCCCTGGCTTTACCTCGACCTCATCATAACTGGAAAACTGTACTTTAAAACTGAGTAAATAAGAGACAAAACGTAATTAACAATGTCATCGCTTACGTCGTTCTAGAAGCGCGCTTTAAATGTTTCGCTAATCAAATCTTCCCGTTGCAAATTGCACCGTATGTTGGATGAAATAAGTTGAATATTGTCTGAACGTCCCGCGCAAATACGCAGCCTCCCCCTAGGGTTGGCGGTCGATCCTTCCAGTCGTCGAGCCGGCGTGGACGGGGCGCGAGCCTAACGCGGTCTCCATTAAAAAAAAAACAACCTAAAATCCACCTCTTCCTTCTTCGCTGAAGGAAAAAGGCTGGAGTTTCCTTTAGTTAATTTTGCGTTTTTAACACAAGTTGTTAATTTCGACAAAGTGATATGTGAATTTTGGTGTGTGATAAGTTTTCGTGAATTGTGTGCGTTTTCCGCCAGTGCCAAGCTTAGTTTCGTGCTTAGTTAGTAAATCGTGTTTTTAACCGAAGGATATTGAGATTATTGAGGTACAGTGTGGAATTGGCATTTTGTGTTGGGTATCGTCGTTTGTGCGCTTGTAGCTAGGAGGCCGCTTTTGTCCCTTGTGAGGAAAACAAGCTTCCCCACAGCTAGTTTTTGAAGAACCGATAAAACGCAAGTAAATGCACTTAGACTGGTAACAATTAAAACTAACATGTGTACTTATCAAATAATCCGTGTACAAAAATGTTCACTTTTCATAGATATTTTCTACACGGAAAACCTAATAGCAATTTGGCACAAACAAAGAGCTTTCAATTAGATTTACACAGCTGATGTTTTTAGATCCATTAGATACTTAATCAGCGTCATAGCTATAGATTTACTAAATTCCCATATTACAAACATCAAAAGAAAAGCAAATATCATAATCATGCGAATTAGTCGTCAATCTTTCACTTTCCGCACGCAAAGGAAGACCCCAATAATAGGACGGCAGTCGGCACCCATTATAATAGTGACGTAATGCTGTCATATACGATAACAAATGACTGCCGAGTGACGTCACTTACACAATGCACAGACATATTGTCTTGATATAAATACACACATTGAATAAAGAAAGACTTAACTTTCTAGCATAGCAATACATGACATTAGTAAATTGTTTAACAGATTTATGTAGTTCAGGCAAACATTTCTATTCTGCAGGGCAAAGATGGTCGGTTTTATCATCTGTCATCATGCCTGTCACGTTCTAACAAGTATGTAAGTGCGAAAGTGACGCATGACATGTGATAAAAATGCGACCATGATACCGCCGCAGTTCTAGTTTGGACACATGGTTTGCGAATTTGAGAAGTGATTCAATCTATTCCACGAATTGATAGTTGTAGCAAGTATGCGTATAATTGGGCTTACTTATTTATGACTAAGATCTGATAAAGGAGGATTTTGAAGTCCCGGAATAACGGTACTTTTCCTAGGTAAAAGGAGAGCTTCAGCTATTCAGCTTCATACTGAGTCATCTCGTCGATATAAAAATATGAAAGCATCATAATGAACTAGAATACCTAATTCAAAACAAACAATAAATACGTTATTGGAAAACAATGTTGAAGCGACTTATTACACATCGGTGAAGTAAGAAAAGCAGGTAAGAAACAAATCACACAAACCCCTTCTTGAAAATATAACTACTGCCTAGTATGCAGAACATTTAGGCCCTTTTTCATAAACTTAGCAAACCTCTGTTAAATTATGTCATTTTCTAACAAACACAGATGTTAAAATGACTGATAGGGAATACGATTATCAACGTCTTATGAGACTTGATTAAGGTATTTAAGGTAAACCAATACCAACCAATCATCACTGCCTTTCGCGTCGTCGAATTATGCCCGGGATATTACAGTTCCTTCTTTGGATTGTCTTCGTCTTTGCCTGGCCCTTTCCCATTTTATTTGGGGTCGGCCCTCCGTATCATGCGTCTCCAGGCAGCTCGGTCCTGGGTCATCCTTGTTCACTTGGGCTTCTTTGAGGTTCTTATCTACTACGGACATCCATGTGATTCGGGGTCTTCCTCGTCCTCGGGGTTTAGTTTCAATATCTAGCACTTTCCTGGTCATGTGGTCGGATGGTCGCCTCATAACGTGTCCGTACCAACGCAGACATCCTTCTTTGGATTGTGCTTTATTAAAAAAAAATCAAGTAATATGTTTTCTACCGTATTCTTATTACTTAAAAGTTACATTTCTAAGTAGTTAAAAAAAATGTTTTTAACATTTTACGTGACACTTACCCAGTATTAAATTGAACTGTCATAGGCATCATCATTCGATCCGATGGGTATATGTCCTTGTTTTTTCAGTTGTTGGTTCTACTTTTAATAATTTTGCAATGCAAATGTCCATTTCTTTCGACTATGTCGATACAGTTCTGTTTACGGTCGTAGTGCGCAAGCCCAACAGTGGCCCTTGGCTCCGCGCCAGGATGTCAGCTGATTCGGCTTGCCATTGTTGTGGTGACAGGCTGAGAGTGCCGCCTGCTAAGCATTAACCAGTTAACTGGCTTTCTGGTGCGACTTTATGGAAAAGATTCTTTAAAATGTTTATTTGGTTTATTTTTTGTAATGGAGTTTTCTTTAGGGACTAGTATGGGGTCCTTCAAAGCTCCGGGGTTGCAGGCGGCGGTGACCGCTTTCCCTATAAAAAAAGAAGAAAAGAAAAATAAACTTACATAAGCTCCATTTACGGTTCAAGAATTTGCATGCGATTTTTGTTACATTTGCGGTATTTGGTCGATTACTGAATTCCTTGTACTCTATAGTAGCAATGTATCTAATAAAGCATGCAAATTATTGAACAGTCTAAATGGTGCTTTACTTTAAAAAAAGCCATTATCAATACTAGGACTCCCGGTATCCGTGTTACACGCCGATACGAATACCCGTGTTCTTAAGCCCGGCGGTACTAAGAACCCGGTTTACACGGAACCGCCGGGATTCGAAAACGTTTCGAAGGAACGTTCCCAAGAAACGTATCTCAGACACGTATCTCCGTTTACACGGGTACTTAAGACCGTTCCGAACGGGTCTGAATACTCCGAACCAGTTTGAGCCAATCTACAATGGTAACAAGGTCCACTATTATTATGTTGACTTCAGATGAATTCGTTTGTCGTACGATTTTTAAAGTGAAGCTTTTATTCTATCGCCCCAATTTATTAAGTTAAGATTAAAACCGCGATTTTAATACCGTAAATCGAATTAATTTCCGATTTTTTTTAGTTAAATGCCTACAATCCGAAAAAAGTTTCACTTGCATCGTGGTTTCATAAAACCGCACAATTACTTTTTTTTATTGTTTTTAACCGTATTGATAAAACATAGATACTGAGCCATCTTCCTTATCTTCCTATGTTTAATAGTAGGTATACATAATTTTTATTTTAAACTATTTATATCATTTAATAAAACCGATTGCTTCTAAGCTAATTACAAAAATTTGATATCGATCATAGTTTTTTTTTATAATTACATAATGGTATAGTATTTTCGTTAATAATAGGTGTGCAGACAGAATACAATATTAATTAAAAATAACAGTTTAATTATTTCGTGGTTATTTTTATCTCGGATCTATTACTGCTTTGCGAAAACAACAAACCTGCCAACGGCGCAAAAAAGTTATTAGTAGGTACACAAAAGCGGGATTATCGAGTAATTTTACCCAAGAACCATAAAAACCCATACTACCTTGGATAACTTGCGATAATATTGCTAATAACATTAAGATAGATCTTTAAATTGGTAATCATTCATAATTCACTTTGGTCACTTTCGCACTAGCGTTTAGGTAATAAACTTAAATGCGCACGTTGCCGACCGGTGGTCCATCCATCCATTGTTTTCCAATATCCTTTTGTTTGTCATCGTCGAAAACATGTAGGTTCCCAAACTATTATCACAAGTGTCACTGCCAATTACAAGCTTTATGTCGTTGTAATAAGGTCAAAACATCTGCACAAGAAAATGTTTTCAATTGTTTTGTAGCTGCACCGCACTAAAAAGCTTTTTACTGTGGTACCTAAAGTAAAAACAATTAGAATTTATTGAGAAGGTGTAATTTTATCAAGTTGATTTAAAGTGTTTATTAATAACTATACCGACCCGCCCCGGCTTCGCATGGAGAGTCAAGCATAATAAAATACATTCTGTAACATTATTCACTTCGGAAGCCTAATAATATTAAGAGTTCAATGTCCATTTATCTGTCACCACCCACTAGGCTGTATCTCATGAACCGTAATAGCCAATGTAACGTTACGGGCAGTTATGTCCCTAAGTTGGTAGGGAAAGTAAATAAGTAATTACCAACTCGTTAACAAATTAATTTATTTAAAAAAAACAACTAAAACTGAATAGGGTCGTGGGTGGTCAAGGCCCGTCTAAATTTGCACCCGAGATCCGGTACTGCCCTGGCTGGCCGAAGGTCCGGAATCGGAGCAGGTAGTTCACACTCGGCAGCGCTTTAGAGGAACAGGGGGGCGACGGCGGGCGAACGACTATGGCTCCAACCCTGCCGTCGAGGTGGTAGGTGGCGTGTTTGTTGTCGGCCGACGGTCTTCTTGTAATTATAACGACGCACCCTGTGAATTTCCAGACGTCTTAGAAATGTGTTCCTGCTCGCTCTGCTTTTGTGAACACCCTGTGATGATGATGATGGGACCATGGGAAAGCCGGTGCACCTTGAGCAGAAAGCGTGTTTGTGTTCACAAGCAGAGCGGAGTTACAAAAGCGAAGGAAAAGCACAGAGTAAAGAAAGTAAGAAGAACAAAGAAGTGAACTTTAAATAAGTTGGGGGGTACGCATACATACTTAGTCGTACCCGGCATTATAGAACAAAGGAATTTGCAATATCTTGCTGGCAAAGGCTAGACAGTTGAAATTTTTACAGATGTATTTGTACGGAACCTTCGGTGGGCGAGTCCGACTCGCACTTGTCCGGTTTTTTTAGAAGTTAATAATGGGTTAATTATTTTTAAAATATAGACAGACAGCCATGGCGCACTTTTTTGTAGACCAATGAAAAAGAGACAAGTCCACCATACATTGATATCAAATAGATTGGGCAGCGTTTTCGATTAAGCCAGCGTGATTTTTTCTAACTTCATTAGCAAACATCGTCATATTTCTACCAATTTAAACAAAACCTTAACAAAATATACACATAAACATTCCCAAAGAAAAACTTCATTCATAGGTGAGGTCTGGTTATCGCGAACATACAGACAGACATACGGATCCGGCGGGGGACTTTGTTTTATAAGGTTTACCTACATTATGTGACAAGAAATACAATTTCATATCATGTTCTTAAATTAAACTTAAAATAAAGAAGCAAGTTAAAATTGTATTTTTTTATAAATACTTACTTAATGCCAATTTCGAACATTAGTTTGACTTCCTGCCTACATACTGAACTCGATGGTTCTAATATTTTTTTTAAATAGGTACTAGCAGGTTTTTATATTATATTGCTAACCCGCAACGTAAAAAAAAGTAGCTATTTAAAGTGCTATATAAAATACTATACTTTGATAAGAAGCGTGAATACTCTTAATACCTATTGCAATCAAAAACTACATGCTCAAGAAAGGAGTTTCTAAACCGTTTATTGAATTTCGACTCTATGACCCACGGAACAAGGTTAAATATGACAGAAACTCGTCATGAATCTTTTGTCTATTCATTTGTAGCTGGCGTTCGTTCCTTCGCTACTATCGTCAAGGACGTGTCCGGTGCCACGGATAAATAAGATACGTATCTTCGAATACCCGTTTATCCGTGTACACGGGTCTTAACTACACGTTTCTTAATTAAACGTGTGGAACGGGCCAGAAAACCGTTTACGTATTATTCGGAAACGGGTATTCGAAACGTGTAAACGAAACACGGATTCGACCGCGAGCCCTAATCAATACCCGTTACATTTCAATCAAGAACTTGTGTCTGACACAGTAAACAATACAGGCATACCAGCAAATATATCAAGCATTAAAGGCATTCTACGCACGATGCGCAGCACACGTCACTGTCGATTGACTATTAATTATTGACACTGATTTATTGCATATTGATAATACAAAACGTATTTCTCACATTAATTTGCTGAATGTCTATATTTTCAGCGAACTAGCATTTGGACCACATTTCCTCTGTTCTATGATTAACGCTAGCTACTAAAATATCATCTAAACTTAATAAAAGCCATTACGTCATATAATATCTCTCCGTTTTCCTTGTTATCAAATTTAATTCGTTTGCCAGACAGCAAGCCTGATTAATTGCACGCTGCAATTTCATTACGGGGGTTGGGCAGGGAAACTTTTCAGACGTTTGTTCCATTAGGCTTTATATTTTACGTAAATAGTTGCGGTTTTGTCTACTATTGAAATAAGCAGCCTTTGCTTAGTACCTAGTGGATAAAGTTCGAAAATTATCGATTCAAATTAATTTTTAACAAGCAGAACCCTCTGCGAACGATGCTATTAAGCAAAGCAGTAATTTTTCCACTTTTAAAATGTATTCTAAGCATACGCACAGACGTTTCTGCTTGTTAAAAATTAATTTAGAATGGGTAGCACATCGTATCTGGTGAAGTTCCAATATGACTTGGAACTCCGGTGGCCGTTTAAGAAGTGTACTTAACGCTCTTATGGTAGATGTCGCTAGGGTCCCTTAGACCCATAATAGTGGGAAGATTTGCTGACTATGGATGAGGTTTTGGTGGCTCAGTTGTCAGAGCGCTGGAGTATCGATCCAGAGGCCGTGGGTTCAAGTTTCACCCAAAGCAGTAATTTTTCCACTTTTAAATTTTATTCTATTCGATTCGTTTGAGGGCTTACTTGGCGGATCATGGGCTCCGTTTACAAGGCCAGGCCAGGCTTTTTTGTCCAATCGACGGCGCCGGGTTCGCTGAGGTGTTTTTTTATTTCGTTTCTCCAGGAGTAGCAAGCTACGGTAGCTCCTGAGAACTGCTTTGCGCAAATTCATAAAGAATGTAGTCTCGTCAGATCTGTCCAAGGTAGTTTAAAAGCTCTACCTGTTGCGTACACTGTCTTCTCAATGAATACAAAGGTAGGTACTACGGGGAAATGGGATCCAATGTGCGGGATGCATGCAAAATAGAATTCCTTTCAACTCTAACTGGGCCTAAAGCTACATCTAACATTTTCTCTGTGCAAATGCATCCCTACTTAGTAATCACCTGACCACTTATATGATCCTCAAGGATGTTAATTTCAATTGACTGTCGTCGTAATCATTCTTAGACTCTATCTAACACTTCAGCGCTACGCACCTTGAGCGACATATTTCTTTGTAAGTTTCTACATATTACCTTGCTATTCAAGTTCAAGGTTTCTATTACAAATGCAAACATTTTACTTGCGTGATGTTTGCTAGTAAGTTTTCTTTGGATGTCTTTAATGTTGTTGCTAGCTTGTTTGACGTCAATACATTTTATAAACTGTAAAAATGTGAAATCAGTATCTTCACTGTAACTAAAGCGAGTATTGTATTTTTGACTCGTCATACAGTAAGTACTTAAATCCGACAATTGACTGATTGATAACCAACTCCAGCCCTTAACCTTAGAATAAATTTAAAAGTGGAAAAAATACTGCCTTGGATGAGACTTGAACACACGGCCTCTGGATCGATACTCCAGCGCTCTGCCAACTGAGCCACCAAGACCTCATCCATAGTCAGCAAATCTTCCCACTATATGGGTCTAGGGGATGGGTCCAGCCCTTGACCCTTTACGCCAAACTACGGATCTTAGAAAAGAAAGTAGGATAGACGAAAAGGAGCGAGACACATCGGACCTTTCGTTCCCACCTATGGCCGCCACTCGCCACTGCCGCCGCCGCGCGATGTCGTGGCCGGGCCGTAACAGCAACAACAGCCGTAAAAACCAAGTTTTGGCCTTCACAAAATTTATCTGTGTGGCCTAAAGTTTGGAGAGTACGCCAGCTTTTGGCATGCCACCTTGTTTCCACATTCCATTACTGCGGCTACAGTGGTGGTTTGCACAAACAATTCATCCTTTGATTCCTTTCCCCATTGTTTACAAACGCGACTCCATTATGCATTTTACTCTAGAACTGGCGATAATGTCTGTTAGTCCAGTTAACAAGCATATTACATCCGTAAAACCTTAAACGGTAAGGCGAGCTGTGCCCAGGCTCTCTCAGCGAGCCGCGGCAAAATCCGGGATAAACGCTATGAAGACGATAAATGACTAAACGGACAAGTGCGAGTCGTACTCGCCCACCGAGGGTTCCGTACTTTTTAAGTATTTGTTGTTATAGCGACAACAGAAATACATCATGTGTGAAAATTTCAGCTGTTTAGCTAACACGGTTCATGAGATACAGCCTGGTGACAGACAGAAAGACGGACAGTGGAGTCTTAGTAATAGGTTCCCGTTTTTACCCTTTTTGTACGGAAGCCTAAAAACAGTCATATAATACATCTGCTGTCATTGTCGTATATAAAAAAATCTTGGACAAAGCAGAATAATGCACAAAGCAGCGAACATATTGCCACTGACAATTTGTCACATTCTAACAATTATGTATGTGCGAAAGTGACGCATGACATGACAAGTGATAAAAATGCGACCATGATACCCCCGCTGCAAGCCTTTGAATAACAGTCTGTGTTGATTAGGCTAATACAATAGTTCGTCGCCCTCGTTTCAGGGAGCGGTCTCACAGTAAGTAATTAATGTCGTTCCATAGCTCCTGGACTTTATATATTTATTACTTGGTGTTTTTATGTCCTAGTAGTAGTTTTATTGGTAGTTAAACTTGAGCCTTGAGTCGCTGGCTTTGTACCCCTTCCTTGTTTGCTTACTATTTTACAATTTTCTTTTCAAGTTTTATGCGGGTTGTAATGTGTACTGTTTTAGTTGTATGTGATACAAGATATACAATTATACATGCGGCTGTACTTATTACTTTAAGCAATTGTTATGAGATCAACCCTGAAATCACAAAAAAAATCAGATTAATATCCATACTAAATCTAAACTCCAGACCAGGATTTTTTTGTGTTGTTGTTGATCATATCAATGAATACGATCGCTTACATAAATATTTTCATGCTATGTGGAGCATCTCTGTGGAAAGCCACAATTCATCGTATCAAATTCTGAATTCAATACCATCCATTGAGGAATTAAAATCTCGTTGTATTAATTATTTGCACAGAGCACAGCAGTACCTATGTCATCAGCAAACCCACTTGACACTATAAATAGCAGAACTGTGGGTCATGAAAACGCTAATAGATTCACAATGAAATGCATCAGTTATTCAGTCTATACACAGATCCTCGGAACTACAGTGACCTGTTTATAAAAATAAAATAAAATAAAAAAGCCTTTTATTCTAAGCACTGAGTTTTCCTAGTTACATATACTCGTATTGTATAAAGAAAACATTTTTATTTGAAATTTGTTTTAGGTTTTTTATATATTCTTGTTTTGTGCGTTAGACCCCTTCTGGGTGAAGGCCTCCTCCATCGATTTCCACTTGTCTCTGTCTTGAGCCATTCGGATCCAGTTTTTTCCAGACGTTTTTTTGATGTCTTCGTCCCATCTTGTACATGGTTTGCCGCTACGTCGTTTGCCTAGAGGGCCACCCCATTTTGTGATCTCAGATGTCCATCTGTCATCTTCGAGTCGTGCCACATGACCTGCCCATCGAAATTTCAATTTTTTTGCATAGCACAAAGCATCTATAGTTTTTGTTACACTTTTTATTTTAGTGTGCCGAACTTTCTCAATTTTTTTAATTTTTAGGATGCTGCGTTCCATGGCTCTTTGGCATGTAGTGATTTTGTTTGAGACCTTTTTTGTAAATTTCCAAGTCTGGCAGCCATATGTTAGGTACGGAAGTATGCAGGAGTCCATTATTTTTCTTTTTAATTCAATTGACATATTGCTTTTTAATATTTCTTTGTAGCTCCAGAACTTATTCCAGCTTTGTCGTGATCTTCTTTCTATCTCGAGCTCGTTGTTGTTGCTTTCAAATCCGATTTGCTTGCCGAGATAGATATACTGTTCAACATACTGTACTGGTTCATTTTCCAAGGTGATATTTTTCTTTATGCTGTTTGTCATAATTTTGGTTTTTTACTAGCCACTTTTTACCAAGCCTACTTTTTTACTAGCTGCTTGGAGTGTTTCCATCATGTATTGTAAATTTGCACTTGTTTCAGCTAATAGGACCAGATCGTCTGCAAATCTTAGGTGTGTAAGGCATCTTCCTCTGACTTTTAAGCCATAATTTTTCCAGTTTAGTGGGCTTATAACTGATTCCAGTTCAGAAATAAATAATTTTGGCGATAATGGATCCCTCTGCCTAACTCCTCTTTTTATGGGAAAGCTGCAGCCTGCTGTCTCTAGTTTGATTTTACTTGTGCTTTGTTTATATATGTGTTTTATTATTGCTATATTTTCTCTTTCTACTCCTTGGCTTTTCAGTGCTTGCCAGATACTGGAATGTGAGATTGTATCAAATGCTTTTTGGTAATCAATGTAAGCTATGTATAAGGATCTTCGTTTTTCTTGGTACTTTTCGATAACAAGTTCGAGTGTGTGTATATGATCTATTGTAGAGAAGCCTTTTCGGAATCCCGCTTGCTCTACAGGTTGTGTTTCTTCTAGTTGTTTGCTTATTCTGCGGTCTATAATAGATGTGAAGATTTTGTATAAGGTTGATAAGAGGCTTATAGGCCTGTAGTTGCCCATGTCGTTAGGGTCTCCTTTTTTATATAATAATATAATCTCAGATTCTGACCACTGCGAGGGAGTTTCTGCTGTCTCTAGTATTAAGTTGAATAAAAATGCGAGTGGAGTAGCTAATATTTCAATTCCTAATTTTATATCTTCGTTTCTTATGTTGTCACAGCCGGGGCTTTTTTCAGATTTTAGTTTTTTTACAACTTGAATGATCTCAGCCTCATCAATTTGTTGTATCTGATTTACTTGATTTAAGCATGATTCCGTTTCAACATTATTGTTTTCTGTGTCTTGAGTAGCACTGTATAGCTTTTTGTAGAAGTTGGTAGCAATAGTAATAATATCTGTGCGGTTTTGTGTTGTTTCACCTGACTGTTTTAAGCCTTCTATCCAGGTTTTATTTGTTTGCAGCTTTTTGTATGCCTTTTTTATACCCTTGCCTTGATCAAGATAGGATTGGAATGTCTTCAATCTGTAGTTCTTATAATCCGATTTTATATATTTACTGGTGAGTTTATATAGAGCACTGAGTTCATTCTTTTCCGATCTAGATTTTCCTGAAATTTTTTGTAGTTGTTGTCTTCTCTGTATCAGTGCCAAAGTTCTTTCTGTTAAGATGTTGTGTTTTGTAGTGGATTTTTTTGGCGATTTTGCTTGTTTTAGACTGTCCTTGATGATGTGTATTAATTTATTATAGTGGGTTTGAACAGATTCTTGACTTTGATTGTTTCCTTGTGTATGTAGATGTTGTTGGAGGTTTGTCTTGTAGGTTTCTATTTCATTGTCAGTATTTAGAGTGTTATTCTGAATATTTGTATATCTGGACCTGTTATTTTTGAGGTTTTTTAACATTATTGTGCCTCGAACCATTCTGTGGTCAGTTGAAAAATTTAAGTTGAGTGTTTCTATATTTGTAAATAATTTCGGTTGATTTGTCATTATATAATCAATTTCATTTTTATATTTGCCATTTGGGGAGCGCCATGTCCACCTGCAATTTGGTTTTTTGTTAAAGAAAGTGTTGATCACCGAGAGCTTATTTTCAAAAGCAAAGTCTATTAGCAGTTGACCTCTTTCATTTCTTTCTCCGTATCCATATTTCTTGGTTATAATGTGTTCTTCTTGCAGTGGCTTTCCTATTTTAGCGTTAAAGTCTCCCATAACTATTAGATTCTTATAACTGGATTCTATTGCTCTGTCTACATCTTTGTAAAACTTGTTGATTTCATCTTCACTTGCTGATTCTGTGGGAGCATATGCTTGGATAATGCTTATTTTATGTCCTTGAATGTTGAGGTCTAGTAGAGCTACTCTTTCTGTGATACCTCTAAAACTTTCCAAGTTTTTCTTCAAAGATTTGTTTATTAAAAAGCCGACTCCATACTTCCCTGGTGTGTTGCCGATGTAGCACAAAATATATTTTTCATATTCTTCTATCTTATTTCCAAATCTTCTGACCTCTGACATACCAATGACATCATATTTTACTTTTTCTAATGACTCTTCGAGTTCTATTAAACGTTCATATGACAACAGCGTTCTAACATTATATGTTGCTAAGTAGAACTTGTTTTCTTTTCCTTTCGCTGTGTTGTTTATGTTTGATGGAGGGTTTTGGTCGCCATCCCCACGATGACCAATCGGATTGGAGAGTAGAATATTTTCTGTTGTGGTGTATGCTTGTTGTTGTTTTTCTTGTATTGGTTTCCGTTTCAAGTTAGTTGTCGAGATAGGTGTTTTTTTCTGAGACCTGTTTATACTTGTTGCAAATTATCTGGTCTTCGAAAGGTTCTATAAATAATTACGCGATGTGTCATGATTGTGAAGATGCCAGCGGATTAACAATGGCGTTATTAAGTATTCAGTTATGTCAGCGGAGATTCATGGAAATGCGTAGACCTGAGAATTGCAGTCACGTACCAAGTTCTTTTCAAACGATCCACAAAACTTTACTTCAGACATGCTATAGTGTGTCTGCACTTTTTGGTAAAGAAAATAAAACAACACCAGCCCGCGCAGCATGGTTTCCCCTATCACTAAGTCCGTCACTTTCGCACTCACATACTTGTTAGAACGTGACAGACATGGTGATAAACGTACCGTGCTACGACTCCAGGGATATGTAGGTACAGGTACTTAGCAATAGGTATGCTATGCTTGCTTTTTCCGAGCACGCTAAGTTTACAGTCGACTTTGCAAAGTGACAACGACAACGTACGAACGCTCCATGCTCCACGTAAAACTTGGGGTGCCGACAGACTATAAAATTTCTCAATATTGTCTTCGGTTACAGCGATAGTTACTCATGAAATAAAACCATATGAAAACAGATTATATCGCGTATATTGAATTTATAATACATCCCGACGTTTCGAACCCTTTACAGCGTTCGTTGTCATCGGGTGACTGAGGAAAAACTACAAAGTGCAAAAATACCCACATACTAAAAATAATGAACCATCATAGAATATAAACTTTAAGGCTGGTTGTACATGCAAAATGGGTTCATAAGGCTAGTTATACAATACAACTATTTTCAGGTAAAGATATATATATACATATATATACGTGATAAAAGCTACGCCCGCTCCAACCCTACACCTCGGACCCGAGAAGATTTAATTCCCTACCATATAATACCATACCATATAGTTTGTTGCCGGTCCCATATTGGGATACCCTGCTACAATTTAGGAGGGAATTAATTGTTAGCCAGCGTAGCTTTTATCACGTATATATATATCATTACTTGAAAATAGTTGTATATATCTTTACTTGAAAATAGTTGTTTTGTATAACTAGCCTTATGAACCAATTTTGCATGTACAACCAGCCTTAAAGTTTATAGTATATGATGGTTCATTATTTTTAGTATGTGGGTATTTTTGCACTTTGTAGTTTTTCCTCAGTCACCCGTTGACCACGAACGCTGTAAAGGGTTTTCAAAACGTCGGGATGTATTATGAATTCAATATACGCGATATAATCCGTTTTCATAGTTTTATTTTATGAGACTTCTCGTCATCCAACAGTAAATATATTGCAGACAAGTGTCCAGAAACTGTCCCACCTTTCTCAAATCTTTCCATCGATCACTCAAGTCCCACATCCATACGTAATGTGTTTGCCAGCTCTCACTGGATTCAGAACGTGTCTCGTCTCAGCGACATCCATCGACATCCAATACCATCCTCGCGACATTGCGAAATAGTCAAGCGTGTCCAACCATATCTGTTTTGTTCCGTATTTTATCGTTATACACCTTATAACACTACCTACTCCGCTTCATGAAGAGCTTAAGAAAATCGGGAAGTATCCACGCCTAAAAGCGCAAAAAAATTAGAGACTCTACTCAGTTCCAACGTAGTGTACGTTTTTCTAGCACCTAGGAATTTATATTTTTAGTTCATATGACTAAAATGTTGTAAACTTGGACGCAACTCTCATACCAAGTTGTAAGTGATTCGTATTTACCCTTGCCTTTGTCCAGTACTATAACCTTTATCACAAAACAAGAAGGTTTTCGATATCCTCCACGTGTTTAATCGTAACACGTGGAGGATATCGAAACTGTCATTGTTTTATCGTAGTTGTTTTCAAACCAAAGCTTGTAGGTACTACAATATATGTGATACTTAGCACTAAAAAAAACGTATATTTTATACATGTATTCAGAAAAAATATCGGCTACGAGATCCATTTAGCGACGTAAAATAAATTGGACTTATTTAAATTGCACAGTGAATCCCAACCCATTTTCTCAACATTTTCCAGCATTTTCTTTACTCGTGCAACTAATTTCGTAAAGTGCCTTTCAGTGTATGAGTCTGCTGCTATACTAGCCAAATGCATAGGAGCATTTGCATTTTTTAATATATTTACAAATGTAATAAGTGTTTTACAATTTGTTGAAGCGTGCTAGAAAACCCTTGAAAAACTTATGTGTTGGGTAAAGTCGAGGAAACCATCCCTGAGGCAGGCTTCTCCGTCGTTACTCCAGTGAGTTTTCACAGGCCCATGTGAACTTACTGCCGAAAACTGAAAACAGAGCCGCATGAAGGGCCAATAGCAAGAGGCTATAACGGACACAGAATTTAGCAATTAGTTAGAATTTAGGAACAATAGACTAATTAAGAAGAACACTAGACAGACAATCTGTTTACGGAAAAAAGTTGCACGCCTAAAAGTCCCGAATGATCACCAGAGTAGTTCGTTTATGTAGTTGTTTTATCTAGTCACCTAGGTCACAGAATAAATAATAGTACTAGGTACAGTCGCCATCAGATATATCGTAGCGGCCGAGGTGCTCACAAATATCTGAACACGCACTCTAACGCCTTGTCAATAGAGGCGTGTTCAGATATTTGTGAGCGCCTTGACCACTCCGATATATCTGATGGCGACTGTACAGAAGATCGACTCTCTAACAAAACGCGTCTATTACGACAAATATGGCCGCTAGGTGGCGCAAACGCGAACAGGCGTCCGTTCCGTAGCGGTGCGCGGCAACTACTATGACTAGACACCAAAATTGGTGTGGGCCGCTTGTACTTATAGCGACGTTACGAAATCCCGGAGTGAGCCTCGCCTACGTTGGTTCTAAAGCTGCGCAGGGGTAAAATTTCTAGAGTATTAACATGTATGTAGGTATGTATGTATAAACTCTTTATTGTACAAAGACATAGAACACAAATATGGCACAGAAATAGGCAGTACAAAGGCGAACTTATCCCTTTAAGGGCTTTCTTCCAGTTAACCTTTGAGTAGATGAGAATTGATGAAGAACGGTAGACAGATACAGCACTGCGTACAATAGACTAGAGGAAAGTCAATAAATTTATAAAAGAGGGCGAAAATAAATAAAATAAGATAAAAATTTGAAGTAACAGTATAACAAATATATATAATACCTACGTTATATATAATAAATATACAAAACACAACGCATAACAGTTAATTCTGGTCCGATAGCCACAGTTTCCTTAACTGCCCCTTAAGCGATGCAACGGACCGCGATTTCCTTAAGGAGGGAGACAACTCATTCCAAAGCTGAACCGCTAGTACCGCAAAAGATTTACCATACGCACTAGATTTGTGATGAGGTGTTGCCAGTGCAAGATTTGCACTCGATCGAAGGCGATGGCCACTACCATCTGCCATAAATTTGAATTTTTGTGAGAGATAGACAGGAGAAGAAGGAATAAAAAGAACATGAAAAAGAAGAGAAAGAATATGCAGATCCCTGCGACGGCGGATGGGAAGCCATTTAAGAAGCCATGTAACTATCAAACTCAAGTTAGTTACATCAGTAGCCATTATTCATTAAACGTAAATGACATATACGTGACCGACGCGCCGTGGTGTGAAAAGAAAATCGGGTTCCGTGGACTCCAACGCATCATTATGCATTCGCAATCATTAAAGGCCATGTATAGTCATCGATCAGTGCATTGCACGACTAATGGAGCGCAATTCTGATCGTAAGAATCTCAACTTGTGTTATTTTAAAAAAAAATTAAACCGTTTATTTCCAAAAAAAAGAAATTACAAAATCTACTCTCAGACTAAGCCTAATCTACACTCTAATAGATACACACACACAACACAAACACACACAACACAACACAACACACACACAACACATACATGTTGACATGATACAAGCTCGCGATTTTATTGGTGTGCTCGAGAGAATGCAAGGGAATATTACGCGAAACTCTGCGCAGGTGGCGCCACTACCACAATCTGAGGGTCTATCGTAAAAAAAGAAAATCGAAATTTCGTTATCTAATCTCTGTCACTCTTGCATATTCGAGCGATAAAGAGGCAGAAAGCGAAATTTCGGATTCGCGTTTCCCGGTAGGTACTCTGTAAACAAACCGCCTTGATGCATCAATGTCATATTTTATTATCTCTGAAAACTTGTCAAAAAACTGTTAAAGGCATAAGTTATGTATAAGTTACTCCATGGTTTACTAAACGGGCTAGTGCTGCGCTCTAGTGGCAGAACATTGCAGTAATACCCCCTATTGTCAAGAATGACTGGCATTAATAATAATAAATAAATATTATGAGACAATCACAATTATACCTAGACCCACAGTAAGCTCAATAAGACTCCTGTTGTGGTTGATCGGATTGTACTAAACTACGATCATTTGTGACGTTCCATGTCTAAAGGGTCCTTATGCTCCATGTGCATAATCCTTTCTCTGATGGAAAACATATATTATAAATAAATGACAAATACATATACTTAAATACATAGAAAACATCCGTAATTCATCTCACACAATGTCCTTATAGTGATTCGAACTTTTTACGCCTAACAAATCAAGTTAAGATATTTAAAGTTCGAATAGGTCTCATGCTAATGTGTAAAACGTGTTGGTTATGCGCTTTCTTACGTGGCTCCATGCTCTGATAATGCCCTCCAGTATTGGTAAGTGTTGACCGCGCTATTTTTTGCAATTGATGTTTATCTGAGATTACTGCCAGTGATAATGGTAATGGCTTTGCATTCAAAATTACTTATTAGTACATAATAATAGCTTTTTATCTTCTAAATGAAAAGCATTCGGTATTCATATCAGGTTTTACTGTAATTTACCTGTAGCTAATTTTTGGATATTTCTGCATGCAGCTAGAATTCTGATTTCATTTACACTTTAGTATCTTTGGTTTGTGAGTCATCAACAAAAGTAGCTAAAGATACGAGATATTTCAAAACTGCACACGCATTTATTCTATAAAACCGTGAAAAGTAACCGGAACTTGATGTTTTGAAACCCGAAACAAGTGCTTATATTCCGGGGTTAGTCATAATATTCATATTGTTTTACCAGTCGTTATACTCCGTACTTACACGTTTTTTGTTACTTTTACGTTTTTGTGAATCATCGGTATGTTTGTACGTAGTTACGCTTAGATATTTTACTAAATATGAACTAACTACTTCTTAAACATTCTAACATTCCTCCAATTGATGGTCTTCATAGCACTTCCACGTCATCAAATGGCGCCTTACCAGAGCAAAGAAAAAACATGATCGAGTAACTATAGAGAATACCCAAATAACTATTAAAAGTAATAAGAACTATATAAGTGTGCGTATAATATTTGAAAAGTTCCCTCGATTTCTCCAGAATCCCATCATCAGATCCTGATGTGATGGCATTAAGAGCAACTGGGAAGCTATGTGCTCTAATAGTACATTACGATACTAGTGCGAAAAGTAGGAAATTGGAAAAAAGGGAGTGCTTTAAATCGACACGAGTAGCGAATAACGTATTCGCACGTGTATTTTACAACGTTTTACAGTACATATGGCCCTTTAAATTTTCGTACGACGTAATGTGCTTATTACCGCACTAGTGCGGTAAAGAAGCACAGTATGTACTGTATAATTAATATAATAACGCCACCTTAACCATTCATTTGTGATTGACAATGACATCGCAAGAAAGTCAGTCATTCTGATATTTCTCATATATGTTGCTATTGTTGCATTGGCCACCTGTGCGGAAAATATGACTTCCTTTAATGCTACACGTGTCATATACTCAAGTTCAGGTCTAATACTCATTAAAAATCAAGTACTGCGCGTAGGCTACAAAATATCATCCCTATGTTAGGGCTACTATTAAGCTCGTAACTAGTAAGAGCGCACTGTTTTATTTCTTAACCTCCAATTACATGATAGAACAAGCCACACAGTTTCTGCGATCATATGGTTTCCCAACGGTTATGACGCAACGGAACAATATACCAATTTGCGGTCACAATCGATCTCGATTCGCGAAGTAAACGAACCCGAGATGAAATTAATATACAACAAAATCCCTATCAAACGAGCTGCAGCCTGCACCACGCACGGCGCACGCGCCAGTCGATCTCGCACACCCGGTCCGAGCGCATGTGCCGCCGCCGTTCCAAACTCGAAATTTAAAATCGTAACCGTCAATCGTACTACCGGCCAGTGACAACCCAAAACTAGTGATGCATTAGTGATTTTTTTTAAAAGGAAAGTGATCGACTAATAATCGAATTATAGGAATGCGTAGAAATCGTTTCGCACGAACGAACGGGTGGAAGACCATCATGGAGTAACCGCTGGTACTTTATAATTTCAGGCTCCGATGCCTTTTGTTTTATGGTAGTGGCTTTTCGTACCGTTATGATTACGTTTGTTATGTTACTTTACACCAAAGTAAATCCTAATACTGTACATATCAGATGGATTTACCGATTTCTAATTGGAAGTAAAAATAGTAAGAGGGTAAAATTTATGTTATTAACATTGTCTCAAAGTCAATGCACGGCAGTCAATGTGCACGATAAAATAAATAGCACCGTCGTCAGTAACGCTTGCATTGCATTACGCACTTTTTACGCGTGAATGCGTAATTATCTATGCTAATACACCCGCCTATGCTTAGTTTCTAACGTTAATTGTGCTTTTTTTAATTAGAAAAAGTTAATAACGCATTCTAACATATCGAAAGTAAAGTGGAGGAAGTCTAAAAATGTCCCCGGAAATGTCCTGTTTCCGCGTAACGAAGGGGACAAGAGAACGCACTTAACTAGGCACTACCCTAGTTTCTTTTCTACTACCTACGAAATCTATTGTTTAATTCTTGAAAATGGTCTCTTTCACTCACTCACATGGTATAATTTAATGAATGTGTCAGTGGTCCGGAGCCAGAAAGAAGTATAGCGAATACAAAATTGGATCAAGCTACGTTTTAATGTAGAAATAGTACTCGTACCTACACTATGTTACGCTTGTTTACTTGTCAATGGTAGGTATAACAACAGTCCATCTATCCAGGTCCTCAACAGCTTCAATTTTCTAGACATCATGCCAAAAAAATCAAATTGATTATAAGAAAAAAATTAAAATTTTTGGTCATGATTGCCGGAAACTGTGAGGAGTTTATCTAACAGTGGACATCTTCTCTGATATGATATCGATACTAATTATAACACTATGAATTTGCTTAGAAAAATGTAGTCGTTTAAAACGAGTCTTTCTACTTCCAAACTTTAGCCGTTACCAATGTTGAAATCCACGAAACACTAACGATATTTAACTGTAACCAGACATCAACAGGATGGTGCTTCCAACTTGCGTTAAACTACAAAACACGATTCACCTTTCCAAGTGAAGCAGTTTAAAACACACCCCACGGAATCCACGGTAATGGGGGAAGTTAGGGGAATGCACTTTGCGAACCGTTATATTTAGGTAACCTTACGAGGTACGCTATAAAAAGGGTAATGGCTGGATTTAGGGTGCCTAAAAATACCAAACACGCGTAAAACGAAAATTGTGGATTGTCGGTTTCTACATATGTAGATGAGATTTACCTAAAGATACGAGGGTAGTTCCAATTTTGATACCACGTTCTCGGCTATAATAATAATAATAAATCCGTTTATTTAAAGACGAAATGCTATGTCATCTGTGTTAATTTCTGGCCAAATCAATTTATTTATTTATTGTATATATTTATGTTCTTTTATTGTGTTTGTAATCTGTCTTATGTACAATAAAGTGTTTACATACATACATACATATCATAAAATGACCGGCCACGTTTAAGATTATCAATTTCAAGTACTTATATCAACTCAAAATGCTTAATATCTGACTATCTGTTATTTTTTCATGGTTAAACCCCCATGCAGCAGGGTGACATTCCGCAGGCATAGATGATATTAACTATTATAATTCTACGGAGTGTATAATAGGGATGTTGACATGAATCGCGAATATTTAAAATGTTATGTTTTTACCATAGCAGGGAATATTAGAATGCTGAAAATCATATTTTGTAAGTGTAAATATGCGTAATAAATTAATTAAAAATAATGAAAATTATTAAAAATAATGCCCAGCATCACGTGACTGCAAACGCAAATCGGAGCGCGTGACGTCACGGTGTGAGAGACACGCACAGACAAGTTGTCAAACCTGGTGGTCCTGGCACTGGCAGCAGTCTGTATGTTTATCTGTGTCGAACTAAAACTACAAGCATCACATTATGTTACAGTATCGAGTAAAGCGTGAATGGTGCATTTGTGGGGGTCTATATTTAGCCCACGGCGCAGGAGTTGTAAACTGCAGTCAATGGAGGCGTTAGTTAATTTACCCGCTCTGCTTTTATTGGATCATGTGTTATAACTTCCACTCCCGAGCATGTTATGATTGGTTTAAAGTGGTTGGAAATGTTTGTAGGTCAGATAGATATCGATTTTATCTGCGTTTATTTTAAAAGTCAAGATCATCCATAATACAGCCAGTATTATAGATGACCTATATGTCAATTTAATGTACTTACTCGTATCTGCTTTCCACTGCTAAGCAAAACACGCTTATTTGCTTCTTTGATTCAATTATGCCTTTTGTACAAAGGTGCCTTCTAATGCGTAGCATATTAATCATCTAATGTTTTAGATATTCCCCCTCTTTTATAAATAATGTTGTAGTAGTTAAGTAACTAACGTAGTCATCAGCCAAGCTAACAATTCCATGGATAAAATTTATCTGAAATAAAGAATTAATAATAATAATATAAGGCTCTTGTAGATACTATACATTGATTATATATGACCTTATCTTCACATCTACATATTGTTTCAAATGTACACACTACTGACAATGGTTCAAACTTGACATCCACTAAATCATTAACAGTCTACTTAAAATATACGCGTTCATGTACAGAATTATTTAGGAAAGACAACTTTATATCGACATTTCAATTAAATGCACCTCCCCTTTCATGTTATAAAATTTCATTGCAACAAATACCTTTCTCTTATCCATTAGAATTAAGTGCTTTCACTGTTAGGTATATTAGTTTTGTCTGAAATCACGTTCTTGACCTACGGGTTGGGTAACAGTGAGAGTGGGTAATTAGTGCTCACGGACTCATTGCCCGTGGGTGGTTCTAGGTCGTTCACCGCTCATCTGCAGAAAACAGCATAGTTGGTGTCTTTGTTTTCAAATGATTCTTACTGTTCCACAATTTATGTGTTCCTTTGTCAGTTGGTTCCTATTCCTACTAGGTTATATTTGACTCCTTAGGTAAATATCGCAACGGATTGAGTTCTGTGTATTGTAGTCCTAAATGAGAATCTTAATATTTTTAATGTGCGTGTCACATTAAAGAGAAATGAAAACGGATAATTTTGTATCGAAGTTTCTAAACAAAAGGACGCGTTTTTATTGTTCTCGAGTGTTGCTGTTAAAGATGAATATCTAAAGACTAAGTTACTGAATGAGAATTATTTACAATTATATATATCTTATCTATTACTTCGATAATACGCAAGAGATCAATTATACCCTCCTTGCAGATATTTCATTTAATTTTCTTTTAGTAAAAGTCTTAATTATTCTTTACTGTATAAATTTTTAATGTCACAGTAGGTATACCAATTATCTAATCCTAAACACGGTGTACGAATCATGAGTCAGACTACAATGTCGGTCCACTGTTTACGGCTGAGAAGGAAGCCATACTAATAATACTGGGAAAGTATTTTTAACTTCACACAATTTACTGCTGTAGCATTACCATGAGTTTACAGTGACGGTACTCGCTAGCGACTGCGTAAATGATTTGTATGGAGAATAGTACAGCGCTGTCGGCGGTCACTCATAGAACTAAAGATCGGCAGCATGAGTTCAACGCTAGCGATTACTTTTCGATAGGTATTTTACCTAGCTCGCTAGCGAATAACGTTTGTAGCTGTTGCCTATAGAAATCGGTACCATGAGTCACATTTTTGACATACGCTATCGAGCAATACGTTATCGACTGTAGTAATCTATTTCACTGGCATATTGGAGCGTGAAAACTTATTAGAATTCGTGTTATAGTATTAATTTCTTATCAAGATTTATGTAAATAATGTCAGCAAGGCATTATTTGGTATGGGATATGGTAGCGAAGGCTGCATATGAAGACGAACGACGTGAACAAGGAAAATATCAAGCCGATATGAGAAAAATATTAAGAAATCCACTTCAACACATAAGTGAGAATAATTTTATTAAAGAATATAGGCTTAGCAAGGAAGCATTTGAGGATTTGTGCGATTTGTTAATAAATCATGGGGATTTGAAATCCACTCAAAGAGTGTCAGTGGAATCAAAGTTAAGTATACATAAATTCCATAAAAGTGTCAAGTACTTATACATTTTAGTTGACATCTATGAGTGTTATTTTGTAATTAACCAACAAACTAACTCTTGCAGGTTTTATGTGCATTACTATTTTATGCACAAGGTAGTTACCAACGTATTACTGGCAAGGCACACCATTTTTCCCAGGAAGCAGTGAGTGTTTATATTGAAGAAGTAACAACTGCTTTGAACCACCCCAATATTGGAAAAAGGTTTATCAATTTTCCAACCACACGCCTAGAAAGAGATGCCATTAAACAAAGGTACTAATAAATGAATCACAACTTAAACTAGGTACTTACCTATATTATTTCCTCTTATGACCACAATACAATACAAACCAATCTTCACATTGTAGTTTTTTCAATAAATATGGAATCCCAGGGGTGATAGGAAGCATTGACTGCAGCCACTTCAAGATATTTACACCCAAAAAGGAAGAAGAACACTTATATTTCTGTAGAAAGCATTATCACTCAATGAATGTACAAATGGTAGGTCTGTTTTTATCTGTAGGTATACCTTAGGTACCTAACTCCTTAATAAATTTAGATTGACATGTTTCTCTAAAAGCGCCTTACTAATTTATATACAATATACTTTTTTCAGATATGTGACCACAATTGTAAAATTTTATCCATTAATGCTAAGTTTGGAGGTGCAGCCCATGATTCTTTCATATGGGAAAATAGTAATGTTAACAATTATATACAGTCTTTACACAGGCGTAATGAAATTGTCTGGCTTTTAGGTAAGACAATATATTTTGACTAAGTATAATTTAAATTATGTTTCATAATCATTTAAAAAAGCATTTATTTTTGTCTTAAATAAAAAATATTCCTATTTAACAGGTGATTCTGGTTACCCTCAACGACCATGGCTGATGACACCATATTTAAACCCAACTCCCAACTCTATTGAAGAAACTTTCAATGCAGCCCACACTTCTGCAAGAGTTGTTATTGAAAACACTTTTGGGCGATTGAAGAACCGTTGGCGCTGTGTACACCGAGATAGGACTTTACATTATAGGCCAGAAAAGTGCTCACAAATTATTATAGCATGTTCTGTGCTACACAACATTGCCTTAAAGTACAATGTTCCGGATCCCGAAGAGATATGTGAACAAGATCAAGGTATTTATAAGAAAACTTGCTATAATTTTTATAATATTAGTATATCACTACATAGTATAAAACAAAGTCGCTTTCCGCTGTCTGTCCCTATGTATGCTTAGATCTTTAAAACTACGCAACGGATTTTGATGCGGTTTTTTTTAATAGATAGAGTGATTTAAGAGGAAGGTTTATATGTATAATTTGTAAAGGTTTTGTGTAAATTAATTGAACTACACGTGCGAAGCCGGGGCGGGTCGCTAGTAAAATAATAAATACCTTTAGAAGAGCTCACTCTTTTCAGAATTTCATCGAGAGGAAGTGGTGTTGGAAGATGGAGGTGCTAGCGATTTATTAATGGGAAGAGCACTACGGGATCAGTTAGCTAGAAGACTTGCATCAAGACGGTCATAGTATAATTATAAATAATTGTTTTAAAAATGTAATGTTTGCAAATACCAAGTATCATTTGTTAAATAGGTAAAACAAAAAATATACATACACATTTATAACATTTTTATTTTTTTTCCCAATTATCTACAATTCTATTTCCTAATACTAAAAATTGACTAAATAAATCTAACCACCTTTCTTGCATCCTTATCTCTAATTCTCTTAACCTATTCCTCTCCCGCTCTGCCTCCATTTGGAAATTACGCCATTCACAGTCAGACCTGAGAAAGGCTTGCCTTGCTAAATCGGACTGTGTATGGGTACGAGTCCTTCTGTAGGTAGGAGAGGAGAGTGTTGGCATCGGACGTGTTCGCCGCCGCCGCGGTGTAAGTGGTAAGGGCGTAGGACTCTGCGGCGCGTGCTGCCTGCCTCCAGCAGCTGTCCGGGCGGCCTGAGTCGCAGGCTCCTCCGCCTGCGTCATGCCGGCCTCACTCCTGTCTAGAGGATACAAAATAAAGATAAATCAGTATTTATTGCACATTCATTCCTATTATACAACTGTATTACCCAAAGGGGTCCATAGAGGACATAAATGATCTGTTTCAGTGCCACTTTTAGCAATTGCAGGTTAAAATAACACCACTGCAAGATTAAGTGTGTCGTGGGCGATGGGCTATAAATAATGAGCAGTACACCTATTAAATGTGTCAATAAATGCAAAATTCATTATCTGCTTCTAAATGAGATTTAGTAAATAAAACTGTACCTGGGCTGTTAACTATTGCTGGCGCCTCTCTGCCCGCCAAGTCTTGGTTATTCCTGTCTGCAGGTAAGGGTGGAAAAACTGTGGGTTGAGCCGATGTCCCTGGCCGATTCCAATCTTCAACATCTGCAATAAAGAATAAAAACAATAAAATAAATATTAGGTAACAAAGTTACAGCCAAAGAAAGATTGGTCTGTACATTGATATTGGGCAATAATATTCATACAAAAATATGAATCTAATAATTGTTACACTATAAATCATTGTCATCCATCCATAAATGAAGAAATTTTATTTGTGCCGCTACGCTTCCCAGGATACTAAGCCGGGACAACCAGCTTTCTAGGCAGAATCCATACCAGCTAGGCTATGGTGACTGTTAACTATGTATGTTGTTAGAATTTTTCCCAGGGCATACATTAAATTAATTCCATTGATCTTATTTTCATAGTAACAATGATATGGAAACTCACTAGAACAAGTTTGTTGACCAAATTGTTCATGGATTAGAAAAATAGATGGGCTGTCATCGGTTGGTTGGTCAAGAGTCGGTAGTACCGTCAGTTCAGTTACTTCTTCCTGTAAAATATTTTAATTTATGTATGACCATAGAGTAAGATTAAATAAAGAATAACAAACTCCCATAGGACAGCATTCTCTGTGTAGGGGATTTAGTATGGGAGTTCTTACTCTTTATTTATACTTAATCTAAGGAATCAGATATTAAATGAATGATTAAATGAGTGATGAGTTATGTGTATTGCCAGCGCTAGGTAATGACAGGTAAAATAACCTCTATGGAATGAAATTGTTATTAAGCATGAAGTACCCATTACCCTACCTCTAGGCCAACCTCCGGAATTTCTATAATGCCTGTAGCTGCCCGTGTCCCTATAATAGCCAGCACCCTCTGCTCTACGTCACTTAATTTTAAGGTACAAGCAGGACCACCACCAGTTCCTTTTCCAGATTTGTATATCCGTGCAGACTTTTTCTTGGTGTTGTTTTTCAAGTCACTCCATACCTTCACACCCAACACACACACACACAAAACCAGTGAAGAAGAGCGAACCAAATGTACATGCAAAGAAAAAAATTATATGAACGAATAGGTAAGTGAAAAATTAAAATGAAAACATTATAAATAAAAGGCTAATCACATAGGTTATATACATACCTTTCTCCACTTCTCTATACTTTTAGTGTCGCCTGTAGCATCAGCATTTAAAAGTTTTGTGAGTTCGGCCCACTGGCGTAAATTAGTCGCTTTGCCATGTGGCCCATCATTCGGCTTGCTAAGGTCACCATGCCTGTTAACACAAAGAGAGGGCACTTAAAATACTTTGCTAACCACTTGAAACTAAAATATTTCACCATAAAAACTAGGGAGACTGTATAACTCAAATTAAAGTAAATAATTAAAATGTATATTTAAAGTAGATACTTACTTTTGCATGTAGTCGACTAGTAGTTGAAACTGTGAAGTACTGGTACGCATTTTTATTCAGGAGCAGGAACACAAAAACAACAACAAACAGGCAACGGACGGATTGGATTTGGATAATACACTCAAAATAAACTTAAGTAGAGAACTGTCACTTTGACAAAGTAGGTAACCAACACAAATACAAGACCCCACTAACACTTTACATAATAATACTGTTCCATGGCGCTTTAAATTAGCAGGGTTATGTTTATATTTTTAAAACGAAAGCTTGAATACTTAGCTTTTTGCCCAATATCGTCCTATTCTGTCGTTTCAGTATGGTCAAAAAGAGATAGCTTTCTTTGCTGTGAAGTTAGGCGCGTCACTCCAAGGTCATTCCCTATCGTAACGTTAACTACACGATGAATCGAGCTTACGTTAGCGAGTATAGTAAACGAGTAACTGACTCATGGTACCAGTTGTTTCGAAATCTACACAAACCGCGTTTAGGCGCTAGCGAGTGTAGTAACGTAATGTAAGTTTTCGATAGCAACTCATGGTAACGGTACTGCTGCCGTCGTATTTTCTACAACACTATATCTGCCCCAGTTCTATTACTAATGTACGGTTTAGATGTATGACGCAATATTTCTTGGTTGTTTGAAGAGTGTTAAATTTTGATATCGAAAGTGTTGGTTATTTTTATTAAAATTATTTTTATCAATCTTTATTTTTCTATAACGTTTCTCCGTTACATTTGCTTTTCTGTTTATTGATTATTTCAATTAGGGTTAACAGAGACAGATTTTTGATGCTTTGTTTAAACGTATTTAACTTTGTAAACGGTTTTTGTCTTCACTTACAATATGACTCATATCTACCTTACCTTTACAAAATAACTTACATTACTCAGTACTCACATATACGTTTTTGTTTTTGTATTGTGCCACTAACATAGTTATTAAGATACTCTGTAACTAACAAACTATGGATCAGCTCGGTCTGAAATAAATGTTTTATTATTATATAACCAATTTCAAACATTCTCTTAATTACATACTTAAAATCAATCATTAAGCGTCTGATCATATCGTCATTTAATCAAGAAGTAAGTCGTAAGAAAGTTCATAACATGCTCAATTTAATCTATTGTTTAAATTACATAGGGTTCTACCCGCTCGGACTTATCCGTACATGTATTAGCGCGACCGAGATGCACGGGCGAATGAGTCCAAAATGACATCATTTAGATATCGTTTTGATGGCAGGTATTAGTTTGAATTGGCCTCATAGTATAGAGGCGACCCAGAGACACATAGATACGGTCAACGGCCGTTTGCGCAGACGCGGCGCCGCCGCTGACCGGACACTTGCGCGTGAGTCATCCAGCCTTACATGCGCATTGTCCGCCATCTGTCACTGTGCAATAATTTAGTCTTAACGACTGGCTATTTATTTATTCTAACGGCTGTTTTACGACCTGTATAGCCGTATTAGTTTTACAGTACATATGGTGCTACTTTTTCGCACTAGTGCGGGAATGAGCACTTTTCGTGCATATATCGAAAGTTTAAAGGGCCACATGTACTATAAAACGTTGTACGATACACGTGCGAAAAGGTAATTCGCAACTCGTGTCCACCCCCTCCCTGTGGTCGTGTTTTAATTTATCGCCACTCGTTTCAAATTTCCTCTTTTCCGCACTTGTATCGTAAATAACTATTGTGTGTTGTGTTGTGATTGAAACTGCAGGGTTGGCAGGTTTGCACGTATAGTCAGCATCAATACTTTTCCAATTAGAGATATTTAGGTCAGTCTACAGTTCGCGCTCAAAAGTATTTCCCACAGTCTTAGCTGTTCTTCATACGGAGACATATATACATAGGTATTTATTTTCTTAACAAAAAGAGATGATCGCGGACTTAATCCGGCGTTGTCCCCGTGGTCTCGGAGAAGACTGGCTAAAGTTGACATCAACATCTAGGCGCGCGAGTTTAGCGAGGTAAATTTAAAACTTATTTTACGCGATCAAGTCCCGTCGTTGTGAATAATAATGAGTAAAAATCGTGAATGTTTTAATCAGAGTTTTCCAATTATGTTGTTAAAATATTACGTTCAATATTGTTTTTCCATGCCCAACAAAAAGTATTTAATATACGAATAGTTCTCGCTGACCTTAAAATAAACGGTGTTTGATATCCATGTTTCGTCCTCGCGTAAATCAAACACGCGTCGTTTGGCCAAACAAAACAACCGTTAATACCGCTTCTGATGCCAAAATAAAGTGCCCGTAGGCTTTTCGCCATTATTTCTACTAACTTTACATCAGATTTTTATGTTCTTTACTATATTGTCGAAAACACTAAGGTCAATATTGGGAAGACAGCTATATAAAATGTTTGGTTGGGAAGACCGTCACAGGACAGGAACTCTCCTATTTGTATAAGCCCTACGCTCAGACACATCAGACAGAAAATAAAAGCTTTGCTCCTTCTGCTCTACTGACTTAAGGGTAAGTGGAGTATGTGTACAGTCGAAGGCAAAAATATCGATTCAGACAAATGGCTCAAAAATATGTGAACACGACTTTATTGTCTAAGGTGTAAGAGCGGACACATATTTTTTAAACTGGGAATGTATATAAATTTTTTTATCCTTTGACTGTACAAACGCAAGTGTTAGAAATGACAAAAATTGTAGACGGTTCTACCTGATACTGTCTTCACCACATTCGGATGTTTATTCTATAATATTTTGAGGGTCAAAACAAAGCGCTCAACTTCTAACTCGCATGCCTAAATACGACTTTAGTTTGCACTTCAGCCTCTGATTTTGCATTTTTTTCTGCAGAACTTTGAAGGTTGTAAAAATTATTCTTCTTCTTTCATCATGTTACCATCTGTTGGGACACCCCAGGTAGCCCTAGCTCGAAACACATTATTCCTGGCCTCGGTCCCGAAAATGATTGATCATTTCAAAACACCAAGTCATTATTTTATTTGACATAATTTATCTTAACAATCGAGCACTGATCTTACTTCACACGATCACCGCCGACCTTTTGGTTACATCTTACATCACACTGGATGACTCAGCCCGTGGGCAGACCGGTCTTGGTGCATTCATGCCTTGACCCGTTTCAGATTGCAAGTTTTTATGTCTGGATTGCCGTCTGCCGACCTAGTCTTGACTATAAAACCCAGTAATGGGTTACGAAAGAAAAGTTGTGCATAACCCACCTACCATGTTTGGGAAGGAAAGACTTGATTACCCATATATCTAGATGTACTTACAAGATATTTATTGTACCCATTGGTAAATACTTGCAATTAAATATTGTCATAAAATGTTGTTGCTTACTTACGTTATAATTATTGTCAGTACTCGGTAAGATATAATACACGGTGTTACCTTACGTCTTCGGTGAAGAATACCTAAGTAGATTGGGGACACAAGAAATAGCTGTAAGTAAAACAAAAGAATTCGGCCTAGCTTGTGGCCAACCAAAACCACTATACCACTATGACCAATGAAATTTAAATCCAGTGGTAAAATAATTAAAACTTCACAACTCTTTAAACACAGTGGGACGTTTGTTGGTAATGACATTGATTTAGAATTCGCAACGACTGACCAGAAGAAATTCTTCGCAGATTTCTTTTTGATACAAACTGACATAATATTTCACTTTCACTAATCGATGTAATCGTCTCGGTGTAACTGATTGTTCTTAATAGTTCCCAGTCAGATTTAGATGGCTATGCGAACTGCGGTTAGAATCAGTGCCGGTGGATTGAATCGGTGAAATAACTATTGAAACTTGTCATTGTTACGTAAATCTAAGACTGACTATACTAAACGTAGAACGTAGTGATATACCTACCGGTTGTGGAATTTTGTAAATGGCTATGCATAACATATAAAAGCCATGCCATAACAATAGCATGAACATACATTTATCTGTTTTATGTATTCTATTCGTGATAAAATCAATTATATGACGGTTTAAATCTTAAAAAGGGCACAGCGCCATTCTCGAAACTGCGTGATATGGAGCAGGTAAATCCCATACAAGATGTTTTCCCGTCTATGGACGGACTGCCACATTGCATTTTCTATAACAGTTGTGCCACATATTGACAGCCCAGTTTGCATACATCTTCATACATTGAAGAGGCTCGTGATACGGCATCTCGTCTATGTATAGCCGTATAACGTTCTCAGCCGTGTCGTGCCACAGCATGCGTCGCGGCCCTATACTGGTGGTGGTGATGCATAAAGTCGGTAAGTCAGTCACTCTGAGGATTTTGCTGTGACACCAGAGAGCCTTGTGGTGTGCCTAAAACGGCACAAGATACTTGACTTCATTATAATCCTATGAAAACTCGGCGTCTGTGGACGGGATAGCGGTTTTGTCAAAGTAAAAATCATCGGCTTCAGCCGTGGTGCCATATCAATATCACGAGGGTGTCCTTTTACGTCTCTCGACGGACTGTCCGTGAACGTGTTAACCAATTCCATTTATACAACAACACAGTTTAAAACCACAATGCCAAGTAAATTATTTTTTTCCATGGTAAAAACGAACGCAGAAGTTTGATATGTGAACAAGGCGTAAGCTTTTTGTTTTAATTTATTCCCAACCGGTTGCATCCAGTTGCCTCTTCTTACATTCCATGTTCCATCCTATTTCCCTTTAATTCTCTAATAGCAGCAATAATCTCTTCCCTACGCCTACGGCCTAACACCAATAATTTAAAAACATCCTGCAACACAACCTACACACTCGTTTATATGCAACGTTGCCTTCAGCTGCCTTATACGGATTCACCGATAGCGTGACATGTTTTACTTGATTTTGCATACAAATGTATTGATCGGAGCCTTTTAGCCGGTGAAATGTCTTTGGAACCTTGATAGTGACCTTTACAACCCCTGTTTAAATGTAGTTAAAGTTACAATTATACCCTAAGATAGTTTGGCTCGTATTTACTTTCCAACTAAACAGCTTTGTTTAGAAGCTACAATCTCTAATTCTAAGTTATTTAATAGAGACTAACTAAACGGTAAAAAGGATTGTCGAGAGATCGGAAAACACTTAGAAACGTATGATCAATTGATCATGCCTCAAATTCCTACACCACTAAAACATTACAAAACTAAACTAAATATAAAAGGAAGTTCTCAGTTTTTCATGCACCTCTCCTAATGTGCTAAAATTCCGATATCCAACCGATGTGTTAGCTTATCTTTCAATCAATCTCAACTAATATCCGCCAAGCAAGGCCACAGAATTCAGGTCATCGCTTCCTTCCTTTCATACTTGACCCCTCAGGAAATTGCCTAGTGCTTCCTCAGGAAAATCCAACACCAGCGGAACGAAGGCTCTTCATGGCTTATCGTCGTCCACAATGTTAACTGAGAAATCGTAAGCCTTATATCAGACATTAATATCACCAAGTGTTATGTTACTATTAAATACATCCTTTGCAATGGGTTGTCTGTCAGGGATATTTACGCAGTTTTTTTTTCTTTTTTGATGAATAGGCAGGCGTTTGACCACGATCCCACCTGATGGTAAGTGATGATGTGGTCTACGGTGGAGCACGCTTACCTATGAGAGCCCCAAATAATAAAGGCGTAACTGACCTTTAAGGCTATCATCATCATCTTCCTCGCGTTATCCCGGCATTTTGTCACGGCTCATGGGAGCCTGGGGTACGCTTGACAACTAATCCCATGAATTGACGTAGGCACCAGTTTTTACCAAAGCGACTGCCATATAACCCTCCAACCCAGAGGGGAGACTAGGCCTTAATAGGATAAGTCCGGTTTCCTCACGATGTTTTCCTTCACCGAAAAGCGACTAGTAAATATCGAATGATATTTCGTACATAAGTTCCGAGATACTCATTGGTACGGCTATATTTATGTATATGGAATCCGTAATAGTATTCCTCAATAAGCGGAGGTGAATTTACGAGTACATGTTCATGATTGTGCCATTTTCGCTTGCGTGCTTCCGTTTACAGCCAGTATTTAATTCAAAGTATTGTCTTTAAGATGTCCTTTAAAAAAATTAACTATTAGGATGTAATCAGAGGTATCAGTGACATATTATTACTTAACCAGTCAATATTATCTGCCCACGTCCACCCACTTTAGCTGCCTCTTCTTTTATAACGCCACTTGCAGTTTTTGCCGTCACTGCCAAAACAAAAGGTGGCTTCTCAAAGCGTAGCAATAAGCAGCCTTTAAGTCCAATACACACATTTATTTCTGATGTATAATTTACACGTTAAAATTACACTAAAATTATCAAGAAAGACAAAGTAAACATGCCATCCAAAATGGCCTAATATATTTTTTCTACTCGTCGAGTATAATCTGTGTATTACGACTTCATATGCAACACTACAACCTTACTCTTTTCAACGTTGTATAGTCTATGGCACTTCCGACTCAAGCATAAGAATTTTATCGATACGGTTTAGTCAATTATAAATTTTTTGAAAATAGAACTTCATACATTTCAGTAAAATATTTCTTGTTTAAGGAGACTCGATTTAATGCAAATTAGCCTACTTAAACACGCTGCTGCGTCGCATCTGCTTTGTGATTGGTTGGCCAACAATTGCTTCATAAGTCATAAACGCGCATGTGACACCCTTCATATAGCAACATCCATATCCTACGATAACCGTTTAGCGTTGCTTGTTAGTCTCCATAGGCTACGGTGGCCACAATCGAGTAAAACAATTGTCTTAAAATTGAATTTAGCGCGGAGCAGGTACCAGGGCCTCATGAGTTACGAGGAGGTGTCGTTGACCAACCCTCCGGGGGCGCCGGGCCCGCGGCGGCCGCGGCCGGGGCGCGTACGAGTATGAAGGTATCACGGGCTGCGGCAGCTCGCGTATCTTAGCTGTATACTTTTGGTTTGTTTACCTAAGTATATGATTCTACTAGTTGAAAGTATTATTTTTTTGTCTCGTAGAAAAAGTATTGTATACAATAGTGATATAATCAAGCTTTTCAATCTCGTACCTTAACTTAAGCAACTCAGCAAGCTTCGTTGCTTAAACACGGTACTCGACTGAAAAGCTCTCTATTATATCACGATTGTATAAAATACTATTTCAACTTTGTTAGCGATAAGAAGGTATTAAGCGCGTGCTTGTTTTATTTACTTTATGGAAACTCAAAATCCCATACAAAATTACACTAAACGCAAACGCGTAACGTCACTAACGTCACGTCACGCTGTCCAATGAAAACACTAGGGGTACTGAAGGCGGCACTCTCACTTTCTTTTACTATCTTTAAATTAAATCATAATTATTCGTCAAGTGACAAGCTAATTTGTTCCGCACGGGGGATTCTTTGTTTGCTAGACTGTTTTAATTACTCTAAATAGTTTTTATATGGACATTATTCATATTACGTTGGGTACAGGTAATTCTTGGGAATGAACTGAAGCCTCTCTTTTACTACTTGTGTGCAATACTGGGCATACAGGGTAACCCAAAAATACGTTGACATCATTTGTTAACGTATTTTGGGCCAACCTGTATTTTTATCTAAGTATTTAAGTTGAAAGGTTTAAGCTAGCAAAATTTTTCATCTTGATAAATTATGAGTTTGCAAACCATAGATTAAATTACAAATATGGAATTTCAAAACGTAATACCTACTACAATACAAGAGGGACATTTTAAATTTTATTACTCGTATAGGTTGAAATATTCAGCACGCTTGGATTGTTTTATAATTCGGTGTATCTAAGAGCAAAGCCTGAGGGCAATTGTCCAAATGACGAAGTAATAAACTAAATAAATCACACATATAGACGTGACTGAATGAAATTAATCCTTTTTTTTATATTGAATTAAACATGCTTTTGACCAGGGACCGGCCCGCTATCCCTTATCGGGGTTTTATAAGCTTTGCCAGACGAAACCCTTTGTTTTGCTTTTAAAAACCCTTATATAAAGCTACGTACCACATTTGAGTAATCGGTAGCCCAAATACCCTTACAAAACCCTTATCATCCGCTCACCAACACCTTGCATATTGCTTATAAGGGTTAGCCTTATAAAGGGCTTCCCTTTTAGCATATAAGCGTGCTAATTTAAGTCGTCTACCTTGTTCATAAAGCAATTACTTCGAATCCGAGCGATCGTCGGCGGCGACGGCGGCGTTCTTTGACTAGGCACGTATTTTCTTTCCTTTTCATACACTACCGTAGATATAAACTAATCCTGTCTCTTTCACGCAAAGGGAAACCTTTATAAAAAGCGCTTAAAGATAAGGGTAACCCTTATTAAGGGCTAGCCTTATTTTTGGTTAGCTTTTCGGTAAGGGTTAGTCAAAGGTAGGGGTATGAATGGGCTTGCAGTTCAAAAGGGAAAGTCTTTCAATGTGTTAGCCGTGTGTAAGTGTCGCCCATTGAAAGGGTTTTATCGCGGAAAGGGTTGTCCGGTCCCTGCTTTTGACACCATTAATAAGCGTGGACTGAGTTGAGCATTTATTACCTACACGACGTGATGATTCAATCAAACCGCTTTGTAGATTATATCTTGTATTCAATTTATATCTGCCGGTTGTAGCATATATTTAGATGAAATCTATTGTCGAACGATTACATAATGCATGTATGAGTTCTTGTTGCGAAAAATTATGCGATGATATACTCGAACGAAATAGACTAACCACGCTAACTTTGCAAAAGCTTGGCAGTAAGAATAAGAATGCATACAAATCCATAGAAGCTTAATACTTGGCGTAGTCTATTATAGTACATTGTGCAACATGGGGCGTAAGTTAAATATTGCAAACGAGAGTATAGTTAAATCGCGCGGCTTGCCGGAGCGATTTATAGACTCGAGTTTGCAATATTATTACGCCCCGAGTTACACACAATGTTTTTCATCACACTTGCGATACAAATAACAAAAAACAACAAACAATAAACTGTATAAAGACACAGAAACTGTTTATTATAATACTACAAACTTCATAACTCCCTACGGAAAACGTTTTTTCTAGTTCCCGCTAAGCCTGCGTGCTAATTCCACATTTACTGAGCTAGTGTGATGAAAATTAGTTTCCTTATCTCTTTTTGTCACCTCAACCCAAAAAGTTTGCACACGTTACACGCGATTCATTGTGTCGCTTCTTGTACATAATTATGCATTATTCCTATAACTTTCGTAACATTGTTATGTATTAGACTTCCTATCCTGTCTTCGTAACCAGGGCCGTAGCTAGAGGATATGGCGCCCGGGGCAGTCACAAAATTTGCGCCCCCTGACGACTGACAAAAGTTTCCCTGTGCAGTAGGCCTTTTGCCCATTTTGGCGCCCCCCTTGGATGGCGCCCGGGGCACTTGCCCCCCTAGTTACGCCACTGTTCGTAACTAATGTATACTTTAAGAGCCAACAGGAGCTGAGCGAATTCTCAATTTTGAGATTTCAAACTGATTATCTCCGTCGCGCTGACGGGGGCGGCGCCGCCATATCCCCGTGTGTGTGGTGCACGCACACAGACGCGCACGTCATTTGCGCTCACGGACCTTATGCCTGCAAGTCGCGTCGCGGTCGCGGCCCGCTATATAGGCATATCATAGGCTATAGCTAGTTCTTACAAACTTTTTCTGTTAGCTTAGCTCGCTACCACCACTGAGCGTTTACTTATTTCCTGTTATTGTGATTTAACTTCTTGATTTTAGGTAGCTGAATTCAATATCCTTCTACAACCTGCAATCCAAATAACATTTTGACTTTTACAGGAGAGTAAAAAAACAATCATTTCTTTTCTCGTTTCCGTGCGGAAAGTACCAACTTTCGACACGCTGTGCTATTAGTACCTACATTGTGCAACGAGGGGGGTAAGTGAGATTTTGTAAAGGAGGAGTTTATTATATTCTTACCCCCGGAGTTACACACAATGGTTTTCGTTACACTTGTGATGAAAAACTAAATTTTCAGGGAAATAATTATAAAATACGGTGACATTTCAAATATTCGTCCGCCATATTGTCATTTCTTGACAGGTTAGGCATCTAAGGCACAGACCTTCGGCATTCAGCCACGATTGAAAATTTTGTGTAAAAATATTTTAAACGGCTATTAAATTAATCCAATTAAATATTATAAACAAAAATACTAAATTATAATTGTCAGTATTTTAGAAGTAAAACTCCCTTACACACCCTTATACTTTAAACAAAGTATTTTACTTATAACTTACTTGGTTCGTACTTCGTATGAATTAGTGACATATCTAATTAAAAAAAGAAAGCTATAACTCCCGCGGGAACAATATAGGCCTTTTGTTTTCCCTTCAGTACACCTGCATGAAATAAGATCTTTTCGAGCAAGTGTGATGAAAAACAAATTTGTCGCTCTCCGGCTTCGTTGATTAGAAAAAAAGAAAGATAAAATTAGATAAAATCAGGTTAGATAAAATTATCATAACAAGGAAACATGTGACATGAGATATTTCTTACGTTGATGTAATTATACAGTTTTATTAATGGTCCGTTTTTTATTTATGAGTCAGATAAGGATTACTTATCTTATGTTATATATAAGGATTACTGTCTAAGCTGTTAATTATTTTGTTCAGGTGCATGATTCCATTTTGTTATTGAGCGCTTCAATCGCCAACAAACTGGTTACAGTTTGGCGATGCATAAATTTTGTTTGTAAGCATGTACCCTTTGTGTAAATAAATTAAAAAAAAAAAAAGATTTTGATTAAAATAGGTATGTTTGAAGAGCTCCTAATCCTGGTCGGAATGAATAAGAAACCCCAATTTGGGACAATAGTCTAGTCTACAAAACGTTCAAGGTGGTTAAAAATATAGTGTAAGCTGTTCGCATTAAAAAACCGCAAATCGATGTACAGGTTAGCCGTTTGGTACACGTATACTAGAGGTCAAAACAAAATTATCGACCCGCAGTTCCTAAAAAAAAATCCCTTGGGAGGGGAGTGCTGAAACTTTTTTTTGTATAAAAAATCTTTTTTTTTGTATAAAAAAACTTTTTTTTTTAAACCTATCGTATTCTTCTCTTATCTATCATACGAAAGGGCTTTTTGAAGCGATTCTGAAAATATATCACATCATTACATTTTAGCCATTTTTCTTAAATTGAAACAAAAAGAATTTTCAAAACATACCAAGTTTGGGCTCCTCCAGATACGATATGGCTGATTTTTTTTTGTACAATATACCAAAAATGATACGTGATTTCCTCATATCTAACCCAAAAAAAGGAATTTTAAAAATAATTTTATTTAGTTTTTTTTTAAATACAAAGTGACACAGTTAGGTTTAAAGATCTTTATTTTCTCATAAGAATACATAATATTCACTTACACGAGAATTAATTGTTTTTTCACGCAAAATACATTTTATCGGTGAGCGCACACTTAACCTATAACAAATAACTTAATACTGTAGGTATTAACATATATGACTTAAACTAAAAGTATACAAATTAAACTAAATTAAACAAAAAACACTTTTTTTTGGTTTTTTTTTTGTCGGGTATATCAATAACTTATAAACAGAACAATTAGCAATGGAATGCGAGCGTAGTTGCTACGGCCCGGACCGGCCGTTCTACTTCAATACCTATTTTACGAGACTTATGGAACTGTACTGCAGATACGGTACATATTAATCATACAAGGATACGTAATATCCATATATCCAACGGGAAATACCTCTTTAACCCTTTAACTTGACCCCAAACTTGGTATGTTTTGAAAATTCTATTTGTTTTAATTTACAAAAAAAAATGGCTAATTTGTAATGATTTGGTATACTTTTAGAATCGCCTCAAAAAGCCCTTTCGTATGATACCACACACGATAGGTTTTTGAAAAAAAAAAAAGTTTTTTTCCATACAAAAAAAAAATGTTGTAGCACACCCTTCCTAAGGGATTTTTTTAGGAACTGCGGGTCAAAAATTTTGTTTTGACCTCAGTATGCGTGTGCCAAACGGCTAACTTGTACATCCATTTGCGGTTTTTCTTTGAAATTGGGCTTGTACGGCTGCCACTAATAGAGATACTAACTCCTAAAAATACGTATGATACTTCATTAGATTCGGAATGATGTCTAGAAAAATTTATTCGAAGCATTCCCACATAAAAAAAGTTCAAAAGCTATTAACAAAAAACGCAAACGTACCATTACGCAAAAAACAGCAAAAAAATCACGTTTGTTGTTTGGGGAGCCCCACTTAAATATTTATTTTATTCTGTTTTTAGTATTTCTTGTTATAGCGGCAACAGAAATACATCATCTGTAAAAATTGCAACTGTCTAGTTATCACGGTTCATGAGATACAGCCTGGTGACAGACTGACAGATAGATTGACAGACAGTCAGACAGACAGACAGATATTATTTTAAAGGTATTAAATATTCTTTTAAAAATTAGAAAAAAATATGGTGCATTTAAGACATATCATGGAATATACTACGGTTATAAGTTGATAGTATGTAAAGTTATTTTTTCAACAAGTTAGGCAATTATTAAGTAACCACATTTTTCTCGAACTTTCGTCTTTGTTGTAAATAAAAAAAAAAGAAAATAATTGGCGTAAAAAGTATTTCGCCTCGTGGAGCCCTTTTCATATACATACTTAATAAGATCACGTCATAAACGATTTAATAAAAGTAATACTTTATTTAAAATAAATTTTAGAATAATAGTGAAAATTGTAAAATATAAAACAATATTTTAACCAAAGTATTACTAATTCTTTTTACAATCAAATGTATGAATACGTACTTAGAACTGATACTTTTCTAAATAACGAATAAATGGACTAAATTGTGTAATTAATTTTTAGTGCAAATCACCACAATTTGCTTCTAAAGAGCAAATCAGTGACCAAAAATTATATATGATTTTAATGTTTCGTTCATATATTCAGATTTGTGTATGAAAATGTGAAACTATTATTTCTAAAATAAATTATTCGTCCCTAATTTACACAATAATTATACCAAATTTGATCTCATAGCAACAGATATGTAGAAATAGAGGCAAACTGGACCGCAGAAGCCGACTTTTCCCCTCCCTTTTTCGCGGGTTACCAGGACTTAATCTCGTAGCTAGTGCGTCAGCTCAGCTTTGTATGAACCAAGGAATAATAAATAGTGTTAAACGATATCCCCTGAGGCCAAAGTGCATACTCACTTTACTTACTTCGTCTACTAAGAGGCAAATCGCGACTTTGAAAAGGTTTATCGATCTTATCACATCACTAGATTATCGACATTTAATGTCGACTATTGCCCATCACTTTTCTGTCTGTGTACGTATTTAGAAACTTGACCCCGCCCCTAAAATTAGTGCGATAAGAACAACTGCAGCTTAGGCGAAAAATCCTGCGTAAAAATCTCAAAAATCGAGGTTTTGTACTCGACTGTTTCCTCCTCCAAAACTTAACCAATCGTAACCAAATTTGGAAATCTAAATGATTATGAAATTGTCTGTGTCGGACTGTTTTGATTTTTTGGCTAATTGATACCAGTTTTGAATACCACGCCTGTCATTGCGGCATAGTCAGTGAGGCCATTTTTGGCCATGTGTGAAGGGCTCTAGCGCCTTAAAAAACAAAAATATCAAAAAAAGCAAAACACACCGACACAGATATTGACAATATTAATCTGTGTTGAAAAAATCATTGCTCTAGCTTCAAAAACCACGGAGGAAACAGTCGAGTACGTTTGTATGGAGAAATGACCACTCCTGTTGGCTCTTAATATTCAAACAAAGTCAACTTTATAGTCGTAATCACTTTGACATGGTACGTGCAGACGGTATGAGAAGACATTTCGAAGACAACGGAATAGTTTATAGTTTCCTCGTCCGAAATACTGAACATAACCTCTTTTTGCATTTTTATCCTATACGGAATTTTTGGAACTATTAAGCGCCCTCGACTATTGACTAAGGCAGTGGTTCCCAAAGTTTACTGAGCTCCACTTAAAAAAACTGATAAATTCGGGACCCGCCTCTTGGCCGTCTTAAAAAAACACTGAAACTTTAATCAAATTTAAGGTGCTTTTTCAAGATTGAAATAAAATTTTATACAATCGTCTATAAAATAGTCATTGGTTGTATCACGGCTTGTATAATATTTCCACGCAAAGCATTTCTCCGTGAATTTAACATTCTTAAAATATGCTTTTAATTAATGATATTGCGCCTTATAATTTTGGAATTTAAAGTTAAGTGGCTGCCATGCCACTTTTTGATAGGCAATTGAAGCCAACATTATAATACGAGAGTATCCCAATTTGTTTCATTCATACTATATTGCAACTTTTTGGCAATGTTGGTTGGTATACACAAAAGCTTAATCCGACTTAAGAACCGTATTAATTACCAAGAAATGCCTATTCCTAGGCCAAAGAATAGGCATCGCCATCCAGCGGGGGAATGTAACCAGACTCATGGGCACCTTTCATTACCATTCCCTTTCGCTATCTGTAACACTTATGGTTCAGTAAATGAGCTCGCGCAATGTCTGAAATTTGACAGCAATCTAAAGATAGAGATGAGTTCCGTTCTGCTCTGCAGCCAAGAATGCAGCCGCATTGCCGTGATAATACTGACCCGGTGCAATAAAGTCGGACGTCCTGCCCGGGCCTTTACAATACTTGTTACGTGCTTATGCTTACTGCTAAGAGAAGGGGGGGAGTTTTTACGGGAAAATGTAGGCTAAAATCTTGTAGTTTTAAATCATGGGTCGTTTAAAAAAAAAGTAATATATGTTTTAAATTTTTCAAGCTCGTGAGGTAGGGATGCGCCTTAACTTCAATATCATTCAATACCCAATGGGCTGAGGTTAACCAGTTTCGTCGCCATTGACTTGATATAAAGTCAGTACATTTCGTACCCCACATGCCACTACTTGATACGGGTACGGCGCGGGTTGTCTACGTTCAATTTTTGACATTGCGTTGATGACAATGATGACACTATTACTTCATTGACGTGGCGGAGAAAAGTTCAAGAATTTTCTTGCACTTGGATACAGTTGAATGCTGAACTCGGAATTTAGGGCTATAGTTATATATTAGCTCGTTCATTTGGTCTAGTTTAAAGTTTAACAGCTGATCAGAGACCCGGCGCTTAGGATTCGCATTCGCATTTCAATCTAAGTACAGAACAATGCATAGGTAATGCAGAAGTTTGTCAGAACCTCGATCCTGTTTTTAATCACCAAGTTGAAAATAAATGACTTAACAAACTCTTCATATATATGGTTGTATGATTCCGGAAACACATGTTTTAGAAACATCCGGTACACATGGTTCTTCTTCTTTTCTTGATGGACTTGAGGGCGGTGTTGCCCGTAGCCAATGTCACGTAAAAGGGTAGGAACAAAATAAATGCTCTTAGAGCACGACGCTGTTCGGTGGTTGTTGTAGTTGTCTCGTAAAACCGGTAGCTGGATTTTACGAGAAGCACGTGGACTACCGGCCGTTGACTCCAAAATGATGGTTAAACACGCTTTGAGATTAATTATCCATTCACTGCACACTACCATATTAGATTATTGTATAATAAAGCTATCGATATTACACTTTAAACAATGTTAATGAGCAAAAAACAAAGGAATTAATCACGAGGCTACTATCAAGATGGCGTTCGAACCGGAAGTCCTCTACACATGGTTCATTCGTTCGATACTAAAATAAAACACGTGCATTACAATCACAGGTCGTAATGTTAAATGCTAAGTGGCCAACGTTCGATTGTTTTTAAACAAGATAATCGATTGTATAATTGTCTACATTTTCCTTTTTGTCCAACTATGTATTACGGGGAAACCAAAAGAGAAGAGTTTTAGCATTTTATGTGGTTGGGTGGGTAATTTTGTGTATGCGGCTGTAGCGTCAAAAGTTTTGCTTGTTGAAAGGTGGGACTGACATACCCCTTGGCTTTAAAGGGTCCCACTGACTATCAGTCCGCCGGGCGATATCGGCCTGTCAGTTAGAAAAACAATTTCCGAACAACTGACAGGCCGATATGCCCCGATATCGTCCGGCGGACTAATAGTCAGTGGGCCCCTTAAGAGTCGGTCACACCAAAATGCGTATGCACATGCAGCACTTCTCAAACTTAAGGGGCCCACTGACTATCAGTCCGCCGGACGATATCGGCCTGCCAGTTGTTCGGCACTGTCAAATTTTTGTTCTAACTGACAGGCCGATATCGTCCGACGGACTGATAGTCAGTGGGCCCCTTAAGTTTGAGAAGTGCTGCATGTGCATACGCATTTTGGTGTGACCGACTCTTAAGGGGCCCACTGACTATTAGTCCGCCGGACGATATCGGGGCATATCGGCCTGTCAGTCATACGTTTGCTTGACACGCAAGTTGTTATATAAGGAAATATATGGCACAATTTACTATCGTGCCGCATTGTGCGTCTGGTGTGTATTGGTCTTAAGCGCCAGTACTTCCAGTAGGCTATCTTTACAGTTATTGTTGCACAGATTGATCAATCATCGTTCATGTCTTCATTGTTCTTGCCACTTTCACCGGTTCCCATCATGTTTTATATCGAATTTTCAATGTATGCTACCCATACACGTTTGGTGTAACTTTATGAACCAATAAACATGAACCAATCGGAAATTGGCGTCTCTTGCACCTTATGCCACTTCGCCTTGCTAAAACCAAAGATAGATATAACTCCGTAATAGATGGATACAGTCTAAGGAAAAAACGTGCCTCGAAAATCAAGAAAATTTGATTCTCGTTCAGAGGGCGCTACTAGTTTTGGCCTACAGTCGTATAGATGGCGTTGACGGTTTCGTTTGTTATTTAACAATTTTAACGCATATCAGTGAAAGAACATGGGTCAAAATCATTAAAATAATTAATGCAAATAAAAAAAAACATTTATCTATATTTAAATACATTCTATCGTATTTTTATAAATCTTCATTTTTAGTTTTAAAGTGTGTCGACAGATGGCAGTGAATTTACTGGGGTTACAAAACTTACTACTATGACAGTAACGCTCTAGTATCAGTTACTCTATGCTAAAACTAAATGAAAATAACTAAAACTGTCCGGAGCCTAAAAATGTTCCCCTATGCCGGATTATTGGACTTTTATGGGCCTTCGGTACCGATTTTAAGCGGGATTTACATTACGAAATTAGTGGCGTGAAATTGATTTTGTGACAGTACTTTTACCAATAGTTTCACGTGTAATTTAATATTTTCGTAATGCATGCATTAATTTCATGACAGCAAATCAATTTCGTGCCCTGCACGATTTTTTGGTAAAATTAGTGTCATGCAACTAATTTCGTAGTGTAATTGCGACGTGATAAACTAGTGTCGCGAAAGTGCCTGCACTGTGCGGACGTGTAGCTTCGATGCTGATGGGGCCGTGGTCACTGCGACACTGTGAATTACACGACACTAATTATTTCACGAAATTACTTTCGCATATATCGAAACTACTTTCGTGAAACTGATTTCAACATGCATGACACTAATTTGACTTAATTAACGGGCCGGATTGGCGAATGCCGGTATACCGAGCGCCTATACAAGATTTAAAAACAACGGTAGCTCTGAAACTACAATGGAAAAGTTTGTAAAATTATAAAATGAGAGAGAACAATAGTTACGTCTGCGTTTATTGTTTCTTACCATTACAGTTATATTGCACTGTCATTGTTATATATGTGGGTGCCGGAGGAGGACGGTAATTAATTAATACACATCCAAACACTTCCAAACACTTGGGTATATTTGATTTCTATTAAATTATAGCTACTACACGTTTATAGGTAAACCGATATGACGGAAGAGAGTGAGTTGGTGAATGAACCTGTTAACGCAAGTGCGAATATTGAATATCAAGAATATTGAATATACTACACTCTTCCCCGCATAGCAAATAAAATTATAAAGTTTTATATCTAATGAACAAATATTGTTTGAACCTAAAAGAAACACAACTACAACCTTAATCTTTTTGACTACATTCTAATATCTGGTTTACATGTCTTTTCCATCTCAATCCATCAACATCAATATAATAGGTTGTTCCCGGAATAGATTCTTCAATAATAGTACCTTTAGTCCAAGGTCTTTGACCCTTCCTGAAATCACGAGTCATAACTTTTTGACCAACTTGGAATATGGTTTTTCTAGAGCCACCCAATGAATCTACCACCTTGTTTTGTTTTAAAAGTAAGTCTTGAAATACTGGAGTTGGTCTCAACAGTGATAAACGACCCCTGATTTCTCTCCCCAACATAAGTTTGGCTGGTGACACACCAGTAGCTTTATGAGGTGTACACCGATAATCTGATAAAAATATGCTGATAGCATAATTGAGTGGTTTTCCACTATCCACAATTTTAGTAATATTGGACTTGAAGGTCTCAACAAATCGCTCAGCAGCCCCGTTCGTCGCGGGGTGGTGAGGGGGAGTAAATGTATGATTAATTCCCCGTTTATCACAAAAATCTTTAAAATCTTTACAAGTGAACGAAGTACCATTATCTGTCACAAGATGAATAGGATATCCAAATCTAAGGAAAACATCATTAAATTTTTGCATGGTTAGGGAACTCCCTATGTTTGCCATTTGAAATACCTCTGGCCACTTACTGAAACTATCCATCACAATTAGAAACATCTTGCCATAAAAAGGCCCTAGGTAATCAGCGTGAATACGATACCAAGCAGAAGGCGGAATAGGCCAAGGTTTTAAGTTTGTTTTTGGTGGGGTGTTTCGGTAAGATAGGCAGCTGACACAATTTTGGGTAAGATTTATAATATCTTCATTAAGCTTAGGCCACCAAAAATAGGATTTTGCCATGTCAATCATCCTGCTACTTCCAAAATGGCTCTTATGGAGTTCATTTAACACATAATTTCGGATAGACTGTGGTATTATAATCCTATGACCCCAAAAGAGACAATTTCTATCAATAGTGATCTCATTTCTTTTCATGAAGAATGGCTTTAGATCTTGTTCTATCAATTTAACATCAGGCCAGCCATCATAACTATATCTAATAATTTTGGTTAATAAACTATCTTTTATAGTCTCCCTTTGAATTACTTCCCAATTAACCTCAGAACTGTCAATGTAATTGACACAAACCCGAAACTTTTCATCAAACTCCGAACCTATATTATTTTTTTCTGATGGCATCCTCGATAAATAATCTGCTGGATTCTTGTTAGTAGGAATGTGCCTGATTGTATAAGAAAATGCGGACAAGAATATAGCATAATGTTGTAAGCGTTTAGCTGCCATTTTCGGAATACCCTTGTTCGGGCCAAATATTCTCACTAGGGCCGCATTATCAGTCTCCAGTTCAAATTGCCTGCCATACAGAAAATTATAAAACTTGGTTATTCCGAAAACAACTGCCATTGCTTCTTTATCCAAAGTACAATATTTTTTCTCTCTATCATTAAGCTTTTTGCTTGCAAATGCAATAGGTTTAATTACATTGTCCTCACTAACCACATCCACAGTCTTTGTTTGCCGCACCCGACACACGCTAAAAATATGGCCCTGTTTGCCGCACTCAGAGCAGTACTTATTTTTTAACGAACACTCCGACTTCACATGATTGTCTTTACCACAAACGAAACATCTCACACCATTTTTCATAGCTGCTGCTGGTTGTATAGGTCTACTCCCACCCTGCCTTTGTTTCTTTGACTGAACTTTTGGTGCAGACGCATTCTGCCGGCTAGCATAAAACATATCTTTCTCTCCCTGTGATGATTCACCCAGTTCCTGCTCCACCTTTGACTGTTTTAAGGCAGCTTCAACTGTTCTAGCCATAACAATTAATTTGTCTAAGGAAACATCACCATTCTTCATTAGCTCGAATTTGATTAAGGGTTTGTTGACCCCATCAATAAACTTTTCTTTAACTTGGTCGTCTATGTCCTTGAACTCACAGCGTTTAGCTAATTTCTTTAACTCAATGACATAGTCTTCTATAGTTTCATCTTTCGTTTGGTTCCTTGAGCGAAATGCTGTTCTGTCTAAAACTTTGCATGTTGACTTGGCATATCTGTTCTCTAATAGGTTTATTAGATCCTTGTAAGTCTTTTTAATGGGCTTATCCGGCGCACATAAATGATTTAGGGTTTGTAAAACCTTTGGGGTTAAGTTTGTAATTAGTAATGGCGTCTGTTTTGACTCATCTATGTTATTTAATGTAATAATACATTCCAATTGTTGTTCAAACAATTCGAAGTTATCTCCATTGAATAATTCTATTCTTCCAATAAAATTATTCATTTTGACCGGGATTGGACTTTCTCGTGGCGATTCAAACTTCTCAATGTCTTCTTTCGAATCCAAAATTTTCCATAATTCACCACTTTTGGTCAACTCTCTCAGTGATTGTCTAAGAGATTCCACGTTTTGTTGGTCAATTTCCGATATTCCAATTTCCTGAAATATATTAATCAGCTCTTCCCTTTTTAATTGTTGTATCCAACTTGTTTTATTAACTTTAATTTCCTCTATAAATTGCTGAAACACCATTTGAAGTTTTTCGTAATATTCCTTGTACTTAATAAATACGTAAAGATGGCGTCAACAATGGCGATCAGACGAACAGAATGAATGAATGATATGTCCCCTGAATGAAGTAACGTCACGTTTTAGTACATTTATACTGAATTTGTCATCTAATCTGTGGTCCAACCAGAACAATCATCCGAAGAATTCAAAATGGCTGTAATTTTCTTCGCAATGACATTAACACGCACTTTTGGTAAACTATTTTCTCAACAGTCCGGTTTCCTCGTCGCCAAATTGTTATATATGTGGGTGCCGGAGGAGGACGGTAATTAATTAATACACATCCAAACACTTCCAAACACTTGGGTATATTTGATTTCTATTAAATTATAGCTACTACACGTTTATAGGTAAACCGATATGACGGAAGAGAGTGAGTTGGTGAATGAACCTGTTAACGCAAGTGCGAATATTGAATATCAAGAATATTGAATCTTACGCGACAGATCTAAATTGCCTATTTACTGGCTCTACATTACACTGTCTGTCATCCTCGCACAATATAACATTAAAGAGAATAAGTATACGACATTAGATTATATCGTATACCGCATTCGCTCAAAGCCCCATGGCGGCACTTTTTTCTCCCCATTTTTACGCGAATATTCGTGTTTCACGTTTCACCTCATTTCTTAGTAAAGGAAAATATGAGGCAATATTTGGCCAATACACGGAAGGGAATTGCTAATATTAAATTAACAAGATGATTCTCGTAATATTGTCTTCGGTTACCGCGATAGTTACTCATGAAATAAAACGATGAAAACGGATTATATCGCGTATATTGAATTTATAATACATCCCGACGTTTCGAACTCTTTACACCCGTCACCCGTCACCCGTTGACCACGAACGCTGTAAAGAGTTCGAAACGTCGGGATGTATTATAAATTCAATATACGCGATATAATCCGTTTTCATAGTTTTATTTCAAGATGATTCTCGATTAATCAGACTGTGTGTAATCTTTTTATTCTACGTCGGTGGCTTGCATACGGCCCGCCTGATGGTAAGCAGTCTTCGTAATCTATGGACGCCTGAAATTCCAGAGGTGTTACATGCGCAAAGCCGACGCTAGCAAATAATTCGCCGTAAATTTTAGCAGATTATATTATAGAAACACTCCTCAAGTACTCCCAATTGTTTAAGTAACCTCTAAAGTTTAAGTAACAATGTTATTATTTTTAAGCCGACTTAATCATAAGATGTATGGCTTATAAAATAAATAAGATTAAAAAAAAAAAAAAAACATTTCGCTTAGTACTGTCATTGAGCATATTTAATTTAAAGTTTTGAATATTTAATTTAAGAAAAACTCGTGCGACTGGATTTCACGGCTGAAAAAACCAAAGACACCATAATGTACGGGGCCGTACAGCATGTCAAATTCGAGGCACGGAATTTCCTTAGACAACTCTTACCATTAAATCTCTCGGTGAACGGTACAGTCGCCATCAGATATATCGGAGCGGCTAAGGTGCTCACAAATAACGCAAACACGCCTCTAATGTCAGGGCGTTAGAGTGCGTGTTCAGATATTGTGAACACCTTGGCCGCTCCGATATATCTGATGGCGGCTGTACTGCACGCGCATCAATCTACGCTAGACTCCAGTTATTGTCTGTGTCTTACTCCAATTGCGGTAATAATCGGGTGGCAGATTCCATGGCAACTTTCACCAGCTTCGCTTCGCTTTCGTGTTTGTGGCTGCAGCCATCAGCTTTGCCTGCGCATTGTTCGTTCATCTTATGTAATGAGCGTGTGCCTTGCATTCTGAAATCTGGCAAAATTTTGAGTGTTGCAGTTTAATGCTTAAGAATTGATACACAGTTAAAGTTTCTGTCATTTGCAAAGAAATTGTTGTTACAAGGCACACCAAAATATCTTAACTTTGGTTGAACTGAAATGTTTTAACCGTTACGATTTCCCGATGTATGTGCGCCCGGTGATCCGGTCCTATCAGAAATTATGTCAGAAGACTTAAAACCACTTATGTTTGCAATGAATAGATTATTAATTAAAGATAGATATTTTCCGTTTTCCAGGTCATTTAAACCTCCACTAATCAAAAGAACTACTAGAGTTTTATTTGGCTATTTTTATCGTTTTATCACAAATATTACATGACCATTAACTCCTCTAAACTCCACGTAGTCACGTATATCTTCCTCTAACATGCCATCATCGTTAAACAAGCCATCCCATTCAAACATCAACAGTTCATACTAGCTCCGTTTATTTTCCTCCACCCGTCGATCACTCATGCATTCTACTTCTTTCAATAAAGAGAATTTCTTATTAGAAAAATGCTATCCCTTACGTCCTTACAGTAACTAGAACGTGCTCTATTTTTAAACACCATTTCCTGTTCACTGTTTTGTCACGACTATGAAAAGACCTACAGTCCCTTGCAGTACTTATGTTTATACGGCTTCTGAATAAACTCTAATCCCCTAGTCAGAAGTTACTGTCAAAGTTTGTCTCAAAGTTCTCGAAATAGGCGTACAGCGGGTAAGATTGAGTGGTACCCTCTAAACTTGTTTCTTGAGATGAGATTGTTACGGTTTATTTTAAGTCTGGGTTAAGCTTGTTAGATCAAATCAAGATCAGATCGAAGGCGCATTAAAGAAAAGTGTAGTAAAAGATCAAAATCATTACATTTGGTATACAAGCACAAATTATGCGGGATTCTCTCTTCTGAACCTATTCAGGGATTTACCGGGAACAGGGTATTTTTAGGCCACGTGTTTTTAAAATAAGTTTCTTTAACTAATCTCACCATAATACTCAGCTCCAGCGTTTTTTCACGGAACAAGCTATACGTTGGGATTTTATTGCTTATTTGCTTTATCCTACGGAAGTGTTTGGGATTTATGGAAATTGCAACGGATTTAAACCAAACTGTTAAGTTGTTCCTTTACTTCCAGACAAATTTAATTTAAAGACGGCCTTTTAAATGTGTATGTACTAAACAGACACTACGTACTTCATGAAATTAAAAAAAACGGGCCAAGTGCGAGTCGACACGCCCACCGAGGGTTCCGTACTTTTTAATTTGTTGTTATAGCGGCAACAGAAATACATCATCTGTGAAAATTTAAACTGTCTAGCTATCACAGTTCATGAGATACAGCCTGCTGACAGACAGACGGACAACGGAGTTTTAGTAATAGGGTCCCGTTTTTACCCTTTGGGTACGGAACTCTAAAAAATCAGAATTTACGCTACTACAATTATTTTTAATGAGATCGATACATTATTTAAGTTAATGGCCACATTTACATCAGTATTTATGTAGAACGTATTGAAGTTGTGTTTTCCCGTTACTAATCAATATTTTTATCATAGTTTTAGAAATAAAATTAATGCAATTAAAACTTGACTTGTGCTTTCTCTAGTGCATTAATATAACACTATCTGACACTAGTTTTATTTCATGAGTAACTATCGCGGTAACCGAAGACAATATTACTATCTGTCCTATCAATCGGCACCGTGCCGACCACAGGCAATATCGACCTCACCTGTCCAGGACGCGTACGTTCTCACTTACGTGCACGGTTCGTTGACCGTGCACCGTGTTTACGTTTACATTGTACGTTTCTAACTATACGTAAAGGTCGATTGATAAGAGTTTTGTTTGTATGATAGTGGAACATTGCTAGTGTTTACTGTTGTTTAGGGTTCTGTACCCAAAGGGTAAAAATGGGACCCTATTACTATAGACCGCGGGCCAGGAACAGATTTCATGACCAATCGCCTCCCGGGCGAAAACTCGTATAGTGGTTAACGGCTATGTATGATGAACCCTCGTGAACGTCAGCTGCCGCTCCGTTGGTGGGTTGAGGAATGGCAGCAAATAAAGTCTATAATTTTTTTTTTGTCATCGCCTCCCGCTTGATACTTTGTCAGATGATAGTTCAGATGCTATTGTAAATAAACAAAATCGTCAGCCGATTGTATCGCTGTGGAAAGACCGTCAGCTGATCACATGAACATGTAAAAAAGAAAATTCTTTTCAGTCATCGGCGTCATCGCCTCCCGTTTGATACTTTGTAAGATGATAGTTTAGATGCTATTGTTAATAAAACAAATCGTCAGCCGGTTGTATCGCGGTGGAAAGACCGTGTTACGCGCTTCGGTGGCTGCCATTCCTCAACCCACCAACGGAGCGGCAGCTGACGTTCACGAGGGTTCATCATACATAGCCATTAACCGCTATACGAGTTTTCGCCCGGGAGGCGATGACTGACGAAATTTGCGCCTGGCTCGCGGTCCACTAAGACTCCGCTGTCCGTCCGCCTGTCTGTCTCTCTGTCCGTCTGTCACCAGGCTCTATCGCATGAACCGTGATAGCTAGACAGTTGAATTGCACAGATGTTTAATTTCTGTTGCCGCTATAACAATAGATACTAAAAGCAGAATAAAATAAATATTAAAGCGGGGCTCCCATACAACAAATGTGATTTTATTGCCGTTATTTGCTTAATGGTACGGAATCCTTCGTGCGCGAGTCCGACTCGCACCTGGTTTTATTTATAATGGTTTTCCATTTGTTCTACCATTGATCCATCGCTTTAGCATAAGCATTAGCACATATGAAGACCTAAAATATACTAATTTACTTTGTAGGTACAATAAAACAAAGGCACTTGAAGTGCGACCATGGCCCTGGTTTACGATTGCGTGCATTTTTAAACAACGGCAGAATACCTAATTGTTTTTAAAAATAGGAATCTAATGTAGTGTTGAAGTTTATTAAATTTATACGAATGTGTCACGTAAACAGTCAATACATGAAATTCGAGTTTAAAACCACTAATAAATATGGATTTAAACTGTTATTTTCTGTGGTTTCATTTAAACCACATTGTACTTAATAATATAAAAAACCGGAGTCGGACTCGCCCACCGAGGGTTCCGTACTTTTTAGTATTTGTTAAGAATAAGAATAAGAAAACATTTATTTCCACACAACAGAAGAGAAATTACAGGAAACGAATAACATAAAAAGTTGGCATGCGCGACAAAAGGAGCGGGCTCAGCATATGCTGCGCCAGCCACTTCACCAGGAATTGACCGCACAGCGCTGATTTCCAGTCCGCCCCCTTACTAAACCACATTGATATGTGCGCGGGATATTATTTTTACAGATATATATATATATATGTGTGTGTGTGTATGCAGGTTAAAATTTAGAATAGTTAGATTACACGAAAAATTTCATAGTTAAACTCTAACAAAGTATTATTACAGTTTCATACAGTTTACAAAATTTCATACAATTAACAAGTTTAACTGTTTATCCTAAAATTATTAATAAAATATTTTTCATTACCAAGTCTACTAGTTTGACAGTTACAAAAAAAAGACGTACTTTTTGTATGAGGGAATACTTATAATATTTTTAACAAATTATAAAATATATGCAAGAAAAGTGTCATAAGTGTAGCACAGCACTATTGTAAACAATTATATCTTCTGTGGCAATTTGGTCATTTAATAATAGTAAGCTCAATTTGCGTTTAAAAGTTGGAAGGGACAATTTAGCGCCGTTTTAATTTATTTATTTTTGTTGTTATAGCGGCAACAGAAATACATCATCTGTGAAAATTTCAACTGTCTAGCTATTACGGTTCACGAGATACAGTCTGGTGACAGACAGACGGACAGTGGAGCCTTAGTAATAGGGTCCCGTTTTTACCCTTTGGGTACGAAACCCTAAATACCAAATCGCTCATAGGTCAAAACGTAGGCATTCTATAACCGCCGGCGGCGAGGGTTGCAAAGGGCCATCGAAATATTGTCAAAGGAGCGTATCTGGGTCAAGCAGCTGGGAGTATGCCGTTCACAGTCAGCGACAAAAGTGGCTTCGAAAGTGGTCAGAAAAAAAATTATTTTCTACGTCGGGCGCTGGTTTTTAGCTTAGGTGATTTAGTTTCCTACCACAAATTGTTCGAATGCGCTCAGCTCGCCACTGCTCCGAACAGTAACACATCAATAACAGACATCGGTTTTATAAGACAGTAAGAACTCTGTATCCTAGTACTGTTCTCTATTTTGTGCCACCACGCACTTCGCATAAGATAATAATCCCAATTACTAGACGCATTTCTCCTAAAATAGATCAATTTTCAGCTAGGGTTGCCTCATTTCGGCTACGAGGTAAAGAAATATTAGCTGTCAACATTTAGAGCACACCTATCATTGCACACGACCTTTGTCGGTTCCTAGAGACCACATAATAAATCCCAATATATTACACAACACGGGTGGTCAACCAAAAGAAACTAATTTATTTGGATGTAAGAACTAATCTTAATGTAATGTTCAGCGAATGTGTCTGACTCATTCTAATTGACCCTCTTAACAACACGATCTTAGTTGTTTATGTTTTTTGTCCTATGATTCATCAAGATACCCTGCAAATTACTGTCAAGTTCAATTTTGAATCACACTATAAAAAATATAAACCAGAAAACTGATCAGTGATATCGTAAGTGCGGCGGGTGTACAGAATGCGATTCCATTGACCTGCATTCAAGGCATTTATGTAACTTCATACCCTTTGATAACCACAAATACGCTACGCTATTAACGCTATTAATTTATTAGCCTTCCATCGCTAATATACATACTGTAGATATGTACTGTATATTATAATATACATAGTGTATAAGGGAGAGGTAGAAACGGGAGTTGGAAGGGGCAGACCTCGGCGGACTTTCTCTGATCAGATCGGGGAAATCCTGAAGAAAGGCCAGGTCAAGAGCACCCTAAACCGGCGAGCGTGTATGAGGAATGTTATGAAAGTGAAGGAAGCGAAAGAGGTATGTCAGGATCGCAGCAAGTGGAAATCCGTGGTCTCTGCCTACCCCTCCGGGAAATAGGCGTGATTATATGTATGTATATGTATAGATATGTACTTACAGACAACAGCAGAAGTTGCTAAGAGGGCGATGACTTTAAAATAATTTGAGCACAAACTCATTAAAGGAATTAAGCGTGTGTGCTGATAGTTTTGATCTCATGCGCTTACCTACTTCTACTGCATAATCCTACGTTACGTTATAGTTCCATAATTAAACTGCATTTATTTTTTAACAGTTTAATGACATCCTTTGTAACATCCCGTCGTCTCCCCACGGTCGCACATCTGGTACCAGTATACATAAAGTTAAAGAAAACTCATAAAAATAAGCCTTGAGCACAATGTAAATAAATTCATGCATTTATTCTAACAAGACTCGTCACTCGTATTTTTATACCTCCACTATTTTCCAGCATTTCTAAGCTAGGTTAAAATAAACGAATTAGAAAGGAGGAAGAAGGAACGCTAGAAACATTAGCTATTTTACATTTATGAATTGATTGCCATTTAATACTGATGCCTATACTTATTTAACATTTAAACACGGGGTGTTATAAGTAGTGATCGGTAATAAAGTTTTAATTTCATGGCAGCGTGGTCGAGTTAAAGTAACAATTTTAAAGGAGACGGTCAAACAACGCTGCCATGAAATTAATACGTTGTTAATATACCGATCACTAGTTATAAGCTTTATAAATGTATGTGTTTGACTGTATCATCGTAGATTAACGACTGATTTGAGTGCGGTTTTTGTACGTACATAGATTTTGAAGCTTAGGGACTTTTAAAGTTTCTGAGGATGTTGATATTTTTCATTTCTCATGCTCTGAAAGAGGGTCATTGTTGTTCTAAAAGGTGCGCAGAAAATGATACGTGTCTGCACTAGAGCATTTTACGTTCGAAGTACGATATTTTTAATTTTTTTACGATAAGCAATTGAAATTTGAGTTTAAATGGATTTGTTATACAATTTCCATTGTGATACTTGACTCTCCATTCCATAAATAACGATACTTTTGCCTGAATTTTTAATTGAAAGTTCCCTCAATAAATACTATAAAAATGTATTATTCGTCATGTTTTTGAAAAAACACATGCATTTTACTTTCCTCGTATTCGAAATGAAAAGTAGAGTGTTTAACTCGGGTGAAAGGCATCATTTCTGCCTCGGACTATTGGCGCTCTCACTGCGTTCGAGCGCCAAGACACCTCGGCAGAAATGAGTGCCTTTCATCCCTTGGTTAACAATCTACTATTGCACTGCACCTAACAACCATCTCTTTTTAGCCCAGTGGTTGACTGGTAGAGAATGCCTTATGGCATTAAGTCCGCCATTTGTACTTATAATTTTATGTGCAATAAAGTTTAAATAAATAAATAAATAAAATATTTTTTTTTACTTTTCGTTAACAATTTATATCCGACTTGTAGAGAAATTTTCGAGCACTTAAAGCATATACTCTTGCTAATAAAAAAGAGATGCATCCATAAATTAGCTCCCATTTCCATATGTAAGGGAAGTAACAATATTGTTATGAAACAGTTTACAGCGTATTTTGAGCGCCCGTTACGTGATGAGTCGTAAGCGTATTTTTACGGAAACCTCATTCATTAGTAACTACGTCAACAACGTTCACATTTAGCTCAGCTTATTGATTAAGGCGCTTCGCGCAGTTTTTGGCCAAAAACTGTTACTTTTTAGAGCTTATAACTTCTAAATGAGTCAACCAAAAATTATTAAAAAAAATATATATGCATCTTCACTCTATGGACAACAATCTCAACATTTGACTTTTTTCCTGAAATTTGTAGTTTCACCGAAAAAAAAATAACACGACAGGCCGTTTTGCGGCTAACTTTGCTTATAACTTCTAAACGGCTTAATCGATTAAAATTATTTTTAAACTAACAAAAATTTTTTAACAGGTTCTACAAATGCAACATAGCTTTTCTTAATCAAAAAATATTTTCTTAAGAAATCGAACGTTTTTCCACATTTCATGCGTATGCAGCCTGAAAATGGCGTGGCCGGCAGTCGTGTGCCAGCTTTGAGACGAGGAGGCTGTGTCGCTCGTCGCTCCGTGCCTTCCTTGCACTATGTTCGCTTATGCACAAGCAAAGTGCTATAATATCGGAGTTATTGTGGCCAAAGAATAAATAACTGCAGAGCGCTGATTTGGTTGCGACGCGCATTAGCGAGCGCAACACGGTATTTTGCGGTCTATTACAATGAATGTAATGATAATATCCGTATATATTATACTATGTATTATATTATAATATACGTATGTTTGAGAAAACTTAATTTGAAATAAATAAATAAATGTTTTCTAACCGACATATTATAATGTTAACCACTAAAAAAATAGATGACTGCAAAGCGCTGATTTGGCTGTGGCGCGCTTGTAATAAAAACCGGCCAAGTGCGAGTCGGAGTCTCGTTCCAAGGGTTCCGTACATAACTCAAATTAAACAATTTATTTTTTATGTGAAACGTGCGTGAAATGTCTTTAATAAACCCGTAGGGGTTGGATCAAAAACTAAATTATTAAGTCCGACTCACGCTTGACTGCTCATTTCTAATAAGTTTTCCTGTGATCTATAGGTAAAGATCTATTATGTGTATTTTTTTCAAAATTTTATACCCAGTAATTTCGGAGATAAAGGGGGGGAATGCTCATTTTTTGCCTATTTTCGTGAATAACTTCTAAACAATTTAAAAGTGCTTGTTGCTAGGCCTATTTTAATAAAGAATATATTTAATTGAACTGAATTGACTGTTTATCCTAAAATTATAAAAAATATACATTTGACATTCTCACAATGAGCTCTTTCATTTGATATGTAACACGATATAGTTTGAAAAACCTTTTTTTTTTTTTTTTTTTCTCTTTTACCCCCCAAAAGTGGCCCCCGTGTTTAAAATTAATTTGTTTACGTTACATGTCCGTCTTTGGGTCACAAACTTACATATATACACCAAATTTCAACTTAATTGGTTCAGTCGTTTCCGAGAAAATAGGCTGTGACAGACGGACAGACAGACGCACGAGTGATCCTATAAGGGTTCCGTTTTTTCCTTTTGAGGTACGGAACCCTAATAATGATGATATTCCCACGTAATGATTGAGAAAACTTCGAACTTCGAAAAATAACAAATTTGTAGTAGTATATGAAGCTAGTAGGTACTTTAATTTTATAAGTTAACTATTAATGGCATTATTTATATTTTTATTTATTACGGATAAAAAAAAACTGTATAAAATAAACGCACTGTACGCCTCAATTTAGTACATACCAAGCTTTAGCTAAAAATCTTAATCCGTCGATTTGACTTAGGTATTTATTTGTAAGAAACAGATAAAACACAAATTAACTAACTGAGGCTTGTAAAGTATAATGCATAAGGGAATATATTTTTTATTATAATTTACTCATACGCAAACAACAAAATATCTGCAAGGGATACACAAATACGAGGTATAGCGCCAAATGCCGCGCGCCTCTGGGCTGTAGGTTATTCTTTGAACCTCGTTCCGCCGCAGTCGCCGCACCGAGACGAAATTCACGTACGATCGCAGTGAGCGGGGTGCGGGTACAGAGACGCTGAGACGCTCAAGGCCAAATCAGCGAGAATCGTCTTAAATCAACATCTGCGTCCAGACTCCATTTCCATATTGTTGTGGAAACTGAGCAGACGCCGTGTTATGAAACAGTTTGCTGCGGCGGTATTTTGAGCGCCCGTTACGTGATGAGACGTAAGCGTAGTTTTACGGAAACCTCATTCATTAGTTACTACGTCAACAACACTGTTCACAAACGAATTGTCTAATGTCCAATGTAAATATTTCGAACACATAACTTTACTTAACTTGTATCTTACTAACTAAAAAAAGGAACTACTTAAATCTTGCAAATCGATTTTAATTTACATCTAATATCCATATCAATTTGAAACTTTGCAAGTTTACAGACTTTTAATACAAGTGACAATAGAATAATTTAGTACCATCGAGCTGAACTCATGATGGAGCCAGAAGATATGCAGCTCAACTGATATTAAACAGGCATTGTGTTGATTATTGTGTTTGCTACATGCGTTGAGTGGCAAATCTATGAATTGGCAATAAACACTAATCCAATTAACAGGCCCAATGTGAAGGCCAGTCACACGTACCCGTATGCCACTCTTGACAGAACACTAGTGGCGACGAAACATGTTCCTAAATAATACAATACAATAACTGAACTTCATTCTATTCTATTCAAAATTCACGCGTGATTTTCACTTCTTTGAAACCCATCACAACCACTAGTATAATCTTTCAAGATACGTTGATCATTGATATCATTATCTATGCACATGTTACTCATATCATACCTAATCTATTAATTAAGAGCGATATCGATTGTGCAGTGTACTGTGAGTTCATAATCACCACAACTGGCAGCTTTCCAGCGATCCCGGTAGTAAATTTAACGCTGCCCACCCCGCGAGAGCCCTTCTGACATTAACAGTTGTTAGCTGAAGCTGACCCACTTCGTTGATAAAAGGTTTGAAGGGATATTGTCTTAAGAGAAGCTTTGAAAATGTCACGTCAATGGGTGACCTGAATAATCCGACCAGTTAACAATAGATTATGGATAAGATTTAGGTCGCCGAGCCTTTACAAGATTGAATAGATATACTCGAGAAATTTAGACGGATGACACCGCCTGACGTGACCCAGGTCCTGGGCTGGTTGAAGTATCAACCGCGACACCTGACGACGCTAGTTCGAATCTGAGCATTGGAGGCTTTGGTCAATTCTTCTTTCGTATGTGACATCAATTCCAGTTTTTATAGATTCTGATGCAAACCGATTCCAATCGTATCAATCAAGCGAATGTCGTTAGTATTACTCTGCTCGCTGTCAGTTATTAATTGATATCACTGTTACTGTTTTTACAAAAGCTTACTAAAATTTATAGATAGCTACAATGTACCGGCAATGTAACGCCGGTGTGTTTTTAGTGGGTACGCTCCTCCCCCTCTTTTTTCAATGGAACGAGCCAGGAGGTGAGAGTCCCACATACCCCGCCATAATAGGCCCACATCAGGTCAGGGGGACGATGCGTAACAGCATTCCCACATCGAGAAAAAAAAAATCTTCAGGTAACATACTTAGTTTTTCCTTTCTATAACCTTAAAACCTGAACATGCAACTGAGGCTAATAACTTGAAAATTTATGTTATAAACAGTAAACACAGGCAACTTACAATAATAGCGAGGCTGACAGGACCCGAAGTATGCCAAGTACGCATACATACCATCTATTATATCCCCCGCAAATCGTAAACTACTGAACTGCTTTGCGTTGCGGGAGTTAAGTGCCTACCATTATTTAAAGTAGTTCAATCTGCAGGAGAACAATAGATTCCGTATACGTACATCTACATTTCGATGTCAATGTTTTATAAAACGTAGTTACATCGGCACCCTTTTTAATGCTACAAGTTCACACACACTCACAAGCGTTTAACCAATGGCAAGGTTCAATTTGGTCAGTACTAGTATTGCGACTTAAGACTTGTAAAATTATATAAGTTGTACAAAACATGTTAAGCGGGAATAATTTCGTTTTTTTGTAACTCGGCAAACTGCAGCCATATCCGTTTCTCAGGCTGTCAGGGCTTAGGACTGATGGGCAGGCTGATTTTATGAATTTTTCGAGATCTTACTGGCTTAGGCGTACTGGCAACCTCGCCACTAACAGTACAGTACAGCACCAGAAATTTCTAATCGGGCGAAATATTTAAAATTACCTAAGAATCACGTGTACAGATCATTGAGCGCCCCACTCGCTGTTGACTGTCGCTGTAGTATAGTGTCTCAAATTCGGTAACCACAACAACAGTTAGATACAGATTTGCAGTTGAACTCACAAAACCGGGTCAGGGGACCGCAGCCGCGGAATCTAAGCGTACCTCGTAAAACAGCATAAATTTTAGGTCTGTGCGTAAAACTAAATGTATCGTAAAGCGATCGTTACCCCGCTTCTGAAATAGCTCAATAAGAATGCTTGTGTAAGTTTTGAATGGATATGATGTAATAAGAATGCTTGTGTAAGTTTTGTATGGTTGATTTATCTTTAGAAACTGAATCACATAAATCAGAGAGAGATGAAACAGGTCGGATTGAATAAACACATGTATTCTTTTGTCATGTGCGGTCCAGCCAGACAAGCTATCACTGACAGTAAGAATGACGCCATGTCGAATCATAGGACTTCGTTAAAAAACTGTAGGTAGGGATATATTAAGAAGTAATCTCACAATAGTCGTTAGCCTAATTTATAGAACGAAGCTTTTAAAAAACATGACAAACGTAACATCGGTACCCAACGTCAATACCCAACCTCCATAAACTTACCAAAAAAAAATTCTAGAAAACGAACTAAACAAAAAGTCAAAATGAACCGCGACTATTACAAAGTGTCGTACACGAGCAACCGCATGCCGACCATCTCCGACGATGTCCTCGACAACGTCGTCGACACAGAGTTTAACGCGAACCAGTTCAAGCTGTTCGACGACTTCACAACGGACCTGAGGATCAATTTCAACTCCAGTAGCTTCCGGAGGAGAGGCGACCCGAACGACTCGGGCGTCGATATGGAAAACGGGAATCCGATGGATGACGCCAATGAAACTGATTTGGTAAGTTATTGTACTCTTTCCACTCTCATAACTCTCAGAAACGTATTTAATAACGATTTCTAGATCATGGTGGGAACATGTCTCATCACTCTCATCAGGTTCTTTCCTCTTGTGTCGATCTTGGCTAAACGTATTGTCAGGGAAACGAACTCCATGCTCACAATCTTCAACGTCGTCGACACACAGTTCAACGCGAATCAGTTCGTTGTTCGACGACTTCACAACGGACCTGAAGATAAACTTCAACTCCAGCAGCTTCCGGAGGATAGGCGACCCAAACGACTCGCGCGTCGTATGTAGAACGGGAATTCAATGGATGACGCCAATGAAACTGATTTGGTAAGTTATTGCAGACTCTTTCCACTCGTAACTCTCAGAAACACATTTAATGATTTCTAGATCATGGTGGGCACATGTCTCATCAGGTTCTCTCCTCTTGTAGCCTTTTTGGCTAAACGTATTGCCAGGGAAATTAATTCCCTGCTCACAATCTTTCGGCTATAGGTATACAAAATGTTATCATGTTTTCTAGACCATTGGGCACTTGTCTCTACTCCAGGGCACCTATAAGTTAAAAAATATATCGTTTGTGGATCGTGTTAATTTTCCAGGGATACTCTTGAGGAAGGCTTCCTAATGTGACATGTAAGATGTAAACATTGTGAAATCAGGGCATGAAATTAATTTTAATTCTATAAGTACATGTTACCTAACATGGCAAATTACCTACATAGCAAATAAATAACTCTCCGTGGGTTGGTAACTTGGTACGAGGTACGACAATTTAATTACCGGAGTTGGCAACTAAACGAATCAATAGGTTTCAAGGACCTCTACTTCAAAATGTTTACCGTTTTCCTAACTAAACGATTCAATTATTTGTTATTGACAGATAAATAGGTTGACATAAATTTAATACGCGTGATCGCGCTATAATATGTAAATAATACCAGGGGTCGTAGCCAAGATACCAATGGTTTATCGACAAACGCCAGCAAAGTAAAAATGTATCACGTTGACAGATGCAAACGAAATGTCACGTGATCATTTCCATATATTATTTGAGTTTCTATAAACCTTTGTCACTTGATTAGGCCCCTAAAATCTATCAACGTGAACTCATAACCTTAATGACATTAAATCACATTTACAATCGGGTCTAACGCGAATTTATTTTGTTAACTTTGTTTACCGACGTTTGACACAGGTTTCACTGGTCGTGGTCGCGGCTAACTGACATCTCAGCAAAATGTTAAAACAGAGATTTGTAAATGTGATTTAATACGTGTTCAAAACGCGAAAGTTTTAAATTATGGATGGTATAGAAAGGATGCCAATCTCTTATGGCAGAATTGTTTCAAAAGTGACCGCTTTCAGCTTTAAATGGGGGAGGGGCAACAAATAACCCGACCAAATTACCTAGGTTGTTTCTGGTATGTTGTCAGGAATGTTAAAACGTGTTTTTAATGTTGTCGCATTGCGTATGTTCTGTCCCTCACGGTCGCACGGGCGCACATCTATATAAAATACTAGGTGTATGGTCTAGGTACTTCAGTGTTTGGTGGCGCCGCCTATTTACTGTTTTTTACGGTCACTTTTTGATACATGAAGATTCATTTCCTTACCTCTACCTTCCATATTTTAAATGTTTAATGACATTAAGTCTTTGACTAGCTAAGAACCTGTATAAAACAAAAGCTTGACCTCGAATCAATCAGTCTACTCGACAATTAACCGGCGCCACCCATTGTCGGCGGGAACGTCCATTGTCCACTCGTCTGCGCCATTGTCAATTTGTCACTGACTCATTGTATTCATTATACATAATTATACGGCTATCCCGTACATGGTTGCTTAAGAAAAACAATCTTGTGCGGAGACAAATACTCACGCGTCAGAGGTTAAAATTACTATACCTAATCTAGAAAGTGTAAACTGAAGGTTGCGTCCATTTTATAAGATTACTGGGTTGTCGCACCTATAAATCAGACTTTCATTTACGTGATGGCTCCATGACTTTCCAAACATATTTTTTTACAAATATGGCTGAACAAAAACTAGATAGTTTACTTTTCCTAATATTGGATATCAGTATTATCGGTATGTCGGTTTAGTGGAATTCGCACGGCAAAGTATATCTGGTCGCGGCGCGCGGGCGGTAGTATCAACACCACATACGCTACTTATTATAATAACTCGTGTTAAAATGTCGAAAATCGACTGTGAATTGCTAAAAACATTAATTGCTAGTGCACTTAAACCCTTAGAACAAAATAATTTGTGACTTACATAAAAAATTGTACTGAAAATGTGGGTCCAAAGAGCCTGACTCACATTTGAAACATTGCAGGACTATATCTGCATAAATATGTATACAATGAATATAGTGACGCAAGAAAGAAAATTGCCGCGGCTTAAGCGATCAGGGGAAATGGATAACTTGGGACTTGTTGGGACGAAGGTCAAACTATATCACGTGGGGTCTAGAATTGAGGTCTGACAAACACTGAGAAGCTTCCACGGACCGAAAATAATAAAGGTTGTTATCAATGTTGCGTAGATTGGCGGGATATAAGGTTTGATTCAATTCGCGGGGATATCATTGGCTGCCCTAAGCGATCGGATCGTATAATTTTATGTCTAGGTGCATTTTTGTTACTAACGTTTTATATGGCGATAGCTCGTTGATTTCTGAAGCCACCATCGCACTTGAACCTATGGGCCTAAATATTCATGCATCACTCTTAAAACAACAAAATTCTGGCGCCTCGCCTGAGCGACTGGAGGAGATTGATAACTTGCACAGCACAATGAACAGGTCTCCGAATGGGGTAGACGTAACCTCGTCCAGTTCAACCCCAGTAAGACACAAGTCTGCGCGTTCTCCGCCAAAAAAACCCCATTTGTCACGGCGCCAAAGTTTCAGGGCATTCCCCTTACCACCGCTAAAAGTATCGGGATACTTGGTGTCGACATTACGAACGAAGTCCAGTTTCGTAGTCATCTGGAACAAAAAGCCAAACTGGCCTCCAAAAAGCTTGGGGTGCTTAACAGAGCCAAACAGTACTTCACACCGGGTCACCGACTTTTGTTATATAAAGCGCAGGTTCGACCCCATATGGAGTACTGTTCTCATCTCTGGTCTGGCGCTCCACAATACCAGCTCCTTCCCCTTGACTCCATCCAACGTCGGGCAGTTCGTATTGTCGGCAATTCCGAACTTACTGACGGCTTAGAACCTCTTAGTCTTCGGAGAGACGTTGGCTCTCTTTGCATGTTCTACCGTCTGTACAATGGGGAATGTTCCGAAGAACTTTTTGATCTGGTGCCATCGTCTCGTTTCTATCACCGCACCTCCCGCCAAAGAAGCAAAGCTCATCCTCACTTCTTAGACACATGGCACACCATGAATAAGCGGGCATCCCGCTCGTTTCTTCCCAGAACGTGCAGAATGTGGAATGAGTTGCCTCCTGAGGTATTTCCTTTATGCTACGACATGGGATTCTTCAAGAAGCGGGTATTTAGGGTTCTCAAGGGTCGGCAATGCTTAAGTGGCTCCTGTGATGTTGCTTACGTCCATGGGCGACGATGACTGCTTCCCATCAGGCGGCTCGTCTGCTCGTTTGCTGAATATCACATAAAAAAAATAAAAAAAATGCAATGGAAATACTATTATTGCACCACAAACAAAACAAGTTGTAAATAAAGGTAGCAACAGGCGACCTTATCGCTGTAGGCGATTTCTTCCAGACAACAGCAGAATATAAAGAACAAAAAATGTGACAAACTATCAGTGTCAGTTTCTAATCGCGTGAATCCGACACTATTATATAGTAAGCATTTTTTTTTTTAAGTAATGACATCACTACACTTTATAAAACAGTCCACCGCCGCTTCTGTCTGTGTGTATGTATGTATGCGATAAACTCAAAAACTACTAAACGGAATTTCATGCGGTTTTCACCTATCAATAGAGTTATTATTGAGGAACGTTTAGATATAAACTTGTTCAGGTTTTGTGTAACCCGTGCGAAGCCGGGGCGGGTCGCTAGTTACTTAAAATAATGACAATCACTCGTTAGTTACTTAAAATAATGACAATCACTAGGTACAGTTATTGGAATAAAATTAAACATAATTATGAAAATTGTAATGGAACGAAGGAATGACAACATTGTCAATAATAATGTCATTCTTATTGGCAGTGTCTGGTCAGCTTGTTTGAATATTAATCAGAGTTGGGCGTTATTTAGATATTTCAATTATCTCATCATGTTATCTTCCCGGTTATTCGTAAATAGATAATTTTTCCCCAACTCTGATTTTAATACACCACAAACTTGATAACTACCGACTTCTTGTACATTTCACAAACTTTTCTTAACTTCAGATTTTTCATGTTCAGTACAACGTTAGGCTTAACTTTTAACACAAAAGCAATTAAGCTAACAGCATGTGGTCAAACTAGGAGTGAAATTATATATGGTAATACAGCGCTGACCTAAATATGGCATTCCCATCTAGATGGCTGTCGTTTTATAGGCATGACGCCACCGCGTGTGTTGGCTGATTGTAGCTTTGTTACCGTTTTAACCCTCATTAGGGTTCATCCATTAATGATGTCACACTTGGTCACATTTGGCAAAGCCCTCCCACCCCCCCCTGGTGTGACGTCACATTTTTTTTAATGAAATCGGCAAATATAATTATGGATGACCCCTTAAACGGTAATTACATCTGATTAGCCGCAGACACGTATATACCCGAAGCGCAAAAAATATTAAATTGTACTCTTGACTTGTAACTTTAAAATTGTACCTTGACATTTATATCTTTCATATATCTATAATGGCAAATTCTTTCCTTTATTACAAGCTTTTATTTAACTTGAAATATACCTATGTATGTATGTATGTATGTATGTATGTATGTATGTAAAATGTTTGTAAGGGTCAAATCTTGCAAGTTAAATTTGACCCACTTCTCGGTTTCCGATGAAGCTGAAAATTCGCATACATATGTAAGTCGTGTGACAATGCAATATTATGGTACCATCGAGCTGATCTGATGATGGAGACAGGAGGTGGCCATAGGAACTAAAACAACGCAACCTAATTGTGTTCGGGGTTTTTAGAATTGTCTCGATGAGTATTAGTTGCCTGTGGAAAAAAAGTACAGTCAGCGATAAAAGCTTGTACCAAAAATGAAATTTTTGCCAAAAACTTATTTAATTAATGTTTTATTTTGTTTTAGTTAAATGGACATTATGTTTTATGATTTTTTTATGTTATGATTTTACTGTATTGTATGTATTCAAACACAATTGACATTGTTTATGAATTATCTTGAATATTTTTTGTCATAAGAAAAATATTTTTATTTTTTAGCAAATGAATACAATTACAAAGGTTATGTAATAAGTATGTTTTTCGCTTTACGTTATGACAATCAAATATGGGTCTAAACTAGAATTATATTGTTTGAATCTTCCGCACTTAATTTTACATGGCACTCATAGGATTACTCTGATATTAGGAACATTCATTATTGTAGTTTTTGTTTTAATTTAAAAATGAGAAAACTGTATTCTAACCGAGTTTGTAAAAGTTGAAAAGTTTTTCTACGCTTTAGTTGGCATAAACAACCAAAAATTACCTTCCATTCGTACTGGAAAGTTCATTATTAATTACCTACTGCAGTAACATTTTGCTGTTAAAAATACTTGAACAGAAAATTCATCAGTCGCCGCAGCTCTCGCGTTACATTTTAATTTATTGTCCTCCAGTGGGAACTCATTTGTTCAACTGGTGACGTCGCTGCGGTTTTATGCGTCATGTCACATATGGTGCAGAGCATGCAGAAGTTATAATGTCGTTTGAATAAAAGAAACAATGAACTACTAAGTTATAGCTGTGTGACATTGGCAATTAGGGTTGAAATGTTTGTTTATATCAGCATTTTTTTCCACTGCGTGATATTAGAATAGAATAGAATAAGATTTTATTCGTAAGCACAAACAAACATTACATAATATAACAATAAAACATAGAATAAGATTAAGGCCGTTCCATCGGTTTGCCGCTGTCTCTGTCACATTTCGCAAGAAAGAACGGGAAAGATCATGCGCGCCAAGTGTCAATTTTGATCGAATTTTGTCGATTTTTATTTATTTTAAAAACGTTGTCCTACAATATTGAAATTCGAAAGCTATGAAATTATTATTTAAGTTAAGATTGTTTTTTATTCTTTTTTTGTTTATAGTATCACATAATAAATAACCGAGTAAAGTTGGATTAAAAGTCCGAGTTATAGGTTACTTTGGGAATTAATTGTATCGAGCGAAGTGTCATAATTCGTGTATCGGAAGCTATGATATTAAAGATAATATAGTCAAGAACTACATATATTTTTTCCACGTCTACGAATATCAACGCCTCTTAGAAAAACAGGATCATATAAGGAGATTTTTCGCCTTCTGGCTCAGGGAACCGCCTTAAAGTGCCAGGAAATGGCCTCATCTTAGCATATTGCTGGTGACTTCCAGCGCTGATCTTCCGATGATATTGATATGAAGGGATGATATAAAGGGTATTTGACTGACAAGTCAATAGACTGTTCTTTAAGAACTGTCAAAATGATTTGGAGGATTTTCTATGAAAAGGGACCTTTTTATCGATGGCGCTTACGCCGCGTAGCGTCGCGCAGCATTGTATTTATATCTGATCATCGTTTATAATGGCATAAGCGCCATCGACAATAAGGTCCCTTTTTATAGGAAATACCACATTTAGTTGTTATGGAGCTTGTATGATACACAGATCTGTGACGTGACGTCACGATCTAATTACCTATAAACTACTCTTGGTACTTGGTATCTAGTTTTTTTTTATTCATATAAATATTAAAAAATTACCACGGACTGCCGTTTTTCCATTAATTTCTAGTGATTTACATATTAGTGAATCAATATATTTTAACTAACAGTTTTCATCTCTAATCGTAATGTTCACGCGAGTTACCGCATGTGACGTTGAATACGCGTAGAACAGGAAATGGTGTATTTTTATCCTTCGGTCCTTATTAGTTGTTTGAGTCAACAGTTAGGTACTGTTGCTGTATTTGACACACGTTTCTGTTCCCGTTAGTTAGTGGTAGTGGTGGTAGTTTAGCTGACCGAATTTATGATTTTGAATTAGTGAATAATGCTTTATGCAAATGAACTTGCGCCCTAAGTATATTAGTCAGGTTATTAGTTGTATTATACATATACCTATTAGCATTATATCTGTCTGTAAAAAACACAACAATATTTTTACAAATAGAGTTTCAAATATACATAATAATTGTACAATAAATGTCGCACACATAGCCTTAATACAAAAATAGGTTTTTCAAATTTCTGTATTTCAAGTCTCTTTATTTTCTGAAAATCGTCGTATTTTAGGAACTCACTCTTTCCGGCCTTAAATGTAGAAAGAAAGTTCGATAGAGTAGGTATATATTTGTACTGGCCCACCTAAACAGAAGACATATAATTCGGTTGTAAAATTAAAAGTGCTTGTAAACGTCGGCATTTTAATGATGTAACAAAAATAGCACTGGCCGACATTCACGCGCGTACGGTCAACCTTGACCGATAGTTTCATGATTAAGCTTTAAGCCGGTTGCCATGCCGCCTTCACCCATTTCCCCTTATAAGGTGTACTTTTGGCACTGAGGAACCGGCTTTCATTTATATCTCCCCCATTTACTGAGACTATCGCAATGAAAGGCGACTAAGTGGGGCAACATGTTCTAGAAACATTTTTAACAGTTCAATTTTACTTTGTTACAGTTGGAGAACGAAGTGATGGTAGATCCCTGGAGCAGCATGGACTCTTCAACTTCGCCGTTAACTGACTCCGTACCATCCGCCAGCGATGACTGCACCCCGTCCACTTCCAGTGAACCCCCACGCGGCTCGCAGGATCCTTCCCCTCTGTCCCCCGAAGCGCGCCGCCCCATCGACTCAAAACTCCCCAAACCCCCTCAGACCCTACCCCCCAAAACGGACAAAGCGCGCTCCCGGGACCTCACACTAGCCCTGGATCCCGACCCGCTCCCGCGCCGGCACTTCCTCGACGACGATTACCAGAACCCCTCCAAATCGAACATAGAATGTCGCATCCCCAAACCACACTTCCTCGACCACTCGCCGTCACCCGACGAATTTGACGAGCGTAGCGACATCACCAACCCTAACTTCCTCGACGACGAAGCTGAGGACGACCAAGCGCAAAAGAAAGCCGGCGCCCTTCCCAAGAAAACTACAAAGACTTCCTCATATTTACCTCAAGAGGAACGACCGCATAGGACTAGTTACCGGAGTACCCTACATTACGGCTTAGAAAATGCGGCGAGATCTAGTGAAAGAGACAAAAGAGCTTCGCAGCTGTACAGGGGGACGTGGCCCGGCGAACGGGATATTTGGACCGGCCACGACTCCGCCAGCGTCCGGAGCTTCTCAAGCAACGGCTCGGCCGACGGACACCGGCCCTCCTCCAACTTAGACAACAAAATGGACTGCGTCATCTCTCTCATCTCCCTTCTTAGCTTATCGCCAGAGAACAACGCGGACCTGAGCGGACCTCTACTAGAAATGAGCAGATCTGTAGAAAGCTGTATCGCAATGCGACAAGCGGGCTGCATACCTTTATTAGTGCAACTGATCCACTCCAAAGTACCTAGAGAGACGCGAGACCGCGCCGCAAAGGCGCTACGAAACATAATCCACACTCAAACCGACGACAAAGCCGGCAGGCGAGAAGCGAGAGTCTGGAGACTACTCGAACAAGTGAGAGAATACTGCTACATCTTAGAAGATGTCGTAGAAAACCGGAAAGAAGGGAAAGAAGTTATCGAAGATGATGGTAGTAAACATCCAAGTCAAAGCGTGGCTGCGTTGATGAAGCTGTCCTTTGATGAGGAGCATAGGCACGTGGTGTGCCAACTGGGTGGTCTACAAGCTCTTGCGGCGTTAGTGAGTGGAGACCAAGCAGCCCATGGGAGCAGAACTGACGATAATACGTGCTTGACGATGAGGAAGTACGCCGGCATGACGCTGACGAACCTGACGTTTGGCGACGGCAACAACAAGTCGTTGTTATGCTCGTTTAAAGACTTCATGCTGGCGTTAGTGGAGCAACTGGAGTCGCCCAATGATGACATGAGACAGGTAATATATTAATTTATATAACTAGCTACTTAAGTGCTTTAGAACTGAAATAAAGTCCAATTGAGAAATTGGGCATTTTTTGTAAAGTAGTTTCATTTTGTTCACTTATTTTTTTAAACTATAAAAATATATTTGAATAAAAATAATTAAACTGAATTGAAATGTATGTATTTCTAAAGGATTCGTTTACGTACTCTCAAGCATCCCAGCATTCCAAGCATGTGAACTTTATAGTGTTATGTCGTGTTTAAATTTAATGTAAGAATAACAACGATCATGTATTTTCTTTGTTTGTTAGGTAACCGCTGCCGTACTACGTAACTTATCATGGAGAGCGGACACCAGCAGCAAGCAGGTCCTGCGAGAAGTCGACGCCGTCAAGGGCCTCACCAAAGCGGCTATGACGTGCCAAAAAGAAGCCACCCTCAAGTCCGTACTCTCTGCCCTTTGGAACCTCACCGCCCACTGCTCCATGAATAAGGTTGCCCTTTGCTCCGTCGATGGGGCTTTAGGGTTCCTCGTCGATATGCTTAGCTACGACTCCCCGACCAAAACCCTCGCCATCGTCGAGAACGCCGGCGGCATCATGCGGAACGTCTCCAGCCACATCGCGGTTCGCGAAGATTACAGGCAAATTCTCCGCGAGAGAAATTGCTTGAGTGTCTTACTGCAGCATTTGAAGTCCCCCAGTCTCACCGTCGTGAGCAACTCCTGTGGAACGTTGTGGAACCTCTCTGCGCGCTGCCCGCAGGACCAGCAGTTCCTATGGGACCACGGAGCCGTGCCCATGCTCCGCAGCCTCATCCATTCCAAACATAAGATGATAGCCATGGGCTCTGGTGCGGCCCTAAAGAACCTTCTCAACTCCAAACCGGGAAAAACACACATCATCTCGCTAGACACCACAGCGAGAACTATGAACTTGCCTGCTCTGCCTACACTTGGAGCTAGGAAACAGAAAGCTCTCGAACAGGAATTAGACCAGAATTTAGCCGAAACCTGTGACAACATCGAACCGGCGACCTCCCCCACTACAAGCAACAGGGACGAGAAGAGTCTCTTCACGGCCACCGAGCGGCAGATCGCCATGAACCTCAACAGAATGTCCTCGAGCTCGCCTTTAATGGGAGCTCTGACCTCACAAATTTCACTCAGCCACAGCGCGCATCTCGCCAGTTACCTGAGCTGCAGTAACACTTTATTAAAAGGTGCTTTAGTCACTCGATCTACCACAGGAAGCTCTAGTAACGTCAACCGTTCAGACAGCAAGGATTCCGTAACGAGCGCTCATTCCGACACAGTGTTCGAAAGGGTCATGCGCACTGGAAAAGTCCCCGTACCAACACCCAGAAACAAAGACTTGATGAAGAGTGAAACAGGCGGCGAAGCGTTTAAAATGGCCTCCAAACCTTTAGCTAAGGACGGTTTCCTGCGATACCCGACGCAACCCCCGATACCACCACCAAGAACGACCGATATGAGAACTAATTACACAGAGTCCGGTTACGACGTCGACCAAGACTCTTGCGACCAGCCTATAGATTTCAGTAGGAAGTATTCGGAAACCAAAACTAACGAGCCGGAACCGTCTTTAGCTGAAGGCAAACCCAAAGCTACCAAAAAATACAAGAAAGACAGTCCGAGCACCTTCGGAGATTACCAAGAGACAGATTTAGACCAGCCAACGGATTATTCCCTCCGCTACGCTGAGCACCAATCAGAAAACGGTTCAGATATCTCCGAGCCGGCCGCCCACGAGGACACTATCAAACACTTCGCCACTGAGGGCACTCCGTACGAAACCCCCATCATTTTCTCCACCGCCACCTCCATGTCTGACCTTAGAGTCATAGGCAAAGATGGGAAACCAAAATCAACACCAAGCGTGAAAGAAAACCCTGAAGTCATGACGCATTCGGACGAAAAGGATACTTGCTCTATAGAAGATCCTCCGCGACACGATAACGACAGAGCGATAGTTACTCCCCAAAACCCTGAACCGATCCCTGAGAAACGAAGTGTCTTCGACACGAAGTTCAGTTCAGGGATGATAAGTCCAGAGAAACCAGTGAACTATTGTGACGAGGGTACTCCTGGGTACTTTTCTCGAGTTAGTTCATTGAGCAGTTTAGGTGAACCTACAGAAGAAGACAGTTTGGCGAAGAAGAATGCCATGGCTACTATTAATGTAGAGCCGAGCGTTCAGGACCAAAGCGCCAGCTCTTCGAAGGATAAAGAAGGTGAGAGTTCAGTCTATTTTTAGAGATAAGAAATAAATTACCAGGTCAAAGACGAGAATTTTTTTGGTTTAGAATGAGTAGAATAGAAATTAGTTTATCGGTTACAAATTTCGTTGGGTTACAATAAATACCTTGTTGCACGATACCGGCATAGTTTTTCCGTACGGCATTAGAGTGGAAAGAAAAAACGAATGACTAAAAGATTTTGTCATTCTAATGAAAACATTTTTCAAATATCAGATTTTAGATTAATCAAGCAATCTATATTCAATATATATATTATCATTATGACAAGCGCACGACTAGAGATGTCAAATCATTATTTCCGACCCTGTCTGTTTATTTATCTCAACTGTGTTTTTATTTCTTCCAGGTTCCAAAGCGGTGACATTCGCAACGGACCCAGTAGCCTTAAGCTCACAACCTTCCACGCCAGGTCGCTTCGTAGAAGATACCCCGCTTATGTTCTCTCGCTCGTCCTCTCTGGGCTCGTTGCCTGAGGCCGATGAGCAACCGGACCAGGGTTCAGTGCTGTCTGAAATCAGGTCAGTTCACCACACAACGGACCCAGTAGCAGTAAGCTCACAACACAACCTTCCGCGCCAGGTCGCTTCGTAGAAGATACCCCGCTCATGTTCTCTCGCTCGTCCTCTCCAATCTCGTTGCCTGAGGCCGACGAGCACCAGGGTTTGGTGCTGTCTGAAGTCAGGTCAGTCATTAGTGGGTACTTTTACGTTACTTTTTAATGTTGTGGACTGACGACCGTATACCTCAAAATTTAAAAGTCGCACCCAAAGTCATATCAGACATCCGTTTTGAATTTAATTTGTTGTAAGTTTTAACAAAAAAAAGTAACCGATGTGTTCCCTCAAAAATAAAATTGCGCACTTTTAGAAGCAATTTTCATATTTTTAGCTTTTGTGCATAAATTCTTACAAATTTTTAAAGTGCGTCTTGCAAGGACCGTAACAACACCGTCACGACCATTGAACATAGGTTCGTGCTTTTTTTTTATTAGGATTCGAACCGATGGATGGACCCAAAGTCACTAGAGAAAATCCTCAAGATTCTAATTAAATTTTTGGCAATTGATTTTTCAAAAAGTCCACTCTATGAATATTATTTTAATATCCACATGATTGTGAAAAGTTGCCCATTTGCAATCTAATTTACTAGATTTTGTTATAATATTCAACGTGTGTCATCATCCCCATTGATTAGTGTGATTGTCTATAGCCGGCTGACGTCGGGCTGCATCTCGCCGAGCGAGATTCCGGACTCGCCCGGCGCGCCCGCCTCGCCGCGCTGCGCCGACCCCGTCACACCACCACCAGGTATCAACCGTACTGTCCTCCTACTGTCCGTGCTGTCCTACATCCCAATGTCCTTTTGAAAGGACAGGGTCGTCCTCCCCTCCTACATCCCAATGTCCTTTTGAAAGGACAGGGTCGTCCTCCCCTCCTACATCCCAATGTCCTTTTGAAAGGACAGGGTCGTCCTCCCCTCCTACATCCCAATGTCCTTTTGAAAGGACAGGGTCGTCCTCCCCTCCTACATCCCAATGTCCTTTTGAAAGGACAGGGTCCTCCTCCCCTCCTACATCCCAATGTCCTTTTGAAAGGACAAATTAAAAGTCCAACATTTCCAAAAAAAAACATTCAAATTTACAGCTGTACTAAAAAAAGAAAAAATACACTAATAGAATGTAGTACATTCTTAGAGATAACTGACCCTACATAGAAATTTTGCGCTACAAAAATACCCATGGAAATAGTATTTCCAAAAATACAAATGACAGTCTAAAATCTTTCAAGGGTTTCCTAACTACAGTACCAGGGGGGTGTCACTGCGCAGTTTAGGTATATTTGGCCGGCGCACCGCCCGGGACGGTGTATGGCAGTGGGCTGCCGCTCGGCTCGCACGATAGTCGTGTCACGTGGCGCTCGCGCAAAATTGTAAATACGCAATGGCTTCGAAACCTAAATCGCGATCTAATCTGTATAAAAGATAATGTTCTGTTTACGGATGTCTGAATAAACGGAAGAACAAGGAAGCAGAAAAAATATATTTTTTAAATTCCTGACTATATTGACCGACATATTTTCAAAGGAATAAGTACTTTTAGGGATCCCTTATAGGTATAAGTCCGCCTTTGTACATTGTATATATTTTTGTTCTTTTATTGCGTTTGTAATCTGTCTTACGTACAATAAAGTGTTTACATACATACATACTTCTGTGGCATACCTACTTCCGTGAGAATCAGACATACTATCTCCGGCTAAAAATTTTATGTTTACAGAATCAACGTTTGTAATTCCTACATATTTATCTTAAAAATAATAAATCAGTAGGTATAGGTACAAAAACTTGTCAAGTGACAACCCCGTGCCGACACTCGCAGCTCGGTCATAAAACTGCGGCGCGCAAAGAAGATTCACGGTTCGTGCGCGGTTATAAGTTTCTATTTTGCTTGCAGGCGGCGAGTGTAGGTATAATTTTATACCTAAATCTGGCTTTTGTGAAGGAGTGAATTTTCTGTACGGTAGTACTATTAGTTATTCTGTGACAGTACGTTCACATTTTCCGAAAAATATTATGTTAAAGCTTGATAAAGTTCGTGTAGATCTGGCAAATGCGCCGCACGCACGCCTGTTATCATCAAGATGAGCGCCTCTTGCAAGACTCGCTAAAGAGCGCAATCTACAACAAACATGCGTGCGCACTCGCGGCACACATTGCCCCATCTTTCTGCGTGGTAAAACGGTGACCTGGACACACCTTTAAATCAATTTCATCTAACGTAAACTGTCCACAGTATGCGAACCGGAGTTGGACACGCGCGATTGTCGCGAAGTGTCCGTGTTCGAGGAGCGCACTTCGCAGTTCATGGTGGAAAACACTCCGGCGCAATGTTCACCGCCGAACCTGAGCAGTTTGAGCAGCCTCACCATAGAGGAAGAGGTCAAGGTCAGTTTGTGTGGTGTACGTGTCGTACATGTACAGTCAGCAAAACGATTAGCTTAGCACCCCTGCATATAAATATGTACCTGATGAGTAATGATTCTGGTGATGAAATAAGGAGTCAAAATTTTCGTGAATTGGGACTAATTATTACTAACTGCTTGGACTACAATATTTAATCCCCTCTTGCTTACCTGGATTTTTTTTTAATAAGTGAATACAGATGTGGCTAATAATCCTTTGAACGTGTTATGCTATTTCAATCAGTCTTAGTACAAAAAGTACTGAGGTTGACGGACATAGCATTACAAATACGAACGTTTCCGAGAAAATACGATGGCAAAGGATTGTTCACTATGTACTTCTGCAATTTTTCTTTTAATTTTAAAATGTTACTTTATTATTCATTAGTAGAAGCTATAATAAGGCTAAATATCGGTCATAAGTGGCTTCGTATGCGGTAAAGGGTTAAAAATTTCGACGTCTCACCCCCTTAATGTAGTTTCTTCCACTAAAAAGAAATGTTTTTTTTTTTCAAGAATTTTCAATAACGTTTTAGGGTCGTTTCGTTACCGAATTTAAATTTTTAACTTTGACGAAATAAGCAACACGCTAGTAAATAACCAAGTAATCACAACTTATAAATGATTTGCAGCCATCACAGCTAAGCTTGAAGTCCACCGAAGAAAACGGTTCCAAGAATGACGGCAACGAACGCTCACCTGCACCCCGAGCTCTGCCTGTGAGGACGATTAGTGAACCACTACGAGGTCAGTACTTTATGCCATATGTTAGTTGTTATTGTTATCTATAGTGCAACATGCAAGTTGTCAACTCTTTAAAGTCGACACATTTTGAAGAACTCCATTCTGTAATATCTTGAGGAAACCTCGGTAGGAAGGTTCACTCCACAGCTGGGGCCTGTTTGTCAAAAGCTTGTAGCTTGTAATACAAGTGGAAGTCCCTTTTCGACAGCTTTTGTTAGAAAGGGACATCTACTTGTATTACAAGCTACAAGCTTTTTATAAGGGCCCTGGAATATTTACGGAAGGAACATCCTCTGTAACTTGCATTTGCATTACAAGGTATCAAATACTGGCGTTTTTTGCTAGAAACTTGATGTTTTTCTCTAAATTAAATTCAATTAACATTCCACTAACAAATTTAGCTAAAATAACGCATGTCTGTGAATAAAAACATCCAGAAACGCAGTTTGAAGACGTAACTTTATTCCTTTAATTAAGTTTGGATAACAACAAAAATCACGTCTTTCAAAACAACAAATCTGATCAAAAATACCTAGCTAAAATCATAACACACACAAAATTGCATACAATATAAAATAACATAAGAATTTCTTATCTTCTTCTCTTATCTTTCATACAAAATGTGAATATATTGGAAATTGTTTCAGGAACCCAAACCCCTGGCGACACCTGCCAAGTGTACTTCACAGAGGACACACCGGCCATCCTGTCCAAGGCGGGCAGCAACTCCAACCTGTCCGTGCTGTCCATCGACTCGGCGCCGCCGCGGAACGCTCCCGACACCTCCGACAGCAGCAACCTGAGCGACGCGGACCTGCTGGAGGACTGCATACAGAAGGGGATCGCTAACGTATGTACTACGTCTGCCCAGCGTCCTTTACAGAGGACACACCGGCCATCCGCACCAAGGCGGGCAGCAACTCCAACCTGAGCCACGCGAACCCGCTGGAGGACTGCATACAGAAGGGGATCGCTAACGTATGTACTACGTCTGCCCAGCGTCCTTTACAGAGGACACACCGGCCATCCGCACCAAGGCGGGCAGCAACTCCAACCTGAGCGACGCGAACCCGCTGGAGGACTGCATACAGAAGGGGATCGCTAACGTATGTACTACGTCTGCCCAGCGTCCTTTACAGAGGACACACCGGCCATCCGCACCAAGGCGGGCAGCAACTCCAACCTGAGCCACGCGAACCCGCTGGAGGACTGCATACAGAAGGGGATCGCTAACGTATGTACTACGTCTGCCCAGCGTCCTTTACAGAGGACACACCGGCCATCCGCACCAAGGCGGGCAGCAACTCCAACCTGAGCCACGCGAACCCGCTGGAGGACTGCATACAGAAGGGGATCGCTAACGTATGTACTACGTCTGCCCAGTGTCCTTTACAGAGAACACACCGACCATCCGCACCAAGGCGGGCAGCAACTCCAACCTGAGTGACGCGGACCCGCTGGAGGACTGCTTACAGAAGAGGATCTCTAACGTATGTACTACGTCTGCCCAGTGTCCTTCACAGAGGACACACCGGCCATCCGCATCTAGGACACCAACCACGTCTGCATAGAGAAGAGGAGAAGAGGAAAATTGTAACAATGTAGCATGTAGTTACTAATAGAACGGTGTAGTTGCCATACAGCCTACCGCGAGGTTGGAGGCCCCCTCTACCGCTTTTGTATATAGAGACATGTAACGAAATATCGATTGTGACTTTTGCAAAGTTGGTCATTTACTGGAATTTATCTTTGCCATACAGCCTACCGCGAGGTTGGAGGCCCCCGCTACCGCTTTTGCATATAGAAACATGTAACGAAATATCGATTGTGACTTTTGCAAAGTTGGTCATTTACTGGAATTTATCTGAAGTCTCGAACGTTTTTCTCGTGAATAACTTTAAAGTGAATGTTGAATTGAATTGTCAATCATAATATCTTGTTAATTTTTTTTGCAGGTGGTGAAAAACAAGCCGTCTTCAGTCTTGTCTTCAGTTGACTACTCAGCCCGGGATAACGTTTATGTGAGTACTTGCCCATCATTAGTTGCCTCTATATATTTTCATTAATACATACAATTGAATTATTTTTGAAAATTTAGTTGCGTGACACAGCTTCTGGCCAAACAAAATTTATTTCTCGAGTGTTGCGAAATGTATGAATATCGGGATACCACCGTTTAGCCAAAATATTTTTCGCCAAATTTCACTTCCCAACAAACTTATGGCATCAGTTTCATTTCCCAAATGAAATTTTAGCAAGTTTTTTACTTCGCAACCATTTCATTTCCCAACCCCATACTTGCGAAATGAAAATGACGTACTAGGTTGGGTTAGGTTAGGTTGGATTATGAAATTTTGCCAAATGATAATTTGCGTAAAATAGTTTGAGGAGTAATACTTTGGGTAACGATTTTTGGCAATACATTAGTAAACCATGAATATCAAATATTGGTACAGAGTTTTTGACGTTGTGTATATTTGGCATATGAGGGGTTAATATAGTCTGCACCTTTTCAAATGACTTTTTCGTCTAAGACGGTAATCTGTTAAACTTTGTTCCTTTTGTGCGTGCGGTCGCCCATTGTGTACCATTGAGTCTGAGCGCGTGCTACGGCGCGTGCCATTGTCAGAGACAATCAGACACAATGGGCGAATGGCACAAAAGGAACAAAGGCATTTGAAAAGGTGCAGACTATAATAACATGTGTGTTTTTTGTGTTGTACAGAAATCGCTGCCTCCGTATCTCCGGACGTCCACCGAAACCGTGAAGATGTCGCACGAACATGAAAGGAATGTACGAGAGAGGTGAGTTTTATCCTATGGTTTTATTGTTTTACTTTATTTATTTATTTAGACTTTGTTGCACAAAATATATGCAACAATGTACAAATGGCTGATTTAATGCCAAATGGCATTCTCTACCAGTCAACCATAGGGCCAAACAGAGACACATATAATTGGTGCAAGGAGAGAAAGAAAAAAAAACAATGAGTTAGAAGAAAATCAAACTATTATACTTTACATAAGTATTGGTGTCATTTAGTGTTATGATGAGGAAATTTTTATGTTTGAATATGATGGTTATTCATACGCCTGTTAACTTAAAGGTGCCGTAGATTACTTCTCTCAAACTTGCAATGAAATGTTGACATGACTTACTTCAAATTAGGTCCGGAAATACTAAGTATCTGGTGCGATGTGTGAAGATGATATGTAAAGGTATTTTCTCAAACATGCTATGTAATATTGATATTACGTTCTTTATATTAGGCTGGGAAGTATCACGACTCCGGCGCGGCTAGACGAGGGGCCTGTAATGAAATTTCATACAAAGTTGCAGGCCTAGGCCGGGAAGTGGCTCTTTTTTAATTTCCATTTCACATATATTTGTGACACAGCATCATGGCATTCAGCCAAAAAAAAACTATAACCAATATTTGCTTATGGTTCCGAATGACATTCTTCCAATACCCCTTAAAAAAACAATAAACGATAATTAATATATTTTGCAGTTTTATTTGTATCGAATTTACAAAAAATATATAAATAAAACATTATTAACAAATTCCAATAATATTGAATTGCAAATTTACCTTCAAATACAGATTTAAAATATAGTTGGTCAAACCAGTTTGTCAGTAAATAAGAACAAAAAACTATACTCATCCTTTTCTTTTGGGTGCTACTACCAGTGTAAGACAAAGATAGTATGATTATCTCTGTCTATGTTTGAAATGAGACAGTCCTTTGACAAACTATATTTCATTTAAATATTAGCGGTAAAAATGTCTACTCAAACACGCGTTGGTGTTTTTTTAATCGTTTTGGAGGTAAAGTTGAACATTTTTCATTGTGTATCTGTAATTCTATTTTATTGGATTTATTGTGCGTTGTTTATTGTGTTATTTAATATGAGTTCCGACGAAAATATTAAATGAATACCTGTTAATTATACTCCATGTTTAAGGCAACGATGTATGTAAAGCATAATATCAACATAAAAAACTATGTAATCTTAGTTATGTGGCTAAAACTACAGTCAGAAGGATGCAAGGCGAAAAATCAAAGATACATAAATATTAAATATACCTATGAACATTTGTGTAATAAATTGATTAACTACATGTTTAAAATATACGACACGTGTGATAAAGATAGGTACAGGTGGTAGTTATATTTTGTGCCTAGTTTACTTTTAGTTTCTTTAGAATTAAAACTTTGATTTCGTGGAGATTTCTTTATTTATTTCATTGCATGTTTGAGAAAAGCACTATACATACATCGGCGTGAAAAGGGGTTGTCGGCCTCATAACTATCCAGAGGCAACCCCTTACTTCCCGGCCTCTGTAGTAATGTACTATTTATACAGCCTTAGGCCAGGATTACACTTGTAAGTTTTACTTACGTAAGTAGGGACAAAGCTATTTGCTAGAATGAGATAACGATATTCATATCTCATTCTGTAGTACCCTACTTACGTAAGTAAAACTTACAAGTGTAATCCTAGCCTTACACACCTAGGCTTGTAAAGCAGCCGTCTTTTGTTTTGAACAGCTGCCGCGGCCCACGCGCCCAGCGGATCGGTCAACGACACCTCGTAACTCATGAGGCCCTGGTACCTGCTCCGCGCTTAATTAAATTTTTAGACAGTTTTTTTCTCGATTTTGGCCATCGTAGCCTATGGATATTTTATTGCAAGTTTCAGAAAAGCACTATACAAATCTCGGCGAGGAACGGGGTTGCCTGCCGCGTATCCGTATTCTATATCTACTTATAGTAATGTACTATTGATCGGTCGTAAACATTTTATTCGTAAAAAATTTATTTCAGCTCATACAGTTTGAATAGTATATATTGGAATAGAACAGTAACCGTATGTAAATTCCCAGTCCTCGTCCGGAGACGTCCCCTCCGGCGCCGCCGCTGCCGCCCAAGGACTCGCGCCACGCCGCGCCCCCGCGCCCGCCGCGCGCCTGCACCCGCGCACACCCCCACCCCGCGCCCGCGCCGCCCGCGCACGCAGGTACGCCCGCACACACACACACACACACACACACACACACACAGGTACGCCCCCGCACCGGGACACACTGGGTGACCAAGTAGGCCGAGCACATGATTGGCGCGACAGTATCTCGCCGCGAGATAGACTACCCGTCTTTTACTAACTGTATGAATTAAAGGGGCACGGGTAGTCTATGTCGCGGCGAGATACTCTCGCGCCAATCATGTGCTAGCCCGGCAGTGGCCTTAGAACAAGAGCACCGCGACATAATCTCGCAAGCAAGAAAGATTACCACCCGTCTTTTTCTAAATGCATATATTGTTTAGAAATAAACGGGTAGTCTGTCTCGTGGACGAGATAGTCGCGGCGCTTCTATTAAGCCTACTCCGCGAATATAATGCTCACATTTATTACTTGATATATCCCGCATCATTCTCACACGCACGTTGGAACGTGGCAACCCCGGCGATACTGATAAAGAAACGGCTATGAAGGCCCCTGGGAAGTCCCAATTTTTTAAAGACCTCCCGATTGTTAAGTAATCATAAGATGTGAGCATGTCCCAAAAATAAAGTTATCCAAAACGGTTACGTGATATATTTTTATGCCGTAATCGCAAAAAACAGTTCTGATAACCTTCCATACACTTTTGCTCTAGGCTGTACAGGACAAACACAGACAATTGCCCTGTTTCCTTATAATTAACTAACAAATTTAAAATTGTATTGCTTAGGTTACCAAAGTCTTCAACATTTACAACTACTCGCCATAATTCCTCAACAATCTCTCTTATTATTATTATTTTAACAAAAACCATATACATCGATAAGAAAATAATTCGCGATATACCAAAATCACAGTTTTTTTTTATTACATGTATGTCTTTTACTACTTCCAGAACGCAAACGCGAAAGCCGCCTGCCGATAAAAACAGCGCGCAACATATCGAGGCAACTCCCCGCCGCCCACGACTCCTCCAGCTCCCTCAGCCTCGACTCCTTCGGCTCCACCGACCGCGAGATCTTCGAGGAGACCGTCCAGGCCGGCCTCAGCCACGCGAGACACTTCGACAAGGCACACTCTGTAGAAAGACCGACGGATAACGTAAGACACACTAGACATCATAAATCCCTCGATAGAAGTGACAAAATCTCGCAACATCCACCTAAACTTAAAGACGAAGAGTTTGAAAGAAACCTCGCGTCGGGCGTGTATAACATCAAAAGCGGCTCCCGCGTTAGGAGACTGGATCAGGAGTTAGCTCTGACGAGGTCCCCTTATTCGTACCATGGAGAATCCTCTATGGCCCATAGGTTTAGAGGTCATCACTCTAGGTACTACGATGACGGTCCACCGAGCTTACCCGCGAGGATCGACGAGCCCAGAAGACAATTAGAGAGAAGCAACTCCCTGAGCTCCCTCAGCAATGATTCCTTCGGATCTACAGATAAAGAGGTATTCGAGCGCTGCGTCCGAATGGGCATGTCGAAAGCCCAGCCTAAAAGGAGCGAGAAACTCCGCGTGCGAAGCGACGACAGGTCCGAGCGACGCGACGGAGGCAGGCGACGCAAGGACAATAAAAGCCAGGGCGCGTTGGACAGAATGGTCGGGGAGGAGTCTCTGGACCGCGCGCTGCTGGAGGAGGTGATAGCGCGTGGCGCGGGGGAGGGGGACGGCAAACACTCAAAAAACGTTCCCGCGCCGCCGGCGGCCGCCCCCGCCGCCGGCGGCGCCGCTCGCACACCCAGCACGCGAGAGCCTGGCTCTGATGACCTCTCTCTCGCTCCCTCCCTCGACACGTCCCGGGAACCTCCAGCTTCGACCCTCACGAGTGACAGCCTGAATCGCTCCAATGAGTGCCTCGCGCCGCAATCTGCGAATACCACTTTAGACTCCGAAGTCCGCGACGAACTTAACCGGTCCAACGAGTCTTATGCGGACGTCCTCGACGGATCTTGGAGCGACGAGCCGAGAAACTACGAGGCGACGACGTTGACGAGAAAGAAACTCGAGTACACCGATATTAAATACACGGAGAAGGCCTTCGAGGAGTCCAAACATGACACGTGGAACGACAACACGTGCCCCGATGATGTGACGTTCCCGACCATAAGCGGCTCCGTTCATATGGTCTCCTCCATCAGAAGTGAAATCGCAGATGCGGCCTTAGCGTTGCCGGATTTACTAGAGAAAAGTGAACCGGTGATGTCCACCCGACCCGATCTCACCAACAAGTTGGATGAAGACACGGTCGCTTCGGAACTGCAAATCACTGAAGACAATCAACTCAGTGATGTCATGCTCGATAACATTCCCGAACCCAGCTATACCTCCCTAGTTGACGACGGGGAACAGAAGTTTGATTCCCTCATGGCATCCGCTATAGAAAAAGAAGCGGCCAGGTTAGCAGCGCAACTGAAAAGCTCTACTTACGGCATGGAAAACAGTGTGACGTCACTAACTTCTTTAGACCTAGACAATGTAAAACCGCCGTCACATTTAGGCAGTCTTCTCTCCTTAAGCGCTTCGGGCCAATGGGATGATACGTCGAAAAAATCCCAAAAATCGCGCAAGAAATCCCTCCCCGTCGCCATGATGGTTAGGAGAGCGCTCAGCAACTCCATGCACCAGGGAAGCTCTGAACACTTGGACAGCAATCCTGTCAGTTTTCTCGACAATGTCAAACCACCTTCGGAAATGGAGAATTTGGACATGGAAAGTAGCATGGTGTCTGTGAGCAGTATAGTGTCCGAGGTGGCAGATAGAGAAAAGACTCCTGTAGTATTTGACTTCAAACAGCCTATTCAGGATTTCCCTCTATGTCACAACTTTAATCTCCTAGACTTGGACAAAGTCAATCCTCCATCGCTGTTTGATGAAATGGCAGAGTCCACAGTAGAAATAGAGCCTACTACAGCGCATCAGCTGCACGATGAAGTTTCGAGCACCTTAAATGTAGTCACGGATATTCCATCCGGCTCTGAAAACTGCTCGCCTCTACCATCAGACATTAGCAGCGTCGAATCGACTCCAAAGAAAACGAGAGACTCCAAATATTTGACTCCTAAAGAGAAACGAAATGTCGCTAAAGATAGGTATCAAACTTATACTATAATAGACCCACCATCTGAGTCGGATGTTCTGACAGTGTCTTCTGAAGAATTTATGACGTGGACCAAATCAGAAAGCGACAGATCAGACGACTACGTCACAGCTAATTCAGAAACGAAATCAAAGAGGAAGATGAGTGCTAAACAACGGCGGTTAGAGGACAGAGCTAGGTATCAAACGCAGACCGTCAACATACAGAGCATCATACAGGAGACAAAGGCAGTCGATCCGCAAATCGAGAGCTTAAAGCAGCGACTAGCCGCCAAGAAGACCATGAAACAGAAACGCATGGAGGACGCAGAGAGATTCAGGACTAGAACACTCAGCGAGGACATCCCTCCATCCCCCACGTTCGTCACCAAAGACGCCAGCTTCGAAAACGTGGAAACAACTACAGGCTACGACAGTCTGTCTTCAAACGAGCTGAACCACCAGCAAATCATCGACGACAGACAGGACGATGTCTTCAGGGAAACTGATAGCGGGCACAACGAAGACGACTTCGAACTAAACTCGACCCAAATGCAAACCTACACTAAGAGCTTCAGAAACTATCTCCCCGTCATAGAGAGCCCGGCAGCGGTGGATATCTGCGTTGTCAATAACTTAAAAAACATAGAAATGACCGCGTCATATCGAAGGGCCTTGCAAAGCGACAAGGTTCAAAACCCGAGCAGCAGCGATTTCGCCAGCTACGAAGGAGACACACACTCCGACAACGATTCCGAAGAAGAAGCCGCTCCGAGACCTAAACCGAAGATCACCAAACCGGAGAGACGAGATGGCAGTCTAGATTCAAACGACTCGCACGAGAAGGAGGAGCCCAAAGCGGTCAGGGGCAGGAAGAAAGCGGCGTACGTCTCCCCTTACAGACGAAGCATACCCCCCGCTAAGAAACCTGCCAATGCGCCAACTAAGGCCCCAGTAAAGGCCATAGTGCCTTCTAAACCTAGTGCCAAAGCTCCAAGTAAAACCCCCACGACTTCCAAACCACCCAGCGCCAATACTTCACCTAAAAAGACTCTTAACAAATCTCCATCCAAGATAGCTCAAAAAGCCGTCGCCATTCCGCTAGTAGCCGGGAAACCTTTGCCTCTAGAACGACAGGGCACTTTCACAAAGGAAGAAAGCTCAGTCCCCGCTAAAGATTTACCGGTTCCCGTAGCAGAGAAGAAACCAATCGTATCTAGATACGCGAAAACCACCCCTAAACCCGCTGTTAACAACACGTCTCCGTCTAGATTGCCACAACTTAACCGCTACTCGAAACCTCCTCTAAAGAAAGGCGGCAGCAGCGAGAAACCTGCGCCTAAGCCCAGATCCGCCATGAGGAACTCCGCCTCCAACCACAGCCTACAGAGCAACGATAGCGCAAAAACTGTAACTCTAGCTTCCAGGGGCTCCAGACAAGGCAGCACTTCCAGCGTCAACAGCGTACAGTCTTCCAAAAACAACTCTAAAGACGTAGAAAGCAAAATAGCCAGTCTGTGGAAAAGGGTCGAGCAGACTAAGAAAGTAATCGCCAAACCCGACAAGCGGGTTTGGATCGAGAGCGACAAAACGGAACAGCCGAAACTAATCCGAAGTTCCACCTTCGAGGGCCAGCCCAAGCAAGCGCAAGTCTCCACTGCGCCTAAACAGAAAACTGCAATAGGAATTAAAGTGTCGCAAATTCCCAGTTTGAGGCCGAAGTCTACGCCGTCGAGGATCACCGCGCCTCCCGTGAAGAAACCGGTCACTACCAGAGTGTTCACGAGGAAACCGGCCACCGGACCAGTCACGTAATGTGTCAAGTATTAAAAAACTCAGTGAATGACGTTTATGACTCGTAGAATCAAGTGCGGATCAATTGGAGATGTATGGAATATTTATCGATGAGAGGTGTCATAGTTGTTTCAACGAATTTTAACGCCGTGAATTGGCGTTTTAAATTAAGATACATTCGATAGGCTAGCTAAGTGTAAGCCAAAACAGTTATAACTCATTTCATTGATAAAGTTGTTAATCGGTCACGGCCAAAACTGATACATGTGTAAAACTTGAGTGGAATGGATGCGAAATTGGATATTTAAGGAATGTTTGCATATTTATTCAAATTATCGTTTAGGATAATGACAATTTTATTATGCTTGTTTAAGCAAAATAAATCGATCAATGTTTCTACACACACAGATTTCACAAATCGAATGGACTTTCAGTTGATTAATAAAGTGATGATATAATAAAAATGTGTTTCTTTAGGTCGGATATGTTTGTTAAAACTGAGACTAATGTATTCTACAACTATTTTGCTAAGAAAAGCTTAAGTCTCTTGACCATGCAATTAAAAAAGATTTATGTATAACCCTTTTATCTCTATATAATGTTAATTTGACTGCAAGTTTAAAAACCTCAATTGTCATTCTATAGTTTATTTTCTCTATGTATATTTGTTGCATTTATTTACTTTGGGATATTGACAATCCCTTTCTGACTGCAGTTTTAGTTTAAGATATCCTTTTGTAAAGTTAGCGGATGACAAGAAACCATGTGAAAATGAACCTATACTTACAGACAAAAAAAAGTGTTGCGTACGTAGGTATGAAATCTAACCTAATATGTTTTATGACAGATTTTCTATCACTTTTAGCGCTTTTTACTTAATCTTTACAATGTAAGTCATTTAAGTCTTATTAAAATAACCATAGTTTTTGTTCCTATCGATCCCATATTGAGTTGCCTTCCGATTTTCGGTTGAGAAATATGAGTTTTCTCACTGACTATCGTATCTATACATTTCGATGTAAATATTTCACAATATAACTAGATAAGATTACCATAACACAATTTGTATATTTTTCATAATATCATAAACTTAAGTAACGTAAATTGGAATGTCACGTAGTTTTGCTGTAAAAATGGGGACAAATATGGTATTTGCCTCAATTTTTCACGTCTAGTCAGTTATAATGTTATTTATAAGCTAAGCCCCGAAGTTACTCAATGGGCTGGATATAGGTTGTTTTTTTCCTTCCAATTATTAGTAAATATCCATTGTAGTTCTCTCTTTGATGCATATGAAGAAGTAAATCGTCACGAATATTTAAATCAAACTTAAATATATCTCCTTGTCGTATTTATATCGGTATTGATAAATGGTTTATTGAATCGATATAAAACAGTACGGCAGGTAAAAGTCATAGTGAAGAATTCTAAGAAACACGTACATACTTACGGTCATAATTTCCAAATAGTTTAAATTTTCAATGCTTAAAGTCAGGAAAAAAAATGCTAGCAATAGCGATTATAATTCGACTGTTACTTTGACCATTTCGGACTATTGAAGCAGTCAATATTCTCGTTTGAAAAGTTACGAGTGTTTTAAAGTCTACAGTGGCCATCAGATATATCGAAGCGGCCGACTAACGCCTTGGCAATAGAGGCGTGTCCAAATATTTGTGAGAGCTTCTGTCGCTCCGATATATCTGATACGACTGTACCAACATTTCGTAGTATTTTTCTGACGAACCCATGGCTAGATAGGATAAATAAGCTTCCCCGTGACGTAGTACTGATTTTCTACCGTTACACGTATTTAAGGAATAGCATAATGTACTCGGTTATCCGCTGTTGTAGCCATTATTCTGTTACGCCAGTTTAGGTAAATAATTATAGTGATAAGGTGCATATTTTGATGGTAATAAATGATATTTACCACATTTTGTTTGTTTTATTACAAATAGTTTACTTTTCGAACCCGTCTATAAAATTTAACCTAGAGGTGTTCTATCGCACAGATACGTACAGATCGATTCACAAGAGATTCATTAACCAATAAAATGGAAAAATGGTGGCTCTAACTGTATGTGTACCCAGAGATGGGCAAAATGTAATCGACTAACGATTAACGATTAAGATTACAAGAATTAATTGCGACTGACGATTGAAAACGACGATTGATCAATCTTAGTTGTATAGAGTGCAACTAATTTAGTTGCAACTAAATTAGTTGCCGATTGATTTCGGACAACTAAATTTTGTAATCGACTAATTAGTTAGACTATTTTCTCGCGACTAATGTTAGAAGCAAATTGAATAGAATACCTCTATAATAATAAATGGCTATGTTGACAGACTGATTAGGACATCTTAACGGATGTTTAAAAATAAAATAGTCATGTATTACTTACGATATTTTGACCGTTTCTAAGGAGTGAGATCTGTTCTCACTATTATTTTGCTACTAAAGTAAGTAAGTTTAATGACCACACGTTAAAAACAAAATAGACCGCGTATATAATAAACAACATGCAGATGTGTCATTCAATAGAACGTGTTATTTTTAGAAGATGCGTCGGCACTTGCACCAAAATGCAACAAACAACTTCCAGTTCCAGGTAAGTAGAATTATCCCATTGTTTTGTCACCGCGTGACACTAAAAAGAGTTTTACTATTGTCAGAGACAGCAAAATATTGATAGTTTCTATGTCTAAGATTTACTCAGTATCGTATAATTCAAAGTATTAATAACTAGCTGTGCCCGCGGCTTCGCCTGCGTGGAATTCGGTCTGTGTCAGTGAGCGGCTAATTCACCCCTAATTTATCTCCCTGTCCCCGGGAGACGGAACTTAAAGTAAAGTTGACAAATGGATACGCTAGAGGACTGTAGTCCAGACAAAATATTTTACAATTAGGTACCTACCACCAAAGATAGATATAACTCCGTAATAGATGGATACAGTCTAAGGAAAAAACGTGCCTCGAAAATCACGAAAATTTGATTCTCGATCAGATGTCGCTACTACCTTTTGCCTACTCTCGTATAGAGGGCGTTAACGGTTTCGTTTGTTATTATTTAACAATTTTAACGCATATCAGTGAAAGAACATGGGTCAAAAAAATAAAAATAATTAATGCAAATAAAAAAGATCGTTTATCCATATTTAAATACATTTTATCGTATTTTAATAAATCTTCATTTTTAGTTTTAAAGTGTGTCGATAGATGGCAGTGTGGTTACAAAATTTACTATGACAGTACCGCTCTATAATATTACATCCTCTTTGCTACCACTAAATAAAATTACACTCCAAAAGGTTTTTGTTGCCCTTATTCAAATTTTTGACGTGATTTAAACGGCATAGAGTAGTAGGTGTATATCGAACGATACAGTACCATTTTTGTATTTTTACGTCCTTGACGTGGTTTTTCTTAGACTCCTGAGACCGTGCCCCTTGTGGCCGCAATGCATTGCGAGACTTTCGCGAAAGATTCGATTTTTTTCGGGAAGGCATGGTAACGCGTATAAGTCCCAAATCGTTTGACATTTACTGAAAAATTCGTGACCATTATTAAGAGGAAAGGGCACGGCCGCTTCTCCATGCAAACGCAGTCTCCATTTTTTGGATAAATACTACCCTATGTTCTTCCACGGGACTCAAACTATCTCTATACCAAATTTTATCTAAATCGGTTTAGCGGTTTAAGCGTAAAGAGAAATTAAAAAAAGTTTTTTTCATTTTTTTTGTGTTTTCACTCGGGAATGGTGTCATTTTGATATCATAAATGAATTCGGCATACCCGATTTATACAAAAACGATACCTAACTTGGCCTAGTAGCTAAAATGATATAGTTATCAAGATAAAGTTTTTAACCCCTTTTTCCATGGGGGATGAATTTTTAAAAACGCTGAAAAAAAATTCTTGCTTTTTAATATAATTAACGTTTTGCAAAGTTTTAAGTTCCTGACTTAAAATAAAATTTGCACCCCAAGACAAACTTTCATCCCCTTTTCAACCCCCTGAGGGGTTAAATTTCCAAAAACGTCAAAATTAGTTTTTTTGTAATCGTCTATCATACATTTCTAAGAAGTTTCAAAGCATTTGTAATGGATTCAAACTTTCAACCCCCTTTTAACCCTGTTAGGTGACGAATTCTTGAAAACGCTAAAATTACTTTTCCTGTATTATAATAATATGCCCATTATACAAAGTTTCAAGTAACGCACTCAAAAAAAAAATTGAACTCCATACAAACTTTCAACCTCTATTTCACCTCCTTATGGGATGAATTTTCAAAAACGCTGAAATTAGTTTTCTTGTATTTCAATAATATATCTTCTTACGAAGTTTCAAATTGCTAGCTTAAAATAAATCTTGAACTCCATACAAACTTTCATCCCCCTTTTTAACCCCCTTAGGGGTAAAATTTCTCAAATTTTTATAGCCTATAACCTGGCCGTGGATTTTTTCGACAGATTAGTAAAGTTTGCATCAAAATCCGTTCAGCCGTTTTCATTTGTAGCGCGGTCAAATAAACAGACAAACAGATAAACAGACAACAATTCTAAAAACTGTTGGAATGTGTTCTGTTATCGATTCTAAGTATCCCCAGCCAATTTTTTTTCGAATATCTTCCATGTACAGACTTTCGACCCTCTTCCGCTTTATTATAAGTATAGATGCACCAACCTACTTTATTGTTTGCGATTTGTAAACAATACAGTTTTTCGCTATTTGTCGTTATTACCAATATATCGTTATAATAATATTATGGCATTATTTGCATTGTCATTCAAGCATTTCAAATTAAACGTGTATACATAATTTTAGCTCAATCGGATGAAGAATATCTGCTTCAAAATAAGTCGCAAAATTCTACCCAAACTAACATAGTTACAACATACGAGTACCTCCGTATGTTACATACATACGTACTTGTAGTTACATATTGCAAGATAAAAAATGCAAAAACGGGCGACTACGTAGTTTTAATATAGATTTAATCGTGAAATTTAGTCGATTGAAACTAAAACTAATTTAGTTGTTAGTCGAACATTCTCACAACTAATTTAATCGCAACTAAATTAATCGCGATTAAAAAATGACGATTGATATTTTTAATCGATTGATTAGTTAACTAAAATATTAATCGATTAATGCCCATCTCTGTGTGTACCGATACAGGCTAGGAGGATATAACCAACGGAGACGCTACGTCTGTAATTTGCTGTATAAAATAGTGCCAATTTTTGCGGGGGAGGGGAACGTCAAATGCATGTCAAATGTATACGTAACGTCAAAATAGCCATGTCAGATAAACGTCGGTCCATACATTGTGTATGGCCATTGGCCGACTATTTTTGACAGAGGGGAACGCCTTTTAATGGCTACTCATTCATACAATGAAAGCAATGAAAGTTTCGTTTTACATCCATTCGTGACAGCTTTTGTGAATCGACCTGTAGTTAACTACTATTTGTCTTATGACAATGGTTTGAGATTCGATTTTGAATGAACATAGATTTAAAGTTACCATAGTCGTTTTTTTAACTATAAAGTAATATGCAATACATTTTCTATTCTATGCTACAAACAAGTGAGCGGTTTTTTTTTTGCTATTTCCTATGGGTAGTAGTCTGGCAAAAAGAGTAGAAATGAAAAAGTGGCAACACTGTAGTGTCGTCCCTTTTTTCTTAGATTGATTTGAAAGGGACGACACTACAGTGTTGCCATTTTTTAATTCCTACTCTTTTTTGCCAGACTTCATAGTTTAAAAAAACCGGCCAAGTGTGAGTCGGGCTCGCGCACCGAGGGTTCCGTAGTTTTTAGTATTTCTTGTTATAGCGGCATCTGTGAAAATTTCAACTGTCTAGCTATCACGGTTCATGAGATACAGCCTGGTGACAGACAGACGGACAGCGGAGTCTTAGTAATAGGGTCCCGTTTTTACCCTTTGGGTACGGAATCCTAAAAACAGACTATAGCTCTGAAATTTATTTGTACCTTTACATTAACTGATAAAAACAATATCAGTGCAAGGCAGCTATTGCTGATTGATTGTGATTGAAGGCAGTAAATTTAAAAAATGTAGGTGCGAAGGGATATCGTCCCATATAAAATTTGAATTTTGCGCCTTTTTCTACTAATGTTATAGCGGCAACCGAAATACATCATCTGTGAAAATTTCAACTGTCTAGCTATCACGGTTCATGAGATACAGCCTGGTGACAGACAGACAGACGAACAGTCGGACAGCGGAGTCTTAGTAATAGGGTCTCGTTTTTACCCTTTGGGTACGGAACCCTAAAAATGTAGGTGCGAAGGGATATCGTCCCATATAAATTTTGAATTTCGCGCCTTTTTCTGACAAGTTTTGCTTGACCAACTATAATTTAGGCACATTCGTTCCACAGACCTCTCGCTCAGGTAAAAAGTGAGAAGACTCGAGCAGACTACGCTACGAGTTTCGTTTCCCAATTCCCCGCTAGATGTCGCTGTACCGGCGCCATAGTAAGGCTACATCGCGGTGTTAAGATTTTTTCTGAATCAATGGCGTCTCTCGGTTTGGTTTTGGCAGGTATCGCTTCTCGGCCTTTTGGCTAAGATCAAAGTGTAGTATCTGTTCTTTTCAGCTTAATATCTGAAAGTTCCCTCACTGAGGGACCAGTATATTAAACTGATTTTTGTAAACCGATGGGATGTTCGGGGCTCGCTCCACTCCCTTCACGGGTCGGCCCGGCATTGCAGTGCCGCCGGGATTGGCCCACATTATTCAATGAAAAATTTATAACTCGATATAAGAAAACTGATGTATAGAGTGAGCACTTTATGCTTACTTATTTTTCTCCATGGCCTAGGTTAGCATTAAAAAAACATACAACAGCTATTATGATCCTATAGAAAGGGACACCGCCCGACCGCGCCGCTCTTCAAATGTAAAGCGAGGTTTAGACTAGCAAGAACTTGCATGCAATTTACGTTATATTGCTGACTACTAAGGTAAATTGCATTCAAATTGTTTATCAGATACCGCAATGTAATGAAAATTGCATGCAAGTTCATGCTAGTCTAAACCTCGCTTAAAACCTGACGGTAACCAGTAATAATGCAATATATGATCATTGTCAAGAGGGCGCTGTTGTTGTGCATGTATAGGGTGACAGTTCAGTATAGTATGAAAAAATTAGTTCCAGTGAAATTCCGCAACATGGCGCGTGATCATATATTCCTGGTCAGGCTTTAAGTTGATATAGATATCACTGGCAGTCATTTAATTGACAAATTGAAGTGCTGGTCTAGAAAAAAATACTTCTATGAATGAAAATATTACTTTTATTCACTATGAAAATACATTTAGTGCTTTGTGAGATCATGACAACATAAATCATATTGTGTGTGTCGCAAATCATTTTCCTAAAATACAACAATCAATTGTGACGTTTATGTTATTCGAAACTTATTTCAAGTCGAACTAAGTTCTTTTACAGTTTTTATTTTTCATATCATAAGTTAATTATATATTAACATTTTAATAATGGATATGCATACATATATGTATCGAGTCGTTTTTACGCCACTGGGTTTTAATAGCTTTCGTTATGTCTCGAGTCAAGTACTTTCTTGTATTTTAAGTGCAACTTAAAAGACTCAATAGGAATTATTTAATAATGTGTACCTAAGCCATTAATTTCATATGGAGGAATGATGCGTTTTAGAAAACTTTGTACATAATTTCTTTATAGGACTCAAGTCTTTACAAAAGACTCGGGTCTGGATAAGAACTTAAGCACAGAATGAGTAATAGTATTATCATACAGAACGGCCACGCACCGCCCCGCCCCGATGCGAATGACCTCGCCCCGCGACAGCAGATTGACGTCCGTTCGCCGATCGCTCAGTACTATTTTTAAGCAACTTACTCACACTCATACATACTTACATAGGTACATTGCAAGTTAAATAAAAGCTTGTAAAAACGTTCATTGTTACATTGAATGAGCTTTCTGATCTTAATTCATAACTTCATAAGTTTACTTGAATCAAAGATAAATATAACTCCGTAATAGATGGATACAGTCTAAGGAAAAAACGTGCCTCGAAAATCACGAAAATTTGATTCTCGATCAGAGGGCGCCACTAGTTTTGGCCTACACTCGTATAGAGGGCGTTGACGGTTTCGTTTGTTATTTATAATTTTAACGCATATCAGTGAAAGAACATGGATCAAAATTATAAAAATAATTAATGCAAATAAAAAAAATCATTTATCCACATTTAAATACATTTTATCGTATTTTTATAAATATTTATTTTTAGTTTTAAAGTGTGTCGACAGATGGCAGTGAATTTACTGGGGTTACAAAATTTACTATGACAGTACCGCTCTAGTATAAGTTACTCTATGCTTGAATCTTAGTTAAAGTATATATTGAAGATCGAATGAGAATCGGTGACTAATATTGAGTTAGTTTTAATTTTCTATCCGATTTATTAAATAGATTTCGTGTTTAAAAATAACTGCTATATATGTTTTTCCAATAATTATCTGGTGCTTTATTTCATGCATGGTGTGAAATAATTTAATTTAAATACAATCAAATACCCTATTGTCATATAATTACGGAAAATCATTTTGTTTTCATCATTTTAACAATATCCGGTGTTAGATAAAAATCATAGAGTAACTTATACTAGAGCGGTACTGTCATAGTAAATTTTGTAACCCCAGTAAATTCACTGCCATCTGTCGACACACTTTAAAACTAAAAATGAATATTTATAAAAATACGATAGAATGTATTTAAATATAGATAAATGATTTTTTTTATTTGCATTAATTATTTTTATGATTTTGACCCATGTTCTTTCACTGATATGCGTTAAAATTGTTAAATAACAAACGAAACCGTCAACGCCATCTATACGACTGTAGGCCAAAACTAGTAGCGCCCTCTGAACGAGAATCAAATTTTCTTGATTTTCGAGGCACGTTTTTTCCTTAGACTGTATCCATCTATTACGGAGTTATATCTATCTTTGATAAAAATAATCTACTTAGCCTGCTTGTTTACAAGTATTGTAAAATTAAATTAAATTTTATACAAATTTAATCAAAAGAAATGTTTCATTTAGGCGGTTTTAGTTACGAGTATTTGAAATACAATTAATTCTTATAATATACTCATAATCTCCCACCTCGATTAAAATTAAATAACTGCAATGGGGTTGGCCGGTCAGTGTTTAGCAGATGGCGCCAGCATAGCTTGCCATGTCAATTCCTAGAATTGTGTCAATTTTTTTAAATGAAATTTTATGCCCTGGATGCTAGCTTTAAGCCATATCTCATAGAAAAAAATGCAAGCTATGATGGCGCCATCTCTGCAAACCATTGACAGTTGCCAACCCCGTTCAGGTAGAGGTAAACATTTTGTACTAAGCAGGAACGTTTTTTTTTACTCTTTAGGTACTGAGTGGTTAGAAACAATACAACAGAAATGGGAAAGAATTAAGAAAAACGCGTGCTCATTTCACAAAAAAACACGACGGTGTCAAGCCGAAGAGAATTAAGAAGACACGAGTGCTCACTTCATACATCGGTTTTGTTACCAAAAAAACTATTACTTTCGTAGTCTACATCTAGCGTCAAGTAGCGGAACTATCAGTACTGCTATTCGACACTAGATGTCACATGTGTCGCGACTGTCTTTTCATTTCTCTTTGGTCACACGCCAGTCGTCGACTCTAAGCAAACAAGGTTTAACAGGGATCAGGGATTTACTGGTATTTTTTGTATGGGAATGAAAATCGTGGACGGGATTTTCGTTTTTTGTTAATTATTTATTTTCTAATTAGGCAATCTAATAATACGAAGTCGTTACCTAAATACATAACTGAGTCCTGTATTTCGAGTATAAAATAAAAGGGAATATTACGCGAAACTGCGTAGATGGCGCCAGTAACACAATCTGAGGGTCTATCGCGAAACAAGAAAATCGAAATTTCGTTATCTAGCATCTCTGTCACTTGCATATTCGAGCGATAAAGAGGCAGATAGCGAAATTTCGGATCCGCGTTTCCCGGTAGGTCCTCTGTAAACGAACCGCCTTGATGCATCAATGTCATATTTTATTATCTCTGAAAACTTGTCAAAAACCTGTTAAAGGGTATGTATAAGTTACTCTCATCATCATGTCAGCCGATAGACGTCCACTGCTGGACATAGGCCTCCCCCAAGGCTCGCCACTCCGACCGATCCTGTGCCGCTCGCAACCACCGAATTCCCGCGACCTTCACCAGGTCGTCGCTCCATCTTGTTGGAGGCCTACCGGCAGTTCGTCTATGGTTTACTAAAAAGTTAAATATAAGTTACTCTATTCACACAGTATTTAATATTAAAAAGGCTAGTGCTGCACCCTGGTGGCAGAACATTGCAGTAATATCCCCTATTCGAAAAATGTGGCTATTTCGAAGTTTTTGCAAAAATCCGGTCCCTGATTTGTAAGCACGTATGTTCTATTTGGTGTTCTCGTCGGGGTCCTCGTCGGTGTGCGGAGCCCCGGCGCCGGCGCCGGCGGAGGCCTGCAGGCCGCGGAAGTGGCTCAGCACGTTGAAGTGTGTGAGGAGCGTCACTGGCGTGCCGTCCGAGTGCAGGTAGCGGTGGATCTGAACAAAATAACTGCGTTTTTTAGGGTTCCGTACCCAAAGGGTAAAACGGGACCCTCTATTACTAAGACTCCGTTATCTGTCTGTCCGTCTGTCACCAGGCTGTATCTCATGAACCTGAAGATTTAATGTTTCTTAGTCGACTAGCAGAATAAAATAGCGACTGTTTATTATTTGGATTTTGTTTTGTCAGTTCGATTCCCGGGCGAGACAAGCGAATTTAAAATAATCTTAATTTTTTCCACACTGTATAATCATTTTGTAATTGTTTTTGGAATTTTATACAACCGTGATATAATGGAGAGCTTTTCAGTCGAGTACCGTGTTTAAGCAATGAAGCTTGCTGAGTTGCCTAAGTCAGGTACGAGATTGAAAAGATTGATTATATCACTATTGTATACAATCCTTTTTTACGAGTCAACAAAAATAATACTTTAAACTAGTAGGATCATATAGGTAAACAAACCAAAAGTATTCAGCTAAGATACGCGAGCAACCGCGATACTCTCATACTCGTACGCGCCCGGCCGCCCAGCGGGTTGGTCAACGACACCTCCTCGTAACTCATGACGCCCTGGTACTTGCTCCGCGCTAAATTCAATTTTTAGACAGTCTTTTTCTCGATTTTGTTCAATGTCATTATAGTTGACTAAACCGTATCGAAATGAATATTAATAGTTGAGTTGGGATACGTGAAAAGTACCCAATTACAATTTGGTATACGAAATCTTAATTTAACCATTACGGTCGACTAGAAAAAAAAACTTAGCCTACCGCAGTAAATGAATTAACAGAGTAATAGTTACATTTGCGCCCAAGTTCCTCAGCATGGCGGTGAAGGCGCGCTCCTCCTTGCCGATCCACGGCCGCGCGTCGTCCATCACCTGGTACGGGCTCACGTGCACAAAGATCTCCACGTCTGCACAAACAAGAGACAAATTTTCATTAATGGTATCAATGGATCAGGTTCAGTATTCAGTATTCAGTCATTTATTGCCTTCATAGGTACATAATAAGATGTTACATAATAATTTTGATCAGCTATGAACCCTGTAGGGCACTGCAACTTAATACTCACTAATTAACTACATTCTTATCTACGTAACTTACTAACTAAGTAATTAGTAATAAGTAGCTAAGGAACACGATTATAGGTTACAATACATAATATATTAAATTTGACATTCCAATTAAAGATTATATTACATGTTATTGAATTTCACATTAGATAAGAGATCAAATATTATTAAATTTACATTAAAATGGAATTTTACATTGCGATTGGAGATTAAATATTGTTAAATTTACCTTACGATTGAAGATTACATATTTTTACATTTTACATCACGATTAATTACATATTAAATATTTTATTATATTATATTTCATAGTTAATAACATTACATTATATTTCATATAGTTACATCTTCATTTAAGAATTCTAGGTTTGTTTTTAGGATCAAATGTCTATATGGGACCCATTGCATTAAAAACAATACAAAAGTCAGAAATGATAGTCAAAGTCCGACAGTCGTACTTCACTCGCGAAACGCTCCTAACAAAACTATATGTGAACGTGACGCTCATGAGAGCCCATCTTGAAGTATGGACAAAACAAGAAAATTGCGTTTTTGTCGCTGAAATATTGCGTTTATGTATATAGCTGACATACAATCTTTTTTTGGATAAAATGTAAGGAATCGAATGGAACCCTTACTTTTTTCCTTTTTGAAAGTTAAAAAATTACTTAAATTTTGAAACTTTCAAGTCCTGTATTTTTGTATTATTTCCATATATTATTTTAATATCCACATTATTGTTATAAATTGCCCATTTGCTATCTATTTTAACTAGATGTTCTTATACAATTCAACATGTGTCATCATCCCTATACACACTATTAATGTTTTGTTTCACTACAAATTATAAACTGAAATAGATATCATACATTAAAGCAAAGAGGATAGAATAAGATAGAGCGGTACTGTCATAGTACATTTTGTAACCACTATAAATTCACTGCCATCTATCGACATACTTTAAAACTACAAATGAAGATTTATAAATATACGTTAAAATGTATTTAAATATGGATAAATGATTATTTTATTTGCATTTATTATTTTTATATGATTTTGACCCATGTTCTTTCACTGATATGCGTTAAAATTATAAATAACAAACGAAACCGTCAACGCCCACTATACGAGAGTAGGCCAAAGCTAGTGGCGCCATCTGATCGAGAATCAAATTTTCGTGATTTTCGTGGCACGTTTATTCCTTAGACTGATGGATACAGTCTAAGGAATATTACGAAGTTATATCTATCTTTGGTACCTCTAAAAAAGACCTTTCACTCCATTATTTTTTTTTTATTCAATCAAAATTTGTATTAGCAAGTTTGTTTGTAGTCAACTAGAGGATAAAATATGTAGAAAGTACTTTGAAATCGAGAGACTACTAACGCCATCTAGAGGGGAATAGTGTGAACTGTTGTTGCAATTTGACTTTTGGCTTATCTTTGATAGTGGGTGGGTTTGAGACTGAAGGTGATCCCTCAAGGACTATGACGACTCATTCATTGACATATTAAAAGATTAACAGCCTGCGCCTTCAGTGGCGAAAAGAAACTAAGACAATAATTCAACACGAGGTCCATAGATGGCGTTAGCGACATATGTTAATTTTGATATTTTGTACGACCAAAAAACATTCCATGAGCCTCGATTGAGTGAGTTCAGACTTATACGTGAGTTTAGTCGCCATATTTTAATATCTTATCGTTTCAGTATTCAGGACAGAATGCCTCGAAAATCAAGAAAGTTTGATTCTCGATCAGATGGCGCCACTGCCTTTGGCCTACTCTCGTATAGAGGGCGTTGACGGTTTCGTTTGTTATTTAACAATTTTAACGCATATCAGTGAAAGAAGGGTCAAAATCATATAAAAATAATTAATGCGAATAAAAAAATCATTTATCCATATTTAAATAAATTTATCGTATTTTTATAAATTTTCATTTTTAGTTTTAATGTGTGTCGATAGATGGCAGTGAATTTACTGTGGTTACAAAATGTACTATGACAGTACCGCTCTATCCTATTATATCCTCTTTGCTACTAATTACAGTGGAATCCGCATATAATGACATCGAAGGGAAGTGACAAACACGTCATACCAAAGAGGATAGAGCGGTACTGTCATAGAAAATTTTGTAGCCACAGTAAATTCACCGCCATCTATAGACACACGATTAAAACAAAAAATGAAGATGTATAAAAATAACATAAAATGTATTTTAATATGGATAAATGGTTTTTTTTATTTGCATTAAGTATTTTTATATGATTTTGACCCATTTTCTTTCACTGATATGCGTTAAAATTGTTAAATAACAAACGAAACCGTCAACGCCATCTATGTATACGACAGTTAACATGGCCATCCACTCAGTGTACACCAAAGATAGATATAACTCCGTAATAGATGGATACAGTCTAAGGAAAAAACGTGCCTCGAAAATCAAGAAAATTTGATTCTCGTTCAGAGGGCGCTACTAGTTTTGGCCTACAGTCGTATAGATGACGTTGACGGTTTCGTTTGTTATTTAACAATTTTAACGCATATCAGTGAAAGAACATGGGTCAAAATCATAAAAATAAGTAATGCAAATAAAAAAAATCATTTATCTATATTTAAATACATTCTATCGTATTTTTATAAATTTTCATTTTTAGTTTTAAAGTGTGTCGACAGATGGCAGTGAATTTACTGGGGTTACAAAATTTACTATGACAGTACCGCTCTAGTATAAGTTACTCTATGGTGTACACACATATAAAATGTGACGTCCCACGGGTAATGGTACCTTATGGCGGTTGGCGCTTACGACGCGTAGCGGCGTATTCAAGTCGTTAATAACAGCATAAGCGCCAGCCGCCACAAGGTACCTTTTCCCGTGGAACGTCACATATACTAACTGAGCCTGACGAGGGTTTCTAGTAGACAGCGCGAGCCGAGCCACGTGTTGCGACCGCCGGCGTGCCCGCCGTCCAGCCAGTACATCCACGAGATGCACGAGATGAACCTGTGACACATATACACATACAATTGGCTAGATGACAAAATTTAATTAATGGTACTAATCGATCAAATGTCTATATGGGACCCATTGTCACAGGGCGGACACGCTATACATCAAAAACCGCCTCGTCGGACTCGCGCACGAAGGGTTCCGTACCATTACGGAAAAAAACAGCAAAAAAATCACATTTGTTGGATGGGAGCCCTATTTAAGTATTTATATTATTCTGTTTTTAGTATTTGTTGTTATAGCGGCAACAGAAATACATCATCTGTGAAAATTTCAGCTGTCTAGCTATCACGGTTCATGAGATACAACCTGGTGACACCCCTTTGGGTACGGAACCCTAACAATCACTTGCGTTTCTATGTGTGAACGGCACGTCTGTACACGCGGCATGCGTCATAGTGTGAGTAAGTTGCTTAAAAACAGAACTGAGCGGTCGGCAAACGGCCGTCAATCTGGTGTCGCGGGGCGAGGGCATTCGAGTCGGGGCGGGGCGGGGCGTGGCCGTTCTGTATGATAATACTTTATTCTGTGCCATTGTATTAAAGCAATACAAAAGTCAGAAATGATAGTCAAAGTCCCGCTTTACAGATGTATACTTAAATAAATCCATACTTCCATACTAATATTATAAATGCGAAAATCTGTCTGTCTTTCTGTCTGTGTGTTCCCTCTTCACGCTTAAACCGCTGAATCGATTTAGATGAAATTTGGCATAGAGATAGGTTGAGTCCCTGAGAAGGACATAGGATAGTTTTTATCCCGAAAATCATCCCTTAAGAAAGTAAAAAGCGGGGTGGAATTGAGATAATTAACGAAGTGCCTGCTAATTTGTGTGCATAATATGCTCAAATTTAGATTGCTATGAGAATTTTTTCAGGCGCTATACTTACTTTAGCTGCTGTTACTAAGTCCACGCAGACGAAGTCGCGGGCAAAAGCTAGTAAACAATAAATGTGAACCTTGTGGCCTGCGTGTCCGCAGGCGTGAGCGTGTGCGTGTAGTGGAACTCGTACAGCAGCTGGTTGAGCACCACGCAGCCTTTACTGAAGCCCACCAGCGCCAACTTGGAGTCCTGCAGCGCTAAGCTCGGTCGCCACCACAGACTGCTCGTCGACCTGACAACCAGTAATTTAAATTATTGTAGTGATATAAAAAAGTTGCAAAAACAACTAGATAAAACCGACCAAGTCGGACTCGCGCACCGAGGGTTCCGTACTTTTTTAGTATTTGTTGTTATAGCGGCAACAGAAAAAGAATCATTTGTGAAAATCACGGTTCATGAGACGCCTGGTGACGGACAGACGGACAGCGGAGCCTTAGTAATAGCAATTACCCTTTGGGTACGGAACCCTAAAAAAACAAAAATGTGAAATGTGTGTTTTGTATATGACATTTATTCCGGGTTATTAATGAAATCTTATTTACTTAAATTTGTATGTCTATGTCTATTTTTTTTTTGTTTTTAGCAATTAATGCATGTTAACCATTAAGTAATAATTATAATGCCAATTAGCACGTAAGGTTTAGCTGTTAGTGCTGATTGAATGGAAAATAAATAAAATGAAATGAAATAAAAAATAGACAGAGCATTTACAAATAGGGAATATTACGCGAAGCTTTGCGTAGGGGGCGCCACTACCATAATCCATCACAATCTGAGGGTCTACCGCGAAACAAGAAAATCGAAATTTCGTTTTCTAACCTCTGTCACTTGCATATTCGAGCGATAAAGAGGCAGATAATATATCTATTTTCGCGTTTCCCGGTCCCTTTCTAAAAAAACCGCCTTGATGTATAATTCGAATCTGCATCTTCTTAAATGTCTTTTTCGCCTGGTAATCTGTTAAACAAAAGCCCTTGTTCCTTTTGTGCGAGCGGTCGTCCATTGTGTACCATTGAGTCTGAGCGCGTGTACCATTGAGTCTTTTTGAGAAAATAAAAATTCTTTAACCCGGAATTTCAACTTAATCGGTCCAGTAGTTTCGGAGAAAATAGGCTGTGACAGACGGACGCACGAGTGATCCTAAGCGCTCCGTTTTTACGGTTCCGTACCCGAAGGGTAAAAACGGGACCCTATTACTAAGACTCCGCTCTCCGTCTGTCTGTCTGTCACCTGGCTGTATCTCACGAACCGTGATAGACAGTTGAAATTTTCACAGATGATGTATTTCTGTTGCCGCTATAACAACAAATACTAAAAAGTACGTAACCCTCGGTGCGCGAGTCCGACTCGCAATTGGTCGGTTTTTATTTTCCTTTTGAGGTACGGAACCCTAAAAATGTAATTTTGAAACCGCAGACGACATTCATTGGAACTAAACCTACTCACGGCTCGAGTGTCTCCGGGGCCGGGCTCGCCGCGCCGTTCGAGCTGCCTTCCTTTGGCGAAATAGTCTGTAAGAGAGGATTATCATTTATAAATTGTATATGCAGATGTCAATCACAGTGAAAAAACCGGCCAAGTGCGAGTCAGATTCGCGCACCGAGGGTTCCGTACTTTTTAGTATTTGTTATAGCGGCAACAGGAATACATCATCTTTGAAAATTTCAACTGTCTAGCCATCACGTTTCATGAGATACAGCCTGGTGACAGACAGCGGAGTCTTAGTAATAGGGTCCCGTTTTTACCCTTTGGGTACGGAACCCTAAAAATCAACGATGATCAAACTCTGGCTAAAGTGGGACTCGAACCCACATCTTTGGGTTGCCGGTGTTACCAATTTTGCCCGCTAACCATGCTTATATTTTTCCATTATATTTTACTTTTACATGCATATTGTAAAAAGCTTAGCCTAAGAAGGATGACGAATGAAAGGTAATAATACTGTTAAGACTACTGTTGGTTGAGGGCATCGAATGACCGTTCGTTGTGGAGATCCTTGGCCTTTTGTCCAGCAGTGCACGTCTTTCAGCTGAGATGATGATTATGAAGACTACCAACTCGGCTAGGAGGCCGTTCATGTATTCGTGTGTCATCTTACGTGGAAATCTTCAGGGTCCTCGGACGCGGCGGCCTCCAGGCCCGCCAGTAACTCCTCTTCGGGAATCTTCTTCACTTGATTACTTACTTCTTGCAGTAACCTGCACAAATAAATACACAAACTTGCTGAACCTATTTGTATTTTTTTATAAATTATGTTCCCACACTTCCACCACAAAAAAAATACTCGTAAAATAAACTACCATCACCTCGACACAAGGAATTAAATTACCATTAATTTGTGGTTAAGCAGTAGCAACATAGAAAAATAACAAAAGTAACGGCAAGTAGTAAAGTTGAAATTTGAATGGATCAACTATCGTCCACGACGTTGGCGTTGACCGTTTCGTTGGATTTTCGAGAGACCGCGCGCGATACAATTATTCGTTTGACGCTAAGAGAAAACGAGACGGAGAGTGCGGGGCGCGAAACACAGTAGCACGCCGGGGTGGTTGCTCTACTCGCAGGTGGAGTAGCCGCAGCTGTAGTAGTGGAGTCTGCTAGTAGAGTACCTGTGCAGGTGTAGCAGCGCGCTGTGCGTGGGCGTGTGCTCGGGCACGCCGGGGTGGTTGCTCTACTCGCAGGTGGAGTAGCCGCAGCTGTAGTAGTGGAGTCTGCTAGTAGAGTACCTGTGCAGGTGTAGCAGCGCGCTGTGCGTGGGCGTGTGCTCGGGCACGCCGGGGTGGTTGCTCTACTCGCAGGTGGAGTAGCCGCAGCTGTAGTAGTGGAGTCTGCTAGTAGAGTACCTGTGCAGGTGTAGCAGCGCGCTGTGCGTGGGCGTGTGCTCGGGCACGCCGGGGTGGTTGCTCTACTCGCAGGTGGAGTAGCCGCAGCTGTAGTAGTGGAGTCTGCTAGTAGAGTACCTGTGCAGGTGTAGCAGCGCGCTGTGCGTGGGCGTGTGCTCGGGCACGCCGGGGTGGTTGCTCTACTCGCAGGTGGAGTAGCCGCAGCTGTAGTAGTGGAGTCTGCTAGTAGAGTACCTGTGCAGGTGTAGCAGCGCGCTGTGCGTGGGCGTGTGCTCGGGCACGCCGGGGTGGTTGCTCTACTCGCAGGTGGAGTAGCCGCAGCTGTAGTAGTGGAGTCTGCTAGTAGAGTACCTGTGCAGGTGTAGCAGCGCGCTGTGCGTGGGCGTGTGCTCGGGCACGCCGGGGTGGTTGCTCTACTCGCAGGTGGAGTAGCCGCAGCTGTAGTAGTGGAGTCTGCTAGTAGAGTACCTGTGCAGGTGTAGCAGCGCGCTGTGCGTGGGCGTGTGCTCGGGCACGCCGGGGTGGTTGCTCTACTCGCAGGTGGAGTAGCCGCAGCTGTAGTAGTGGAGTCTGCTAGTAGAGTACCTGTGCAGGTGTAGCAGCGCGCTGTGCGTGGGCGTGTGCTCGGGCACGCCGGGGTGGTTGCTCTACTCGCAGGTGGAGTAGCCGCAGCTGTAGTAGTGGAGTCTGCTAGTAGAGTACCTGTGCAGGTGTAGCAGCGCGCTGTGCGTGGGCGTGTGCTCGGGCACGCCGGCGTTGTTGCTCGGCACGAAGTTGTCATAGCAACTAAAGCTCTTATACTCGATCCTGACAAAAATCATCATCATGCTATTAAATTCTTTTTTTTTTGAACCTGTAGCAATGGGTCTGCTTAAATTAACCACAACGGGAATGTTACCTCTTAAGGCCAACTTATTTAAGGACAAGTGAAATAACAACCCAGAAAACAGGAAATTTATACACACAAACATCATCATTTTTTTTTGACATGTGAATAGAAGCGTTTGTTTTTAATTATACCTAATTGTATATTTAATATTAAGTTAGATTTTAATTTTGATCTCAATTTACATTTTAACTGTAATTCTAATTTTATTCTTTGACATGTAAATTGGCTTTATGAATAAATGAGTATGAGTAGCCGCTTCTGTGGATGGTCAAAAAAAGATATAACTCCGTAATAGATGGATACAGTCTAAGGAAAAAACGTGCCTCGAAAATCAAGAAAATTTGATTCTCGTTCAGAGGGCGCTACTAGTTTTGGCCTACAGTCGTATAGATGGCGTTGACGGTTTCGTTTGTTATTTAACAATTTTAACGCATATCAGTGAAAGAACATGGGTCAAAATCATCAAAATAATTAATGCAAATAAAAAAAATCTTTTATCTATATTTAAATACATTTTATCGTATTTTTACAAATCTTCAATTTTAGTTTTAAAGTGTGTCGACAGATGGCAGTGAATTTACTGGGGTTACAAAATTTACTATGACAGTACCGCTCTAGTATAAGTTACTCTATGGGATGGTATTCCATCTGTCCAATATCTTTGGTCCAATGTGTATTTGCGTCTCACATTTAGCTTAATGAGAGAGTGACACGCAATGCACATTGTACAAAAAAATACGCTCGTGTACGAAATTTCCGCAGACGGATATGGCCACATCGACCTTAAGTTTGGTGGATGAGTATGCGGGCTGTGTTCTCTAGGTTCCACTTGATACACATATTATCTGGGGCCCTAGGTAGGTCTCTCGTTAGCTTACCTAGAGGGCCGTACGACTACGATGTGGTAGGTGGGGAAGTTTTGACTGAGGATGCGAGCCGTGTTTTCAAGGTTCCACTTGATATAGTTCCGATTGTCGCGGTGCGCCTGCATGATCTCCGGATAGTCCTGCAAAACATTATGAAAGTCATAAGTAATATGATCGGTAAGTAATGGGATAATATTACACTAAGGGCCTGTTTCACAATGTCCAAGTAAAGTATTTTAACTGCCAGATAAAATTTGCTACAAAAAAGCACTTTATCCAGCAGATAAAGCTTATTTGGAGATTGTGAAACGCCAACGATGACTTTATCCGTCAGATAAGTGGCAAATAGCTTATTCAGGACTTTACTTGGACATTGTGAAACAGACCCTAATAGCCCTAGAGTAAGCTCAATAGAGTTTGTGTAGTGTAGAGTAGGTGGATAAATAACCTCACTGTGACTTGTCACCGCGACTCGCCGTCAAAAGGTGTCACTGTGACTTTTCACAAACGTTACAAAATCACATACGTTCCTAGCGCAATCTCTGTTACTCAAATCACGACAAACGCGGAGCGCGACGCTACTGACTGTAACTCGGCTCTAATCGGGTTCAGTCGGGAGTGTTCGGAAGTGGCGAACATCGGATGACGCCTGAGGCGCTACCACAAATATCATGCAGTGACACGGGTAACAGGCGTGACAGTCACGATGACTTTTCACTGTGACGTTTTTGGAACGGGATCGTCAGTCACATATCAAAATGTAACGCTTTTCCCCATGTTTACGGTAAATATACAAATTGTAACCATATTGGTATCTCCATAGATATAACTCCGTAATAGATGGATACAGTCTAAGGAAAAAACGTGCCTCGAAAATCAAGAAAATTTGATTCTCGTTCAGAGGGCGCCACTAGTTTGGCCTACACTCGTATAGAGGGCGTTGACGGTTTCGTTTGTTATTTAACAATTTTAACGCATATCAGTGAAAGAACATGGGTCAAAATCATAAAAATAATTAATGCAAATAAAAAAAATCATTTATCCATATTTAAATACATTTTATCGTATTTTTATAAATATTTATTTTTAGTTTTAAAGTGTGTATGACAGTACCGCTCTAGTATAAGTTACTCTATGGTATCTCTAATCTAAAATTTTGATTAGAGATACTAATATGGTTACATGGTTACACTTCTAAATAAATAAGTTTATTTTCCCAATTTGGATTTACCCATGCTCAAACATGCCAATCCAGTCCAAAAATCGTCATACAATAATATTGCATTGTCAAAACAACCCAAGCAATAGCGAAGCTTTAGTACAATTTACGTTGAACAAACGATAGCGCGTTCTATCTCGCCGGTGGCGCCATCTGTTGCAACATTGAGTAAACTATAGAACTAGGGCAAGTTGCACCCAAACAAAGAGCAGTGAAAGTGAAGTATGAAATTTCCGGTACAGTCGCCATCAGATATATCGGAGCGATCGAGGTGCTCACAAATATCTGAACACGCCTCTATTGTCAAGGCTTTAGATTGCGTGTTGAGATATTTTTGAGCACCACGGCCGCTCTGATATATCTGATGGCGACAGTACAATAAAATTTAGCGAACGTTAACCGATGCATGCACTGCTGTGACAGGCATGTAATTAAGACTGGGATAGGATAGGGACTTAGTGTATAATGCTTTGAATTTTTATTGTTATTAATAGGTACCAATTTTGTAAATTTTAATTTTATATTTATTTTTATTATTTTGATGACATGTGTAAAACTGATGATGAGCCTTGCAGCTTGAAATAAATGTTTTTTTTTTTGCGTGTAGGGCCCTCAACACTCGTGCGCGAAGCCGTCTGGTTCACTAATCAGCGAAATCGACTCCACACTCGCGTTCGCGGCTTCGCGCCGCGTAGTCTGGAGCGGGCTTGTCCCATACATATTCGTGAAATATTTGGTCGCGTTCACGATATTTTAGATTTATCGCCATCATTCATTTATTTTATATTTTAAATATTCATTGTGCTTTATTGTACATATAGTATATTAGATATTACTTTTCCAGTTGTTTATTTCATTGCTGTCTTTATATTTATTTAAATGTTGTGTCACACATCATGATTTCGCCAGCCAGGATAGCACCACGATGAGTCGCGATCATTTCGCGGATGCTAGAGTGTGGCTAATGAAAGTTGAACCTGAAAAAACGCGCCAATTTAAAAAAAAACTGTAGCAGGCGGCTCTTTGATTACATAATTTTTGGATTGGATAATTTTTATAATGATTTCTAGAATATGAAAATTATAAAAAGTACAAAAGTTATGCAATCCTTGTAATCGAGCCTCCTGCTATGGATATTATGAAAATGCCGCGTTTTCTTCAGGTTCAACTTTCATCCAGACCCTAATGTGTTATATTATATAGTTGTTTGTTAGTTTGCTTTTTAGGGTTCCGTACCCAAAGGGTAAAAACGGGACCCTATTACTAAGACTCCGCTGTCCGTCTGTCTGTATCTCATGAATCGTGATAGCTAGACAGTTGAAATTTTCACAGATGATGTATTTCTGTTGCTGCTATAACAACAAATACAAAAAAAGTACGGAACACTCGGTGCGCGAGTCCCGACTCGCACTTGGCCGGTTTTTTCACTTTACTTTATACCTGTTTCTGCTGAGAATAAATCGTTTACTCTAAAAACTAATAAAGACTACAGCTGTTTCAGTAGACGTTACCTGCACATCGCCGCCCCAGAACACGAGAGCGGGCGGTGTTTGCACGCGGCGCGCGCACGGCGAGAACAGCACGTCATTGCGGCGCCCCTCTAACCCCTGGAATACAGGAAAATACAACATCAACCAGATTTTATAATTAATAAATTGATAGGGCTGGCTCATTCCTTGGCCAAAGGATCGGAATTGCCATTCAGCGGAGGAATGAAGCCAGCATTATGGGCACCCTTCCGCAGAGTTCAGATCTGGGGGACTTTTGTAGTTAGTTTTAATTTAGTTGTAATTTGTTTTATAATTAAGGTTTTAGTTTTATGTTAATTTTAAGATTATTAGTTATTGTATTATAAAAAGTACAAAATTTAGCTTTATTTAATGATTTTAAGTCATAAACCTTAAATTCCATATAAATTGATTCGTTTTGACCAACTTTTAAATTTTTTCGCGGATTTATGCAGGTTTCCTTACTATGATTTCCGTTATACGTGCTCACTAGCGCCACTGCTAAATAATTGTGATAATTTAAAATTAACGATAGATATTTTTTTTAAATAATCGGCCAAGTGAGAGTCGGACTCGCGCACCGAGGGTTCCGTACTTTTTAGTATTTGTTGTTATAGCGGCAACAGAAATACATCATCTGTGAAAACTTCAACTGTCTAGCTATCACGGTTCATGAGATACAGCCTGGTGACAGACAGAGAGACGGACAGCGGAGTCTTAGTAATAGGGTCCCGTTTTTACCCTCTGGGTACGGAACCCTAAAAAGGGGGCCGCTACGTACTGTATTTTGTATTTAGGTACCTATTGAATACATTATAATATTTTTTACGTTGCTGGATTCGTCGATCTATGAACTCAAAACAAAAACGGCCGTTTTAACTTTGGACGCATAGATATTGACGAATCCAGCAACGTAAAAACTATTATGTTGTATTCAAAAGGTACCTAAATACAAAATACAGTACGTAGCGGCCCCCTTTTTTGAATAAGTATCAGTAATTTTCTGGTAATTTTAAATAATGTCAATTATTTAGCAGTGGCGCTAGTGAGCACGTTGACGGGCTTTTAAATAAGATAAAAAAAAAGGGTTATCTGCCGAAATATGTCCGGATGGTATACCAAAAACACCGTCAAAGGGCTTTAAATATCGGTCAGGCAAGTACGTATCATTGTTGTCTTACGCTTGTTAATTCTTAACTTTAAAATGGAGTCCAGTGCCCTGTTTATCAAAAGCTTGTAGCTTGTAATACAAGTGGAAGTCCCTTTCTGCTGTCAAAAAGTGAGTTCCGCTTGTATTACAAGCTACAAGCTTTTGATAAACAGGGCACTGGTTCTTTCGAGCCAGGTATGTTTTTCCGAATGGGTCACTGTAAGTGTGGTATTATCTATAAAAAGGGACCTTATTGTCGATGGCGCTTACGCCATTATAAACGATGCTCCGATATAAATACAATGCCGCGCGACGCTGTGCGGCGTAGACGCTCGACAATAAGGTCCCTTTCCATAGAAAATGCCCCAAATATTTTATTGGATCGTAAAAGAGCCCTTGAGGCCCTGTAGAATAATTTTGTGTCGAACCTTGACGCGACTGAGTCGCACCACCATTCGCTTCACCGAGCCATGTCTGCGGGGTCGCGACGCATCGCTGCGAACTTCCGTGAGGGACGGATGCAGATCTCAACCTGGACAGCAAGTGAGACATTCCTTTGATATAGGCCGTTAGGCCAACAGTTAAAAATATACTTAGGAGTGAAGATGTAAAAATTTCATGTTGAATTTTAGGGTATTTGGATACCGAATCGTGTGCAATGGAGAAGATGGACAAGGAGGGCCGACCCCAAGTAAATAGGAATAAAGGTCGAGGAATATATAGGTATTTGGATACCGGTATATTTTTCAGAAACCGGTTCCGGTGTTAAAGAAGTAAGACGCTTGTCAAACGCTCCCGTGAAATAGTGAGAAATCAGTGCATAAACAAGAAAAATCAGTCCGAAAGTGTTGATAAGAACGTTAATTAATCGTGTGTGAACTAGATAAACAATAAATAACAACACAGAACGCGATATCTTTAGTGAAATCAGTCGGCAAAAAAAATACAAAAAGATTTGAGGTTATCTGTCACCGAAACATCCATTCCGCATATCCGCTACAATACTGCCAACCTAAACGTCGAAGGCACGTTCAGAAATCTGTCAAAAATTACGTGTCTCACGTCTCACCACAAAATGGCTGCCGAGCTGTCACCTGAGATGTCACTTTTGTTGACAAAACTCGATGAGAAACTAAAATTACAAACAGCTGAATTGACAGAAAACATAACGGCAATTGCTCTACAACGTGTCGATGAAAAACTAAAACCTATTCTTGAAGAGAACGCAAAACTTAACCTAGAAATTAACACACTTAGAAACAGAGTAAACAAATTGGAAAAATTAACAAAGAAGCATAATTTCTTACTACATGGTATTATGGAGAAGGAGAAAGACCCCTCCGAACTCGTGGAACTAGTGATAAACATTCTAAACCAACAAAGTGAAAGTGCCAAAACTGATAACTGGGACAAATGGGAAATTAGTAGTGTCCAAAGACTAGGAAGAAAATCCGAAGAAAGAAGCCGACCCATCCTAGTTAGCGTAACATTGGAATGGCGTAAACTGATGGTGCTTAAAAACAATAAAAAGCTCCCAGCCAAAACTTACGCTACTGATGATTACCCTAAGGACGTGCTGGAAAAAAGGAGGGAGCTTAAAATCAAAGCAAAAGAAGAAATAAGCAAAGGAAAAATTGCATATTTGCGCTATGACAAACTAATTGTACGGGACAATCCAAATCCAAATGAAAAACGGAGGAGATCTCCAACTAACTCACCCTCCACTGTGCCAAGCACAGACAAAGGCTCTACAAGAAACCCTAATAAAGTAATAAAAACAAATGCATTTTCACAATGGAGATCTAACAATGACTTGGAAGACGACAAAATCCTATAGCAACCAAAGAACCAATACCACCGGAACGACCCAACAACAAATACTGCATTAACACCCAAATTAAGATCAAAAAACCTAAGCACCCCAACCCGGCTTGTCACCGTGGGGGAAGACGACTATTACCCTCCATCCAACAAAAAATCAACAAAAATTAATTCTAAACACCAAAAGAACACCATCAACACTAACCGCATCAAATCACAAGAGAAAACAATATCAAAAAAGGATAACTATCTTAAAGTGTGCACTTATAATGTAAGGTCATTATCAACAAAACAAAGAATGTTAGACCTAAACCAAGCATTAGAAAAAATCAAATGGGACATCATAGGACTCGCAGAAACGAGAAAACTGGGATGTGCTATTGAAGAACATACAGAATATATACTGTGCTATAAGGGTGAAACTAAGGGCCTCTATGGAGTGGGTTTCATCATTCAAAAATCATTAAAGAACAATATTTTAAGCTTTAAGGGAATATCAGAAAGAGTCGCATTACTACGAATGAAATTTGAAGATGGACCCCTCTCAATAATACAAGTTTACTCCCCTACTGAGAGCTCAAGTGAAGAAGACATCACAAAATTTTACAAGGACTTATCGGAAGCACAAAGCTCAGCTGATAAAAACATAATAATCATCGGGGACTTCAATGCTAAAATTGGACATCCCAAACCAGAAGAAAACACCATAATGGGAAAACATGGATATGGGGAAAGAAATGCCAGGGGCGAACGCCTAATACAGTATGCATATGAGAACAACCTATCTATAATGAATACATACTTTAAAAAGAAAGCATCTCGAAGATGGACATGGGTCTCACCTGATAACAACACAAAAAACGAAATCGACTTTATTCTCAGCCCTAAACCAAATACTATAAAAAACATAGAGGTGTTGAACAATGTAAGCTTTCCCTCGGATCATAGACTAGTAAGATGTACTCTTAATACAGAAAAACCTAAAGTCAGTCGAAGAGTGTTTAATACAGTCCCCAACAAGCTGAAGAGTGTAATAGAACGAAGTAACTATATTAAAAATCTAGAAAAATATGTAACAACATCAGAAAATTCACTGATCGAGTCCGAAGATGTCCAATCCCTAAGTAATAAATTGGAAATAATAATAGCAAAAAGTCTACAATCTACTAAAAAACCAAGCACTACCCAACACAGAGTTCTTACCAATCAAACACTTAGTCTAATTTCTAGACGACATGAACTATTGACCATGAAGCCAAGAACCAGAGAAATTAAAGAAGAATTGTGATATTCAAACAAACAAATAAGGCAATCCGAAAAGACTATGATAGCCATAGACAATCAGTAATAGAAAGGAACATGTCAAAGTTCAGAAGCTCAAAGAGAGCTTTTAAAGAACTTGCTACTTGCAAAAATTGGATACAATCTTTGAATGATGAAAAGGGAGAAACTAGGGATAGAGATGATATAGTGAAACATGCCACAACTTTCTATGCTGGACTTTACAAAAAACCATTACAGGAGGAAGAAATTAACTATAACTGTAATAAAGAAAATACTTCAGAAACAATCCCAGAGCAAATAACTATAAATGAGATCCTAAAACATATAAAAAAATTAAAACCTGAGAAAAGCCCAGGAGCAGACAGCATCTCGAATGAAGCCCTAAAAATAGGTGCTCCAATTTTAATAACATATCTAGTAAAACTGTTCAACCTAGTTTTGAAAAACAAGGAAGTACCAAACCAGTGGTGTGAATCCAACATAACACTACTCTACAAGAAAGGGAACCCGCTTGACATCAGCAACTACAGACCTATAAGCCTACTATCAACAATATATAAACTCTTCTCATCAATAATTCTGAGTAGAATAGCTCCAAACATCGACAGAAATCAACCGGTTGAACAGGCAGGATTCAGATCACACTATTCTACAACCGACCACATCCACACCATGGAACAGGTTATTGAAAAATATAAAGAATTTAATAGGCCACTATATATAGCTTTTGTGGACTACTCGAAAGCTTTCGATAGTATAACACAGTCATCTATATTGCTTGCCCTAAAAAACAATAATATCAACAACACATATATAGACATAATAAAGAATATTTATTCAAAAAGCACAAGCAGAGTTAAACTAGAAAGGCAAGGCGAACCATTCACAATTGGGAGAGGAGTGAGACAAGGCGACCCACTCTCTCCAAAACTATTTATAGCGGTTCTGGAGGATATTTTCAAGAAAATGGACTGGAATCGAAAAGGAATATGGATATCAAACAAAAAACTAACGCATTTAAGATTTGCTGATGACATAGCCATCTTTAGTGAATCAGCAAAAGACATGGAAAAAATGCTACAAGAACTGGACTTTGAAAGCAAAAAAATCGGCCTGCACATGAATGCATCTAAAACTAAAATCATGTCAAACTACAACAAGAAGACTATCAAAATAGAGGAAAAACCCATAGATTATGTGGAAGACTATGTATATCTGGGAAAATTAGTATCTTTCGCAACAACCAGTAATGAAAATGAAATTGATAGAAGAATAAACACAACCTGGAAGAAATACTGGGCACAAAAAGAAATTCTCAAAGGCAATTACAATCTTAACATGAAAAAGATCATAATGGATTCCTGCATTCTTCCTAGCTTGACATATGCATGCCAAACATGGGTTTACACGGAAAGAGCGAAGAACAAAATTCTATCTTGCCAGCATGCAATGGAAAGAAGTATTTTAAATTTAAGAAGAATACAAAAAACAAGAAATATAGACATCCGCAAGAGAACAAAGATAACAGATGCCCTGCAGTTTAGTCTGAAACAAAAGTGGAGGTGGGCAGGTCATGTAGCAAGATATCAGGATCAAAGGTGGACAAATCTTGTAACAAAATGGCCAGGCCCAGCTGGAAAGAGAAGAGCGGGAAGGCAAAGAAAAAGATGGGCAGATGACATTGTACAGGCTGCGGGAAAAAAATGGATGGATGTTGCCACCGACAAAGAGAGGTGGAGACAGATGGAGGAGGCTTATACCCTTGGGGACCACTAATGTGGGATAAAGCTAAATAATAATAATAATAATAATAATATTTTTCATACAAATTAACCGGTATTCAATTTCGGTATCACGGTTGTTTTGCACTTAATTTAGCTAATCTGACCAATCATTATCCTTACCTAAATACTATTTTATAATATCAAAGAAATATTGCAAATGCACAAAAAAATAAACAATATAAAAATCAATATTTTTATTTAATTATTACTAAAATGGACAAAGTAGAAAATACAAGTTTACAAAATAACCAACAAATGGCATGTGACACCAATAATTGTTAGCAAATTATTTAGCTAGTATACTCCAAAACTCGATTCCACACATCTGACACATCCAATTTAGATTGAACAGTCGAAGGCAAAAATATCAATACAGACAAACGGCTCAAAAATATGTGTACACGACTTTATTGTCTAAGGTGTAAAAGCGTACACATATTTTTGAAACTTTGGGAATGTATATATATTTATGCCCTTGATTGAACATACAAAAGTTCAGTCATTCATTCATTTATTTCTCAATCATTCATTTTGGAACATTGGACTAAAATAGAGTTGTGCCGTTCCCGGTAACATTTCCCATTTTGTATGGGGAAATTTCTCGCTCGGTAACATTTCCCATTTTGTATGGGGAAATTTCTCGCTCGGTAACATTCCCCATTTTGTATGGGGAAATTTCTCGCTCGGTAACATTCCCCATTTTGTATGGGGAAATTTCTCGCTCGGTAACACTCCCCATACGAAATGGGGAATGTTACCAGGAACGGCACTACTCTATAGACTAGAAACTTTCTTTCACTTCACTTGTCTATTAGCTTTCTGGTGATAATATTTAGTATCATTCATGCACACTGTTATCTTCAAAGTGATGTCGTCCAAACAGTTTTTGAGATCCTCTCGGAGCTCTCGGACCTTAAACCTCACATCTTCACACATCAGGTTGTAGCACATGGCCACTAGGCCCATACCCAGCAGCACATAAACGAAGTTTATAACGAGTTTCACATGAGAGCCTCCCGCTGAATCAGCTATGTTGGCTCCGGGAACAAAATCTCCAAAACCAATTTTACACAAGCTTATAACACAGAAGTATGTAGAATCGAGATAGTTCCATTTCTCCCAAGCCCCGAACATAATAGTGCCTGACAGGATGTAAAATGATATAACCCATAGGCAAGCAGTGGACGGAACTGTGATCTTTCTCTTTATCGGCTCTCCATCTTCAAACATTGGGTCTTCACGTCTGCTGCACTCGTGAGCTGTTATATACAACCATTTAAAGGTTTTCGCCAACACCTTACCCATGTTACAGAAGTATAAAATATAAATCGGTATACCGAAAAAGGCATACGCAATAGTTAGAATTTTGCCCCAAACCGTTTTGGGTACAATATTGCCATATCCAATCATAGTGAACACAGATAAACTGTACATTAGAGCAGCTGGGAATGACCAGATATCTTCAGGCGAGTGTCCACTGTAGCCTTTATGTATGGCTTGTGATATATTATTCTGGTATACTCTTAGGATTTCGTCTGCTCCAGTTTTGAAGGCGGCTTCATCAAATATGTTGTTTTTCTGTACTATCGTCCAGAGTTGTTGCGTCGTGTTGAGCCGCCACTGGCGCACGTCCTCGAGCTGCTGGTCGGGGCTGTTCTTCTCGATGTGGATGAAGCTCGCGGCGCCGAGCATCGCGTAACACACGACTAGCGCACCGACTCCCACTTGTGTAAACATGAATGCTATGAATTTCCTTAAGCAATCCTTTATTTTCTCCCTGGCGTCGCTGCCGGTGGTGGACGACGAGTCTCTGCTGCGCATGGAGCCATGAAAACTCGAGTACGCCGTGTTCTGCCGCTCCATGATTGCGATCTCATATAAATTACGAAACTGGAGTATTCCAGCGGCACTGACGCGAGTAGTAGTACGTGAGCGCCTGCCCCCGCACGCCCACTATTTCGGGAGATTAATTGGCAAGCCGCCAGACTAATGTTATTATAAAACAGGTTGTTTTGATTTGAGTATGACACTTTATTTGCCGTAGCCGTAATATACAACGCAAACATTCGAAATAATGAAGTAAAGGGATAATTGACGGACGTAATCGCTGATTCTACCGATTATTGTGATCCCTATATATTTAATTTTACTTATAGCAATTAAAATATACTGACGTAGAAACTAAAATAAGCGCACTTACCGCTACTGCTTGTAAACAGTGCTTTTCTGTCTTGATTGTATGTATTCAGATAGTGAAAAACCAATTACTCGAAATAGAATAATAACAACAGCTGCAGTTATGATTTAAATTTATGATAAACGAATAAGACAGAATTTTATTTTGATATTTATGATGAATATGATAATGTGAATTTGTTGATGCGAGCCTAGACTAAAAACCAAACGCAATCAAGAAAGTTGATGCTCTTTTTGAAGCGATTTGCGTTTAGTTTACAGCACAAAGAAAAAAAAAATATGCAAACTATTCGAAGCACTGTTTTAAAAGCTTATCCTTGTTGTAGACATCCTTTGAGAGCAATCATTTCCTTTTTATCGATTTTTACAACTCGTCACAATCACAACTGTCAAAATCCACACGTTTTCTTAGCGTTGTGTGTTATCCGGTGTTACATTTTTATAGAGTTTAACTTTTATTTCAACTGTTATCATGTAAAGCTTTCTGTGGGACTCTTGTCCGATGCTCATTTATAAGTTCCTGTCTGGTTTTGTGAGTAATCTTTCATATTTCGTAAAATAGACATTACGGTTATTATAATGGCTGATGCGAGCTCTCTTATCTCTATCGCTTCGCATCGGCGGCGAACCCGTCGGCTTGTGTATATGTAAAATCAAATTTATAGTGAATGTAAATCTAAATGGACGTAGCTGCATTTTGCTTTTTAAATTATTTGACCTGCGGCATTTCGATTGTTTCAAGGTCGAGCGGGCATTGATCTTTTTCGTGTTTGCAGATATTAAACAACGCAAGGATCATGTAGCTGCTCAGAAAGGTTGTGAAGATGTTTCCAATAGCGCCGCCGACATCCATTTAACACATACAGATACCGATGGACCACACATAGAGAGCAGACATCGGCATGGCGCCCGAGACCGAGCCCGGCCCGCAGGCCCTCAAACTGACCACGATCGATTTAGTCGGCGGCATCCTCTGTAGCATTTGCCGCTTAACATTTAAAAATAAAAAAGATTACGACTCGCACTATTTCCAGCATAATCTTGGTATAGATGAAATCGTCTATACATGTGTGGTTTGTCTCAAAGATATTGCGGGCTACCCGAGCTTCCGCGGACACTGCTATACCTCACATGTCATCAAGGAAAGATTTAAGTTAGTATCCTGCACCATTTGTATTTTAAACTTTGCCAGACTTAACCCTCTCGTCACAGTAAGATCTTTTTTTATATCAATTTTTTTTAGATCTCTGAATCATGTTTGCAAGTACTTTAGTATGATAGTAGTGACGTTTACAGCTTATGGTTGTTTGGTTTGCAATAGTTTGCACAAAGCAAGCCATCTCAAGAAAAATTTCCTTAGCTCCCTCTGCCTATTCGCTTTGGTTTAATGGGTAGCAAACTATAAATAACTTTATATTTATTTATTCCTCTTTTAAAGAGCTATAAGTACAGTGCAGAATTCGAAAGAACAGGGTCTGTGCCTTCCAGTTGACCTGGTTCCTACACTAGGCGGGGCTGAGGCTGTCCCGTAGGAAACCAGCTTACATCCGAGTTTCACAATTTGGCGCGAATTGATACAAAGAGTAATATGAACGTATTTTACATATCTATTGATAAGTTAAGTTAAACTAGGCTACAATTTAATTAATTTTTAATTTTGCAGATGCGAGCATTGCAACAAGCTGTTTTCTAAATCAGCATCCTTAAAGGACCACATTGCATCTCTACACAAATTTGAATGCTCATGCTGCAAGAGAGAGTAAGTCTGCCTTTACTATATTGTGAATACTTTATTATTTATTATTTATTTGATACACTAGCAGCTCTTGGAGCTGATGCGTGTATATCGAGCACTTGTATTTTATTTTGTACTTTTCAAAGTTCTAAAATGTGTATCTAGTCTATTTTTGAAAGTGTTCACTGACGGTGCACTGACAACAGTTTCTGGTAGAGAGTTCCACACATTTACCACACAATTCGGCAAGAAGTGTTTCCTAAGGTTGCTAGCACACGGGGGTTTGACAAGTTTCTTAGAGTGTCCTCTCAACTTTGCATTCTGGCTTGATATGTATAGGTCTTTAATATTTATATACTTATTTCTGTTTTGAAGTAAATATATTATGGACTAAAGTGAGTTGACTGGCCCTCATTGAAGTGGTGCAATTTTTCTTTTCCAATTTGTTTACAATTAAGAAACATTGGTAAAGCATACCGGGAGCAACTTTATTCTAGTTGCGTAGTTTTTGTCTGTAGCAAAATTCAATATCCTTGTACCTATCCTTTGAACCTAACCACTTTTTAATATGAGAAACAAAAGATGTACTAATAACCAATACATAAATACCTGAACATGTGCTATTAAGGATTTGCCACACTGGATGCGTTCTGCGGGCAGCGGTAAGGTCAAACTTCAACTTCAAAGGTTGCTGTCAATGTTGTTCATACATAATGTGGGTTTGACCTGACCGCTGACCGCAGAACGCATCCGGTGTGGCAAATCCTTTAATGCAATAGAGGGTCCAGATATTTATGTGCATTTTGTCTGCTTCATTTATCTCAACAGCCAAGTTGTAAATCCTACTTCTGTTTTAGGGTTCCGTACCCATATGGTAAAAACGGGACCCTATTACTAAGACTGCTGTCCGTCTGTCTATCACCAGGCTGAAACTCATGAACCGTGATAGCTAGACAGTTGAAATTTTCACAGATGATGTCGCTGCTATAACAACAAATACTAAAAACAGAATATAATAAATATTTAAGTGGGGCTCCCATACAACAATGATTTTTTTTGTCATTTTTGCATAATGGTACGGAACCCTTGGTACGCGAGTCCGACTTGCATTTTATCGCAAATTTTTATAGGAACAAATTGCATTCTTATAATTCCTGGTTTAATTGTTTTTTAATTTGTTGGCTAATTAGCATTGTTATACATACTTACACAAAGTACACATATTATTTATGAGGCTCATTTAGTAAACTAATAGTTTTAATACATGTATAACATGCTTACACAAAAAAATAATAAAGGGGTGATGATAAAATTACTTACTGTGACATTACCTATTTATACATACATATGTGCTGCCGCCATGCGAAAATTTCAATTTTATAATTTTATTCCGCATTTGTGCATTTTGTGCTATGCCATTTTTGAACTACTAAAACACTAATGATTTGCATAATAAAATTTCCACGTTAATATTTACTCCCAAAGTAGTTGTAAGATACAATTCCTTAGGATTTTTTTTTCTTTCACCAGATTCCCAACTAAAAAAGAACTGCAGCTGCATAAAATCATCCACATGAATGACAAACCTCCATTCAACTGCCAGACTTGCAACGAGAAAGTTGACTGCATTGATGCGTGCGAGCAGCACATCGACAAGCACTCCGTCTCCCTCTACTCTTGCCCCATCTGCAGCGAGAAGATTGACAGCAAAGCGGCAGGCGTTGATCACCTTGCTATACATTTTGGCAACGTACTTAATTCAAATGACAGCGATTCAGATTCCGAACATGACAATGACAAACCAGAAGACAGTTCAATTGATTTGCTCGGTGGCATTCTCTGTTTCTTCTGCAGTGAAATCCACAAGAACCGATCGGAGATAGATCTGCACTTCAGTCAGGAGCACCCGGAGATGAGCGTGCTGTACACCTGTAACATCTGCGGCAAGGACTTTGAGAAGTACACACAGTTCGGACAGCATTGCTATGAGCACATCAGCAAGAATAGATTCAAGTTAGTTTATTTTGGCTTTCAGAAGCCTGAACTGATGTGTTTCTCAGGACTAGGCTATGGTCAAAGGCGCCTAGCCTTTCAAAAACGATAGCGTACACCAGAGAATTTGGGACGGGTGGTCTAGTAGTCAGGACGTTAGCCACGTAAGCTGAAGACGCGGGTTCGATTCCCGCCTCGGCCACCGGTGGACTTGGTCACTTTTTCTTTAGTATACCTATGGTATCTATTTCAGTTTATACCTAATTTTTTTGGCTGACAATTTAAGATCTGTAGGACTTTAGGGTTAAGCTCAGGAATCGTATGATGTCTGTTTTTAGGGTTCCGTACCCAAAGGGTTAAAACGGGACCCTATTACTAAGACTCCGCTGTCTGTCACCTGACTGTATCTCATGAACCGTGATGGCTAGACAGTTGAAATTTTCACAGATGATGTATTTCTGTTGCCGCTATAACAACAAATACTGAAAACAGAATAAAATAAATATTTAAGTGGGGCTCCCATACAACAAACGTAATTTTTTTGGCGTTTTTTGCGTAATGGTACGGAACCCTTCGTGCGCGTGTCTGACTCGCGCTTGTTTGCGATCAGATGCGAGTCCTGCGAGAAGTCATTCAGCCGGCTCGCGCGCCTGGTGACGCACACGGAGGCGTTCCACGCGCGCGGCGACGGCAGCAGCAAGCCGCTCAGCTGCCAGCACTGCCCGCAGCAGTTCGCCAGCGAGTTCCGCTTCCGGGAGCACCAGAGGCTCGAGCACGACATCTGCGTCATCATGTGCAGCCAGCCCGGCTGCGGGGAAATGTGAGTCGCCGCTACCATCATTATTATCTGCCCGCAACAATTTAATAGTGAATTATTCATCATTCATCATCATCATTTATTTAATGCAAAAAACCATGGTTATAAAAGGTGTTACATAGAGATTTGGTACATGGTCACCCTGCAAGGGCGTAGCAATGTCTTAAAAACTAGTTAAAGCTAAAAAGTTAATTTATACAAAACAAGATATGTTTAAATTGGTACTTTCAGTGAAAACATAATAATAAACAATTCGTAGTAAATATATAACATTGAATTGGTGAATTATCGTCAAGAAATAATTTTATAATTCCAGGAGTATTGGCTGAAGGAGAACATATGCATCATCATGGGCTGCGGGAGATGTGTTATTATCATTATGGAACTCCTCTTTTAACCCCGCAGAATAGTCATTATTCGCACACGCAATTTCATACAAAATTTATGAAAAAAGAGTAACGTCCGGTGCTGTGTGCCTTGTGCTGTTTAATGTTAGATGTATTGTATTTTGTTTGGCAGCTTCTTTACGCCGAAGGAGCTGGTGCTGCACCGGAAGCAGCACAGCGTGTGCAGCGCGCTGTGGTGCCGGCTGTGCGGGCTGCAGCTGGCGGCGCGCGGCGCGGCGGAGCGCCACCTCGACGTGCACCGCAAGAAGACCTTCTCCTGCCCCGTGTGCGCGCGCAAGTACGGCGAGAAGTACCTCCTCATGAAGCACGTCCCGCAGCACTTCGAGACCGTCATACACATGTGCAAGGTAGGCCTTCCCTCACTCCCAGTTCTATCTGGGCAGTTCTATGGAACTCTCCGCGCGAGCTCGGATTTATACCTACGAATCGTGTCCCTTTCACGGCACCAAGCCAGTTGGTTGCCACACGCGCTAACGCACGCACGAGCTAGACGCTAGAGATCATACGAAAGAAATGTCTTCGCAACAAACAAATGGGTCAGCTTGTAGTGTGAGTGGATTCAGGAATACCAAAATGAATAATAAATTATCGTTTTTTACTCTTCCGACAAATGAGGAAAAGTAAGTGGACATTCTCAATACAGGTACTTGCACCTACTGTTATTATTTCTACGATAGTTACAAGCTACGTAGGTACTATTAAATTGTTTTAAAGATGTAGGTAATTATAAACTGTAATAGATGTCATATAATAAAGAAAAAGTGACGAAGCCCTCCAGTGGTGAAGGCCGGATTCGGAATATTTAAGAAAAATAATTTCATTTGTTCCCAAAAATTGAGGATGTAGGTAATGTTTTTATAGTTAGATAACCTAAGATACCTAAGTATTCGAAAGAAGCGTCGGCAACCCTACCGTTGTGTCGGCGCGCGCGGTGCGGGGAGCGACGCATTGAAGGTCACTCCATTGTATTCTTGTGTAGGTATCAAAACAGTAGGTATTTGCGTTAACTATCTGTTCGTAGGAACTTTTATATAATCTGTGATCTGGGGTCAGGCCTCCTTGTACGGCGGCGCCAGGACGCTCTATCCTGGGTTGTCATAGGGGTAAGGTTCTGGGCTTTCATCACCCGCTTGACTTGGACCACCATGTGTCGGGAGGTCTTCCTCTTCCCAGGGATTTAGTGGGGATATTTAGGACGGATTTAACTTGGAAACGATCATCTTGTCTCATGATGTGGCCGTACCATCTTAGCCTGCTTTCCTTTATTTTGTCATATATGTGCCATTTTCAACCAAAAGGGTACTTATTGTCGGTTGTCAATACGGCGCTATTTCCTTACAGCTTTACTTTGAAATCAACCTTATCGACAACCGACAATGTGGTACCTTTTAGTAGAAAACGTGACATATATATTTACACCACTTCATCTACGCTTTTTAGGGTTCCGTTCCCAAAGGGTAAAACGGGACCCTATTACTAAGACTCCGATGTCCGTCTGTCTATCTGTCCGTCCGTCACCAGGCTGTATCTCATGAACCGTAATATCTAGACAGTTGAAATTTTCACAGATGATGTATTTCTGTTGCCGCTATAACAACAAATACTAAAAAACAGAATAAAATAAATATTTAAGTGGGGCTGCCATACAAAAAACGTGATCTTTTTGCCGTTTTTATAGATAATGGTACGGAACCCTTCGTGCGCGAGTCCGACTCGCACTTGACCAATTTTACATAACTTTTACCACCAGTTTAACTGTAACGTGATCTGGGTTCCGCCTGAATATTAGTGCTTTGCTCGAAAGACTGATGCATATAGGCCATATAGCTAAGTCGGAACCCTTTTGTTCTTATTACTATGCATTTTTCTGATAGTTAAATTGTGTTTTTTCGTTTTTTTTTTTTCAGTTCGTTAAAGTATTTATAAATTCTGTGTGTTTTCAACCCAATAAACGATTTATTTATTTTATCTATGTGACTGCGGGTTTTTTTTGCCATTTTTTTAAGTTACCTTTTTTGCCACTTTTGTGTTATTTGTAGTCAGGATCACGAGCCCTTTTCATCCTTATGGGAGAAAAAAAGTGGCCCAAAATTTCCATACATTTTTAAACTTTTTTGTTACGGCCATACAAAGTATATGGCGAATTAGTAACACAATAGGAAAAAACCTTGGAACATTTTTTTATCCCATTAGGATCGAAAGAGCTCGTGATTCTGAGTAGAAATAAACACAAAAGTTGCAAAAAAAGGTCACAAAAAAAACACTCTTTGATAGAGAAAGATAGTCTTATTGCGATTCCTATAAGAGGAAAGAGAAAATAGTGCCATGCTTTGTCCTTATCACCGACGGGGTTTTTTTTTTTCATGGTCGGGTTATGGCAGCATAGGTAGGAGGCGATGGCGAGATACCGAAATTTATAAGTGAAAGAGAAAAAGTATTATGCTGCCATACGTTAATCTGTCAATACATGAATATGTCTTACTCTTACCCCTGGTCGCTCGGTTTCATGTCTATAACTACTATACTATGTCTATGCGAAAAAATAAATAAACGCTCATGTATCAAGGTCTGCGGCAAACTCTACAACGCCAAGAACCGACTCATCGAGCACTCCAAAACGCACGCCAACGTCAAAAACTACAAATGCTCGTTCTGCACCAAAGGCTTCACCTCCATATACAAGCTCAAACAGCATCAGAACATGCACACAAACGTCCGGCCTTACCGCTGCACCGTCTGCACTAAAGACTTCAACAACCACTCCAACTGGTACAAGCATGTGCGGAAGATACACAAAATCGACCCGAAGACTCTCAAGAAACCCGTATTCCAAATAGAGAAGGAGAATGTATTCGCTAAACAGAATAGTGTTCAGAATGATTTCGATATGGAAACGTTGAGTGTGGATATAGACATGCGGGAGTTGATGGGTGGGAGTGAGGTGAAGGAGAGCTACCTGTTCCTGGAGCCGGCGCACGAGGCGGTGGACCTGGACAGCATCCTCCCGACCCTCGCGCCGGGGACCGCGGCCGAGTTCGCGGTGCTGCCACCCGCCGCTACCTTCGTCGCAGGTAAGCCCCCCCCCCCCCGTTATTCATAAAACTTAACAACCTCTTACAAACCTGTTAAATTGTGTCTCTTTCGAACAGACAGAAATGTCAAAATCCATTAAATAATGTCTGTCTGTCTGTTACCTCTTCACGCTTAAACCGCTGAACCGATTTACTTGAAATTTGGTATAGATATAGTTTTGAGTTCCGGGGAAGAACATAGGGTAGTTTTTATCCCAGAAATCATCCTTTAAGGGGGGTGGAAGTTTGTTTCGGAAATCGATTGATTGGATGAAAAAAAAAGCTACCCAAATTAGTAACCACGCAGACGAAGTCGTGGGCAAAAGCTAGTAACTGATAATTAAGGCCTGGATCCCCGCTCCGGGTAATTGTTGGTGTATAGGTATCGCGATTCAGCGCGGTAATGCGGCGAGCGTTTTTGGGCACCTTTGCGCCAGGGATGACGCGGGTGGGATTTTTGACAGACTGCTGCTGACTGCTTTGTTTTTGTTTGTGTGTTTTTTGTAAATAACTGATACGGGCAAACAATTATCAAATGTTTGTTAGTTTTGATGATGTTTATAATGTATGTTAGTATGTCTGTCTTTACAGTATATGAAAATATTTTTTTAATTTAATATGGAGAATTTGTTTATCGGGTAATATTCAAAGCTGCGGGCGGGGCACATTTATGAAGAAGGGATATCCTTCAGGGATACGTGTCAATCATGTCAGTCACATGGTAACGTTTTCCAGTCTAAAATGTATTGAGAGTTTAGTCTATATTTATTCCGTCGCTAATTATACCGATAAATTATTTTTGCCCGAAATTAATATATGTATCACATAATTGTTTGCTGATGCTGATTCTAGGAAAAATAATTTAAAAAAAATATAACATCGATTTTCACCGCGAAATGAGTGTTAGAATTAGAAGTTGCATAGGTGGTTATTTATATAAATATATAATTTTCAGTAAGATATATGAAAAATCATAGTTCCATCAGAATGGTACACTATTTGTGATGTGATACACATACGATAAAGTTTTTAAATATAAAATAATTACAAACCCCGAAAAAAACGTACAAAATCACATACTGAAAATCATCAAATTCTGGATTTTTTAAAATTTTCCGACATTATGTGGTAAAACGAATGTAATTTTTATAGATAAAAATATTGCGTAAATTTAAATTAAAAATCGAAAACGGATTAGTTTTACTATTTAAAGGAACAAATAGAATTTGTCTAATTATGCATATAATTTGATGTTTATGTTGTGTCAAATCCGTCCAGTGTGCATTTAAGGGTTAAAGAATAGTTATTTGTAACCAGACGCATCGCCCCCTGCCCCTGCGCCTGCGCCGGCCATGCCCCGCGAGTACGGGCCCGACTTCACCGTGACCGAGTGCGCCGACCTGCTCCACCTCGACGACCACATGCTGCCCCACATCGACCCCCTGCTGCCCCACATCGACCCCCCGCTCCCCGTCGACCCCTACGCCTACGAGCCCCAAGATAAGTGGGAACCCTTCATCGTCACCAAGTACCAGGGGCGTGCGAGTGTCGCGGTGCCGATAGATATCAGCGGGAGCCGACGGGCCGTCATGAACACGGACATATTTTAAAACGGTAAAACGTATAGAAGCGTAGTAAAACGGGGTGACTTTAAAATGCAGGGGCGACTTTAACATTTCAGTTTTTATGCCACAATATATATTTAACATGGAACTAGTCCTGGACGCGTTTCTCAATAACTGGACGGATGATGCGGTTAATCGGGAGGATTGGAAGTCTAGGGGGGGAGGCCTTTGCCCAGCGGTGGGACACTTTATAGGCTCGTTAAAAAAAAAGAACCCAAACCTAAAGAACCCCTCAGTAACCCATAAGAATATATATATTTATGCGAGATTTTCTACAGTAGATCAACATTATTTACATAGTAATATAACTACGAGTAGTTACACGAACGGTTTCAGTAAATTATGAATAATGATAAGTTTGTGGCCGTTTTAAAACTATCAAAATGACCCCAAAATTTCCTAGTCACCCCGTTTTACCGTATATAAAAATGATTGCTGACTTTTTAACACACATTTATATGGAAAGATGGCGCTGCAGTCGTTTTTAAAAACATGTAAGTAGAAATACCAAATTCAAGGAAACAAACCATAGTTGACATTTATTTTTTTTTGGTTCCTGACTTTTGGAACCATTTATAAATCTGTGTGTTTTTAATCGTATTTTTTAAAATGACATGCTCAATCGCTTCGCTTCTATACGGTTTTAAAGCTTTTCATAGCTAGATATATCCGATAATAGAATTATTACATGATAGTAAATGGTCGAATGGCACTCGCTATGGCAGCGGCCCATTTGGCCAATCAGCTACCTCAACCGGAAACGACTATGTACCTCAGTAACCCATAAAAATATTTTAATGTAACTGTTGATATATACGTTTATAAAACATTGTCCCACCAAACGCTAGATTATAGTTTTATCCTGTAGCTGCCCACGAATCAAAATTAGAGACAAATGCCATTTTGATTTGTCATTAAAGATGCTATGGAACGGGAGACCGCTTTATGGGTCTCTGGGCGGCTGGAAGATAAAAACATATTCATAATAATGCTACCTCATTTAAGTTAAGTTTTTCTTTTGTATGTCTATATATAAATTGGAAAAAAAAAGAAAAAAACGAACATATAAAAACAGTATGTATTGTGTAGTATTGTGCCATGCATACCAAGCGTAATAAGCGCGTGAATCGCTATTCTATTTTAAGCGTAAACATTTTGTGGCAGTCTATATTTTATATTATAGCCTATTTCTATAACGTGAACTAAGAAAGCGTACGAACAAAAACGGTGTGTTTTGAATTAGCTCCAAAGTTTTAGGCTAACATTGGTGAACAAAAGTTTTGTAAGTATTCGGTTATTTTTGCGGCACTTTTATTAATACTATGCTTGATTTTACGCCACCACCGGCCGCTGACAGAATTTAAAGTTATCTTTTACATCGGATAATACATTCTTTGCTTTTATGAGCACAAGTGTGTTGAATAATAGCCATGGAGCGGAATTCTCATAGCAGAAATCAAACTTCAAGAGGGATTGACCATTGTGTTTCATCGACAATTTTATTTATCGATGTTATCGAATCTTTTCGCATATTACCGATCACCATTCTTTATACATTATTCTGTAACATTTGACCTCTTTGCATCACCATCATGGAGATTATATAAAGGAGCCAAATCTCTGTATGAAAAGTGTCCATCAAAAAACAGTAATTAGGCGGCGCCACCATACACCGAAATACTACCAAAAACAACTTAAGTAATTTGGTCGGGTTATTTGTTGCCTTATATTATGGTTCATGTTATACTCATGTACCAGAGCCTAACTAGCGCCACCGGAGAGATTAGGAACTATTATTTAAAGCTTAACGCGGTCACTTTTACAACAATTCTGCCATAAGAGATTGCGATCCTTTCTATACCATCCATACGCTTGAGTTTTCATAAGTCATTCCGGTGCCGTGTTACTAAAATGGTTAATCCTGAAAGAAAAACGAAAAAACCGGCGAAGTGCGAGTCGGACTCGCGTTCCAAGGGTTCCGTACATTACACAATTTAAACAATGTATCTTTTATGTGAAATGTCTTTAAAAAAACCCGTAGGGGTCGGATCAAAAACTAAGTAATTAAGTCCGACTCACGCTTGACTGCACATTTCTAATAGGTTTTCCGGTGATCTGGTAAAGATCTATTTTGTGTATTTTTTTTCAAAATTTTTGACCCAGTAGTTTCCGAGATAAAGGGGGGCGGATAGTCATTTTTTGCCTATTTTCTTGAATAACTTCTAAACTATTTACTTTAAAATTATAAAAAAAATATATTTGAGATTCTCATAAAGAGCTCTTTCATTTGATATATAACACGATATAGTTTGACAAACTTTATTTTATAATTTTCTCATTTACCCCCCAAAAGTGGCCCCCGTGTTTAAAATTAATATGTTTACGTTACATGTCCATCTTTGGGTCACAAACTTACATATGTGTACTAAATTTCAACTTAATTGGCCCAGTAGTTTCGCAGAAAATAGGCTGTGACAGACAGACAGACAGACGCACGAGTGATCCTATAAGGGTTCCGTTTTTTCCTTTTGAGGTACGGAACCCTAATAAACAAATTGATAGAGAAATATTCTTGTCTAAGTCACAATGCAGATTCTTCCACTATATTATATTGCTCTAATTGTGGAGTTCATTTAAAACAACTAGAGAAGTAAAAAATAAATGTTCTTTCTGTTGTATCCATTATTTTGCTAATCCAAAAGTTAATTTATTTATTATTTTGTTAATTCATTACTTTAACTATATCGTATTAAGTGACAAATATTTATCGATAGTCGATAAAACACAGTAGTCAATCCCTCTTGTCATTTGATTTCTGCTATAAGAATTCCGTTCCTTGATAATAGCAATTTTATAATATCAGTATCTGATTTGTCCGTCTCCAAAATATTCTTATGAATAGCTATTTAATTAAATATTACTGTTCAAATGTTTCGAGTGAATTTGGTTCGTTTAAATATGAAATAAAAACATAACGTTAGAGATATACACAGTAAACATTGCAAGCTTATTTTTGTTTGCGTACGGAATACAATACACCTCTTATGATGCCCGCATACGTAGAATATTTAACTACGATTTTTAACGCTTTTAGACCACTGACTTTCAACCAACACGGTTTGATTGTTATAAAATTGTTCTCTGCTCTTCTGTTAAGCGATGAACAGTGTTTGAAGATAGTATTCGCATCAATAAGAATATGGGGTATTACTGCAATGTTCTGCCACCAGATGCCACCTGCTCTATGGTTTACCATAGAGTAACTTATACATACTGTACCTTTAGCAGGTTTTTGGCAAGTTTTCAGAGATAATAAAATATGTCATTAATGCATCAAGGTTTATTTACAGAGGACCTACCGGGAAACGCGAATCCGAAATTTCGCTATCTCTCTTTATCGCTCGAATATGCAAGTGACAGAGATGTTAGATAACGAAATTTAGATTGTCTTGTTTCGCGATAGACCCTCAGATTGTGGTAGTGGCGCCACCTACGCAGAGTTTCGCGTAATATTCCCTATTGGAAAGTGGTCAGCGTCGCGGTTTGGTGGTGGCGTTCTGTTTCGTTTCGATTCCCGTTACATTATACAGAGGAGAGCCCAGCGCCAAGCGCCCGGGACTAGCGTAAGTGAATCGATAGTGCTGTGATATTTTTATGTATATTTAGTCTTAAGCGTAGAGTATGACCGTAACGAGTGAGTACAAAGATAATGTTATTTATCAAGAAATAAATGATGTTTGTAAAGTTTACGCGACGACACGAGGCGTTACCGTCGGATCGGCGTGTCGAATTTATAGATAAGTGAACTAGTACAAAGTTTATTGTGCTATCAATTTGACAATTCGATTGTCTAGCCCGTGTTAGTTAGGCAGGTAATAAATTTCGTATTTTTGTTAATCGTTTGTGGTCCCGCGAAGGGACCTCGGTTACGCCGGAGACGGCGGCTATTCGGAAACGATAAAGATTTAAGAAAACGGTACGAAATATAAGCAGGGCGAGGGCGGCGGGCGCGGACAACGGAAAATAAACTCTATGACTGAGACATAGACAACAATTTTCCTTAAAATGGTCTTGGATGTCTTGTAAATCCAACTTTCTGTAGACCAATCAATGCCCGTGTCCCCCGTCTGTGCAGAAATTAAAATTTACACATTTGAAAATAAAGAAAACGACAAAATTGACATCATCGGTGTAAATCCACAAATATAAAATCTCGACAAATTTACTTATTGAAACAAGATTCTGAATTGATAATGTTGATATAAAGTATAAAAAAGAAAAAAAAAATATGCTCCGAAATATATTTTGGAGAGAATTATTTACAAGTTGGGGAGGAGTCTTAGTGATAAACGTATCCAAAGACTGTTAGGTATTATAAGTTCGTTGAACTTGAATTCGACTTATAGGGAGTCAGGGATATATCCGAAAAAGAGTCAGACAATGTGAAATAATCGGTACAGCTATTGAAAATCACAGGCTTCGACAAAAAACTGAACAGTGACAGAATTGCAAATGGCGTCCCAGCACAGAAATAAATATACCATAGAAGACGCAAATGTATCAACTTCGCGTGTCCGAACCCCGACCAAGCGTCGAGGTTGACCGTCGCTCTTTACAGTCCACGCGCGTCAATTGTCGCAGCCGGACGTCCGTGAAAACTTAAATTGCTTCGTTGCATGATAACTAACTGCAACAGCCCAAAAATTGCGAGCACCCAAAGGCAAGTATTTCCTATCACAGATAAGTAATTTTAAAATTATATTATCCGTAAATTTTGTATGAAAAAGTCAACACGCTTTGTTTCAATACAAATCGTGGTATTTGCGTCATCTAGCGTATATATTAAATCTGTGCGTCCCAGTCATCTACAGGGGGTAGTAGAAGGCAGTAATGCGACAGGGCCGGACACGGCGAGCGGCATGCGCGGCTGGACGCCATGCTTTCGAAATTATAAAAAAAAAAATATAACCGCGTCCCCTTCGAGCCGGACGTTTAAGGACGGACGGGGGATGTGGTCAAATGTGTAGGTTCCCCTTTTGGATACGTGCGGCGCCGAGGCGGCTGCAGTACCACGTTATGCTCTCAGCACTCCATGCTTGAGGCAGTCAAGCCAATAGCGCACGCGAGCGCAATCCGAGATCCACGTGGCAAGAGATTGAACTCTAATGCGCTGCAAATAAAGCATTAACTTGCCTGAATCGAACGGCATCAGCCGCGTACCTCTGCAGAGGCTTTTCATACACAATAAATGTACTTATTCAAACTTCTATATCCATGTAATAATCGAAACATATTCCATTTTGATGTAATTTTCGTTGCAAAGGTGACAATTGTGATATTTGACATAATACTACAGTGTTTATACCAGACGAGGTCTGTTATGTAGTTGTAGTAACGAGCCGTAATGTTTTATACGGCCGAACATGAGGAATTATTATAAGAATAAGCACCCGTTGTGATCTTTGCGACCTATTTGTCCCTAGCTTGTAGTTGTTAGGATAGAAATGAGCACAGGGTATTGTGGTTCTATTTTATGGACGTGTTAGATAAATCGATATGATAAGTAAGAGATAGGCACCCATCAAATCAGGCGGTTGCATAATACTACCCCAATACCCGATCTGTGTACAAAATAGTTTCCAAATCTGTCTTTAAAATTAATAGTAAGAGGATTTCGAGCCACGTTCAGAGTCAAGGCGGACACGTCTTGGATGTAAATTATTTTAACTATTTGGCATTGTACATCCATGGAAATAGTGCTTGGACTACACTAATCCTATCTTTAGCGTTGATCAATATGGTCACCATATCCTAGTGCATATAGATACTAGCCCGATCCATGGTTATACAAGAAATTATTTTCGTGTTCATTAGAACCCCGTAATTTTATGAATTCATAATTTCCAAAAAAATATATATGTAAAGTGTAGTTTTCTACCATTTTTTTAATATTTTTAGTTTGTTTTCATTTTTTTTATCTTTATAAGTACTTACTTGGTAAATTACCAAAGTATTTGAAATTTATTATACTTATTTAAAAGTATTTCGCGGGTTTTACAAGTTTTGTTTTGTTTTATTATTGCTTTTATTATCTGGCTTGATTCTGAACGGATATAGACCGGGTCAGCTATTTTAATCTGTGTTAATTTAAGCGAAACATTTTGGATTACAGTATAAGTCATGATAGGATATAATATAATACAGATAATTCATTATTAAGTTTTTAATCAATAAAAAAATTAGAATGGAATATAGATATAACTAACTTTATTCGTGTTAAAAGCATTGCTCCTTGTCTATCACCTGCGATCTTTGTGGCAGAAAGTGTCGTGCTGCGATTGGACTTTACAGCCACAGGAAGAGATGTGCCGCACCGACGGCGCACAGACCTCTTCTTCATAATAAACTGTCGCTGCAACAATCATCTGTCAAGATGTTGTGGCCAATGATGATGATGAATTTGCGTTTTACGACAGAGATGAATGCTTTTAGCTATTGAATGAAGTCGTCTATGTACTATTAGCCCGGTCTATTTCGTAGTAAGCTAAATCTTTTTGATCAAAGTTTCTGTAAGGGCTTCGAAAGTTACATAAGTTAAACTAGCATTTATGTTATCTGATGTTGTATTTTGTATTGACTGAAAATTTGAGGGCTAACTAGGGGTGGAAGATATATCTGAATCGTGACTATATTTTGGTCTCTAATCTATATGTTTTGGAAAGTGATCATGGTCGACCTAGGTGGGCCTAAAAGCGTTGTCGATATTAGCTTCGGTATGTGTAGTGGTCTGAAGATGTCTAAAATATTCGGTCAGAATCCTTCGGGCGCAGCATGGTTCCATTTTTATCGCCTGTCACTATGCCCGTCACTTTCGCACTTACATACTTGTTAGAACGTGACAGGCATGGTGACAAGCGATAAAAATGCGACCGTGCTACCGCCGCTTATCATGCACAAACGAAAGTTTGACTGTTACACTGTTAACAGCTTACAAGTCTTTATTGAAACAGAATGCATAATAATATAATATTAATATATAAAATGTAAGTATAGATACAATACAAACAAACTAATTACGTATAAACTAAAAATCTATATCTATATCTGTTTAAAACCTGTATCTAAAGAGGACCCCCGGGGCATGGTGCCAAAGATACTGGCAGCATTTCCTCGCTAAATCGCAACGCTTATTCGTTGAGGGAGGAAGCTGCCAGCTCTTTTGTCCCAGTAACACTGTATGTTACACTTATCTCAATTAATACCACATTTGTAGGTTACGGTACGGAGACGGTAAAAGTTTTAAATGATGGTTTTAAATTTAAACCTAGACCTTTCGAATTCTTTATAGTTTCAATAAACTTCAAATGAGGGCTATCGTTTTTTTCTCACCAGTTGGCGCCTCTGTTGATGGTGGTCCAAAAGACTAAAGAACAGCTGTCAGTCATTGAAGTGACATTTGACATTTCGAACTATGGAAAAGACCACCATCTACACTAGCGCCCCTAGCGGCGAATTCATACGCGTTAGCCCTCATTGAATAGCGACCTCCTCCCTTGCTTAGATTAAAAATACTACTGTGTTCGATCAAACCGGTCTATTTCGTCTATTCTGTCAACCCCCCTAGATACGCCATTGGAAGTCTGTACATAATATACATGTTCTGCAGCCCTCAGTGTTAAATACCATGTCTATGTATACGAATGGGGTCCATTGTAAGTAAAGAAGGTATATAAACGGGATTCTAAACGTTAAATTCCAATATTAAAAAAAATTGTTTGTAGATTCTACGGCTCTACCAGACCTAATCATCTTATACCCTAACAATGGCGTGCTGTTTCAAGCGTAAGTCAGCTGCAGAGAAAAGGCATCCCCCCTGCATACAAAGTTCTGTAAATTGTACATGGTGTAAGGTGTACATTGGCGTGTCCGAGACCGCTTATCAACAGACGGATCTTACGGTTATTAGCCACCAACTTGGTACAAAACCTGGAGACTCCAGAGTTCATAGTGATGCGTCAAGAACGTATTTTACATTACACAGATGTTTTAGCTGAGATGACACATACAACTCGTAAACACATCAGTACCTTTGACAGCTATGGTCGTCAGTATTGCTATGGCACGACAATTCTTGACCTCTTTTAAGGCGTCGAGCCCTTCAAATGCATCTGCATCTTCTCAAATTACTTTTTCGTCTAAGACGGTAATCTGTAAAAAAAAAAGCCATTGTACCTTTTATGCGGGCGGTCGCCCATTGTGTACCATTGAGTCGTAGCGCGTGCTACGGCACGTGCCATGACTACAGTCTTAGACGAAATTTGCGAAGATGCAGACTATACTGATGGCAATGACGGCATTAACTTTAAGCTGTTGAAAATAAAGAATGCATCTTTCTTACAATGGAACCCAGGGCTAAGGTGTGTGAGGGAGACGGCTTGCTCGGTGTAGATGACCGATATATTTTGTGCGTGAAATGCTATTTGTAAATAGAAATTTAATTGCTGTCCTTACAAATCTTATTATAGTAACATCGCCCACACTGCTGACAGTATGTAAACCTTATTAAAAAGGCATACGGTCCACCAATGGACAGTTAACAGTGTTGCTGTGTGTACAGTCGCCATAAGATATATCGGAGCGGCCGAGGTCCTCAAAAATATCTGAACACGCCTCTATGCCTCCTCCTTTTTGGTACGGACGGCTAAGGAATGGAATGCGCTCCCGCCATCTGTATTCCCTGATCAATATGACCTCGGTCTCTTTAAAACAAGAGTGAATAGGCTGTTACTGAACCGGTGAGCTCCATCTTAGGCCCTGTCTTCACTTTCCATCAGGTGTGACTAGGGCCAATCGCCGATCAGTTTATAATAAAAAAAAATATATATATTGTCAAGGCGCTAGAGTGAGCGTTCAGATATTTTTGAGCACCTCGGCCGGCTCCGTCGGCGACTGTACATTGCAGGATTTTTTAACGTTTACGAAGTTTTTATGACATAGTTCTGTATTTTATTATAATAGTGGATATAATATACATACAAAATACCGATCTACCTCTGCTCTGCATGCCTCTACTACAGTAGGTAATATAGCTTTTGTTATTATTATTACATTTTACACATTCAATATATTACAACTTAATCTATTTTGTATGTTTGTAATACAGATTCATAAATTTTAAGGGACATAGGTTTTACATATAGTATGCTGTCAGATATTTGAGAATTAAAAATGTGTGCATGTTGTTTTGTTCTAAAGTAGGAGCCACTTCATCTGAATGGAAATTATATTGATCCTTAAACAATCTGACTAGATCACGTGGTGGTTTTATTTTTTAAACCTTATTACCTATAAATAAATACGGACAACCATAGGCACCCCACAAAGGCTAAAATTAGGCACCAGAATCTCCTAACCCCTTAACGCATGTCATTGAAAATATTTGTTTTTAGGGTTCCGTACCCAAAGGGTAAAAACGGGACCCTATTACTAAGACCAATGAGGATATAATAAGATAGAGCGGTACTGTCATAGTAAATTTTGTAACCACTTTAAATTCACTGCCATCTACTATCGACATACTTTAAAACTAAAAATGAAGATTTATAAAAATACGTTAAAATGTATTTAAATATGGATAAATGTTTTTTTTTATTTGCATTAGTTATTTTTATATGATTTTGACCCATGTTCTTTCACTGGTATGCGTTAAAATTATAAATAACAAACGAAACAGTCAACGCCCTCTATATGAGAGTAGGCCAAAACTAGTGGCGCCATCTGATCGAGAATCAAATTTTCGTGATTTTCGAGGCACGTTTTTTCCTTAGACTGTATCCATCTATTACGGAGTTATATCTATCTTTGCTAAGACTCCGCTGTCCGTCTGTCTGTCTGTCACCAGGCTGTATCTCATGAACCGTGATAGCTAGACAGTTGAAATTTTCACAGATGTATTTCTGTTGCCGCTATAACAACAAATACTAAAAACAGAATAATATAAATATTTAAGTGCGGCTCCCATACAACAAACGTGATTTTTTTGCTGTTTTTTTTCCGTAATGGTACGGTACCCTTCGTGCGCGAGTCCGACTCGCACTTGGCCGGTTTTTTTATATCCTATTTGTCATACTTTTGCTTAACTTCAAACCTGGGTTAACCCATTCGACCCTCTCAGCGAATATCTACCCTCTCACCTTTTCTTAATACCAAAATCGGACAATCTGACAGATGGATTTACCCGAGTTAGAAGTTAAGAGACACTTATTGTTGTTGTTGTTGTATGTCCTAGGGCACTTGAATATTATAACTGCCTTATATGGCCGTATAGTAGACAATATTCCCTGGCCGTAGAGATTTCGGTGGTTAATTTCAGTTCATGTAGGTGGGGTGCGCCAAAAAATACAATAGTACATTGTGCAACATGGGGCGTAAGTTAAATATAGCCAATGATAGATATAACTCCGTAATAGATGGATACAGTCTAAGGAAAAAACGTGCCTCGAAAATCAAGAAAATTTGATTCTCGTTCAGAGGGCGCTACTAGCTTTGGCTTACTGTCGTATTGGTCGTATAGATGGCGTTGACGGTTTCGTTTGTTATTTAACAATTTAAACGCATATCAGTGAAAGAACATGAGTCAAAATCATAAAAATAATTAATGCAAATAAATTTTTTTTTTATCCATATTTAAATACATTTTATCGTATTTTTATAAATCTTCATTTTTAGTTTTAAAGTGTGTCGACAGATGGCAGTGAATTTACTGGGGTTACAAAATTTACTATGACAGTACCGCTCTAATAGCAAACGAGAGTATAGTTACAGACTCGAGTTTGCAATATTATTACGCCCCAAATTACACACAAATTTCGTCACACTTGCGATACAAAAATGAAGTATAAAGACAAAAAACTGTTAATTATAATACTAGAAACTTCATAACTCCCTAGGGAAAACGCTTTTTCTATAGTTCCCGCTAGCCTGCGTGCAATTCCACATTTACTGAGCGAGTGTGATTAAAAACAAATATCTACTAGTGTTTTTTGTAATCTACTCCACTCTATTATTATTTAGTAGATTGTGTCACAAGGTATCAAATATATTTACGGCGAAGGCGTACAATGAAACCTGAGCAAAGCGAAGGATTCTATAATTGAATCCTGAGCGTAGCTAGGTATTCTAAAATAGAATCTTGAGCGTAGTGAGGGATTCAAGTGATAACGCCCAAGGTGGAAATAATTTTGCTACCATGTGACACATACTGTTTTTCACATCAACTATGAGGAAATTATTATGTTCCAAAATATTAATTACCTAAAAAATAGTATGCAAAGAAGAAACGACATCGTGTCCTAGAACAGAAAAGTGCCAATTTGATCTCTCCTAGCAGGAGTAGCAGGAAAGAAAAAGCCCTTTTTCGAATAGGTGTGAAAAATATTTATAAATATAATGGATGATAAATTATGAAGAGGCTTTAATGTTGTGCAACTGTTGTATTTATTTAATGCAAACCTAGGCCATAGATAAATAAGCATAGTGCTCACTCCATACATCAGTTTTGTTACCAAAACGCTTATTTTCGTAGTCTCTAAAATTATCTATCAAATTCTTCATTCAACTCAATATATCCGTGAATGAGAGAAATGAAAACAGTACTGTTGATAACAGCGTACGAAAGATACATATCATGGTATCAATTCTTTAGAAGCGAGTGAAGTGACACATTTTGCGGCTGCGCATGACAAGTTATAGTAGTCATAACTATGGATGGTATAGAAAGGATCGCAATCTCTTATGGCAGAATTGTTGCAAAAGTGACCGCTTTCAGCTTTAAATAATAGTTCCTAATCTCTCCGGTGGCGCTAGTTAGGCTCTGGGACATGAGTATAACGTGGTATAACATGTATGTATGTATGTAAACACTTTATTGTACATAAGACAGATTACAAACACAATAAAAGAACATAAATATATACAATGTACAAAGGCGGACTTATCCCTATAAGGGATCTCTTCCAGTCAACCTTTGAGCAATTGAGAATGAAACAATAAACAGATCAAGATAGACAAACGAACACTATGAACAGAAAGTAAATTATGGTTCAATTATTACAAACGTAAATAATTAAAACCTGTAATCTAGAATATAAAATAAACATATATATACAATACATATCCATATAAACACAAATATATACCCATAAATACATATGTATACATATATATATATTATCACAACTAAATAAATAATCTTAGTACTCAACTAAGTACAACACAAGTCATCAGAAAGCCACAACTTATGTAATTTTCCCTTGAGTGATGCTACCGACTGGGACTGTCTAAGGGATAATGGCAACTTGTTCCACAACTGTACAGCGCGCACTGTGAAAGACTTCGCATATGACCGGGTCTTGTTACACCATATACCACCATGAACCATATAAGGCAACAAATAACCCGACCAAATTACGTAGGTTGTTTTTGGTAGTATTTCGGTGTACGGTGGCGCCGCCTAATTACTGTTTTTTGATGGACACTTTTCATACATAGAAATTTGGCTCCTGTATATAGTCTCCATGGTCATAACATTTTTCATGAATAATGTGGGCCAATCCCGGCGGCACTGCAATGCCGGGCCGACCCGTGACGGGAGTGGAGCGAGCCCCGAACATCCCGTCGGTTTACAAAAATCAGTTTAATATACTGGTCCCTCAGTGAGGGAACTTTCAGATATTAAGCTGAAAAGAACAGATACTACACTTTGATCTTAGCCAAAAGGCCGAGAAGCGATACCTGCCATTACCAAACCGAGAGACGCCATTGATTCAGGAAAAATCTTAACACCGCGATGTAGCCTTACTATGGCGCCGGTACAGCGACATCTAGCGGGGAATTGGGAAACTCAACATCCCACCATAACAAAGCATCTATGGGCGCTCGGAGATTTCAAGACCCATTACGTGTTCCCTGAAGTCTAGTAAGAAGAAATGTGATCCAGATTGACTATTCGTAGTCTCGACGAACTGCGATGAACTAAACCGTCGCCTATACGTAAAGGGCCCTCTACACTCGTGCGCGAAGTCGCGAACGCGTGTGGAGTCTAGTTCGCTAATCAGCGAAATCGACTCCACACTCGCGTTCGCGGCTTCGCGCCGCGTAGTTTGGAGCGAGCGCATTGAGAATTATTCCCTACCGTTAATTTGTATGGTTTATGGTGGGCTACAAATCTACTCGATCAATCATTGAGCATAATTTATTCTGTCCCTCACGGGCGCACGCGGTAGGCCACTTCTATAGTATCATAGACCTAGCATTACATAGATGAACTATACGCGTGCGCCCGTGAGGGACAGAACATACGCAATGCGACAATATGATTGGTCGAGTAGATTTGTAGCCCACCATAAACCATACAAATTTACGGTGGGGAATAAAAAAAATGTGAGACTGTGACAAGGACAAACAATAACAGCGCTTTCTCTGCTACTCCTACTGAAATATACATAAGACTATCCCGTTCAGTCATTTCCCCCCACCCTAATGCCCGATCCAGTTATACTAGATTCATGTATCCTACCTTCTATGTTGTATTGTATGGGTTAGGTTAGTATGCCAAATGACAAATTTCTTGGTCCAGTGTGCATTGCGTCTCACTCTCTCACTAAGCAAAATGTGCGATGCAAATACACATTGGATAAATGAAATACCACCCTTAGGAATAGCCAACGCCAACAACATTGCCTTGATATAGGAGAGATATCAGTATATATAAGGTACTCTATGAGGGATATCGCCGCTATACTTACTCAACCTCGTATCTGCAACACTCATTTGATGACAAAAACACCCGTATTCCGAATGGAAGAAAAGCGACATTTCCATCAAATTATTGTTGCAGATATGAGGTTGAGTAAGTATAGCGACGATATGAAGTAAGTGTCATCAACGCCATGTCAAAACTTGCACGTAAACAACCCGTATAACGTGCGACTTTATATAAAATCAATGGCGGATATACTAAATACGGAAACACAGTTATCTTATTTAAAACTTTATTAACATAAATTCGATCCACGAAAATATACAATCAGCAATGTACAATACACCTGAACCTCTGACAGGTTTAGAAAAGCCTCCGTCCATTGGCTACGCAACAAAACTATTAAGAACTAAAATACATAAGTCTGTTTAAACTTTAAATCATTTAAGGCTTACTTAGACGGTGCGAGAAATCGCGTGTGACTTTCTTTACATTTGCTGTGTTTGACCGATCGATTGAATTTATTTTACCTAAGATATCGGCAATGTAACGAAACTTGCACGCGCGTACTGGCGCCATCTAGCGCTTTACTCTAAACTAATCCTTGCACATAAAAATAGGGTTGGCAACTGTCAAAGGTTTGCAGAGATGGCGCCATCATAGCTTGCCCCTTTTTCTATGAGATTTGACTTAAAGGGCTGGCATCCAGGGATGATCCAGGGCATTAAAAAAACAAAACTTTGACACAATTCTAGTGATTGACAGGGCAAGCTATGCTGCCGCCATCTGCTAAACACTTCGACCGGCCAACCCCATTGTCATAAACTCATTCCAAAACCCCATGGCTTCAAGCAACACGGAAGGGAGACGGCATTCCTACTATTTCCCCTCTGCCGAAGTATAGTTACAACTGTACCTAAGGCACCGTGTTGTGACTCGTCCGTACACAAAGAGATCGAGGTGTGCAATATTTGTCTTTGACGTGTGTCATTTTCTATGTATTAGTGTCGTCATTACAGATTGGATTTTGTATGTAGTGAGTGAGAAGTGCGACTGTGTGCACGTTTCCCCCCGCAAAAAATGGCAGAAAGATTTGTAAGGTAATAATATTGCTTGAGCCCCTCCCTTCAGACATGTCGCAAGCCGGCGTTGCTCGAAGCCCTATGGAGTTTACAATAACTAAACAAGTGTCAGTTTAACACTTAATCAAGATCACATGCAGGCACTTTAAAGTCTTTAAACATGTTCTATATTCATGGAATAAGATTCATATTCAATAGGTAATTTGGAACGGTCAGCTTTAAGCGTTTAGGGTTAAAAAGAGGTTAGACACCACTGCTAGTACTGGTACCAGAGTGTTTCTTTTTCTTTTGCCATTTTTTTATGAGACATTTTTAGCCACTTTTGTGTTATTTCTAGTCAGGATCACGAGCCCTTTTCATCCTTATAGAAGAGAAAGTGTCCCAAAATTTCCATTCATTTCTCAAACTGCCTTTTTGATACCGCCATACAAATTATATGGGGAAATGGTAACACAATAGGAAAAACGTTGGGACATTTTTTTATTCCAGGATCGAAAGAGCTCGTGATTCTGAGTAGAAATAATACAAAAGTTGCAAAAAAGGTCAAATAAGAAAAAATGGCAAAAAAAAAGAAAAAGAAACGCTCACCTATCGTGTATCTACAAATCGTTACATAGCCTAATCTTTCAGGTTACGTAGCCAATAGTGAGACCTAATTAAAACACCCATACCGTAGCGAGTGGGACACTCAGGAATGATCCAAACTACTGATTAAAACGACATTTATACACAAAAAACTTAAAACCTTTTGGTGCAGAGATCAAAAAGCGAGATTGAGAAATAACAAGCACACACACAAGATTAGGCGATTCACACACTGCGCGTCGTCTTAATCATCGGTAATCTCTGTCCGCAGGAGAGTTTTAATCATCGGTAATCTCTGTCCGCAGGAGAGTCTTAATCATCGGTAATCTCTGTCCGCAGGAGAGTCTTAATCATCGGTAATCTCTGTCCGCAGGAGAGTCTTAATCATCGGTAATCTCTGTCCGCAGGAGAGTCTTAATCATCGGTAATCTCTGTCCGCAGCAAATGACGGTTTTAGTGTGTAAGTCGCCTTAGGGCGGCAAATATACACGGTGTTACTTGAGCCACTGAAAACCTAAGACACCCCAACAGATTTTTTTTTGATCATCTTGAGTATTTATTCTTTAATCCGATACATATTTAAAAAAAAATATTCATTGTTTACTTTTCTTAACAATTCTATTCGACTGGTAATTCTACACAAGATACTTCGTCGTTTGAGTGACGGTTAACTGACCATTTGCATACCTTACTGCAACGAGATAAGGTTTACCAATGGCCAGTTAAGTGTGTTGTTCATTGACAAATAACGTGTCAAATGCTAGTTATTGATATTGTCGCATTACAAACTTGTAGACTTGGCATGTAAAAATAATAAAAAAATTATCCCCATTAAAATATAGCGCAATCGATTCTCATCGATTCTGAACAAACTGTTTTAAGGGTTTTCAGTGGGTCATGAAACACCGTATATAATATCTGAAAGATATTTGTTTCATATGCGAAACATAAGGATTCTAAAATTCAATTTTATTCTGTTAGACCGAGATCAGTATGCAAGGATTTTAATAGCACCACGCAGTGCAAGTGTTATTTATACGTCATATGTGGTATTTTCTATAAAAAGGGACCTTATTGTCGATGGCCCTTATGCCATTATTAACGATGCTCTTATTACAATGCCGCGCGACGCTGTGCGGCGTAAGCGCCATCGACAAAAAGGTCCCTTTTCATAGAAAATGGCCAATATTTTCATAGAAGTTTGACGTTTAAAATAACACTTGCACTGCGTGTGCTTACCAGACTCGACAATAATTTCGGTTTTCCGTTTCTTGATTTAGTAAAGTATCTGTTATTTCTCAACCCATGCTCGTGGCAAACTGTGATTATATTTATAAAAACTCTTACATATACACGCATATTAGTCTCTTACTCATCTATTAGCTAGTTTGGAAAAGTGAGCCTTATGAACATATATCTAAGGTTGCTTTTAAAACCTTATTAAACTAGAGTTTTGAATGATTCACGGTTAGTTTCACTAGACTTATATTGACCGGGATATAGACCGTGATTACCTTTTGTATTATTTGTGAGCTCCCGATATTTCGACGCAGTTACATGCATCATGTTCACGGGTGACTGAAGATAGCGGGTGGGTGTCAAAGTTGTGTAGACAGCGCTCTGTCTACCCTCATTCTTGCGCGTCGGCTGCGTTCACTTTCAACGTTACCAACGGTCGCATTCACACTTGTTGATCGGGAGCTCACAAATAATACAAAAGGTAATCACGGTCTATATCCCGGTCAATATAAGTCTTATTAAACTAGATAATAGGTTAAGAAAAACTGCGAGAAATTGATTGGAGATCTACTCTCGGTGCTTTTATAGCACCAATTGGTTATATAGTCATATATCACCGGGTATTGGACTTATATGGGTCACACATTTTTTTTTAAATAGTGGAATGCGCTAATTGTCTAATGCTGTTATTTTTGGACGGTCATAGAAACTTGTTTCAACGTTCTTTTAGCTTCCTCGATAAATTCAATTTAGCCGTCAACAAAGGCATAGGATAGAGTTTTAGTACCACCAAAAATGAATAATATGTGCCATTTTCAACCAAAAGGGTACTTATTGTCGCTTGTCAGTAAGGCGCTATTTCCATACAGCTTTAATTACAAATCAACCTTATCAACAAGCGACAATGTGGTACCTTTAGGTCGAAAACGTCACATATTAAGACGCGTAAAACAAAATATTGAGACCACATAGCAGTCACAGTGGTGTCTTAGACGTTATTAGTGCTTAAAAATCCAAATTAGCATAAACTTTGATAGATATAACTCCGTAATAGATGGATACAGTCTAAGGAAAAAACGTGCCTCGAAAATCACGAAAATTTGATTCTCTATCAGATGGCGCCACTAGTTTTGGCCTACTCTCGTATAGAGGGCGTTGACTGTTTCGTTTGTTATTTATAATTTTAACGCATACCAGTGAAAGAACATGGGTCAAAATCATATAAAAATAATTAAACGTATTTTTATAAATCTTCATTTTTACGTTTTAAAGTATGTCGATAGATGGCAGTGAATTTACAGTGGTTACAAAATTTACTATGACAGTACCGCTCTATCTTATTATATCCTCATTGGCATAAAACAAACGTCCTAAAGCGCCATCTGTCAAAACAGGTTACATTTATTGTAGCATAGAGTAACTTATACTAGAGCGGTACTGTCATAGTAAATTTTGTAACCCCAGTAAATTCACTGCCATCTGTCGACACACTTTAAAACTAAAAATAAATATTTATAAAAATACGATAAAATGTATTTAAATATGGATAAATGATTTTTTTATTTGCATTAATGATTTTTATATGATTTTGACCCATGTTCTTTCACTGGTATGCGTTAAAATTATAAATAACAAACGAAACAGTCAACGCCCTCTATACGAGTGTAGGCCAAAACTAGTGGCGCCATCTGATCGAGAGTAAAATTTTCGTGATTTTCGAGGCACGTTTTTTACTTAGACTGTATCCATCTATTACGGAGTTATATCTATCTTTGATTGTAGACAGGCAGGGGTATTCGCAACCTACGTGTGACCCTCATGACACGTGTGGTTTACATGTTCTGGAACTGTCCGTCCTTGTCGAGCATGAGTATGTTGGGGTTCTCGCGCTCGAAGTGCGTGGGGGCGCGGGTGCGCTGCTCGTCCGTCCACTCCCCCTCCGCCGCGCCCCACTCGCCCAGCGCCGCCGCCGCCGCCGCCGCCGCCCCGATCACGTCCACCTCCGCTTTAGCTCTTATCTTCTCCAGCTGAAACACAAAATACACAAAAACGTGACAAATAGGCCAATAGTTATTTGTGCAACAAGAGAGGAAAGTTGGTTTTTCTTGCGAGTGCTTATTTATAGATTCTACCTTAGAATCACTCGCTTCGCTCGTGATTCAATTATAGAATCTTTCGCTTTCTCGGGACTCAAAAACACGAGATGTAAAATAACTTTGCTCTCGTGTTGCACACATAATTTTTCACCTCAGTAGTGAGAACATTTAAAATGTATTTCGAATTACACAGACTAAACAGAAAAAAAAAGTATTATAATATGTACGATACGATAAGATACGATACGAGACGAGACCGGACCGGACCGGACCGGACCGTGCCGTGCCGTACCGTACCGTACCGTACCGTACCGTACCGAACCGTACCGTACCATACCATAAAAAAAATGTAATAAAAGTATGAACTTAAACTAAATTAAAAAGCTACATTGTTTCACTCTCTGGAGTGAGGAAAGTCGCACTTTCCTCACTCCAGGGAGTGACGAAAGTAGGCTTGTTCGAACTGCTGAGGTGAAAAAGTAATAACGAAACTAGAGTCTAACGGTGGTATTCCATCTGTCCAATTTTTTTGTCTAATGTGCACTGCGTCTCACTCTCTTATTAAGCAAAGAGTGAGACGCGAATACACATTGGACGAAGATATTGGACACATAGAATACCATCCCGAGCTCCGTTTAAAACTTTGACGTCACCATTTGTGGAAGTTTCACGATTTATTGACAATTTGTCATTAGTAATGACTCATTACTATACCTCGTTTTTTTAGCCTTAGAAAAAGTGTAAACAATCTTGACGTCTTTTTATTGAAAAGCACTTGAAAAATAAAGTACAGCAAACATGTTTTGGTTTCATAAGTAATAGTTACAATTTTTTTAAACCATTTTTCAAATAAAAGATATGTCAAGATTGTTTACCATTTTTCTAATGCTGAAAAAACGAAGTATAATTGGTATAAAGCATTTACAAAATTAACTTTGTCCGACTCAAATAATTAAAAGCATCAAGAAAATAGGGTACTACTAGCGCCACCTAGCGACGAACGACGAACTACAGTAGTACAATCTTATAACAACAGATGTCACTAGTGGTGCCTGAATCTTATTATCCTAGACCCCGAAAGAAAATAGGATACTACTAGCGCCACCTAGCGACGAACGACGAACTACAGTAGTACAATCTTATAACAACAGATGTCACTAGTGGTGCCTCAATCTTATTATCCTAGACCCCGAAAATGGTGCCTAAAATCAAAGAGTATAATATCTATCATTGCATTGCATTTTTTATTTTTATTTCAAGGGAACATTTTTTAAACTATTATTAAATTTCTTAAGACGATGTAAATAATCGTGAAGATCATCATTCATGATCATTCATCAATTAAAATTAATTTATGTATAATGAAATCGTTGAGAATATAATTATTCGTTCTGATATGCACCCCTCAAGATAATGAAATAGAACATCACGATCATTAAGGGGATCCCCTGCCCCGATGACCTTCGATCTGAATCCCTTAGTTTTCTAATGTTTTTTCTAGCTTATCATATTAACAACAACGGCTTTAAGCCATATAGTATCCCATATTTACTTCAAAGTTCATTATTTTCGAGATATTTGGGGTCAAAGTTGAACAATTTTAGGCCAAAAAACTGGTTTTCTGGCCATAACTTTTGTGTTAAAATTAGTTTAAAATTAAAACCTTAGGCAAATTTTTAGAGACGTCAAAGACGAACCCAAATATGTAGATTACGTATATGTAACAACACTCGAGATACGAAAAGTGTTTTTTTTTTTTTAGACATTGTTTACAAAAATCATAAATAAATAAGTTTTCATTTCTTTCAAAATCCGGTAGACAAAAATGGAGATAAAAAATTGAAGAACCGATAGCCGTTTGTCTTATAATTCTATATGTAGTGCAAAAGTAGGAGATACGATTCAAAACTTGTCAAAAATCGATGAAAACCTCGGGTAGCCCCTTAATGGGGTTGGCAACTGTCAAAGGTTTGCATAGATGGCGCCATCATAGCTTGCCCCCTTTTTCTATGAGATTTGGCTTAAAGGGACACAATTCTAGGGACTGGCAGGGCAAGCTATGCTGGCGCCATCTGCTAATTATTTCGACCGGCCCACCCCATTGAAGCCCCCATGAAGTGTGAAACATGGCGGATGATTATTGAAAGCTAACAAGTGCGCGAACCTGTTACCTCCGTGTCGTGCTTGGCGAACTTGTCGAACATGTTGGCGTACAGTTGCTTCTCTACCTGTTTCTGCTTCTGTATCGCCTGTTTGCACACTACTATTTGGTTGGCGGCAGCCTGCAATGAAAAAAAACTTTGAACTGAAAAAAAAAATGCTATAAAGAGTCAATGGAAAATCGATATGTCTATAGGGTATATTACGCGAGACTCTGCGTAGGGGGCGCCACTACCATAATCTGAGGGTATATCGCGAAACACGAAAATCGAACTTTCGTTATTTAACATCTCTGTCATTCTGGCATATTCGAGCGATAAAGAGGCAGTTAGTGAAATTTCGGATTCGCGTTTCCCGGTAGGTCCTCTGTAAACAAACCGCCTTGATGCATCAATGTCATAATTTATTATCTCTGAAAACTTGTCAAAAACCTGTTAAAGGTACAGTATGTATGTTACAGTAGGTATGTCAGGATCGTAGCAAGTGGAAATCCGTGGTATCTGCCTTCCCCTCCGGGAAGTAGGCGTGATTATGTGGGTATGTATTTTATTTTATTCAAAAAACATTGTTACGTAACGCTTTGTTCCAACACCCCCTCCCACCCCTGTAAAGCCGGATTCACATTTGTCTGTCGTGTTGTGTTGTGTTGTGATGCACGCTGCGTCAGATAAATGTGTACGCAACCATATTAAATGTATGAAACCGATTACAACACAACACAACAGGACAGACAAATGTGAATCCGGCTTAACGAATCTTAACGTTTTATAAGACCCCTCTCACCCGAAATTGCGTTACGTAATATTTGAACGCCCCCCAATGAACCTACCTTGTTCTGCGGCTCGGCCTCCACAATTTTCTGGAAGTCCTGCAGCGCCTGCCCCGCCTCGCCCAGCCCGAGCAGGGCTTGCCCCCTCCGGAACAGACCCTTAAAAAAAAAAAAAACAATTTAACAGACCCTTGAAAAAAAAAACCAATTATTTCCATAAAACACACTTATAATAAGTTTTTGGAAAAAAAAATCGTTTTTGGTACAGGCTTTTATCGCTGACTGTACTTTTTTCCACAGGCAACTAATACTCATCGAGACAATTCTAAAAACCCCAAACACAATTAGGTTGCGTTGTTTTATCACAGAGTTCCTATGACCACCTTCTGTCTTCATCATCAGATCAGCTCGATGGTACCATAATATTGCATTGTCACTGCCGAGAGGTGCGTATGCAAATTTTCATCGGAAACCGGGAAGATGGTTAAATTAGTTACCTTAGATTCCATTACATAGTTACATACAGGTCGACCTAATAAAAGCGTGTTAAAAAGATGTGACTATATGAGACATACATACATTCAGTCTGCATTTACATGCAAATATTTAAAATCGTTGAAAGAAATCTCAGTGGCCTTTCATTTGAAACATATGAAAAGTGCGGGTTGGAGACCGCTCTTATTCTAAATAAGAAAGATTAATCCGAATTCACTTATCGCTATGGAAACGTAGCCGAATGCGATACGTAAGTACAATGTTGTAAGTTTCGGCGCGGACGAAAGGTTCGACAGTCTTTCGGGCGAAACCGAACCTTCCGTCGAAATATGATTTAATACACAGAAACTTCGGTTGGACACTAGTTCAAATAGTAAATTGATTATGTTTGGGGTCATCCATCACACGAAGTTGAAGATTGTTTGACCCCTCCCCCCCTCCTTGTCACACCTGGTCACATTTGGCTAACCACTCCTCCCCTGGTGTGACGTCACATACATATTTGGCAAATTTTGTTTTTAACTAAATCAACAATTTCAATTAGTTTTAAGGATTCCGTACCCAAAGGGTAAAAAGCCGATTAGGAATAAAAATACACCCATAAACACGATTATGATTGCAAAAAACTACTTATACACACACTGTTAACAGTGAATAAATAAATAAAAATAAATAAAATAAATATTATAGGACATTCTTACACAGATTGACCAAGTCCCACGGTAAGCCCAAGGAGGCTTGTGTTATGGGTACTCAGACAACGATATATATAATATATAAATACTTAAATACATAGATAACACCCATGACTCGGGAACAAATATCTGTGCTCATCACACAAATAAATGCCCTTACCGGGATTCGAACCCAGGACCATCGGCTTCACAGGCAGGGTAACTACCCACTAGGCCAGACCGGTCGTCAATAAAAAAAACAAAATAATTTTCGGTTACAGTGACGTCACAAAGTTTGTGACCCCCCCCTGTCCCAACATGTTACATTCTCTTGACCCCCTCCCTCCCCAAAGTGTGACGTAACTAATAGATGAGCCGTCTGGTCGGGTCAGTCCACAGATTTAATATATACGCTAGATGACGCAAATACCACGATTTGTATTGAAACCAAGCGTGCCAACTTTTTCATACAAAATTTACGCATAATATAATTTTATAATTACTTATCTGTGATAGGAAATATGTTCTTGCCTTTGGGTGCTCGCAATTTTTAGGCTGTTGCAGTTAATTATCATGCAACGAAGCATTTTTAAGTTTTCACGGACGTCCGACTGCAACAACTGACGCGCGTGCACTGAAAAGAGCGACGGTCAACCTCGACGCTTGGTCGGGGTTCAGACACGCGAAGTAGCATTTGCGTCTTCTATGGTATATTTATTTCTGTGGGTCAGTCCGTTTACCTTGACGTTGTTGGCGTCGAATGTCAGCGCCTTGGTGGCGTGGTCGCGGCTCTCGAAGTGGTGCGGCGGAGACACCTTCAGGTACACAAGAGCTAGGTTCAGGTGGGACGAGAGAAGGAGCTCTTTGGCTTGCTCTTTTTCTTTGTCTTCTACACTGCTATCTTCGGGTACGTCTGAAAGAGAAAAAGGGTCGGTTGCACCACTGTTTGTCATCGTTAAAGAGTTCGCAAAATTGTATTGTATGGAAAGTTTCATAGTAAACCGTCGCGGCGCGCCGGGTGACGTTGATCAGTCTGTCAAGTGCGGATGATGCAACTGGCACTAAGTATGACATTGAAATATGACGGTTTGGTTAAGACTGTGACTCGGCCCGACGTGTTTGTTGTGTAAAAAATAAGTTCCATTATTTACGCCTTAAAAATTATTTACAATGCATGTGCTCGAAAAGTGCGTTTCCTACGGAGCCATATCATGCGGAAAGTACTACTTTTCCGCACTAGTGCTTTTTGTTTTCAATTTTTTTTTTACAGTACATATGATGCAACTTTCTCGCACTAGTGCGGAAAAGAGCACTTTTCGTGCATATGTCGAAAGTTTAAAGGGCCATATGTACTGTAAAACGTTGTACGATACACGTGCGAATAGGTAATTCGCAACTCGTGTCGATTTAAAACACTCCTTTTAATAATTAAACTTATTTGCCATGATATGTTTTTTTATTTACTTGCACAATGCATAGTAAAACATTGTATGATACACGTGCGTAAACATGATTTCCGCGTTTGTTGCATAAATAGCTATAATACGTTTAAGTATATAGTTGCCAAAATATTTAGATTAGTACGGTTTCACTCACTATTATTTTAGTCGCTTTTGGCGACATGTTTCGGATTCCTCGGGAATCCTTCCTCAGGCACGAGTGGCGGCGGCTGTGCTTCGTGCGTGTAATATTTTGAAATATGACTCACGATAGTTTAATTTCGATTATATAGTTTTTTTCTTGTTACAACACAAGAGATCTGTTAAAAATGTATACATAAGGGCAGCAAATTATATATAAAAATGCACGTCTACGCAGACCAAGCTGCTTTGCAAGGTAACGCCCTCGCGAGCGTTCAATGTGGACCGTTCGTTTGTCTATGAAATCAACATCAAACAACGACACCATCCTCCTCCATCCATCCATCCATCCTCTTATACATATTGTTATCAGCTGGTGCTTGTCCGCCTTGAAGTAGTTAGTGCCCTTCTTGTAGATATTGGCTTGCTCGACCTTCTCTGTCCGTGGACCGGGATTCCTCGACTTTCTTGAAGTTGTTCAACTTTACCTGTGATTCACCATGTAGAAACGACATCACCCTTTTATACATCTTGATAGCCAACTGGTGCTTGCCCGCCTTGAAGTAGTTAGTGCCCTTCTCCTTGTAGATCTTGACTTGCTTGAGCTTCTCCGTCCGTGGACCTGGATTCCTTCCTTTCCTTCTCAATGTTGTTCAACTTTGTCTACGAGTAAACTCACCATCAAGCAATGACACCACCCTCTTGTACATCTTGATAGCCAACTGGTGTTTTCCTGCCTTGAAGTAGTTGGTGCCTTTCTCCTTGTAGATCTTGGCTTGCTCGAGCTTCTCCAGCCCGTCCATGGACCAGGATTCCTTGGCTTTCTCGAAGTTGGTCAGTTTAACGACATACTCGACGGCGGTGTTGGCTGGCACGCCTAGTTCAGTGTTGCCTGAAAAAAAAAAGTATTTTTTAATAGTGGTCAGAAATCAAATGTTGAGGATAGAGGGTTTACAATGAGACAAGATTAGAAGAGGCGAGAATGACTGGCTGTGCTGGATGGTAAGTCTTCTCTTTTCTTCATGGTGGACTTCTGTTCCTTCTGTTTAAAATTTTCGACTTAACAAACGAGGATCTCTGTTCGGTCAAACTCAAGAGTTTAGACAGTTTTCATCAGTTCCATGGTTAATTATAAGTGTGATTTCAAGCTGTATTTAGGCTATAGAGCCATAATAGACTTCTACCCTATCTGTTCTCTATCTGTTTCTATACATACCATCAGACTAGAAGACGTAGTTAGGCTATATGGTAAGCAGAGACCTCTCTCCCTTCAGGAACTTCCACAACGCCCCTGGATGCCCTCACCCTGGCTGTCATAGAGTATTCTAATGTATACATACCTTCAGACTTGAAGGCATATTTAGGCTGTATGGTGAGCCTGGACTTCTCTCCCTTCAGGAACTTCCACAACGCCCCTGGATGCCCTCACCCTGGCTCTCCTAGAGTCTTCTAATTTATACATACCTTCAGACTTGAAGGCGTATTTAGGCTGTATGGTAAGCCTGGACTTCTCTCCCTTTAGGAATTTCCATAACGCCCCTGGATGCCCTCACCCTGGCTGTCCTAGAGTAGTCTTCTAATTTATACACACCTTCAGACTTGAAGGCATATTTAGGCTGTATGGTGAGCCTGGACTTCTCTCCCTTCAGGAATTTCCACAACGTCCCTGGATGCCCTCACCCTGGCTGTTCTAGAGTAGAGTCTTTAAATGTATACATACCTTCAGACTTGAAAGCGTATTTAGGCTGTATGGTGAGCCTGGACTTTTCTCCCTTCAGGAATTTCCACAAAGCCCCTGGATGCCCCCACCCTGGCTGTCCTAGGGTCTTCTAATTTATACATACCTTCAGACTTGAAGGCGTATTTAGGCTGTATGGTGAGCCTGGACTTCTCTCCCTTCAGGAACTTCTCCAGCGCCCGCTCGACGCCCTCGCAGACGTTACTATCGGCACCCTCACCCAGCGGGAACGTGAGTGTGCGTGTGTCGAACACTTTGCCATCAGGGAGGAGCTTCCCTTCGAGCTCCACTGGAATATTAATGTTTGTTCAGCATCTTGAGTCAAACGGACGCGATATTGGGTTAGCAATGACATTCTAAACTAAATTCAATGGGGTTGGAAACTGAAAGGTTTTCATAGATGTCGCCAGCATAGGTTTTATATGTCTCTAGATTTGTTTTATGAGATTTGACTAAAAGGGCCAAAAAAAACAACAATTAGACACTATTTGTAGGACTGATGCTGGTGCCATCTGTATAACACTTCGATTGGGCCCATTCTAAATTTAAAAGCTTATCGTTTTTTAAGTTAAAACTCCGACCACGCTAAGTTAGCAGCAACCTTTACGTGAAGTATGGCGAAGACGTAACCGCAAAACGTATAGCGCTATACATCATCATCAGAAGTTTTCTGCTTCTGAATTAAATTCTAAAGTAACGAAATACATGACAGTTGATATGTATCATGTTTCTGTCACTTGACATTGAAACATTGTTCGAAGTTACAATGAAATGAGGGCATTGTCCTGAGGAAGAGAATGTGCTGTGCCTTTAGGCATGAACAAATTGAACAATGTTACATAACAGCTACATATTTAAAAAATAATTAATATTATTGGACTTCAAAGTTCAAACTTCAAAGTTTGACGACCGGTCTGGCCTAGTGGGTAGTGACCCTGCCTGTGTAGCCGATGGTCCTGGGTTCGAATCCCGGTAAGGGCATTTATTTGTGTGATGAACACAAATATTTGTTCCTGAGTTATGGGTGTTTTCTATGTATATAAGTATGTATTTATCTATATAAGTATGTATATCGTCGCCTAGCACCCATAGTACAAGCTTTGCTTAGTTTGGGGCTAGGTTGATATGTATAAGATGTCCCCTAATAAAAAAAAAAAAAAAACCAACGCTTCACACACAATACAATACAATCATCACTACATAGTATAAAACAAAGTCGCGTCCTGCTGTTTGTCTGTCCCTATGTATGCTTAGATCTTTAAAATTATGCAACGGATTTTGATGCGGTTTTTTTTAATAGAGTGATTCAAGAGGAAGTTTTATATGTATATCAGCATTGCATCCGTTGCAGCCGGGGCTGGTCGCTAGTTTATAAATAACTAGCAACCCGCCCCGGGTTGCACGGGTAGTTCAACTAATTTACACAAAACCTTTACAAATTATACATATTAATCTTCCTCTTGAATCACTCTATCTATTAAAAAACCCGCATCAAAATCCGTTGTGTAGTTTTAAAGATCTAAGCATATATAGGGACAGACATACCACCAGACAGCGGAAAGAGACTTTGTTTTATACTGTGTAGTGAAATTACAATTTTACACGTCATAATAATTACAATGACCATAATTATGTTCAAAAGATCGTCAAAATAATATTTGAAAATTGAAGGTTCAAAACTTGGTTCAATGTTCCAAACACGCAAATCATGCGGTTTGTGTGGTTCTATCATTATAGTTCTCATTGACAATGAAACCATAATCAAGTCACTTTATCAAAAAATATTGTCTAATCTAACCACTTTGTTACTGTAGCATACAACGCGTAAAAAGGTTTGCTCAAATATGGATTTAGTATTTGTACTATTTCAAAATTTACTTCTAAATCCATACTTAATATTACAAATGCGAAAGTGTGTCTGTCTGTCTGTTACCTCTTCACGCTTAAACCGCTGAACCGATTTAGTTGAAATTTGGTATAGAGATAGTTTGAGTCCCGGGGAAGGACATAGGGTAGTTTTTATCCCAGAAGTCATCTGGGGGTAAAAAGGGGGGGTGGAAGTTTGTAAGGGGAATCGATAAAAAGCAGATTGAATAATAAAATAAATTACCTAAATTACTAACTCCGCGCAAACGAAGTCGCGGGCAAAAGCTAGTATCGTATAATGAGCCACCTTGCCAGGAAATTGCCGCGCGAAGCAGCTCGGTCTGTTTAGACGTGCCTCGCACGATGCAGGTATCCTGGCCGTGGGTGCGTTTACCTCGGGCGAGGCACATCAGACTGAGCTTCTTCGTGAGGCAATTTGCTCACGGACATGCAAGAGAACAATCTCATACCTGAGGATGCCAAAGACCAGGCAAAGTGGAGAAGATTGAGTAGGAAAGCGGACCCTAGCACTAGGCCGGGGAAAACGCTAGGTTGAGTTACCTGTGACCAGGCCTCCATCGTTGGGGTTGTCGAAGCCTTCGCCCTGCTCGATGATGTGGCGCAGGATCCCCTTGTTCTTGTTGGGGCTCAGGTCCTCCACTTTCCACTCGATCATTTCAATCTGAAAGTTTACCAAATGGGTTTCTTACAGTCAATCAATCAATTTTTCAGGTAGTATGGCTCCATCGATACTGTCGATGATTTCGCCAACGATCCATGTGGAATCGAATTAATATTTCTTGATTAAAACATATCGGCCATCGGCCATAGCCAATGTACGGTAAACAATAAAATTATGGGCCTCTAGGGCTCTAGCCAGCCACGGTTAGAGATAGAAATAGCAAATGCTCATAGAGCACGACGTTGTTCGGTGGTTGTTGTAATTGTCTCGTAAAACCGATAGCTGGATTTTACGAGAGGCACGTGGACTACCGGCCGTTGACTCCAAAATACTGGTTAAACACGCTTTGAGATTAATTCTCCATTCACTGCACACTTCCACATTAGATTACTGTATAATAAAGCTATCGATATTACACATTAAACAATATTAATGAGCAAAAAACAAAGAATTAATCACGAGGCTGCTATCAAGATGGCGTTTGAACCGGAAGTCCGTTTCTTACAGTAGTATGAGGATAATGAGAAATGCAACCAGATGTTGATGTTAGAATCTTGAAATACCTTTTTTAGGGTTCCGTACCTCAAAAGGAAAAAACGGAATCCTTATAGGATCACTCGTGCGTCTGTATGTCTGTCTATCACAGCCTATTTTCTGCGAAACTACTGGACCAATTAAGTTCAAATTTGGTACACATATGTAAGTTTGTGACCCAAAGATGGACATGTAACGTATAAACAAATGAATTTTAAACATGGGGGCCACTTTTGGGGGGTAAATGAGAAATACAAAAAAAGTTTTTCAAACTATATCGTGTACATATCAAATGAAGGAGCTTATTGTGAGTATCTCAAATATATATTTTTTATAATTTAAGGATAAACAGTTAAAAAGTTATTCAAGAAAATGGGCAAAAAATGACCATTCCCCCTCCCCCTTTATCCCCGAAACTACTGGGTCTAAAATTTTGAAAAAAATACATACACAAATAGATGACAGGAAAACCTATTAAAAATGTGCAGTCAAGCGTGAGTCGGACTTATTACTAATTTTTTGATCCGACCCTTGTATCTGCTAGGCAGATCACATAAATTCCATATTAGCAAATCGTTTTGACAGTTCTAAAAAAGAAACAGATTTGACTAGTAGAATACCCTATCCCTGGGGGTTATGTACCACTTTTAGAACCCCTGCCATAAATTTACCTCAAATTGCAGGGTAGCATTAGGCGGGATCTTGGGAGGACTGCCGGAGGCTCCATAGGCATACTCTGGAGCGCAGGTCAGCACACACACCTCCCCCTTCTTCATTGTGGCTACGCCTATGTCCCATGCCTTTATAACCTGACCTGTTGACCAAAAATAATGCAAATGTAAGAAAGGACCATTACCAGCGAAGAGGCAAACTAGAGAACCTGTCAAACGGTGGACCGATGACATAGTAGAGGTTACCGGGAAAGACTGAATGTACAATGCCAAACACAGATATTTATGGAAGAAATGGGAGGAAGCCTTTACCCAAACCGGATCCATACCCCAAGAAAGGAGAAAAATCAACAGAAACAACAACAGCTTAAAAACATATTTTAACCAAATTTAAAAACTACAATTAGAAACTAAATAATTGAAAATAGTATGGAAACAAAGAGGCTATAATAATAATAAGATTTAAAAAAAAAACTTCAAAGTATATTGTGATATTATAGCCAAAATCCACAATAATGTATGCTTATACCCAGGGCTTGGAACCGGTATTTTTAAAAAACCCCGAAATAGCCCAATATTTTGAATTATTTTATGCTCATTACGTAGGACTGAATCATGTATTTAGGAAACAATTTTGCATTATTAAAACGTCCCATTAAAAATGAAATTATAAACAAAAGAACGTAATAATACCTAACAAATGCAATTTTTTTTTAAACTACCCACATATTACAATATCTGAAAACAATTATGAAATATAACGCGCCAACCACAAACGTCAAGCCAAGCTCGCGTATTGGACGACTTCATTGCTGCACCCCATGAGCCAATCACGGCTCCGAATCGCAACGCGCTGCGCGTGAGCGACCGTATACAGATACGTTCCCGCCGCTCCCGCGCAGTCCGGCAACCGACGCGGTACAATTGATACACCTCTATCTAATATTTTGTTAATTCATAAAAGTAATCAGTGTTTAACTCTTAAGTTATCCAATTGTGTACTCTACCAGTGCAATACTTAGCAGAATACACTTTTAATCTGATATGTGTGTCTTTTCACTTTAAAATATAGCCTCGTCATCGAACCCCGAGCTAGCTGGCGCTACAAAATGGCTGCCCAAGTGTGAGGCTATAGTGAAAAAGTGAACATTTGTGCCGTGATTCGTTAAAATAAACAATATAGTGTAATAAAATGCCGCCTAAATCAAGGAGAAATCGACGTGTGTCGACGCCGACGCGAGATGACCTCGAGCCCGCTCGAGAAGGTTCTTTCACCAGAGATGACGTCGCGACGCTAGTGGAGTCGTTACAACGGTCGCAAACCAACGCCTTCAGGGAACTGCTGGAAAGCGTCATCACAACCTCTAGGCACCCGTCGTCGTCTACTACATCGACACCGTTTCCACTTCCAGTAGAAGGAGGAAATTTCTCTCGCTGCAAAGCTCGATTCGCTGGAAATTCAGAGGAGTCCATCGAAGGTTTTATAGACGCCATTGAAGCCTACAAAGATTGTGCAAATATCTCGGACGATAACGCCATTCGAGGGTTATCTATGCTATTAACGCATTCAGCCGCAGATTGGTGGCAGGGCATAAAACCTGAGACAACTTCATGGGCCGAAGTAATTGACAGCTTGCGCCATACCTACGGCGACAATCGAGCTCCGCCGCGCATTTACCGCGACTTATTTGCTACACCTCAAGGCGACGAAAACACTCATATTTACGTCGCGAAGTGTCGAGCGCTGTTTTCAAAATTGCCGCGCAACGAGTTAACTGAGAAAATACAGTTAGACATGGTGTACGGACTTCTACACAAACGAATACGTAAACGTGTTAAGAGGGAAGAGTGCGCAACGTTTAAGATATTGTTACAAAAGGCGCGCGCTGTCGAAGAATCGTTGAACGAGAGTACGAACGATACAAAGGCCGCCGCTTCCAAGAACGTGAGCCACGCCTCGTCGAGTCTTCCCGTTGCCGTGTCAAAGCCGCCGCGCGCTACCGCGAGCGCGAGCGCCGCGCCGCCGCCCCGCGAGCCCCGCGCGCCTCCGCCGCATCTTTCAGATGATAACAGTGATAATAACAATACCGCGTCCGCCGCGAAAAAGTCGTATAGTAAGAAGTGCGGGTATTGTAAACGTTACGGGCACGTAAAAGAAGAATGTAGAAAGTTAAGTAAAGACTCTAGCACGTCTAACGATAATAATAATAGTAACGCATCAGATGTCAATGTTTTACGTTGTTATGGATGTGGTCAAATTGGTGTTATACGCGCAAATTGCGAAAAATGTAATGCTACATTCTGTACTGTCAACTGCAGCATGGATTCGTCCAATCCAGGGTTAAAGGGCACTGGTAAGCAGTCTAAGAAGCTCTCCCCGGTGAGTAGTTCTCTTAACACTATACCTAATGTTCAAAATGATAAGCTTGACGAGACCTTTTTGTCTCTCACTGATTTTCGACATGCACTTCCTGCAAATTTTTTTGGTGACGGTTTAGTAGCAAGGCCGGTGACGCCCCGCGCCGCCGACAGCTCCCAGGACGACCCCGTAGTTGTTCAACAATCGTGCACACTTTTTGCAAAGTCCTTTATTGATAACAGTGATAAGCAAGTAAATAGTTCCCATAGTAAGGAAATGTCATTTTGCACCGTGTCAAATAATATTAGTAACATCCCTGTGCTGCCAGAGCAGGTCATTGACGCCAAATCTAGGTTGACTACAGCTGTTTTTGGAACAGCTGATATCAGTATTAAGAATGGTCACAGTATAACTAACTACAGTATGTCATCTTTGGGTCACAGTATAGATAATTCCAGTATGTCAACCACACCTTGTGAGGGAATTCTATTTTCAGCTGTGAATTTTTCAGGGACAAACCAGAAGGTTGAGGACTCCACGGAGCCTGCACCTGGAGCCCAAATTGACCAGAATGACTCTAAGGACCCCGTGTTGGATTTATTTGACACTTATGAGGAATACACAAATAGACATCAGCGGCCAATTTTAGGGATTGGAATCCTGGACATGCAAGGTATTGCCTTAGTGGATACTGGTGCAAAGAGAAGCTTGGCAAGTCAGAAGCTCTACTCACTGTTACTTGAGAAAAAGCAACAGTTCTGCGAGAAGCAAATGAGAGTGAGATTCGCTGATGGTATACCTCAAATTAGAAATGTGCTCAATATTACCTTAGATGTCAAAGTGAAGGATAGAGTAATACCTCAAGAGTTCCTGATCTTACCTGAAGCTGAAGAAAATGAAACTTTACTGGGAATCGATTTTCTAAAAGCATCTCGCCTCGACCTGGACTTTGATACCCATACTTGGTGTTTTCCTGGTGGTGAGAGGTATCCCATACAGTATGAATCTGACATGCCAACGCAATTGTCAATTGCTACAAGCAATATACTTCATGCTGAAGAAGGATCAATGCTCAGCGAAGGTGAAAAGATTAAATTAGCCGAAGTGTTAGAGAGAAATAGTGCAGTTTTCAGTCTAGGGGGAGCGCCCACTCCAATTGTTGAACATCATATTGACACTGGAGACCATGCACCTATATCTGTACCTCCATATCGGCTCACACCTGCAAAGAAGGAAATAATGAAAGTGGAGATTGAGAAGATGCTCCGGGAAGGGATAATAGAGGAATGTGAATCTGCTTGGACCTCACCGGCAGTTCTTGTTCCTAAGAAGAATAATACTGTCAGATTCTGTGCTGATTATAGAAAGCTGAATAGCATCACAAAGACAGATAACTATCCCTTACCCTTAATTGATGAGCTGCTGCAGTCGACCGGAAGACATTGCTACATAAGTACCATAGATCTGAGATCCGGATACTGGCAAGTAAGTGTGAATCCAGCTGATCGAGATAAGACCTCGGTGATCACACCATTCGGTACCTACCGTTTTGTACGGATGCCATTCGGTTTAAAGAATGCACCTGCAACCTTCCAGCGGTTGATGGATAAATTCAAATCCGGTGCCAGCTTGCAAAATACTACAGTTCTAGCTTACCTGGACGATCTCCTGGTGATATCTGACAGTTTCGAGAAACACCTGCAAGACCTGCAACTTGTGTTCGACCGACTACGTCAGTTTGGCTTAAGAGCAAACCGAGAGAAATGTGTTTTTGCCTGCAAAGAGGTCAAGTACCTTGGACACCTCATCACCCCTGACGGTATAAAGCCAGATAATGGGAAAGTTGAAGCTATCTTAGCCATGAAGGAGCCTAATAACCTCAAGCATCTTCGGACATTTCTCCAGACCTGCGCTTGGTTCAGAAAATTTGTTCCAAATTTCTCAGCGGTAGCTCAGCCGCTCACCAAGCTTACCAAGAAAAATGAACCATGGAAATGGCATGACGAGCAACAACAGGCCTTTGCGGAGCTCAAAACCAGATTAACTTCTGCTCCAATCCTGGTGCAAGCGGATTACAGCAAACATTTTATTCTACGGACTGACTCAAGCAACTATGCTCTTGGAGCTTGCCTTATGCAAGGCGAAGGCCATGATGAGCGTCCCATTGAGTATGCCAGCAGGCTGCTCACTCCAGCAGAACGCCGTTACAGTACAACTGAAAGAGAGTGTTTGGCTGTGATCTGGGCTGTTGAGAAGTACCGGCCCTATATTGATGGTCATACAGTTTTAGTGAAGACGGATCATCAGCCGTTGAAATGGCTGTTGACTCACAAGTCACCAAGTGGTCGCCTTATCCGGTGGGCACTTAAACTGCAAGGTTTTGACATCAAATATGAATATACACCTGGAAAGGCCAATGTCATAGCAGACACATTGAGTCGACCTGTCTGCGATGAAAACTCCAAAGAAGAATGTGGAGTCTGCTCTATTATTATTGATATTCCACAAGTTAACGCGACGGAACTACGAACTGCTCAGCTCAATGATCCAGAAGTCGCCAAGATTGTTCAAGACCTGGAAGACTCTGATCACATTAACTCAACCAGATGGCTAGAGAGAGGATATGTCATGGCCCAAGGGGTCCTCTACTATTACAATCCCAACTCTGAGTCGGAGGAAGCTCAGCTGGTAGTACCCAACTCTATGAAGGAGGCCGTCTTAAAAGAGTACCACGACGCCCCAACAGCTGGTCATCAGGGCGTAGAAAGGACTCTCGCACGCATTTGTCACAAGTATTACTTCACAGGAATGCGCAAATACATCACGGAATATCTAAAACAATGTGAAGAATGCCAACGCTACAAGATAAGTAACCAGAAGCCTATGGGACTACTACAGACCCCAGTGCTTAATCAAAGAGGAGAGGTGCTAGCTATAGACCTCTTTGGCCCTCTACCTGAAGGAAATAATGGGGAGAAATGGGTGCTGCTCATCGAGGATACAGCTACACGCTGGGTTGAGCTGATAGCCCTCAAGGACGCCACAGCAGAAGTCTGCGCTCCAGCCCTGATCGAGCAGTACTTCCTACGGTATGGATTCCCAAGAAGAGTCATTTCTGACAATGGAGTTCAGTTTGTCTCAGCTGTTATGCAGCAGACCATGTTCTTGTTAGGAATCAAACAGAATTTAATACCACTTTATCATCCTGAGGCCAACCCTGCAGAACGCAAGAATAGAGACCTCAAGACTCAACTCTCCATCCTAGTGAAGAACAATCATCGTGCGTGGCCCAAGTTCCTGCCAGAGATCAGGTTTTCGATGAATAGTGCTCTATGTGCCACCACTGGATGCAGTCCAGCGCATATGATGTTCGCACGAGAGTTGAGGACTCCGTTTGATGCCCAACGTGATTTAAAGGCCATCCTACAGAAAGAAAACTTTCTGCCACAAATCACACCTTACTTAAATAAGTTTCTTGAAAACTGGTATGTCTTAAAGGAGAGAGCTGAACGGCAGCAGGACAACAAGAAAAGCGACGCTGACCAGCACCGACGGCAGTCACCTTTGTTTTGCGTTAATGACCTAGTTCTGGTAGACACTCATTTGCTTAGTAACGCTTCTAAAGGTTTAACAAAGAAATTCATGCCAAAACGGGATGGTCCCTATCGCATTAGTAAAGTAATTAGTCCAACTTCTTATGTTATAGCTGACATACAAACCAATACCGACCTGGGTAAATACCATAGTTCTGATTTGACACCATTCACACCAGGTCAAGGTATTCCTTCGGTGCCTGTCCAACCACGGCGACTACGTGGTCGCCCTCGTAACTTAGCGCGAGATGATAATGTTACCAAGTCCCCAACGGGTCGTTCTGGGAACTTGGAGGGGGAGTGTATAACGCGCCAACCACAAACGTCAAGCCAAGCTCGCGTATTGGACGACTTCATTGCTGCACCCCATGAGCCAATCACGGCTCCGAATCGCAACGCGCTGCGCGTGAGCGACCGTATACAGATACGTTCCCGCCGCTCCCGCGCAGTCCGGCAACCGACGCGGTACAATTGATACACCTCTATCTAATATTTTGTTAATTCATAAAAGTAATCAGTGTTTAACTCTTAAGTTATCCAATTGTGTACTCTACCAGTGCAATACTTAGCAGAATACACTTTTAATCTGATATGTGTGTCTTTTCACTTTAAAATATAGCCTCGTCATCGAACCCCGAGCTAGCTGGCGCTACAGAAACTATATTTGTTAGTGATGTTGTTACATTAAAACTGTATAATTTATGATCTATTTTTAACAGTTTTTGGTGCTTTAGCATCGTTGTTTGGCTTGACGAAATAATACTTGCTTAGATTCAATCTATGTTGCAATATCTCAGAATGCAAAATAATCTACATAACATCCTGTTCGTGTATTGTCTACCGTATTGCCTTTGACTAGACCTCAGCTACACAGTAAATGGGTTTCGAGATGTAAATATTGACTCCGCTGACCCAAAGTTCCATATTCAATTAATTTTCAGGGTCATAAAAATATCAGTACACACTTCAATGGAGAATAAATTACATATATATGCATGATATTAAACGTTATTATAAGACTTGTTACATGTGGGAACTATGATTTTTAATAAGATTTTTAAGTGATATGCCTGGCTTTAAACGTAAAATAGTTAATCAATATATCAATTTTGAAATGAATAGAACACTGACGTTTTAATTGAATGTTGATTTTATAACGCCAGTTTTTTCACGTGGTGGTGAACTTGATCGAAAAGTAAAATTTTACCTTTCCCTAGCTGGAACTCGAAAGGCTCATTCCTGTCCTTGCTGGAATCGAACTTGGTGCCGTCTTGAAGCGTCCCGGTATAGTGGACAGTGACCTGACAACCCGCGTTCGGTGTATCAGTGCCTTGGCCCTCCTGAACTATCCTCTTCAGAACACCGCGGTCGCCCGCCTTGCTGATGTCTACTCCTTCGTCTACAGTCATGATTGGTGCGTATTTTTATAAAATTTAAAACAAAGAATGCTAGCGTTTAGCGTCGAATCTAGCGAAATCGAAATAGCGCAGCACGCCGGTCGAAGACGAACATGAAAATGAATGAAGGAATGAAGTATGAATACTATGAGTATATGATGAATATGAATATGAACTGTCAAAAGTAGACAGAATTTTCTAGACGTCATTGATTATGGCTGTCTCGTTTTAAGCTCAGATAGCGTGTGTAAGAGAGGGATAGAAAATTTGCCTGAAATACGTTCCGTTTTAGGCAGAACTGCACGGAGTTCAAGTGTGAAGAACAATTTGTCAGTCAGTAACAACCAGGAAAATTATACTCATCCCTTTCTTTTGGGTCCTAGTACTAGTGTAAGACAAAGATAGTATGATTCTCTCTGTCTATGTTTGAAATGAGACAGTCCTTTGACAAACTATAATAAGTTGGTCAAGCAAATCTTGTCAGCAAATAAGAACAAAAAACTACACCCATCCTTTTCTTTTGGGTGCTAGTACTAGTGTAAGACAAAGATAGTATGATTCTCTCTGTTTGAAATGAGACAGTCCTTTAACAAACTATACAAACATCTATCGTTAAACCTATTACGATTTTAATTTACACTGGACCAAAGAATATAATACTCCACTGGACCCTAGAACATGTTTTCATTCATTTTTTCACGGGGTCCCTTCACAGCAACTTCAGACGGCCTACCGCCAACATCCAAAATATCCAAATCCTTATCTGCCTCTCCATCGCTCTCACCGACAGAGGCAGACGTTTTTCAATGTTGACGGTAGACACTGATTTTTTAAGCGGGTTTTACTGATTATAATTATAAAGCGGATAGTAAAATAAGCCCAGAAAGTGTGACCAAAAGAAGTTCTTGCTGTTTGCAATATATAATTTAAACTCGCGTTTTGCATACATATCACATCACACACACACACGATACACACGCACTCACACACACACACACGATCAGCACAGCACACGTATCAGCTCCAAGTGCAGCTGTAGTGTATCAAATAAATAAATAAATATCGCAAATCGCGTTAGACCCGTTAATGAACCACATTGGGTGGCGAACAAGCTTACGGCCCACCTGATGGTAAGCGATCATGTGACCCATGGATGATTGCTATTCCAGAAAACTAGAGTAACAGTCTAGGAACGTTACATGCATTGTACTAATGTATGCATCACAAGTATCACAACTACATATAAACGAGTAAAACAACTTATAAGTTCAAAAATGTGTATTAACTAAATATTACACTTCAGTCTTTTACTATCTTACTGTTGAAAAAAAAAAACAATTGAAATATAAATCAAAGAGCCAAAAAAACTATCTAAACTCTTATGCAAAAGAGATCAAGTCCACTTCAATTTACTAAGGACCTGAATTATTATGCAGTTATGCAAATAAACAGTTTATCTATCTATCTATGCATCATAGATATCTGGTAATTACGATAAAAATTATCTTATTGTTGGCAGTATGGTAAATAATCTTAGTATTTCTAAAATTTGATATTTAGTGGAACTTATTGACAGAGTATGTTAAAAATTGATTTACCCAAATACAATTTATTGACGTAGCATGACTATACAAAGTCAAAATTATGTACAAATTCTATTATAACTTGCTCTATCCTTTTAATGGGGTTGGCCGGTCGAAATATTTAGCTGATGGCGCCAGCCATGGAGACTATATAAAGGAGCCAAATCTCTATGTATGAAAAGTGTCCATCAAAAAACAGTAATTAGGCGGCGCCACCATACACCGAAATACTACCAAAAACAACCTACGTAATTTGGTCGGGTTATTTGTTGGTTCATGTTATTCTCATGTCCCTGAGCCTAACTAGCGCCACTGGAGAGATTAAGAACTATTATTTAAAGCTGAAAGCGGTCACTTTTGCAACAATTCTGCCATAAGAGATTGGCAGGATGCTTCTATACCATCCATACTGAATTCCATAGTGCCAGCATAGCTTGCCCTGTCAATCCCTAGAATTGTCAATTTTTTTAAGGAATTTTATGCCCTGGATGCCAGGCCTTTAAGCCAAATCTCATAGAAAAAGGGGTAAGCTATAATGGCGCCGTCTATGCAAACCTTTGACAGTTGCCAACCCCATTGTACAGAATTAAAAAAATCTCAAAAAAGTTTATACAAAAAACAAATAACTAACCTAACTGTCATATTATTGGAATAGCTGACATATAAGAGGTTTCAGTTGTACATAACTAAAAACAAAATATACATAAAAATATAAGTAGTTAAGTAATCAACATTGATTAAGGCATTTGCTTCCATAATATCTATAATGTCTTTTATTTGCTTGGCTAAGTAATTCAACACCATTTTCCCGTAACCATTCATCTGAGCCATCACAGCAGTCGCAAATTCCGTCGTTGACTTTACTGGAAGGGACAGAATTAGGAGCAACCCTCTTATTACTGCTCTGGCTATCACAATAAAAAGTACCATTTACACAGGCATTAGTACTTGGTTCATCACTGGAATCCTCACAGTCACAGTAGTCATCATTCACTTGCTCAAATGGAATATACTGATCTGATTTCAAACATTTAAACTCTTCCTTCGCATCGGGCCTGTACTGCGGCATTGTGAAATAAAGCACTCCTTTGATGACTCCATGCTCATTTATGTATTTATCCGATTCTGGCCGCACGTGCACTATGTTTTCTATATCCGCAACATGAACTGGAACTACTCTGTCACCACTAGCAGCCGAAGTAATGGATAGAAAGAAATATAGTTGATAAAGAATAAAACTGATTACCATACAAATTGTCAAGGTAATTATGTTCTTTTTCTTCCTTAAACCCATGATTATGTACACTTTATGGTTTTATTATTGGCGAGGAAACCAGTAACATGTTCTTGCTAAGCAAATATTATGCGGATTTTATTGTAAATTGAAAAACAAAAATAATAATATCCCGGCTTTACTTGCATTTATATGCCAGTGTCAAAGTCAAATCAAGTGTCAAGTGTCAAATCAGAAAAAACAAACCATGATAAGATAATGCGTTTCGTTCACTCCACGTAAATAATGATGTCGATGACGGTGATAATCATGATATTTAGAAATTCAAATTTTCTATGGGACAACATCCCTTCGCGCCTACATTTTTTTTAAATTTGCCGCCTTTTTCTACTGACAAGATTGCTTGACTACTATAGTTTGTCAAAGGACTGTCTCATTTCAAACAGAGACACTCATACTATCTTTGTCTTACACTAGTACTAGCACCCAAAAGAAAAGGATGAGTATAGTATTTTTTGTTCTTATTTACCTAATTTACCGACAAATTGGTTTGACCAACTATATTTAAACTTAGCATGATTGTTATGCATCCAGGCCATAATTGTTAAAAAAAAGACATTTGACATTTGTTAATTAAATTAAGCCTATAAAATTGAGCATAAATAAAATCCTAAATGATTACAGTAATAGGAGATCAAAATTTTAACAATTTCGTAAAATAGTGCTAAAGCCAAAATGAGTTTCCTCACAGTGGACCGCCAGACTCCGTCCACAAGCGCGGAAAAAGAGTCTGAAGAAAGTGAGAAGAATGAAGATCTTGAGGTACATTTTTGAGTTTCTCGATATAAATTGATTACAGCATCTGAGGTATCTAATGGTTGTTTCAAAATAGAGTTTCCCTAATGCTGTTTACTTAGAATACTCGTCAATGAAAACATTTGGTTACGTTAATGATCCAAGGAAAGATTCACATAGTACATTTTACGTTTCTAATGGGGCCTGTAGGCAGGCCATATTTTCACTCCAAGATATAGCCGGCAACTATTGGTATCTTTCTCTAACATGTGAGTAAGAGAGGGACACCAGTAGTTGCCGGCCACATATTGCAGTGAAAATGTTATATAGCTTACCTGCTTATCTCGGCTGTTAGTTATATATCTAGATATATAATCCGCTTCTTATTATCGTTTTCTAAAAATACAAATTGCTGTCTTGCTGCCGCCCCTATGGATGGCGGATTTGCCCTAAGGCGGTTTTGGGTGGAGGTGGCCATTGGGAGAGCAAAATAAAGCATGGCAACCTGCGCTCCTGGTCTCCGAGTGGCCACGTCTAACCATATACCTAGCTTTTAGTTTTTACTTAGAGATAAATATTTTTTAGTTGTACTATTATTAATTAATTTAGTACTTAACATAGTCTTTAGGTTTTTTTTTATACTAACATCGTTATGGATCAATGCAGATCTGAAATAAACAATTTTTATTATTTATTTTATTATTTATAAGGCCCTTATTGGGCCTTAGGGTAAATCCGCCACTGTAAATTAGTACTACAAATGCACACACTGTAAATTAGTACTACAAACAGCAATTCTAAAACCTTGAGAATGCACCCAGAACCATAGTATAAAGTATTTATACTATATATTATTTCTTAAAACTTGATTGTAAAGAAAAAGAGACTCATTTTTCCAGGTGGACAATTCATCCAGCGTGCTGCTCAAGATCGCGACTCTGTATGCGGAGCAGCTGATGAGTGACCTGGTGCTGGAGGTTGGCGGAGTAGCCTACCCAGCACACCGGCTCATTCTCTGCGCCAGCAGCGAGGTATTCCAGGTATGGAAAGAATAGATTGAGATTGAATACTGAGAATGATAATCAAAAATGTAATTGAATGGTCAAGTTCACTTCATCTTCAAAAGCCAAAATCTCTGTTGTGTCCCAAAACACTGTTACTGTAATGTGCATGCCGACTTTCATGCGATTCTCCTACACTATGTATGAAAATTACCAAAAATTTTTATCTCTTTTTAGCTGAGGGCACGACAGTGCTCCTGCCAAGCCAAGCAAAACAAAGAGGCACGGCAGTACCATCCTTTTCTCAAAGCCATTCAGGCCATTTTTGACTTCCTGTAATTTTGTCCTGGCTAAAGCTAGAACCCTGAATTTTCAGTGACATATATGGCATATATATTTTGCCCTGGGCTTAGATATATTCCAAAGATTATTCCATTTGAACTTGTAGTTTAAGAATTATTGCATATCAAAGTTCCTTAGTTTTGTCACTGACACACTTACAATCATCATAATTTTATGGTACTTCTAGCAGACCCACAAGCTTCTAATTTTAAACATAAGTAGTTTTTAGCTTATCAAGCCATAAAAAACCTAAATATATCGCAATATCAGTCACGTTTTAAAGATTTAAGAACTGCATAAGTAAGTTTGTAGTCCCATATAAATATATACTAAATACAAAGTTACTTTTCCAGTTCTTACAAATAGCAGGTAAAGTAAAGGTCTAAGATGTACGATGTGAGTATGAAGATGTGTATAGTTATAATATGAGTATGGTATGGCTATGAATATGGTATAGGTTAGGTGGGAGTTTATATATGGTATAGGTATGAGTGTGGGTATGGTGTGGGATGGCGGGTACTTGGGTATGAGTATTGTATGAGTACAAGTATAGCCATGAGTATTGCCATGAGTATTGTATAGGTATGAGTATGAGCTTTGAGAAAAGTGGTAGCTGACGTACAAGAAGTAGTACCCGAAAAGAAGGACTACCTACAAAAAGAGATGAGATCCCATCAAAAACATTACATGTAAAAAGATGCAATGCAAGTCTCGCTACACAATTCTTCTGCTACAAAAAAGTTTTGAGATGTAATGTGAAACCAAGTCAGTGCCAGGGGTGTCTGTCTGTTTGTGTGTATGGATGTTCGCGATAAACTCGAAAACTACTAAACGGATTTTAATGCGGTTTTCACCTATGAATAGAGTGATTCTTGAGGAAGGTTTAGATGTATAATTTGTTGAGGTTTTGTAACCCATGCGAAGCCGGGGTGGGTCGCTAGTTGTATAATAAAATACAAGCTAATACTATTAGTGATGTCAGGGATCCCAAACTTCTCACTTCGGACAAACTCGGCTCCGTTCGGCTCAGCATTGCTCCGAGCAATTAGGGTTGACGTCCTTTTGCGTGCACGACCACAGATAAGATAATGACTTGAATTTTGACAACCCTAAATAGCCCCATGTCTGAATATGATTCGACCCTGAACCGCTGTCAAACTTCGGTTATGTAGGAAGTTTCCTTTCTGTACGGTAGTACTATTATTTATTCTGTAGTGATGTGCAGCAGCAGATTAGCATGTGAGGTCCGTCCCTGCAGGTGACTGTTAATTATTGATGGTTCCAGGTGATGCTGATGAACCGCGAGTGGAACGAGTGGCGCGAGAGTCGCATAGTGCTGCAGGAGACACCTCAGGCCTCAACCGTATTTCCACACTTTCTGAAGTAAGTTTTTTTTGAATAATTATATTTGACAAAATATACATGGATACACATTTATAAAGTCATTATTATAGATCTGCTACGCTGTAACAAGGCGACGTTATTGCGATCGCGACCGGATTACGCATATTTAGTTACTCTAATATCCCGCTAGATGTCGCTGTACCGGCGTCATAGTAAGGCTACATCGCGGTGTTAAGATTTTTCCTGAATCAATGGCGTCTCTCGGTTTGGTCATGTCGGGTATCGCTTCTCGGCCTTTTGGCTAAGATCAAAGTGTAGTATCTGTTCTTTTCAGCTTAATATCTGAAAGTTCCCTCACTGAGGGACCAGTATATTAAACTGATTTTTGTAAACCGACGGGATGTTCGGGGCTCGCTCCACTCCCGTCACGGGTCGGCCCGGCATTGCAGTGCCGCCGGGATTGGCCCACATAATCAAAGAAAAATGCTGTTTAGATGGTCATAAGTGGTCACCACAATATCTTCAAGACATAAGTTGCTATTCCTGTGGGTGTGTAGAATAATTTGTAATTGATGATTATTATTTTAGAGATTTAATTAAAGAAGACCCATGCGGATAAGGGATCAGAAAATTAGGCTTTAGTTTATAGCATTTGAATTTGAGTAACTTCCACAGAAATGTCGTGAAGATAATTAGTAATTTAGTATATAATTAATTTAACTCTAAATATAAATGTTATTACAGGTACTTCTACACGGGCCAGATCCGTATATCACATACCACTGTGCTTCCCGTACTATCTCTCGCTGACAAATACAATGTTAAGGTATGCTCGTATTTTTACACGACTGTCTTTCCCCAATTTGTAGTCGGCATGGCTGTAGGCCGAGCACATGATTGACGCGACAGTATCTCGCCGCGAGATAGACTACCCGTCTTTTACTAACTGTATGAATTAAAGGAGGACGGGTAGTCTATGTCGCGGCGAGATAGTATCGCGCCAATCATGTGCTAGCCCGGCTGGAAAGTAAATATGCCAAGCGAAATTTTAACCTCGACGACGTGTCAAACACAAAAGCTGTCACTCGGACGCCACGTCACCGAAGTGGCAAAACTGAAATTAAACTTTATGCGAATGCACGTAGGTCTATGTTGCTCTGTAGTCTGTGTCGTATTAATCGGTCTTTGGCGTTGGACCTACGCTGCCGATATATCCGTCATTGGCGTCCAAAAGGTTAATATTGTTAGTGCCAGTTGCACCATCCGCACCTGACAGACTGATCAACGTCACCCGGCGCGCCCCGGCAGTTTACTATGAAACTTTCCATTCAATAAAATTTTGAGAACTTTAACGATTACAAACGGTTTGGTGCAACGGACCCTAAGAAATTTTAAAATTAAACAATGCTTTTAGGACCTGGTGTCACTATGCCTTCGCTACATGGGGTCGCACGTGGCGCAGGCGGCTAAGCGCGGCCGGCTGGTGGGGTGGATGCAGTACACCATGGCCTGCGGACACGCTCCGGTGGCCAAGGTAACCTCAACATTCACTAGTCAAGGATTGGCTGGCGGATATCATTTCTTAACGATAACACCACCTAGGAATATCATTTTGATTAACGAGAGCTTTAATCTAATTTCTAATGAATACCCGTAGACCGCGGGCCAGGAGCATATATCGTCAATCACCGCCTCCCGGCTGATACTTTGTCAGATACTATCATGAATTTAAAAAAAAAATAGTCAGCCGGTTGTATCGCGGTGGAAAGACCGTCAGCTGAACACAAATCTATAACTAAAAATCAAAACACCTCATGGCATTCACAATATTTCTTTGATATTGTAGAATAGTATTTAGGTAATCATGATTGATCACAGCAAAATTAAGTACATAAACAACCGTGAGAAATTGATTACCGATTAATTTAGAGTTTTGAATGATTCACGGTTAGCTTCTTACTTATATTGACCGGGATATCGACCGTGATTACCTTTTGTATTATTTATGAGCTCCCGACATAATACACAAGGTAATCACGGTCTATATCCCGGTCAATATAAGTCTACCAATTAATTTATATGAAAAATATACCGGTATTTGGTCCCTGGTTCTATGTAGTGGGCATTACACAGTTTTTAATTATTATTATTACGAGCCTATTGTGTCCCACTGCTGGGCAAAGGCCTCCCCCCTCTTCTTCCTATTTTTTAATTAGCCTTTCTAATTTTTTATAAAAATTTTTTGGTAGGCATGTCAAAACTTCGTGAAATGGAATGTAGAGTGGGTTTGGTCGGAGCAGGAGCTCGCAGAGCTAGAAGGCGAAGCGCTGCTGCACCTTCTGCAGCAGTCAGACCTCGTGCTGCACAACGAGATGACGCTCTATCGGTGAGTACTCTCTTCATTTTTAGGGTTCATCACCCGAAGGGTGAAAGGGATTTTTTTTCTGTACTGATGCACTGGACTTTTTTTTAGGATATATAAATTTAATGTTATTTGTGACCAGAATCATGAGCTACTTCCATGCTCCTAGCATAGAGTAACTTATACTAGAGCGGTACTGTCATAGTAAATTTTGTAACCACAGTAAATTCACTGCCATCTGTCGACACACTTTAAAATTAAAAATGAAGATTTATAAAAATACGATAAAATGTATTTAAATATGGATGAATGATTTTTTTTATTTGCATTAATTATTTTTATGATTTTGACCAATGTTCTTTCACTGATATGCGTGAAAATGGTTAAATAGCAAACGAAACCGTCAACGCCATCTATACGACAGTAGGCCAAAGCTAGTAGCGCCCTCTGATCGAGAGTCAAATTTTCTTGATTTTCGAAGCACGTTTTTTCCTTAGACTGTATCCATCTATTACGGAGTTATATCTATCTTTGCTCCTAGGAAAGAAACAATGTTCCAAAATTTTCATACATTTTACGTACTTTCCATTTCGTTACCGCCGTACTCGGCCGTGCAAAGTGTTTGAAAAATGGTAACGGAATGGAAAAATAAAACTTGTGACGCTTTTTTCCTCCTAGTAGGAACAAAGGAGCTCGTGATTCTGAGTATAAAAAACATTAAATTTACCTATTTTGGAAAAAATGACCAGTGCATCACTACAGAAAAAAATCACTACGAAAACGGGACCCTAATACTAAGACTCCCCTGTCAGTCCGTCCGTCTGTCCGTCTGTCACCAGGCTGTATCTCATGAACCGTGATAGATTTCGAGTCCGACTCGCACTTTTCCGGTTTTTTTAACTGTATTTTTAATAAAGTAAAACATTAATATTGTCTTCGGTTACCGCGATAGTTACTCATGAAATAAAACTATGAAAACGGATTATATCGCGTATATTGAATTTATAATACATCCCGACGTTTCGAACTCTTTACAGCGTTCGTGGTCAACGGGTGACTGAGGAAAAATTACAAAGTGCAAAAATACCCACATACTAAAATAATGAACAATCATAGACTACAAACTTTAAGGCTGGTTGTACATGCAAAATCGGTTCATAAGGCTAGTTATACACTATAATTATTTTTCAAGTAAAGATATATATATATATACGCGATAAAAACTATGCCGGCATAGTATTTCAAAAGTAAAACATTTTCAATCGTTTCAGGTTCGTAGTGCGATGGCTAGAATGCCAGCGCGAGCGATTGAACACGAGCGAGCTGACGGAGGCGGAGAAGAAGGCGCACTGGCTGTCGCTCGTCCCGGCCGTGTTCTCACACGTCAGGTATTGTTGTTAAGCTAAGAAACTAATAAATAAAAAATTCACTGTTTTGGGTGAGGTTGCACATTTTACAAAGAAATTGCACAAGTGAAATACCAACCTTAGACTTTGTTATTTGATTTTAAATAAATAAATATTATAGGACATTCTTATACAGATTGACTAAGTCCCACGGTAAGCCCAAGGAGGCTTGTGTTATGGGTACTCAGACAACGATATATATAAATACTTAAGGTGGTTCGACTAGGTTACCCAAAGCTTAAACCCCGCTAGATGGCGTCACTTTCGCAAATTTCCAGGTTTTATTTTTTTGTGGAATAGTGTTGGTATCTGTATACTTAAAAGTATGTTTAGCGCACTCTTTACATAAATATTGAACTATTATAATAAACATTGAATACTTCATTAGTGTAAAAAACACTTTTAAAGTCGACAGAGTGTTTCTGTCATGCTATTTCCTACTATTACTCACACATGCAAACAGTGTTTCCGTGATTGCTTGTAGTAGACAATTTCATGCAGTGTAAGTATGCTGCAATGGCGTTGCGGTATGTTCGTGGAAATACGTCCGAAAGGATTCGGGTTCGAGACTGGTACGTCAGGGGTACTTTTTTTTGTCCTTTTTGTGTTATCTTATGTTTCTTATACCTTTTATTCTTTGAATTCTTGTCCGATTCCGATATAACCGAAATATATTTCAGTGATATCGGAAACGGCTCTAACGATTTCGATGAAATTTGCTGTAAGGGGTTCGATCTAGCTAGGTCTTATCTCTGGGAAAACGAGCATTTTTGAGTTTTTACTTATGTTTTCTTTTTCTCCCAGATATTCATTATTATTAATAAATTAGTTTATAACATTTTATAAAAATATGTGACGTTTTGAACTAAAAGGTACCACATTGTCGGTTGTCGATTAGGTTGATTTCATTTTGAAGCTTTATGGAAATAGTTTGGTTGAAAACGCCACATATATTGAAAACCTGACTTTCACAAATCTCACCTCTTTGGGTTCTTCCAACTCAGAAAGGATGGAGAATACTGACGATTCTTAGTAGCACTAGCCCAAGGAAGTCCAGGTTTGTAAGTATCAGGTATCAGTTTTTTTTTAAAGCGCTAAATATAGTTCTACAAGTAAAGCAATCCCTTACTGCCCAGCCTCTATAGTATTTTTCAAACTGGAAGGGTACGATGATAGATTTCATCTCCATACAATTTATAACCTAATAATGCCAAATGTTGCAAAATTATATTGAATTGAGATCTATCATCGTACCCTTGCAGTTTGAAATAGTTATTTACGATACAAGTGCGGAAAAGAGAAAATTCGAAACGAGTGGCGACAGATTAAAACACGACCGCAGAGAGTGTTTTAAATCGACACGAGTTGCGAATTACCTATTCGCACGTGTATCGTACAACGTTTTACAGTACATATGGCCCTTTAAACTTTCGACATATGCATGAAAAGTGCTCTTTACGCACTAGGGCGAGAAAGTTGCACCATATGTACTGTAAAATACTTTTTAGTACATATGGTGCTACATATACGTTACCGCCCTAGTGCGGTAATTAGTACAATACGTGCATATGTCGAAAATGTAAAGGGCCATAATTATGTACTGTAAAACGTTGTACAATACACGTGCGAAAAGGTAATTCGCAACTCGTGTCGATTAAAACACTTCCTTCGGTCGTGTTTCAATTTATCGCCACTCGTTGCCAATTTCCTACTTTTCGCACTTGTATCGTAATGTACTAATAATAAAGTAGTGATTGTAAAATAAAATTAAAACTTTTTTTATATATGTTCAGGACAAGTCTGAACATAGCTTATAAATATTGTATGTTCACTTTTAGTGCTAAAATTTGTTGCTTGCAACATTTTAGGATAAGTTTGTCTATGGCGCGCTGTCAGCGCTCTCTTCATTCTGTGCCATAACCGAATGTAGTAGCATAAATGTTTAGCTCTCAATAAAAGTTAATTTCTGTATAAATCTAATCGCAGTTTGATTCAAACATGCGATTGTTGGTCCTTCGAGTTTTTTAAAAGTTTAGAATCAGTGATTCGGTAGTTTAACTACGAATTTCGTTTGCTGGCTGGGCGAACGTGACTTGCTATCTCTTGTCCCCGCCCGCCGCAAGCTCGCCCAACCTATAGTTTGGGCGAATTTATCATCGTGATTTCGGTTGATATTATCCCGAAATCGTTTGTCTCCGTGCTGCAACAATCATCAGGAAAGTTCCCGTTCGTCGGCACAAAGAAAATTTTGTGCAAGTACCGGCGGATTTATTTGAGCGGTACATCGAGATAACTTTGACAAGTTGTCAACTCAGGTGGGACTAGATTGTAAGGTTGGTAGTACGGATCGTCGTCACTTGTGCGTGTGTGCCTGCCTTTTTTAGAGTTGGCGGCAAAAGTGACGTTTGTCTGTCGACAGTGACACTCATCGTCTGTCAATCGGAATTTTCTTCACGGAATCACGGTTACGACTTTCTACTGCAATTTTTAACAAGTTTTGCATCAAAGTGCGGGTTTGTGCGTTTGTTTTGTGAAAAACAACAATGACGGAGCTCAAAAGGTTGAAAATTATGCGCGGCCAGGTCAAGGCGACCATGACTCGCATCGAGCAGTTTGTCAACGACCCTAATAGTTTAAGTTCCGCGTCACTGGATACCTTGGAGGCTCGAAAGGAAAAGCTAGCCTCTTCCCTGAAAGATTACGAGACAATCCAACTTGATATATTGAGCCTCGATGACAAAGACGCAGAGGATGCAGGTGATTTTGAGGACCGTTATTTTAGCACAATAGCTAAAATCAATGAGACCCTCAGGTCTCTACGAGGGTCAGATACGATTCAAGCTGCTGGAGTCTCTTCTTCGAAGTTACCCCATGTTGACATACCAGTGTACAACGGTAAGGACTTTACCCTCTTCAGACCCTTTTATGAAATGTTCATAGCAGTGATTGATAAAAACAAAACATTATCTGATGTACAGAAGTTGTTTTACTTAAGAAAGTTTTTGTCTGATGAAGCGCTATCTGTCATTATAAACTTGCCTTTAGTCAACGCCTCATATCCAGAGGCATTAGAATTGTTAAAAAAGCGTTATGACAATAAGTCTAGGCTTATCATAAGCCATATACATGTTATCTTAGACATCCCATGCATGGCTAAGGGAACTGCGGCCTCTATAAGGTCATTTGTATCACAGGTACAACAGCAGCTGCATGCGCTCAAAAATTTAAAGGAACCTGTTGATAAATGGGATATGTTGCTTATTTCTATACTATCCAGAAAGCTAGATCAATATACTAGCCGGGCTTTCCATTTAGAGAGAGACCCACAAGCTCTTCCAATGATGTCGGAGTTTATTGCATTTTTAGAAAGGCGTGCTATGGCGCTAGAGGATAGTTCGCCTCAAAAGAGTATCCTAAATGAGAATGTAGGTACTTCCCAACTTAAATCTTACCCCAAGGTTACTAATGTTGTAGCATCATTACCTGGTTGTAAATTTTGTACTAAACCTGGGCATGCAATCTATAATTGTGTGAAATTTCAGGAAGCCTCTGTTGAGGACCGCTTGGCCTTTGTTCAGGAGAAGAAAATGTGTGCAGTTTGTATTAACTCTCATTCAGATAAACCTTGTAAGTACAACTTTAAATGTAAATTATGTAAAGGTCAACATAACACCCTTTTGCATACTGAGGATGCTGCAGATGCCGAGCAACCAGCGGCAGTATCTATTGTTTTGACATGTGTCAAGAAAGCATCTTATAAAAAAGTATTACCTACAGTTAAAGTTAAAATAGTTGATAAATTTGGCCGTGATGTTTACTGCCGTGCATTGCTTGACACCGCCTCAAGTGAATCGTTTGCCACAACTTCTCTTGTAGAAAGGCTAGGTTTTGCCACTGTGGCAGAATGTGAAAATATAATTGGTGTTAATAAACAGACCAGCCTTATGGATAGGTCAGTAATTATTCCTGTGGAGTCTTGTCAATATGTAGGTGTTAAGTTTGAGGTTGACTGTCATGTAGTTGAAGATGTAACGGCACATTTGCCACCACAATATGTTGATTGTTCAAATCTGAAATTTCCAAGTCATGTCAAACTTTCTGACGAAAGCTTTAATACACCATCAGAGATTTCATTGCTACTAGCAAGCGATATTTATTTCGAGTCATTATTAAATGATTGTATCAAATTGCCTGAAGGGCTTGTCTTGCAAAGCACTTTATTCGGCTATATTGTTGGTGGTAAGTTGAAACAATCTGGCAATGTCTCAAATACTGCCTTAGTAACAAATTTTGCTATTAGTGACAGTACAAAATTAGAAAATGTTATGTGTCAATTTTGGCTGGCCGAAAAGGTTCCAGAACCCCAACAAAAGATTTCTGATGAATTTGAAACGGCTGAAAAAATATTTCAGGAATCTGTCACTCTGAATGATAACAAATTTCAGGTGGACATTCCGCTAAAACACCCCTTAAGTGAGCTAAACTTGGGTAACTCCTTTTCGGCTGCCTTACAAAGATTTTACTCAATAGAGAGGAAATTGATGAAGAATGTAGAGTTACTAGAGCAGTATAAAAAATTCATTAATGAATATGTTGAAATGGGACATGCTAGGGAGGTTAATATTAGCTCTTATGACATGTTGAATGGACCAGTAAGCTTTTTAGCGCATCATCCAGTTTTCAACGAGGCCAGCAAAAGTACAAAGCTTCGTGTGGTGATGGACGGGAGCATGAAATCCAAAAATAAGCTATCTGTCAATGATGTCATGCTGAATGGACCTGTGGTGCAGGGTGAGCTCTTTGACATATTAATTTTGTTTAGGACATATTTATTCACCTTGATATGTGATGTTCAAAAAATGTTTAGGTGCATTTTGGTCAGCCCTGAACATAGATGCCTTCAAAATATCCTCTGGCGGGACAGTCCTGGCCAGCCCATCCGCTGCCTTCAGCTTCAGACAGTTACATATGGCCTAAAGAGCTCTACATTTCTGGCTACTAGGTGTTTGGTAGAGCTTGTAAAATTATTTGGGCATGATTACCCGCTTGCGTCTCAAGCTATTTTAAGTAATACATATGTAGATGATGTCATAACTGGTTCAGATAATATCAATGATCTTCACCAACTTAAAAATGAGTTGATTGATTTATTTAAGTTAGGTAATTTTAAATTACATAAATGGTGCTCTAGCTACCCAGCTGTTCTGAACGACTTGCCAGAAAATTTAAAGTACTTTGAACATATAAATCTTGATTCAAGTAATGTGATAAAAACTTTAGGTCTGAAGTATGATATTACCTCAGACGCCTTAACATTTGAGTGTCCCCCCTATGATGAGGGCACCAACCATACTAAAAGAACAGTTCTTTCATTTATTGGAAAATGTTATGATCCCTTAGGTCTCATAGCTCCTATCATAGTTTCAGCAAAAATATTTATGCAAGTTTTGTGGTCTATGCCCTTAGGCTGGGATACAGCTTTACCAGACGCTGAACTTGCGGCATGGAAAACATTTCTTGCTAATTTAAAAATGATGGGTAGACTCTCTTTGTCTAGGTTAGTGCATAGTCACGAATGTCAGTTGGTAGAGATAGTGGGTTACGCAGATGCGTCTTTCAAAGCTTTCGGTTGTTGCATTTATGTAAGAATTTTTAAATCAGACGGAAGTGTAGAGTCGAATTTGCTTTGTGCCAAATCGAAAGTGGCCCCACTTTCTAAAAGCCTTACTATACCACAGCTGGAACTTAACAGCGCTCTACTACTGGCACAGCTGGCATCTAGAGTTAGCGAAAAGCTAAAAGCTAGATTTGCGCATAACACATATTTTTACAGTGACTCACAAATAGTTTTGTGCTGGCTAAAGTCTACAAAAACAAAAGTCAATACTTATGTTAAAAATAGGGTGAAGACGATTCTAGAACTCACAAACCAGGACCAGTGGTCCTATGTAAAGTCATGCGATAATCCCGCGGACTTAATCTCCCGCGGAGTGGAGCCCCAAACCTTGCAAGGAAAGCAGTTGTGGTGGCACGGCCCTAGCTATTTGTCACACAGGGATTATGTACACCCTGCATTTGATAACAAGGCTCTCAGTCAGGCCTTACATGATAAGCATTTTGATATTAATATTGACGAGGGTTTACCTTGTAATGTTAGTCAGCGGGACGAGTCATTCGCACATCTGTTTGAAAAATATTCTAGTCTGCATAGGCTTCAAAATGTTATAGCGTATATTTATCGCTTTTATAAAAATGCTTCAAAGTCAGGTGATAGATATGACTCTACATTGCTAACCCCTAAGGAGCTTCGGGAAGCGTTACTCATCATAATAAAAAATGTGCAAAAGAAACATTTTTCCAACGAAATGGAAACATTGCTGTCGGGTAAGTCTCTTAAATCAGGGATAGCGGACTTGCATCCCTTTGTGGACCAACTTGGTGTCCTTCGCGTGGGCGGCAGGCTGCAAAATGCAGACATTTCGCAAGCTAGAAAGCATCCGCCTATTCTCCCGAAAGGGTCATTTTTTACTTCGTTATTGATTAAAACGGAACACTTGCGTCTTTTGCATTTGGGTGCCAGAGCTGTTCTAAGTTCTTTAGCTCAAAAATATTGGATAATTAATGGTATTAGGGAAGTAAAGAAGGTAGTGAATAAGTGTGTCACATGCCTGCGTCTGAAGGCTGAGGCTGCAAAGCAGTTGATGGGCTCTTTGCCTGTAGAGAGGATTACAGCTAGTAGACCTTTCCAGTATGTTGGAATTGATTTCTGTGGTCCATTTAGCACGAAAATTGCTAGAATACGAAAACCTCTTGTTACCAAAAGCTATATTGCCCTTTTTGTATGTTTCGCTACAAAGGCGATTCATGTAGAGTTGGTGTCGAACCTTACAACTGAAACCTTTCTAGCATGTCTCGATCGTTTCATATCTAGACGTGGCATGCCCACTACTATTTATTGTGACAATGCTAAAACTTTTAAAGGGGCTGCAAACCAGCTCAAAGAATTGTATGATTTACAATGTTCAATTGAACATAGAGATTCTGTGTATCGATACTGTAATAAAAAATATATTTCGTTTAAGTTTATACCAAGCTATGCGCCTCAATTTGGAGGCCTCTGGGAAGCAGGAGTCAAGAGTGTCAAATTCCATTTGAAACGAGTGGTTGGAAATCATTGCTTAACCTTTGAGGAACTTTATTCGGCGGTCGTTCAATTTGAAGGGATTTTGAACTCGAGACCCTTGCTATCCTTGGATCCTAATGAGGGTAAATACTTGTCACCAGGTCATTTTCTTATTGGTACGGCTATTACAAGTTACCCAGATGTTGATTTAACTGAAGTTCCAGTTAATCGCTTAAGAAAATTTTGGGACATTGTAACTAGATTAAAGCAGGATTTCTGGAAGACTTGGTCTAAAGACTACCTCTGCCAGTTGCAAAGTCGTCCCAAGTGGAAGCATGACCTACCCAATTTAAAAATAGGTGATTTGGTTCTTGTGAGAAATGTAAACACTGCTCCATTGTGTTGGCCAATGGGCCGCATAGTTAAGATATTTCCTGGAAAGGATGGTAGAGTTAGAGTGGCCGAGGTGAAAATGGGGGACAAATTGTATGTCAGACCTATTACGAAGCTATGTCCTTTACCTCTTGACTAAATATTGTCTATCTCGCTAAATGAAGTTTTGTATGATCTGTCAAGCTGAGTTAAACACAACTCGCCCGGCCCAATTATGTTCAGGACAAGTCTGAACATAGCTTATAAATATTGTATGTTCACTTTTAGTGCTAAAATTTGTTGCTTGCAACATTTTAGGATAAGTTTGTCTATGGCGCGCTGTCAGCGCTCTCTTCATTCTGTGCCATAACCGAATGTAGTAGCATAAATGTTTAGCTCTCAATAAAAGTTAATTTCTGTATAAATCTAATCGCAGTTTGATTCAAACAATATATTTTTTTTTATTCAAGTAGGTACAGTGAGTAACAACATTGCATGGCCTTCTAATTATAACTATTATAGAAAACGGGATATTTATCATTTTTATTTATATTATTTATTTCTCGATATTTTGGCCGGTCTTGCAAGACCAGTCGTTGTGGAGATCCCTGGGGAGGCCTATGTCCAGCAGTGGATGTCTTGTTGGTGTAGATGGATTCACACAACAAATGAAATAACATTTTTTCATATTTGTTATCCGTAGTTGTCCCTGTACCTGAAAGAAAAATAATATCATGATAGCACAAAATCTCTAATGTGAGAAATGTGTGTGTGTGTGTGTTAATGGAAGAAAGATGAAGCAACAATATGGATTCTAATAAAGTTATCATTTACTTACCTAGTAATAATTGTGTTTTTCATTCATAGACAAAATTCCATAATTTTCATCCCCAGGAAATGTTTTATTTTACTTTATTGCAGTGAGGATGTCCTGATTTTTTCTGGCTAATGAAGGAAAACATTTTATTTCCAAGAATGCCTCTTCATTTTGCACAATACCTAAAAAAAACCTAGAGTTAGTAACACATTGACTATTCGGCAACCAAAACAGTAATAATTACATTATATAGGTATTGTTCACTGCTTATATCTACCATTACGGAAGAAGTGAGAATTATTTTCTGAAAAGATCGGCACGAGAAAATTACAATGTACAATGAAGGAATGAAACTGTACCTACCTTACGAAACTTCACCATCATGAATTCCGCTTCAATTGAGTCTGAATTTTTCTGGATTTTCGCGGACCAGAACACCGATGATTTTTGTAACTTGATTTAGACGTTGCTACATATATTATTATACTCTTTGCGATGCTATCATTTTCAATTTATACAAACAAATCGATGTCACAATGAACATGACCCTATGTGTCAGTGTCAACACTGTCAAATAAAAATGCACTAAACAATGACTAAACATGACGGCACTGCAAATCCTGCCAGGTCGGCCAGGCAACGTCGCCAACGTCATAGAGTGGCAACGCCGCACGCAACGTATTTGTACACGACATTTGTGACACACACATACGTAAAATTGATGAAAAAATTACGTTGATTTATGTATGATTTCTGTATGAAACAAAGTTTTTCTATTAATTTAGCGCAAACGAATATTCGAAAGTAGATAAATGAGCAAATATTTGTGTAGTAATAGTGTGTAGTGCCTTAATTAAAGCAGATTGAATTTTGTATGAAAATCGAACCACCTTAAATACATACAAAACACCCATGACTCAGGAACTCTCTTTGCTTATCACACAAATAAATGCCCTTACTGGGATTCGAACCCAGGACCACTGGCGACACAGGCAGGGTACCCACTAGGCCAGGCCAGACCGGTCGTCCAAAGATTATAAGATTGTCCATATTCTGTTTTCAGATTCCCCATGATGTGTCCTAATCAGCTGGCTAAACTGCTTCTCTGTCCGCTGACTCAAGAGCACAAGGACTTCTTCATGGAGCGTATGGCGATCGCTATGAGCTACCAATCAGGTAACTTTGCCACGTATACTTCATACATACATATAATCACGCCTATTTCCCGGAGGGGTAGGCAGAGACCACGGATTTCCACTTGCTACGATCCTGACATACCTCTTTCGCTTCCTTTACTTTCATAACATTCCTCATACACGTTCGCCGGTTTAGGGTGCTCTTGACCTGACCTTTCTTAAGGATTTCTTAAAAGGCTAGTGCTGCACTCTGTTAGCAGAACATTGCAGTAATATCCCCTATTTCCAGGTCAATACGAGCGCGTAGCAGAAATCCAGCAAACGGAAGCAGGTCGCATGTTGTTCACGCCGCGGCTGTACACAGAGGACACTTGGGGTTCGGTGCTCGGCGTCGACAACTTCCACTCCCTGCCCTGCTACCACACCAGGACCTTCATCTTCTCCAGGTTAGCACAGAACAGGTGTATTCCCAATTAGCTCCATTAGGGGACACCTTATGACCTTGCACAGATCAACCATGCCCCAAACTAAGCAAAGCTTGTACCATAGAGTAACTTATACTAGAGCGGTTAGTAAATTTTGTAACCCCAGTAAATTCACTGCCATCTGTCGACACACTTTAAAACTAAAAATAAAGATTTATTAAAATACGATAGAATGTATTTAAATATAGATAAATGATTTTTTTTATTTGCATTAATTATTTTTATGATTTTGACCCATGTTCTTTCACTGATATGCGTTAAAATGGTTAAATAACAAACGAAACCGTCAACGCCATCTATACGACTGTAGGCCAAAACTAGTAGCGCCCTCTGAACGAGAATCAAATTTTCTTGATTTTCGAGGCACGTTTTTTCCTCAGACTATCCATCTATTACGGAGTTATATCTATCTTTGCTTGTACTATGGGTGCTAGGCGACGATATAAACACTTATATAGATAATTACATATTTATATACATAGGAAACACCCATAACTCAGTGACAAATACTTTTGTTCATCACACAAATAAATGCCCTTACCGGGATTCGAACCCAGGACCATCAGCTTCACGGGCAGGGTCACTACCCACTAGGCCAGACCGGTCGTCAATCCATCCATCGTCGTCAATCGTTATCCCTCATCAATCGTCGGGTCGTGCATGATTTTTTATTTTATTTTTGCAATCATAATTTATGTCGTTTGAGCACCGGAAAAAATAAAAATACTTTTGGAAACCTGCACATTATTTTATTAAAAATATTTAAAATGTTCAAAAATTTTGAGCGGTTGAAACGCTGATAATTTTTGGCACGAATTCGACAGAAAAAATAAATAAATAAAGTTCATTTATTTCAGACAATTGAGTCCATATTTCTTAAATTAATATTAAATAAAATAAAATAAGGTTAACCAAAGAAAAGGCGGATGGACTGAGTGAGAGACGATTTGAACGACAGAGAGGTACGGAAAAGGGATGCTGCGTAAATGCGACAACGACAAAAGCATAGCATGCTTCGAACCATATAAATAAACGAATTATAATTATCCCAGGTATGGATGGTGCTATATTAATTTTCTTTAAATTCTTTAGTTAGTTTAAAAGTCTCGTCTTGGAATTCGTAAATTTTAGGTTATTATCAAATCGATAATCATCAGGCATAAAAATCTCGATAATTATCAAGATAACTATCATTGATTCCTTTCGAATTTCGGGAAGCGATTTTGTTTTATACGGTGTAGTGATGATAATGATATGTGACGTTTTCAATTAAAAGGTACCACACTGTCGCTTACTATAAGGACGAAAATGTGGTACCTTTTGCTTGAAAACGACACATAAATGTGTAATTTTCAGTAAATCGAGCATGGGTGCATCGTGTTGCGACCGGGTCACGGAGTGGACGGTGGACTTGTACCCGAAAGGCGTCTGGTTCAAGAAGAGCATGCTCATAGTGTGGTCGGGGACATTTGATGTAAGTATTACCACAGGGCGGACACTTTATACATCAAAAATCACTTGCGTTTCTATGTGTGAACAGCACGTCTGTACACGCGTCATAGTGTGAGTAAGTTGCTTAAAAATAATACTGAGTCACGCCACGCTGAGGTACGCCAGAAGTCCACCAGATTTCTGTCGCGGGGCGAGGTCATTCGAGTCGGGGCGGGGCGGTGCGTGGCCGTTCTGTATGATAATACTATTACTTACTCTGTGGTATTACACCTTCTCTTCTTCCTCGCGTTATCCCGGCACTTTTGGCACGGCTCATGAGAGCCTGGGGTCCGCTTGACAACTAATCTTAAGAATTGGCATAGGCACTAGTCTTTACGAAAGCGACTGCTATATGACCTTCCAACCGAGAGGGTAAACTAGGCCTTTTTTGGGATTAGTCCGGTTTCCTCACGTTGGATGGAGCTTGTAAATGTGCAAAGTGTAAGCGTGCAAGTAGCATAAAAGATTACTTCAGACAGTATTATTGGACGTTGGTGACTTTGTAGGTCTTTCTTAACTTTCTTTTATTTATTATGTGGGCCGATCCCGGCGGCACTGCAATGCCGGGCCGACCCGTGACGGGAGTGGAGCGAGCCCCGAACATCCCGTCGGTTTACAAAAATCAGTTTAATATACTGGTCCCTCAGTGAGGGAACTTTCAGATATTAAGCTGAAAAGAACAGATACTACACTTTGATCTTAGCCAAAAGGCCGAGAAGCGATACCCGACTTGACCAAACCGAGAGACGCCATTGATTCAGGAAAAATCTTAACACCGCGATGTAGCCTTACTATGGCGCCGGTACAGCGACATCTAGCGGGGAATTGTGTAAACTTCTACACCTACCGGTTGGAGGTTCCACATGTAACTCGGGTAACTCCGTATAAGATGAATACAATCTAAGGCAAAAACGTGCCTCGGAAATTAGATTTTCGGCTAGATGGCGTTGACGGTTTCGTTTGTTATTTAACAATTTTAACACATACCAGTGAAAGAATAAAAAAATCATTTATCCATATATATATATACATTTTTTGATATTCGATATATGGCATTAAATTTACTGTGACTACAAAATTACTATGACGGTGACAATTTACTTGGTGGTAGCGCCATCTGAGCGAAAATCAAATTTTCTTGATTTCCGAGGCACGTTTTTTCCTTAGACTTTATTCATCTTATACGGAGTACCCGATGTAGCCCTCCGAATCGCTAAACTTGCATTGCACGTAGAACCGCTAGCCCTTGGGGCGGAAAGGTTCTCGAGTGGGGACCACGTACCGGAAGGCGCAGCATGGGTAGACCCCCCACAAGTTGGACCGATGACCTGGTAAAGGCCGCGGGAGTCCGCTGGATGCTGGTGGCGCAAGACCGGTCATTGTGGCACTCTTTGCGGGAGGCCTATGTCCAGCAGTGGACGTCTTCTGGCTTATATGATGATGATGATTTGTCCCCAGGTACCCGAGGTGGTGCTCCGCACAGTGCGCGTGTCCATCACGTGCCAGAACCCGCCAGACGCGCCCGACTACGACGACCAGCAAGAGCCCGACGTGCGGGTCAAGGTGAGTACAATAAGCAGGTATATGGAAGGTGGCCATTAAAGTGTTCGAAATTACCCATACAATGGGGTTGGCCGGGTAGAAGTATTTTACAGATGGCGCCAACATAAGTTTTCTTTTCAATCTCTAAAATTGTGTCAAAATCTTGTTTTTTTGTAAATGTTATGGCCTGGATGCCCAGCCTATTCAGCTAAATCTCATAAAACAAAACTATACACAGGGAAAACCTATGCTGGCGCCATCTAGGCAAACCTTTGAATGTTGCCAACCTCATTGAAATTCTCAGTCCAGTTGTAAGCGAGGCTTAGGGCCTATTTCACAATGTCCAAGTAAAGTCCTGAATAAGCTATTTGCCACTTATCTGACGGATAAAGTCATCGTTGGCGTTTCACAATCTCCAAATAAGCTTTATCTGCTGGATAAAGTGCTTTTTTTGTAGGAAATTTTATCTGGCAGTTAATTTATTTGTTAATTAGCTATCCAATACTTAACTTGGACATTGTGAAACAGGCCCTTAGACTAGCAAGAACTTGCATGCAATTTCCAAGCAAGTTCTGTTAGTCTAAACCTCGTTATAATATAGGTATACGGGTGGATACGAGTACATATATCAAGTTCATGCGAAATTTCATGTTATTTCAACATGTTGTTTTAAAAATGAGTGAATCAAACTGCTTTTTTATCAAAATATTAAGATCATTACGGTTTCACTCACTATTATTTTTAATCGCTTTTGGCGACATGTTTTGGCTTTTGAAATATGTCTCACGATAGTTTAATTTCGATTATTGCTTTTTAGGGTTCCGTACCCAAAGGGTAAAAACGGGACCCTATTACTAAGACTCCGCTGTCCGTCTGTCTGTCCGTCTGTCACCAGGCTGTATCTCATGAACCGTGGTAGCTACTGTAGCTAGACAGTTGAAATTTTCACAGATGATGTATTTCTGTTGCCGCTATAACAACAAATACTAAAAAGTACTGAACCCTCGGTGCGCGAGTCCGACTCGTACTTGGCCGGTTTTTGATCAAAATATTAAGATCAATACGGTTTCACTCACTATTATTTATAATCGCTTTTGGCGACATGTTTTGGCTTTTGAAATATGTCTCACGATAGTTTAATTTCGATTATTGCTTTTTAGGGTTCCGTACGCAAAGGGTAAAAACGGGACTCTATTACTAAGACTCCGCTGTCCGTCTGTCCGTCCGTCTGTCCGTCTGTCTGTCACCAGGCTGTATCTCATAAACCGTGATGGCTAGACAGTTGAAATTTTCACAGATGATGTATTTCTGTTGCCGCTATAGCAACAAATACTAAAAACAGAATAATATAAATATTTAAATGGGATCCCATACAACAAACGTGATTTTTTTGCTGTTTTTTTCCGTAATGGTACGGAACCCTTCGTGCGCGAGCCCGACTCGCACTTGGCTGATTTTTTATCTTTACGCGTTATTTCTCTCTTTGACAGATCGGACTCCTAGTCTGGGGCGTGCAGAAAGGTGTGGAACATATCGCCTCTGTGGTGGAGAGGGTACACAGGTTCTCTGCTCAAAATAGGTGAGTGCAAAGAGTCCGCAGCAAGCTCGGCTCTCCATACAAACGTAGTTCCGCTCTCATGTTAAAACGACTAGCTAGATTGATCTGAAACTTTGTACTTACAATAGAATAAGGTATATCTATGCCTGTAATTAGTTTATTTAGCTTCAGATACCATAGTTAAAAAAATACAGCCAATTTAAATTTTTCATATGAAACTTGTTTTTGCTCTATTTCGTTTGTTTTATGAGCTGGAGCTATATAAACTAATTACAGACATAGATATACCTCATGTCATTGTATGTGCAAAGTTTCATTACAATCCAACACGTAGTTTTAAAATGAGAGCGGAACTACGTTTGTATGGAAAGGTGAAATTCGGCCGAGCTTGCTGCGGACTCAAGTTTCAACAAATTATCAGAACGAAAAATTTCCGAATCCGTTATGCTTTGATGAACTTCGCTCCTGTGATTATATAAATCGTAATATTTATTTTTATTGATGTGTGAAAAAGAACTTTTGATGTTAGTCGTAGAATAAAACTTGAATTTTGAAATATGTAAAACTATGGAACCGAATGAATTTATCAACTCTTTACAGCGTTCGTAGTCAACGCGATAAGTATAATCTCTTTTCATAGTTTATTTCGTGAATATTGTGTAACTACGGAAACATAAACTGTATATTGACACTTCACGTCAAAGCAACTGCTACCCTCTACAGTTGACGTACATTTTGTTGTGCATTGTAAGGTTATGCCATCTTGTGGGGTACATTGGAAGCTTAAACTTGACATTTACACTTCCTGTGCTGCTTCCTACAGTTCTTGCACGTTCCATGTCGCGGTAACCGAAGACAGTATTTTGGTCAGGGGTCGGAAACCGGTATTATTACGTTCTTTTTCTTTCTTTTGTTTATAATTTCATTTTTAATGGGACGTTTTAATAATGCAAAATTGTTTCTTAAATACATGATTCAGTCCTACGTTATTAGCATAAAATAATTCAAAATATTGGGCTATCTCGGAGTTTTTTAAAAATACCGGTTCCGAGCCCTGATTTTGGTACGGTCTTGGTGGCACAGATGGTAGAGCACTGTACTAATGATCCAGTGGTCGTGGGTTCAAGTCCCACCCAAGATAGTGAATTTTTCCACTTTTAATTTATTTCTAAGCTTAATAGCATCGTTCGTATCTGCCTCTTACAAAATTAACTTAGTATTTTGAATGTTGAATGTTCAGGGTGCTAAACATAGATGGCGCCCTGGACTTTGACTCTCTGAACACGCCGCTGTACTCCCCCGCGGGCCGCCCCTCCGGCCGCGACCCCGCCGCACAGCAGCCGCACAAGGAGTATGTATATGGGCCCCTTTTTAGGGTTCCGTACCCAAAGGGTAAAAACGGGACCCTATTACTAAGACTCCACTATACGTCTGTCTGTCTGCCAAGTGCGAGTCGGACTCGCGCACGAAGGGTTCCGTACCATACAATCACGTTTGTTGTATGGGAGCCCCACTTAAATATTTATTTTATTCTGTTTTTAGTATTTGTTGTTATAGCGGCAACAGAAATACATCATCTGTGAAAATTTCAACCGTCTAGCTATCATGGTTCATGAGATACAGCTTGGTGACGGACTGACATACAGTGGAGTCTTAGTAATAGGGTCCCGTTTTAGCCTTTGGGTACGGAACCCTAATAAAAAATCTGTATTCACATAGGATGTTATTCCAATACCACTCTAATCGCTGCATACATCTAATCATTTGCCACTTACCACTAGATGTCGCTAGTAGTCCTAAAATATTGCTGAAGGATCGGTACACAAACAAAAAACAGAAATTTTTGACATGTTTTTGTTTATGACGGACGAGCGGTCTGGCCTAGTGGGTAGTGACCCTGCCTGTGAAGCCGATGGTCCTGGGTTCGAATCCCGGTAAGGGCATTTATTTGTGTGATGAGCACAGATATTTGTTCCTGAGTCATGGGTGTTTTCTATGTATTTAAGTATTTATATATTATATATATCGTTGTCTGAGTACCCATAACACAAGCCTCCTTGGGCTTACCGTGGGACTTAGTCAATCTGTGTAAGAATGTCCTATAATATTTATTTATTATTTATTTATACATACTTATATGACGATCCTTATTGGGAGAGAAAATTTTTTTTTTTTTTTTTTTAATACTACGTCGGTGGCAAACAAGCATACGGCCCGCCTGATGTTAAGCAGTCTCCGTAGCCTATGTACGCCTGCAACACCAGAGGAGTTACATGCGCGTTGCCGACCCTAACACTCCTCTCCCTCGAGCTCTGGCAACCTTGCTCACCATATTTTTTTGTATGTAATGTTTGACGATCATGATAAGAAGATAAGCATAATTTTTACATTGATGCAAATTTATAGTGTAATTTTTATCCTAAAATAAATAAATTTAAATCTAATATACTTGCATGCTATTTGATAATAGATGTCGCTAGTGATTCCAAGCAAATCGAAAAAAATATATATATTGCGATTATTAACGTATAGAGTTTTTATATAAGTCTATTAACGTATATCAAATTTTCCTATATATTTTTCAGTTGTCCGAAATGCAGCGAAAGGTGCGACAATCCGGAGCCAAAGCATCTATTGGGGCCCAACAGGGACCAACTTAGAGTAAGTTAACTGGCAGTTCTCTGTAAAATAACATAAGGGGCTAGCAAAGATAGATATAACTCCGTAATAGATGGATACAGTCTAAGGAAAAAACGTGCCTCGAAAATCAAGAAAATTTGATCATCGTTCAGAGGGCGCTACTAGTTTTGGCCTACAGTCGTATAGATGGCGTTGACGGTTTCGTTTGTTATTTAACAATTTTAACGCATATCAGTGAAAGAACATGGGTCAAAATCATAAAAATAATTAATGCAAATAAAAAAAATCATTTATCTATATTTAAATACATTCTATCGTATTTTTATAAATCTTCATTTTTAGTTTTAAAGTGTGTCGACAGATGGCAGTGAATTTACTGGGGTTACAAAATTTACTATGACAGTACCGCTCTAATATAAGTTACTCTATGGGGGCTAGCCAAGTGACAATACTTTTAGAAAATGCCAATCTAAACTTAAATAATACTCACGTTATTTTTTTTTATTTTTGCGCTTAGTTTGATTAAAGATTTAGAGAAGATGCTCCTTGACACCACCAGAGATCCTAGGGCTGGCTCATTCCTTGGCCAAAGAATCGGAATTGCCATTCAGCGGGGGAATGTAACCAGCATTATGGGCACCCTTCCGCAGGGATCAGATCTAGGGGACTGATTTTGTTAGCAAATATATATATAACTCCGTAATAGATGGATACAGTCTAAGGAAAAAACGTGCCTCGAAAATCACGAAAATTTGATTCTCAATCAGATGGCGCCACTAGTTTTGGCCTACACTCGTATAGAGGGCGTTGACTGTTTCGTTTGTTATTTATAATTTTAACGCATACCAGTGAAAGAACATGGGTCAAAATCATATAAAAATAATTAATGCAAATAAAAAAATCATTTATCCATATTTAAATACATTTTATCGTATTTTTATAATTATTTATTTTTAGTTTCAAAGTGTGTCGACAGATGGCAGTGAATTTACTGGGGTTACAAAATTTACTATGACAGTACCGCTCTAGTATAAGTTACTCTATGTTGTTAGTTATCGTAGAGAAATATAAGTAAAGAAATGTGCTAACTCCATACATCAGTTTCCGCGCCTTATTTCGTAGTCGACATCTAGCGTCAAGTAGCGGAACTTTCAGTACTGCTACTCGACACTAGATGTAGCGGCAAACAAAAAGTCTAATGCTCAACGATTTTCAGCTAATATTATAACAAGAGTAACCGTAGGAGTTGAAAATAGAGTTCCGGTTACATTGGTGGAATGTGGAATACCACCCTTATCATAGGACTAGATATATTTGCTAAGGATTGTCATAAAATATAATTGAATTAATTATTTATTTCAGATCCAAGTGGTAATCGTGCCGCTAACTGACTACTGCCACGTCGGCACACCCGACACGGCCACATGACCTGCCGTGTTCATCAGACCGAGGTATCCTCATCAAACCGAGGCGTCCACATCAGACCGAGGCATCCTCGTACCAGACCGAGGCAATACCGCTTGAATTTAAGTAGGGGTTTCACTATCGATTGCGACAACATAACCTGGGGTGTTTGGAAATCGACAGTAGTGGCAATAAACCTATTTATTTACCTTTATCAAATATATTGATTGTATAAGATTATTCTGCCACGTCGGCACCGACACGGCCACATGACCTGCCGTCCTCATCAGACCGAGGCAATACCGCTTGAATTTAAGTAGGGGTTTCACTATCGATTGCGACAACATAACCTGGGTGTTTGGAAATCGACAGTAGTGGCAATAAACCTATTTATTTACCTTTATCAAATATATTGATTGTATAAGATTATTCTGCCACGTCGGCACCCCCGACATGGCCACGTGACCTGTCGTCCTCATCAGACCGAGGCGTCCTCGCACCAGACCGAGGCAATACCGTGTAAGCTTAAACAGGGCTTGCACTATCAATTGCTAATAACAAAGAGGATATAATAAGATAGAACGGTACTGTCATAGAAAATTTTGTAACCACTGTAAATTCACTGCCATCTATCGACATACTTTAAAACTAAAAATGAAGATTTATAAAAATACGTTAAAATGTATGTAATATCGATAAATGATTTTTTATTTGCATTAATTATTTTTATATGATTTTGACCCATGTTCTTTCACTGATATGCGTTAAAATTATAAATAACAAACGAGACCGTCAACGCCCTCTATACGAGAGTAGGCCAAAACTAGTGGTGCCATCTGATCGAGAATCAAATTTTCGTGATTTTCGAGGCACGTTTTTTCCTTAGACTGTATCCATCTATTACGGAGTTATATCTATCTTTGCTAATAAGTAATGAAAAATATTTTTGAGGAAAATCTGACAGCTAAAGTAGATGGAAATAATTTCAAAGGTAATAAAAATACAAGAAAAACTGCAGTTTAAACTGACCTGTAGGCAACATAACATGGGTGTTTGGTAACCGACAGTGGTGTCGACTAACTAACCCAGCGGTTCTTAAACTTTTTTGGTGGCGGAACCATTTTGGATAGCGACATATTTGACGGAGCCCCAACTTAAAAATTGTTTTCGTCACCATTGAACCGTGAGAAGAGCTGGTTAATATTTTTTTTCTCGCGGAACCCTGGAGGTCTTGCGGAGTCCGGGTCCGCAAGGTCCACTTTGAGAATGGCTGAACTAACCTATTTATAGTATCGACATACCTATTTACCTTTGTGTGATGTGTGCAAAGTCTAAGGCTACCTTTTTTTACTTTCATTTAGTAACGAAGGGTTCCATCTAAATTCAAAAACAAAATATTGAATGTGTCCCGAAAAACATTTTCTGAAAGAAAGAAAGTTCACCATTATGTTAAAGCGAATGATATTTTGCTGTCATGTTTAATACTATGTAAGGTGCAATAAACTTCGAGTAATTTACTTATTAGATAAATAATGTCTTAAAAATAAGACTTTCTAAACATAATTATACTAGTATAATCACGGTTATAAAACTGTATTTACGTGATGTTTATTGTAAATAAATAAATAAAATTCTTTTATTTGCTTAAAATATGGTACAACAAAAGGACGAACTGTTGTCATTTTTCATTGAAAAAATGCTTAAATTAATTGTGACTGACTCCATAATGTTTTGTTTATGTGGAAATTGTTGATTTATTATGTAATGTATAATGTTTAGTGGATGTGACTTGTTCAGATTATATTAAATAATTATGAAACATTTGTTGTTTTAATGTGGCATACAATATTTAAGCGTACGCACGCCTATTTGTAAGGATGGTTTCCACCCGTCCAATTTCTTGGTCCAATGTTGGTCCAATGTCATTGCGTCTCATGACAGGGCAAGCTATGCTAGCGCCATCTGCTAATTATTTCGACCGGCCAACTTATAGTAATAACATATACCATATACTAATCTATGCGGCCAACCCCACTGGTATCGCTTTTCGGCCTTTTGGCTAAGATCAGTGTAGTATCTGTTGATCTGTTCTTTTACTAAATTCCCCGCTAGATGTCGCTGTACCGGCGCCATAGTAAGGCTACATCGCGGTGTTATAGTACATTACTACAGAGGCCGGGAAGTAAGGGGTTGCCGGCCGAATGCATATATACGGCCGACGTAGTGAGGCCGGATAGTTATGAGGCCGACAACCCCTTTTCACGCCGATGTATGTATAGTGCTTTTCTCAAACATGCAATGAAATAAATAAAGAAATCTCCACGAAATCAAAGTTTTAATTCTAAAGAAACTAAAAGTAAACTAGGCACAAAATATAACTACTACCTGTACCTATCTTTATCACACGTGTCGTATATTTTACACATGTAGTTAATCAATTTATTACACAAATGTTCAAAGGTATATTTATGTATCTTTGATTTTTCGCCTTGCATCCTTCTGACTGTAGTGTTAGTAGCCACATAACTAAGATTACATCGTTTTTTATGTTGATATTATGCTTCACATACATCGTTGCCTTAAACATGGAGTATAATTAACAGGTATTCATTTAATATTTTCGTCGGAACTCATATTATACAATAAACAACGCACAATAAATCCAATAAAATAGAATTACAGATACACAATGAAAAATGTTCAACTTTACCTCCAAAACGATTAAAAAAACACCAACGCGTGTTTGAGTAGACATCTTTACCGCTAATATTTAAATAAAATATAGTTTATCAAAGGACTGTCTCATTTCAAACATAGACAGAGATTATCATACTATCTTTGTCTTACACTGGTACTAGCACCCAAAAGAAAAGGATGAGTATAGTTTTTTTGTTCTTTTTTACTGACAAACTGGTTTGACCAACTATATTTTAAATCTGTATTTGTAGGTAAATTTGCAATTCAATATTATTGGAATTTGTTAATAATGTTTTATTTATATATTTTTGTAAAACTGCAAAATATATTAAATATCGTTTATTGTTTTTTTTAAAGGGGTATTGGCAGAATGTCATTCCGAACCATAAGCAAATATTGGTTATAGTTTTTTTTTGGCTGAATGCCATGATGCTGTGTCACAAATATATGTGAAATGGAAATTAAAAAAGAGGCACTTCCCGGCCTAGGCCTGCAACTTTGTATGAAATTTCATTACAGGCCCCTCGTCTAGCCGCGCCGGAGTCGTGATACTTCCCAGCCTAATATAAAGAACGTAATATCAATATTACATAGCATGTTTGAGAAAAGATTTTTCCTGAATCAATGGCGTCTCTCGATTTGGTAATGGCAGGTATCGCTTCTCGGCCTTTTGGCTAAGATCAAAGTGTAGTATCTGTTCTTTTCAGCTTAATATCTGAAAGTTCCCTCACTGAGGGACCAGTATATTAAACTGATTTTTGTAAACCGACGGGATGTTCGGGGCTCGCTCCACTCCCGTCACGGGTCGGCCCGGCATTGCAGTGCCGCCGGGATTGGCCCACATTATTCAATTAAAATCGCAGTCGTTTGATGATAATCGCTCCTGCAGTTAAAACTTTTTATTTTCAATCTATTCGGAAAGTTCACTTTTCCGGCTGATAGCTGAAAATTGCATTTTAACATCAGACGGGAATCTGGTTACACAACCGTGTGATATCGAAAGTTTAACTAAGTAAGTACCTACTCATCATCATCATCATATCAGCCCTTTCGCCCACTGCTGAGCATAGGTGAGGTAGGTAGATAAGGGATTATAAAAAAAGAACATATGCAAATAAAAATATTTATTTCGCAATATCAACGCCAATCGCAACACAAGTTTCACTAGCGATTAACGATATACATTTAAAACAATACGTAATTTCATAATACATATAATACAAAACCGTATACAGGGTGGGGCCTTTGAACACGAGCATAAAATATAACCGTAAATTTAAATTTTTTGAACAATCGAAGTCTTTTTTAATATTTGGCCCTGTTTCGGCTCTGCCCAGTATAATATAAAATGGAAGCGCTAGATCTGAAACAGCTATAAAATGCGGACCACGGCACCGAAAATAATACTACGAACAGGGATCCCGTTACCTTTTTATCCAGCATCAGGGAGTACAATATACATTACTACAGCAAATACGGTGACGATCCTAGTTGACGCTCATTTTTAGAAAATAAAATGTCCGCGATAAAAAAGGGCCTTGAATTTTTCAATACTTTTTGTCACAGCAGTATTAATAGCACATGATTAAATAATCTAATCTAGTTAACATGCAATTGTGATGTACAATACAAAACAGTACACAACTGATCTTCTCTCATAAGAACAAGTTATAAACTTTTGAGCTATAGATAGATAGATAAAACGTTTATTTATGTAAAATCTAGCAGGACTCCATACTAAGAGATCATACTATTTACTAGAAAATCGAGTTAACTATAGAAATATGGGGCATTTTCTATGAAAAGGGACCTTATTGTCGATGGCGCTTACGCCGCACAGCGTCGCGCGGCATTATATTTATATCGGAGCATCGTTTATAATGGCGTAAGCGCCATCGACAATAAGGTCCCTTTTTATAGAAAATATCACATATGTAGACGTAATAAATGACCACTTAAGAAGACTTGACGATCAAAAGGTTAAAACTACAATTTCAAAAAGTTTAACTTTTAGTACTATTCGTTATCAATAGTTTCTGTAGTATATTCATAAATATGTATGGTGTGGGTAGGTTATTACGATTACAATTTCTAATACATAATACTATTCCTAATTTTATAATTTCGCCAAAAAAGCTTAACGTATTATTAACCGACCGAAACATGTCGAGCTATTCGACTTAATAATACGTGAGTGACCCGGTTTAAAATAATCTAATAGATCCTATACTTGATTTAATCTCATACAAATAATTTCAAATGTCTCATATTTCATACACTTTTGGATGGACTGAAGACACGTAATTTCGATATCTTAGTCAATTTAGTAAAAGCATTTTACATCGCTTTTTGGTCGTCGCAGTCTTTCTCTTATAAGTTAGTATTTTATTGTCTTGGAAATTTCATACAAATCTCGTCTCCTGAGAACCAGGATTATTATAGTAATGATATTGTAAGTTTTATTTTTAACAAGTTATTTGCGAATGGTATTAAAATTGCATAAAATTTAACGTTAGGTATTAAAAAGCTTTACTTATAAAAAAAGTCTCTAGTATAGATGTCTGATAAAAAAGTTAAACATATATTAAATAATGCTTAAAGAAAAAAAGAAAATTGGGAATGGCATAAGCAGGACACAAAAGTACAAATGCCAATCCCCCTTGTACGTAATTAAAAAAATTCTTGACAAATAAGATGTTTCCAAAACTGTACAACGAGCACCTAAAAGTATGTACAAGAAAAGAGTTTTTAATTTAACAAATTTTTAGTCATTTACATAGAACACTTCAACTCAGGAGCACGTTAAAACATCTCAATCTAGTTGTAAAAATCAAACATTACTTAATAGTTTATTTTAGGTTAATAATTCCTGACAGTTTTACTCTTAAGTATAATATACGATACTACTAAACCATGAAAGGGTTAGGATCAAAGATCAATCTCACTATCACAGCACCTACAAATATCACTAAATCTATGAATTCCTTCTAATGAGCTTCATAATACGAAGGACTTATTCTCGTTGGCTGTAGGGAATATTACTGCAATGTTCTGCCACCAGAGTGCAGCACTAGCCTTTTTAGTAAACCATAGAGTAACTTATACATACTGTACCTTTAACAGGGTTTCGACAAGTTTTCAGAGATAATAAAATATGACATTGATGCATCAAGGTTTGTTTACAGAGGACCTACCGGGAAACGCGAATCCGAAATATCGCTATCTGCCTCTTTATCGCTCGAATAAGCAAGACTTGCAAGAGTGACAGAGACAGAGATGTTAGACAAAGGAATTTCGATTTTCTTGTTTCGCGATCGACCCTCAGATTGTGGTAGTGGCGCCCCCTACGCAGAGTTTCGCGTAATATTCCCTATTGCTAGTCTAAAATACATTACAAAAGTTCATTATACTTAATGTCGTATTCGTTCATTTATTTGATCTGTGTAATGTTATTATCATAGAATACATCAAAATTCAGTATATAAAAACCATGAGGTCACTACACGCAGTTACTTATAGACGGTGGCTAAAAAATAAGTGCATTCCCGTTGCCAGGGAGGTTTTACGATTTGAGCCACTTTAACTATGGGACCAACCACGAAATCGCGAAAATAAATTTAACCCTCCCATAGAAAATGGACCAGCCAAAATGTATGAAACAGCCAATTTTTATTCGCGAGGGCGTGGTTGGTCCCATAGTAAAAGTTGCTCAGTATAATCCCAAAACCTCCCTGGCAACGGGAATACACTTATTTTTTAGCCACCCTGTATAATACTACGCTGCAAGTTAATCCACTTCAACAACAGGGGGCTTAACCAAGATAACAATCCTACACTGATAAATGCTGATCGAAACGTAGTAGTGTGATCATTTCCATACATTATTTCACTTTCGATTGACGTTTTTAGGGTTCCGTACTTCAAAAGGAAAAAACGGAACCCTTATAGGATCACTCGTGCGTCTGTCTGTCACAGCTTATTATCTCCGAAACTACTGGACCAATTAAGTTTAGAAGTAACAAGAAAATAGGCAAAAAATTACCATTCCCCCTCCCTTTATCTCCGAAACTACTGGGTCTAAAATTTTGAAAAAATAAATAAATACACAAAATAGTTCTTTACCTACACACACACCTATTACACTACACAGGAAAACCTATTAGAAATGTGCAGTCAAGCGTGAGTCGGACTTAATTACTTAGTTTTTGATCCGAGCCCTACGGGTTTTTTAAAGATATTTCACTCACGTTTCACATAAAAAATACATGGTTTAAATTGTGTAATGTACGGAACCCTTGGAACGCGAGTCCGACTCGCACTTAGCCGGTTTTTTATTAACGATTGTCTTGGCTAGGCCCCCCGATGTTGAACATTTATGTCCATGAAGAAAGTTTACCGAAAGTTAGCTCTGAAACTAAACTAGTATGAAAGCCAATGGGTGGTGACCGGCCGCGTTATTCATGAAATCATGACATTTTAGAAGATAATTTGGACAACCACGCACTTCTTGTGGTTCCAAAATAGAAAAATTGTGCGCTTATAAAATATATCAAGGCACAATTTAATTTTTACCACAACACAGAAAATACAACTTTAGAGAAAGTTTTGACATAAGTTGACGTTATGTGTAATTCGAATATTTTTTTAAAGAAGTATCCGAAGTGGATGTATTATTTTTAAGATTGTATATACACATTCGGAATAAATCATTTTAGGAAGACGGAATACTACACAATAGCATTTTAAGTTGTATATTATAATGCCGCTCCTATTCGCCACTAGATGTCGCTAGTATACGGTATGTTAACTATGAAATTATCCAGGTAATTTAAAAAACGTCAGGGTGTTATACAGAATGGAATGCTTTATAATTATATTTATCACCCAAATGATTACTAACAGTTAGTCTTTTCTACTCGCCACTAGGTGGCGCTAGTTAACCATGTTATACACCATCGGGCTTTATCTATTTCGTGATATAAAAACGACTGATTCAAAATCTACAAGCGATATTATAACAAAAGATTCATCAGACGGTTTCCAGTAGCCGTACCATCAGATAACACTTGACGTTTACGTTAGCGGCTGTGTAAACTCGATCGCAGTCCATCTCGTTCGCACAGATATATTGGTAGTGATAAGAGAGGGAATGCCATCGCGTTCAGTCGCCAACGTAAATGTCAAATGCCAACTCTTGGTAGCCGTGCTGTTTAAATAATTATCGGTAATTCAGTTCGTGTTTCGTTTTCGTGTTTATCTGAAGTTAGTGTGGTTATAGCAGAAGTTCCTTGGGGAAGAGATTCATTGAAGCGTAGTCTTCTAGCACCTGAAATGAATAAAATAAAGTTTTACTCACTTTAAATAAGACAAAGTATAGCACAAGTAGCGGCGTTACTTGTCAAGTCTTCCAACTTCACGTATTTATAGAAAATAAATGTGGCTTTCCATTAGAGAAGGGTCCTAATGCTTCATGTGCAATAAGTACCATTATATCAAAATTTCTATTGGAATTTCAAATAAACTGGTCCTTATTGGACTTAAATCAAGGACCCTTCTGTGGTGGAAAGCCACCAATGGTACGCTCAAGTTGTTTATTAAATCAATTAACCTAATGCACAGTCGAAGGCAAAAATACCGATCCAGACAAATGGCTCAAAAATATGTGAACACGACTTTATTGTCTAATGTGTAAGAGCGTACACATATTTTTGAAACTAGAAATTTATGCCTTGACTGCACATGAAGGCCACGATTGGTTATAGTCACAATAGCGCCATCTAGTGGAGAGTAGATTCATTGACGTGACAAGGAACTGACCAACTATTTGTGATAAATATTCAATATTCAAGTTTTACAATGCATTTATCATAGACAGTCGGCAAGTGTTAGCAGTGAATCTTATTAACATGTGTGATGCGAGATTACTTTGTATAGTTAAACCAAAGATAGATATAACTCCGTAATAGATGGATACAGTCTAAGGAAAAAACGTGCCTCGAAAATCAAGAAAATTTGATTCTCGTTCAGAGGGCGCTACTAGTTTTGGCCTACAGTCGTATAGATGGCGTTGACGGTTTCGTTTGTTATTTAACAATTTTAACGCATCTCAGTGAAAGAACATGGGTCAAGATCATAAAAATAATTAATGCAAATAAAAAAAATCATTTATCTATATTTAAATACATTCTATCGTATTTTTATAAATCTTCATTTTTAGTTTTAAAGTGTGTCGACAGATGGCAGTGAATTTACTGGGGTTACAAAATTTACTATGACAGTACCGCTCTAATAAGTTACTCTATGTCTTGTATGTTTGTTTTAAAATAAATCAAATCGGCACCGCCGACGCCGTCTGTCGTGAGCGGCCGGGCGAGTCGGGCGCATGCGCGTGCGCCGGCCCGCAGCACACGCCGCGCCCTCGACCAGTGAACACGTGTCGTGTCTCCGTGAAGACGGTCCTCGTAAATTGGACCGAAACATGTCGAGCTATTCGACTTAATAATACGTGAGTGACCCGGTTTAAAATAATCTAATATGTTTGAGTCTCACGGGAGTTTTATAGTTAAAATTGCCACTTCATACTTGTAATACAAATTCGTTTTTTTTCTCTGTATTATTCTGTGTAATTCAAAATACATTTTAACCTTTAATATGTTCTCACTACTGAGATGAAAAATTATATGTGCAACACCAGAGCAAAGTTATTTTACATCTCGTGTTTTAGGTCCCTCGCTACGCTCAAGATTCTAACTTAGAATCACTTGCTTCGCTCGTGATTCAATTATAGAATCTTTCGCTTTCTCGGAACTCAAGATAAACACTAGCAAAAAAAACCAACTCTCCTCTCTTGTTGCAAATAACTATTCTATTATAGTTAGACCAACATAAAAGTGTAAAGTTTATTTCATTTCGTAGCTATTGGATGAGGACACGAACATCCAAATTGAACATAGTAAACCGAATCCATTTTTATATAATGAGACCAAAGTTTTCTTAGAGCATTAATGCTTTATTTCACTAGTGCATAGAGTAACTTATACTAGAGCGGTACTGTCATAGTAAATTTTGTAACCCCAGTAAATTCACTGCCATCTGTCGACACACTTTAAAACTAAAAATGAAGAGTTATAAAAATACGATAAAATGTATTTAAATATGGATAAATGATTTTTTTATTTGCATTAATTATTTTTATGATTTTGACCCATGTTCTTTCACTGATATGCGTTAAAATTGTTAAATAACAAACGAAACCGTCAACGCCATCTATACGACAGTAGGCCAAAGCTAGTAGCGCCCTCTGATCGAGAATCAAATTTTCTTGATTTTCGAGGCACGTTTTTTCCTTAGACTGTATCCATCTATTACGGAGTTATATCTACCATTGACTAGTGGAAACAGAGGGCCTACAGCGAACACCGTGCTCGGGTGCTCGCGGCCATCTGCTTTGGTTCATATTTTAGTCACATTAGCCAACACTCTGTATAATTGTAAACTGTTTGTTTATCAATATAAAAATAATAATTGAACAATTAATATACAGGATGACTCCATTGGACAAAACCCTGAAATCCCACGTAGGGTTAGTTCTCAGGAATGTTCTAACGTTAATATTTTTTTTGATTAGAACAAAAGAAAGAAATCAATTTTCAAACGAAAGTTAGTTCCAATAATCGACAACAAAAAGAAATATACTGTTTTAATCATTGGCAGTGTTTTCGACAATTTGTTCAAAAATGTGCGGCAAAGATGTCTGTCAGAATTTTATTAGTGTCATAAATAAAAAAGATAATCAAAAAGGTCGAAGAAGGTTTCATACTATTTATTACCTCAGGAGCTACTAGCGCATACAGGCTGCTTCAAAGCAAATTCAAAGTAAAAAATTGTTAATTTATTCGTAACCGTTACACCTGTTGTTATGATACTTTGTATACTGGTTCTAAATACCCTAATGCATATGTACATTTCGGCTTTGTCCAATGGCTAAGGACAGCCTATGTCCTATAGCTAAATTTTTTTACAGAAATAATTATAATATGACATTTGAAAACTATAACATAACTCTCCTTCTGAAAAGTTGGGTAATTGTATACAAAGTATACTCGCTTGTTAAGGAAGCATGCCAGCCGAAGTACCTGCGAAGAAAATTAGTACTACTAGTGCCATCTGTGATCCACTGGTTGCACTACGATGTTACGAAAACTGTTGACTATGGAACGCTGTGTTTAATATATTATATTTTACAATATGTCTTTTTCAAGTTAATTAAAAATAAATTTAATTGTAAAACTCTCGCAAATTGACATTACATTTCAACTTTTTCATAACTACGTAAGACCAGCAGCGCCATCTCGTGGCGAGTAGTTTCGTTTTCGTCAAGTCTGTAAGATTGGTGCGCCGTTAGAATAGGTCAGAGTAAAACTATAGTCAAATAGTTATTGATTGAATTGATGTGTGTGTCAAAAATATTTCTTTCTTTCTTCCGCATGAGTACAATTTGGAGCTCTTCAAGGCAAGAGTTAATAGGTATCTCATAGGTAAGCGTGCTCCACCGCAGACCACATCATCACTTACCATCAGGTGGGATCGTGGTCAAACGCCTGCCTATTCATCATAAAAAAAAAAAAATAATAATAATAGCCGCTATAGATGGCGTTGTACGGCTCCGAACTATATGTGGTTAACTTGTCTGCTTGTCTGTACTGGACATTATATAACCACTAATCATATGGCGCTGATCTGAGCCACGGCATCTAATTCATTTTTCAAACTCGCAGGCATGATATTTCCTTAACTTATACAACCCTTGCACAGCGAACTGCAATACATAGTACATTGTGTATCAAGAATATACGAACGAGTGTGAATTGAAGCCCGAAGCCGAAGGCGAGGGCTTCATTAACACGAGTTCCTAATTCCTGTACCGCCCGTGGCACAACACAATGTTTTTCATCACACTTGTAAGGAAAACAGGGCAAATAAGTAAACAAAACTTCTGTCTAATTTCGTACAGCCTTAGGTTGAAATTTAAGATTTACGGATCGCATCGCCCAACACCTTTTACGATCAAGTGTGATGAAAAATGGCATGGACACATTATAAATGTATTTATGCATAAAGTGGCCATGGAATTTTGAGGCTGAGGTGTACAATCAATAACTGTTTGATTATAAGTAGAAACTCTGAAGAGGGGTGTCCCTGAGCCGAGCGGGCGCGGGAGAGGCATCCAGCGGTGAGAGGCGGTTTGTCATTGGAGTCGTTGGGGCTCACGTAACGCTGCTTATAATATTCTATGTGGAAAACGGAAAACACTTTTTAGGGTTCCGTACCCTAAAGGTAAAACGGGACCCTATTACTAAGACTTCGCTGTCCGTCCGTCCGTGGCGCCCCCTGCGCAGAGTTTCGCGTAATATTCCATTATAAGGGATAATAACATTTAATTTATTGAAACCTACGTGAATTTCTGTACAAGGAGTTTCGTAACTTTTTAGCTGACACCTTTTTATAATGATTCGAATTTGTAATTTTGTATTGTGTAGATTTAAGCTGTATGGTAACCGACACCGACATATAATGTTTTAAGCATACTAGTGTCGCCATCTATAAGTGTTTTAGCAAAACTATTAGTCATTGCGATAAAAATGACTGATGTAATTTAATCGTCTTGGTTTATGTTTATTAGTCTTGGAAGTTAAATTGACGAACTTTGCTGGTTAAACGTTTATATATTCGAAAGCAGCGTTACATCAGACACCAACAGTGCAGATGTGAACAATCCTTTGCTGTCGTATTTTCACGGAAACGCACGAACGTGCATTTCAATCAGTCTCGGTCATAGAGTAACTTATACTAGAGCGGTACTGTCATAGTAAATTTTGTAACCCCAGTAAATTCACTGCCATCTGTCGACACACTTTAAAACTAAAAATGAAGATTTATAAAAATACGATAGAATGTATTTAAATATAGATAAATGATTTTTTTTATTTGCATTAATTATTTTTATGATTTTGACCCATGTCCTTTCACTGATATTGATATGCGTTAAAATTGTTAAATAACAAACGAAACCGTCAACGCCATCTATACGAATGCAGGCCAAAACTAGTAGCGCCCTCTGAACGAGAATCAAATTTTCTTGATTTTCGAGGCACGTTTTTTCCTTAGACTGTATCCATCTATTACGGAGTTATATCTATCTTTGGTCTCGGTACAATAGAAAGAAAAGGTACTGAGGTTGACTGAAGTAGCATGACAAATACGAACGTTTCCGAGAAAATACGATGTTAAGGGATTGTTCGTTACATCTGTAAATACTCCCAAAGCAAATATTCATTGATTGTATGAGATGTGTAAAGTTGAAGGTGTTTTTCGTATTTGACAGCTATTATGATATATGGCGCCGTATGGCTTCGTCACGGATTTGTATAGAACCTGGATAGTAGCGGATTTAATAAGATAGAGCGGTACTGTCATAGTAAATTTTGTAACCACTGTAAATTCACTGCCATTTATCGACATACCTTAAAACTAAAAATGAAGATTTATAAAAATACGTTAGAATGTATTTAAATATAGATAAATGATTTTTTTATTTGCATTAATTATTTTTATATGATTTTGACCCATGTTCTCTCACTGATATGCGTTAAAATTATAAATAACAAACGAAACCGTCAACGCCCTCTATACGAGAGTAGGCCAAAACTAGTGGCGCCATCTGATCGAGAATCAAATTTTTGTGATTTTCGAGGCACGTTTTTTCCTTAGATACAGTCTATTACGGAGTTATATCTATGCCGTCTCCCTTCCGTGTCGCTCGAAGGGATTACCAGATCTCCCGTCATCTAGTGATAAATGCTTGAGCTACTTAGAATAAACAATAAAATAAAAGAAGGGCGTTCTGACTATAGGTATTCGAGAAATAACGAATAGACGCAATTACCCCATTAGTTGCATTTATCCCGGTCGATCAGAACAAAAAAAGGGGCCGCATGCCATCTTTAGCTGTCAAAATCGTCCCTCCGACTTTACACATGTTATACAACGAATGAACGTTTGTTACGAGCTGCAAGCCCCGTGTCCGTGTCCGTGTCCGTGTCCGTGTCCGTGTCCGTGTCCGTGTCCGTGTCCGGAGCCCGCTAACCTGCAGCAGCCGCTTGGGCGTGGGGCGCGGCACCCGCGGCGAGTCCGTCGCGTGCGCGCAGCGGGACAGGCACAGGTGGCGGAGACCCGCACATAACTCCGAACACTCCTAACAAGCGGTTCGACAATTTGGAAAATCAGACCAATTGTGCTATTACACTAGTCTCAAAATCTTGATGAGTGGAATATTTGGAACAACCCATAGATAGTAATGATACAAAAAAAAATCTTTCCCTATTTTAATGTAAAAAGTGAGTACATATCTATGAATTTCGCGGCGAAGTATCCTACGGTCTTCGGTTGACGCCATACGTCCTATAAAAACCGGCCAAGTGCGAGTCGGACTCACACACGAAGGGTTCCGTACCATTAACTATAAAAACGGTCACCCATCCAAGTACTGACCCCGCCCGACGTTGCTTAAATTCGGTCAAAAATCACGTTTGTTGTATGAGAGCTCCACTTAAATCTCTATTTTATTCTGTTTTTAGTATTTGTTGTTATAGCGGCAACCGAAATACATCATCTGTGAAAATTTCAGCTGTCTAGCTATCACAAATCACGAGATACAGCCTGGTGACAGACAGACAGACGGACAGCGGAGTCTTAGTAATAGGGTCCCGTTTTTACCCTTTGGGTACAGAACCCTAAAAATGTTCAAATCTTTCTACACAATATGACGGTTTACACGATGTATGGCGTCAACGGATGATCAGGCTTAAAATATTATGATCAAATTTTTTTGCGGGCAATACGCCAGCGACTTGTCATCTTAATACAATAATTAATTACTTATTTTAGTCCGAAGGACCATGTGAAGTATGTCCTACCTGAGATAATTTCTTATTAGTGGGCTTAGGGACCTCCGGAGCATGTATGTTCCTATACTTGCTTCCATCGAGACAGATGCTTAACTGCCCCAGCGCCGGACTCTAGAGGTGTGTGAACAAGTGTTGGCGACAGATGTACAGATCCTGTTTAGATATATGTAGTCATTACCTGAGATAACTTCTCAGCAGGCTTAGGGACCTCTGGAGCCTGTATAACCCTGTATTTACTCCCATCGACACATTGATGCTTGTTCAACAGCAGTTCTGCCCCAGTGCCTGGCTCTAGAAGTTTGTGAACAAGAGTGTTGGCGACAGATGTATCATCATCCTGTTACTTATGTAGTCATTACCTGAGATAACTTCTCAGCAATAGGCCTAGGGACCTCCGGAGCCTGTATAGCCCTGTATTTACTCCCATTGAGACATAGATGCCTATTCAACAGCGGTTTGGGCCCGGCACCGGGCTGTAGACTAGTGTGAGCGAGAGAGTTGGCAACAGATGTACCATCATTCCGTTTAGATACTTATATATTCATATTTTACTTGAGATAACCTCTCATCTCAACAGCAGGCTTAGGGACCTCCGGAGGTTCTCTCTAGGGGCTCTATAGGAGTGTGAGCGAGAGAGTTGGCGACAGATGTATCATTATCCTGTTTAGATAATTATGTAGTCATTACCTGAGATAACTTCTCAGCAGTAGGCTTAGGCGCCTCCGGAGCCTGTATATTCCTATACTTGCTCCCATCTAGGCATAAATGCTTGTTCAACAGCAGTTCGGCGCCGGCACCGGGCTCTAGAGGTGTGTGAGCGAGAGAGTGCTGGCGACAGATGTCGGCCCACGCGCTGAGGTGCTTGTCGTTTGCCTGTTCGGCTACGGACGCTATGTCACTCTGAAATTAGGAGAATCGGAGTAAGGAAATGATTTCTCTAAAGTCCAAGTTAAATGAAGAAAATAATACGGAATACGTATTTTTTTACGCAAATTGATAGTGTGTACTGTACTAAACCACCATTTTTAAAATGCTGCAGAAATGTGTATGTTTCTTTAACCATAACATTACGGTATATCTGACGGTTGGGTCGAGACTCGCCAGGGTACAAATCAACTAAACATACGAGCCAATTGGTTCTTAACTATTCCACGTTATGACGTAAGCCGCGAAGGCTGAAGACACCGGTTCAAATTCGGTCTAGGGCACTTAAAAGACTTAGTAACTTTTTCTTTAGTATATGACCATCTATTCAATTAAACAAAATGTGAAAATATCTACATATTTCAGTTGCACCTTAATACTCACCTTAATCAAAGTAGGAATAGAATTCGCTGTCCCATAATAATCATGATTAATCTTGAATATATCAGAAACCAGTTCAGCCAAGCTTCCCTGCGTACTGTTAGCCTCATCCTCAATATTATACACTTGCTTATTCACCTCTGGCTTGTTGCGTAGAGGACACATGGCTCAGCCGATGTCAGAATCGTAGACCGTGTGAACTAACAAACTATTTCTTACCTTAGCTAAAGTTGAGATAGCAGTCCCATAATAATCATGATTAATCTTGAATATATCCGACACCAGTTCAGCCAAGCTTCCCTGCGTACTATTAGCCTCATCCACGATATTATACACTAGCTTATTCACCTCTGGCTTGTTGCGTAGAGGACACATAGCTCAGCCGATGTCAGAATCGTAGACCGTGTGAACTAACAAATTATTTCTTACCTTAGCTAAAGTTGAGATAGCAGTCCCATAATAATCATGATTAATCTTGAATATATCCGACACCAGTTCAGCCAAGCTTCCCTGCGTACTATTAGCCTCATCCACGATATTATACACTAGCTTATTCACCTCTGGCTTGTTGCGTAGAGGACACATAGCTCAGCCGATGTCAGAATCGTAGACCGTGTGAACTAACAAATTATTTCTTACCTTAGCTAAAGTTGAGATAGCAGTCCCATAATAATCATGATTAATCTTGAATATATCCGACACCAGTTCAGCCAAGCTTCCCTGCGTACTATTAGCCTCATCCACGATATTATACACTTGTTTATTCGCCTCTGGCTTATTGCCTAAAGCCCACATGGCTCGGCAGACGTCGGATACATGGACAGTGTTCATCTTGAGGTCGGCTGTCCAGAGGAGTTTCATGGTTTCGTTTAGGTGTTTGTAGATAGCGCCTAGGAGGAGACGAGGGGCTGGAAATGGTGTAGTTATTATATTAATCAGAAAATATGAGTTAGTCGCTTAATACGACATTATAAGGCATACAACGTAAGGAAACCGGACTAATCATAATAAGAAACTGATTTAAACTTTCCGGATTTTCACATATTATTATTTATGAGAATTCAGTAATTAGTAAATGTTAGCGAAAACGAATATCTCCGGATGGAAAACCAAATATCGTGAGTGTTGTGTGACTTGTGTGTCAACCGAGTGACATCCCTAGTGTAGTATGTAGTATGCAAAAAGTTCCAAGTTGATAAACAAGACAGTTTTCGTAAATAATAATCCTAATAAGGCCTAGTTTAAGCGTTGAAAGGTCAGATGGCAGTGGCTTCGTCAACGACCGAAACAAAGATGGATGTTATTTACGATGCTCCAAAAAAAGTAAGAGGTCCAATGGGCTACAATTAAATAACAATAACTTATTTTCAGGCATTCAAAGCACCATAGATAGTACCTTACAAACTAATATAGATACAATATTATAGAATCTTCAATACTAATTTAATTCAAAACAGGGAAAACAAAATGTCACTTACTCAAACTTCTTCTATCTCCAATGCCATAAACTATAGCAGGCCGAATGATGGTATAATTGAGCGTATCCATGCTTTTCAGCTCTTGTTCCACCCTGCTCTTCATGCGGCCTTCCGTCGTCCAAGGATCCACCGGACCGTCTTCTTTGTGCGGCTGAAACCAACAAGTCAAACGCCTTTGACAAAACTAAAAAGTAATAAGGTCAGGTGGGGCAAGAGAAACAGTACCAATGAGGAAATCCTTCTACAAAAGTGTTAACTTAAGTAATTTTTATTTATATATTAGTTTTATTTTTAGTATTCTAGTTTAGAATATCTTTAAGTATCTCTCACTGCTTATTTTCTCTACAAGTGTTTCTCTTGTCCCATACTTTTTTCTTACCCCACCTAACCGTACGTGATTTAAAACGCCTGTCTCTAACGAGCCACGTTACGCTAGATGATGATGGTGATCATCATCATCATCAATATATTTTGACCACTACTATTCGTCCTATACATCACTGTCGGAATCCCACAGGGCAGTATACTTGGACCATTTTTATTTCTTCTATACCTACACAATTCAACAAACCTTCTCAGTGCTATAAATGGTGCCACTGGATATCTCGATCAGCCTGACGCCCTGTTGGTCGCACTGCTTGGCCACGTTGCTGCTGAGCGTGCATATGCCCTCGGCGTACACTGCCTCGGTTTGACCAATGCGGGTTTCGCCTGCACAGTTGAAGACTATGGCCCAAAGAGCATTACTGGGGTTTCACAGGGCACTATTCTTTTACCGGTACTATTCCTCCTATACATCGCTACCGGGATGCCACAGGGTACTTTACTACGGTCATCATTATTTCTCATACAAATCATAGACAAGAAAACAAACCTTTTCAGTGCTATACATGGTGCCACTAGAGATCTCGACCAGCCTGACGCCCTGCTGGTCGCACTGCTTGGCCACGTTGCTGCTGAGCGTGCATATGCCCTCGGCGTACACCGCCTCGGTTTGACCCATGCGGGTCTCGCCTGCACAGTTGAATACTATGGCCCAGGGAGCATCGCCGGGATCTAACGCTGCGGCGCATGATGCTGGAGACAAGAGTTAAAAAATAAAATAATATAGCAATATATTAAAATAAGAATATACGCCGCACCCGGAACTGAGGGTCTACCGCGAAAAACGAAAATCGAATTTCGCTATCTGATAGAGAGCTTTCGCTCTTGCGTATTCGATAGATAGAGGCAGATAAAGAAATTTCGTTTTGGTGTGGTAAGGCCTCTGATGTGGTCAATGTAATAGTCAAGGCTTTCGTTCTCGTAGTACCAACAACAAGCCGTATTGAGCTTGCTTCCTACTGATTTTTTTTAAATGAAATACGAGGCAAACGAGCAGACGGATCACCTGATGGTAAGCGATTACCGCCGCCCATGGACACCCACAACACCAGAGGGGTTGTAAGTGCGTTGCCGGCCTTTAAGGGGAGTACGCTCTTTTCTTGAAGGTTTGAAGGTCATATCGGTCCGGAAATACCGCAGGCGACAGTTCATTCCACAGTTTAGCTGTGCGAGGCAGGAAGTTTCTAGAGAAACGCACAGTTGAGGACTGCCAACCATCTAAGTGGTGAGGATGGTAATGTTGTCGCGTAGGGCGATGGCGAAAAGAAGCGGCAGGTATTAATCCGAACAATTCCTCGGAGCACTCCCCGTTATACACGCGATTCATTCCTGGTATAAATAAAACCTAATTTTTTTATGACTGTATTTTTCCGTCTTTCCTTTATTTGAATTGCAGTATCGTTAAGATGTTTCTGCTAAACACAAAATTGATTTGTATGGATTCAGTGTTTTATCTTCGAGAGATAGAGATATTCGTATCAACTGCTAAGTCACCGAGTCATTTGGGATACTAAGCTGCGTCAAGTTTCTAAAACCACGGGGACAACGCCGTCCTGAGACGTCGGAGGTAAATTTAAAACTTATTTTACGCGATTAAGTCCCGTCGTTTTGAATAATAATGAGTAAAAATCGGTTTACTAATGTATTGCCAAAAACCGTTTCCCAAAGTATTACTTCCCAAACTATTTTACGCAAATTATCATTTGGCAAAATTTCATTTCGCAAATTTTCATAATCCAACCTAACCTAACCCAACCTAGTACGTCATTTTCATTTCGCAAGTATGGGGTTGGGTAATGAAATGGTTGTGAAGTAAAAAACTTGCTAAAATTTCATTTGGGAAATGAAACTGATGCCATAAGTTTGTTGGGAAGTGAAATTTGGCGAAAAATATTTTGGCTAAACGGCGGTATTCCGTAAAAATCGTGAAAGTTTAAATCAGTAGTTAACTGCATGACTGCACCTACACTAGAGCACACTAAAAACGGGTTATAATGTACGAACATTCCTTTACAATGTGGCCTGTTTTCATTGTTCTTGTGTATGCGTCGGGTGTCACGTGAGAACCTTATAGTTTTGGCATGCAGGACTAAACAATAGCGGTTATTATATTTGCAGTCATTGTGTGCTAATCTGTCTCCCAATGTTTGGAGTGCATATTTAAGGCCCGTATTTAAGCGTGCGACCTAAGTTAAAACGGCCGTTTTTGTTTTGAGTTCATAGATTGACGAATCCAGCCACGTAAAAACTATTATAATGTATTCAAAAGGTATTTAAATACGAAATACAGTACGCAGCGGCCCCCTTTTTAGGGTTCCGTACCCAAAGGGTAAAAACGGGACCCTATTACGAAGACTCCGCTGTTCGTCTGTCTGTCTGTCTGTCTGTCACCAGGCTGTATCTCATGAACCGTGATATCTAGACAGTTGAAATTTTCACAGATGATGTATTTCTGTTGCCGCTATAACAACAAATACTAAAAACAGAATAATATAAATATTTAAATGGGGCTCCCATACAACAAACGTGATTTTTTTGCTGTTTTTTTCCGTAATGGTACGGAACCCTTCGTGCGCGAGTCCGACTCGCACTTGGCCGGTTTTTTAAATATCTATATCGTTAAATTTAAATAATGAACAATTATTTAGCAGTGGCGCATGTTGATGGGATCTTAATTATGTCCACAAGACGGTGAGGTGTATGTACACCCCCTTATGTTAACTTTATCTAAGGAAGCTTGTCTCTGCCAAACATGGCGTCCGTGTACCTTGAGATTCAGTGTCTTATTAATAAAATAAACTATATTTATTAATTTGCGTTTCAATAATTAAGACATCACAGACGGGTTTTGAGAGTTGAATACAACGTTCGTATAGGCCGCTTGGTGGTAAGGACACTGCAGTCTATTTTCTTATACTACGTCGCTGGCAAACAAGCATACGGCCGCCTGATGGGAAGCAGTCTCCGTGCAACTCCAGAGGTGTTATTTGCGCGTTGCCGACTCTAACACTCCGCACCCTCGTTGAGCACTGGCAACCTTACTCCCAGGAACACAACACTATGAGTAGGGTCTAGTGTTATTTGGCTGCGGTTTTCTGTAAGGTGGAGGTACTTCCCCAATTTGGCTCTGCTCTAGTTCTGGAACGAATTCCGCTGTGCTGTGCCCTTCCACACAAAGCGAGATGACATTCACAGTGCCCATACCTCTTTTTGGACGTAGTTTAAGGACTTGCCCAGTCTATAGAGTTCGTCCGAGCTAATTTTGCACCGATTTGAATAGAACAAAGTGAGGGAATGTCATTACAAAGATCATATTTTCATAGAAATGTTACGTCAATCAATAATGACACTATCACACTTTTTCATTGCAATTGCTATCCTTAATGTCTAAAGAATATATCTATCTACATAATAATGAAATTTCGAATGTAGCAAATTAAAAACGAAATATATTATTTGCTAATCCGTCAAGTGGACGAAAACTGGAGCATGGTCGGAAAATAGCGCAATGACCCTATTATCTTAAAATATATTTCTAATAACTTCTAAATAAAGACACACATATTATTACGAGGTAAATATTATCTAACTGATATCTCTCTTCATGTCTGATAATGCATGAGTTGTATGACGCCATAGCTGAATTCGTAGCTGTATGAATATATGTGGTATTTTCTATAAAAAGGGACCTTATTTTCGTTGGCGCTTACGCCGCACAGCGTCGCGCGGTAGTGTATTTATATTGGAGCATCGTTTATAATGGCGTAAGCGCCATCGACAATAAGGTCCCTTTTCATAGAAAATGCCCCATATAAACACAAGGATAAAACAAGCAATTCGGCATGACACTGTTAGTCACCCTGTCCGAAGTCTTAACTGGGTCAGAGACACATACATTTAAAGACTGTCAACCAGTACAAGGTAGCATTCATGATGATTGTTTTATGGCGCCGCCCAGTTGCCCCAGTTGGCCATGTTTGATGCATTGTCCTCTACATAACAATTTGATAACTTAATTGCACATAAAACGCCAGTGGAGACAAAAACGTTTAAAAAGTTGTAGGTAGGCTCTACCTGGTAGTAGGAGTGGTATAGGGGGTACACCACAGATATAAATATACCATAGATGAAGCAAATGCATTTACTTCGCGTTTCCGAACCCTCGTGGTTGACCGTCGCTCTTTACAGTACAGTCCACGCGCATCAGTTGTTGCAGCCGTGAAAACTAGAAATACTTCGTTGCGTGATAATTAACTGCAACAGCCCAAAAATTACAAACACCCAAAGGTAAGTAATTTAGGTATTTAAAATAATATTATGAGTAAATTTTGTACGAAAAAGTCGGCACGCTTGGTTTCAATACAAATCATGATATTTGCGTCATCTAGCGTATATATTAAATCTGTGGGGTACACAGTAAATATGATGTGTGTTGGTTTATTTAAAAAAAACTTACAATTAATCAATTTGCAAAAATTTAATGATTTAGGTTCTGACGACATTCCTGTAATATTTTTTAATAAATTAATAAAATGAGATATCCAACCTCTATAAAAAAACATTGACACCTCGCAAATCGAATGCCAACAACAGTCTTTACTACATAATTGTCTCTGATTGAGCTATAAACAACTCATTTAATTTGCTTATAAATTAACCAGCTTCAAAGATACACAGCATTAAGAATTTACGTTGTGTAAAGTGCAAGGAAATAGCAACCTATGTGCATTCAAGTAAGGTCTATTTTCCCGTGTTTATTTCTGTGTAGTTTTGTGTTGTCATTAGTGTGTGTGAAGAATTTATATAAAGGAAGGAAAGTGGTTTTAGTAACAATAATACATTATAGTTATCCTTGTACAGACAGAGAATAAGGAAATATTTATAAATAATAAGCATTAGGTAACGATGAATGTGTTTACTTTATTATTTTACAATGCATGTGCTCGAAAAGTGCGTTTCCTACGGAGCCATATCATGCGGAAAGTACTACTTTTCCGCACTAGTGCTTTTTGTTTTCAATTTTTTTTTACAGTACATATGGTGCTACTTTCTCACACTAGTGCAGAAAAGAGCACTTTTCGTGCATATGTCGAAAGTTTAAAGGGCCATATGTACTGTAAAACGTTGTACGATACACGTGCGAATAGGTAATTTGCAACTCGTGTCGATTTAAAACACTCCTTTTAATAATTAAACTTATTTGCCATGATGTGTTTTTTTACTCGCACAATGCATAGTAAAACATTGTATGATACACGTGCGTAAAGATAATTTCCGATTTTGATGAATCATACACTTTTCGCACTTGTTGCATAAATAGCTATACTATACATTTAGTCAGGCCAAAGAGTAATAACATAAGAATTGTCATAACCCCTTTGAACGACGCACGTATCGTGCGTGCCGCCAGGGCTGCGAAACTCTTAGCTTCGGGCAAACTCGGCTGATGGGGCTATGTGGCTTTCCATCAGAGAAGGACCCTTTACCACATTCATTGCCACCCAGCCACACAAGACATCCGCGTCAGGCCACAAACATGTAGTCATGTAAAGCTGTACTATTAAAAGTATTAGAACAAATTAAATTATTTTCAGAAAATACTTTAATTTGTTGGGGGGGTTGTGTTTAGGGGGCGCCATAGCCTTCACTAAGAAGTGCATATACTTGGAAAATTTCGACCCATGCCGCTGTGGCCCGGTGGCCGGGCACAGGCACCTGCCGCGATAGCAGAGGACCCTGGTTCGATTCCAGCCTGGGGCACTGGAGTCCTTGGTCACTTTTTCTTAGTATATGACATTTATTTCATATAAAGCTGTAGTACAATGATCCCGACTATCGGGTCCTCCGGCCTGGGAACGAAACTATAAAATACCCGATACTCGGGTTTTCGGCATCGAATTATTATTATCATTCATTTATTTCATAAGACACGGTACATAGGTGTTACATAAAGTCTTGGCAATAAAATGGGGCATTTTCTATGAAAAGGGACCTTATTGACGATGGCGCTTACACCGCACAGCGTCGCGCGGCATTGTATTTATATCGGAGCATCGTTTATAATGGCGCAAGCGCCATCGACAATAAGGTCCCTTTTTATAGAAAATATCACAAATGCCTATGTAAAAAATTTAATTTTGGACAAACTTGTTGTATAGTATGTATAATAACGATATATAAATACTGAGGAGCCTATAGTAGGCTATACCTACACCTACTTTTGCCTAGTTTAAAATGACATTTGTGAATATTATGCTTTTTAAGTGAAGTAGGTACATGGATAATTAATATTTTTTTAAGAATCAGCATAATAAACATTTAAAATCCAGTGCTAGTTTTGTGAAGGCACTAAAGTGTTTAATATATTGCACAACTAATAGTTTCAAACAGTACTGTTATGTAAAAAATATAAAGAAATGACAGTAAAATGCCGTTTAAAAGTGCTAATATTGCACCATAACTGCAGATAATTTATCCTTGCATATGTTACATACTAATGAGACACTTATAAGTGGTATTTTCTATAAAAACGGACCTTATTGTCGATGGCGCTTACGCCATTATAAACGATGCTCCGATATAAATACAATGCCGCGCGACGCTGTGCGGCGTAAGCGCCATCGACAATAAGGTCCTTTTTATAAAAAATACCACATAAATAAATTATAACAGTGTGGTGTGAGTCAGTGATAAGTTATCTGAGTGGAGTCAACAGCTTTAACTGTACAGGATACGTCTGGCGGCCAGACTCTGACCTACGGATTTATATGAATAACTTATTTTTATTATTATTTCGTTTCGTTATGCTGGTACGTCTAAATCATAGTTCAATTAGCATGATTTCACACTTTAGATAGTTTGTCTAGTTTGTTTGTGTAGTTTGTTTGTGTTTTTGTGTAGTTTGTTTGTAGTTTGTTTGTCTGATGCTGGTACGTCTAAATCATAGTTCACTTAGCACAATTTCACAGTTTAGATAGTTTGTCTAGTTTGTTTGTGTTTGTCTATTTTGTTTGTGTTTGTTTAGTTTGTTTGTTTGTTTGTCTAGTTTGTTTGTGTTTGTTTAGTTAGTTAGTTTGTTTGTTTAGTTTGTTTGTTTGTAGTTTGTTTGTGTTTGTGTTGTTTTTGCAGCAAAAAATATCATTATAATATCACCCTCCCAGCCTCCCACTCCCATGCATTAGAGGAGACCGATGTCTAGTGTAACATTGTGTGTACTGTTAGTATAGGTGTGTGGACATCTATCATAGCCAGACTAAAGACACCTTTACTTAACCTTTTATAAGGCACAATAAGATATTTTAAGGAAAAACCAGACAAGTGTGAGTTGTACTCGCCCACCGAGGGTCCTGTACTTTTTAGTATTTGTGGTTATAGCGGCAACAGAAATACATCATCTGTGAAAATTTCAACTGTCTGTCACGGTTCATGAGATACAGCTGGTGACAGACAGTGGAGTATTAGTAATAGGGTCCCGTTTTTACCTTTGGGTACGGAACTCTAATAATGATCACCCTATAATATCAATTTTTTGTATTTTTGTCTTAAGAAAAAATTTTAGGACTATAATTTCTTAAAGGAGACTGAAAAAGGGTTAAAATGCAGTTTATAGAATCATTCCTGTCTTTAATTGACTGCAATTTAATTGATTAGGACATAATTAAGGCTATAACTAAGCAATTTTTTAATCAAATATTTATAAAACAAGTTACTCTGCAGTCATTGGTCAATAAAAAGTACGCCACACAATACTTGTATGGGAATCTCTCTGCAGTAAATTAAAGGCTGCTTTAAGCTATCACCTGATTGAAACAAGAGGGATTTTTCAGGCACATGGCAAAATTTATAATAAGATTCCATTACATTTTGTGATACAATTCATAATGAACATATTAATAGGCGTAACAACTACATTACGGTAAGATTACCAACAAACATTGATTATTTTACGAAATAATCGTTAACCGAATCCAGCACATATGCTCTGCTCACTCTTCCAGAAAATTATTCATTATTAAGTTATTTGCAAACCACTTCACTTTGCAAGTCTTCCGTCTTAATCTAATTAACAGGCTAAAACAGACCATTAAGTTAAATGATTACTTACTTGGGTTAATTAAGTTGGCACTTTTGTATTCGACGCGGGGGTCCTCAAAAATCTTCGTATGAGACGGATTTAAAAACGCCAGCTGAGGCGGCGTCTTGTCCACAGCGCGCAGACCGCTCACCAAATCATTCGATATCAAATAATCCACCAGATTCCGACCGATGAAGCCGCAGCCTGCCGAATTCCAGCACGATTAAACGAAAAAACTCTTAGGTCATTGATGACTAATACACTGCAAGACCGTTACGGAAATTGAAAAAAGAACACAACTATTGAACCTGTTGATTACATTACGTGACGGTTGGATACGTAAATATTTTCTCAAGCTATTGGATTAGTTTAAAGGGGTTTATTTACCTCCTAATACAATAACTCGTGGTTTTGAATTATCACCGGCAAATTCAGACATTTCGCTAGCGGTTGCACGAAGTGAATGACAGTTTGACAAGAGAACGGTAGTGTTGCAAGGTAATAAAGTTTTTACCATTAATTAGGGGCTTTGACTAGGGCCTCTACACATTTCACCGATAATAAAATTGCATACTATTTGCGTTATGTTGTGGAATTAAATTGATCGATTGACTTCGTTGCACCTATTTAGCCCGTAATTATCTAAAATCGTATGTGTTTTGCAAGGTCTGTCGAGGCCTTTAATTTTGCAGTTGACATAGGAAACTTAAGATATCTTAGACTTTAACCACGCTAACTTCCAAAAACTTGGCAGTAAGAATCAAGTAAGAATGCATACATATCCCTATAAGCTCCATACCTGACGTAGTACTTAGCATTTAAACTTCCGTTCCGTGTTCCGACTCTAAAAAGTAATTTACAATTAGAAAGATTAAAAGACCAAAACTGTCTGTCCAAAGAAAGGCTGAAAGATGACGAGCGATATATGGATAGCCTGAATGACTAGACAGAATTAAAATAGTTTAAGTGTGGTTTAAATTGATATTTTATTGATGATTTTTAAAAGCAAAGGATAGTGGAATAAAAACTTTTATTTTTATAGTATATTTAGATATGTCTTAGCACTAATTACATCTTAATTGTTAAAATAATTAAAATAAATATGTTTAACTAAGTATATCTATAATTTGGTTTTTTATTCTTCTATCGGACTTTCTATTATTTTGTCATCTTTCTTTTTCACATCTGTAGGGAGGGAAAATGCAACGACTAGACCACCTGGAACAATAAAAAAAAAATGCATTAATACAAAGGGTATCAACCTCGAAATGAGAGATGTTAAGCCGGAAACTCGAATACACCTTCATTGTGGCGTTCTACAGGTTCCCTGAATAAGTCGACGTATATAATAATAAAGGTATACTTATACGAGTTTCCAGCTTATTATCTCTCATTCCGAGGAAATCTTTAATTTTTCTACATCATACGTCAAAACAGGAAAAGCATTCATATATTTACTTGCAACCAGCACTACGTAACCACTTATCATAGGAGTACAGTAGTCTGCTAGTAGCTGGGCGATGAGCTGCACACTGAAGAAGCCGAACCCTCGCGCTACAACCACCGATAAACAGGTTGCCATACCCCTGAAAAAAAGTTACAAGAATGTCAAAGGACTGTCTCATTTCAAACATAGACAGAGAAAATCATACTATCTTTGTCTTATACTAGTACTAGCACCCAAAAGAAAAGGATGAGTATAGTGTTTTTGTTCTTATTTACTGATAATTTGGTTTGACCAACTATAATCAAGTATTGCAAAATAATTGGCGGGTTTCAATTTGGAGCGCTGGTCACCCTGACTGTAAGCGTTTATAGCGATTGATACTACTATGAGTACAAATTTCAAACTAAAATTCTATGTAACATTAATTTTAATAAAGAAACAAAATTTCAGATTATAAATAAATAATATTTGAATTTGAATATTTAATTTTTTATCCTGGATTTAATCGATAAACGAAAAATATATTTATTTCAAATCTCAAAGTGTAACGCGTTTACAAAGAATGCCATTAATGACAGCGGCAAATTAGATTTATTCAAAACATAATTCAATCTTGTCTCAATGAATTCGTTACATGTTATGTTATAACTTATAGTTTAGTTAAATATACAAACCTTAAGTATGTAGGATTCAACTCCACCAAGTAAGTATTAACATTGCCCAATATCAGTGCCACATACAAAAATATATAGAACAACGCAATGCTTAAAAGTGGAATTTTCACAAACAGCAAGGTGACTCCTGCCAATGCTGAGATGACGAAGACTAATAGTGTCGTTCTCTTCTTTCCAAGTGGACCAACTATAAACGAGAGCAGGACATTGAGAGTTCCTGATGCTCCGGAGTAACACATCACGGCGTAAAGAGTGAGAGATTGAATAACATTATCGCAGTCTGTTGTTGATTCCTGAAAAAAAGTTCAATAAATTCTATATTTTCGTAACAAAGGGAATGCCATATAGTTTGGTTACGGGCGCGGATTCAACGAATTCGAATTCTGTTTCCCGGGAACATGGGAAACTTGAACCATGGCTACAACGACATACTTAAAGCACAGGGCGGACACGCTATACATCAAAAATCACTTGCGTTTCTATGTGTGAACGGCACGTCTGTACACGCATCATGCGTCATATAGTGTAAGTTGCTTAAAAATAGTTCTGAGCGGCCGGCAAACGGCCGTCAATCTGCTGTCGCGGGGCGAGGTAATTCGAGTCGGGGCGGGGCGGTGCGTGGCCGTTCTGTATGGTAATACTTATTACTTATTCTGTGCTAAAAGTTAAAAGCTCGTTCAGTTTTGAGCTGGATATGACCCACAGGTCAAACGCCAAAGTGTCGCGATAACAGATGGTACGAAGTCTCGTGACTATTTTCATACATCATTTATTTTCAGTTTCGAATAGCGTTTTCTATCGACAAGTGCCATCTAGGCTAGCCCCCCAGTAGGCCGAGCACATGATTGGCGCGACAGTATCTCGCCGCGAGATAGACTACCTGTCTTTTACAAACTGTATGAATTAAAAGGGGACGGGTAGTCTTATGTCGCGGCGAGATACTCTCGCGCCAATCATGTGCTAGCCCGGCTGGGGCCCATTTCTCGAACGGTATGAGTCTAATATTATTAGTGCGTTGCCATGGTAACCCATACGGCTTGACAGTTCGTGGACTAATAATATTAGTCTAATATCGTTCGAGAAATGGGCCCCTTTTCTAAGTTTTACTTACGGAGCTGGAAGATAAAGCGGCTTTACTCGCCACAGTGCAGAAGGCTTGTCCAGAGCTGTCATCACCGTTGAAGTATGCGTTCGTCATTGTTGGCACCCACATCGTGTAGCCCGTGGACCTGAAAATATTTCGTTATTTACTAAAGCCTGACCAGGAATATATGATCACGCGCCATGTTGCGGAATTTCATTGGAACTAAATTTTTCATACCTACTGTCACCACATACATGAGAATAACAGCGGCCTCTTGACAATGATCATATATTTCTGGTCGGGCTTTAAATACTAGTTAGGGTTCCGTACTCAAAGGGTAAAAACGGGACCCTATTACTAAGACTCCACTGTCCGTCTGCCACCAGGCTGTATCTCATGAACCGTGATAGCTAGACAGTTGAAATTTTCACAGATGTATTTCTGTTGCCGCTATAACAGCAAATACTAAAAACCGGCCAAGTGCGAGTCGGACTCGCGCACCGAGGGTTCTACTTTTTAGTATTTGTTGTTATAGCGGCAACAGAAATACATCATCTGTGAAAATTTCAACTGTCTAGCTATCACGGTTCATGAGATACAGCCTGGTGACAGACTAGACAGACTGACAGACGGACAGCGGAGTCTTAGTAATAGGGTCCCGTTTTTACCCTTTAGGTACGGAACCCTAAAAAGTACGGAACCCTCGGTGGGCCAGTCCTACTCGCACTTGTCCGGTTTTAATTTAGTATCAGCCCGTAATCAAATTAAAGTAAAACTTTTTGTATAGAATATGCAAATAAATTTAAAATTCTTACGTCATATAAGCGCACAGTAGAATGTAGTACAGTTTCAAGTTGTTCTTGAGAAGTGGCGGCTTAAACAGTGGCGCCGTCTGCTGCCACATTCGACGGAAGAATGATGAAGCTTCAACTTGGAGACACTCTTCCATGTACACCACGTCCACCTGAAGACAAGGTTACGTGGTATACTCATATGGAACCGACGGTCCGATGTCTGAGCATCCCTGCTGTGCCTAGCCAAGGTGACATTCGTTTTTGCTAAGATAACAAAACGCTTTGTGTCTCTTTATCATTCTTCCGTGTAGCAGTGACAGTTGAGTTTCGTCCGCTACGGAGCGTTAACGATTGGCATGATGGCTACGCACCCAGTTAAGACAAGAAACCCAATGAAAAGAAAAATGTATTTAATTATTATTACTACTCTAAAGAGACATCCGCTAGTTCCTTAAACACTTACAGGAAACGTCTTCCCAGCCGTATTCCACGCATGCATGCTCCTCAGCACCTCCACCGCCTCCTGCTCTTGGTTCTTGCTGAGCAGGAACTTGGGGCTCTCCAGCAGCACCAGCATGCCCAGGCAGCCGATGATGCCAGGCACGCTGATGATCTGCATCAGCAGTCGCCACGGCCGGTAGTCCAGGGACAGCCAGGAGATTTGGTACCGGAAGGTCAGGCTGAAGACTGGGATGGCAAATACTGTTGGGGAAAAGCAAGATTATTTCAATAGAATGGAGTTGTTACTGTTCAGAGGTAAAGCATGAACAACGGGTATAATGAAACACGGGGGGCAGCTGGCAGATATAATTTATTTTATATATTTATGTACTAGCGACCCGCCCCGGCTTCGCACGGGTTACATAAAACCTTTACAAATTATACACTAAAACATTCCTCAAGAATTACTCTATTGAAAGGTGAAAATCGCATCAAAATCCGTTGTGTAGTTTTAAAGATCTAAGCATACATAGGGACAGACTATGAAGCGAAGTAAGTAATGTTTGACGATCATGATGAGAAGAGAAACATTTTGACGTTGACGCAAATTTATAGTGTAATTTTTATCGTGAAATAAAACCTAATCTAATCTAATGAATTGGTACGAGTTGAATGGGAGCTAGTGAAGATCGCTATGCCCCACCGGACCCTCCGGAAAGCAACAGGATATAATACGAATGAGAATGAGAAATGACAATACTAGTCGAAGAACACACCACAGATTAACTGAGTAAAACTTAAGGATCATAAACCACAAAGGTTCTCAATCTCAAAGTGTGGTAAGTACGCGAACCTCCACAGAAACTATGTCGTTTGTCGACGGCGTGCTGGAATGAGACCATTGCTCACCACAAATGATGAACTGCACCAGCATGGTGGCACTGGCCATGAGGAATATGAATCGACTTCGATGTCTCGCAGGCGTGGTCTCACCAACCAGAACAAAGGCTGCTGCATTCGCTGAAGATGTACTGAAACAATTATTATGATCATTGGCTTATAAAATCACAAATACAGGTAATAATTCCATTATTTGATGCTCTTCATTGCAAAAAGAACCTTCTTCAGAGCTATCAGAAGTCATGCTTCACACTGGAGCAGTTACTACTTGAGGAACTTCAACACCTCTAGGCGCTGGAGATCTCCAGGAGAATGCAGCTGGGATGGGCAGCATTCAAGAAACTAGCAGACATACTTAAATCTGATAACGTTCCACAATGCCTGAAAACTCGCCTCTAATCAATTTGTCCTGCCCACCATGACATACGGTGCCGAGACATGGACACTCACAAAGGAGGAGGCTGTGCATAAAATACGAGTAGCACAGAGAGCGCGCCATGCTCGGCATCAAACTTCAAAACCGAGTGAGGAATGTCGAGATCCGACGCCGCACCAAGGTGCGAGATGTGGGTGACGTCATTACCAAGCTTAAATGGAGTAGGGCGGGACATGTTGCCAGGCAGAGTGATGACAGGTGGACCAAAATGTTGACGGATTGGTGGCCGCTTTCGGATGAAAGAAGCGCCTGGCGTCCGTTGGCTCGTTGGGTGGATGACGTTCGAAAAATCGCAGGGCACTTTTGGATGAGACTAGCCCAGGACAGGGATAAGTGGCGTACACGAAGAGAGGCCTATGCTCAGCAGTGGGCGTCTAAAGGCTAAATGATGAGGCGCTGGTAACCAGGAGCCATGCTTGCAACCAGGTTAAGAACTGCTTCGATGGATATAGCCAGTCAGTAGCAATCCAATCCAATGCATAAAACAGAACCATCACTTATAAAGTTACCTGATTGAGAAATAAGTAATTACTTACAATCCAGCAGAGAGGAACTTCAGTATCGCCAGACTCCGGTAACCAGGAGCCATGCTTGCAGCCAGATTGAGAACTGCTCCAATGGGCATCGCCAGTAGCAGGGTCCAGCGGCGGCCGCGAGTGTCCGCGCATAGGCCCCATGCGTATGAAGACACCATTACACCTGAGAAGTATGGCTGGTAAGAACACTGGAAGATGTGAGTAGGGGGCGTAGGGGCGTATTTTAATAAGCCACAAGACACAATTCTTTCTACAAGTCTTAATCGGAAACACTGGCCAAAACGCCCCTCGCCAAATGCGCGTCCAACGCTCATTTACAAATGAAAATTTGTATAAGTATTGTAGCTGTTGTTGTCCGGAGTGATGCACAACATAAACATGCTGTCCGACTTCGTTGATAAAGAATGGAAATTTAGTTTAAGCACAAAGTAAGTACGGCGGGAATAGTGCGTTTTGGATTTAATTCTCTTTCGCGAACAACCACATTAGTATTTTATCTGTTTTAAATTGCTGAGTGCCATCTGTAGTCCAAGTTTGCACATTTCGGTTACACTCTTCGCACAAGCTCTTCATTTTCAAGATGAGAAAACGGGACAGTGTTATCGAGCGCGGGAATGTGTTAAAAGTTAAAACTGTACACATATAGGTATTCATATTTAATATAATGGGACTTGTCGAGTTTACGATAACCGACCTATGAGAGGCACAGCAGACAGCAAACCCTGCTGACTAGTAGAGAGCGCCAGGTCACAAGCTGCTGCTGGCAGGATCACTGAGAAGCCGAAGATGTCCAGGTACATGGCTAGGATTAGGAGGCAACATGAGCTCAGCATTGCCATGTTGTATTTTCCAAAGCCTGCAACATCAAGTTGGTTAAGGTCGGTAACCCATATGTTTTCTTTATCTAAAATCTTGTAAAATTTTCTTGAAATTTCCGAGTACTTTCTAACTTTTTGGAAACTTTTTGTATCTTGCCCAAATGCACATCTGTAGTAAATATTACTTTAGTTAAATAAGTATATTAAACTTACCAGTTAATTCTAACGCTGCATCAAATCCACATTTTCGACTAGAAACTCTCGTGTTATCCATATTGAACAAAACCACACAAAACTGTACTCGTATTTAATTCACTTTCTATTTTAACTTATTAAATTTAAAACTTTTTTTTTCGGATTATTTTTATTAGATACTGCTGAAATTCATCAACACTTCGGCTATGGTAGGTTTTTGTTAATATAACATTTTAACATAATATAAAATATTTTTAAAAAAATTGGAAAGATCTTTTCCAAATTTTGACCGTGGTATTATGTCAATTTTTTACACACTTTATAGCCGAATCGGCTTAATATTAGTGTAGTAATTGGTTAATTACTTAGTCGTAATTTAAAACTACATATTAATCTAATGAACAGATTACAACTGTTAAGAAAAACAACACCATATTTTCTTTTAATACCGCATTGAATTCAATGCACTGTAAGCACTGAAAAGGTGTTTACCTACGTGTTGAATCGTAGACAGTTACTAACAAACATACAAGCGTGACTTCAGTTAAATACTTCATTATTCCCATTCACTCTCCCTGATAAAGACTAAGATAGAGTAGAATGTAGAAGCGTCATTCTACAAAAATCTCATTACCCTGGCCATACCTATTAGCAAATTCTCAGATGCCACTTTATTGGCATCTCATTTTTGGTGACTGTGTAACCCGTGCCAAGTTCCATCTACAACCATATATCATCATCATCATTTGCTCTTGTCGGTGGAGTAATTGCCAGTCCTTTCTTTCCTGAGCCAGTCTTTTGATTTGCTCGTACGATGCATTCTCTTTTACTTGGCTCAGATATGTTATTCTAGGCTTTCCACTGCCTCTCGTCTTTTCAATTTTGCCTTCCAGGATGTACTACCATACCCATAACCATACCATAACCATATATATGGTGGCTAAAAAAAGTGCATTTCCGTTGCCAGGGAGGTTTTGGGATTATACTGAGCAACTTTTACTATGGGATCAACCCCGAAATCGCGAAAATAAATTTGACTGTTTCGTACATTTTGGCTGGTCCATTTTCTTTGGAAGGGTAATTTTTTTTCGCGATTTGTCGTTGGTCCCATAGTAAAAGTTGCTCAGTATAATCCCGAAACCTCCCTGGCAACGGGAATGCACTTATTTTTTAGCCAATCTCCTGGGAATATGTCAATTTGCGAATAGGTATAGCCAGGGGAATGAGATCGCTATAGAACGACCCAAAATTATGGCATCACATTTTGTTACTTCTAATTTCTAACTAGAGTCTGTGTGGAAAGAGAAGAGTTATAGCCTGTATTGGTCTCCTTATATTCCACGATTCTTCTGTTTCGGCACAATCAATTTAATTTAATTTGGGGACCGTAGGGCTGGCAGCTTCCTCGCATAGCGCATTAGTATTGCAATTCAGCGGGATAATGCTGCCAGCATCTACGGCACCTTGCCGAGGGGTGAATTTTTATTTTAGTTTAGGCTTCATCACCATCATCATCATCATCATGTCAGCCGATAGACGTCCACTGCTGGACATAGGCCTCCCCCAAGGCTCGCCACTCCGACCGATCTTGTGCCGCTCGCATCCACCGAATTCCGGCGACCTGTAGGCCTCCAACAAGATGAAGCGACGACCTAGTGAAGTTTAGGTTTAGGATACTATAATTTAGTTACCATTACATTTAGTTTATAAGTTTTGATATCTTATCATATATTATCTTATCTTATCTTATCTTATCTTATATTTATTTGTTCCAATAAAAAATATACAATTTTTACTATAAAATAAGGCAGTTACTACTATAAAATCCAAGATATTTAAAATAATGTAAAAATCACCACACAATTTACCTATTGCCAAAGAGGATATAATAAGATAGAGCGGTACTGTCATAGTAAATTTTGTAACCACTGTAAATTCACTGCCATCTATCGACATACTTTAAAACTAAAAATGAAGATTTATAAAAATACGTGAAAATGTATTTAAATATGGATAACTGTTTTTTTTATTTGCATTAATTATTTTTATATGATTTTGACCCACGTTCTTTCACTGATATGCGTTAAAATTGTAAATAACAAACGAAACCGTCAACGCCCTCTATACGAGAGTAGGCCAAAGGTAGTGGCGCCATCTAATCGAGAATCAAATTTTCGTGATTTTCGAGGCACGTTTTTTTCCTTAGACTGTATCCATCTATTACGGAGTTATATCTATCTTTGACTGTACTTACTTCTGCAAGTGGAGTATGAGTACAAACGCAAGACTTAAAAGCGATGAAAGAGCCTGTAGACGGTCTTCTCCAGGTAGCAGTGACGTCAGCGACGTCATAATGAGGTCTTTACGACGTCATTATAATAAATAAAAAAAATAATTTTCAGACAGTTACAGTCCATAGTTGTTAGTATTAACTTACAGGCTATGTTATGTTACAGAACAGAATTATGACGTAACGGATGTCATAATGATGTTTAATGCTACCTGGGTCTCCACATTGACCTTAACGAATCGTTTTGACGTTTCACAGAGAGTAGCTGTTTGGCTAGTCTAGTTACAGATCATTACTCTATGAAACCAGGAAACAAAAATACCTAAGCGTGTCATTGAAGCCACTTGAGGTTATCTCTAGTGGTTATTATTCAGTTTAATCACGCTGTTAATAATCAATAATCATCGGTGTATCCCCAGTACTTAAGGATCGAGTAGTTTGGTAGAAATTCGAGTGGGGAATATATAATTTTGAAGTCGGAATTCATAGGAGTTTTAACTAATTTCTTTTTCCTGATTTTTGACTTCATAATACGTATAGGGTGTATTAAGGGCCCCACTGACTATCAGTCCGCCGGACGATATCGGTCTGTCAGTTGTTCGGAGCTGTCAAATTTTTGTTCTAACTGACAGGCCGATATCGTCCGGCGGACTGATATTTAGTCAGTGGGTCCCATTAGGGTCATTCCGAATACTTAACATATGAAAAAAAGTTACGAGTATTCCGTCAAATTACTATCCTTCCGACAATTTTAAGTAGTCGGATTTACCCGAACATACCTTATTCTATTTTAAATTTAAATTTGGGAAAGAAGTGCATGTTTTCGGAATCGCAAGTGCCATAGAGTAACTTATACTAGAGCGTTACTGTCATAGTAAATTTTGTAACCCCAGTAAATTCACTGCCATCTGTCGACACACTTTAAAACTAAAAATAAATATTTATAAAAATACGATAAAATGTATTTAAATATGGATAAATGATTTTTTAATTTGCATTAATTATTTTTATATGATTTTGACCCATGTTCTTTCACTGGTATGCGTTAAAATTATAAATAACAAACGAAACAGTCAACGCCCTCTATACGAGTGTAGGCCAAAACTAGTGGCGCCATCTGATCGAGAATCAAATTTTCGTGATTTTCGAGGCACGTTTTTTCCTTAGACTGTATCCATCTATTACGGAGTTATATCTATCTTTGGCAAGTGCAGTAGGAACTACTGTCACAGAATAAGTAATAGTATTACTTATCATACAGAACGGCCACGCACCGCCCCGCCCCGACTCGAATGCCCTCGTCCCGCGACACCAGATTGACGGCCGTTTGCCGGCCGCTCAGTACTATTTTTAAACAACTTACTCACACTATGACGCATGACGCGTGTACAGACGTGCCGTTCCGCCCTGTGCTACTGTGAAACCTTGGAGGATTAAGTCCTCGGCAAGCTCAGCCGAATTTCACCTTCCCATACAAACTGAGTTTTGTTCTCATTTTAAAACTACCTACGTGTGTGTTGGTTTGTTATGAAACTTTGCACATACAATGACATGAAGGTATAAGGTATATATATCTAGGTCTGTAATTAGTTTATATAACTCTAGTATATACCTATAAAACAAACGATATAGAGCAAAAACAAGTTTTGTATGAAAAACTTAAATTCGCTGTATTTTTTTAACTATTGTATCTGAACCTACATAAACTAATTACAGACCTAGATATACCTTATCCTATTGTAAGTACACAGTTTCAGAGCAATCTAGATAGTCGTTTTAAAATGAAAACTACGTTTGTATGGAGAGCCGAGCTTGCCGGGGACTCTTAATAAATAATAAGGGAATAATTTATAAATAAGTAACAACAATAGTTATTTGTGCAACAAGAGAGGAAAGTTGGTTTTTCTTGCGAGTGTTTATTTTGAGTCCCGAGAAAGCGAAAAATTCTATAATTGAATCACGAGCGAAGCGAGTGATTCTAAGGTAGAATCTTGAGCGTAGCGAGGGACTCAAAAACACGAGATGTAAAATAACTTTTCTCTCGTGTTGCACACATAATTTTTCACCTCAGTAGTGAGAACATATTAAAGGTTAAAATGTATTCCGAATTACACAGAATAAACAGAAAAAAAAAGTATTATGTACGATACGATACGATACGATACGTTACGAGACCGGACCGGACCGGACCTGACCGGACCGTACCGTACCGTACCGGACCGGACAGTACAGTACCGGACCGGACCGGACCGGACCAGACCGTACCGTACCGGACCGGACCGTACCGTACCGGACCGTACCGTACCGAACCGGACCGGACCGAACCGGACCGGACCGGACAGTACTGTACCGTACCGTACCGTACCGTACCATAAAAAAAATGTAATAAAAGTATGAAGTTCATGGCCTTCACTAAATTAAAAAGCTACATTGTTTCACTCCCTGGAGTGAGGAAAGTCGCACTTTCCTCACTCCAGGGAGTGACGAAAGTAGGCTTGTTCGAGCTGCTGAGGTGAAAATTTAATTCTTAACAAGAACGCAGTTACTGCCTCAGGTTAGTCTATACTTCTATAGAGTGATATTTAAAATAAAATACTTAAACCCCAACGTAATGAAACAAATGAATAGATTTTTTTTTGATAAAACATGTCTAAGAACTAGCGCTAAAAAACCTACTTTAAAAAAAACGCAATAAATCGGTTTACCCGTTTAAGAGCTACGGTGTCACGTGTCACAGACAGACACACACAAAGCAAAATTTTTAACACTCCTCTTTTTCGTCGGGGTACTTAAAACAAAGTTTCTTATAAAATCGTCAACAAAACTAATCCAAAACTTTATTTTAGGGGTTGCCTAGGGTGGCAGCGACAAACTATAGCCGTCCTATTCACACGTGGTCGGAAAATCGATAACCTCCTACTTGTTCCTCGTACCCTGGTAATTCTGACTAAAATGGCGGATCCGTCACATCTCCTTTGCCTTCAAAACCCCAATATAATAGACATTTCGAAGATTCGATTAGAACCATTCATTTTTGGCGGGAAAAGACCCTCTAGAAATGGGGAGAACCTTTAACATTTTCTTAGACCAATACACAGGAAAAAAGTGTCTATGAAGAAACATGAAAGAAATAAGAAAAAGCCACATTTTCTTTTGATATTTTCTTTAATTAACATTCTTAAACCTTCTACCATTAAGATTTCCAAATGGAAAACAGTTTGAGATCTGTTCAGACAAGTTTCCACGACATCTGAGGTACTAGGGCCATATGATATTCGAGAGGTTTGCCGCATTCTTTTACGAGGATTCGCGAAAGAAAATCTATTTCATGATACGGCAATTCTAATGCATGATATCTTAAACGTTTCTAAGAAAACTATGATTACTTATACTATTTGATTTTCTTTAAAAGTATTCAGAATACAATGAAATAAAAGAAATAATATTAATATAACGTACTGCGATGTCGGCGATTAATTTCTTGCGGTTTCAGTCTTGCAAGTGCGTGCTCTTATGAAGCATGCCGTACGTTACACTTTCTGCGGTTCTCAAACCGCAAGAAATTAATCGCAGTGCGTTCTGCCTAAATAAAATAGTTCAAAAAATACCCTATCGCCCGCGGCGTGATTCGTATCTCCATTCCTAACCCCTGGGGGTGAGAAAATCGATACGCCAACGCATGCGTGCAACGCCTAGCTACGCCATGTCTTCCACGATATGTGCTCCTGGTACCGCCGCCCACAATATCTGAAATTTTCCTGCCCTCCTCCAGGTTTTCCCGGATGTAGACCTTCGACTTCCGTTCTGTAGGGCGGTCTGGAGTTTCCTGGATTTCAGATTATCTGGTTTTCAGGTTGTCACGAGTGCGCATTTTCAGTGCGCAGAGCAACAAGTGTCTTGAATGGGCTCCTTGATACGTTGTTGAAGGCACGCGGTGAAACACGTGGTGCGCCATGAATTGTTTCTACATTGTGTTTTTCCACCGGTGACACAGTATAGAGACTTTAAAAAAAAGAGGTTAAGGTTAATTTTTATTTGTTACCTCAGAATTTAGAAAACGCCAAATAGTTACAATACTGATCAATAATACCCCAAAACGGCTCAAACAACTAAACAACTTTTTTCCTTAGGTAGTTTAATTTAACCAAAGAGGATATAATACGATAGAGCGGTACTGTCATAGTAAATTTTGTAACCACAGTAAATCTATCGGCACACTTTAAAACTAAAAATGAAGATTTATAAAATAACGATAAAATGTATTTAAATATGGATAAATGTTTTTTTTATTTGCATTAATTATTTTTATATGATTTGACCCATGTCCTTTCACTGATATGCGTTAAAATTGTTAAATAACATAAACACGTCAACACCCTCTATACGAGAGTAGGCCAAAGGTAGTGGCGCCATCTGATCGAGAATAAAATTTTCGTGATTTTCGAGGCACTTTTTTTTTCTTAGACTGTATCCATCTATTACGGAGTTATATCTATCTTTTTGACCAATAACTTCAATCAATCAATCAAATGTTTTATTCGTGATAAACTTAGAACTAAAATTACATACAAAAGTATAACTAAAGCTATAGGAACTTATAAAATAGGTAGGAGTTGAAGGTTACCACGAAATGGTCTCGCCTCAGCATAATGCTGACCCGAAGGTCAGCGCTGATCTTCCGGCGGGTGGATAACTTTGAACGTCGGTACATTTACGTACCTACAGTTACGCTCAAAAGACGCTAATGTGTAAGATCCACATTAATCATGATCATGAGCTAAAGATTTAATGTTCAGCGAAAATTTGAGGTTTATTTTATTTTATCTTAAGTAAATAAAAATCATATCTAATAGTTTAAATAATTTATTAATATCTGTCCCTATATAATTTTGCTATAATTAACTATGAGGTACAGTCGCCATCAGATATATCGGAGCGCCCGAGGTGCTCACAAATATCTGAACACATCTCTATTGTCAAGGCGTTAGAGTGCGTGTTCAGTATTTTGAGCACCTCGGGCGCTCTGATATATCTGATGGCGACTGTACAATGTTTGTGAACAAATAACAAGTGCATGTAACATAGTGCTTATTACTATAAATTAGAACAGTCATACTAGCTATAGTAATTACAATTAAACTAATATATTAAGTACTTAGGCCTCATTCTCATTAGCGCTGTTTCAACGCTCGTTAAAAATGCGTTTGAATGACACAAATGTGTATTTATTCACACGATGGCGGTAGCGCTTTTTATCAAGCGTTGTTGGATTATCAACTTTAAGCCTTGGTATTTAAATCGAATCTAGCGTGCGGGCAGATTCAAGCGGTTTTTTAACGCGCGTTGAAAAAGCGCTCGTGAGAATGAGGCCTTACATTTATAAGTACAAAAACATCACAGAACATTCATTGCTAGGTGTAAAAATATCATTATAATATTTATTGACAGTCGTTCAACACAATTTGAACGTTAAGTCAATGATACAAAGTATTTTTTTCAATACACTAGGTGTCAGATACAACGTCGCATAAATTGCCATATTATGCCCTGACATAAAATAATAAATAAATAAATATTATAGGACATTCTTACACAGATTGACTATGTCCCACGGTAAGCCCAAGGAGGCTTGTGTTATGGGTACTCAGACAACGATATATATAATATATAAATACTTAAATACATAGAAAACATCCATGACTCAGAAACAAATATCTGTGCTCATCACACAAATAAATGCCCTTACCGGGATTCGAACCCAGGACCATCGGCTTCACAGGCAGGGTCACTACCCACTAGGCCAGACCGGTCGACGAAGTCGAATAAAAGTACCTCTTTATTTGTTTTCCTACTAAAATATCTACTTATAAGTACGAGTATATAATTCTAAGTGTATTTATTTCTAATTCAATTTACTATCCGCTACCTGCTAATCATTCGTGGGCACTTTAAATTTATCGGTTTAACAATCTGTGACAGTTTTAATAAAATAAATGCATTTATGTATTTATAGTTCAGATATGTATGGTACAGATGTTGAAAATTATCCATACACGACCTTATTTATGTATTAACAGTTGCATAGTTACTTTTGCATTGCATTGTACCTGGTTTATAAAATTTAACTAATCGAATCGAAAAAAAGCTGATATTCCTATATCATAATAACTATGGCGTAATAAAATTATAGTAACTTTTTCATAAATTGTAAAGTGTCTACAAGTAGGTGCACCATTTTTTTAATGGGTTGGTATCTTAAACGACTGCCCAAAAAATTTGTGCATTGTTAAACTTTTTAAAAGCCCAAGTTTAAAGTACTTTTCACCACACCAACGCGAGGAAAGTACTAACTGTAAAATACCTATATATCAAACAAAATCAAACAATAAACAAAGCCAAATGAACGTTATTAAATATTTATCGTTCAAATCAAAATCATCATTTAAAAGTCAATTCTACCAGCCAACATAAGAAAACAACTCGAAATTTGCATCAATTTACTTTGTCCCACATGTGGATAAAATGCAACTTTCTCATTAGTTTGAACAATCAAGAGAGCCTTTACCAGGCGGAGTGTTGAAAAGTATTTTTTTTACTTTTAAGCGTATTACAGTTTTAGATATTTTACCAACCTTTTATTTGCTTCTTCAACATTTTAGGGTCAGCGTGAATCGTATCGGAATAAGGGCGTCGCGTGCGTCAACCCTCAATAATGGACCCCTCATATGCGTGGCGTCAAATGACCCCACGGTTGATTTTTATGATATATTTTTAGCATACGGCCCGCCTGATGGTAAGCAGTTACACACCGGAGATATTAAACGCGTGTTGCCGACCCTTTAAAAACCTGTACACTCCTTTTTTGAAGAACCCCATACTGTAGCCCATCGGGAAAACCTCGGCAGGGAGCTCATTCCACAGCCGAAGCGTACACGGGAGGAAATTCCTCTTAAACAGCACAGTACGCGACCATTAGCCTGATATAGCTTAAGAGAATCGAAATATAATAAAATAGAAGAGGAGTACTAATTGGACATCTGCTACGACACGATCTGTTCCTTAAGAACATCATAGAAGGAAAAATAGAGGAAAAGAGAGGAAGAGGAAGACCGAGACAAAATTATTTCAACCAAATAAAAGAAAAGGTTCAGGTCGTGTCATAGCAGAAGGTTAAGGAGTTGGCAGAAGACCGGACGAGTTGGAGATTGCTCCACCGACAAGAGCACAGCTCTTAAATAAGAAGTTTTTTTAATTATTACTTATGTAAGGCCAGGATTACACTTGTAAGTTTTACTTACGTAAGTAGGGGCAGAGCTATTTGCTAGAATGAGATAACGATATTCATATCTCATTCTGTAGTATAGCTGTGTCCCTACTTACGTAAGTAAAATTTACAAGTGTAATCCTGGCCTTAGTAAATATTTTCGGGTTCATAAAAGGGAGAATCTAGCTGGGTTGGGCGGCATTCAATAAACTAGCGGACATCCACAAACCCGTTAATATTCCACAATGCCTGAAAACTCGCCTCTTTAACCAATGTGTTCTGCCCACCATGACGTACGGTGCCGATACATGAACGCTCACTAAGGAGGCTGTGCATAAAATCCGAGTGGCAGAGAGGACCGAGTGAGGAATGTCGAGATCCGACGTCGGATGCGTCATTACTTTTTAATTGTTCCGCTGTATTTTCATTAGGTTCTAGTACAGGATTTCTGCTTAAGCAGCCGGCTTCTAAGTTTTCCTTTCCCGAAAAATATATATTTTATTTTAGTCATACTGTGATAGAATAATTTAAATCACCTAAGAAATTAATAATAACATGCACCGAACATCGCATAGTCGCGCTCCTGGCGTTTTGTATGCTATAAATTAAAATATAAGAAATTTATTGACGCTGCAAAAATAGATATTTATTTATAGATATTCAACTGTCATACTATTAACTATTAGGGTGCTTGCTGTACAGATAGCCCCCTTTGCAGGGCATGCATGGAGGCAGAAGAGACAGCCGCCCACGTCATCCTCGAATGTCCAGCGGTGGCAGAATACCGGGCACAATACCGGGCACAATACCGGGCACAATACCCAGAAGTCGTCGGCAACATCAAGGGTCTGCTAGGCTTCCTGGAAGAGTTGGGTTGGCAAGAATAGTGCCGTCAACCCATCACGCAAAATAGGCGCAATATATGACGTCGAGTTGCGGAAACCAAGCCCGCGAAAACCTAATAACCTATAGCGTGCTTGCTACTTTTCAACATATTCCCACAGAAATTCTTTCACCTTGGTCACAGAATAAACAATAGTACTAGGTACAGAAGGTTCACTCTCTAACAAAACGCGTCTATTACGAGCAAGCGTCCGCTCCGTTCCATAGCGGTGCGCGGCAACTACTACTGCTAGACACCAAAATTGGTGTGGCCCGCATGTACTTGTAGCAACGCGACGAAATCACGAAGTGAGCCACGCCTGTCGTGGTATCAAAAGACACGACGCCATCTTTTGCTCGACCTCTACCAACGCCTATACAACAGCCTCCTAAAATCCAGGTTAGATCTAAGGATCTTACCGCGAACATCGAAAATCATAATTTCGTTATCTGCTTCTCTATCGTCCATATTTGAGCGACAGAGAGGCAAATAGACGAACAAACGAAGTGGTTCGTGGTTATACTGTTATGGACCGCTTCATACTGGTTCATGGGTTTCATTTTGGGCCGGTGCTACGCTCTTTTTGGTATGTCTTACGCGTGTCTTTTTTCCTGGAAGAGTTAGGCAGACTGCGCAGCATGCTGAAAAAGGGAAATTGGAAAGTTTTGTTAAGGGAACTCTACAAATATAACATGTAAAACTTTAGCTTTTTGAACACATATTAAATCACATTTACAACCGGGTCTATTTAGAGAATTTATTTACACAAATCTCTGGTTTGACATTTTACTGGGACATCAGTTAGCCGCGACCACGACCAGTGAAACCTGTGTCAAAACGTTGGTAAATAAAGGTAACAAAATAAATTCGCAATAAACCCGGTTGTAAATGTGATTTAATATGAACTCTACATACAAATACCTAATGCAGGCACATCTATTGTGATTGATATTTTCTTTTATAGTAACTCAGAATATGGAGCAAATGCCCTGTTTTCGACAACACTTTACAAACGGTTTTCAAATTTGGTAAAGTGACTGATGAAGACCATAGAGTGATTTTAAAGCCGGGAAAGGTATAAATAGAGGACTTTTGACTAGGTAATAAGACCGGTATTTCTGTATTCAAAAAGCATCATGGTACTTACCGAGTAAAAGACCTCCGAAGAGATAGAAACTGATACCGCAGTTGACCCTCATGAATACGCCGATGAGGTTGGAGCCCACCACAGAACCGACACGGCCCATCATCATGGACAAGCATATTGCCATAGCCCTGTAATTAAAACATAATAATTTTAAGAGGAGTATACGTGGCACTTTGGCATGAGCCAAGATCGGACAATCAGCTTTTCCGCTTCTTTAATGCGGCCTGAAAAAAGGGGCTTGCTGGCCGAATTCAGCCCCTGAAATATACGAGCGTTTTTCGACTTAAAATACGTGAGTGACCCGTTATTAATATATTTAAAATATATACGGTCCAAAAAATACAAGGATCATACTAAATGCATTAACCTATAAACGATGGCTAATAAATAAGTGCATTCCCATAGCCAGGGAGGTTTTGGGATTATACTGAGCAACTTTTACTATGGGACCAACCCCGAAGCGAAAATAAATTTGGCTGTTTCATACTGGTTTCATACATTTTGGCTATTGCATTTTCAAAGATTTAGGATTAAAAGGCCTAGATAGTAGTGGTGAAGGCATGGCAGTCTTTGTCTCCCTCTTCTGGGCTTTGCCCAGGATAATAGCACAAAACAAAAAACCGACTAAGCATAGGGGTAGTTTTTGTTTAGAGTTTTTGCTGTACATACTTATGTTATGTAGGTTAGAGAAGTATGAAAAAAATAATCATCCCGCCGGAAGATCAGCGCTGACCTTCGGGTCAGCATTATGCTGAGGCGAGACCATTTCGTGGTAAACTTCAACTCCTACCTATTTTATAAGTTCCTATAGCTTTAGTTATACTTTTGTATGTAATTTTAGTTTTAAGTTTATCACGAATAAAACATTTGATTTGATTTGATTTGAATCATGGACTGCCTTGTCTAAACCAAACGTACCACAAAGTCAAAGGCTGTATGAGATGAAGAGCAAGAAAATATAACAAAAGCATAAACTTGAACACTATAATATATTTACCAGTGAGCTATATATTTCAGGAGTTCATAAACCTGTATCTAGTCAAAAACAATTCCACAGCCGCAGCGTTCATCATGCCAATACACGCTCCACTCATCTGGAACACCGCCAAGAGAACGACCGCCGTCTGTTGATTTGAAGTCAGGTTCCCAGGATGACAGGAGGATTGCCTACAAAGTTTACGAAGTTATATAGAAAGAAGTAATAACAAACCTGTATCTAGTCGGGAACAATTCCACAGCCATAGCATTCATTATTCCAATACAAGCTCCACTCATCTGGAACACCGCGAAGAGAACTACCGCCGTCTGCTGGTTTGAAGCCAGATGAGTAATGATCCCACACAAGCCAGAAACACCCAGGATCGTCAGGAGGATCAGCTTCTTGCCTACGAAGTCCACGATGAAGCCGACCACGATGTACATGGAGCAGAACACCAGGCCGATATAGATGGAGCGCTCGAAGGTCTCGGTGTTCATGGTGTCATCGCAGACCACCTGGGAAGGTGAAAGATCAGAGGTACATATTGTAGTGAAGTGAAGTATCAATTCAGTGGGTATGACTTGATTAATTTATTGAAAGGGGTACTTTTCGGTTGGTCTGGGGATGAAATCCTGGAGGAATTATAGTAACCAGTGCAGATCATAACATTATGGCATTCTAAACAAGTAAACTGTTCTGTGAAGATGTTTTGTTTAAAATGACACAGACTCGTTAACTGATTGATCCATACATGCCCAGAACTAGTTTTTGATTTGACGTACCTTAAAGATGACCGGCTCATTTTATTGAGTAGAAGTCAGTTTTTCCAGTGGGTCGAAAATGACCCAATGGGCATATGTATATGTAAAGGTAAGGCGTGAACTTACATCAGTAGCGTTTGCAGCAGCTTTCTGACTCGCATCTAGAATTTCACAAATCCTGGCGTCTTTGGCGCCGTTGTGGTTAGCCAGCGAGTTGAGAATTGACGGGAACCATACGTAGAATCCGTTGGCACTGGAAATATTAACACATAGATTGAACGAATTGCTTCTTAAAATACCCACTGAGTGAGAATAAGAGTATCGATGTTGCCGAAGAAGCAGTGGCAGTCTAGCGGAAGGAGTGGAAATCTATAAGAAATGCTGGTAGCCGTGCCGTAATGAGTACTGGAAACTGGAGGTCAAGTCTCGGACCAAACATTTTCACAGATCTCAGATATTATAAAATACTATTCGATATTTATGTTACAGGTCACGTTTCAGTGTAATTAAACATCATAAATTATTTATCATCGAGAGCAAACCGGACTAATCTCAGTTAAGTCCGGTTATGATTGGAAGATGAGCGTGCAGAGCGGAAAGTCAAGATAACCGGAAGAGTATCGAGTAACATGAAGGGATTAAAATCATGTGGCGTGTGAAGAGTTAAGGGGATTGTAAAGGAAAATGTAGACCAATCTAGAAAAGATCAAGATCACGGGGAAGAGTTAGAAAAGGGTGGCGCAGCGCACGGCACGACCGGTCGTTGTTAGCAATGGCTATCTTTCATAGATGCTGATGGAAAGCATAATTTTCGCACTTACGCTGAGAATATCCCGTACTGCACGAAGCAAGTGAGGCAAGTCCATTTGAGAAGTTTCCCTTTAAACAGGGGCGCTGTCTGGTCCCACATGGAACTCAAAACTGCCGTAATGCCCTTGCCGCTGCTAGCTGTCACTGCACTCGGATCCACTACCAATGTTTTGATCTGAAAGAAGATTATAAGGTGTTAGGTGCCAGTAGTATGTATATTTTTGTTCGGATTTTAAGACATGAGGGTGAGCTTGACTTTCTTACATTAAAAGTTGATAACGCTTAAATCTCGCAATGGGTAAACCAGTTCCATCGATATTTCGTCACTAGGATACTTTTTAACACACTTGTAAAATGTAATAAAAACTCGATTTAATTAAGTCTACTTCTAATAGACGTATCGATTGGAAATTGGACGACTTCGGTTATAATGCAGATGACATGATAACAAACAGAGCCAGAAGATAGATAAAGTGGAGTGGAATTGTTCGATGGCTACTAGTAGACCCATCGAGATTGGGCTCATATGATTCGTTTTGACGATTACAATTTTTTGTGAGCACAATACACTGTAGAACACCGAAAGAGACAAAGTCACTGTTTAGATATAAAGTTTGAAACCAATTAATTAAGGAAGGAGGAGGAAGGGGAAGGTTTTTTTTTCGTCGTCCTGTTTCGTGGTTTCACAAATAAATATAAAAAACCGTATATAACTCACTGGGAATGTCTCCGGATCAATCCACTTATTGACCCCATAGATATGTTTCACTGTCGCCAAGCACTCGTCATATTTTCCCTGCGCGTAAAGGAACTTAGGGCTCTCGGGGGCTAAGAACAGGAGTACGGCGCCCAGGGTGTAGGGTAGGGCGGCGGCGGCCACGAGAAGGCGCCAGGGGCGGTAGACGATGCCCAGCCAGGAGATTGGCCAGGCAAATTCCTGTGGGAGGATTAGCCAGGCGACACCTGGAAAATGTAATTAGCACAGATTATATAATACTATACTTACTTACTTACTCCGTTGGCTTAGCCACCCAAAATGAGACTTGCCCTCCGACACAAGACAGCGCCACTTTTCTCATATCCTTTCATCTGTGGGAGATCCGAATCGGGCATCAGTTTTTGCGGCAATTTTAAATTCGAAATTTGAACTTCAAGGTCACTGTTTAAATAGCACATCTTTGACAAGCCACAGATGAAAGGTTATATAACTGGACAAATGTTTATTTAATACGTTTTTTAAGGGTTTTATTATGTTTTTAACTTGACAGTGTTTATTATTCACAACGACGTTCAAGTTAATAAACAAGACAAAGGCGCCGTCGAAACGTCGGAGGTAAATTTAAAACTTATTTTACGCGATGAAGTCCCGTCGTTGTGAATTATAATGAGTAAAAATCGTGAAAGTTTGAGGCTGATTTACAGTGTTTTGACAGATTTTACTTCAATAAAGGGAACTATGAAATCCGAGATCCGAGGTAAACGTACCAGGTAACAGCACGGTCCCGATCCCCACGAACGAGGCTCCGAAGGCCACCATCTTGTCCCTGTGCTCGAGGTTGTTGAACTCGCCCAGGTACGTGTAGACGACGGCTGAGGGGCCCGACATGCTACAAATAGAAAAAAAAATCAATAAGAATCATAGAAATAAAACTATGAAAACGGATTATATCGCGTATATTGAATTAATAATACATCCCGACGTTTCGAATCCTTTACAGCGTTCCAGGGTCACCCGTTTTCATAGTTTTATTTCATGAGTAACTATCGCGGTAACCGAAGACAATATTAAGAATCATAGAACCTTGCAATTTAAACGGTAACTACCATTTTTTTTAACCACCAATCATCTGTTCTGTCCATTGGTTATAGACTTCCGGACTTGGTTTACTACTACTATAAACAAATGCTTGCAACACAAAGAAGGAAGTCAAAACAGTCCCATTTAAGGGTCATCTTGAATTGACATGTATGCCATTTGAACTGAAAAATGCTCCTGCACTTAGCTTCTCTGCTATAGTGTTAGAACCATCATATTAGACATTTATTGTATTGAGATTTGTGTTTTGAGAGAGTGCATTGAATTCCTTGTTTTAGAGGATCATAGAATTACTTGCAACACAGCCGAGAAGAACGTCAGAACAGCGAACACTGGCAGATTAGGCGCGAAGCTAGCCAGTATGCTGAGAAGGATGGACACCAGCATGGACACCATCATCATCAGCCGTCAGCCGCATGTGTCCGTTAGCACATGTGGGCTAGAATACTTACAATACAGCCGAGAAGAACGTCAGAACGGCAAACACGGGCAGGTTGGGCGCGAAGCTGGCCAGTATGCTGAGAAGCACGGAAACCAGCATGGACATCATCATCATCAGCCGGCAGCCGCATGTGTCCGTTAGCACATGTGGGCTGGAATACTTACAATACAGCCGAGAAGAACGTCAGAACGGCGAACACGGGCAGGTTGGGCGCGAAGCTGGCCAGTATGCTGAAAAGCACGGAAACCAGCATGGACACCATCATTACTGGCCGGCGGCCGCGCGTATCCGCCAAGTAGCCCCACATGTGAGACGTGAGGATCATAGCTGGAAACAAATGTAACGATCAATTTATCAGAGATATTTTTCGAACGTATGGATGGAGGTATTATATTTTTTTAGGTACAATGTAAAAGGTGCTATAAGATTTGTCACAGTTGTGGGATTGACAATTGTTTAGGCCTTACTAAAATCGGATTTCTCATTTCCTTTTTCAAATTCGCTTGTTAAAGATTCGTTACTATAGGCCCTTGTTTGTTTAATCACTTTTTTGTAAATATTACCTACTTATAAACATATTTATAAATAAAATCGGCAACTTATTGCAATTTGAGATAACTGGTTTGTATTCCCACAGAATAACTAATAGTACTACCGTACAGAAAATTCACTCCTTCACAAAAGTCAGATTTAGGTATAAAATTATACCTATACAAGCCCGCCTGCAAGCTGAATTGAAACTTATAACCGCGCACGAACCGTGAATTTTATGACCGAGCTGTGAGTGTGTCGGCACGGGGTTGTCACTTGACAAGTTTTTGTACCTAGACCTACTGATTTATTATTTTTAACATAAATATATAGGAATTACAAACGTTGATTCTGTAAACATGTTTTTTTATCCGGAGATAGTATGTCTGATTCTCACGGAAGTAGGTATGCCACAGAAGTACTTATTCCTTTGAAAATATGTCGGTCAATATTAGTCTGGAATTTAAAAAAATGTTATTTCTGCTTCCGTGTTCTTCCGTTAATTCAGACATCCGTAAACAGAACAATATCTATAGATAGTATAGATTTAGGTTTCGAAGGCATTATGTATTTTAAATTTTGCGCGAGTCGAGCGGCAGCCCATTGCCATACTCCTGCCCGGGAGATCCGCCGGCCAAATGTACCTAAACTGCGAAGTGACACCCCCCTGGTATTCCATAAAACAAGGATATCCAACATCATCCAACACTAACGTCTCACAGTCTATGTCTCGCTTGCTCCTTTATCAGATGGACTACAGGATCCCAAGCTGGTGGTAGAGAAAAGCCATCTTCCCTATTAAAGTTTGGATATTTCTTAATCTCAATGGCCTCGCGCAGCATTCTGGGTATGTATCGCTTCTCCTTGGCAAGAACCAGAGGCTTATCAAACTTGATTGAGTGATTGGCTTTATCGCTTTCTTTACTTTCCGAAAGGGCCATAAATTCTTGAGTGCCCAAGGGCCCCAGCGTAGTTTAAGACGCTCCTGATATTGTTACTCGTATCAGTGGTAGAATGGCTAAAGCTCAGGATTGAGATTATTGGGAATTATGACGCAAACATAAAGGAGGTTTAGCTATAAGCAGTAGATGGTGTTTTGCTGATAATTGAGACGACATAGCATGTCCAAAACTTTTACTAAATATAGAAGGTAACACAGAATTTTACTTACAAGTGAAAGGGGTGGCTGCGAGCCATCCTTTGGTCTCAATGCTAAGGTTGAGGTCACACTGCGCTGCTGGGATCACATAAGCAAGGTTCACGGTCTGCATGATCACCCCCATCAGGATGACGCCGCTCATCAGCATGTGCGCGATGTTGTACAAGCCCAGACCTGTCAATGGAAAAACAGTTCTTTAGTTTTTAGGGTTCCGTACCCAAAGGATAAAAACGGGACCCTATTACTAAGACTCCGCTGTCTGTCTGTCCGTCTGTCACCAGCCTGTATCTCATGAACCGTGACAGCTAGACAGTTGAAATTTTCACAGATGATGTATTTCTGTTGCCGCTATAACAGAATAAAATAAATATTTAAGTGCGGCTCCCATATAACAAACGTGATTTTTTTCCGTTTTTTGCGTAATGGCACGGACGCCTTTGTGCGCGAATCCGACTCGCACTTGGCCGGGGTTTTGGTCAACTCAGAACTCAGGTAACATGCTTTCTCTCCTACTAATTTCAATGTGTAGGAGTGTTTTATTAAACCCCGACCCAAAAAGAGGGGTGTTATGAGTTTGACGACAATATCTGTCTTTCTGTGTCTCTCCAACGGATGGACCGATTATTTTACGTGAAAACAAATTTTCTTGCGTTGATTCTTAGCTATCTTTGATAAAAATCAACTTAGCAGTTTAAAGAGTATCAGCTCTTCCAAAATTATGTACCTAGGGCACTTTTTGTCATAATTGCGTAGGAGTTATTTATTTTTTATTTAATAGTTATTATTCAGTGGAAATGTACGTAAAGATAAATGTCACAATAAAAACTCATGTTGTAATAAAATATAGTGCTTTTGGTTTTAATTGAAAGTTAAGGATAACTCACGTTAGACCGGGCCGTACCGGGCCAGAGCTTCCGACGCTTCGTTTTCTATGGTAGCATCACGTGATCACCTGTCATGTCATAGAAAAGTAAGCGCCGGAAGCTCCGGCCCGGACACGGCCCGGTCTAACGTGAGTCATCCTTTAATTTTTATACGCCCGCGGCCTTTAGGTTTTGTCGTATATTTTAAAAATGATTACAAGCGTTAGGATATTAAATGTAATGTAATTGACATCGCCATGTTTCACATCGTGAAAATGGTGATTTACAATGTGTATAAAAGTTTTATGAAGTCATGAACACATATTAAATATAGGTATATTAATAGCCAGTGCCTCACGGAAGTTTTGTCATGAACACTAAAATAATGTAAAATTAGTAGATTGTGTCAGAAGGGAGCAAAATGACATATGTATTTACAGCGAGGGCGTAAATTTAATCCTGAACGAAGCGAAGGATTCTATTATAGAATCCCGAGAGTAGCGAGGGATTCTAAAATATAATCCAGAGCGTAGTGTTTTTCACATCACCTATGAGGAAATGATTACCTTCAAAATATTATTAAAGCTAAAAAAAGTATGGATAAATTTGCCTGACTATATAATATTGTCTTCGGTTACCGCGATAATTACTCATGAAATAAAACTGACGAACGCTGTAAAGGGTTCGAAACGACGGGATGTTTTATAAATTCAATATACGCGATATAATCCGTTTTCATAGTTTTATTTATTGCCTGACTATAGTTCATATGTGTTGACATAATGGTAGAAATATTAACAATCTAAGATTTGCCGATGATACAGCCATTCTGGCAAATAGCATAGATGATCTGCAATTACTAATCAATAAGCTAAATACCTCGCTAAAGAACCTAGGACTGAAAATGAATGTTAAGAAGACAAAGTACATGGTAGTTTCGAAATTTCCCGATAGAGTAAACACAATACCCCTTACTTGATAATCAAGTCATAGATAAAGTTAAGCAATATAGATATCTGGGAGCGTGGTTCAATGAGAGATGGGACCCAGACCAGGAAATTAAAACAAGAATAGAAATCGCAAGGAACACGTTCATGTCAATGAAATCGCTGTTTACCAATAGAAGCATAAATACCAAACTGAGGTGGAGACTCGTCAAATGCTATGTTATATCTATCCTGCTGTATGGCATGGAGGCATGGACACACTGAATAAATAAATACACATCAGATAGACTTGCTGCCTTTGAGATGTGGCTCTACCGAAGGATGTTAAAGATATCATGGACTGAACACGTTACGAACAAAGAAGTACTGCGTAGAATGAAGAAGACTCCAGAAGTACTCAACATCATTGAAAGACGAAAAACAGCCTATCTGGGTCACATATACAGAAATAAGAAATACGACTTATTACAAACAATTATTGAGGGAAAATTTGAGGGAAGAAGAGGGAGAGGTAGACCTAGATATAAATGGATAGATAACATTAAGGACTGGACACTTACAAAAGACGCAGCCACTCTCAAGAAATTAGCAAAGACCAGGAAGTTGAATGCCATGCTGACCGCCGACGCCCATTAGATGGGCATGGCACCAAAAGAAGAAGACATAATACACCGGCTATTATATTTTCACCTCAGCAGCTCGAACAAGCCTACTTTCGTCACTCCCTGGAGTGAGAAAAGGGCGACTTTCCTCACTCCAGGGATTGAGGAAAGTGCGACTTTCCTCACTCCAGGGAGTGAAGCAAAGTAGCTTTTTAATTTAGTGAAGGTCAGGAACTGCCACTTCATACTTTTATTACAATTTTTTTTCTGTATGATTCTGTGTAATCCGAAATACATTTTAACGTTTAATATGTTCTCATTACTGAGGTGAAAAACTATGTGTGCAACACGAGAGCAAAGTTATTTTACATCTCGTGTTTTTGAGTCCCTCGCTACGCTCAAGATTCTAAGATTCTACTTATTATAGAATCTTTCGCTTTCTCGGGACTCAAAATAAATACTCGCAAGAAAAACCAACTTTCCTCCCTTGTTGCACAAATAAATTATGATTAACTCATATGCTATCTTTCACTGACGTTTTTATTATGTTTATTCGAAATTAAACGACAATAATCATCTCCCTTTGTTCGGAAGCTCACAGATAAGTGGAATAGATAGCTTCACAAACACATTAGTGTTGACATGCGATCTAATTGCGATATCAGTACCTATCAGTCCTATCACATTTGTTTGTGAGGGGTATTTCCCTTTGCGTTCTGTTTTTGCAAAGCTTAATGATTCAGCAAATAGATTAGTTATGTAAGCCTGGGTTTTTCATATAACAAATAGTACTTTATTGTGATCATAGAATAAGTAATAGTATTATCATACAGAACGGCCACGCACCGCCCCGCCCCGACTCGAATTACCTCGCCGACAGAAATCTGGCGGACTTCTGGCGTGCTCTCAGTACTATTTTTAGGGTTCCGTACCCAAAGGGTAAAAACGGGACCCTATTACTAAGACTCCGCGATCCGTCTGTCCGTTTGTCTGTCTGTCACCAGGCTGTATCTCATGAACCGCGATAGCTAGACAGTTGAAATTTTGACAGATGATGTATTTCTGTTGCCGCTATAACGACAAATACTTAAAAATACGGAACCCTCGGTGCGCGAGTCCGACTCGTACGTGCCGTTCACACATAGAAACGCGATTTTTGATGTATAGCGTGTCCGCCTTGTGATTGTGCAGATATTGATTAATGTCATAATTATTTAAGAAAATGCGAGTTTACAGAGCAACAAGTATTTTGGCTCTGTGTGAAGTGCTCGATGGTGACTGAAATTTATATGGGAACCGCGCCGACTGCACGCCAACTGCAACGTCGGCGTGCAGTTCCCATACAAGTTGCAGTCGGGCTGCAGTCCGTCTGTACCGGCCCATACTTTATCTTTGCTTACAAATGTCATTATAACAGATTAAAGCGAGGTTTAGACTAGCAAGAACTTGCATGCAATTTTCAATCATTTAATATATGACATTCGTGATATACAATTAATAAGTATTTGTTCTAAACTGTTACAAGTTATTCTACGTCTTCTATCTGTGGAAATCCACTTGACGCCAAAAGTAGCGGAAATGTTAAATGAAATTTAACATTACTGTCAGAAACGTTTCTTGTCAATTATGTTATTTTAAAAAGTTGAAATATGTCACAGTTAAGGCAATATGTGAGATGTGTCATCACTAGTGCTACCTAAATGCCACGAGCCGCCGATGTCAGATTGTGGTATTTTCTATAAAAAGGGACCTTATTGTCGATGGCGCTTACGCCATTATCAACGATGCTTCGATATAAATACAATGCCGCGCGACGCTGTGCGGCGTAAGCGCCATCGACAATAAGGTCCCTTTTCATAGAAAATGCCCCAAATTGCGCTGATTACGCATGACTTGACATAACGTGATCAGCTAAACTAAATACTGGCCTAGTAGGAATCTAGGCTTCGAAGGCAGGGTCATTATGATAACGAGATTAATGAGATAATAACGTTATCTTTTGCGGCGCATTGCCAAGAGCCCGGAATTTTAGCGGCAAAACAAGACTGTCGGAATCTTGCTAGAGTTAGAAACATTTTTTTACCGATATCGATAGTTGGCTAATGGGAGAAAAAAATGGTCCATCAATTAAAAAAAAATATTTATAAGTAAATTTACGTAAGGTTTTTATAAAATTATATAGAAATAAATACAATTAGTATACATAATTTAATAGTATACATAAATGGCTTTATAGTGATAAACGAAACTGTTTACTTCCAGATAAGTTTGAGCAATGAATGAAAATGATTATCTACTCCTATCAGTATTACTCTATCACTGTCACAAATCGTATAATTATAATGTCATGTGCTGCTGTGTGTACTGACGTAGGTTTCGAAGACGAAATTGCATCTGTTTCTATATAATTTTATAAAAACCTTACGAAAATTTACTTTTTTTTAATTGGTTGGCAGTTTACACAATAAATATATCTGATTTCTGACCATTTTTTTCTTCCACCACCCAACTATCGATATCGGTAAAAAATAGTTTCTAACTCTAGCAAGATTGCGACAGTCTTTTGTTTTACGGTAGTACTATTAGTTATTCTGTGGTTTTGCGCGAAATTCCGGGCTCTGAATTGCTCTGATCATTACGCATACTTAAACAATCAGGCTACATAATGCACAACAACGCTATTATTAAGGGAAGGCTTGTGTATGCAGAAACTAATTATATGTATTGCGTCATTCTATAATAAATTGTGGTCATTAAATTGGAATCTGGCTTCTAGGCGATGATCATTTTGATCTTTATAAGTCCCCGGCAAGCTCGGCCGAATTGCACCCTTCCATACAAACGGAGTTTCGTTCTCACTTTAAAACTACGTGTTGGATTGTAATGAAACTTTGCACATAGGTATATCTAGGTCTGTAATAGTTATATAACTTAAGTATATTATGAAATAAAACTATGAAAACGGATTATATCGCGTATATTGAATTTATAATACATCCCGACGTTTCGAACTCTTTACAGCGTTCGTGGTCAACGGGTGACCACGAACGCTGTAAAGAGTTCGAAACGTCGGGATGTATTATAAATTCAATATACGCGATATAATCCGTTTTCATAGTTTTATTTCATGAGTAACTATCGCGGTAACCGAAGACAATATTAAGTATATTAAACAAACGAAATAGAGCAAAAAAAAGTTTTGAGTTAAAAACTTAAATTCACTGTATTTTTTTAACTATTGTATCATTTGAATTGGAAAGAAAATAATTATTTGAAACAACAATCTTAAAATTAACAGATATTAAATACCTATATGACATACATTTGTAACTTGTTGTCTCAAAGAAGATACCACTCAGCATGTGTAAAAATAATAATAGCACATATTTAGTGCAACGACGCTGATTTTCAGTGGAGCCATAAACTTAAAACCTAAACCTTTTTTAGAAATAAAATATGAAACATAAGAATAATAAAAAACAATGCGGAACATTTCTATCTGAACCTACATAAATTAATTACAGACCTATATACACCTTATCCTATTGTAAGTACAAAGTTTCAAAGCAATCTAGCAAAAAAAATTGGAAAGACTAACGGGCAAATATCATATTAGGTATCCCAAATAATCCCAATGGTAAGTAATCAAGTTCTCAACTTGAAACTGATCAAGATGCATTCCACAGGCACTCCCGTACAAACGTATTTTATTTCGAGTATAAGAAGTAAGAACTTATTTACTTATCGACGTTTAAAGCCATTATTTTTCTGGACCTATTTTTGACCATTTGTCACAGAAAAATAAACTCCTATCTATACCTGCAAATCTTCAGAAAGTTTGCGTTTGTTGCGACTGCTACAAGGGATAACGGTAGACGATTTTGTGGAATGCTCTCTACGTAGGCGTAGGCGAACAATACGAGAACGCGAAGCGAAGCTATGCGGCGCGGGGTGATTCAATCCTTTGATACATATAGAAGTGTCCTACGTGGGCGATCTCGTTGCGAATGCGAACGCCGTGGGCCCGCAGCGCCGCGCAGCGCCGCTTTGCCTCGCATTCGCGAGTTTTTCGCTTACGTAAGACGCAGCGTAAGCAGTTGCTGAGCAGAAACTTTTTCATAGCATTACGCTGCATCAGTACTTCTTCCTCCTTGACCTTTTTCCCATTTACTTGGGGTCGGCCTTTCTTGTCCTTTTCTTCCATAATACACGGTTTTTGGCTATTTCAGCGTCTGTATTAACATCTTTCATGTCTTTTTCGACTGTCGTCAGCCAAGTGGCAGGTGGTCTTCCACTTCCTCTCCTTTGTGTCGGCAAATTTAAGGCTAACTTGACCATATGATCTTCCGGGCGACGTAGGATATGCCCGTACCACCGGAGACGATTTTCTTTAAGTTTCTCGGATATAGGTGCGACTTTAAAACTTCCTCGTATATAGTCGTTGCGGATTTTATCCAACAGTGTGACTCCTCCCGACCAACGCAACTTGCGCATTTCTGTGACATGCATTTTGTTTATGTGTTGTTTGCATGTTGCCCAACATTCCGAGCCGTACAAAAGAGCGGGTCTTATTGCACTTTTATAGATTTTCCCTTTAACTTTTATTGGCATTTTCTTATCGCATATTACGCCAGTCAGTTCTCTCCATTTTTGCCAACCTACTGTGGTCCTATGTGTGACATCCTTATCGATCTTGCCATCGTTACTGATAATCGATCCCAAGTATTTGAACTGGCACACAGTAGGAATTCTTGTTGCACCGATGTAGATCTCAAAGTTGTTGGCGTCGGAAATGCCATCGAACACACACGACATATGCTCAGTTTTCTTTCTGCTAATCTTGAGCCCATTTTTTTCAAGTGCATCTATCCAGGTGTTAAATGTGTGTTGGAGGTCGTCTATGTCCTCTGAGATGAGTGCAACATCGTCTGCGTAAAGGATGTTCCAAGGTACGGGTTTTTGGCAACGCTGTTACGCTGCATTAGTACTATTTTACTAAATTGTGGCTTGGCTCACAACTGCTAAAAGCAGTCATTTCTAGTGACCGAGAAAGAGAACGCATCATTGATGCTAAGCGTCAGTGAGAGACGTGACTATTCGCTATCAGACATCTGTTATTGTTAGACAGTGATGTATTTTCTTTTTCTGTAACTACACCGTCTAGTTGCATTAGCTCTTATCACTGACACGGACCCATGTGTCCCATGTGTCGATAAACAAATGACGTGAACCTGTCGCGTAAACAACTGATAAATGTGTGCCAATCGTGAACTTGAAAAGGTCGGTGGTTGTTGATCACTTACACCACCATGTCGGCGACATATTGACTTCTGTTCCGTTTAGCGCTTACAACAACGCGAACGTGAAGCGAAGCGGCGCGGCGCGGCGCGGCGGGCCCACGGCGTTCGCGTTCGCAACGAGATCGCCCACGTAGGATGTGGGACACTCCTTTCTATAGGTATCAATAGATTGATTCACCGCGCCGCATCGCTTCGCTCCGCGTTCGCGTGTTGTTCGCATACGTAGTTAGCTGCGTTTAGATGCATGAAGTATCAATATTGATACTGAAACAAGACAAATGCCAACCAAGTTCTCTTGGAGTTAAAACTTTATGATGATATAAATTCTTAATTTAAAGTGAATTTGATTGTCACTTTGCTTTGGTTGTTTTAGTATGAGTATTCGTTAGTTAGGTGCATTCGGGTTATTCGTAACGACAAAGATAGATATAACTCCGTAATAGATGGATACAGTCTGTTTGGTATTAAAACCTTCACGCGCTTTATGTAATTTATGTTATTCGTTTTCTAGACTTAAAACAATGATATGTAAAAATAGTGTCACTTTTCCGATTCAACATTGTACTAAAACACGTTATTTTATATTAATAAAGAACCAGTGGTAAATATGTGTTTAAATCAATAGATTTCGATATATATAATTATACTTAATCCACTTTATTTTTGGTCCTACGAACCGGATAATAAAAAAGGAAAAAAACGTGCCTCGAAAATCAAGAAAATTTGATTCTCGATCAGATGGCGCCACTACCTTTGGCCTACTCTCGAATAGATGGCGTTGACGGTTTCGTTTGTTATTTAACAAATTTAACGCATATCAGTGAAAGAACATGGGTAACATTTAACATTACACAGAATTATGAAACAGTTAACCAACATTTTCCTCTTATCTTTCGAGATTTTGGCACATGTTATCTCTTCATAAAACGTTATTCTTAGTGCAAAATAAAACAATAAAAAACATTAAGGTTGTGTCACCCGTGAAGATATTAGATAATCCTGACGACAAAATATAATACAAAGACTTAAGTTTTCGAGTGGCTGATACTAAGGCAATTTTTTAAGCATTACGGTAACTATATTAAAAAAAGATTAAGCCTTTATGTTGTAATAAATAAAGTCGTTTTCATCGCGTAAATCTTGTTGCCAACGTGTTTTGTTTATTTGCCAGTGGTTGCTCTTGGAAGCTAGTTAAGTATGTAATTATGTTATTATACTCAGTATATTATAGTGGTATTAGTGGTTATACCTAGCATGGGTAAAAAATTAAAAATCTTAGTATTGTCTTCGGTTACCGCGATAGTTACTCATGAAATAAAACTATGAAAACGGATTATATCGCGAATATTGAATTTATAATACATCCCGACGTTTCGAACCCTTTACAGCGTTCGTGGTTAACGGGTGACTGAGGAAAAATTACAAAGTGCAAAAATACCCACATACTAAAATAATGAACAATCATAGACTATAAACTTTAAGGCTGGTTGTACATGCAAAAACGGTTCATAAGGCTAGTTATACACTACAATTATTTTCAAGTAAAGATATATATATCGGAGCGTAATTTAGGTATTAGGTTATTCAGGAATGGCTAGATGCACTAGATAATACATCTCAAGGCGTAGGTATTCAACGCGAAACTAGGTAAAACGCGAGATCACTATTAAAACATAATGCGTATTCCGAAAGGAGTTAAATACTAAGTTAGGACTACTGGGCGAGATGTAGTCTCACGGATGCGTGTTTCATGCGCTCAGTCGCAGAATAGAATGTCATCCCTTCATCGGTTTGCCTGGCTTGGCGCCTCATAGGATAAGCTTCGCCACAAAAATCACTAACGTAATTAATGACCAAACACGACCCGTGAGAACACATCCAATCGGCATTTTAAGTGCGCCAATTGCCGCCAAATCAAGTGGTGTCAAGTTCACACTCTATTTGTTGGAAGTCTTAATGGAGAGTCGCGCAGCGGGACGCCGGCGCCTTCGAGTTTTTTGTATCAAACCATAATAACAAAGCTCGGACTCGCACATGTCCCGTTTACAGGGCACCTGAAGTAATTCTACTTAATCGATCTTTATTATCCACATCGCTTACAAGCTTTTATGATAAATCGCAAGTACGTCATATAAGCGACCATTATTTGAATTTACTAATTATATCACCTGCGCGTCGACACGGCGATCCTGACTGTCACACGTCCTCGTGTGCAATGAGCTATTAAATTGTCATCACATATGACAACTCAGCAAACTTTAATTTAACTTTACCGTTCGGCTATTCTGCCACTAATATCACTACAGATCACTAAGATCCATTCGGCTTTTAATATCACTACAGAACACTTTGATCCATTCGGCAATTAATATCACTACCGATCCGACCTAACTTTCAACGAACGATCGTCGAAGATCCGACCTAACTAACGAAGTTTATTCTGCCATGAATATCATTAAGAGTACAACGATGAATGATCATTGAAATGAATCGAATGAACTCTAGCATAAGTACAAAGTAACAAGCAACAATGAACAGTTTCAGTTTATTTTCTTATAAGAACATCATCAAATTCATTAAAAGTTACGTTGATCAAAACAACACCTCGTTGTTAAAACGTTTATGTGACTTTTCAAATAGCACTATGGCCCTTACCACATTCGACCACCACATAAAAAGTTGCTCTCGTCATTAAAGTCATATGACACTTTTGTCATCACGGAATATTTTCCGCTATAGTCTCTACTAGTCAACAGGCACTACGGCTTGTACTAAATGTCACTGTCTCCTGCTCTATTATAGTCATTCTCACACGGCACGCCCACCGTAACCACAAGGTCCACCGGCCACGTCCGTTACAAAGCTGTTATGTCTCAATTGTCTCAATACCTGTGGCACACCTTGTCACGTCACAGCACGTGTGGTACACCGACCACATCCATCACAAGTCACAAAGATGTCATGTCTCAACTATCAAATCTCAACTCTCGAAAGTCTTAATACCTGTAGCACATCGGCCACAACACATGCGAGCATGCGACATACCTTGTCACATCTCAACACCTGTGACACACCGGCCACAACACATATGAGCATGCGACATACTTTGTCACATCTCAACACCTGTGACACACCGGCCACAACACATATGGTCCACTGACCACCATCACATCCAGCAGCACTCAGGCCACTTCCAAAGTGATACACCAATCACTCCAACGGTTCCACACAGGAACCCAAACCATGCCACACCAGGCATAAACACCACCACGGGTGTCATCATCCCTAACACAATGTATCATCATCTGTGGGCGCCGCGCAGCCTCCTTTACCAAACACATTTTCACTACATATGCGTGACAATATATCTGATTCGGGTATGTGACCTACGATCGCCCAGCGGATTAGACACAAAGTGATGCACCTAGGTCACTAGTCATCAGTACTCAAATTACTTAACTCTCACTTTCTAAAATAATTTTGCATTGAAGTCACATAAACCAACTGAATATCAGCTCCAATATTCAACCATCAAATTATTCAAAGAATAGGTAAACATTCTTATGCGTCGACAACGGCTATAACTGACTGTTCTTTGCAACTTGACCAACTTGGTCTCAACAAAAAAAAATAGAGCATTTACTAGCAGCCCCAAACCAGGAATCGAACCTTTAATATTCACTTTATCTAGTTTCAGCATTTCAGTGTCTCGAAAACTTTATTTCCATACCACTAAAAATTAAACCAGAAAATGCAAAAAAAAATATTCTCTAAAAAATTGAGCAGTTTCACATGACTGGAAAGCGCTGATTTAGTACCTAAACAAAGAAAATTCACAGCATTTCATTCGTTTTTAAAATTCACAGTTTTCAGATATCTTTTATAGTTAGGTATCGATTATAAATGTACCTATCACGAATGATGTTTTCAGATTTTTATACTAGCAACGTTATTGATTGATCTGAAGTAAACGGTTTTTTTCTACGCATTTCGACTTCATCAGTCTAAAGAGAAAAATCCGAGAGCGGATTTCAGAAACTTTGTTTTCACTTCATAAGCAAAAACGTGTCTTTATCGTACACAAACATACGCACATACTACAATTTAACTTGTAATTCCGATTTAGATTTCGTGTACCTATACTTAGTATCACTGTTATGTTTAAAACTTGGTTTTACCACTACTACAACTTACAAAACTATCAATGCAAGTTTCTTATTTTCTTACGCGCCGAAAATACTATAATTTTAAAGCCGAAAATAACGGAAATTAAAATCGTTTTAATAACTCAAAATTATAACTCCGCCCTTTATTATTCGAGCTGCAAGTCATACAATAAGCATCTACATACCAGGTATCCTTCATTCAGTTAGGTAGGCACCTATATCATTACATACGTACATCCTTACGTGAGGACAAATTGATTAATGTCTCCAAAAAAATATCAATAGTTAATCCAAACAGAATTTGCAATAATTGCGCTGATTATTTCTTCCAAATAATTAAAAAATTAACAGTGAAAAAGAGCCAATACTCTCCCAAATATATTACATCACTGTACTTCATCAATGTACTACTGGCTAATCATCATTCAAATTAACTCGATTTCAGTTTTTTTTTTTTGGTCATGTTTTTGCCGTCTTCCCAAAGCATATCTGCAATATTTTTTATTGCTAAACAACTTTATCAAAGAAACGTCAAGTCGTCAACTTTACGACCCAAAGAAAAAAAACGACCCAAATCATTGGGTACTCCAAAAAGCCAAACAACTTACGGCCACAAACAAAAAAAACAGCAGGTACCAACATGACCCAACTACTCCCTACAAGGTACACTGTTTCATTGCCAACATACTTTAGACTCTATTTCAATCGATAATAAGGTTTGTATTCTTCACAGAAATGGGCGTACATCTTACGTCTCGTAATTTGTCGGTTGTAATACTTTGACTATACGATAAGTAATGTGTTGTAAGCCATACCTAGACCAAAATAATCCGATTGAAAGCCTCAATCTTAATTTAGGTCCACGAGCTTACATCTTTAATTGAAAACTGGGTGACTATGTAAAAGATTATTATCTATGACCTCTCCAGTCGCCACAAAAACGATTACCTTACAAAATGTTACTAATCGGATAACTTTCTTGTAATCAATCCATTGACATTACAAAATTCATTGCTCTTGTATCATGTTCATTGATCTTAGCATTCTTTCTGATTTAACATATTATTCGGGTATATCAAAACCAAAACACCGGTCAAACACTTAATAATTGACTAAACTCCCCTTAACGATCCCAATTTCAATCATGTAAATAACTGCAGTTTAAAGCCCATACTAATTAATGATGAAATAAGAGTGTTTTACTCAGTCAAAACATTCGTTACAAAATCATGTAAGTTCTTGTTCCTCTCAAAATCAATTTTCATCCAATATCCGTCAGTTCAAATGACACAACTAAATAATTCGTTAGTTTGTTACGAAAAGTCTCTTTTCAATTTTCGTATAATTTAATTACTCGCTCAAAACTAAGCATTGAAATTTATTGCATTATGAATTAGCGGATTAAACAAGAAAGCAACTTCAATGTTTCTTTTAGCCTTTTGGGTAGGTATCCTAACAATGGACTCCATGACAGGTTATAAAAGCGACAATTTCATAATTTGAAAATATTCGGTTTTAAATACCTCATTCAAAACTCTAGTCTAGAAACAGACAAAATGTTAGTAGGTAATCGAGAATCTCAAATTATCTCAATCGTGTTAGCCCATCTACGAGTTTATAATAAAAACAATAAAATGCTTCACCGTAGATACACTATAAAAACTGGTACACAATCGAGCACAAAAAGAAACCGGTACGTAACAGCAGACGGACTTATCGCCAAACAGCGGCCTCTTGAGCCCTTATTTATTATTATAGTGAAATGAATGACGTAAGTTAATTACTCTTCGATTACTATCTTAAACTTCTATCGCAAAGCATCTCAATTTTAATTTTAAGTTCACTCATAGATATTATGATCCATTTATCATCAAATAAAAACATCGACTTATTGTCTTGGAAAACCATTACAAATTCTCCAAACAGGCTACATACCATATCACCATCGGACAAACGCCACAATATTCTTTAACTATATAGTGACAAAATCCTCAATTCAATTTTATAATAAATACTCAAGAATAATATCTAAGGTTTTATTTTAAATAAAACCAACAAACCAGAACAATCCACTTTTTTATGGATCATCTCATGTGGGCAAATTAACAATGGTAAATCATAGGTATCAAACATAAAGGAACGAACTGACCAGATTCAGATTCGACGTCCAAACTCCAGACAGGATTTACAGGAAACCACCAGTTTCACCTTCTTTGCAAGTCTTAGGACAAATTGAACTATGTATTCACCTTTCAGTCCATAATTTCACGATATCACAAAATAAATCACAACGTTCACAACCTCTTTAGGCAAAAACCTCGCGAACCCTTCACGTAACGATCCCACGATCTGATATCGGAGCGTAATTTAGGTATTAGGTTATTCAGGAATGGCTAGATGCACTAGATAATACATCTCAAGGCGTAGGTATTCAACGCGAAACTAGGTAAAACGCGAGATCACTATTAAAACATAATGCGTATTCCGAAAGGAGTTAAATACTAAGTTAGGACTACTGGGCGAGATGTAGTCTCACGGATGCGTGTTTCATGCGCTCAGTCGCAGAATAGAATGTCATCCCTTCATCGGTTTGCCTGGCTTGGCGCCTCATAGGATAAGCTTCGCCACAAAAATCACTAACGTAATTAATGACCAAACACGACCCGTGAGAACACATCCAATCGGCATTTTAAGTGCGCCAATTGCCGCCAAATCAAGTGGTGTCAAGTTCACACTCTATTTGTTGGAAGTCTTAATGGAGAGTCGCGCAGCGGGACGCCGGCGCCTTCGAGTTTTTTGTATCAAACCATAATAACAAAGCTCGGACTCGCACATGTCCCGTTTACAGGGCACCTGAAGTAATTCTACTTAATCGATCTTTATTATCCACATCGCTTACAAGCTTTTATGATAAATCGCAAGTACGTCATATAAGCGACCATTATTTGAATTTACTAATTATATCACCTGCGCGTCGACATATATATATATACGCGATAAAAACTACGCCGGCTCCAACCCTACACCACGGACCCGAGAAGATTTAATTCCCTCCTAAATTGTAGGAGGGTATCCCAATATGGGACCGGCAACAAAAGTCAAAATCTAAAACAAAAAAAAACTTAAAAATCTTAGCTTTAGTCGGTTTATACATGTGAAGCGGTTGTCGTATGTGTGGCGAAGAGGAAGAGACAACAGAACACCTTATGTGTGAATGTCACGCCCTCGCCAGACAAAGAATGAAGGACTTTGGAACAGGCTATCTGGAACCAAAGTAATTCAGAACGCTACCCATAAGGTCCATCATATGGTGGGGAAAACGGGGGTGGGGTGGGGAGTAGCGGACGGATCTTTCCTAGGGGTTAACTGCACAAAAGATCCCATGGGTCGAAGTGTATCCGCAAGGGCCCCCGAAACTATAAAATAAGACATATGTAGCAGTGACGTTTCGGATGGTCATTCGGTATTTGAGTACGACGTAAGATTTTGCAGTGGGAATACATTACATATTCAGTTACTTCTACTTCATACCCTTTTGGAGCTGGTGGCTTGGCCGTTTCGCTACCGTCACATGGGCGTAAGCTGAAAAATTTATTCACTGTTCATTAACTTTTCTGTTATAAAATAGTTCTTGTACTAACGAAATGGCCACGCCACATATTTTGACTAAGGTGTAGAGTTTGTGATGTTAGGGCTTGTAGAGTTAGGGCGTGTAGATTTAGAAGCTTGGCTCTACATGAGATCTGATAACTTTTTGGCAGCATTTTACATGAAAATGTTTTTGGTGGGATTACTCATTATTCGTAATAATGTAAGCTTTCGATAACTTATTTTTTTTACAGACAATACAAACTAGTAATAAATAGTGTTATCGCCCTCCGTGGGGTCCACGTTCTTATCAAAATTGTGACGGTTGACCTCACGGATCGCTCGTTAAGTCATCGTCATAAATATGTAGGTATACATCTTATTACAATGGAATAAAGTGCAAAATGATAAGTTTTTGTCGTCGGTCGGTGCAGCGGTGCTTAGCAACATTGTGCAATCTTGCGATGACGTTTTTTGTTTTTGGAGTGTTAAAAATGATTCATTTGTGCTGGCAACACTGATTATTTTCAAACACGTGATTCATATTGGGTGATTATGGGGTCGTGGTCCTGAATGACCAAAAGTGATACTTACGTGAAATGAGCGAAATAATGATTATGTCACTTTTTCTATCGTATAAATTAGGGTTACCAGATAGAATTTTTGAATTACTTGACAAAATTCCTGAGTCCTGACCGCCCATCGGTTACGGGGATGGGGGGGAGGTGGGGGTCCCTAGCGATAGCGACGTCGCGGCACGAAGGCGAATAAACCGGTAATTTTAAAAAAAACTATTCATTCATTAAAATTCCTGACGTCTGGTAACCCTATGACATTTATTTCAGCTTAAGCATGGAGACTATATAAAGGAGCCAAATCCCTATATATGAAAAGTGTCCATCAAAAACCAGTAATTAGGCGGCGCTACCATACACCAAAATACTACCAAAAACAACCTACGTAATTTGGTCGGGTTATTTGTTGTCTTATATGGTTCATGTTATACTCATGTCCCAGAGCCTAACTAGCGCCACCGGAGAGATTAGGAACTATTATTTAAAGCTGAAAGCGGTCACTTTTGCAACAATTCTGCCATAAGAGATTGGCATTCTTTCTATACCATCCATAAGCTTAAGGGGCCCACTATCAGTCCGCCGGACGATATCGGCCTGTCAGTTAGATTACTTTATGCCTAGATATATATACCTCATGTCATTGTATGTGTAAAGTTTCATTACAGCTTAGAACGTAGTTTTAAAATGAGAGCGGAACTACGTTTGTATGGGAAGGTGAAGTTCGGCCGAGCTTGCCGGAGACTGAGTTTATTCTAAGACGCAATGTATTGCGAATTTTGTTATTTATTTATGTTATGTTTAATGTTGCTATGTTTAGTTCGTGACAGGCCACACCCGGTGTGTAATATCTATGTGTATACAATGTACGTTAATTATTAATTAACCAGCACGCAGTCTGGTAAGTCAATTAAGACGAGCGTCTCGGTGTCTTCATTAAAGTAGTTATAAAACTCAATGGAGACAACTCGTTAAACTATTGCGTTGCGATGAATGATACCTATTATAACCTACTGAAGTTTCATTTTATAAGAATAATTCAGGGTCTTATCCGGATTGCACGAATGTGCAATGTAAAGAAAAGCACCTCGGTCATGGACAGTAAGTTGCAGAGATAAACTGCCCCCCTCTGCAAACAAGTTTTTATGCCAGCGGGGTCAGTTATATCTGCAGCTTGGCCGGCTTTTCTTTTATTTGGAAAATGACTGGCATAAAGAACTTTTTCAAAATTTTATTCAAAGTTCTTGTGCGTTTGCTGTGATAATGACTCAACGAAATAAGTTTTTTTTTTAAATTTTGTAGTTTATCGCGAGCTCAACAGCTCACAGAGCCACTAGTATAGTATTAGAGATGTATGTACATATGTCGTATGTTGTCTACGAACAATGGGCAACGTCCAACGGCAAATGTAATATAAAAATGCGAAGTGCTCATTGATAACGATATCCGGCGACGCTCAGCGCAAGTAGCGCAACCACAAACCACAGTGAATAACCGCGTTGATATGCGGGTGAGAGGAGAGGTACCTAAGCAATTGAATATATAATTATTTAAAGTTTTAACTGTATTGCCATTACATCTTTTTTGAGACCAGCAGGTTTGTCGGATAGGATTCAAGTTCAGGTTAAAATATACTTTATTCATGTAAGCCTAGCATCAAGCACTTATGAATGGTGAATATTATGTACATATATTTGTTGACTATTTTTTAGAACTGTTTTCATTTTATAGATAGACACGTAATTATTGCAAGTAAAAAAAAATTAAAATTTTTATTCATTAATTTTTAATAAAAAATCAACTTTAATTAGTTTAGTGTTTAAATTTCGGGCAAAAACGCTCCAAGTTGTCACGTGATCTTGATGACGTAACGATGTGATAAACAAACTGCTGTCAGTGCCACCTCTGGTACTGACCCGGTGTTCCTCACCACCAGGTTTGACAACTTGTCTGTGCGTGTTTCTCACAACGTGACGTCACGCGCTCCGATTTGCGTTTGGCGTTTGCTGGCACGTGATGCTGGGCATTATTTTAAATACTTTTAAATTATTTTTAATTAATTTATTACTCATATCTACACTTAAAAAATATGATTTTCAGAATTCTAGTATTCCCTGCTATGGTAAAAACATACCATTTTATATATTCGCAATTCATGTCAGCATCCCTATTATCGGAGCAATTATTCACATAATAAAACAAACATCACTTTTTATCACCCCGCTACGTTACCACTACGACTAAAGGGGCCCACTGATTACCAGTCCGCCGGACGATATCGGCCTGTCAGTTATTCGGAACTGTCAAACTTGTTCTAACTGTGGCAGGCTGACATCGTCCGGCGGACTGATAATCAGCGGGCCCCTTTAAATGCACTAAGATGGCCACGCTTTTTAACCGACTTCAAAAATGAGGTAAATACGCCTAATGATGACTTACCTGCCTCCAGCATGGCCTCATCCAGCGTTGCAGTCGTGGGTATCTTGTCCGTAGACGGTTTCTTCTCCATTCTCCCGTTTGCCACCATTTTTGTGAACTACCTGAAAATACACCATTTTAAATATTCATTGAAATACCTAAGATGTTTATTTAAGTCCAAGACGTTTTTCCAAAGGCTGTCCATAGTATTGGCGCCATTCATTTATTACGTAAGACGGTTTTTGTCAGATTTTAACCCCCTCCCACCCCTGTGTTAGAAAAATAATAGGCCGACCCCCTGCCCCCGAATTAACATTTGTGGTATTATCTATAAAAAGGGACCTTATTTTCGATGGCGCTTACGCCATTATCAACGATGCTCCGATATAAATACAATGCCTCGCGACGCTGTGCGGCGTAAGCGCCATCGACAATAAGGTCCCTTTTCATAGAAAATGCCCCATTTATTATGTAAGAGAATGATTACACATTGGGTATGTTTTAATTTATATTTTCAAAGAAACAATTTTACAAATGCTTATTTTGTACCTGCAGAGGTACTAAACATTTTTATCTTTTGGCAATAATCAACTTTGGCTTAACTAACTTAGTGGTTTCACTCACGTATTTTTAGTCACTCGCGCGACATGTTTCGTTTCGGAGAGCCTAGGTCTCCATTTTCAAGCACTAACAGTTCAGTTCCATCCTCTCGACGTGTGGGTCCCAATATCTTGCGGTAGATCTTCCGCTCGGCTACCAGCAGCGCGCGCTCCTTATTTTGTGTTAGTGTCCAGGCTTCGCAACCGTACATAAGAATTGGCCTTATAACCGTTTTGTATATTCGAAGCTTCGTGTTCCTGGTCATTAGCTTGGACACTAACACTTTGTGCAGGGCAGCAGCACAGCGTAGAGCATTCTGGCGTCGAGAGGATGGAACCTGGAGACTCCGCAAGAACCAGGAGATTGAAGATCGGGTGTCCGAGCCGAACATCATCGGAGAAACGAAAGCCGCCAGGCTCCGATGGCTCGGGCACGTAGTCCGGATGGGGGAAGATCGCGCAGTCTGGAGGGCGTACTCTGGAGTACCAAGTGGCCGAAGACCGTCTGGACGCCCTAGGTACCGCTGGAGAGACGAAGTGCAGAAAGACCGCAGCGAACTCGGCGCCGTCGACTGGACAGAAACGGCTTAACGGTCTTTGGTGTCGGAGGCCAAGATCCACTTCGGGTCGTCGCGCCACAGCAGTAAGTAAGTAACAGTTCAGTTAAGTTAATATGTCTCACGATAGTTTAAATTCGATTAATCAACTTTGGTTTCATTTTCAAGTTTTTCTTTATCTGAACTCGCGCGGATGCACGCGCTTTTTCAAAGTATAATCTTTACCCGCCTCCCCCCGTAAATCGCCTTACGTAATAAATGAATGGCGTCATTTCGGAGTGGAAATGATAGGCACCGTTTCACCAAGAATGGGAGCAGTTTTTTTTTATAAATTGTTTAATGTAATTTTAGTTCAAATTGTTATCTTTGCTTTTATATCTATATAAAAGAAATAAACGTTTTGTATATTTAAAAAAATATATAAATTATATATTTTACTATTTAAAGAGGGTACTAGACTCGCAAAATGGCAAATGTATAATATTTAATCGAAACAAAGAACTAGATAACAAACATTCGCAAGTAATCTAATGCCGAGTACACATCATATTGGGCCAACTTGGGCCAATCTGAGGGACGCAGCTATGCGGTGGAATGAGATAGCAAATATCACTTGCACTTAGATTGGCCCAAGTTGGCCCAATATGTGGACTCGGCGGCTCGCCTATTTGCGAATAGGTATAGCCAGGGAAATGAGAAGAGAATGACCCAGCCGGTCTAGCACATGATTGGCGCGAGAGTATCTCGCCGCAACACAGACTACCCGTCCCTCTGGGTTAATCCATTAAGGCTGTTCCCATACATAAATAATTTCGAGGTTTTTTTACCCCTCCCCCCCCCCTCCTTGGCAAACCCCTCCCCCCCTGGTGTGAAGTCACATTTTTTCAGTGAAATCAGCAAATCGAATTAAGTTATTAATATTTTATCAAAATATTTTTGACAAAAGAAATATTAGTAATTTTATAACCCAAAACTGATTATGAAAGAAAATTAAACTATTAAAACGATTATCGTTCCAAAAACTTGTTATTTAACTGTACAGCGAATAAAATAACTTAAATAAGTTAAAGTGACGTCACAAAGTTTGTGACTCTCCCCTCCCCCTTGTCACAACATGTCACATGACCGCCTCCCCCCCCTGAACGTGTGATGTAATTAATGGATGACCCCCTTTAATTCATACAGTTAGTAAAAGACGGGTACATAGTCTATCTCGCGGCGAGATACTGTCGCGCCAATCATGTGCTCGGCCTACAGTAGTCATAGCCGATTAAGATGTGTCAACGTTGACATTGCTGACATTGTATTTTAATTGAAGCAATTGTTAAGAATCGATTAGCTGCAATTGTATCAAATCAGTCGCAGGTCTGTTCGTATCCATACTAATATTATAAATGCGAAAGTGTGTCTGTCTGTCTGCCTGTTACTTCTTCACGCTTAAACCGCAGAACCGATTTAGTTTAAATCTGGTATACATATAGTTTGAGGCCGGAGGAAGGACATTACTTTTAACCCCAGAACTCACCCCTCAAGGGGGTGAAAAGGGGGGTGGAAATTGGTATGGGGAATCAATAACCGCTCAACCGATTTAGATGGAACTTGGTATGGAGATGGTTTGGTTAATTTTTATCCCCGAAATCATTCCTTAAGGGTGTAAAAAATTGGTCGGAGATTTATAGAGTGGACCAATTTGGGGGTGAAAAAAAGGATGGATTTAAAACCAGATTTGTTTAATAATTAAGGTAGCAAATTACTAATTCCACGCAGACGAAGTCGCGGGCAAAAGCTAGTACTAAATAATCGTCATCAATTATTGCGTGATGTTTTATTAATAATCACCATTGTATTCTTAAGCGGAACTGATGTGCCGTCGGAAAGTTTACGAAATTGCGAAATTTCAACATGGAAATATTTCATAAATATGTATGCATTTTTTCACCCTATTGCAATGTGGTGAAGAAATATATACATTTATGAACTTGACTGTAGTTTAGTCGCATTTTCGTCTACCTAGAAGAATAATTATATACTCTATGTAGGTTACTTTAAATTATTGTTTTGGTTCTGAAAACGGTAGTGAGAGATTATTAGCTAGATTACCCTGATCAGTTAATTAGGGTTCCGTACAAAGGGTAAAAACGGGACCCAATTACTAAGACTCCACTGTCCGTCTGTCTGTCACCAGGCTGTATCTCAAGACAGACGGACAGTGGAGTCTTAGTAATAGTGTCCCGTTTTTACCCTTTGGGTACGGAACCCTAAAAGTCAATTAAAAGTACAAGGTCCTGCCGATGGCTTTATGAAATATTAGGTACTCTCAAGATTCATTAATCGATTTCATTCTATTTTCAACTGCCTCAACCGTCTAATAATACATTATTATTCACTGCGAAGGTAACTGTGCCCTAGAATTTAGTATCTACATTTAATATTAAGAACTTTTGTTGTTCAATAAAGCTCCAACTACATTCAGAACAAGTCAACTATACTTACCTAATAGATATTATACTTTAATGCTATGATTAGATTAGATTAGATTAGATTAAATTAGATTAGATTAGATATATTTATTTCTTAAAGAAAAAGGCACAGTATTTTACAAAAAGGGATAAAACAAAGGCTTTCACTAAAAGATCGTCAACTTAAGATTAGAACAGAAATCAAATAATAGAATATAAAATAAATAAATAAATAAATGTCACAAAAAAAAGAGATGTCAATGTATACATAGCTATGCTAGGGCCAACCTAGGTATTGTCGAATGTCAAGAACAAGAAAAAAAAACATCAGAAATCAAAAATATTTACAAAAAAATACTAAGTTATAAAATAACTTCATCAGAGTTTATATCAAAAATAAAATAAAAACATATTAAATGTCAACGATCTTAATGGCTAGAATATTAATGGCAATGTCAATTTATATCAAATTAAATTAAATGTCACAATAATAAAATAGGTATAAAATCATTTTTTTTTAATTTATTGAATAAGGAAACAAATTACAGTTTTTTAGATTATTACAAGACCCATCGTAGGCAAAACCTTATGGAGGTTTGTGTGCCGATGGGGAGTTCGAGAATAACATATAGAAAAACAATAATATAAAATTATAACATAATAAATTATTTCTGGCTATATTCTTTAACTGAATATAGCGACATTTCTATCAAAAGTTCTTTCAGTTCGTATGCAAACTTGTCATTGGAGGTTTCGTTTTTGAGGCATGCAGTACATATGTAAATAAAATGTTCAATAAACTGCCACTGGAAATAACTAACCTGTAAAATAAATAGCTTTAAAACTAAAATATCTAATTATTTCAGGAAGCATGCCTTCTACTCTGTGACTGAATATTTAAACTGTAATATTGACATGAATAACTTTGCATTGAAGGGAAATTTTATAATTATTTTAATTGACAACAATTACTTTTAATTTATTTCTATATATTGTAATGTACTTATTTTAAGTATCTAACGCTGGTAACGACATACCATGTAATGCACATATTACTTTATGGTGAATAAATGAAAATGAAATGAAATACAATAGAATTTAAGTAGGTATGGCTCATGATTTCATTTTCTTTATGCTGTTATTATGTATGTTAACATTATACATATACTTACGGCGCGATTAGAGAAATGAATTAGAGATTCACTAGATATGAAATAGTTAAGATATGTGACATTTCACGGCAAAAGGTACCTTATGGCGGCTGGCGCTTACGTCGCATAGCGTCGCAATATATTGCGGCGCTATGCGACGTATAACCGCCATCCAATATTAATTGGAGCGGCGTTAATAATAGCGTAAGCTCCAACCGCCATAAGGTACCTTTACCCGTGGGACGTCACATATCTTTACTATTTCATATATAGTGAATCTCTAATAATTCGTTTCCCGAATCGCGCCGCTAATCTCTCGTTGAGTCTCATCCATTTTACTGCACAAATATGTGGTATTTTCTATAAAAAGGGACCTTATTGTCAATGGCGCTTACGCCATTATAAACGATTCTCCGATATAAATACAATGCCGCGCGACGCTGTGCGTAAGCGCCATCGACAATAAGGTCCCTTTTCATAGAAAATGCCCCATATTTGTTATCCTATCTGATTTTTTTATTGTACTCGCAATTCATTGTTTTTTGGTGTTGGTTCGCTAATTAGCGAACTCGACTCCACACTCGCGTTTGTTCAGACGAGTTTATAAAGTAACATTTTTCTAGTAATAGACCTATAGTTTCCTATATGTAAACGAATATTAATAAAAACTTATTACTTAGAGCGGTACTGTCATAGTAAATTTTGTAACCCCAGTAAATTCACTGCCATCACACACTTTAAAACTAAAAATGAAGATTTATAAAAATACGATAGAATGTATTTAAATATAGATAAATGATTTTTTTATTTGCATTAATTATTTTTATGATTTTGACCCATGTTCTTTCACTGATGTGCGTTAAAATTGTTAAATAACAAACGAAACCGTCAACGCCATCTGTACGACTGTAGGCCAAAACTAGTAGGGCCCTCTGAACGAGAATCAAATTTTCTTGATTTTCGAGGCACGTTTTTTCCTTAGACTGTATCCATCTATTACGGAGTTATATCTATCTTTGCTAAGTACAAAAGACATGCATATTGTAGATATAGTCCGACAAGAAATTGTAGAAAATTATTAAGAAGAAGATGGCAACAATTTAGTACGATTATTTATTTATTTATTTTTATTTTTATTTTTTATTTTTTTTAGTTTACTTTTATTTAATTTCTACTATTTCATGCCGCACCACATGTGTGACGAGATATATGACGAATTTTTTTGCCTATTTTCTTGAATAACTTCTAAACTGTTTATCTTAAAATTATAAAAAAAAATATATTTAAGATTTTCACAATGAGCTCTTTCATTTGATATGTAACACGATATATTTTGAAAAACTTTAATTTTTAAGTTTCTCATTTACCCGCCCAAAAGTGGCCCCCATGTTTAAAATTCATTTGTTTACGTTACATGTCCGTCTTTGGGTCACAGGCTTACATATATGTCTACCAAATTTCAACTTAATTGGTCCAGTAGTTTCGGAGAAAATAGGCTGTGACAGACGGACAGACAGACGCACACGTGATCCTATAAGGGTTCCGTTTTTTCCTTTTGAGGTACGGAACCCTAAAAACGGTAAATGCGTTAAATAATAATAAATTCTGCAAGTGTTTTTGTTTTTTGAAATTATGTTGCATGTTTACCTAATGTATGTAAGATAGTTTTTAAAGTGTTACTTGTTGCAAGACTTGCAACTTGCAAGCAATAATTCTTTTTATTTGTACGTTCTTTACGAACAACATTCACACATTTATAACAAGTTTTTAGGGAAAACTTTTGATTGGTAATTGGTAGTAAAAAATAAATGATTTACCTTATTAATTTAATTGATTTTATATCTTCCTTCAGTTTTAAATTTATTAATACTTTTAAGACCACAAATACACTGGCCAAGTAATTACTAATTAAAACTCGTAATAATTTTGAACCACGCTTCAAAATAGATCACAGAACAAGGAGACTTTCAACGTTTATAGAGCACTTAAAACTAAAACAGTCACAGACAACACAAACTTTTATTTAAAAATACGTTACGCGCGGTGTGAAATTAAAAAAAAACATAGTCAAACCTTAAAAAAAAAACTGTATTGTTTACCGCGTTTTGTCGCGGCACTTTCGAGCGCACCCGATGGACTGATGTCGTCTCGTCGAACGCAGCAGTTATAGGCGACTGATGACTGAAAGGTCACAAATTCTTATACCGAGATAACGTGATATATATAAAAGATTCAGCGCGATTAAGCGTCTAGGCTTGTTTATGTGTTACTACTTATACCAATATACTTATCGTTGTTTTATAGAGATAACTAATAATTATAAAGATGACGTGAAGCTGATCATAGAGTAACTTATACTAGAGCGGTACTGTCATAGTAAATTTTGTAACCCCAGTAAATTCACTGCCATCTGTCGACACACTTTAAAACTAAAAATGAAGATTTATAAAAATACGATAAAATGTATTTAAATATGGATAAATGATTTTTTTTTATTTGCATTAATTATTTTTATAATTTTGACCCATTCTTCACTGATATGCGTTAAAATTGTTAAATAACAAACGAAACCGTCAACGCCATCTATATACGACAGTAGGCCAAAGCTAGTAGCGCCCTCTGAACGAGAATTAAATTTTCTTGATTTCCGAGGCACGTTTTTTCCTTAGACTGTATCCATCTATTACGGAGTTATATCTATCTTTGATCTGATGAAAGGTTTTATGATATTTACTTTCGCTACCGTTGCCTATGTTGCTGATGTTGGATTCGGAATTTTATATAATTATTATCAAATTAACCATATGATGTGAATAAGATTACGTATTTATTTAAAACGGAACTGCAGGTAACAAATCAGCTATCTAAGTTAAGCCTGAGTTTGACTTGGGTTTGAAAAACACGCGAACAACACTCGAACGCGAAGCGAATCGATGCGGCGCGGGGTGAATTAATCCTTTGATACCTATAGATGTGTCCTACGTGGGCGATCTCGTTGCGAACGCGAACGCCTGGGCCGGCCGCGCCGCATCGCTTCGCTTCGCGTTCGCGTGTTGTTCGCCTACGTAGTACGCTGCGTTAGGTTAGGTTAGGTGTTTTTTTTAAGTCCTTTAATTACAAAGATCCTTACGCCCCTAGATCTGTGGTACTGACCCGTGGAGGGAAATGGGATAGTTTTTATCAATAGAGTTAGACCAAGAAAAGTCTGCAACGATTTTGATAGCACACGCAGTGCAAGTGTTATTTTAAACGTCAATCTTCTATGAAATTATGACGTATAAATAACACTAACACTGCGTATGCTATCTAATTGGTGCACTTTTCTTGGTCTAACTCTATCAGGCTAACGGCCCGGCCACGACTTCGCGCGGCGGTGGCAGCGGCGAGCGGCGGCCATAGGTTGGAGCGAGACACAGCGATCGGACCTTGCGTTCCCACCTATGGTCGCCGCCGTGCGATGTCGTGGCCGGGCCGTAGCGTATGCTGAGACGCAGGCGACGCATTTCACGTAGCGCAGCGCAGAGCATATTTTGTGAAGTGTGGAACGTCCTTGCGCTGCAGCGTGCGTAACTATACTTCTGGAAATTTGCTCTGCGCTGCGCTGCGTGAACTGCTTCGCCTGCGTCGCAGCATACGCTTAGCCTCATCATTCCACGCAGACGAAGTCGCGGGCCGAAGCTATACCCTGTCAAGCAATTTTCGTCAGTGGAAAAGTGGCAAAAAAAAACAAAAAAAAAAAGATTGGCGCGAAGGGTTATCCTCCCATTAGAAAATTTGAATTTCGCGCCTTTTTCTACTGACAAACTTGTGTGACCGGCTATAGTTTGCTAAAATTTTGATAGGATTTTGTAAATTAGTGGAACAAGTTTTAGGATGTCTTGCCACGTCATAAGAAATTACACATGTTGTTTAGATTATTTATTTTACAAAAAAGACTATAAGTCAATTCTTCTCCGGAATAATGTACCTCGATACTGACATCCGTGTAAGTTTCAATTTGATAAAAATCAAATTGATATATTATATTAAATCAGAAGTCAGAACTGACATAAATACACTTACAGGTGTTTATGGAACACAAAAATGAATGATTAATCTTATCACATAATTATTACTTATTCTAATTTATAGGACTAGAACAGTGATAACACTTAATAATAACGGATGATATCATTTTCTATAATAACAGTCTTAATACCTAAAGTTACTTTAATCGACCTGTCTGGCTTAGTGGGTGGTGACCCTGCCTATAAAGAGGATGGTCCCGGGTTCAAATCCAGGTAAGGGCATTTATTTGTGTGATGAGTACAGATATTTGTTCCCGAGTCATGGGTGTTTTCTATGTAGGTATTTAAGAAAAAAAGATATTTAATTCAATCATTACATAACTAAAACTAAGTCACAACAATACGAGTAGGTACATAATAATAAAATACCCTAAAATTAACTATAAACTAAACTAATCTGTGTAAGAATGTCCTATAATAATATTTTTATTTTTATTTTATTTTATTGCTAGCATCTAGCGTCGTTAAAAACGTCGACGTACTGTCAGCGAACTCGTTATAGCGGTTAATAAGTTCCTTCTCTTTTTTAAGTTGCTGTTAAAGAAGCATTTGTGAAGTATTCTTAACATCCACCCTAGATGTCGCGACGGTCAACCTTCGGCTTCAGACTGGGCGGCACTGGGAGTAGATTTCTGCGCACCTGGTAGGAGGAGACTTAGAGCTGCACACACTGAAACAGAGGCGTGACAAATGCAGGTGTGTGTATAAATCACAACAATGTGTTAGAGACTTCACCTTCCCAAACAAACGGAGTTTCGTTCTCATTTTAAAACTACGTGTTGGATTGTAATGAAACTTTGCACATACAATGACATGACGTATATCTAGGTCTGTAATTAGTTTATAAAGCTATTGTACATAGAACAAACGAAATAGAACAAAAACAAATTTTGTATGAAAAATTTAAATTCGTATTTTTTTAACTATTGTATCTGAACCTACATAAACTAATTACAGACCTAGATATACCTTATCCTATTGTAAGTACAAAGTTTCAGAGTAATCTAGCTACTCGTTTTAAAATGAGAGCGTAACTACGTTTGTATGGAGAACCGAGCTTGCCGGGGACTCAAGTCCCACATCAGCAAAGACAGCATACACTGTTGGTTCATGGAAAAGCATGCAATGCAGAAATTATGATGCATTTATAAACTACGGATAAGGGCAGGAAGAAGAAGCTCGTGTCGGTGGAGAAATAGAGAAAGTTCAATTTCTACTGCAATTGCCAACAAGTCCAGGTCATCCTTTCCTACATTTTCCCTCAATTTTGTCTCCGACATGTCATTGGATGTGACTTACGGAAGAGCAGGGCCTGACTTAGAGTTCTGACCATCCTAGGCTGACTATGTATATCCGCCCCCCGCTTGTCTCAACTCAGAGCCGCCGCCGCGCCCCCTTGGTCCTTGCGCCCTAGGCTTTAGACTTATTAGCCTGTGGGTAAATCAGGCCCTGGACATTTCATTGGATGTAACTTACGGAAGAGCAGAGCCTAGAGTTCTGACCATCCTAGGCTGACTATGTATATCCGCCCCCCGCTTGTCTCAACTCAGAGCCGCTGCCGCGCCCCCTTGGTCCTTGCGCCCTAGGATTTAGACTTATTAGCCTGTGGGTAAATCAGGCCCTGGACATGTCATTGGATGTAACTTACGGAAGAGCAGAGCCTGACATAGAGTTCTGACCATCCTAGGCTGACTATGTATATCCGCCCCCCGCTTGTCTCAACTCAGAGCCGCCGCCGCGCCCCCTTGGTCCTTGCGCCCTAGGCTTTAGCCTAATTAGCCTGTGGGTAAATCAGGCCCTGGACATGTCATTGGATGTAAAGCGCGTGCTAGACGGTCGCTGATAAGCCTTCAGACCGTCTGACCTTGGTAATGTTTGTATGAAATTTTGTTAGAAACAACTGTCTACACGGTCCGTCCAGACCAAGGCCACGCGGTCCGAGGGGTTTGTTGGCGACCGTCTAGCAAGAGCTTAACTTACGGACGAGTAAGGCAGTGAAGCAGTGGAAGGTGGCTTCGCACGCTACAGCGAGCAGCGCACCGGCAGCGCTGGCTCCGATCACTGAGCCGAGCCGTCCGCACATCATGACTGCGCCTACCGCTGTGCCCCTATGGCAAATGAAAAAAGTTTCTTTAAAAATGTATGAGTTTGCGTAATGTTTTACTGCGATTAAGTACCTTAACTATTTACATTTACTAATGGTATTATACGTAAAAATCAAAATATAACTAGGGAGTTCTCGAACAGCAATCAGAATCATCATCTTCCTCGCGTTGTCCCGGCATTTTGCCACGGCTCATAGGAGCCTGTGGGGTCCGCTTGGCAACTAATCACGAGAATTGGCGTAGGCACTAGTTTTTACGAAAGCGACCTTCCAACCCAGAGGTGAAAAACTAGGCCTTGTTGGGATTAGTCCACAACAATCAGAATATTAATGCTTTAATTAATATGTGTGTTTTTTGCAAAGAGTAGTATGGGGTATGGGGGGGCAACAGAAGTACATCATCTGTGAAAATTTCAACTGTCTAGCTAACACGGTTGATGAGATACAGCCTGGTGACAGACGGGCAGACGGACAGACACAGACAGACAGCGGAGTCTTAGTAATAGGGTCCCGTTTTTACCCTTTGGGTACGGAACCCTAAAAATGAGTTCGAGGTTCAAAAATGGCAAATTGACAGATAAGGACAAACGATTATCAAGGGTTGTTCAAAAAAGGAGTGTACAGATTTTTAAAGGGTCGGCAACGCGCGTGTAATATCTCCGGTGTTGCAGGCGTCCATAGGCTACGGTAACTGCTTACCATCAGGCAGGCCTTATGCTTGATTGCCACCGACGTGGTATAAAAAAAATTAGATTTTTTGCACGTGAACATGAAATCCCTCTATTTTACCCCGTTTGACGGTATCGGATTCTATGGATGAAGTTTGGACTTATTGTTTTTGTGGCCCACCGTGTTGTGTTGTGCCACGTCACAAATGATAATAAATGTTAAAAGTTCATTTCAAGTCCGACTGGACAGTTAGCCAGCAGACACCCCTTATTATGTGTGCGAAGCCTTAAAACACCTACACCCATGAAATAAAACTATGAAAACGGATTATATCGCGTATATTGAATATATAATACATTCCGACGCGACGTTTCGAACGCTGTAAAGGGTTCGAAACGTCGGGATGTATTATAAATTGAATATACGCGATATAATTCGTTTTCATATGGTTTTATTTCATGAGTAGGTAACTATCGCGGTAACCGAAGACAATATCACCTACGCCCATATTTATTTTCATCTCCAGTAATCTTGTCATGATGAGAATTTATAAATATTAAAGATACTAGGTATGTAGGTAAATAAAACTGGGCACATATTTACTGAGAGATAACATCAAAATAAATGGCTTAGAGGATATAACCAAACGGAGACACCTTGACTGTAATTTTCTGTACAAAAAAGTGTGCCGATTTTTGCGGGGGAGGGGAACGTCAAATGAACTTAACGTAAAAATAGCCATGCCAGATAAACGTCAGTCCATATATTGTGTATGACCATTGGCCGACTATTTTCGACAGAGGGGAACGCCTGTTAATGGCTACTCCGTTTGGTTATATCCTCTAAGTCAAATGGCAGTGCAGGTGTAATTATTTTGATATTCATTCTGACTCTTTATCTCTCCTGGCTTATAGCACACGTAAGACAAGCATGTTTATAGTTATTTGATTTTCAAGAGGGCAAAGGTTTTGTTTAACCGCTCGTGCATTTTGATACCCGAGCAAGCATCTTTCGCTTGCTCGGGTATCAAAATGCACGAGCGGAAATACAAAATTAACCCACGAGCGTAGCAAGTGGTTAGAAAAATGGAATCTTGAGCGTTGCGAGGGTTTCAAAGCACGAGGGTTAAACAAATTTTGCCCCTGAGTGAAACTCAAAATATCGTTCCCGTTCAACACAACGTTCCGAGCAACTGACAGGCCGATATCGTCCGGCGGACTGGTAATCAGTGGGCCCCTTTAAAAGGTCGTTTACCTCAAACTGGTTAGTTGGAAAAAGTTAAAACGCAAGGTCTTGAGCGGGCCAATGCCAATTAAGACTAGTAATCTAGAGCTCCGACATATGCATCTGTCTTTTTATTCTTTTTATTTTATTTTATGTGATAGTCAGCAAACGAGCAGACGAGCCGCCTAATGGGAAGCGGTCATCGTCGCTCATGGACATAAGCAACATCACAGGAGCCACTTAAGCATTGCCGACCCTTGAGAACCCTAAATACCCGCTTCTTCTATTCCACGGTAGAATTTCCACCACGGCGGCAAATGAACCTGCATCACTAGGTTCTCTGCCTTTCGCCGAAAATTGTATTGCCGAATTTCACTTACCAACCAACTTTTCGCAGAAGTCTCATTTGGCCGAATTCGGCAATACAATCCTATCGACACTCTTAAATTGTACTACAAGGCGGTTTACCTTAACTTAAACTAGTAGGAAAGAGTTGTACTGCATATGCCGTCAGAGGACCAATGCCAAGTGCAGTGATCTGACATGAACACCCCTGCTACTGCCTCCAGTCGTAACTGGTTTATAGTAAATGGCCGTTACCTCAAACTTGTAGGGAAGAGTTGTACTGCATATGCCGTCAGAGGCCCAATGCCAAGTGCAGTGATCTGATGGCTAACATGAACACCCCTGCCACCGTCTCCTGTCGAAATTGGTTTATATTAAAAGGCCGTTACCTCAAACTGGTAGGGAAGAGTTTTACTGCATATGCCGTCAGAGGCCCAATGCCAAGGGCAGTGATCTGATGGCTAACATGAACACCCCTGCTACTGCCTCCTGTCATAACTGGTTTTTAGTAAAAGGCCGTTACCTCAAACTGGTAGGGAAGAGTTTTACTGCATATGCCGTCAGAGGCCCAATGCCAAGGGCAGTGATCTGATGGCTAACATGAACACCCCTGCTACTGCCTCCTGTCATAACTGGTTTATAGTAAAAGGCCGTTACCTCAAACTGGTAGGGAAGAGTTTTACTGCATATGCCGTCAGAGGACCAATGCCAAGTGCAGTGATCTGATGGCTGACATGAATACCCCTGCTACTGCCTCCAGTCGTAAAAGGCGTAAGTCGGGTTTATAGTAAAAGGCCGTTACCTCAAACATGTAGGGAAGAGTTGTACTGCATATGCCGTCAGAGGCCCAATGCCAAGTGCAGTGATCTGATGGCTGACATGAACACCCCTGCTACTGCCTCCAGTCGTAACTGGTTTATAGTAAAAGGCCGTTACCTCAAACTTGTAGGGAAGAGTTGTACTGCATATGCCGTCAGAGGCCCAATGCCAAGTGCAGTGATCTCATGGCTAACATGAACACCCCTGCTACTGCCTCCTGTCGAAACTGGTTTATAGTAAAACGCCGTTACCTTAAACTGGTAGGGAAGAGTTGTACTGCATATGCCGTCAGAGGTCCAATGCCAAGGGCAGTGATCTGAAGAGCCGACATCAACACACCTGCTACCGTCCTGTGGAATAACGGTTCATTAGAATCATCGTTGGAAAAATTGGGAATGGGTATATCTGTCTTGTGACATATGGAAAAATAGGAGGGAGGTCTTAATCCGGCAGTGGGACGCAATGGGCTCATAATGTCTTACGCTAATGACATTACCATATTCACATTATGCGTCATTAGACCATCATCTTCACAAGCATTGGCGTAGTCACTTGTTTTTAGGAAAGCGACTGCCACTGATCTTCCTACGATCACTTCTACAATGCTTTTCTTGACCAATAAGCGACTGGTAAATATCAAATGATATATTGTACATAATTTTCGTAAAACTCATTGGTACGAGCCGGGGTTTGAACCCGTTACCTCCGGATTGGAAGTCGCACGCTCTTACCGCTAAGATACCAGTGCCTTTCATATACTACCTTACAGTAGACCTTTTATTCAAGCAAAATTTTGTTGAACTACGAAATATGACCTTGCTCAATGATACGCATTTAGGGAGTAGGTGAGATATATAAGCTGACATGGCGTGACTAAGAAGGGCAGATTTTGTGATATCATAATATAATCCATCCATACTAATATTATAAATGCGAAAGTGGTCTGCTTGATAACTTACTGGCGAAGCACATTAAAACACAAGACGCGCAGTTTGGTTTCAAACCGGGTCTATCTACAGAGAGTACCATTCTTTGTTTCAAGCATACCGTTAAGTACTATATTGAAGGGAAAACACCCGTTTTTGCCTGCTTTTTGGATCTGTCGAAGGCGTTCGATACGGTTTCGTATGACATACTATGGGATAAGATGGAAAACGACACAAGCACTCCGAGGGAGGTGATTAACCTGTTTCGGTATTGGTACGCGCATCAAACCAACCAGGTGAGATGGGCGGGCGCGCACTCGGAAGTGTACAGGTTGGAGTGCGGGGTGAGGCAGGGTGGACTCACCTCACCGCGCTTATTTAATCTGTACATGGATGAGCTGATTGCTGGACTCAGCAGCTCGAATATCGGATGTTCGGTAGGTGGCACCACGGTGAACAACATTAGCTACGCCGATGATATGGTGCTGCTGTGTCCATCAATCAGTGCGCTAGTGAAACTTTTAAAGGTATGTGAGGATTATGCGGTCGCTCATGGTCTGAGGTACAACACAAGTAAGAGCGAGCTGTTAGTCTTTAAAGCAGGTAACAAGGCTTTTGACGAACTACCACCTGTCAGCTTGTGTGGTGCTGCTCTTAAAAGGGTGACGCGCTTTAAGTATCTCGGACACTGGGTGACCGATAATCTTCAGGACGACGTCGATATAGAGAGGGAGCGCAGGGCATTGGCGGTGCGTTGTAATATGTTGTCTCGCAGGTTTGCGCGGTGTAACGGGAATGTCAAAATAACGCTATTTAAGGCATTTTGTCAGACCTTTTATACGTGCAGCCTGTGGACAAATTATACTAAAAAAGCCTTCAATGCCCTGCGCGTCCAGTACAACAATGGGTTCAGGATGCTGTTGGGACTGCCTCGTTTTTGCAGCGCGTCAGGTATGTTCGCGGAGGCGCGTACGGACTGCTTCGGTGCGATAATACGCAAAAGAACTGCCTCCCTGATGCGTCGCGTGCGAGACGGTTCCAACAGCCTCGTGCGCCTAGTGTTAGAGTCGCCTGCTTGCGCCTTCTGGAAACATTGGGACAGTGTACATATGGGATCCAGAGGCTTAGTTTATAGGTTATTATAAGTTAGTATAGGTTTAACTAACATAGGCTTAAGGGAATGTACACTAACACTATGGACATTAGTCTGAAATAAAATATATTGATTGATTGATTGATTGATTGAAAGTCTGTCTGTCTGTCTGCCTGTCTGTCTATGTGTCACGTCTTCACGCTTAAACCGCTGAACCGATTTAGTTGAAATTTGGCACAGAGATAGTTTGAGTCCCGGGCAAGGACAGGATAGTTTTATGTCGGAAATCATACCTAAAGAGAGTGAAAAGGGGGCTGAAATTGAGAGATTTAATGAATTGCCTGATAATTGATTTCAAGCAATTAAGCTTATGCTCAAATTGAATGATTGCTATCAATAATCCAGGCGCTTAACTTACTCTAGCTGCTGTTACTGATTCCACGCAGACGAGGTCGCGGCCAAAAGCTAGTTGTCATATATCTTACAGTCAATGAAAAGGGTAAGGATCTGAAGGGCCGATGTGAACACGCCTGCTATCATGTGAAAACTTTATGCTATGAATGTTTTGAAGCCGGTCGTTTGATCACGAATAGTGGCTCAAATGGCTCTGAATTTTTATGTGTACTTTTAAGATGCATAGGAAACTTATGACAATATGAATTGAGGAATAAGCATTTATGTCAGTTGCTGCTGCAGTTCTCATTTTCGGTTACGGTGAGGCCAGCATATGTAAAGATGATAATAATAATGATAGATTAGAAAGAAACGGCTCGAAGTACCTCATAGCTAAAATGTCTTACCTATTCTTCAACAGTCCCGCCAACAGACACGTAGCTCCCACGCACAAAAACATGCCGACCAAGAGATTCTTCTTGGAGATTGGCAGCAGGCTCACTGCCATCACGGCCGCGCCGTAGACAGCGGTTGTAACTGCTATTATGATGAAGGTGTTTTCGGATATGCTGTCCACGCAGATCGAGGACGATGTCTGGAAGTAAGTGAAAATTGTCTGGATTAAAGTCCTGAGTCTCATAAAAATGTAATAGATATCATATACTAAAAAAAAAGTGACCAAGGCCACCGGTTGCCGAGGCTGGCATCTAGATGGGTTCCTGAGTATAACTTAAAGTTGGTCCAGCGTTCGAATCCCGGTAAATGCATTTTATACTTTCTTTTTCATAGGTACATCTTATAGACGGGGCGGGTCGCTAGTTAAGAAAGAAATAAATTGTTTATGAATTTTATGATAACTATTAATAATTTATTGTTAAATTTCATTCGAGTATGAGTATGACTATAATTTATGATTATTATTGATTGACGCATGAATTAGTTTTTTTTTTTTTGACAAATTTATTTTATTTAAAAGTTTATATAAGAAATTAAAACTAGGTATAAGTTCAAAATAAGTAGTTTAAGATCCAATATTGTACACCCTAGCAGGGTATCATGTACCTACTTGACCAATATGTAAGACCAGTATGTACAAATGAACATGATTACAATGGAATAAATGATATGATATGATAAATGGTTCTAAGTACTAAGAAACTTATAGGCACCTGATTGTCGGACGGGTTCATCAGCAGGCACAGGGTACCTTCCTCTTCGGCAGCGCCTTGCATAACTTTGTTGATGGTGTCTGGGGCGAACAGGAACAGCCCGTTTAATCTGGAATAATCAGGAACAACCCGTTTAATCTGGAATAAGCAGGAACAGCCCGTTTAATCTGGAATAAACAGGTACAGCCCGTTTAATCTGGAATAAACAGGAACATCCCGTTTAATCTGGAATAAACATTAACAGCCCGTTTAATCTGAAATTAACGTTTGTTGTCTTAAGGGTGAATCACGCTAGGCTTCGACGCTTCGTTTCCTATGACGGGTGATCGGCGATCACGTGATGCTTTCTATAGAAAACTCAAGTGTCGAACACCTCGGCCCGGACCCGGACCGTTCTAAGCGCGAGTCATCGTTTAGGCTGATGGGTTGCACTACGGCTATAGTACGTTTTTTTAGCATTAGAAAGAAGGTAAGTGATATTGACGTGTCCTTTTATTAAAAATCACTTTTGAAAAATAAGAGCAAATATGCTACAATTAGATTAGATTACATTAGATGATTTATTTCATGAAAGACAATTTACATAATAAGTTTGCATTAATGTCAAAAATATAAGAATTTCTATCATGATCGTCAAAATAAAAATAAAAATGAAAATAATAACAATACTGATGAACATAAAATTATAGCTCCAATAAGGATTGTCAACACAATTACAATAAGAGTAAGTAGATAAATACTTACAAATCCAAAATATAAGTAGATTTACAATGTCAAAACTTACACTAAACAATAAAAACACAACACACAACAAAAGTAGAAACAATAAATAAAAAGTCAATTTATCCCAAATGGGAACAGTGGTTAGTGTCATATTAATGGAGTAGGTATAAAATAATACAAATAATATCTCCCAATAAGAATCGTCAACACATAATAATATTTAAAAAAAACTCCCAATAAGGATCGTCTTTATGATAAAGAATACAATGTCAATATAGAAAACAATAATAATTAAACAATTTCTGAATCAAAATGTTATTTCCATGAACTCATTTACTGAGTACAGACGGTTTTCCAAGAAAAGATTTCTCAATTTACGCCTGAATATTTCGTCGCATTGCTCGTTTCTTATTTCGGCAGGTAGGTTTCAAAGATTCAAAGATTCATTTATTTCGTCATCATGGGTTACATAAGGTGTCATTTCAGTAATATATTAGGTCCATGAGCCATGGTGTGCCTTTCGGCGTACGATATAAAAATATAACTAACACTAAAATACCTAAGAGTACACGCTAAAATATTCTTAAAATAACAACAAACACTTAAAATATAAGGCCAACCTCACATGCAAAAAAAAAAAATTAAACCAGATACAAAACAGATGTCAGGTGTGTTTTTAAAAAGAAGCATGTCAAAATTGTCACAGTTAACAAAAGAAAAAAATATTGTAAAAATTTTTACATCATTCAACACATTCATTAATAAATTCATTGATCGAGTAATAGGCTTTTTCTATTAAATACATTTTTAAGGCTTGTTTAAATTCTTTAAAGCCCTCCTTACCCCGAATTACATTTGGCAATTTATTATAAATTTTTGGTGCCATTCCTAGGACACTTTTTGAGACTAATTTTGTCTTTGATGGGATACCAATCAGTGTATCACATCGTCTCTCATTAGAGAAGTATTTAAATTGGCCAGGATTACTCTTGACAAATAAGGCTATTTCGAGTATATATAAACTAGGAAGCGTGAGAATTTTCAACTCGATAAAGTAGGGTTTACATGATTCCAGATATTGCAGCCCGCACATGGATCGTAAACACCTTTTCTGTGCTCGAAATACTAGTTCACGATTAGTGGAGTTGCCCCAGAAAATAACTCCATACCTGAGCGTTGAGGAAACATATGCGTGATAAGCAGTCAAAGCTGCTCGAAGTAGGTGCTCGAAATAAGTAGGTCCGATGATTCGTGGGTTCTTTTTTGAAAGCACCAAGCGACGAGGAACTGTTCTAAGACGACCTATGTTACGCAGCATAAATCATATACGATCATTTACATTCTTTTGCTTTCATAAGTAATATAAACTAATTCTTTTAAAGCGTTTTACAATATTTTTCAATAAAAACACGTCAAGTTTGTTTACCTTTTTTCTAATGCTAAAAAAATGCTGATAAACTGATCATCATTAAATATAAACGTAGCTGTCATCCCTTAGATAAGTGTGAATTTTTCATGGCAAAATTTTAACGAACCTTGTTGTGATTTATATTTTATATTATACGGTATGGTGTATTGGCCCTTTAGTTTTTTTTATATTTGTGAAACTACCAACACTTCTTACCTCTAGATTGCTACAGCCATATAATCTTCGTGAGTTAATTTAGTTTTTCTGGTAAATGAGCATTTAGCCAGTGTCTTTTCAATAAGTACTTATTTTAATCTCTAATGGACTTTCCAAAGTAAGTAATAGGTAAAAAATCAACGATGATCAAACTCTGGTCAACGTGGGACTCGAACCCACATCCTTGGATTGCCAGTCCAATGCGTTACCAATTGCGCCAGCTGACCATCCGTCAATCGACGCGAATTTAATCATTGCAACTGTGACGACGTCACTAGCGACATCTGCATATTAAGGTTCACAACCTTGTTTTTTTCATTGTGATTGACATCTGTATATACAATTTATAGATTGTAATAATGTGGTACGTCCCACAATAAAAAAGGAAAAATATATTAAAATTTAAGTAATAGGTCATCAGAGCTCTCGAGGGTTAGTTAAGCTAAGGATGGGGACTAGTTTTAGCTGGTTGAGATGTCAGCACGAATTCCAAGAATCCACAATCTACGGCAGCGTTTACGTAAGACCACCAATAAAACTATTTACAAATCTTACAATGAGAAGAGGCCGAACATGAGGAACCCAGTCAGAGCCAACCACTTGAGATGTGGAGGCCGCAGCAAGGCCCAGACAGTCCTATTCTTTGGCTTCGGTGCCAGCTCACAACTGGACCCTTCTTCTGATGACGAATCTCTTCTCTGACCGCACTTTTTGATGGATGTTACCTGAAATGACAAGTTATGTCAGTGTTTAGTAATTCTGCATTAACAAGATGTGGACAATTTGGCAAGATTATTTGTGAGTATCAGGATGGCGGGTGTACATCAACATCAACAAATGGAGCTGCGGTATAGGTCAGGAGTTAGTGCTAGCAATGTGCCAAATGTGCGCCAAATTTGGAGCAATGTGCTCTTTAAACTCCAGAGATATTTAAGAAATAAATGACGCCCGCCATCCTGACGTCAGGTTGGCGGGGGCATTTCCAGTTCTCGCTAATGGCTGCCTACTCAAGAGTGAAAGTACTGCCTAAGGAGTTTAAAGAGCACATTGCTCCAATTTTGGCGCACATTTGGCACATTGCTAGCACTAACTCCTGAGTTATACCGCAGCTCCATTTGTTGATGTACACCCGCCATCCTGTTACTCACGATTATTTGTATTGATCCGTAACTGCAATGCTAAATACCTACCTGGCTTAAAAACACTTACTAAATATTTGATTCGAAAATTAGTGAGGAAACCAGACCGGACCAATCCTTCTCTTCTCTAACGTTGTCCCGGCTTTTTGTAACGTGTCCTCCGGACTAATCCCGCCATTTGAACTTCCTTAAGGTTGGAAGTTCAAATGGCAGTCGCTTTCGTAAAAACCAGTACTTGAGATCAGCCCGCGCAGCATGGTTTCCCCTATCACTAAGTCCGTCACTTTCGCACTCACATACTTCTTAGAACGTGACAGGCATGGTGATAAGCGTACCGTGCTACGACTCCTGGTTGCTAAAAGCGTACCACGGGCTAATCCAGAATGCAACCCAAGGAAAGGATGAAAGATATATGTGACGTTTTCAACTATAAGGTACCACATTGTCGGTTGTCGATAAGGTTGATTTCAAATTGAAAATTTATGGAAATAGCGCCTTATTGACAACCGACAATAAGTTCTCTTTTGGTTGAAAATGGCACATATTTACATGCTTACCGGATACATATCAGGTGGCGCCCCAGTATTCACGGAGTAGACGTGGCTGAGCACAGCCAAGGCCTGCTCCTGTCGGCCCTTGGTCATCAGGTACTTGGGGCTCTCCTTGGCCAGGGTTAGCCACAGAGCCACGAGGAGTAGGGGGAACGCGTAGGCGGCTGTGAGAAGGCGCCAGGGTCGAATGTTGATTGCGGCTGGCAAGTTCAGGGGGAGGATGCCCCAGGCAAGCACTGAAATTGTTTAGAATTGATAGTTAAATTACTTGACAATTTTTTTAAGACATCACAAATTTTTATGTTGTTAATAAGTTACTGTATATTTAGTTACGAGTTATATTTTAATTATTTACTTGCGTCATAATTGAACCATAGTTTACTTTTTTGTACATAGTGTTTGTTTGTCTATCATGTTTTATTTTTTACCTACTCTTTGTTCAAAGGTTGACTGGAAGAGATCCCTTGTAGGGATAAGTTCGCCTTTGTACATTTAATATATTTTGTTTGTTGTCAAATTGCAAATAATAATTTAAATACAATAGATCAATAACTCACGGTCTTTGTGTAACGCATAATATTTTTTTACATTATGTAAACGCAAATCAATAATAAGTTTTCAACTTGTTGCTGTGTGCCAGGTTTGTGTGTGTTATATGCATAAATTAGATAATTAATTGCTGCATTATCTAAAGGTGGTATTGGTATTAACCTGTACCTATTTATATAGTACGATCATAAAAAAGATGATTTTTGGCATTGCTCTTAGTATTTCTTTCACTATTATATACATATATACTATTGAACCTGAAAAATAAACTGACCATATTTTTTAAACATTATTTAAAACTGTTTAGTAGACTTAGTTTACTCACGTGGACTAAGAGTCGAGGACGTGGTGAGGAAGCCATTAATGACGAGGAGGGCGAGGTCTCTGCGACGACGAGGCACCAGCTCACTGGCGTACGCCCAGCCTAGAGATGATGGGCAGGCAAGACTGGAAATAAATAGTAATAATTAGTCAGCTTCTTCGTCTTCTTCTTCTTTGTGTTAGTGGCTATATAAGGCTCCAAAGCCTATGTATCACTGCGACCATCCCTGATCTATTGTGATCGCCGCCTTTTTTTTTTACATGGGGAATGCTTTTACGCATACCGCCGGGCCCGGACGGTTATGTGGGACTCAGGGGCCCCACTACCCACTAAACCCCATGGTGTCCTCTCGCCGCTGTGGTTGCGGGGTTACGGGGAAGCTCACGCAATGCGTCCGCGACCCCGCAGCGGCTATCCTGCCTAGGATCCATACCCTTTTTTATTCCCCTGACCTACCCAGTGGAAGCGCTTCCAGGACACTAGGTCGCGCTTACCATCTCGGGAGCCAGCGTCATGGGCGGGGACGCCCCCGTGTCCACCGCCCGCTGGCTCTCATTAGGGCGGCAGGTTCCGCTCATGAGCGGCACGTCTGCGGCCTATGCGGCGGCGGCGCATTGGGTCAGCCTCGGCCTGGACTTCCCGTTCGCGCTCGGCCGCCTCCTTATCTCTCATGACGTGCTCGCAGAACGTGAGCACAGTCTCCCACGCACTTTCGCTGCCCAGCATGGCCTGAACAACGGCTGGCAGCGAAAGGTCTAGCCCTACTTGGGCGACCAACTCCTCCCGTTCCTCGCCAAAAACTGGGCACTCAGCCAATGTGTGTTGGGCCGAGTTTACGCCGGCTCCGCATTGGTGACACTCCGGTGTCGGTTCCCGCTGGGCAACCTTGTGCAGGTATCTGCCGAAACAGCCATGCCCCGACAGTACTTGCGTTAGTCTGAAGGTAAGGACACCGGAGCGTCTTTCAACCCAGTCACGGAGGACTGGTCGTACCGCCTCTATAGTGTGGGAGCCAGCCCTCGGCCGCTCTAGCCGTTGCACCCACATCTCCGTCGCGTCTTCTAGCAGCTCAGTGTGCCGCTTCGCCACCTCCTGAGGTGCTTTCGGTTCACCTCGGGCTCGCGCCTCCCCGCGCCACTGGTACAGCGCCGCGAGGACCCTCGCGTCCTGGTCCCAGGGCAGAGAACCGGCCAGCACGCACGCGGCCGCCGCGCTCACTGTGCGGTATCCTCTGATTACCCTCTGCGCCATTGCCCTCTGCGGTCGTCGCAGTTGGGCAATGATGTGGCTGCTGAGGGAATCCGCCCATACTGGGGCACCGTAAAGCGCCATCGAGCGCACCACACCCGTGTATTGTGATCGCCACCTACTACAACTCTCGATCCAAACCTGCAACTTCAAACAGCTGCAGGATCTTTTTGATCTCGAGAGACTCACTCCTCCGGGCGCAACATAGGTATGTCCGCCCAGGATTAAGTCACAAGTACGCATTAGGCAAGGGCACTCTGTGAGGATGTGCAGGGGCGTCTCCTCTGCCTCCATACAGAATCTGCACCGCCCCATGTCATAGTCAGTTTAAATTATAATTTAAAACGGCATTGGTGCAAGTGATTGGGGCATGCAAGAACAGTTTCATTTAGTAAAGAATAGTCTCGATGTCTAACAAATCCAATGTTTAACAGCGGAAGCAAAAGCAAGTTTTCTTGTCTTTTTAGGGTTGTCAAGTTTGCAACTTACAACAGTGACGCAGCGAACTTGCAGAGCGCGAATGCAATCAAGTTTGGCATGAAGGCGGCGGCGAAGCCGATGGCGCCAGAGGCTGCCGCTGAAGCCAGCAGCACAGGCTTACGGCCGAAATTATCGGCTGCATGGCCCCAGAATGGCGCGGTTAGGATCACACCTGAAAGCCAAACATTTTTCATGTACAAAATGCAATTAAAACATAAACATAATTTATTCAAAACACGTATTGCATACATTCATAAAAAACAAAGACTAAAAAAATAGTGATGGTTTACATTTTTTTTATACCACGTCGGTGGCAATCAAGCATACGGCCCGCCTGATGGTAAGCAGTATCCGTAGCCTATGGACGCCTGCAACACCGGAGATATTACACGCGCGTTGCCGACCCTTTAAAAACCTGTACACTCCTTTTTTGAAGAACCCCATACTATAGCCCCTCGGGAAAACCTCGGCAGGGAGCTCATTCCACAGCCAAAGCGTACGCGGGAGGAAATTCCTCTTAAACCGCACAGTACGCGACCATTTAGGTGCGCCTGCACATGGGCCTGAACTAGGATTCCCTGTGTTTTACCTATGTTAGGCATGGAAATAAGAATTCCTTTCAGCGTGTCCGGTAGCTCGAGATCGCAGGCAGCCGCGGGCAGGATGAAGGCAGTGCCTATCATCTCTATGACGGCCGACGACAGAGTTGTAAGCATCAGGGCACAGTGGAACACTTGGTATTTACCAGCACCTGAAAAATAAGGAAAATTATGGTAGATAAAACGAATTAGACCAAGATAACTCTGCCAGGCGTGTCTCACTCCGCGATTTCGTCGCGTCGCTACAAGTATCGGCCGCCTCAATTTTGAGTTTTTGCCATAGTAATTGCCGCACACCGCTATGGAACGGACGCCTGCACGCGCTTGCGCCGCCTTGCGAGTAGTAGTCGCGTTTTGTCAGGGAGTGAATTTCTGTACCTAGTACTATTATAATTATATTCTGTGACTGCAGCGATTTTGATAGCTTAGACTGTGCAAGTGTTATTTATACGTCATTATCTCATAGAAGTTTGACGTTTAAATTGACACATGCACAGTCTGAGCAAAGATAGATATAACTCCGTAATAGATGGATACAGTCTAAGGAAAAAACGTGCCTCGAAAATCACGAAAATTTGATTCTCGATCAGAGGGCGCCACTAGTTTTGGCCTACACTCGTATAGAGGGCGTTGACGGTTTCGTTTGTTATTTATAATTTTAACGCATATCAGTGAAAGAACATGGGTCAAAATCATAAAAATAATTAATGCAAATAAAAAAAATCATTTATCCATATTTAAATACATTTTATCGTATTTTTATAAAGATTTATTTTTAGTTTTAAAGTGTGTCGACAGATGGCAGTGAATTTACTGGGGTTACAAAATTTACTATGACAGTACCGCTCTAGTATAAGTTACTCTATGGTCTGAGTTATCAAAATCGCTCCAGTTTTCTTGGTCTCTAGCGCCTGACAAACTTTCATAGCAAAGTCTTTGATCTTGGACAAGAATGTGCATTGAATGTGATTGAATGAAACATAAACACTAATCTTCAGTATTTTGAGATGAACGTGAACGTAGATTTTTAAAACCGGACAAGTGCGAGTCGGACTCGCCAACTGAGGCTTCCGTATTGTGGTAAATAATCAAAAGCTATTTTTATGTTTTAAGAAAGAAAGAAAGCAAGAAAATAAATTTATTTGACGCCACAACATAGTACATAAAAAAGAAAAGCATGCAGACAAAAAAACATTTGGACGCCAAAAAGGACCTATCACTACACCTTATAAAACAAAGTCTCCCGCTGTGTCTATGTTCGCGATAAACTCAAAAACTACTGAACGTACCTTCATGTGGTTTTCACCTATCAATAGAGCGATTCTTGAGGAAGGGTTAGATGTATAGTTTTGTGTAACCTGTGCGAAGCCGGGGCGGGTGGATCGTGTTAATAGGTCCAGGAAATTGTCCGTAACACATTTCCAGTTACCAATGTGGATAATCATACGTTTGAAATGCGGTATTTTCTTTTAATCTACTGATATTGGTTTTTGGATGTAAGTTTTAGCGGATGGAGGGTTTCTAAAGTAATTTTTTGTTTGAAATATTTTTTGTAGCTTCACTATACTTTTGTAGTAAAATTTTTTGAGAGGAAATTGTAATTATTACGATTAACACACTCAATAATTTTACGAGTTATCAGAAGATTTTATAAGCTTATCAAAATTATTTAAGACAGTTGTTTATTAGTCCTACAACAATAATTATTAATTTTGTATTTAGTAAAAACGTCTGCAAATGACGCCATAATGCTTAGAAATAAATAAAAAGTGAAAAAAATTCACTGTCTCTGGCAAGGCTCACTCTTGCAGAAGTCTTAAGGAACAAAAAAAATTATTTTATGAAATATTTTTTGATTTGTGTTTTTGAAGTATTTACATATATAAATTGTAAACTGAAATAGATAACATACACTAAAGAAAAAGTGACCAGTCCACCGGTGGCCGACGCGGGAATCGAACTCTCGTCTTCAGCTTACGCGGCTAATGTCCTGACCACTAGATCACCCGGCCACGGCGATTCCCGTCTCAAATTCTCTGGTGTATGCTATCCATATTACGGTATAGTGAGAGAGATGGTGCTGCCATCTATCCAACTAGGGAACAAACCAAATTATTTTATGTAAGTAATATTTTTTTATTTGTGTTTTTGACTTGGTCACTTTTTCTTTAGTGTATGTTATCTAAGTATTACAGTTTATAAAATTGGCACTATTTAGTAAAAACCAATTAATGTCAGTCTATCAAAATCTTTGTCAGGGGCGGCAGGAGTTTATAGGGAGTTACTAGACTTACCTGCTAAATCCAGTGCATCTTCCAGACTCACTTCCATCTTGGTTTTCTCTTTTGGTGTCAATTTATTTAATAGCACGGATTTCTTCATCTTCAATTCACTGGCAACAACATTCACTATTAACTACATATAATAAAATACAATAAAGAAATATACCTGTGTATTTTGTCACAACATGAATAAAAAGATTCTGCACATTTTGTCACGTTTTATGACAATAGGTATAAATAATTAGTACCTATCTCCATAAATGGACATTTTATTAGCACTGGGTAATAGCGGTATGAAACACTATATCATAGAACTATTTCATCATCATCATAATCATATTCGTTTATTCTCGTGTAGGCCACTTATCCCGGTCCTGGGCTAGTCTCATCCAAAAGTGCCCCGCGATTTTTCTAACTAGAAAACTTTTTAAAACTATTTATAAAATGACAACTGCAATTATCTATCGTTGAATGTAAGATCGACTCGGCTCGGCCCTTTCCAATGTGTTCACAAAATGACTACCTAACTTTACTAATTTGCACTTAAATGAGCTAAAAATGTTATTAAGAGTAGCCAAAATATAATTGTCAATAACGACCTATGTCAGCCATTAAATAATTCAAATCGTTTCAAAATAGGCATATTTACAATAAAAATATAAAATAAATGAGTTTATGACACAATTTAAAACATCATTAGTTAATACCTTTCTGTAAATCCCATTTTCAAATACGCTATTGTTTTTCTCCCGAACATTGTTAAATAATTTATATTAATTTAAACGCTCTACTCCCAATAAACAGTTATATCAGAGACGAGATAGTGCATTTCTATATTTATATCACACGGGAGTAAACAACCGAGTAACGATGGTCTAGAATTCTAGAACTAGGTCATGTCACGTTGAGCATGCCTTGTCTTAAGTCCCTAGCAAGCTAGGTTGTCCATACAAACGTAGTTACGCTCTATCAAAGATAGATATAACTCCGTAATAGATGGATACAGTCTAAGGAAAAAACGTGCCTCAAAAATCAAGAAAATTTGATTCTCGTTCAGAGGGCGCTACTAGTTTTGGCCTACAGTCGTATAGATGGCGTTGACGGTTTCGTTTGTTATTTAACAATTTTAACGCATATCAGTGAAAGAACATGGGTCAAAATCATAAAAATAATTAATGCAAATAAAAAAAATCATTTATCTATATTTAAATACATTCTATCGTATTTTTATAAATCTTCATTTTTAGTTTTAAAGTGTATCGACAGATGGCAGTGAATTTACTGAGGTTACAAAATTTACTATGACAGTACCACTCTAGTATAAGTTACTCTATGGCTCTATTAAATAGATTAAATCGGGTCACTTACAATTTTTATACATTTTTTTATGTTTGACGATCTTTTTGTGAAATTCTTAGTATTAAATTTGATCTGTATAATATTCAATATTATTTATTATGAAATAATGTATATTAACATCAATAAATTGTTCTGATAATTAGCTTAAGATAATATACATATGTACATATTATTCACCATACAAACGTAGTTACGCTCTATTAAATATATTAAACCGGGTCACTCACGTTTATAAAGTCGATGATTGCTCGAAATGTTTCCCTCCATAACGAGGACCATTTTCAATGAGCGCTCGCGTTGGTGGACAATCCTAGCGAATGATGTAGTGAGTGCTGTGTGCAACCCATCATTTGACAGTAATGCCGAAAACGAGGGTAGTTTCTCGTCTCCCCTGCCGCCGCCGTCGCCCGCACCGAGTAATCGGGGCCACCAACGCAAGCGCTCATTGAAAATGCTTCTCGTCATGGAGCGAAACATGTCGAGCAATCATCGACTTTATAAACGTGAGTGACCCGGTTTAATATATTTAATATGTCAGTGCCTCACGAAAGTTATGTAGTTACGCTCTCATTTTAAAACGATTAGCTACATTGATCTGAAATTTTCTACTTACAATACGATAAGGTATATCTAGTCCTGTAATTAGTTTATGCAGGTTCAGATACCATAGTTAAAAAAATACAGCAAATTTAAGTTTTTCATACAAAACTTGTTTTTGCTCTATTTGATTTGTTTTATAAACTGGAGGTATATAAACTAATTACAGGACTAGATATACCTCATAATATGTCATTGTATGTGCAAAGTTTCATTACAATCTAACATGTAGTTTTAAAATGAGAACAAAACTCCGTTTGTATGGGAAGGTGAAATTCGGCCGAGCTTGCTGGGGACTCTTAAAACGTATAAAATGTATCGCCGGTTACCCTTAAAATTGTATAGTGTTGTACTTGAGTTCTTTAACCATTCCACATTCTACATGCCCAATTTCTTTATAATAGTATTTAGCAGTGGAAAGGACAGACAAACAGTCAAGCTTCATTTAGACGGTTCAGCCGGCCTAGCCAAGGACGGTGACAATCGATATCGCTTCGACAACGTAACGCTTTGTTACTCTCTATCACTCTTCCATATTAGTACGACAGTGACAGTTGCGTTTCGATCGCTACGGAGCGTTAGCGATTGGCGTGTTGGCTACGGGGCCTGGAACTTGCATGCAATATTCGATACATTGCAACTACCTGCTAACTACAGAGTACAATGAATTCAGATGATCGACCAAATACCGTAAAACGCTGCGAAAACGCGTTTCGAACAACTCGCGGCGCGGCGCGGCGGGCTCACGGCGTTCGCGTTCGCAACGTGATCGCCCACGTAGGACACTTCTTCTGCATCTTCTCAAATGATTTTTACGCTTAAGACGGTAATCTGTTAAACAAGCCTTTGTCTCTTTTGTGCGAGCGGTCGGCTATTGTGTGCCATTGTGTGTGAGCGCCGCACGCGCCGTGGCACGCGCCAACATACAATGGCACACAAAGGCCGACCGCTCGCACAAAAGAGACAATGGCGTTTGTTTAACAGATTACCGTCTTAAGCGTAAAAATCATTTGAGTAGATCAGACTATATCAAACAGCGACGCAATATATACAGACAGTTCAATATACATATATAGGTATAGATCAAGATCAGACAAGTTCTTGATCCGTCTAAATGGGGCTTCATAGTAACAACTATTATTTATGTAAGTAGACTATCTTATCTTATAGTTTCGGGGGCCCTTGCGGATACACTTCGTTCCATAGGGATCTTTTGCGCAGTTACCCCCTAGGAAAGATCCGTCCGCTACTAAGAGCTTTCCCCACCATCTCCAATATGCCGGATGATGGACCTTATGGGTAGCGTTTTGAATTCCTTTGGTTCCAGATAGCCTGTTCCAAAGTCATTCTTTGTCTGGCGAGGGCGTGACATTCACACATGTGTTATATTGTCTGTTCCTCTTCGCCACACATACGACAATGGGTGTTGTCAGCGTGCCCCATCTTGGCCAGGATTCCCTTGACCCCGTAATGGCCAGTAAACACCCCCGTTATTATTTGTAGTTGCCGTTTGTTAAGTTTCCAAAGCTTTTAAGTAATGTACGTAGACTATTGTAGTAATGTTGTTGGGCAGACCAAACGCACTATTGCCTGCTGAATTAAAGAACACATTGCTGCGGTCAAGAACAATGACGTTCGCAAGTCAGCTATTGCTCAGCATTTCCTTGAGTCGGGTACAAATCACTGGATCGAGTTGCATAGTCCCAAGGTCATTTCGACAGAACGCCACTATATACCCAGATTGGTAAGAGAAGCCGTTGAAATTCACAAATACAAAAATTTCAATCGTGAAGATGGGTTTAAACTGTCAAATGCGTGGAATCCTGTGATTTGTTTGTGTAAAAAACCAGTGATATCCGAATCAAACGCGCGTAGTGACACCGTGAGTGTAGTGTGTTTGGACAGACCAACGATTGTGAACGCGACCGGACCAACAAGTGTGAATGCGACCGTTGGTAACGTTGAAAGTGAACGCAGCCGACGCGCAAGAATGAGGGTAGACAGAGCGCTGTCTACACAACTTTGACACCCACCCGCTATCTTCAGTCACCCGTGAACATGATGCATGTAACTGCGTCGAAATATAAAATTAATTATTTATATATATTCAAATTGGTTTGATACTGTGTATCCACTACTGCATGGATTCGTCCTTATTAGCAATAAATATATTGACACAAATAATACAAAAGGTAATCACGGTCTATATCCCGGTCAATATAAGTCTTAGTAATATTGTAGGTAATCTTGATGACGCTCACCCATTCCAAGACATGACCACACGCACTAAGTAGTTAACTATCACTAACTAGTGATAAATAATCAGTATAGTACACGGATCTTTAAAACAGTGTATGCATAATTATTAGAGCGAAGTTTGACTTCTGACCCTTGTAGTGTTGTCTAGGTTTCAAGAGACCCGCTCTAGTTGAAAGGTCTTCGCACACTATCAATTCCACATTATTGCTACAAAACCGTCTCGTGTGATGCGGAAGGGTCCTGGATTTTCCCCAGGCTACCATCCCCCCACACAGTCCCACCGCTCTAATTGCCCTAGTGCAATAGAGCCCAGGTCAAGTAGATAAAAAAAAAAAAAAACTATTGCTACACCAACTCAACTCACTTTTGGTTTAACTTAAAGTAAAAAAACTTTTATTTACAAACAAGATATATACAGTGGTACTACGTAAACGAAATGAATAACTAGCTTAAATCTAAAATAGGCCCTTGAGGCATTGTACCAATGATGCTGGCGGCATTTCCCCGCTGTATCGCAATGCTGATACGTTGTGCGAGAAAGCCGCCAGCTCTTCGGTCACCAGTTACGTCAACCAGACGCTTCGCGATTTCTGCAAACAACTTATGCGCGCTGGGACCCCATGGACCTAGAGTTTCAACTCCAAATGGAACGAAATGATACTCTCTACCGAGGCTCTTATATTTATTACGTTTAGCTTAGTGTGCGACGAGTGTACCTACGACGCGTAGACCACCCGTCTTACACTACAGTTACATAAATTTAGAAAATGTTACTGTATACGACATAGGCTTTAATAACAATAAAAAGTGGCTGTTATTGACTAACAATCAAGCTAGTTAAAAATAGTTAAATTAAAAGTACTTTATTGAATACTAGTTTCTTCATCTTCCCGCGATCTCGTCTGCGTAAAATCATGATTTCTTGTAGCGTGACGCTACATCTGTCGTTTTGTTTTGGAAACTACTTGCTTGTCAGTCATGTCTAGTTTGCTTGTTTGTTTAGTCGTGTCGTATAGTGTGAATTGATTCACGCAATTACGGTTAGACTAAACAAACAAGCAAACTAGACATGACTGACAAGCAAGTAGTTTCCAAAACAAAACGACAGATGTAGCGTCACGCTACATTCTGTGATAAAATAAACCTTATGCACCCACCCTGCTTCCCAGAATTCAAACTATCTCCAATATATATGATGTCTCATACTTTTTACAACACTTACGCTACTGCAATGCTTACTAAGGCATCTTGAGTACTTGCTATATTAGAAAGTTCTTCTATTTTAGTATATATTTAGCTATGTTTTTTTTAATACCACGTCGGTGGCAATCAAGCATACGGCCCGCCTGATGGTAAGCAGTTACCGTAGCCTATGGACGCCTGCAACACGCGCGTTGCCGACCCTTTAAAAACCTGTACACTCCTTTTTTGAAGAACCCCATACTGTAGCCCCTCGGAAACACCTCGGCAGGGAGCTCATTCCACAAAATCTAAAAGTGTAAATTAAAAGTGGAAAAATTTAATGTCTCAATAGCATCGTTTGCAGTTCCTTATAAATAATACGGTTAATTATTAAAATATTTATCAGTACGGTTTTTACTCACTATTATTTTTAGTCGCTTTTGGCGACATGTTTCGGATTCTTTGGGAATCCATCCTCAGGCACGAGTGTCCGCGGCGGTTGTACGTCGTGCACTGTGCACGTAAAAAGCGTACTGATAAATATTTTGAAATATGTCTCACGATAGTTTAAGTGCGGTTAATTATTAAGTTAGTTATAGGTATCCACTTAAAAGCATTCGAGTTACTTTGACGATGGTGTACGGACATCACTAAAACTTGTCGACCGTATTATTGTCCTAAACATTCTCACACACTTTTTAACCGTTCTATAAACCTGAGTATTCTTGATGTTGTTTATCCTTCTATCTATGTTAGGTACTTTATTGCACATAGGTAAGTAATAGGGGCTCAAGGGCCTATTTTAGATTTAAGCTAGTTATTAATTTCGTTTACGTAGTACCACTGTATATATCTTGTATGTAAATAAATAATAAGATGAAGTAATAACAATAAATACAATAATGAACTTATTCCTAAAAGGGATCTGTTCTAATAGGTCAGGCGCCTTTAAGTGTTATATACTGCGTAACACAGATCGTCTTAGAACAGTTCCTCGTCGCTTGGTGCTTTCAAAAAAGAACCCACGAATCATCGGACCTACTTATTTCGAGCACCTACCTGCCGAGATAAGAAACGAGCAATGCGACGAAATATTCAGGCGTAAATTGAGAAATCTTTTGTTGGATAACCCTCTGTACTCAGTAAATGAGTTCATGGAAATGACATTTTGATTCAGAAATTGTTTAATTATTATTGTTTTCTATATTGACATTGTATTCTTTATCATAAAGACGATCCTTATTGGAGGATTTTTTATATTATTGTGTGTTGACGATTCTTATTGGGAGATATTATTTGTATTATTTTATACCTACTCCATTAATATGACACTGTAACCACTGTTCCCATTTGGGATAAATTGACTTTTTATTTATTGTTTCTACTTTTATTGTTCTTGTGTGTTGTGTTTTTATTGTTTTAGTGTAAGTTTTGACATTGTAAATTTACTTACATTTTGGATTTGTAAGTATTTATCTACTTACTCTTATTGTAATTGTGTTGACAATCCTTATTGGAGCTATAATTTTATTTTCATTAGTATTGTTATTATTTTCATTTTTATTTTTATTTTTATTTTGACGATCATGATAGAAATTCTTATATTTTTGACATTAATGCAAACTTATTATGTAAATTGTCTTTCATGAAATAAATCATCTAATCTAATCTAATCTAATCTATAGCGTTACTAGCTTTTGCCCGCGACTTCTTCTGCGTGGACTTAGTAACCGCAGCTAGAGTAAGAATAGCGCCTGGATTTTTTTTCATAGCAATCTAAATTATCAGGCACTTCGTTAATTATCTCAATTCCACCCCGCTTTTTACTTTCTTAAGGGATGATTTTCGGGATAAAAACTATCCTATGTCCTTCTCAGGGACTCAACCTATCTCTATGCCAAATTTCATCGAAATCGGTTCAGCGGTTTAAGCGTGAAGATGGAACACACAGACAGACAGACTTTCGCATTTATAATATTAGTATGGATTCGTCATTTTGACTCATGTACTTGGGGACGTTGGGGTCATCACACAACATTTTGATTTTTTAGCCCCCCCCCCCCTGTTGCTGTGACGTAATATGTGGATGAACTCTTTGTAAGAAAGGGATAAACCATACGTTAACTAATGGAGGCTTGTACATTTTTATGAATAATTGGGTTAATATCGAGATAAATTATTGAAAAGAAACTTACTCGTAAATCGGCGTTACACATCGTCGTTTCTTTAATTTGTACCTGCTTCAATTTAACCTTCCCAACTCTTCTAATATGTTAATTAACTTTCACTAAAATGCCAATGTGACATTTATTTTATCTATAACACACATAAAATAAAAGTGATATGATTGTTTACTTTAAAAAATAGTTCTGATCTCGATCAACAAGTTAAAAGATAAAGTACAGTCGTCTTAAATATCACAGCTGTTCTCACGTGTTACTCAGTTAAAATGTTTTGGCAGTTTGTATAAGGTTTGGTTAAAATTAGAGATGGGCTGACTATTCGGTAATTTTTCGATATTCGAATGGTTTTTTAATTTTCGTCTTCCGCAGAATTATTCGGTTAAAGTGCCGAATATATATGGCAAATATTTTCTCTACCCTCCGGCCGGACTTGCGATTGCGGACTCGTTAACTTGCGGCCCGCTGCGCTAAACGAAGTTGCCGCTTTCCGGCTCCGTCGAGCAGGAAAACAGTATACACACCTCGGCCAATAAATAAAAAAGCCTCAGAGCTCAGAGCACATGTAAGTAATTGTCGGCCGAGGCGAAGTCGAGACATTTATTGTCCACTTTACTGCTCCGTAATATAGGTACTTACTATTTTCATGTTTGTCTAGTTTAAGCTTCTCTAGAACTTTTCAAGTTACTCTCTGTCTCTGCAAGATTATAACTTGTCATTAAATCGCATCATGAAACATGTTGAATCTGTTTTGGTTATTTGGCGAGAGTTGAAAATTTGTTTGTAAGTCCCTTGCCTTTTGACCTTAAACATAGGTCAAAAGGCAAGGGATAGGCATAAAGTGTATGTAGTCTGTGGTTTAGGGTAATAGTTAGGTTGTGGGTTAGGGTTTAAGGTATAAGCTGTTAATATTTAGTTGCTAAAGTAGATAATTAAAGTGTTTTGAGTGGTTTGTTATAATGTTATCGATGAATCTAATAGGTCGGCCGAATTATCGGTTCGGTAAAATTAGAACTGGACATTGGATCGAATATCGAATATTCGTATTCGGTAAACTCCATATTCGGCCCATCTCTAGTTAAAAATATATGTTAGTTAAGTAAACTGACCGGTTGGAGTAGTTACATGTGCATCTACTCAGTTTGATTGATTTAAATTCCGAATAGACGAAACCAAAATGAGGGACATTGAATAATTAATTTCTGAACTTCTGAACTAAGAACTTTACAAAAATAAGAAATGTTTTCGTAAGTTATCTAAATACCTATTTATTTAAATCGAGTATACATAGATAAGTTAACACAAGTTTTTAAGCATCCTGTGAAATTATACGTCTGTTATCTTTACAAGGTACTTAAATGGTTTACTGATGTTTCGGCGAAAATTACCTGACAAACTTTCAGTTCCCAACCCAAACTATTTATCCCATATTTTTACTTGGGCGAAATTTCATTTCGCAAATTTTTTCATAATCCCACTTTTTTTTTTTTTTTTTTTTTTTCATAATCCAACCTAACCTAACCCAATCTAGTACGTCATTTTCATTTCGCAAGTATGGGGTTGGGAAATGAAATGGTTGCGAAGTAAAAAACTTGCTAAAATTTCATTTGGGAAATGAAACTGATGCCATAAGTTTGTTGGGAAGTGAAATTTGGCGAAAAATATTTTGGCTAAACGGCGGTATCCCTACTTAAATAGATAGTGCACGGGGCGGTCTGAAAGTTTTTAGCAGCTCCGACTTTATGCACGTGTAGAAAATTTCAGGGCCTAGCCATGATGACAAAAGTTGATAGGAATCGCCAATCGAAACTTACATAATGTATGTAAATAGTCACATGATTTTTCGTAGCATATGTCATCCCGATTGTAGATGTACAAACAGCAAATCCAACGGTAGACCTTAACCTTGTAAGACCCACCATATAAAGTTTTTCAATTTTTAATTTTAACCTTATTCTATAAGTAAATTGGAAAGAATTTCGTTTGTTTTACAACGCAGTTAAACAAAAGAAATGCTACTCTATTTGTTTCATCAAAAGGTTCAAATTAGATTGCAATGAATATGTACATTTTAATGTACATTTATATAGACTCACGAGGTTAATGCTGTATGCCTTTTGTAATAAGGTTTACGAGGGAGATGGTATCATCACGCTTCGCGATTGTTGAGCCATTTAGGGTCCTAGCTAAATTGGCTGTTGAATATTTACCCTAGGTAGTACCCATGGAATGTCCAATTTAGCTAGAACCCAAAAAAGGCATACCTAACGCTGCGTCTTACGTAGGTAAGCGAACAACTCGCGGACGCGAAGCGAAGCGGCGAAGCTGCTCGGTATGACCTATAAAGTCACTACTCAGAGTATGAACGGTATAGCTAAAATTTCACCCTGTATGTTCATTAATATCTTAGCCAAACTAGTTGTTTTGATCATTACAGAAAAACACGCAAAAACAATTTTAAATTGACCTTATTTTCACGACTGCGAGTTGAACAAACCAGCTACGTAAGACCACTTGATCGCTTTATCTTGTTTAGATATAAGCAAAGATATATGTAACTCCGTATAAGATAAATAAAGTCTAAGAAAAAACGTGCCTGAATATATCCCCACACCTTTGGCCTGTACTCGGGTAGATGGCGTTGGCGACACCGTTTGATATTGAAAGAACATGGGGTCAGTCATATGGCGTTCTAAAACAAAACAAATATAAATCAAAAATAAAAATGATTTATCTATATACAGGGTTGGGCAGATTAAGTGTCCTAGTTTTGTAATTGCCATTTTACTTAAATTTAGTGGAACTTTTTTAACTATATTATTTTTTATTAATCGAATGTATGCGTTTTTATGATTTCTGTACGTAAGCTTGATATATATTGTTTTTTATACTGTTTTGAACATGGCCGCGAAACGCCAGCTTATTGTAAATGTATACAAGCAAAAATTCCGACCGTGCGAGATATTAAGAAGCTAAAACATTTAGATATTAATGTAAGGTTTCATATCTCGGACCATTAAGCGATTTAAAAAAATAGGATCCTCAAGAATCAGGCCCAAACCTGGTCGAAAACCATCTGTTCGTGTCAAAAATATAATTAAAAGTGTTCGTGGGCGACGATAACTAGCCCAAGGTGCAAGTAAACTCGCTAAAGATCGATACAGTATTGCTTTTGTTCTAATCAAAGAAAAGTTCTAATTAAATCGACCTATCTTAGCTGTCATTTTAGTTTAGTTTGCGTATCTGCCGCATGGCGCTAGTTATAATCTTAGGCATAATGTACGGCCAAACTGAGTTCGGCCGGATATAACAGCTGTACGTAATAATACCGTTTATTGTAATATGTATTTTTAACTTATCTCTGTCTTTGTCTTTTGTATGTTATATATTAATTTTGTTGTTTTTTTGTTACCTGTCGTGATTGTTTCACCGGATGGTCTCACCGGAAGATCAGCTCTGAAAGTCGCCAGCAACCAGCAACATGCTGAGGTGAGACCATTTCGTGGCACTTTTTCTTTTTTATGTTTCTCTGTTTTGTATAATTTTCTATTTGTGTGTGCTAACGAATAAATTATTTCTATTCTATTCTATTCTAAAGATAGGAAAATATCCCGACGATGAGTCGTATATTACGAAATGATCTTGGATTAAAGGCCTACAAAAAAACATGGATAAACAGATGCGTAGAAAAAATCTACAGTGAAAAAATGCTGGGACTTGCTAGCTTGGCATGAGGGCGATGAAATTATTTTTTTCCGACGAAAATATGTTTTAATTGCAAGATAGCTACAATCAACAAAATGACCGTGTTTACGGTGCTTCATTGGGGGATATTCCAGTAGACAGATTAGCCGTAACAGTAGCGGTTTCATAGTCCGTTTGCCGTCATGGTCTCGGGTGCCATATCACTTTGGGGCAAACTACCACTGCTGTTCATGGATCGGGGAGGAAAATTTAACCAAGACTATTATATTCAGAATGTGTTGCAGGGTCTTATGCTAGAAAATATCCGCAAGTTGTAAGGGAATGACTATTACCTATTGCTTTCAACGAGACAGTACCCCGTCTCACAAGCTAAACCATAAATCTACACAAGACTGGTTCCGAACAAATTTGACAGATTTTATACCGTGGCAAGAATGGCCTCCTGCATCTTCAACAGACTTAAATCCGTTGGACTTTTTTATATTTTTATACAGGTTAAAAGTGATTTGAGCTAATGTATTAATTTTGTAAATATAGAATACAATTAAAATAAAAACAAGTTTAATATAAAAATTAGAAGTTCGTTTTTAATTTTAAGGACACTTAATCTGCCTAACCCTGTATATATATACCCTATATTTTGATAGTTTTATACATTTTCATTTTTAGTTTTTATCGTGTGTCGTGTCGATAGATGGTAGTAAATTAACTGTGACTACAAAATTTACTATGACAATAACCCTCTATACTAGCTTTTCTCTTTGATATAAGTATATACCTGCGCGTACAAATTTGCAGAGCTTAACAGTTATCAGGCCCCCTGCAGACACTACCACTCTAGAACGAACCGACGTAAATGGCAAATACTCGCAATTACGTACTTATTTCTTATCTGGAAAACTATGGAATTTTTCGGGTAGATATGTTTGTATAACTCAAAAGATAGACATTAAAAACTTTCGCGTTTTGAACACATGTTAAACCACACATTTACATTACATATTTTTATTTGTAAAAACTAGGTTTTACGATAAAAAAGTAAAAATCCAATTTATAAGTGATAAGTTTACCAATAACATTTACTATTTACAATACATCAAAAAATTCGAAAAAAAAAAAAAATTTTTTTTTGCGTAATTGACCTAAACTCGGATTACATTTTTTCCTTCTTTTGGCCTCAGAAAAGCGTGGTTAAAATCTTTCGGGTTCCTCGTAAACACCATGTATATTATTGGCCCTGTGAGCTGTAGAATTCGCGAACACAATATAAAACTAAATAAATGTGTAGCCAACCATTTTAATTTTTTTTTAACAGTCGAAAATCTATCATTGAACCGGCTCACAAAATTTAATGAAAATCGGTTGAGAATGGGGTTGGCAACTGTCAAAGGTTTGCAGAGATGGCGCCATCATAGCTTGCCCCGTTTTCTATGAAATTTGGCTTAAAGGGCTGACATACAGGGCATTAAAAAAACAAAAATTTGACACAATTCTAGGGTTTGACTAGGCAAGCTATGCTGGCGCCATCTGCTAATTATTTCGACCGGCCAACCCCATTGCGACCTGTAAAGGGAGGAGAACATCCAGACATATGAAAGCACTTTTTCCCAAGCTGGAACGGAGACTATATTTCCGTTATAGGTTAAGTATGTTACACGAGACTTTGATCCAGTCAACAGCACTCCTTATTCTCTCTCTAGAACATGTTATTGTAAATCAGTTCTCATTGACAAAGCTGCCTTGTGCACTAATGTTTTATATTGCTGTGCTATCTGATAATTAAGAATCTTCCAGACAGTACCATCGTCCACACCACAGATTTAATATATACGCTAGATGACGCAAATACCACGATTTGTATTGAAACCAAGCGTGCCGACTTTTTTATACAAAATTTACGCACAATATAATTTTAAAATTACTTATCTGTGATAGGAAATATGTTCTTGCCTTTGGGTGCTCGCAATTTTTGGGCTGTTGCAGTTAATTATCATGCAACGAAGCATTTTTTAAGTTTTCACGGACGTCCGGCTGCAACAACTGACGCGCGTGGACTGTAAAGAGCGACGGTCAACCTCGACGCTTGGTCGGGGTTCGGACAGGCGAAGTAGATGCATTTGCGTCTTCTTTGGTATATTTATTTCTGTGGTCCGCACCGATAACGTACGATTTGTAAACCCTATTCCATAAGACATAATGTCCAATATTGGTTAAGAGTGTTAAGACTGCGTTTTGTCAACATGAAACTATACGGGCGCATAAAAACATGCGGCTGCGATATATGCAGCTAAACCAAGGAACATGTTTGATCCTGTATCTCATCTCATAAAATGTCCATCCAAAAGAGAAAATTAAAACAAGAACAGGTACCTACCTCCTACCTAATAGTAGGTACATGTATACCTCGTATACGTAGTATACTACGTACGAGTATTATACAGTAGGTAAAGTCTCACAAAACCGATATTTGATAGCGCAATTTCATTGAACATCTAACTGTTTCTATTTATTTTGTACTAGCTTTTGCACGCGACTTCGTCTGCGTGGAATTAGTAATTTGGGTATGTACCTTAATTTTTAAACAAATCTGCTTTCAAATCCATCCCTTTTTTTCACCCCCCAATTTGTTCACTATAAATTTCCACCCCACTTTTTACACCCTTAAGGGATGATTTCGGGGATAAAAATTACCCTATGTCCTTCCGCACAGCTCAAACTATCCCCATACCAAGTTTTATCTAAATCGGTTCAGCGGTTATTGATTCCCCATACATCCAAATCCATCCTTTTTTCACCCCCAATTTGGTTCACTATAAATTTCCACCCCACTTTTTACACCCTTAAGGGATGATTTCGGGGATAAAAATTACCCTATGTCCTTCCCCACAGCTCAAACTACCATACCAAGTTTTATTTTTTGAGTTCTGGGATAAAAGGTATCCTATGTCCCCGGGACTTAAACTATCTGTATACCAAATTTCAATTAAATTGTTTCAGCGTTTTAAGCGTGAAGAGGTAACAGACAGACAGACAGACACACTCGCATTTATAATATTAAGTAAGTACGGATGGATTTGTCGTTTAGTAGCACTGTGATAAGTGTGATAACCGCCTGAAGACGTGTTTAGGGGGGCGCCACAAGCCTTCGGGAAATTGTCATATACTTGGAAATTTCGACCCATGACCGAGCCGAGCGGTTCAGGCACCTGTCCGGTAAATGGGGGACGCTGGTTCGATTCCAGCTCTGGACACTGGAGGCTTTGGTCATTTTTTCTTTCGTATCATGACATTTATTTCAGTTTACGTGTATAGATACCTATGTGAGAGCACCTCAGCCGCTCTGATTTATCTGACTACAGAGGGTATAGCGGAATATTATTCGAATCTGAATGAGCAAAGAGGATATATTATAGAGCGGTACTGTCATAGTAAATTTTGTAACCACAGTAAATTCACTGCCATCTATCGACACACTTTAAAACTAAAAGTTAAGATTTATAGAAATACGATAAAATGTATTTAAATATGGATAAATGATTTTTTTTATTGGCATTAATTATTTTTATTATTTTGACCCATGTTCTTCCACTGATATACGTTAAAATTGTTAAATAACAAACGAAACCGTCAACGCTCTCTATACGACAGTAGGCCAAAGGTAGTAGCGACATCTAATCGAGAATCAAATTTTCGTCATTTTCGAGGCACGTTTTTTCCTTAGACTGTATCCATCTACATCTATTACGGAGTTATATCTATCTTTGGAATGAGTCTATAGAGTATACATATAGTAGGTACTAGAGCAATTCAGGAAATTGTGTTCTAACTATTTATGACAGGTGCTTGTAAGTTAACGCTAGTAAGCCCAATGTGACATAATAATTGTTATTATTAATACACAATTGTACAGTTTAATCGCCGTTTACAAAGTATAAATACATTCGTTTACATTGAACGCGCGTGTGGGTTTTTACAAAGTTCGCTCCGATAGACGTGATTATTAATTCATAATGATGGGTAAAGAAAAAGTAAGGGCAAATCGCCTAGCATGGTACGGGCATGTGATGCGGAGGGATGAAAGTCATGTGACGAGAAAGGTATTAAGAATGAATGTGGAGGGAAGTACGAGGAGAGGAAAACCGAGGAAAAGGTGGATGGACTGTGTGAAAGATGATATGAAACTAACGCAAGTGAATGATGAGATGACGGGTGACAGAGATGTATGGAAGAAAAAGACATGCTGCGCCGACCCCAAGTGAATGGGACAAGGGCAAGCGAATGATGATGAATGATGGGTATAAAAAGTTTTTCTCAAAAATTTCTATTTCAAAATTAGCAGTATTCAGTACTAAAATCTGCTATGGCTTAATTTTGATATATTGTTGCGATCGCTCGTGTTTTTTGGTGCTCGCGAAATGCACTGCGAATCGTAATATACCCACCTATCCAAAGTGGCCCTGACCTGGCGGCCTAACCAAGGTGACAATCGCTATCGCTTCGCCATCGAATCGCATTGTGTCTCTCTATCACTCTTCTACATTAGCGTGACAGTGACAGTTGCGTTTCGTTCGCTACGAAGCGTTAGCGATTGGCATGTTGTCTACGGGGCCAGGAAGTTGCCCGGCAAACGGAAACATGGTCGCCCTAAATCTACTTGGCGCCGTTCTGTGGAGCAAGAGCTGGGTGTATTGGGGATGGGGTGGGAGGAGGTTACCCAAGCTGCCCAAGACCGAAGTCAATGGAAGAATAAGATTCGAGCCCTACACCCCAGCAGGGGGTAACAGGATAAGAGGAAGAAGACGGCTGGGGTGCATCGTGCAGCAACCCCGAAATCGCGCAAAAAAATGTGGTTGTTTCATACATTTTGGCTGGTCCTTTTTCTATGAGAAGGTAAATTTTTTTCGCGATGTCTGGGTTGGTCCCATAGTAAAAGTTGCTCAGTATAATCCCAAAACCTCACTGGCAACGGGAATGCACTTATTTTCTAGCCATCCTGTATAATCAGATAACTTTACCTAAGGACTTAAGGACGCGGAGCAGAAGCTCAACGAGGGAGAGGAGTGTTATGGTCGGCAACGCGCATGTAACTCCTCTGGAGTTGCAGGCGTACATAGGCTACGGAGACTGCTTAACATCAGGCGGGCCGTATGCTTGTTTGCCACCGACGTAGTATAAAAAAAAATAAAAAAATCTGCTTGGCAGCCTTTACAACGTTAACGAATCGCCAGACTTACGTAAGAGGGCAGAATACCACGTACTCGTCAATACAAAACGAAAAAATGTTTTTCCTTTTTTAAATATTTTCCGTTCTCCATGATTTTTAGTATGTTATTGACACAATGAAAAACTAGGTTTATAGGTTATCCTTTTTTCAAAATTTGCAACCAAATTTTTTTTAACGTGATATTCGATGAACACCGGTAGCATGCACGAAAAAGTGTCACGTTGTGGACAGATCTCCATGGTAACGTTACGTCAATGTTTTCTTATGACGTTATCACGCAAAATTATCGTCCGTAAACCGACAACCATATTTTTTTAAAGCGGAACCTATAAGCCTAGAATAATAATATATTATGCTGAAGCGACCGACATCAAAATCAAAGTGATTTGTTAAGATTTAGTTAAAACCGGTTTCTCCCGAAATGGAAATTGTATGAAAAACAATTAAGTATCATTACTCAAAAACGGCAAAAAAATCAGATGTGTTGTATGGGAGCCCCACTTAAATACTTATTTTATTCTGTTTTTAGTATTTGTGTTTAGGCTTCATAGTTTATTTCTGGAACTTGTTGGCAAATAGATATATTATCGTAACGGCGAGACAAATAAAGTTACGATTTTCGCCTGCTAGATGTGACGATCGTAATTATTACGATCCACTTGGATCTAATTAATATACTCCCAGAAGTATTGAATATAGTATCTACGGGATAAGACATCATATAAAAAATTCAGTAGGAGTAGCAGAAAAAGCGCTATTCTATTGTTTGTCCTTTTCATAGTCTCACTTTTCATTTCTGCCTACTTCTAAAAAGTCCTTAATTGAATTGAAATTGAAAACTTTATTTCAGACACATTAGGTATCCATAAACATTGGTTAATACTTAACAAATAACAAAACAAAAACAAAACAAGGATAATGTTAGTATTACTTAAGGCTAAAACAAAAAACTAAAACTAAAAATAAGTATCGCGTCAAAACGGTAGACGTATTGTTGACAGAGCGGTCGGCTAAAGAACGTCAATCTGCTGTTGCGGGGCGAGGTAATTCGAATCGGGGCGGGGCGGTGCGTGGCCGTTCTGTATGATAAATTGATAATAAGTATTACTTATTCTGTGCCCAAAGCTAACGAGCCGGGCGCGCAGTGGCACGAACCTTTGCGCATACGCATCGCGCACTAAGAGTATCTATATAAGCAAACGTCCTCTCGCTGCCTCATTAATAAGGCACCCAGTGGCTGTAGCTCTCACTACCGCGGACGACAAGTATAACATAACAAGACATTATTTTTTTAAATGTAAGTCTGAACAGAGTATTAAATTGGGATTTTTTGGGATATAAATTATTTTTTATATACAGATCTGAGCTCGTATTTCGACTTACTAAAAGAAAACAATATACATGAAATAAAACTATGAAAACGGATTATATCGCGTATATTGAATTTGTACTACATCCCGTAGTACTTTGAGTTACCGTGATTTTTGTATGTGGGTATTTTTGCACATTGTAGTTTTTCTTCAGTCATCCGTTGACCACGAACGCTGTAAAGGGTTCGAAAAGTCGGGATGTATTATAAATTCAATATACGCGATATAATCCGTTTTCATAGTGTTATTTCATGAGTAACCATCGCGGTAACCGAAGACAATATTAAATCAATATACACTCAAGAGCAGCAAAAACAGGTCACTTTGTATGGAAATTTCTATACAGCCTGGACCTACCTTATTATGGATTCTCCTAAATCCTTGAGGCTAAGACTAAGACCTTCTACTACAGTGTCTAGTTAAATCTTTTTTTTATTACAAGCTTTTATTTAACTTGCAATGTACCTATGTAAGTATGTATGTAACTATGTTTGTACGGGTCAAATCTTGCAAGTTAAATTTGACCCACTTCCCGGTTTCCGATGAAGCTGAAAATTTGCATACGTATGTAAGTCGCGTGACAGTGCAATATTATGGTACCATCGAGCTGGTCTGATGATGGAGACAGGAGGTGGTCATAGGAACTCTGTGATGAAACAACGAAACCTAATTGTGTTTGGGGTTTTTAGAATTCCCTCGTATTAGTTGTCTGTGGAAAAAAAGTACAGTCAGAGATGAAAGCTTGTACCAAAAATGAAATTTTTTGCAAAAACTTATACTACGGATTTTGCCTTGGGATACCTCGCTTAAGGATTTAGAAGCATATATCCACAGCTTTGCTATGAGTAGGTAATGCCTGAACCCCTATAAGTATATTATAGTGTAAATTTCATACGATAGAGTGACGTGCGTTTGCGTTATATCTTATTTTGTATGGGATTTTGAACAGCGCACCAAGCGGGACGTTTTGGAAACTCAAATTCCCATGTACGAAATTACACTTCGCGTACGTCACGCAAAAACGCTCTATGACCAAAAATAGGATACCAAATGCTAATCCTTAATTTTCGAAAACAGGATAGAAAGTTCCTTTTAGGGTTCCGTAGTCAAAGGGTGTGAATGCCGTGGTGGTTGGGGTGGGTCGAAACGCTATTTATAGGTATTATTAAACTTCTGCTGTCGTTCTGTCAGTTTATCAGTGGGCTGAATTTCATGAACTCTATCAAACAGAGAATTAAAAATTTTCACACTGAGTGTTTTTTTGCTGTAGAGCTATATAATTTAAAGAAAAAAAAACCCGGCCAAGTGCGAGTCGTACTCGCGCACGAAGGGTTTCGTACCATTACGCAAAAACGGCAAAAAATCACGTTTGATGTATGGCCCCACTTAATTATTTATTTTATTCTGTAGTATTTGTTGTTATAGCGGCAACAGAAATACATCATCTGTGAAAATTTCAACTAGCTATCACCGTTCATGAGATACAGTCTGGTGATAGACGGACAGACAGACGGACGGACAGCGGAGTCTTAGAACCCAAAAAATGGCTTCAAATTTCGGCCATTTATTTAACGAATTTACATTATGTTTGGTTTATTTACATCTATTTCGTATAGCAACCAATAAATTAGTCAAGCATGATTCGGAGACAAGAAAATAGATATTCCGAAAATGGTGCAATATCACTCATAGAATCCCTCGTGTATTCGTGTGCAATCAAAATTCTAAAGGGGCCCACTGACTATCAGTCCGCCGGACGATATCGGCCTGTCAGTTGTTCGTAACTGTCAAATTTTTGTTCTAACTGACAGGCCGGTATTGTCCGGCGAACTGCCAGTCAGTGAGCCCCTTAAAATTAAAAAAAAAATAGCAAGTAGCCTCACTCAAGGGCTTTTTACAAGTCAAGACAATATTCACATAGATATTATATAGTGAAATGAAGGATACATACCTATATTTATAAATATAAAACAGTCAATACTTGGGGAAACATTACGAGTATTATAAAATTATATAAAATTAATAATTAGGCAGGTACTAAAATAAAACAGAGATGTATAAGTCTCTATGGTAAATTAATTTGGAGATGTAAAAGGTCTCCAAAGTCCTAATGTCGTGAAAATACTAATACGAATAAGATTTGGAGGTGAAAAGGCTCTCCTAGATCCAGATGAATTGAAATGAAAATAATTTATTTTGAAACAACACATTTTTTGCACAATTGCACACGTAGACGGATGACGCTAAAGTATATTATATAAGTATAACGACGATGACGCTCAAGTATACATACATACATACATATAATCACGCCTATTTCCCGGAGGGGTAGGCAGAGACCACGGATTTCCACTTGCTACGATCCTGACATACCTCTTTCGCTTCCTTCACTTTCATAACATTCCTCATACACGCTCGCCGGTTTAGGGTGCTCTTGACCTGGCCTTTCTTCAGGATTTCCCCGATCTGATCAGAGAAAGTCCGCCGAGGTCTGCCCCTTCCAACTCCCGTTTCTACCTCTCCCATATATACTCTCTTTGTTAGCCTTCTTTCACTCATTCTTTCCACGTGTCCAAACCATCTCAACATACCTTTCTCAATTTTTGTCACTTACATATAATTATACTTGAACGTCGTCGTCGTAATATATAAGTATAATTAAACAAACCAAATGGACTAATTTACGTGCTATCAGCTCTTAGTAACGGCGTATCTTCTACGTTTTTATAATAGGACGTTGTTTTCCCACGCTCATTTTCATGCCGAGGCCTATGTCAAACTTTCGATTGGTTTTTGGAGTTTCGTACCAAAAAGGTGAAAAGCAACCCTCTGGTGCGATTTTGTCCGTCTGTCTGTTTTTTGTATATTACCAAAAATAGATATAATTCCGTAATAGATGGATACAGTCTAAGGAAAAAACGTGCCTTGAAAATCCACGAAAATTTGATTCTCGATCAGAGGGCGCCACTAGTTTTGGCCTACTCTCGTATAGAAGGCGTTGACGGTTTCGTTTGTTATTTATAATTTTCAGGTTCAAAATCATATAAAAATAATTAATGCAAATAAAAAAATCATTTATCCATATTTAAATACATTTTAACGTATTTTTATAAATCTTCATTTTTAGTTTCAAGGTATGTCGATAGATGGCAGTGAATTTACAGTGGTTACAAAATTTACTATGACGGTACCGCTCTATCTTATTATATCCTCTTTGATAATACCCTTCTTCCTACCCTACCTACCTATCCTTCTTCTAAAACTGTTTACGGAGCTGAAAATGCTTTCTTACTGGATATCACACTAAACTCTCGCGTTTTGTACACAAAATTGGGGCATTTTCTGTGAAAAGGGACCTTGTTGTCGATGGCGCTTACGCCGCACAGCGTCGCGCGGCATTTTATTTTTATCGGAGCATCGTTTATAATGGCGTAAGCGCCATCGACAATAAGGTCCCTTTTTATAGAAAATACCATAATTAATGTCATTAAGTCTAAAGCGATTAAATTTCATTATTTTACCTTTTTTCCGGCGTTTCAGCCAGCTGTGAAAAAAGGTAAAATAATGAAATTTAATCGGAGTTGTATATCGTTCGAAAAATATATGTTTTCTCATTTTAAGGTCCTATCGACGGTTTAGGTTGCGCGTCTACAGTAGGTCTCAAAATAATTGAACTGTTTTAGAAAATATTAAACTTTAAGACTTTAAAAAGCAGTTGAATTGGTAATTTCAGCATTACATTACAAGTTACTTAACTAGAGTAGGTACGTTTTGTTTCTTTTTAGTCCATTTTCCATATGCCAGTTTTCATTAAACTGCTCGTAATTTAAGCCCGGTTCACATTTGTCTGACATGTCGTGTTGTGTTGTGTTGTGACGCATCAGAACGGCAATCAATACACAACACAACACGATACGTCAGACATAGAATAAACAAAGTGGAACCTCTTTCTAAACTCATATACATACAACAATGTCGTTAATGTGTCCTACTTAATGTTTTCTTTTTGTATTTCATTTCAATCAGTGACTAATTAAATAGTTATCAGTTATGTTTATGTAACACCCGATTATTGCAGATGGACAAGAAAAACAATAACCAGAAAAACCCCGGGCTGGCAACATCTGTCGAGGAGGCGCTTAGCTATACAGGTCAGTCCGAGACACCAATAATATGTCAACACTTAACGAACTTTAGTTTAGTTACTGACACATGGGCGTAAGGTGAAAAATTTATTCACTGTTATACAATATTCTTGTAGTTATGAAACGGCCAACCTACATATTTTGACTAAGGAATTTTGTGAAGTTAGGGGTTGTAGTTAGATTTAAAAGCTTGGCTCTACACAAGGCGGACACGCCATACATCAAAAATCATTTGCGTATCTATGGGTGAACTGCACGTTTGTACAGGGCCGACTCTCGTTCTCGTGCGGCGCGCGGGCGCGGGATCAATATTCTGCCAACCTCTCTAGAAAAGTGTTAGTCTCAGCTTTCCGAGTCCGGTCCGGACACATCCCTACAAACAAATTTCTGTGCATGATGGGTGTTAAATCGTCACCACTGTGTGCAAACTGTCAGAAGACTGATGACTTGTCTCACGTGTTGTTGGAATGCGTCCGGAATTCGGACTTGAGAAAAATAATTTTTGGTAGTCTGGGCTCCATGCACAATGGACAGATCAATTGTTGGTTGGCAGAGCCTATATCGGACAAAGCAATCAGTGTTTACCACTTTATTGACCTCTCCCTTGAGTAGGGAACTATGATAGCAGCACCCATGAGGCTGACATGTTCACCTAGAGTGTCCAAAGCCTCCATAAAAACCAGATTAAAAAAATATATATTGGAAAACTTGATTATTTATTTCTACAAATTGATGAGTGTACCCGTACATAGCACGATACATACACAATACACGGGCATTTTAAACGTTCCGTCATCGCGTCGCTAACCGAACTGAGAGCCAGTAGTTCGCCAGATTTCTGTCTCGGCCCCTGGGGCAAGCTTAGGTAATTTGAGTCGGGGCGGGGCGGTGCGTGGCCGTTCTGTATGATAATAGGGGGGGGGGGGGGTATAGTGGGGTACTTAATTAATTGCGAATACATTTATGTCCATAATTAATCTACGAGATGTAAATACTTAAATAAAAAAAGGCATTTGCCCCACTATGCCCCATGCATAGGGGTAAAGTGGGGTACGCTATGGTAAATGGGATATTGGGTACCCTATGATTTATAATAAACTATAACACACCACACTACATAAGTACGTTTTATAAAGAATTGCTGTTCAATTTCATTGTCTTTTAATAAATGGATTTATTATTATTATTAAAAAAAATATGAAAAACACTGGTTTTGATATTCTTGTTTATATCACATAAACGCCTGCCGAAATGGCGTGGCTCGCCAATGAAGGTCACGCGCCGACTAACGAACGACAAATCAAAGCGGGCCATTTGACAGTTTGCACGGCGTCTGTTTCGAGCTGCGGCTCGCCCCGCTATGCCCCGTGACCCCGCTATGCCCCCTCCTCCTCCTATTACTTATTGTGGCTCTACGTAAGACCTTAAAACTTTTTGACAGTGCGAGCTAGGGTTTCTAGGTGACTACGAAACCCTAAAAATCGCAATTTTCTCCCAATTATTGCCTTTATTGTACCTATTATCTTACAAGTGGTTGGCCTTGGAATAAAATGTATTTAAACCAACAAGTGATACTTTAAACCTGAATAAATATCAATAAATTCCAAATGTATTGTTTCTAGGCCAGAGTAAAAACGTCATTTCGCAATACAATACAAAATTAAAATGGGTATACATAATATTCCAAAACGAACAAACAGTACCCATTTCTGTTGCTCTTAGAGCTGTTTTGTACAAAAATCATTTTTACACGATCTTATGGTATTTTAAGGTTGTTTTAATTCATAAGTTAAGTCAGAAGTTTTTTCTCGTGTGCTTAGAACATTCTGTGCCTAATATAAGACTGATACAAAGTTTTGTACGGAACACTAAAAAACGCAGAACGGGCCAATATAATATTTATAATTATAAATGAATAAGTAGCGCATAGTAACATCAACTACAGAATTAAGGCTTCCTTGGACTATTTTAACATAATTAAACAGTGCTATCTATCTGACATTTGTTCTAAAAGGTCGTTAGTGCGTCTGTTTACATATAACCATGTCACATATCAGTATTTACTATTTACATTAGATTACCTAGTAGTAGCACGTATCAAATTCATACAAGGGGCCGATTTTTGAATTTTTCCCTTTTAGGCCCATTTGCACCATCCCACTAACCCGGGGTAAACGCACAAAACCGTTAACTCAGTGTTAAATTGTACTGTTAACCATGGTAACTCTAGGTTACCGGTTACCCCGAGTTAGTGGAATGGTGCAAGTGGGTCTAAGAACTCCACTCCTAGGCATTTAAATTCTACTAATAGAATTCAAAACGCGTGGTCTATACCACTAGATTCCCAATTTCCATCGCTCGCGCGACAAGTGGGAGTCGGACTCGCCCACCGAGGGTTCCGCACTTTTTAGTATTTGTTGCTGTAGTGGTAACAGAAATACATCATCTGTGAAAATTTCAACTGTTTAGTTATCACGGTTCATGAGATACAGCCTGGTGACAGACAGACGGACAGACGGACAGTCGGACAGACGGACAGACGGAGAGACGGACAGCGGAGTCTTAGTAATAGGGTCCCGTTTTTACCCTTTGGGTACGGAACTCTAAAAATCGCCCCCCGGTCAACTTAAACTACTTAAAGTAAAGTCTGACAAGCTTAATCATTATTTCATTCGTTTAAACTTTGGATTCTTCTAAATAAATATTACACGCCATAATAATATTACAGTAATGGCGTGTAATATTGATGAGTGTTAACACAGTGGCCGTTGGCCGTCAGTGTATTGAATGATCGAGAGACCGTTAAACAATTGTAGGTAACATTCCAAATTAATCAATTGATGATCAATCGACGCTTGATCAATGACCAGTTATTGGTGTAGGTTTTTAGGTATGAACTGGTACACTTTTATATGAATACAATAGTAACTATTAGTAATATGTTGCGACTGTATACTAGTGACGCAGGGCCGTCTGGTTCTCTTATCGGTTAATTTGTAGAACCAAGCTCTGTCATGCACTTCCTGGCATTTCTTGATGGTGCTCCACCACCCTATTAGTGATATACTCACAAGGGGCCTACTGACTATCAGTCCGTCGGGCGATATCGGCCTGTCAGTTAGAACAAAAAATTACAGTTCCGAACATCTGACAGGCCGATATCGTCCGGCGGACTGATAGTCAGTAGGCCCTTTTATGTTTTTAAACCGTTAGTCACCATTAAAAGTTCGCTTTTAATTGTATGGCAAGTTTCATAGTACTTTGCTGTGTAGTATTGATCAGTCCGCCAATTGTAGTTGGCGCAACCGGTCGTACATATTCTTCAAATGGTTCAGGGCCCGGACTGGTGGTGGTTGCATCGCGTTGGACGCTGGACGTTTTACATATATTTTTAATGACATAACCAGTTAAATTCGTTGCGGCTCACTGTTATTATATCTCCAGGTTTTGGCAAGTACAACTTCGGTCTGCTGTTGATCTGCAGCTGGACGTTGCAGGCGATGGGGATGGACATGTTCGGCACCAGCTTCGTGGTAGCAGCTGCTGTTTGTGACCTGGACTTGGATATGCAGAAGCGAGCGCTGCTCACCGCCACACCTTTAGCGGGTAAGAGCCATTTGACAGGACAGTGTCAGGTTTTAAAATTAATCATGATCATTTAAAGATCATGTTAATTTCAAACCTAATTCTCTTCTTAACGAAGCACATATTTTAAGTATCTACCTAAATTGTTTCTTGATTCATTTCATCACACGTAAATTCTTATATGAGAAAGGAACAGTTAAGTAGTTGTTCAACTTCGACGTTTTTGCGGATTCTCCAACTGCCATCGGGTCTCTGCGTTGGACCGAGGATTTTGCGGAGAATCTTCCTCTCAACCACCAGCAGCTTACTTTCTTCTTTAAAAGTTAGTGTCCAGTGTTAGTGATAAAAATTGATATACTTAAGAATCAAACAAACTTACTTTGTGTTGTGATGTTTGATTCCAATTATGCGAGGGTGTCGACCGAAGATATGTTTACTTGCAGCAGTACGAGAGAGAGGCACATACCCTCGTACTGCTGCAAGTAAATATATGTAAATCGTCTTCGGTCGACACCTGAAGTATAATTAATTATGTTTTAACACGTGGATAATCCATCATTACGCTCGCTGACGTACAGATATTTCACCAACAAGTGCTAGCGTCGATCGTCGTGTTTTAAAAACCAATGTTCTTATTGACCAGGCGTGGTGGCCGGAGCGCACCTGTGGGGCTACATAGCAGACACAAGAGGCCGGCGGCTGACACTGTCGCTGTCAATGTCTATAGGCTTCGTCTTCGCCGCTCTGAGCAGTCTGTCGCCTGACTGGAGGACTATGATGGTACTGAAACTGTTGTCTGCCACTTTGTAAGTATTTTAAATCGTAATATTCACAACGACGGGACTTAATCGCGTAAAATAAGTTTCCTCCTCCTCCTCCTCCTCCTCGAAACGTCGGAGGTAAATTTAAAACTTATTTTACGCGATTAAGTCCCGTCGTTGTGAATAATAATGAGTAAAAATCGTGAAAGTTTAAATCAGTATTTTAAATCGTAGTCTGTCTGTGACTATAACCGAACTTTAGTCATCTTTTTGTATGTTTTTCGAAAACGATTTTTCTGCTCTAAGTAAGTATACAGCAGAAGCGCGGTTTGAGCCGACGATTTTTGACCACCACACACATATGGAATGTAATAAAAATTAAGGGTAGCAGTAATTAAAGGCAACCGAAGAATTTTTTTTTATGAAAATGTGTATTATGATCACAATTTTATTTAAACTAATATAAAATTAAACTTCCATTTGAAGGCAAACCCTTTGACGTCTTCTCAATCTTATGGCTTTAGAGTAAAGAACTATTTAACTTCCTACTTTATTCAAATCTGACCCAATGTATTAAAATATAATATAGGTACTATGAATAACTAGTAATTTTTATCGTAATTATTATACAAAAGTATTGTTTTCCAGCTACATAATTCGTTTGTCAACAGAAGTCATACCACTTTAAGAAGAATGCAAAAAGCAAATAAAATTCGGATGCTGTACTGTAATGATAATTATGACGTCAAAGGTGGTTAAATATACGTCACTGTTTACATGAAATTTTCCCACTATCTTATCTTAGGGACAATACACTTTATTTGTTACCAATGTTCGCGGGGAAGGCGATAGCATATGTAATAACTAGTTTCATTTGCTGATAAGCAAGCAATATCCAAATTGTTTTGTACAAAACACTATTGACAGAAGCAGTTAATTTCAGTTTGGGCAAAAATGCTTTCTTAATTATGTCCTGCTTCCCGACTTTTCTTTTCTAAAAGTTGCATTTCTCAGCCGATTCTCGTACAATTTTGTATTTTTTGTTAATTCTGAAATTTTCCAAAACTGAAAAGTTAGACCTAAACAAAATTAAGCTTCCTAAAAGACCGTTGTTGTTACAGCACGTCAGCAAGCAACGCAAGCGCATACACGTTGTTAGGAGAGAGCTGCAGCGCGCGTGCGCGGGGCCGCGCCATGCTGCTTTGCACATGCGCTCTAATGTGCTCGCAAGCTATTGCTGCAGGTATGTATAGTGGGATCACTATGACATGCTAACTGAAGTTGAAAATCGAAAACTACAATAACGGATTTAACATAGAAATCCATAGAAATCTATATTTGGAAATCAAACAAACTTTTGGTTTGATGTTCGTGCCTTTGTTGAAATAAAGAAGACATTTTAGCAACAGATCTTGAGATATGTGTTCTTAATTAATGGATAAGAATTGGAATATATCAAAATAACACAACCATTTTCAACATAAGTACTCAATTGTAATAATCTTCATGAGTACCTAGTAGATGACTGTCTAAGAAAAGTACAAAATAATTAGCGAAAACCGCTTGCGTACCTCAGAAACAAACGTAAAAGTTAAAAAAATAGAAATGGAAATTAACAACGTGCGATATTAAAACTAATATTTGATATACAATTTAGTTAGCGGAGATTTTATACAAACATTTTACATTTTGTCCACAGTATTCGCCTACCCTATCCTCCCCCTGTCCTTCTCCTACCCCATCGAGTTCCTCGGCATCAGCTACCGTCCCTGGCGTCTCCTGGCCTTCGTCTTATCCCTCCCCTGCTTAGCCACGGCCATCCTGCTACAGCTCTTCCACGAGAGCCCCAAGTTTCTGGTGACCAGCTCTCGGTATGAGGAGGCTCTGGAGGTGCTGAAGAAAATTTATGCATGCAATACTGGGAAGAGTGTTGATGATTTTCCGGTAAGTATTTTTAACAGCCTGCCTAACTGCCGGGTATAGGCTTGTTCTCTGGCATCTGTGGCTCTCCTGAATCTTAGAGAAAAAAAAGAAAAAATAATTTTCAGGGAACGTAGACGAAATTTTTATTTAAACCATTGTATCCATTTTCGAAAACCCTTTTGCAACTTTTATTTCTTCAATTCTATATTTTTACAGGTGAAGAAATTAGTGGAAGACGAAGAAGACGCGTCGTCACTGAGTCAGGAGACCTTCTTCAAGGCCCTGTGGCACCAGACCGTCCAGCTCTTCCGTCCACCTCTCCTGAAGAACACGCTCAAACTGTTCTACTTAATCATCATTATTTACATGACGTGAGTGCCCATTGATATCTTCTTTTCCTTGTCCTTTTTCCAATATTTGAGGTCGGCTCTCTTAGTTATTTTTTAGTTTGTTCGCCGGGTTTTATTTCTCCTTGATCCTAAAAAGTTATACCTACAAATTCATACAAAGAACTAATTGATGGGAGAACTAATTGAAAAGAACTAAATAAATCATTAAAGAAAAAAAACATTCATATCCTTAACTCAGTATGAGTATACCTTTTGATTCCAGTGGGAGTGGCTTTGTGCTGTGGCTGCCGTACATCATGAACAACCTGTTCTCAGTAATTGATAATGGCGGCGGTTCTGGGATGAACCTCTGTACCATCATTCGACATGGCAGCAATAATCTCCTCGTTGCTGATAATTCCACGGTAACTATCTAACTACCCTCCTTAACACCAGGTTTATTGTAACGTCAATGAATGAGGTTCTGTCTGTGATTATAAAAGTTGAAACTTCTATTCATCGTTCAAGTTAAAATAAAGAGCTTCCAAGTCTATTTACCTATGTTTCTTTATAACGGTGTTTTCGGATCAAATCCGCAAGTAGATTCAAACTTTTCATCAAGTTCTGTTTCTGGTTTTCAATTAAATCTCTCTATGTTCAAACAAGGAAATACTTAAGTAAAAAGCAATGAAATCCTAACAGTGGATTGGCACTTTTTTTCTAAAAACGTAGGTCACAGATGATTATAAAAAATACTTGTAAGCTTGTTGTTGTTGTATTATTGAGCTTACTGTGCGACTTGGTCAATTTGTGTAGCAATGTCCTAGAATATTTATTCATTTATTTAATTTATACTTGGACATAATCTAATCATACAATAATTTCAGTCAATCACAGTCTGCAACGACACCATCCAAGAGACAACCCTGCTCTCAGCCATGACGTATGGCGCCTTCGCCGCCTCCGCCAACCTCCTTCTTTCCCTCACCTGCGAAGCGAGGAAGCGGGTGGCCATGATGGGAATCCTCGCCATGTCGGCTTTAGCAGCAGTTTTGTTGAATGTGGTGCACGTGCCTATTGCTGGAGGGGTGTTCTTCTTCATGTTCCTGTTGTGTGCGCTCTCGATGGGGATACTGAGCGTGTATTTTGTGGAACTGTACCCGACTTCTGTGAGGTAAGCTGCTAGAACTAAAAAGCGAATCAAATTTAAACTGTTTGAGACATACTAACATTAATTAGGTTTTGTCAAACCTTTTACACGTGCAGCCTGTAGACTGACTATACTAAGAAAACGTTTAATGCTCTGCGCGTCCAGTATAACAACGGATTCAGGTTACTGTTGGGGCTGCGAGGCTTCTGTAGCGCATCACGTATGTTCGCCGAGGCACGCGTGGACAGCTTTATATCAGTAATACGCAAGAGAACCGCTTCCCTGATGCGCCGCGTACAGGAGAGTACCAACAGTCTCCTGAATCTGGTGTCACAGTGCCCGACTAGTGCAGTCTGGCGGCACTGGAATTCCATTCATATGGAGTCAAGAGGTACTGTATATAACATATTTTAAGTAGTCTGTATGTTGCTAACGTAGAAAATAAGTTTTGTTTGTTACTAACATTTCTATGGACTAATTATGTCTGATACAAATAAATTGAATTGAATTGAATTGAATTAAATAATTTCACGGTTTAGACTCACTTGTAATACACGGGATACGCAATACACGGTCATCATGACCGCTGCTCGCACTATTAGTGCTTGAGAAAGGAGACCTAGGCTCTCCGAAACATGTCGCGCGTGTGACTAAAACAAGTGAGTCTAAACCGTGAAATTATTTAATGTTAAGAAGCGAATGGCGATCATACTCGCCATCTAAGCATTCGCGCCAGATCTTCTAAAGGTCCATAAAACATTTTAGATTCTAACCACACTAACTTTGCACAAACTTCCAAGCCATACTTGAAGTAGCACTTGGCATGAAAACTTAGCGTAGTCCGACTTTAGCTAGAAAATTGTCAATTCCCATGAATACCTGATAAAACATTGCGTGCAATTGTTCATGGCCATTAAAGTTTTCCCCATATCAGGGTCCTTGTTCATGTACAGTAAAGTTTTCCCCATATCAGGCTCCTTGTTCATGTACAGTAAAGATTTCCCCATATCAGGCTCCTTGTTCATGTACAGTAAAGATTTCCCCTTATCAGGCTCCTTGTTCATGTACAGTAAAGATTTCCCCATATAAGGCTCCTTGTTCATGTATAGTAAAGTTTTCCTCATATCAGGCTCCTTGTTCATGTACAGTAAAGTTTTCCCCATAACAGGCTCCTTGTTCATGTACAGTAAATACTTCCCCATATAAGGCTCCTTGTTCATGTACAGTAAAGTTTTCCCCATATCAGGCTCCTTGTTCATGTACAGTAAAGTTTTCCCCATGTCAGGCTCCTTGTTCATGTACAGTAAAGTTTTCCCCATATCAGGCTCCTTGTTCATGTACAGTAAAGTTTTCCCCATATCAGGGTCCTTGTTTATGTACAGTAAAGTTTTCCCCATATCAGGCTCCTTGTTCATGTACAGTAAAGTTTTCCCCATAGCAGGCTTCTTGTTCATGTACATTAAATTGTATATTTGTAACTAACAAAATATGGATTGTATTATCGTCCGAAAAATGATTTTTATTTTTTATTTTTTTTATTAAAGTTTTCCAGGCTTCGAGGAGTTAATATTTTTTTATTGACAATACTGGAAGATGCGATTATTTTTTTTATTTATTTTTTTGGGCATAATCTTGCGTAGAAACGCAGTAAGATGTCACCAACTACCTACAGACGTGCACATGGCGAAAAGTTTCCAAAAAGTTGTAAATATTCTCGGAAATTTAATGAAAATAAACAGGAAAGAAAGGAACGAACCTTCATTATAGAAATGGAAAGAGAATATCGATTCCCATCCAAGAAGGTTTTGAAAACTTTCCAACGACATATCAGTATTACCACAGATCATATAATACTAGTGTATTAACCAACAATTTGTTGTTGTTGCAGGGGCATGGCGTCATGCTTGTCGGTGATGCTGGGACGGTCCAGCGCGTTCTTAGGAGTCAACGCCATTGGGGCGCTGCTTCAGATCAGCTGCGAGACTACTTTCTATGTCTGGGCCGTCTTATTACTCAGTAAGTAATTAATAGCAAGTCATATGGTCAATAGTTAAACGTTTTAATCTCATTATTAAATATAAGTTGTCTAAGAATATGTCTGCGGTTCCGTCTAATTGCCACGACTCTTCATACATTTTGTATGAAAATAAATGGATCGCGGTAATTAGACTGCAGACATATTTTTTGAGGATGACCGTTGACCAGTTCCACGGATTACTTTGTTTGTTTCGTCAAATCAAATATGTCACGGGTCATGTTGAGTTCTCAACACTGACAGGGAAAATAATATATACCTTTAAAAAAAATTGTAGTTAAAATGTTCTATTTTTTTTTTCTTTTTTTACAGGTGCAATTGTTTTTGCGTGGCTACTACCAAAGGATAAAGTCGTAAAGGGGGGTGATGTTGAACAAACCAAACTGTAGTGTAATGAGGCCTAAGAAATGAATTAAAGCGGATAAAGAAGTTAATAATGTGATAACCTACCACACACTTTGCTTCTCTAAGCAAACCATAGGGTTTGTGCAAAATATGGTAGCATAAACATTTTTTGATGCTGTGAGGATTGACCAACAAATACTCATACTTTTTCAAGATGAATTTGAGGTTCATAAATTGTGTAACTTTCTTACTCATAGGTTAAGGGTGTAATAGAAACGATATGGGGCATTTTCTATGAAAAGGGACCTTATTGTCGATGGCGCTTACGCCGCACAGCGTCGCGCGGCATTGTATTTATATCGGAGCATCGTTTATAATGGCGTAAGCGCCATCGACAATAAGGTCTCTTTTTATAGAAAATACCACATTCTATTTTTGAATCAATGCGTTCCTTAGTCAGATACGCATTACTTCGAATATCTTAAATTACCAACACCGATAATTTACTATGTGCGGTAACCGTCAGGCGGTTAATATTGTTCCTATACATAGATATTTTATATCTACAAGATCTATTACATTATGATGCATTTGATTTTGATATTATACAGGGTGATTAAATGGACGCAGCATAGATTATTTATTTTTTCTGACCCCTAACTTATCTCTGGCGGACAAAAAAACATGAAAGTAGTTAAACACCGTTCTTGTTATAACCCTGTATGAATCATTAGCAAACCTTTGTTTTCTATTAGTACAGTCAAAAATAATAATTTCACTACCAATTCGTACCTTGTCACAGTGAGAATCAATATGAAAGTCGCTAGATACCTCATACTGTGAACTGTGACAAGGTGACAAGATACGAAACGGTACTGAAATTAAATTCCTTGACCAAACGTACATACATATTTATTCGTACCTATACGCACGTTTTACACGTTTAACGATACGTATACATTTTAAAACCATTATATTATTGAAATAAGGCTTTTACTTTTAAATTTAGGTTAATTATTTTTACATATAAGTAAGCGTATTTTATTTATTTTAGTGCTATACGACTGAAATACTTTATGATGTTACTTAGGAGCAGGCCTCCGTACTGTGTACTGATTATAAATGTGTACCTGAACTTAAACTGATAGTTTAATAAGATGGCCAAATGCATTATAAAATTAATTAATGTTCATTTAGTCGACTATTACAGTTTTGAATGATTCACGGTTAGTTTTACTAGACTTATACCGACCGGAATATGGACCGTGATTACCTTTGACACCTACCCGCTATCTTCAGTTACCCGTGAACATGATGCATGTAACTGCGTCGAAATATCGGGAGCTCGCAAACACTACAAAAGGTAATCACATCACGGTCCATATTCCGGTCAATATGTCTAGTAGACTATTCTTACAGAAAGGTGGTTGCGGTTAGCAATTACCGCAACTATGTAGGTAATTATTAAATTGTATACGAAGTCGTGGCACTTAGACTACAGACATATTTTTTTACTAGCTGTTGCCCGCGACTTCGTGGGCGTGGATTTGTATGTTGGTGGTTACCTATATATTCTAGATGAGCAATTGATATGATGCAGCAAAAGTAGGGACGGTTAATCATTTGTTAATAATTATACAACGCATGAGATTCGTCTGTCATATCTGGTCATATCACAACCTACGAAGTCCCTAACTGAAATAAATTGTTCTCGATGTAATCCCCCTTTAGAAGATTTTCAAGTCAACTATTTAATAAAAAATATAAAAAAGTTCGCTCCCGATACAAACTTTCAACCCATTTTAACTCCCTTAGGGAACAAATTTCTAAAAATTAGTATTCTTCTCTTTTAATAAAATACCGTTTTACGAAGTTAAAGTTCCTAGCTTAAAATAAAGTTTGAACCCCATACAAACTTTCATTCCCTTTTTAACCCCCTTCGGGGTTGAATTTTCAAAAGCGTTGAATTAACTTTTTTGTTATCTTATTTTCTAAGAAATTTAAAAGTATTTGTAATGGATTTAAACTTTCAACCCCTTTATAACCCTGTGAGGGGATGAATTTTTAAGAACGCTGAAATCCCTTTTTTGTATTTTAATAATATGCCTTTACATAAAGTTTCAAGTCCCGCGCTCTTAAAAATGTTTGCGCTCCATGACTAACTCTCAACCCCTTTTTTAACACCTTAGGGGATGAATTTTCAAAAACGCTGAAATTAGTTTTCTTTCTTTCAATCAGATACCATTTACAAAGTTTCAAGTTCATTATTTAAATTAGACCCCATACAAACTTTCATCCCTTTTTAAACCCCCTTAGGGGTGGAATTTCTCAAAACCGCTTCTTATCTCTTGTACACATTATAAATGTAATCTGGTGAGCAAATTTCAACTTTCTAGCTGCTGTGTAGTTTCGGTTCTGCGTTGATGAGTCAGTCAGTAAGAAAATGTTTGATCTCCATACAAACTTTCAACCCCAAAAAAGCACTGGAATTAGTTTTCTTGTATTTTAATAAGATATCTTTTTACGAAGTTTCAAATTCCTAGCTTAAAATAAAAACTTGAATCCCATACAAGCTTTCATCCCCTTTTTAACCCCCTTAGGGGTTGAATTTCTCAAAATCGCTTCTTATCTCGTACACTTTATACATGCAACCTGGTATATTTTTTTAGGGTTCCGTACCCAAAGGGTAAAAACGGGACCCTATTACTAAGACTCCACTGTCCGTCTGTCTGTCACCAGGCTGTATCTCATGAGCCGTGATAACTAGACAGTTCAAATTTTCACCGATAATGTATTTCTGTTGCCGTTATAACAACAAATACTAAAAACAGAATAAAATAAATATTTAAGTGGGGCTCCCATACAACAAACGTGATTTTTTTTCCGTTTTTTGCGTTATGGTACGGAACCCTTTGTGCGCGAGTCCGACTCGCACTTGGCCGGTTTTTAACTATGAAATGCCTATTCGAACACCTCACTACTAGTCTACTACATACAAAAGGGGCATTAATTAAATCTTACTTCAAAGCATAGTAAGTACTTAGATCAAATTAGTTCATACATTTTATTGCAAAATAAAAGTTATTCTTTAAGATAACTGAGATTATAGCAAAGATCAAAATCTCCTTATTTTAAGTTAGTTCTAGTTTGTAAAAACAACGACGACGTGCACGACGTACAACCATCGCGGACACTCGTGCCTGAGGATGGATTCCCAAAGAATCCGAAATATGTCGCCAAAAGCGACTAAACATAATAGTGAGTACAAACCGTACTGATAAATATTTTGAAATATGTCTCACGATAGTTTAAGTGCGATTAGTTCTAGTTTGTATTTGTTTAAGCACTAGAACTGAATAAATAAATGCATTGTTTTTGATCAAATGTGGTTTTATTAGATGGGGTGATTTAAATATTCTCGAGGAAGAGGTGTAGGGTTAGTGCCTGCGTTTTTATTAATTATAAAAAGGTAAGCATTTGACCGCAATCCCACCTGATGGTAAGCGCCGATGCAGTCTAGGATGGAACATACGTACCTAACAGATGTCTATTCATAAATATGTCTATTACTTGTAGGTCATAAGCGCATTGTATGCGTACTTGAATAATAAACTATTTTTATCTCTTATCTTTATCTTATTATCTACAATATAATTTTATAGACAGAAAAACGATAATAAATGTTTTAATATTAATTAAATTTATGATATCAATAAATTTCATGAGATAATCTTCTTTACTTATACCTATTGAGCCCTCTTGTGAACAGCTATCAGGGGCCGATTGCATAATAACTTGTAACTAATAATATTAGAGGAAGTCTCTTTCTAATCAAAGGAATTGGAAAGAGACTTCCGCCAATATTACTAGTTACAAGTTATTATTGTTATTATTGAATTTTAATTTAATCTTAATAATTTATACTCATTTTAATTTTGTACTTATTTAATTTATTGTGTTTTACCTTATTATTATGTCTATAGATTTAATTTTGTAATAGGTTAGTTTGGTAGTATTAAGTCTTCTATGGATATGTAATTCGAAATAAAAGCTTTTAATTTTTTTTTTAATTATGCAATTAGCCCCGCCCCAGGTTATAAAAATACTACTGAAAACGGGAAATCTACTATGTATAGGTAATTGTTTTGGCGAGTTTCCGATATATCCATATTAGCAGAAACACCGTGCGTACAAGTGTATCCTAAAGATGTTTTTTTTTTTTTTTTTTTTTTTTTTTTTTTTTTTTTTTTTTTTTTTAAGGCTTACCAACAATTATTGACATCGATACGAATAATGTATACTAAGCTAAAACATGTAAGGAGTGGTGTCACAATTACTTACAGGTAAACACCGCATGCATGCATTTATTATGTGATAGTCAGCAAAATAGCAGACGAGCCGCCTGATGGGAAGCAGTCATCGTCGCCCATGGACATAAGCAACATCACAGGAGCCACTTAAGCATTGGCGACCCTTGAGAACCCTAAATACCCGTTTCTTGAAGAATCCCATGTCGTAGCGCAAAGGAAATACCTCAGGAGGCAACTCATTCCACATTCTGCACGTTCTGGGAAGAAACGAGCGAGATGCCCGCTTATTCTTGGTGTGCCATGTGTCTAAGAAGTGAGGATGAGCTTTGCTCCTTTGGCGGGAGGTGCGGTGATAGAAACGAGACGATGGCACCAGATCAAAAATCAAACCAGATCATGTGTTAGGGCCAGTTGCACCAACCACAATTAACAGACTGATTAACGTCAAGCCGCAGAAAACTATGAAACTTTCCATACAATAAAATTTAGCGAACGGTAAAACGGTGACAGACGGTTTGGTGCTAGCCGATGTACAGAGATCATGAAACGATGCGACGATGAAAAATTTAAAATTAAATTTAAATTTAAAATTTTGTCAGCCTAAGCCGGCAATGTTCTATAAAAATCCATTGGCGGCGTGTTGACATCAAAATGCAGTATTTCCGCTCAAGTTAAAGAAGTACTTATGAACAATAACCAGGGTGCCTAGCCAAGGTGGTAATCGCTTGCGGAACGATTAATTGGCATGTTGGCTACGCATCCATGTTAATTCTTTATCAAAACATTATTGCAAAATTGATAAAGTTTTTGCCGAGTCCATAAATGGATTATACAATCGATCACCCATTTACTACGCATATTGAATTGAATTCCCCCCAAGATAAGAACATCAATATTATAAATGCGAAAGTCTGTCTGTCTGTCTGTCTTTCTGTCTGTATGTTCCCTCTTTACGCTTAAACCGCTGAATCGATTTAGATGAAATTTGGCATAGAGATAGGTTGAGTCCCTGAGAAGGACATAGGATAGTTTTTATCCTGAAAATCATCCCTTAAGAAAGTAAAAAGCGGGGTGGAATTGAGATAATTAATGAAGTGCCTGCTAACTTGTGTGCATAATATGCTCAAATTGAATAATTGCTATAAGACTTTCTCCAGGCGTTATTCTTACTCTAGCTAAGGTTACTAAGTCCACGCAGACGAAGTCGCGGGCAAAAGCTAGTAATATTATAAATGCGAAAGTCTGTCTGTCTGTCTGTCTGTGTGTTCTCTCTTCACGCTTAAACCGCTGAATCGATTTAGATGAAATTTGGCATAGAGATAGGTTGAGTCCCTGAAGGACATAGGATAGTTTTTATCCCGAAAATCATCCCTTAAGAAAGTAAAAAGCGGGGTGGAATTGAGATAATTAATGAAGTGCCTGCTAATTTGTGTGCATAATATGCTCAAATTTAGATTGCTATGAGATATTTTCCAGGCGCTATTCTTACTCTAGCTGCGGTTACTAAGTCCACGCAGACGAAGTCGCGGGCAAAAGCTAGTATAATTATATGACAAGAACTATCTTGATATTCTTATCTTCGGCCTCGATGGATAAACTCAAATAGATTCAGTGAGAAGAAAGCAACATGTACTTATGTTTGCATTTGCTGAAAATTTAATATATTTTTTTTGTTTATTAAAATTAAACTAAGTTTCATTTGCCATCAGATATATCAGAGCGAGGGTGATAAATTGTGGGTTCAGATATTTTTGATAGTGTGTGACGCTAAATAGTTTTGTGTTTGCATTCCAAGTATACAAACTTAGAATCTGTGCCAGTTGCTAGGTTTTTTAGGTAGGGAATTTAATAAGTAAACATGGAAAAGAAAAACGTTAAAATACCCTTCGAGGAAGCATTGGATAGAGCTGGTGAGTTTACTATTTCAAGGTATCATTATTATGTAAAAGATATTGACTATTATCAATTTATCAAAATATCTTATCAAGACCCTTTAACTCATATGGGGCATTTTCTATGAAAAGAGACCTTATTGTCGATGGCGCTTACGCCGCACAGCGTCGCGCGGCATTGTATTTATATCGGAACATCGTTTATAATGGCGTAAGCGCCATCGACAATAAGGTCCCTTTTTATAGAAAATACCAGATATGTTTATGGCCATTGGGTCGAACTTACTGAATAAAACTCACTCCTATTAAACTTAGTCCCTAGATCCCCTACATTCCTAGGTCTTTAGTTAGAAACCCTTTGGGATAAGTTCGCCTTTGTACATATTTACTGTATTCTCTCTGTGTTATGTACTTGTTTTGTTCAATAAAGTGTTTACTACTACTACTACTACTTAGTAGGAGAGAGAGCTTGTACCCTCAAGGTTGTACCTTCTAGGCGTATAATGTGTTACTGCTTTTTGTAAGACCTAACTCACGATATCCCACACCATTCCAACATTTTCAACCTATAGTGGGGGGTGTAGAAGCGCTGGTGGCCTAGCTGTAAGAGCGTGCGACTTTCAATCCGGAGGTCGCGGGTTCAAACCCCGGCTCGTACCAATGAGTTTTTCGGAACTTATGTACGAAATATCATTTGATATTTACCAGTTGCTTTTCGGTGAAGGAAAACATCGTGAGGAAACCGGACTAATCCCAATAAGGCCTAGTTTACCCTCTGGGTTGGAAGGTCAGATGGCAGTTCGCCTACGTCAATTCTTGGGATTAGTTGTCAAACAGACCTCAGGCTCCCTTGAGCCGTGGCAAAATGCCGGGATAACGCGAGGAAGAAGAGAGAGAGTGGGGGGTATGGTGGGGTATTTTTTTGTATACCTAATTTATGACAAAAATTGCTTGACATGTTTCACCTAAAATTTATGCAAATTGTACAAAATTACTAGCAATTTATTATTTCAGGTTACGGTTTATACAGTTACATCAACATGTTCCTGTCAGGGTTGTCCACCATAGCCATGGTCTGCGTGGTCTACGGAGCAACCCTAACAGTGGCAGCCAGTGCCTGTGAACTTCAGACCACGGGGGCTCAGCAGGGTTTGCTAGTGGCAGCACCTATTATAGGTCAGTACGTGTTGTGCCCCCAATTCTGACGTCCTACGTCGTTACGCTATGTATGGCAAGGAGGCATGGAAGCTCCATATGGTGTGGCCACAAGCCCTTCGAATGGATGACAACCGCTTATCAAAAGCTGTGGGGCATTGTGGTATTTGAGTTCTGCACCTGCGCTCTGCGCTGTAATTACGTGCTCTAACGGCACTTGAGCGCTTGCACTTTCGATAACAGACGTCATCTTTTCGTTCTGGGATACCGCCGTTTAGCCAAAATATTTTTCGCCAAATTTCACTTCCCAACAAACTTATGGCATCAGTTTCATTTCCCAAATGAAATTTTAGCAAGTTTTTTACTTCGCAACCATTTCATTTCCCAACCCCATACTTGCGAAATGAAAATGACGTTCTAGGTTGGGTTAGGTTAGGTTGGATTATAAAAATTTGCGAAATGAAATTTTGCCAAATGATAATTTGCGTAAAATAGTTTGGGAAGTAATACTTTGGGAAACGATTTTTGGCAATACGTTAGTAAAACTTTCGTTCTACCATCTGTAACAGCGTAAAATTTTAAGATAAACCTGTCTCACTACTTTAGACGTACAACCACGGCAGGAGATCTATTTTACAATTTTCCAAAGGGTGTATTCATGTTGTTCAGCTCAAGAGTCACTTGAAGCTCGAGGTATAGCAGTACGCTAGGTAAGGGCTAATTTAGTTTGCTATTTCTTCGAGACCTAGCATAAGGCACCATATTTTCTCAAAATGTAAACGTGGAAATCAAGGTCCATAGACTCACCACAGCTTCTCATTTTCTTTCCAGGTCTTATCCTAGGAGCTCCACTATGGGGCTACCTGGGCGACACGCGAGGCCGACGGCGTATGCTGCTGCTGGCACTTATATCATCAGCTCTCGTCAACGCCTTATGCGGGCTCTCCGTCAATTGGGTGATGATGATGATTCTGCAGTTTATCGCATCATTATTGTGAGTTAAAGTAAATCGCCAAAACTTTTTTGTTCAAGTCAAGACAAGTAAAAAGTATTCCTTCGAGCACCTTCCTTTAAGGGGCCCACTGACTATCAGTCCGCCGGACGATATCGGCCTATCAGGTAGAACAAAAATTTTACATGTCCGAAGAACTGACATGCCAATATCGTCCGAGGGACTGATAGTCAGTGGGCCCCTTAAAGATTGTAAGCGCACTTTGCACCATCCCTCTAACTAAGTACTAACTGACCCGGAGTTAACCGGTCAAACCGTTAACACAGTGTCAAATTGTACTGGTAACCATGGTAACTCCAGGTTTAACCGGTTAACCCCGGGTTAGTGGGATGGTGAGTGGCGCTTAGTATCCATATATATCTTCGGTTTGCTTTTTCTATGAGTGTTAACTGCATCACAGTCTGAACTTGGAGGAAAAATGAATAATTTCAGTACCAAGGTAAGATAAGCCTGCAGCGATTTTGATAGCCCACTGTTCTGGGTTATCAAAATCAGACTTATCTCAAATCTCATTACGTTATAATCTTATAATTAATAAATAACACTCGCACAGGCAAGTGTTATTTAAAACGTCAAACGTCTATAAAATTATAAATATTATAGGACATATTTACACAGATTGACTAAGTCCCACGGTAGGCCAGAGCGGTCGTCAAAAAATTATGACGTTTTAATTACACCACAGGGCGGACACGCGATACATCAAAAATCACTTGCGTTTCTTTGTGTGAACGGCACGTCTGTACACGCGGCATGCGTCATGCGGTGCGGTGTGCGTAAGTTGCTTAAAAACAGTACTGAGCGGTCGGCAAAAGGTCGTCAATCTGCTGTCGCGGGGCGAGGTAATTCAAATAGACCGGACCGTGTCGCCCGTGTCCGGGGCGGAGCTTCCGGCAGGTGATCACGTCATGCTTTCCATAGAAAACGAAGCGCCGGAAGCTCCGGCCCGGTCACGGCCCGGTCTAACGTGAGTCATCCTTTTTATTCTGTGACAAAACACTTACACAGTCTGTGCTATCAAAATCTATGCATTGGTTTAATATTGACGAGATTTTGACATCTTTCAGAGGTTCTGGAGTCTACACGTTAGCGATGACGTTGCTGAGTGAGAGCGTCCCGTTGGCGAAACGAAATACGGCAGTTCTGATGGTTAACTGCATGATGGTGTTGGGACAGGGAGTCATGGCAGGTATGGGGACTTTACATTTAGAGCAGGTTCAGGTTAATTGATAGGTACATTAATTTACATTATTAGCGTGCCCGATGGCAAAGAATTTTTAAATTTTTAGCTTTATTAATAACTAAATACGTCGTTAGTGCATTGGTTCATACAGCACTGCTGTATGGAAAATACACCGTATATTTAATTATTTTATTTGCTGTAAGCCAATGATTAGCAGCAGTAACTAAATTGAATGTTGCTATTTTAATTTTAACAATACCTACAACTGTGAGTTCCATAACTTTCCCTTTTATATTTTCCAGTGATAGCTATCCCCATCGCACCCCTAACCTATTCCTACCATCTACCCTCGCTGGATATCTACTGGAACTCCTGGCGCACGCTGGTGGTGACCTACTCGCTGCCGAGCGTTGTGTGCGCCTGCTGTTGCTACTTCATGCAGGTCTGCTTGTGATATATAACTATTATTGCCAATAGCCATCCCCCATTAACCTATTCCTACCATCTACCCTCGCTGGATATCTACTGGAACTCCTGGCGCACGCTGGTGGTGACCTACTCGCTGCCGAGCGTTGTGTGCGCCTGCTGTTGCTACTTCATGCAGGTCTGCTTGTGATATATAACTATTATTGCCAATAGCCATCCCCCACTAACCTATTCCTACCATCTACCCTCGCTGGATATCTACTGGAACTCCTGGCGCACGCTGGTGGTGACCTACTCGCTGCCGAGCGTGGTGTGCGCCTGCTGTTGCTACTTCATGCAGGTCTGCTTGTGATATATAACTATTATTGCCAATAGCCATCCCCCACTAACCTATTCTTACCATCTACCCTCGCTGTATGGGTTGTATGGAACTGAGTGCTGGTCCTCTACTAAGAAACATCTCACAAAACTGCACACCACTGAGATGCGCATGTTACGCTGGTCGGCGGGCGTCACCAGGCTCGACAAAATCAGGAACGAGTATATCAGAGGTAGCTTCAAAATTGCCCCCATAGTTGAAAAAGTCCAAGAAAAACGTTTACCCTATGGACATATCCTCAGGCGTCCCGAAGACCACCTGGTGCGAGTAGCACTAGACATGCCAACGACGAAGCGTGGGCGCGGAAAGCCCTCCACCACTTGGCTAACGACGGTCCAAAAAGACCTGAAACAAGCAGACATGAACCCAGATATCGCCCAAAATCGCCCGGAATGGAGAAAACGGACAAGGAGAGCCGACCCCAGATGATGAGAAATGGTGCACGCAGATGATGATGACAATCTACCCTGGCTGGACATCTGACGCGCACGCTGGTGTGACTTCCCTAATTTTATTATAACACTAACAACAAAAATAAGCTTGCTGACAGAAAGTTTCGTGTACATAAAATCCAAGTCATTTCATTTGTAAGGCAATGCCTTAACCTTTCTAACAAATCTGATAATGCTTTCATCATTGTAATATTCCTAATTGAAGTATGAAAACTTTCATTTTCAGGACAGCCCAAAATTGACACTGGTAAAGGGCGACGAGCGAAGAGCCTTGGACATTTTGAGGACTATCCACAGGGTTAATTTTGGGCGAGGAGCAGTTTTAGATGTGAGTTACCTTCCTACCGTTGGCTTGCTAAGAAACCAACCATCCTTCAAACCAACCTTCTCCCTGTTGGGCATTGACTGGAAATCTGGAGTATTCGATGTCATTGTATCATCTTTGATTTAAAGATTCAAATATTCTCGTATGCCTAGCAACAAGCACTTTTGAATAGTTAAATCAAGTACACTATATTGAGCTTAGCGTAGTTCCGGCCTTTTGTCACGGCTTGCTATCGGAGCTTTGGTTAGCTTGACAACCTATGCAGGCTGCACAAGGACTTTTAGTTTTTACGAAATCTTTTCAGAGTATAATAGGTACTACAATTAAAAAAGAATATAGTCGAAGTTATAAAAGCGTGACCATCTTAGGTCCGCTCTTGGTACATACTTAACAAACCAAATTTATCAGCAAATACACCTCATAAAATTATAAACTGAAATAGATGTAGTCAACAAATGGCATAAGCTCCAGGCAACGGCGGAACCCGTCTCACTTTCTCGAGTATATGCAATATTTGAAAATCTAGACTAATAGAAATAATTTGATTTGTTTTTTAGTTTTAAATATGCCTAATATTGACAAAGCTAACTTCTGCTTTTTCCAGGTCCAAGCTATCAGTTCCGAGGGTCTGATCAGTAGCTCAGCATCAAAGAAAGACCAAATTGTGCCTCTGTTCAAGGCACCGCTGCTGAAGTACACCATAATCGTCAGCTGCCTCTACATGTTTCAACTGTTGAGTATTTTATATAGATCACAGAAGAAAGAGTATTTTCACCACAGCGGCGGTAGCACGGTCAAATTTTTATCAAACCTATGAAAATGTAAAACAAATAACTATTAATACCACGAATGACAGACTGATCCAACTCAACCTAGGAGGATATAACCAAACGGAGTAGCCATTAACATGCGTTCCCCTCTGTCGAAAATAGTCGGCCAATGGTCATACACAATGTATGGACCGACGTTTATCTGACATGGCTATTTTTACGTTACGTATACATTTGACGTTCCCCTACCCCGCAAAAATCGGCAGACTTTTTTGTACAGAAAATTACAGACGTGGCGTCTCCGTTTGGTTATATCCTTCTAGATTTCCTAGGATTTGTTTTTGCGGTGATAAACGGTTTGGTGCAACCGACCCTTAAGGGGCCCACTGACTATCAGTCCGCCGGACGATATCAGCCTGTCAGTTGTTTGGAACTGTCAAATTTTTGTTCTAACTGACAGGCCGATATGCGTCCGGCGGACTGATAGTCAGTGGGCCCCTTTAAGCTCGTAAAGTAGTTGTTAATTATTGTAATTTTGACTAACTTAAGCTTAAGCTGAAGTAAGTAGATAGAGTCTGTTCGGAAAGAGAAGAGTCGTGAAATGTATTGGACCCCATAACATTCCACGACTCTTCCTTCCGCACAGACTCTAGTGCTGCCTGTAGGTTACATTCCGGTTGTGAAATCATTGCTGTACAGCATTGCAGATACTGTCAGCTGACTGCAGCTATCTAGCTGTCACCTTTACATCAGTTATTTATATTTCATATCGTTAGGTGACAACTGACAATCAAAACTCACTAATTTCAAAAATCAACCTTATTTTGGTACTAATACGGTTCACTATGGCTATGAACTTGTGGTGGTAATTAGTGAGTTTTGGTTGTCACCGGACGATATCAAAGAATATTTTTATTTGGGTGGATTTAGAACAAAAACAATCAGAATAACGAATCACAATAATTTTATTACACTTTTTGATAAATCTCTCATGAACAAAGGAACAAATCACACATTTTATATTGCATAATGAAATATAACAGCATGGAACGATATTAAAGTAGCTCACGCGAATACGACGGCGGCCGAAGGCAAAATGTCCTGAGCAACGGTTTGCACCGGTTTTTATACACTATGCTGGGCAGGGTAAACTTGGTGTTGCCAACATTATATAAATAAACCGGTATGTAAGCAATGTTTACCTTAACGTCTTCTTTCTAGGTCTGGCTCGTTCCTCGCTTGGTTGCCCACTATAGCCAACAGGGTGATCAGAATGTACGAGACGGGCGAAGTGGCTGATAAAATGAATCTCTGTGGCATCCTCAACTCGGACATCGAGATGGTTGTAGACGTAAGAATATTATTAAAATTATTGAAATAAATAGCCTCCACTCCTCCTCCTTGTCGTGTTCCTCATTGCTGAGGATCGTGGCTTTCATGAATTATTTTGTGGCCTAACGCCTTCCACTCGTTGTGGTCTTCTGCAGTGACGTAACGCATTGTGGGCCTTGGATTTTGTGCTGTTGCTGATCTGATCAGCGCATTAGGATTCTTCCTCTTAGTCGCCTTCCATGGACTTTCCCCGTTACCTGGAGCATTTCAAGGTTGTCGTTTTTCTTCCTGGCTATGTGTCCGAAGAATTCGAAGATCCCACGGAGACAGATCGTCGACAGCCAGGAAATATATAAGAAAGGATTTTTTAAATACAATCCCAGAGGATGAAAATTGGATTGGAGTTTTTAAGGACTTCTAAGTAGACGAAGTCATTATATACAATAACTAAGCGAAGTTACACTAGCTGTGGCTTCAGAGCTGATGATATTGTCCTGGGACCACGCATAATATAAATCGGAAAAATCCTAACCCTTGTGGTTACAATAGATATATTGTTTCAGCCGGATGCCACGCCGTGCGCTATGAACACAATATCCCTCCTCGTGGTGATAGCTGTCGGCATTCTACAGTGTCTTCTAAACCTATTTATCACACTTGTAAGTATTCGCTAAATACAAGGTATATTCGGTATCGTGATCTGAATGTTCTGATTATGAAAACATAGGAAAAAGTTTATTTAAAGCGAAAAACCCTTTTGACCCTCTTAAGGGATGATTTTCGGGATAAAAACTATCCTATGTCCTTCTCCGGGACTCAAACTATGCCAAATTTCAACTAAATCGGTTGAGCGGTTTAAGCGTGAAGAGGTAACACACATACAGACAGATAGACAGACAGACAGACATTCGCATTTATAATATTAGTATGGATATACATACATGATATTATCACAACTAAATAAATAAACTTAATACTCAACTACAACACAAGTCATCAGAAAATATATCAATTAAAAAAATCCCATTCGGTTCCGCCAACTTCCAGAAATCAGAGAACATTTTTCTAGCAACCGAGCAGACGAATTGCCTGATGGGAAATAATTACCGTAGCCCATGGACACCTGCAACACCTGGTTGTAAGTTTGTTTTTTTTTTTGTTAACGGAGTGGGCGAATGCTGTTACGCACCGTCCCCCCCGGCCGCGAGAAGGCCATTGATGGGGGGGTGTGTGGGACTCGCCGCTCCTGTCCCCTCTCAACTGGCGAACCCACTCCGGCGTTTCATATCCTCTTTGCCGTTCGTGAGGGCGCCATGGGATCGAGTACACTATACCATGGGCCTGGTTGTAAGTGCGTAGCGACCTTTAAGATGGGACCGCATTCTTTTGATTTCTTGGAAGTATAGGAACACGCATAAATAAAACAAAAATCGTGAATCAGACCTCTTCCTTTGAAAGCATTCGCAAACTACAGGTGGTGGTGAACCGAGCTGGCCGCCGCAACACCGTCATGGTGATCACCGCTTTCCTGGGCGCCTGCGGGATCCTTGTGAACGTAGTACCCAACACCGTGGGGACTTCAGTCCTGTTTGCTGCCTTTCTTTTGGGCTACGTCGTTATGGGATTGTATGCTGCTATTGCTGTTGCCCTGTTTCCGACACATTTGAGGTGAGTTTGAGGCCTGAACTGACTTTACAAAACATCATGTTATCATTTTTTAGTCTTTATCAGAAGTTGTCTCCTGGCCCTGTGGGGGATTCTTGTTAACGTGGCATATAACACCGTGGGGACTTCGATCCGGTTTGCTGCCTTTCTTTTGGGCTTCGTCGTTATGGGATTGTATACTGCTATTACTGACTCATTTGAGGTGAGTTTGAGGTGTGATGTCAACTAAATTTACAAAATATATTACCATCATTTTGAAAATACCCTAATCATTGATTTGAAGGTGTGCCTGTAATATTTGATAAGTTTCATGGGAGGTGTGAGGAATGTGATAAAAAACTGGCCAAGTGCGAGTCTCGCGCACGAAGGGTTCCGTACCATTACGCAAAAGACGGCAAAAAATCACGTTTGTTGTATATGGGGTACTTAAATATTTATTTTATTCTGTTTTTAGTATTTGTTGTTATAGCGGCAACAGAAATACATCATCTGTCAAAATTTCAACTGTCTAGCTATCACGGTTCATGAGATACAGCCTGGTGACACAGACGGACAGACAGACAGACAAACAGCGGAGTCTTAGTAATAGCAAAGATAGATATAACTCCGTAATAGATGGATACAGTCTAAGGAAAAAACGTGCCTCGAAAATCACGAAAATTTGATTCTCGATCAGATGGCGCCACTAGTTTTGGCCTATTCTCGTATAGAGGGTGTTGTTTCGTTTGTTAATTATAATTTTAACGCATACCAGTGAAAGAACATGGGTCAAAATGATATAAAAATAATTAATGCAAATAAAAAATAATTTACCCATATTTAAATACATTTTAACGTATTTTTATAAATCTTCATTTTTAGTTTTAAAGTATGTCGATAGATGGCAGTGAATTTACAGTGGTTACAAAATTTACTATGATAGTACCGCTCTATCTTATTATATTCTCATCGGTAATAGGGTCCCGTTTTTACCCTTTGGGTATGGAACCCAAAAAAGATCATTTTTATCAAGTCATTTATATTAAATTGGGCGTTTTCTGCAACAGACCTTGTGCAGTCTTTATCCGAATGTTATCTTTAACACTGTGTTATTTTCAATAGAGCAATGGCGATAGCTATCACAACAACGGCTGGTAACATCACCACCTTCACCGGGATCCAGCTCGTCAACTTTCTGGTCTCCACACGGTGCGAGCTCGGATTTTATCTCTTGGCATCCATCTTTGCTTGTAAGTTGAATTGTTTTACAGTCATCTCTAATACTGGGTATTATATCCACTCATGGACATGAGAATGGGGTTAGGGGACATTGCTTACCTACTATTTTGAGTTTACAATAGAACTACCTTATACATGGTGTTACTTGAGCCACTGAAAACCTGAGACACCCCAACAGATTTTTTTTTTATTTTGAACATCTTGAGTATTTATTCATTAATCCGATAAATATTTAAAAGAATATTCGTTGTTTAGTTTTCTTAACAATTCTTTTCGACTGGTAACTCTACACAAGATGCTTCGTCGTTTTAGTCACGTCAAACAATTGCTAGTTACCATCGTAAACACTGTTAACTGACCATTTGCATACCTTACTGCAACGAGATAAGGTTTACCAATGGCCAGTTAAGGGTGTCGCTCATTGAAAAATAACGTGTCAAATGCTAGTTATTATAGGAATTAACTATCTGGGAGTATATAAATGATAATCAGGAACAGAACGTGTATTTCTTAGTACACGGACGGGGAACAACTGACGGGCAAGCCGCGCGGGGGGCATTCCGTATAGCGCGAGGAATGCTGACCACGTAATCTGTCCCTATAGTCGTCCCCCCCCCCAAAAAAACAAAAAAATTACATTTTTTTAAGAAAACTTAATAATAAACAAATTACATAATATTGTTATGCTTCAGTAAGAACCATTTGTAATTACTAAGTTGTCTTAAAAAAATGTATTTTTTTTGTTTTTTGGGGGGGGACGACGACTATAGGGACAGATTACGTGGTCGTGGTCAGTCGTGGTCGTGGTGGTTACGTGGTATCTGTCCCTATAGTTATATTGTTGCATTTATGGATCTCAACTATCTGAAAATAAATAATTTTTATTTTTTTATTTTTTATATTTTTTATTACATACTTACTTGTAGACTGGACATGTAAAAATAATAAATAGTAATAATAAAAAATACGCCCTTTCAAATGTAGCGCAATCGATTTTCCTATCGATTCTGAATAAACTGTTTTTAGGTTTTCAGTGGGTCATGAAACCTTGTATAAGCGCTCCCAAATTTTTTCAAAAAAACTTTTTTTTTTAATTCCGTCAGCAACCTCCATCATCGCATCATTCCTTCCTGACGAACGATTTCTGCAGATGCCAAATCACCCGCATCAGAGAAAAGCATCGGTCTACATGGAGAGATTGTGAAAATGAAGTAAAAGCAAAACATAATAATTTCGTATTTAAAAAAAATCATTGGTAACATAGCAACATACTTCAACAAACTGGTCCTTCGAGCTGGATAGATTAACCCACGAATAATTGATTTTTCACAACCACATGCTCGACATTGCCCAATTATATATCATGCAAACGTCACCTAAAGTAAGTAAAATATATTATATAAATTCAGTAAAATTTTTGAAAAATTAGTATTGTGTCAGTTATTGAAACATTTTAACATCAATAATTTAATGCATCACAAACAATTTGGTTTTACACGGGGTCGCTCAACAACCGACGCTGGTGTTGAGCTAATTAAACAGATCTTCGATGCCTGGGAGGAGTCGCATTATGCTTTGGGTATCTTCTGTGATTTATCTAAGGCCTTCGATTGCGTCTGTCATGAAACATTGATCAGGAAACTACACTTTCATGGAGTAAGAGGATCGGCACTGAATTTAATTAAGTCCTACTTACACGGTAGAATACAAAGGGTCGATGTGAACGGACAACGATCACCGGGGTCATTGGTCTCTATGGGTGTACCGCAGGGATCAATATTGGGGCCGTTCCTGTTCCTTATCTACATTAATGACCTGCCATACCTTGTAAAGACCCACCATGATATAGTATTGTTTGCAGACGATACCTCACTTATTTTCAGTCTAACGACAGCAGCAAGCTTACAGTGATGTAAACGATGCTATTTCAGAAGTAGTAAATTGGTTCAATGTTAATAACTTATTGTTAAATGAGAAAAAGACTAAATGTATTAAGTTTGTCACTAGTAGTAACGTAAGGCATGTGCAAACAAGTGTCATTGTGAAGGACGAGGAATTGGAATTGGTTGATAGTACAGTTTTTCTTGGTATAACTTTAGATTCTAAACTCCAATGGGGTCCCCATATTGATACTCTTTCGAATAGACTCAGTCTATTCTGTCTGCAGCTTTTGCAGTGAGCAAAATCCGTCAGTTAACTGATGTGAAAACAGCTCGATTAGTATATTTTAGTTACTTCCATAGCGTTATGTCATATGGTATTTTACTGTGGGGTGGTGCTTCAGAGATAAATACCATTTTTGTTCTGCAGAAGAGGGCTATTCGAGCAATATATAAAATGAACCATAGAGACTCACTTAGAGATACATTTAAGGAAATTGACATAATGACAGTGCACTGTCAATATATTTATGAGAATATTCTGTATGTACATAAAAACATTGCCAGTTTTAAGAAAAACTGTGACATACATAACATTAATACTAGAAATAAGCATAAGCTTGCAGTAACCTTCACTCGGCTCCATAAAATTAAAAAATCATTCATGGGTAACTGTGTAAGATTTTATAATAAACTTCCAAATATCATCACTGAATTATCTGTTAATAAATTTAAAAAATATGTAAAACGTAAACTTATCTCTGAAGCCTATTATAGCACACAAGACTACATGAATGATGAAACACCGTGGGATTGTGATTGAAAATAATTAATTATTTATTATTGTGTTAATAATGATGAAATTGATAATTCAATGAATACCTATATTAGGTAATCTGTATTTTTGACATTTAGATTTTTATTCTAGAAAGTTTCTAGACTAGTATTTTTTATACAATTTTGGTGTTTGACGATCCTTTTGTGAATTCTTATTATTAAGTTTGACATATCTATAATAGTTCAATGTTTTTAAGAATAATAATAACTGCATCAATAAATTGCTCTGATATTTAGATTAAGGTAATATTTAAAACTTGACAATTTAAAAGTGCTGGTTGCTAGGCCTATTTGAATAAAGATTATATTGACTTTGACTTTGACTTTGAGTAGTTATTGCTGTTAGTCTCTATGGAACAATTTTTCATACGAATTCAAATCTCATTATTAACCAGCGGGTTATAATGAGATTCAGTACCATATTATGATCCGGCTGGTTATAATGAGATTTAGTACAACCCGGCGAAATTAGAACTTATTTGAAAATCGAACTGGCCACCATAGATTAGTATATGTTCTGGCCACTACAAGCCATAAACCAAAGATAGATATAACTCCGTAATAGATGGATACAGTCTAAGGAAAAAACGTGCCTCGAAAATAAAGAAAATTTGATTCTCGTTCAGAGGGCGCTACTAGCTTTGGCCTACTGTCGTATAGATGGCGTTGACGGTTTCGTTTGTTATTTAACAATTTTAACGCATATCAGTGAAAGAATATGGGTCAAAATCATAAAAAATAATTAATTATAAATCTTCATTTTTAGTTTTAAAGTGTGTCGACAGATGGCAGTGAATTTACTGGGGTTACAAAATTTACTATGACAGTACCGCTCTAGTATAAGTTACTCTATGCATAAACGCAAAACCAAGAAAATAAAACAAAAGTCGCGAGTGTTGCAAAACGCTGCAGTATTATCAGGAGGTTGAAGTTGAAAGATTATAATTTGTAAGTACGTTTGTTTTTAGTTTTCCGTGCAAAACTTTGTTTTGACAAACCAAAGATAGATATAACTCCGTAATAGATGGATACAGTCTAAGGAAAAAACGTGCCTCGAAAATCACGAAAATTTGATTCTCGATCAGAGGGCGCCACTAGTTTTGGCCTACACTCGTATAGAGGGCGTTGACGGTTTCGTTTGTTATTTATAATTTGAACGCATATCAGTGAAAGAACATGGGTCAAAATCATAAAAATAATTAATGCAAATAAAAAAAATCATTTATCCATATTTAAATACATTTTATCGTATTTTTATAAATATTTATTTTTAGTTTTAAAGTGTGTCGACAGATGGCAGTGAATTTACTGGGGTTACAAAATTTACTATGACAGTACCGCTCTAGTATAAGTTACTCTATGGACAAACGGAACGCTTATGGGCTCACTTCGGTCTTGCAAATCAGTTAAATGCGTTTTTCTCAGAGACCGTTTGAGGTAGCTACCTAAAATTTGAAACTGTTTTAGCAATTACCACCACTAATATCGTAAATAAGTCAAAACTGCTTATTTCTTATTTAAATAAGGTATTTTAAGTTTTAATAAAACGTTGTTTTTACTAAGTACCTTGCTTTTTATTGCCTCGCAAAAGGTGAGAAAAGTAGAGTATTCTCCTTTGGGATAAAGCTGTTTTCGTCTTGGGCGAGCCTTCGCTTCGCTCAGGAATTAACTCGTAACACCCTCGCTACGCTCGAGTTAAATCTGGAGTCCCTCATTTACTCAGGATTCAATATCGCGCCCGTGACATAAAACAGTGCATTATCCCCTCGGTGTATAATCTACTGTTATCAATGTACCGTATCGTAGTTTAGATAATTGCAACTTTTAACACCATACGTAGATTAAAACCGATATCAAGAATTGGGTAGAAAGAGGCCGTAGTCGATTTTGGAGCAAAAATTTAAAATTGATAGAAATTATACACGTTTTGTTACGTAATATCTAAATAACAAGTGTTGGTTTCTATTAGCACGTTTTCTCATCATGCCTTTTAATAATGAGGTCGCGAGCGTGCGTCACCGGTAATATATGAAGAGAAGGGGCAGTTTTTAAAAATTCATCAAAAAATTATGGTGGTAAATTATACAAATTGATGTATAAGAATAGTTTCAGCAAATGTTGTAGATTGTTTAGGTATCAAAATTACATTGAAATTAAGTAGATTTTCGGAGAAAAGGTCACTTGTTTTGAAGTAATTTCTGGAGAAAATTGAATTCGTTTAACTTTCATTTCCTCGAACTCTAAGTCATATAACAAAAAAGTAATCTGATAAAAGTCAAGTACAGAATATGTGTAATACAAATTTATCATTTTTAGCAGTCCAAACTGTACGAAATTTACAAATAAGAGCGACAAAATTAGTGCTTTACGCGCGTTTATCTAAGCGTCCTTCAGAAAAAAAATCATTACTAATTTAGTGAGTCTGTTTTCAAAAAATTGATCTGATAAAAGGCAAGATAAGAAGACGTGCTAATAGAAACCAGTACTTGTTATTTCAATTTGGTAACAAAAGGTATACAATTTCATCGACTAAATCTATCAATTTTACATTTTTGCGACTAAAATCGACACCGGCCTCTTAAACTGGCATGAAATATGATTGAGAATGTACTAAGGGTCGGTTACACCAAACTGTTTGTCATCGTTACGTTAATAGTGTAACCCGTTCTAATTAAAAAACCGCAAATCGATGTACAGGTTAGCCGTTTGGCACACGCATACTAGAGGTCAAAACAAAATTTTTGACCCGGATTGGTTCCTAAAAAAATGTCCGGGGGGTGGGGGAGTGGTAAACATTTTTTTTGTATCTATCTTGTGTAGTATCATACGAAAGGGCTTTTTGAGGCGATTCTAAAAATATATCACATCATTACATTTAGGCCATTTTTTTTAAAGTAAAACAAAAAGAATTTTCGAAACATACCAAGTTTGGGCTCCTCCAGATACGATATGGCTGTTTTTTTTTTGTACAATATACCACAAATGATACGTGATATTCTCATATCCAACCCCAAGAAAGCAATTTTGAAAATAATATCATTAACAATTTTTTATTTTATTTTACAAACTGACACAGTTCTACTTATTTATTTAGTCGTATGGCATATTACAATTCATGGTCGCTTTACAGATTTACAAATTAATAGTTAGGTTCTTCACCCAATGGGCTGCGTCGTCGCTTAGCTTAAGTAAGTCCAGAGGATCTCCTGTGTACTTCCTTTTTGGGCACTCGCGGACTATGTGGTAAATGGACTGTACAGGTGCTCCACAGTCGCACTTCGGTGTATCTCGCCACCCACACTTAAACATAAATTCTCCGGATCGCCCGCTTTCAGTGCGGAGTCTATTTAGTTGGCACCATTCCCGTCTCGGGGCCGAAAAACCTTGCGGTTTGTGGGTGGGATCGTAGCTGGCATGGGATGCCCTGGGCAAGTTAGCAATCCAGTCCGCTCTCCATTTATCTTTAATGTTAAAACTGCTCTCTTTAAGTTCCTGTGCCGTATTGTATGGTGGATGTCGGGATTTTAAGCGTAGCCTAGGCGGACAGAACAATTCCGAGAAGACGGGCAGCTTTGGATCTGCAGCAATTTTGTTTGCTTCCTTTAGCAGGGCTTGTTGTCTCCTAAGGTGAGGCGGAGCAATGTGGCTCAGAGCAGGCAGCCATTGTGTCGGAGTGGACTGTATGGTACCAGTTATGCACCGCATGGTTTTTCGCAGTTCTACTACAATACCTATTTTACGAGACTTATGGAACTATAGGTACTGCATGATACGTAATATCCATATATCCAACGGGAAATACCTCTCTAACCCTTTAAGGGGATCCCATGCCCCAATGACCTTCGATTTGAATCCCTTAGTTTTCTAATGTTTTTTGTAGCTTATCATATTAACAGCAACGGATTTTAGCAATATATTATCCCATATTTACTTCAAAGTTCATTGTTTTCGAAATATTTGGCATCAAAGTTGAACAATTTTAGGCCAAAAAACTGGTTTTCTGGCCATAAATTTTGTGTTAATTAGTTTAAAATTAAAACCTTAGACAAATTTTTAGAGACGTCTAAGACGAACCCAAATATGTAGATTTCGTATAAGTAAGATCTTTCACAGCAATCGAGATACGAAAAAAGGGTTTTTTTAGACAATGTTTAAAACAATCATAAATAAATAAGTATTCATTTTTTTCACAATCCGGTAGACAAAAATGGAGATAAAAGATTGAAGAACCGATAGCCGCTTGTCTTATAATTCTATATGTAGTGCAAAAGTACCCAAGTAGCAAAATGACGTAAAATGACGTCAGCGACGTCATAATGACGGCATTATTACGTCATTACGACGTCGCTGACGTCATTTGACGTCATTTTGCTACCTGGGTAGGAGATACGATTCAAAACTTGTCAAAAATCGATGAAAACCTCAGGTAGCCCCTTAACTGCGCCTTTTCATCGGTTGGTATAGTTTGTTTTGTTTTTGACACAAAATATCAAGATTGTATCCTTCCATAAATTTGTTTTGACCTCTAGTATGCGTGTGCCAAACGGCTAACCTGTACATCGATTTGCGGTATTTCTTTCTAATTGAGGTCGAGCGGCTTCCGCGTAACAGCTATTGGGAAGTTCATTTAATTGTTCGTTTAATTCTTAGGTATTAAATAAGGGTTAAGACCGGGCCGGGCTAGACATGTCGGATGCCTCGGCGCGGGCCCGGCCCGGTCTAGCGTGTGTCATCAATGCGTATTGTAAAAGGTGCGGGTACATCATGACACTTATTATTACGTATTATATCTAATCGATGAGAATTACAGAATAATAGTGTTATCTAATCATACATAATCTTTTAAAAATTTTTTAAATGGCAATTTGTCTTGCACCTATTTAATGATATTCGTTTGTCTTCCGTACTGACTGTTCGATCACCATTGATTGCTGTTGTCGTGTTTTTTACCACTTGAATTTAAAAAAATATAATTAATAAAGGTTATGGGTTATTTCCTTCGATTTCAACAGCTATAGCCCGACAATATCGCACCATGGTGCATTAAGTATACATGGTAAAAAAAAGGGCCCTGGAGGGAAAGTGCCTTAAAACCTTAAGTTAGCTCATTTTACTCAAAGAAAATTTAAAAAGAAACAAAACTGAATTCAGAAGTTTCGCTGCTAAGAATATTCTTGAGTACTAAATATTCGATTTTATGGATATTTTGTACGAGTGTTGACGAGACATTAACTGTATCGACTAGTAGAATAAAATAGCGAGTGCTTATTTATTGGTATTTTTCAGTCGGTTCGATTCCCGGGCGAGACAAGCGAATAAAAAAAAACTGAATGCAGTTTTGTTTCTTTAAAAAAATAAAAGAATTCTTACTGTAAGTAAAGGCACTAAGTAAAGGTTTAAAGCACTTTCCCTCCAGGGCCCATTATTTCTTTACACACTGTATAATAGATAATAGTCATCCAGTATTTACTACTAATTATTTGTCTGATCTGATCTAAAAGATGTATTCTATCGAAGCAAAAGATGGAAAAGTACCCTTTGAAGAAGCGCTCGGGAAAACAGGTAAGTTCAGTCATAAATTCATCATTTTAATTGACTTGTCCCGACAACTTTTTAATATTTTTAAGGGCCTTAAAAATGATATTCTAAATTTTTTTCAGCAGACTGGGCCGATGTAAAAACTAGTTATTTGTTTAAAAGGATATTCTTATTTTTTACACCCAGTAACGTCATGGGCATAGGATATTTTTAATATCTCAAGCATAATTATTATGAGCGTCGAAAGAATCATTTGATAAAGTGAAACTTAAGAATGACTCACGTTAGACCGGGCCGTGTCCGGGCCGGAGCTTCCGGCGCTTACTTTTCTATGACATGACAGGTGATCACGTGATGCTTTCCATAGAAAACGAAGCGCCGGAAGATCTAGCCCGGACACGGCCCGGTCTAACGTGAGTCATCCTTTATGATGGGGATGGGGACATTGAAGACCCATAAAGTTTTATGAAGTCAGCTTTTTTTGTTCAAGATTATTGAATTTGATTGATCTAATTTTTATACTTTACCGTGATTGACCACGGTAACGACACGATTTATCGTTACGATAAAGGGGTCTTAGATGTATTGAGATTGCATGTAGGTAGTTTCTCCTATTTTTCCGTCCACAATAATGTATGCACATTTTACATAAAAGCGCCCTTTAAGGATGACTCACGTTAGACCGGGCCGTGTCCGGGCCAGAGCTTCCGGCGCTTACTTTTCTATGACATGACATGACACGTGATGCTTTCCATAGAAAACGAAGCGCCGGAAGCTCCGGCCCGGAACCGGCCCGGCCTAACGTAAGTCATCCTTTAGGCTCTTGCTTTTTAAGTTTCATACTTCTGTCATCGAATTCATGTCATTATCATGTTTTCCAGGTTATGGCTTGTACAGTTACCTGATAATAGCGCTAGCGGGCGCGTCCACCATCTCCTTCGTAGCTTTGATATACGGAAGCACCATTATCGTGCCAGCAAGTGCATGTGAACTAGAAACCACCACGGCACAGCAGGGGCTTGTGGTCGGGGTGCCTGTTGCAGGTATTTGTGCATGCTCGTTCACTGAAAAGCTCCCAACAAGTACAATCTCACAACTGTACTAGTTCGGTCTTTTAGTACATTTAGTACAGTAGTAAAGCCTGACCAGGAATGTATGATCACGCGCCATGTTGCGGAATTTTAATGGAACGAATTTTTTCATACTATACTGAACTGTCACCCTATACATGAGAATGAACAGCGCCCTCTTGACAATGATCATATAATTACTGGTCATGCTTTACACCATAGACATAGTATATACAAGTAGTAGACATGAAACCGAGCGACCAGGGGTAAGAGAAAGACATATTCATATATTTGACAGTTTAATGTATGGCAGCATAATACTTTTTCTCTTTTAAAAATTTCGGTATTTCGCCATCGCCTCCTACCTATGATGCCATAACCCGACCATGAAAAAATGCCCGGTCGGTGATAAGGACAAAGCATGGCACTATTTTCTCTTTCCTCTTATAGGAATCGCAATAAGACTATCTTTCTCTATCAAAGAGTGTCAGGCCCTTGCTTTACACCGAGAGAAACTGAGCATAATAAGCGGCTATCTGCTATCTCGCTCTTACTAGCCGGCCGGGCGGGAGCCGTTCGCCCATCTTTGCTCGCACGCGCTCGGCGAGCGGCGAGCCGGCGAGACACTTAAACTTACACTTTGCTAAATTGAGTTACTAACAAGAGGGACGCCGCTATACGTGAGACGCGAAAAGAGATACATCCTATCGTTTCTCACGTATAGCGGCGTCCCTCTTGTTAGTCACTAAATTAGGATAGTGTAATAAGCTCTTTAGTTCGGTCGGATCACTCGGATTGCTTTGCTGTCATTGTCATTCCTCGGTCCTCGCTCCCATTCTGTTTCGTTCGCGTGGAGTGTACTAAAATGTACTAAGAGCAGAATCATTAGGGAATAGTTCGGTCTAGTACAGTGGAGGGAATCGTGTCTTTTTGATTTTAGTACATGTACTTACACAACACAAGCCTATAGAGTGCCAAAAATGCCAGTTGCTCCCGTCAGTTGTATGCTAAGGGGATTCCTGTGGGGCTAAGATGGTCAACTCTTTATCGTATGTTACCATGCCTGTCACTATCACGTATGTTTGTGCAAAAGTGACATATGGCACGACAGGCGATAAATTCGCGACCGGCAGCGGTATCATGGTCGCATTTTTATCACCTGTCATGCCATGTGTCACTTTCGCACTTAAATATTTGTTAGAACGTGACAGGCATGGTGACAAATGACAAAGAGCCGACCATCTAAGCCCTACAGGCTACCGCCGCTGGTGTTTAAATTAAGTGTAGTATTCCATGTTTTTAAATAAAGAGTGTCCTCAATACACACATACAAAATTACCTACTTATTACTATCAAGTTATCAACACGTCGTAATTTTGTCATAATCAGCTACATATCTACATAAATAATTCGCTTGCTCATATTGCGACTTTATTTATTGTGACATGAATTTCATGTTAACAATTTTTTTTTGTAGAATAAAGTGATTTACTACTACTAATACTACTACTACTTTTCGACAGGGGCGTTGATAGGCTCTCTGCTATGGGGCTTTCTGGGCGACACGCGCGGCCGCCGCCGCATGCTGCTGGTATCGCTGGCGCTGGGCGCCGCGTCCAACGCGCTGGCCAGCATATCTGTCAACTGGATCATGCTGATGATCATCCAGCTATGCACCGTCACTTTGTAAGTTCTTTATTAAACGTTGGAATCAAAAAGATCCTGGAATTCATCATATCGTGTTACATATTTTCTTATTGTTTTTGTCTCATCATACTAGAAAATTTATGTACAACAGCGGGCTTAACACGGTAGCATTTTTATCGCTTGTCACAATGTCTGTCACGTTCTAACAAGTAGGTAAGTGCGAAAGTGACAGGCATAGTGACAGGAGATAAAAATGCAACCATGCTGACACCGCAGAACAGTAAAAACAAAGCGTCTTGCATCATAACTTTTGTTCATTGCTCTTCGAGTAGTCAATTCCCAAAATCTACATACCTAATTTGCATTCTTTTGCCCACATTGCTAGTGGTTTTACAGTTCCAATGGTCGCCTAGAAAGACCAAGCAGTTGTCATAGCAAAAAGTGCGAAATGTTACACAAATCATGGTTGTGTTTCCAGGGGCTCAGGGATATACGTGCTGTCAATGACTCTGCTCAGCGAGAGTGTACCACTACAGAAACGTAATGTCGCCATGGTTCTGGTTTCCAGCGTCTTTCTACTATCACAAGGCATTTTATCAGGTATACAAAATTATCAAATAGTGCTAACTAATCGACGTATTGTTATGAATATCGCCTTAAGGATGACTCACGTTAGACCGGGCCGTGTCCGAGCTGGAGCTTCCGGCGCTTACTTTTCTATGACATGACAGGTGATCACGTGATGCTTTCCATAGAAAACGAAGCGCCGGAAGCTCCGGCCCGGCCACGGCCCGGTCTAACGTGAGTCATCCTTTACCCTTGGGATAAGAATTATGTTTTGTAGAATTATGTAAATCTAACTGTACTATAATCACTTTCTAAATGAAACGAAGTACATACTTTTTAGGATATTTTTGGTCAAAACATAATCTTTAAATACTGATAGTTCACCAGTTATCGAAACGGATTTCTTGTTATACACACAGTTTCTCGTTGTGTTTCTTAAATGACTTCCAAATATTTTTAGTAATGTCTATACCCATCATCCCGTTGACGTTTTCTTACCACCTGGAGGCGCTTGGTATCTACTGGAACTCCTGGCGTACTCTGCAGGTGGTGTACTCACTGCCGTGTCTTATCTGCGCGGTGTTCTGGGTATTCATGCAGGAGAGCCCCAAGTACGTACTGGCTAGTGGAAATGAGGACCAGGCACTGAAGATCTTGAGGACCATCCACAGGTTGAATAATTGCAGACGTGGGGAAGAATTGCAAGTATGTTGCATTATTAAAATTAAAGGATGACTCACGCTAGACCGGGCCGGGGCCGGGCCGGAGCTTCCGGCGCTTCGTTTTCTATGGAAAGCGCCACGTATTCACCGATCAGCCGTCATATAAAAAGATCGTCATCAGGTCAAGATTCGATGATGGAATCCAGAAAAATCGAGGCAACTCTTCGAATATTATAGATAAAACTTGTAGTGATCTGGATACTTTTGATTACATAGCTCATTTTCTCTCGAAAAGCGACATTCGGTTAAGTGGAATTGCTGATGAACACCTTAAAATTATGTAATAGTGCTTTGTGCAGTCAGTTCTTTTCTTGTAAAGGAGATTTTTTTTATTTTAAGGTAAAAGCGCTTCTGCAAGAGAAGGATGCCACATCCGAAAAGAAGTCAAATGTTAAGGAGCAAATAGCGCCGCTATTCAAGAAACCATATTTGAAGAGCACTTTAATCATGGCCAGTCTCTTCATGTTATTCCAAATGTAAGTTCCGTGGTGGCACATCTGAATCTCTATTTTATGCTGCGAAGCATGCAGCCCACGGTCTGGACGCCCGTAGGCAGCGGAGCGACGATTCATTTGACTTAGCTCAAGGAAGTGGTTTCCCTTTCAGAGATACCATTTAATGAAAGGGTATCCCCTTCCTAATTCAAAAAATTATGACATCTGTGCTGTCAACGCGCTAGACCCGGGTATGTCCTTAAACTACGTCCGGACCCGGGGGTATGTCTTTCGCTTTGTGTGGTAGGGCACAGGACAGCGGATGTCATTCCAGATCTAGAGCAGAGCCCAACTGGGGAAGTACCTCCACCTTACAGAAAACCGCAGCCAAATAACACTAGGTAGACCCTACTCATAGTGTTGTGTTCCTGCCGGTGAGTAAGGTTGCCAGAGCTCAACGAGGGAGAGGAGTGTTAGGGTCGGCAACGCGCATGTAACTCCTTTGGAGTTGCAGGCGTACATAGGCTACGGAGACTGCTTAACATCAGGCGGGCCGTATGCTTGTTTGCCACCGACGTAGTATAAAAAAAAGACACCCAGTCCTTCACTCTATTTTTACGAAGAGAAAGTTGAAAATGGAATAAGCGTTATAATTTATAATCGATACCCCTTCAAGAGGTTAGCGCTTAAGAACCGTATTAGCTTACCCGTATTATGAAGCGCTTAAAAATCCAAATGAAAGGGGTTTAGTTAGCAACTGCTTTGGTAAGCAAAGCCTTACGAAATACCTCTTCCAAAACCCTCGAAGGGGCGGGTCCCTGGTCCCTGGTGGTAACTGCTCATCATTTTTGTGCAGCACTATTATAGGGATCAACGCTTGGGTTCAACCTGTACCCGTAGCCAAAATAATTATCGATAAATTCCAATCGAAACGAAAGATAGATAGATAGATAAATCATTTATTTGGTGGCTGCAATGACACACAATATTTTTTTTAATTAGCCCGTTAAAGTGTCCCGCTGCTGGGCAAAGGCCTCTCCCCTTGATCTCCACAAATCCCGCTGTTATGCTTTTTCCGGCCAGTTACCGATGAAGGTGTCTAAGTCATCCCGCCATCTCCGTCTGGGCCTGCCACGTCCGCGCTTCTTTTGCGGCATCCACTTGGTGGCTATACTAGCCCACCTATCCGGATGCATGCGGCAGACGTGACGGCAGACACACAATATAAATGAAGAATAACACAATATTAATGAATAAGTATAAAGATGCAGCAAATTAACCAACAGTGTAGTAGCCTTCGTCGTGTGGGCTCCGAGCATCTTCAATCAACTGATGACACTGCTGGAGACAAAAGAGGGTTCGGACCTCACGCTCTGCCAGATCATCGCCACAGAAGTTGACGTTGATGTAAGTTATTTTTTTATTGTATTGTATTGTATTGTAAATTATTAAAAATAAATGGATATCTATAAATCATTCATTCATTCATTCATTCATTCATTCATTCATTCATTCATTCATTCTAGTTATAAGTTCAATTCCCACCGGACGAACTATGGATGGTATAGAAAGGATGCCAATCTCTTATGGCATAATTGTTGCAAAAGTGACCGCTTTCAGCTTTAAATAATAGTATACTGATTTAAACTATTACGATTTTCACTCATAATTTAAAACTAATACGCGATTAAGTCCCGTATTAGTTTTAAATAATAGTTCCTAATCTCTCCGGTGGCGCTAGTTAGGCTCTGGGACATGAGTATAACATGAACCATATAAGGCAACAAATAACCCGACCAAATTACGTAGGTTGTTTTTGGTAGTATTTTGGTGTATGGTGGCGCCAGCCCAGCTAATTACTGTTTTTTGATCGACACTTTTCATACATAGAGATTTGACTCCTTTATATAGTCTCCATGGAACGAACGGGCGGAATCGGCGCGCATTTGACATCCTCCTTGCGGACTCCAACGCTTCAGCCTTACATAATGTATAGGCATTAGGCACATTGAAAATACGCTCCGGCGCGGCCCGACTCCAGCCGGTCGGTGGGAATCGTACATTACGCTATATCGAGGTGTCGGTTTAAATGTCACTTAATGGCTTTGTACAGTCTATGGACGGTATAGAAAGGATGACAATCTCTTATGGCAGAATTGTTGCAAAAAGTGACCAGCTTTCAGCTGTAAATAATAGTTCCTACTCTCTCCGGTGGCGCTAGGTAGGCTCTGAGACCAAAGAGTATTGTAATATATAGGAGACTCTATGGCATGAACAATAGAGGTATAATAATTTAGAGATGAAATGGGGGAGGGGCAGGAAATAACCCGACCAAATTACGTAGGTTGTTTCTGGTATTTTGTCAGGAATGTTAAAACGTGTTTTTAATTTTGTCGCATTGCGTATGTTCTGTCCCTCACGGTCGCACGGGTGCACATCTATATAAAATACTAAGTGTAATGGTGTAGGTACTTCAGTGTATGGTGGCGCCGCCTATTTACCGTTTTTTACGGTCACTATTTGATACATGAAGATTCATTTCCTTACCTCTGCTTTCCATAGTACAGTCGCCATCAGATATATCGAAGCGGCTAAGGTGCTCAAAAATATCTGAACGCACTCTAACGCCTTGACAATAGAGGCGTGTTCAGATATTTTTGAGCACCTTAGCCGCTTCGATATATCTGATGGCGACTGTACTTACCTGAATATATGAGACTGCTACATAATGAAAGGCATTAAAATACGAGTGTGGGTTTATGAAACGAGTTTTAAGCAAGTTTCATAAAAACACTATTACAACACGCACATATCCGCATCTCTATGATGAGTTCAGAAACCGCATGTTACGACCGCCATTGCGGATTTGATCGCACAATCAACAAAAGGTCATCTCGACTGATAGGTATTAGCAAAGATAGATATAACTCCGTAAAAGATGGATACAGTCTAAGGAAAAAACGTGCCTCGAAAATCACGAAAATTTGATTCTCGATCAGATGGCGCCACTAGTTTTGGCCTACTCTCGTATAGAGGGCGTTGACGGTTTCGTTTGTTATTTATAATTTTAACGCATATCAGTGAAAGAACATGGGTCAAAATCATATAAAAATAATTAATGCAAATAAAAAAATCATTTATCCATATTTAAATACATTTTAACGTATTTTTATAAATCTTCATTTTTAGTTTTAAAGTATGTCGATAGATGACAGTGAATTTACAGTGGTTGCAAAATTTACTATGACAGTACCGCTCTATCTTATTATATCCTCTTTGGTACTAGATATGCTTTTAGAGATGTTTGAAATTTTTATGTTATTTATTTAAAAATTTAAATCAGGCAACAAGGCCCATACATATATAGGTATATATAGGCATATATAGGTATATATAGGTTATTAGCATACCCCGGATTTTTGACAAACTGTATGTCTGTCTGTATGTCCGTCTGTCTGTCACCAGGCTATATCTCATGAACCGTGATAGCGAGACTTGAAATTTTCACAAATGATTTTTTTGCCGTTTTTTGCGTAATGGTACGGAACCCTTCGTGCGCGAGTCCGACTCGCACTTGGCCGGTTTTTGATCTAGTTTAGATAATTGCCATTTTCAAAATTACCTACCCCGCTTTCTCAAGCCTATGCGTTGCCTAAAGATCGCCACCATATTCATTAACATGAGTATTCCAATGATGAAATGTTCTCTCCCACCATACTTCACTTAATTTTAAATTATGTACCTACATGAAATAAAACTATGAAAACGGATTATATCGCGTATATTGAATTTATAATACATCCCGACGTTTCGAACTCTTTACAGCGTTCGTGGTCAACGGGTGACTGAGGAAAAATTACAATGTGCAAAAATACCCACATACTAAAATAATGAACAATCATAGACTACAAACTTTAAGGCTGGTTGTACATACAAAATCGGTTCATAAGGCTAGTTATACACTACAATTATTTTAAAGTAAAGATATATATATATACGCGATATAATCCGTTTTCATAGTTTTATTTCATGAGTAACTATCGCGGTAACCGAAGACAATATTATGTACCTACATATATGCCTGCACTCAGGTTCATGTGTGAACTTGCCCTAATCGTCGACAACCGGTCTGGCCTAGTGGGTAGTGACCCTACCTGTGAAGCCGATGGTCCTGGGTTCGAATCCCGGTAAGGGCATTTATTTGTGTGATGAGCACAAATTTGTTCCTGAGTCATGGGTGTTTTCTATGTATTTAAGTATTTATATATTATATATATCGTTGTTTGAGTACCCATAACACAAGCCTCCTTGGGCTTACCGTGGGACTTACTCAATCTGTGTAAGAATGTCCTATATTTTTTTTTTTTAATGTAATATCTGTTTAATATGATTAATATGCAATAAATTATGAATTCACATCATTGGTCTTCTATCCGTAAAGTAAATCCAGAATGGTATCTATTTTCCAGCCTGATGCAGCACCCTGTTCCATCAACAGTACCGCTATGCTGCTACTCCTGGCCATGTGTGCGCTGCAATCTGTATTCAACACCATCCTCAGCCTGGTCTGAGTACTTATTAGAAAATCACAATAATATGGGGCATTTTCTATGAAAAGGGACCTTAATGTCGATGGCGCTTACGCCGCACAACGTCGCGCGGCATTGTATTTATATCGGAGCATCGTTTATAATGGCGTAAGCGCCATCGACAATAAGGTCCCTTTTTATAGAAAATACCACATATATTTAAATACCTAATGATAGTATAGTCATGTTAAATAAGTGACCCTAGTTATCATAACACAACAATGTCTGTCATCCCGTAATTTTCAAGGAAAAAACGAGACCCTTACAGGATCACTTTGTTTATTTCTATTCCAAATATTCATAGTATTTAATACTTAAAGTTATAAGTGAGAAATCATCAATTGTTCACGCCATTGGACTTTCCGCATGTTTAATTCAGTCTTTGAGTAATATGTGTATCGATATTGTCGATGATTTAATTAGCAAAAAACAAAAATTAACATTTTTAGAGACGACTTCGCCATTTTGAAATTCATTTGCAAATCCTCATATTGTCATAATTTAACTGGGTAGTTTTTGGCAATATACAAGAATGAATTGACACATAAAATAAACCCCATTACCAACAATCCACAGATAGTGGACAAAGCAGGCCGCCGCAACACCGCCATGGCCGTCGCCTCCGTGTGCGGCTTGTCCGGCGTGCTGGTCAACTTGGTCCCCAATGCCATAGGCACGGCTGTGCTGTTCGCAGTTTTCTCCCTGGGTGGCGTGACGTCGGGCTTTTATACCGCTATCGCTGTTGCACTGTTCCCCACACGACTGAGGTTTGTTTCCATGACGGATCATCATCAACAGCCATTTTGTGGACTTTTCCCACGGCTTGCAAAGGGCTGAGATTTTCTCGGCAACGTAATGTTAAAATAGATGCAGGGACTCGTTTTTTAAAGCGATTCTCTAACCTTTCAATTCAGAGAACCTTTCATTTCAATTCAATTCAGAAACAATATCATATTTTCCCTACCACACACATACTAATAAAGGAACTGGCTAGGGTAATCGCTTACCAGTCGCGTTTAAGACATTACACATAACACCTGTGTAAATAGCTGGTGAAAAAATAGTCAAGACTCAAGACCCTTGAGGGAGGAATTTTCAAGCATTCCAGCAGCATAGATTTATGGCTGACATTATGATAAATATAGGGCAAATAAGGTAAACCTGCCATAACATGATGGGGACTTCATCTCAAGGATTGTTTTTCAGAGTTTGTTGGTAGTAGGTATAAGTAATAGTGTCTGTTGTTTCCAGGACCATGGCTATGGCTTTACAAATGGTGGGCGCACGGCTGATGAGCGTCGTTTTAATTCAAATCATCAACTACCTCCTTGTCAATTCTTGCGAGCTGGGCTTCTACCTCTTCTCAATTCTGTTTGCCTGTAAGTCATGCATCATTTACTTTGCTGCTACTTCTGATTTCAATCCTCATATCTCAGTCTACTTTCGCTTAATTGTTTAAAAAAAATTATACTACTCCGTAAAAGACATTTGCTTAACCTAAAATGGATTCCATAGTGTAATTGCTATGTGTTATCTTATTTTGCTTCTAATACGTCCTGAGACTACAAGACCCATACATAATATATATTATAGTTTGGCACCTTTAACTACACATCAGTAATTTAATATCGTAGCATTATGGTGGCGGGCGTATTTGAGTTAGTAGGGATAAATACGAGTAGTACATAATATCAATTGTTGTAATGGTTACAATAGTATGGTCATACCGATTTCTTCAACACACCACGCTGCCACAAAAATGCTACGTGATTCCTTGATTACCAATGTTCTGGTAATCCATCTTTACACTATTGTGCTCCACCTTTTGATGTTTTTTTGACTATTTTCTCTGCAGCATCAGCGTTGGTATTGGCTCTATTACCAGACGACCGCCAGCTGCTCGCGCCGCTGAAACAGCCCAATCCGGAAATTGTTGATGAGCAACATGAGCAGAGGACATCCATTTAACTTATATTTGTATGCAACATGTCTGTATTTTTATTACTTTTTAACAGCTGAAGCCTTTGTATCAAGAATAAAGATCTGTGATTATATTCCGTTGTTTTCTGTACCGTAACAAAGTAAAAATGTATGTCCCCATTTTGTTCCTAATTACTAGTTACGAAGTATGAGCTACCAAGACAATCGGCTCTGCCCGAGCTCTGAATCTGACTCATTTTATTACGAGGAAAACTGCCTGATATTCATCACGACAAATTTTTTTTCGAAATTTATGTAGTAATTATTATCATACACCTACCATATTTTGCTACTTAGACTATTTGAGGAACTTCTTTCTGAGGAAGAAAATAATTAAAAGGCACAATTTCTGTAGCCCTAATATATACACAAATATCAATGGTTTGCACTAGGGTATCTAATCACAGAGGAAAATTGATATGGTCAGTTTAATATTCTTATAATTTAAATACCTGACAAGCCTATAATTAAACCAGATGTATCACAGATATAAATGACGACTTTGACGACCGGTCTGGCCTAGTGGGTACTTGGGTAGTGACCCTGCCTGCGAAACCGATGGTCCTGGGTTCGAATCCCGGTAAGGGCATTTATTTGTGTGATGAGCACAGATATTTGTTCCTGAGTCTTGAGTGTTTTCTATGTATTTAAGTATTTATATATTATATATATCGTTGTCTGAGTACCCATAACACAAGCCTTCTTGGGCTTACCGTGGGACTTAGTCAATCTGTGTATGAATGTCTTATAATATTTATTATTTATTTATTTATTGCAGCCCAAAAATTGCGAGCACCCAAAGACAAGAACATATTTCCTGTCACAGGTTAGTAATTTTAAAATTATATTATACGTAAATTTTGTATAAAAAAATCGGATTCTTGATCTAAATATAAATCGTGATATTTGCGTCATCCAGCGTATATATTAAATCTGTGCTAGATATCAATAAATAAATCACTGCCGATAGCAAATGATTATTTATTTTATCAACATATTAATTTGAATATTCACATAACATATTTTCCAAGTCTTAAAAATGAGTGCAAAATGATAAGACGTCTTACATCGAAACTCAAAAAAAATTTATATTTGTAATTAATGACGAAAATGGAATATATATATGCAGATGAGTTATTATATTAACAAACAAACTGAATCAATATATCTTCCGTTCATTTGGCTTGAAAATATTAAATATTAAATTAGGTAGGCATTTCTACCTAAATATAAAAACAGAAGTGTATTCAAAATGGATTCTCAAATAGAAAAAAATGGTAAATTACCTTTAGAAGAAGCGCTGGAGAAAACAGGTAAGTAATAAGTAGATCTAGTGAGTTTTCTGGTATTTATCAATTATTTTTTGATAAATAACACTAATAACAGTCATTATGTGGGCTAAAGGGCTAAAGCTTATGATGGTTAATACGGATCCTGAGTATCCTGACCGAATTTTTTGGCATCTTTTTGCATTTTTTTGTCGGGAACGATTGTTTCTACTTTACACTGCACAACCAACTACCAAGGTACGATTATTAACTACGAGTATATCACACACAACACAAACGAATCTTGTAAGTTTTGGATCTCTCCTGCACCAATCTATAGTCTCTTTTTAACCCAATGTTTGACTGGTAGAGAATACCTTTTAGCATTAAGTCCACCACTTGTACAGTTTTGTTTGTTTTTGCAATAAAGTTTATTAAATAAATATAATATATGAAAGGTAGAGGAGAACTGTCCAACTACAAAAGGTTTCTTTTCAGGTTATGGCATTTACAACTATCTGATAATAGCCCTAGCTGGAATTGGCACAATAGCGTTCGTAGCACTGACCTTTGGATCCACCATCATCGTGCCAGCCAGTGCTTGTGAGTTAGCGACCACGAGCGCACAACAGGGTCTACTAATTGCGGTGCCAGTCTTGGGTAGGTTACTCTCTTTCTTTGTATTTACTAGTAGGTACCCCGTGGGATTTATTTTATTCATTTATATTCATTTATTATCAGCACTACTTACGCATTACAATGTGGTGCCGTGACCAAGATATCACTGTTTAAGCCATTTGCAATCTAAATCTAACGAGCTAAAGCTCAAATTGAAATGACGCTTAATCATGTTTAATGTACTTTAGTTTTAAAAGAACGATATGTTTTAGTTTATTCCCCTATTTATAAGTAGGTATAATAACCAAATACTTTTAAGTAGGTAGCTGGTTCTTATTGGGTTACCTATGGTCAGGGTTATAAGTAGATGTGGGGGGCATGGTGGAAGAATGAATGCGCGAGCCCATGATGCCCCCATACAACGTCTGAGAGGGTGACGCCCAAGGGGATGTTAGTGGGTATTCTCCTCCCCATCCTCTGGTTATAGGATGTACGAGAGGAGCGAGCCCCACATACCACCCCCAATGGGCTTCCCCGGCCCGGGGGGTGAGATGCGTTTGCATTTACCCCTGCGTCAAAAAAAAAGGGGTTATAAGTAGATAAGACACGTATGAATGTAATAATTACGTTTTTGCTTAGATAATGAGCTAAAATATCGATAAAATAAAATAAATATAATCAGATATCAATCTCGGATACGATTTTAACCGATTACATACTAAGTATTTGTGCTTATCATCATGATGACGATCGAGTACATACATACCTACATAGTTTAATGGTTTTGTTAATCCCCCAATGCATTTTAAAAATTAATGAAGGTTAATTAAATTTTATCATTTTTTATATATTATTTAAATGTAAAATAATTAATTAATTATTAGGCACATATGTAAATAATATGTATAATTTTAGATTATATTTCATCGCTTCATTCTCGATATAATGTTTTAACAGGTAGTCCCTTAAACCTACAGGCAACTAGCACGCTTTTAGAGTACTTCATTTGATTCAAAATCGGTATTAGTAGTTCCGGCGGCCGCCACCCGTTGGTGGGGCGCAGCCGTAGACTTCATTCCTTATTCGTGCACGGCAACGAGCGCACGCGCTAAAATCATGCCTAAGCGTACTATCGAAGATTAATGCTGAGTTTTGTCTACCCTCAGATTTTTTATAAAGTAAATAATTTATTTTAATGCACGGTGTCAGCTGCGAGCTACCGCTGTGTTGTTTTAATGATTTAAGTCGGGATTGACTGCGAGTCAATTGCGACAACGTGATTAACTGCGAGTTAACCACGAGGCACTTGCCAAATATAACATGGTATCCATGCAAAACAATAAGTTATAATAATTATTTACGTTGTCTTGTCTGCGAGACATGTACAGCCGGGTTTTTCATAACTCACCTACCTTCTTTTCAGTCTCCAAATAAAATTTACATTTTTATTCTATTTTAGATACAAATATCGTTGTCCAGCGTCCTCTAACGGACCGAATTAATCGAGAAGGCAGCGTGACTGAACCTTTTCAACCTGAGGGGCACCAGTGCTCTCAACCATTACCAATGCATGACCTCGAGGCGGATTCTCGCCAAAACACTGAAGGACATGAGATAGCCGAGCCGGAGGTGGAGCAAAGTGCTCCTATGCCCGATGAAACCGCACAAGCATCCGCGGAGACACCGGTAGAACCGAACCTACTTATGGCTTTGGGCGAGTCCACAGACGATATACCTGAATTTGGTAAACCAATACATGACAGTTTAGCTAGTCTGTGGTTACCTTTACTAAAAAAGGGTCTGCCCAAAGAAAACAAAGAAAAACTTTTAAAAAGTTATTTAGTACCCGAAAATTGCAAGCTTCTGCAGTCTCCAAAACTTAACGCAGAGATCTCTGCTACAGTATCTGAAATAGTCAGAGGGCGCGATAAAAAACTGTCTGGTCAACAACAGCTTGGCGCAGGCATTACTGCACTCAATAAGGGTATGGAGATCCTACTAAATTGCGACAATAAAGCCCAGGCTTTGACTCATTTCAGTGACAGCTGTCGAATTTTGACAGATCTCCACTGCGCTTCGACCAAGGATAGAATAAAATTGCTAACCCCTAGCCTGGAAAAGAACATCCTACATGTAATCCAAGATTCCGAAAGAGACGATACTCTTTTTGGTAACGTCAGAAAAAATCAAGGCAAGCAAAGCCATTCAAAGACAAGGTCAACAGCATACCAACCCTCTACTTCCGGATTTCGTCAGTTGACGGCAAACCGCTATTTCCCGCCGGGAAACTGGAGGGGTCCACCTCGCTACTCCTACCCGAACAGCAGAGGTGGACGAGGCAGCCAGACGAGGATGGCAACGCCCAGGAGGTCGTACAATTACAGCACAACTCCACCGGCAGCGAAACCTGTCCCTCAGACCAGGCCTCGTGCTCCAACTCAACAGTAAACCAGGTACACTCTGGTAGAATAAGTTCATTTTACGTTTGCTGGCTAAATATAACTCAAAATAATGAAGTTTTAACTTGGATTCGGGAGGGATATAAAATTCCTTTCTCTAAAAACGTTGAACAGCCTCCGGTAAGCCATCCCGCTTACTCTTTTGATGAAAGTCGTGACATGTCACATGCAATTAATAAATTACTAGAGTTAGGTGCCATTTCACAATGTAATGCATCAAGTAACCAGTTCGTTTCTAAAATATTCTTGACGCCTAAACCTAATGGAGAGAAACGATTTATTTTGAATCTCAAATCGCTTAATAAATTTGTTCCTAAAATTCACTTTAAGATGGAAGACCATCGAACCGCATCCAAGTTAATGCCTCAGAATAGTTATTTAGCCAACATTGATTTAAAAGAAGCTTATCTTTTAATACCTATTCATGTATCTGATCGAAAATATTTACGTTTTCAATTTCAAGCTTATGGCTCTAAAGAAATTTTAACATATGAGTTTAATGCCTTGCCTTATGGCTTATCGTTAGCGCCGTGGGTTTTTACTAAAGTAATGAAAGAAGTAATAACTTACCTAAGATCCAGTGGTCTAAAATCCGTCATGTATTTAGATGACATCCTTTGCATAGGTGATGACTATGCTGAATGTAATAAAAACGTAAAGGAGACTGTCAACCTACTTCAATGTTTAGGTTTCGTTATTAACTTTAGTAAAAGCTCACTGGAACCCAAGCAAAGTTGCAAGTTTTTGGGATTCAATTTCGATACTCGAAACATGTCTATGTCTTTACCGAGTGATAAAAGTAATAAAATTGCTCAGTTAGTTAACAAATTTATGAAATTGCCACGTTGTAGTATTCGCGAATTTGCTCAATTGATCGGTGTACTTGTCGCGGCTTGCCCTGCTATTAAGTATGGATGGCTGTACACAAAAATTTTAGAACGCCAGAAATTCCTGTTTCTGCAAAGGCATAATGATAATTTTGAAGCCAAAATATCATTACCCGATATCATTCGTGCCGACTTAGATTGGTGGGCTAAGAATATTGCCACCGCTAATAATCCTATGAGGACAGATAACTTCAAATACGAAATTTTTACAGACGCCTCTAGGTCGGGCTGGGGCGTTGTATGTGGCAATAAGAAAGCAAACGGGACGTGGAAAACCGTTGAGATGGAACACCATATAAACTATTTAGAATTGCTCGCGGTATTTTTAGGCCTGAAAAGCCTTGCTTCAGACATAACCAACTGTGCAATATTATTACGAATCGACAATACGACCGCTATTAGTTATATTAACCGTATGGGAGGTATACAATTCCCACATTTAAATGACTTATCAAGATCAATTTGGCAATGGTGCGAGGAGCGCCATATTTGGTTATATGCGTCATACGTGAATACCAAACTTAACCGCGCAGATGAGGAGTCTAGGAAAATCAACCCAGACACAGAGTGGGAACTGTCCGCCCAAGCTTTTGATACCATTATTAAAAAATTAGGACACCCAAATATCGATTTGTTCGCTTCGCGGGCTAACGCGAAATGTGATGCATTTGTCTCATGGAGACAAGAGCCAGATGCCATGGCGGTAGACGCGTTTACGCTTAACTGGAGCTCTAACTTCTTTTATGCATTCCCACCGTTTGTGCTAATACTAAAATGCTTACGAAAGATTGTTGACGATAAAGCTGATGGAATACTTGTATTCCCCTATTGGCCTTCGCAGGCATGGTTCCCTTTCCTGACAAAACTTGTTCGCTCCAAATAAACAACTGTTAAAATCACATTTCAGGGACCACCACCCCCTGCATGCCAGCCTTACCCTGGGTGCCGCGAGGCTTTGCGGGCGGCGTTCGTCAAGCGGGGAACCCCACTCGAGGCAGTGCCTTTAATGTTAGCCTCATTGGCTCAGAATACCTTAAGTCAATATGGCGTAACCATAAAACTTTGGTGGGAATATTGCACTTCTAAAAATATTGACGTCTATCATCTGGCAATACCCGAGGTACTTTCGTTTTTAACGGAACTATTTAATAAGGGTTGTTCGTATGGTTCATTAAATAGCCACCGTTCGGCGCTATCCTTGCTGCTTGGCAGCGAGATAGGTACTGATAACTGTGTGAAAAGACTTTTAAAAGGGGCATTTAAATTAAAGCCCATGACACCAAAATATAAATCCACCTGGGATCCTCAGGTTGTACTAAATCACGTTTCGTCTTGGTATCCCAACTCCGATATACCCCTCGAAAAAATCACTAAAAAATTAGTTACTCTGTTAGCACTCTGTACAGCTCACAGAGTGCAAACCCTATCCCTCATAAAACTAGAACATATTACTGAAATTTCAGATGGAATAAAAATTGGCATAGTTGACATACTTAAAACTTCCGCTGTAGGCCGAGAACAACCCATATTAAATTTGCCATTTTTCCGAGAAAAATTAAGTATCTGCCCAGCTACGACCCTTAAGGATTATATTTTCGTCACGAAAAATTTAAGGGTTGGTAGCACGGGAACCCTTTTCCTGACATATAAGCGACCTCACAAGGCCGCCAGCAGTCAAACCCTAAGTAGGTGGATCAAACAAGTATTGCATGAAAGTGGCGTCGATGTCAATGTGTTTGGTGCCCACAGTACTCGCCACTCTGCTACTTCAACGGCTTTTGCGGCTGGAATCAGCCTAGATACGATCAGAAAGGCGGCTGGCTGGACCAGCACCTCTAAAACCTTTGCCAAATTCTATAACCGACCAATAATCAATTGTAATGATGATTATGATTTCGCTAGATCGATCTTTTTCCCAGAAACCAATGTCAGTGACAATGAAGATTCCTAGATGTTAACTGTAGTGCATAACTGCATATAATATAATTTTGTGATTATTAGGCATGTTAAATAAGTATAAAACAATAAAAATAAAAACAATGAATAATAAAAACAGCTTTTATTTTCTCACAAAACTTTCAACTCTAAACATCTACCTGTTAAAACATTATATCGAGAATGAAGCGATGAAATATAATAGATGATTAAACGAACTTTCCTAAAGTGAAGTTCGATCACTATTATATGAGTCGCTTCATTCGAAGATATAAATATAATCACCCACCCATCCCTAGGTGACCCAAAAATGAAAGTTTTGTTCGTGACTCTAAAAAATGAAGTCTACGGCTGCGCCCCACCAACGGGTGGCGGCCGCCGGAACTACTAATACCGATTTTGAATCAAATGAAGTACTCTAAAAGCGTGCTAGTTGCCTGTAGGTTTAAGGGACTACCTGTTAAAACATTATATCTTCGAATGAAGCGACTCATATAATAGTGATCGAACTTCACTTTAGTTCATGCCGTCACATGAACAGCTTATACTTAAGACCACCTGTACCTACTATGTGACTGATATGCAATAAATGATTTGGATTTCAATTTCAATTTCAAATTAAAAAAAATGTATTTACTACTATGTACAGGTTAATGTAAGGCAGGTGATTGTGATTACCATATCATGCATGACCAGATTTTTTCGTGTCCATACTTTACTAATCTTTTTTTGCAGGAGCGGTGATTGGTACCCTGTTATGGGGTTATCTAGGTGACACTCGCGGTCGCCGCCGCATGCTGTTGTTGTCGCTGACTCTAGGCGGAACCTCCAACGCGTTGGCCAGCATCTCAGTCAACTGGCTTATGCTCATGATTGTCCAACTCTTCACCGTCACCTTGTAAGTTTAGAAACTCCTTGACTCACACAGTTAAACTGTGGAATTAACTGTTGCCCGCAGACTGATACGATTTAAACCTTCATCTCAAATTTCGGCAACGCATTTGCAACACTTCTGGTGTTGCATGTGTCCCAGGGACAGAACCGTTTACCCTAATTGAATTTTTCCTACCCTCCCTTGTCTCTGTTATCTTGTAAAGATTTAAGGGGTCCACTGCTTACCAGTCCGCCTGCAGTCTCTGGCCTGTCAGTTGTTCGGAACTGTCAACTTTTTGTTCTAACTCATAGGCTGATATCGTCCGCGCGGATTAGTAATCAGAGGGCCCCTTTAGTATCATTCACTGGATTAAGTAGTTTAAATGCTGGTGATAATATCGTAGACTAGGCATAAGAACACACTTGTACTTAACTATAGTTTATGCTATAGGTATCATATTATATAATCATGAGTTGATAAATGAAGTTCAGTCGTGGCATACTTAATTCCACTTCGTTTCTCGATGTGACTTTTTTTATTTCCACCATAGCGTTGGTAAGGAAACGCTTTCTAGTCCAGAGTATATTTACCCCATGATTATAATTTCTGTAAATTTTCAAGTGGCTCCGGGATATACGTGCTATCAATGACTCTACTCAGCGAAAGCGTGCCTGTGAGGAAACGAAATGTCGCTATGCTGCTTGTGTCTAGTATTTTCCTCCTCGGACAAGGACTTATATCTGGTAAGCAAGTTTCAACAGCCTGTTATAGTGTCCCACTGCTGGGCAAAGGCCTCTCCCCTTGATCTCCACAAGTTCCATTGTTGTGGTTTTTTCGTCCAGTTATTGATGAATGTGTCTAAGTCATCCCGCCATCTCCGTCTGGGCCTGCCACGTCCGCGCTTCTTTTGCGGCATCCACTTGGTGGCTATACTAACTAATCATATCAGAACATAATTATTAGCGGGTCTTGGTCGGGTACGAAGCTCTTTGAATTGCATCCCTCTTTTCTGCTTTCCTTCTACATTCCTGTTCTGTTATCTTGTGAACTATATATATGTGTATGAGTAGTTTCCATACAAAGCTACGTGAGTCACTATATTTATTTGTTTTTCTTTTATCCATTTCAGTAATGGCAATACCAGTTATACCCCTAAGTTTTTCCTACTACATGCCAGCGCTGGGTATCTACTGGAACTCCTGGAGAACCATGCAAGTGGTTTTCTCGTTGCCCTGTGTCCTTTGCGGCATCTGTTTGTTATTCATGCAGGAAAGCCCTAAATACGCACTTGCCTCTGGTGATGAGGAGTGGTCGATGAGGATTTTGGAAACTTTTTATAGAGTGAATAATGGAAAGCGCGCTGAGGAATTCGGGGTAAGTCTATTGCTTTATGTAGATTTACAAGTAGTCGAACTTTTAAGTAGGTGAACTTTTTTCCTTCCAAAAAAAAAAGCCAAAGCCGAAAAGTTCTCTGAATGTTCTAAAATATTATAGTAAGGGTTTTAACTGCCTAGTTGTAAGTACAGTTTTGAATGATTCACGGTTAGTTTCACTAGACTTATGCGTCGAAATATCGGGAGTTCACAAATAATACAAAAGGTAATCACGGTCTATATCCCGGTCAATATAAGTCTAGCTGTAAGTACTTCAAATTTGGCCTTTAACAGCATTCATTGGTGCAATTTTTCAAATAATTTATTAGTACAATTGACGCTCTCATTAAAAAAAGCTTTGATAAATGATACTGTCCATTTTCACAGGTGAAAGGTTTGTTAAAAGAAACGGGGACAGCAGAAAAGAAATCGGCAAAAGACCAAATCTTGCCGCTTTTTAAGATGCCGTACTTGAAGTACACACTGGTCATGGCTAGTCTTTTTATATTACATCAAATGTAAGTGTTATAAGAAGTGTAACTGTGATAATATTATGTGCCCATTGATTGATCCATTATTTCATTGTCATCATAATTAAAGTTCTTAACTTTTGTAGGCTGAGTCAGCTGAGTGGTCTGTAATCTTTTATTTTGACACTTTAACTGCCTCTCGCTTTCACTACTGACATCTTTGAGTCTGACATGGATCGATACGTCCGTGCATTACAGGATTTACAGGTAATGCACAAATGTATAGAGTCATCCATTTCTGACGTCACGTAGACGTGACAGAGTAGTTTGACGGTGCATGTCATGTACTACATAACCGCGCCATTTAGTCTCTCCTTCACTTGCTTCATATATTAATTGCCTCTCTTCCTCTTGGCCCTTGGCCTCTCTTTTTATTCCCTCGGACGTAACGTAATGTCTATTAATATTTTCTCTTTTGATATCTTCTCTTCTCTTTTGATATCTTTTGATTTAATTATTTTTTTACCTAATTTGTTTTGTTTTCCAGCGTGATAGCATTCTTGGTATGGGCACCGACTATCACTAACAAGTTCATGAAACTGTTGGAAACTGGCGAGGGCACAGACTTCACGCTCTGCCAGATCATCGATGCAGAAGTCGAACCTGATGTAGGACTTACCGCATCTTTTTATTTACTTACTTGTGTTCCGCAACATGTAGTATCTAGTAAAACACATTAATGCACAACATAAACTAGTTACATAATTTTTTTTTATATTTGATTCCTTTGCATAGTGCACAAACCTTTCTAAAACGTGCTAAAACTATAACATCGCCAGGCGTTTTTAGTTACGGATTAAGTACTGAATTTAGTTATTTTTTAGCTACCTGTCCATGGCAATCGTAAAACTGTCTTGTATCCTGCACCACAAAGCTTGCAAATATGACACTCTAAAGGCGATATTTCTGTGGCAACTGCAGCTGCATTATAAATAAATAAATAAAATAAAATAAAAAATAAAAAAGCCCATTTATTCCATAACCAAAGATTAAAACTAAACTAAGTTAACATATTTATTAAAAGTATTTAGGTAATTTTTTGTTTTAAATCTATTTGTTAGAGTTTAATTTTGTATTCTTAAACTACTATTTGTATCTAATATCTATAACTATGTATATATATATAATTTGGTTAGGACCCCTCACGGGTAAAGGCCTCCTCCAGCTCTTGCCATCTTTTCCTGTCTTGCGCAGTATTGGGCCAATCATTATCCATGTCACGGAGTTCATCTGACCATCTGGCGTTTGGTCTGCCGTGTCTTCTTTTGCCGTCTGGCCCTTTCCACAGCGTGGCCACTTTTGTCCATCTTTTTGCGTGCATTCTAGCTACATGGCCGGCCCATTTCCATTTGGACTTTAAACTGTATTCTAATGCATCTATTATTCTAGCAAAGAAGCAAAATCAAAAATTAGAAGTTGCCAAAGGGCTATCGAACGCAATATTATCAAAATAAAACTAAAGGATAAGATAAGACATAGTGATATTAGAGCAGCTGCATTACTGTTGCTTTAATACTGCGTTGATACCGTAGCTCTGTATCTGTCAATTTCCTTGATAAAATGAATTAAGTTGCCGCCGCTTTGCTGCCACGAGCCGCGATTATGAAATTCTATCTGTCACTGATTTTATCAAGGAATTGACAGATACAGCACCCGCGTCAGGCAGTAATGCAGCTGCAGTTGCCGAATAAGGCTTTCTAGAGCAGATTATGATGGATATGGTTAGACACTTCTGCAAGATATAGCAGATTTATTATTAATATGTAACTGTTTGACAGCCTAATGACGTCCCTTGCTCGCTCAACCGCAACGCTCTGCTGCTGATGTTCGGAGTCTGCGCCATGCACTCTTTCTTCAATACCATCCTCAGCCAGGTCAGTGTTGTTGTCTTTGTCTTGTACTTGTCACTATTGCTTCTTCTGTCCTTGTCTTCGGTAATTCGGAGCCTAACCTTAGTGGATTATCTCTTCAGCTACTACAACGCTGTTTTACTAGTGTTTCACGTGAGCGTCATCTTCAATACCATGTGTGACTATTGGCGGCCTATCAAGATCTTGCCAATAAAGTACAAATATAGTTTAATAAATCTTGACCAAGAGTCTTAAGGGGCCCACTGACTATCAATCCGCCGGACGATATCGGCCTGTTAGTTGTTCGGATTCTCTCAAATTTTTGACCCCCTTTATTCCCTTTATTCGTTGTATGTGACGTAAAAGTTGCAAAAATATTATGTACTTAAATACTAGAAATATCTCGCGCTTCTGAAGGTCTCTTTCGTGATCAAATTTTTATCAATTATAGATAGTGGACAAGACTGGTCGTCGCAACATGGCGATGGTAGTAGCGTCCATATGCGGCGTAGCTGGCATACTTATCAACTTGATACCCAACGCCGTGGGGACTGTGGTTTTATTTATGGTCTTTTCCATCGCGTTGGTGTCCATGGGGTTCTATACGACGATATCTGTTGCGCTGTTCCCAACGCATTTGAGGTAATTTTAACAAGCTTTTATTTAACTTGCCCTGTTAGTATGTATGTTAGTGTGGGTCAAATCTTGGATAATCAATTTGACCCACTTCCCGATTGAGCTGAAATCTTGCATACACATTGCTGATCTGATGATGGAGACAGTGGGTGGCTATGGGAACTCTGTGATAAAATAACGCATATTTATTGTTTTTGGGGTTGATAGAATTTTCTCGGTGAGTATTAGTCAATCAGCGATAAATGCTTGTACCAAAAATGAAATTTTTGCCAACAACATATCTACTTTTATTCGAGTTGGCTCCCATTTTCACATTTAACATTCAGCAAATAGCGATGACGCGATAAAAGACTTAATTTTACTTGCTTTACTTGGATATTCTTTCACGTTCGCTAAAATAAAGATAAGTACGATAAGTTAGTGCTACAGACAAATCACATTTCGACTATTAAACTTGACATTAAGGACTATTGCACCATAAGCGAATCAATTTTGCACTGCACCTGCACGCAAGCTGCTAGGGTTAGACCAAGATAACTGCAGCGATTTTGATAGCACATTGTGAAAGTGTTATTTTAAACGTCAAACTTCTATGAGTTTATGACGTATAAATAACACTTGCACAGTCTGTGCTATCAAAATCGCTGCAGAGGTATTTTGGTCTATCTTTAGTTTTACTAAGGAATAGCGAGTATTTGCCAGATCAGGACGCACCTATTAATTAGGCAACACTGGTTGCACTTTGTCTTTTCAGAACAACAGCAGTAGCGCTCACAATGATCGGCGCGCGGCTCATGAGCGTATTCTTCATTCAAATAGTCAACTATCTCCTCACCAACTGGTGCGCTGGAGGTTTCTACGTGTGCTCTGCGTTATTTGGCTGTAAGTCCTTATCATAGACACATCTCTATATAGAACTAATCGGCGCGCGGCTCTTGAGTGTGTTCTTTATTCAGATTGTCAACTCCTCAACAACTGGTGGCTTATACTGATTTAAACTAACACGATTTTCACTCATAATTTAAAACTAACGTCAGGCCATAAATAAACGTAAGTTTGTACGCGATTAAGTCCCGTATTAGTTTTAAATTTTAACTGGTGGCTTCTAAGTGTGCTCTGAGTTGTTTGGCTGTAAGTGATTATGTATTTAGAACAAAGACAGTTACCGGCGCGCGGTTCTTGAGGGTCTCTGTCTGAAGCAAAATACCTAGTTTAAAATTATATCTTGACTAGATTTCCGACATCACGAGCAAAAGGGCCAATTTGAGTTTTAGTTATGAGATCTGATTCCGATACGATACAGATCTGTCAGTGTCAAAAGTGACGTTGTTTGGTTGAAGAAATGTCACTTTTGATACTAACATATCAATATGTACCTATGGGACCAGATCGCACAACTAAAACTTGGCCCGAAAGACGACAAACTGAACTACGATTGTGACTATTTTAGTTTTAAAAATAGGTTTTTTTGATAGAACAAATAATTCGTGGCTCTTTTTAAAACTATAAAACTGTTTTTTAGGGTTCCGTACCCAAAGGGTAAAAACGGCACCCTATTACTAAGACTCCGCTGTCCGTCTGTCCGTCTGTCTGTCTGTAACTAGCTAGACAGTTAAAATTTTCACAGATGATGTATTTCTGTTACACAAAAAATAAAAACAAAAAACAAACAATACTAAAACAAAAAATACTAAAAAGTACGGAACCCTCGGTGCGCGAGTCCGACTCGCACTTGGCCGTTTTTTTATTATTATAATGAGACTGTTGGTTTCCTATCTACCTTCTCAATGGATTGATGTCTATTTTTCAGCATCGGTTCTGCTATTGGCGTTAATACCGGACGACCGACGGCTACGTGCTCCGCCTCCTAAAGACTCCGAGACCACTGAAGAAAAGAGGTCATCATCATAACAGACAGCAGTTATCAATGTTTTTATTAAGGAAGTAACCTGGAAAATAAGGATTAATACTGTAATATTGGTGACGTTTTCAATCAAAAGGTATAGTATGCGGTCTATCTACTGAGCTCGTTCACTTACCTTCACTGACAATGGCATTCTGTTAAACAAAAGCCATTATTTCTTTTGTGCCTGAGCGCGTGGCCTTTGTGCCTGATCGCGTGGCTATTGTGTGGGAGCCTCAGGCACAAAGGCCACGCGCTCAGGCACAAAAGACATAATGGCTTTTGGTTAACATAATGCCATTGTTAGTACGTAAGTGAACGAGCTCAGTAGAGATAGCGTTAACTATACCACATTGTCACTTACCATAAGGACGAAATTAGATTGTATCTTTATACGAATAACCTGTCAGTCTTATGGCAAGCGACAATGTGGTACCATTTGATTGAAAACGACACATTTATTAGCCCTTTCCCGGCCTCTGCAATTATGTACTATTTTGTAAAAATTGATTATACATGTGTAATGTACCCCTATATTTTTTTTCCAACCGTGGATACCTACCAATTAGAAAACGGTGACTTAAATTAAATTGGATTTTAATGTAAATGACGATGATTCAAATTCTGTAAATTCAAATTTAACAAGTAGCATATTTTTTTTATTCAAGTAGTTATTTAAGATCACGTGGGGTATGAGAAACAGTTTTTTTTTCTCGGATGCAAGAGAAACAGTCTGAGGCTTCCTTTTTCAGGTGTTAACACAGTCACTGCCAGCGACCTCGCTTGGAAGGTTTTCTGTTCGTAGTCGCCTTTCGCTACATACGGTTTTTCCCTCGTAGCGCGTAGCTCGCGCTGGCGCTGAATCGAGGCTTAGGTATCTACTCAGCTGATTAAAACAACGTCCTTTTCATAGCAACTTTAATGAGAGACAACCAGACATAAAACTACCCTAAACATTGGTCGATATGTTTTATAGGTATACCCACATATATCACACCTCCACCCTTATTTCTACATAGTATACAGTGTAAATATCTTATCATATAGGTTATAACTAGGAGCATTTAATATTTAATCTATTTCCAACTTAAGTTTACGATGCGGTATAGATCTAAGATTCACCGGCGAGCGTATCCGCGGTTTTTGAGGCGGTGGTGGAACAAGATCCGCATCTGACTGGCCGTCACTTGGCGTTAACGTTGGGACAATCTCCCTTTCAACAATTACTGTACAGTCTTTTTCCACCTCCGTCTGGCCACCCGGACCTCCGACGTCGCTCTCACCCCCGTCCGCCTCCCCTGTCTGCTTTGGGCAAGGCACGGTAGACATACGAGATCTGCGCCTAACTTGATCTATGTGCCTGACTATCGACCCTCCGTTATCCCTACTCAAGCTGTACGTGCGCGAGCTCTCTGGCCCTATCACTGTTCCCTTAACCCACTTGTCCCCCGCACCATATCCCCGCGCCCAGACTTCGTCTCCCGGGGCGAACGATCGCGGCTGTCCTCCCGCGGCTGCCGTCTGCCGCGCCTGCGCCTCCTGCACTCGCTCGTGCAGCGCAGCATCTCCGCGCAGCAGGTCCAGCCGGGTGCGCAACGAGCGCCGCTGCAGGAGCATCGCTGGACTCTCCCCTGTCGTGCTGTGCACACTATTTCTATACGCTAATAAATAAGTTTGTAAGGCCGCATCTATGTCAACGTCTTCCCTGTACGCTTTCTTGATAGCGCGTTTGCACAACTTAACTGCGCATTCGGCTGCTCCGTTAGACGCCGGATGGTAAACCGGCGAGAAAGACTGTCGAGTACCGCATTTAACCAAGAAATCTTTTAACTCCGAGCTCGTAAACGGTGGACCTTGGTCGGACACAAATTGTTCGGGTACCCCGAAACGTGCAAATATAGCGCGAAGCTCTTTAATTACCGCCGGTGCATTCGTGCGCGACATTTCACAAATTTCTAACCACTTGGTACTTGAATCAATCACAACAAAGAAGGTTTTTCCTTTTATGGATAAGAAATCGGCATGCAGTCTCGTCCAAGGGCGCGCTACGTACGGCCAGGGCGCGGGCGGCGCGTGTGGTGGCGCCGGCGCCTCCGCCGCGCACGCCGGGCACGCGCGACATAGTGCCTCTACGTCTGCGTCAATATTCGGCCACCAGACATAACTGCGAGCTAAAGATTTAGTTTTAATTATACCCATGTGACTAACGTGTAACTGTTTAAGCATTGTCGCCTGCAAACTGGACGGTATTACTACGCGGTAGCCCCACATTACACATCCTCGGTCTACGTATAACTCATTTCGGCGCGCGAAATAAGGTTTCATTTCGGCATCCGGACAAGACACGGGCCATCCTGATTGCACGTACGACAGCGTTCTACACAATACTCTATCTTTTAAGGTGGCCGACTGGACGTCGCTGTTGGTTACCGGCAAAAAATCTTCCACGAAATTTAAATATGTTTTCTCCCCAGTATCCTCTTTTCCAGCCTTCGCCTGAGGAAGCCGTGACAACGCGTCAGCACAGTTTTTTGCCGACGGAACGTACTCAATCGTATAGTCATACCCCGATAACAACACTGCCCACCGTTGAAGCCGCGATGCGGCCATGACCGGAATACCTACTTTGTCGCCGAATATGTATGTCAGAGGCTTGTGGTCCGTGCGTAGAATAAACTTCCGGCCGTATAGATACTGATGAAATTTGCGGACACCGTAAATAATTGCAAGGGCTTCCCTGTCTATCTACGCGTACGCGCGCTCGGTCGGTGTAAGAGTGCGCGAAGCGTACGCCACGGGACGCTCGCCGCCCGGCGTCAGATGCGACAGTACGGACCCTACGCCCACGGATGACGCATCTGCCGTAAGCACCACCGGCAGTTCACTAGAGTAATGTACCAGCACCTCACTTGAACTCATAGCCTTCTTCACCGAGTCGAACGCCGCCTGACACTCGTTGCTCCAGACAAATTTAACTCCTGCTTTTAATAAGTTGTACAGCGGCGTTAAAATAGTGCTTATGTTTCTTACAAACTTGGCGTAATACATAATTAACCCGATGAAGGCTCTAAGTTCAGACACGTTTTGCGGTGCGGGTGTTTTTACAATAGCCTTAATTTTGTCTGGGCAAGTGTGTACTCCGGCTCGACTAATCACGTGACCTAAATAATTTACAGACTCCGCAAAAAACTCACATTTATCCTTCCTAACGCGTAAGCCATACGACTGTAGTCGTTCAAATACTTTGTTCAAGTTATCGATATGCGATTGCGTATCCTTTCCCGTTATAATGACGTCATCGAGGAACACACCAACATGTGGCATATCTGAAAACAGTTGTTCCAAACGCCTCTGGAATATGCCCGGGCTAGACGACAGGCCGTATACTAACCGATTATACCTAAATAGCCCCTTATGGGTATTTATTACCGTGTATTTCCGTGATTCGTCTAACTCGAACTGAGCGTACGCTTGTGACAGGTCAATTTTGCTAAAACGCTCCCCCCCATGCAAACGAACTAATAAGTCTTCTACCCTGGGTAGCGGATAACGGTCCACCTCTAATATTCTATTTAATGTGAGTTTATAGTCAGCGCAGATCCGTATACTACCATCCTTTTTAACAACGGGTACAATAGGTGTGGCCCAGTCGGAACGGTCGACAGGGGTGAGCACGCCGTCGCGCACCAGTTGCTCCAGCGCGCGCTCCACCGGCTCGCGCAGCGCGTACGCCAGCGGCCGCGCGCGCAGGAACACCGGACGCGCGCCCGGCCGCAGGCGGACGCTGACCCGGCCGCCGGTGAACCGCCCCAGGCCGTCCGCGAACACTTCACGGTAGCGGGAGCTGAAATCGTACAAATTAAAATTATTTCCTGTCACATTGTTCACATTACAATAACTGATTTCCGGTATACGTATCCCCAATTCAGCCAACCACTGCCGTCCCAGTAACAAGCCTTTACCATCATGGACCACATATAAATCTAGGTACTTTACCTTGTCTTTATACTTAACTAGCGGCTTGATTATCCCGGCAGGGCTTACTAATATGCGTGAATAATAACTTAACTTCAAATTACACTTTTGAAGTTTTAAATTACTAAATAACTGTTGGTATTGCTTATAACTTATACACGACAATGCGCTGCCAGTGTCGCACTCCATTTCCAGTTGTTTTCCTTGAACATTAATTTGAATATATATTGGCTTACAATCTGCTATAGAAATCTGATTTAAGTCCGTAATTACCTCCAAACTAACATCACTGTCCATATCTGAGTCCGTCCCTTGTCCCACAAATCCGTCGCTAAGGCCGCAATGCTCTGTGCAGCAGCTTGCTGTCATCGCCTCCACGCAATGCTGTTCTACCAGATTCGGACACATCCGTCGGAGATGACCTTGACGATTGCAGACCTTGCACACGTAGCGTGCAAAACGACACGTCGATGCCTCATGCCCCGCACCGCATACCGTGCACTGGTTGGCCCCTCGGCCTAACGCCGGTGCCGACGCTCCCCCGGCGCCACGGGTACCGGTGTGGCCTCCGCGGCCGCCGCTGGTACCGACCATCCGCGATGTTCGCAGTCCTGACAGCCCGCTCGACCTCGAGTCGCTCGCCCTCGGCCCTCTTGCCTGACGCGACGCGTACCCTGTCATGGCCTGGCAGTCGGCCACGGCCCCACTCGATGTTTTCTCGCGTCCTTCCACGACCGCCGCATCCCTTTCTGCCGCCTCCATACTGACGGCCAGTTTGTATGCTTTTGCAAAATCTAATCCTTCCTCCGTAAAAAGTCGCTGACGTATTGTTTCGCTGTGTATTCCACACACCAGCTGATCGCGTAGACTCTCCTCTAACCAAGTCTTGAATTCGCACGTTTTTGACATTTTCTTTAGTGCCGCCACGTACTCCGCAACACTTTCACTGCTCGCTTGTTTCCTTTGTCTAAATTTGTACCGTTCCGCGAGTTCACTATGTTTCGGTTGTAAATGGCGTTCCAAAATGGTCGTCAACTCCGCAAATGTCTTTGTAATCGGTTTGTCCGGCGTACACAAGTTAACCAATAGTTCATAGCACTCCGCCCCCATAACAGTTATTAATGTAGCAACCTGTAATGTTGTATCCACTTTGTTCACAACAAAATACTGTTCCAATCTGTCTACGTATAGCCGCCAGTTGTTTGTTGCGAGTTTAAACTCTGGCATTTTTCCGACCGACATTGTCCGGTTATTTTTTTGTAACACACAACACAATAACACGCACTGCAGTCCGATCGTATTCGTCGCCACTAGATAATCGAGGCTTAGGTATCTACTCAGCTGATTAAAACAACGTCCTTTTCATAGCAACTTTAATGAGAGACAACCAGACATAAAACTACCCTAAACATTGGTCGATATGTTTTATAGGTATACCCACATATATCACAGTAACCCTATTTAATTTGATTCTTACCGATAATATCGTTCCGTTCTTTATCTACTGCGCCTACTAAAACATTCATAGCAATCAGTTTCTTTGCGCGATTCTTCTTTTTAGAGTTTCGTACCCAAAGGGTAAAAACGGGACCCTACTACTAAGACTCCGCTGTCCGTCTGTCCGTCCGTCTGTCCGTCTGTCCATCTGTCTGTCACCAGGCTGTATCTCATGAACCGTGATAGCTAGACAGTTGAAATTTTCACAGATGATGTATTTCTGTTGCCGCTATAACAACAAATACTAAAAACAGAATAATATAAATATGATTTTTTTGCTGTTTTTTTCCGTAATGGTACGGAACCCTTCGTGCTCGAGTCCGACTCGCACTTGGCCGGTTTTTATAAATAATCGTTTTATGATTTTAGCGTGTGAAACATTGGCATTCTAATTTGAATCAATATTATATTATAACACAATAGAATTTTATTTTGTTCCAAAATTCAATAAAATAAATGCAACTATCAGTTCCAATTAAAAATGATTTCAATTTCATTGAAGGTACATAATTAGTACTAATAATAGGGCAGATCGGCGCTGACAGGCCAATGTCAGTACAAAATATGCTCGCTAATCATTGGCAGCGGCAGTAAGCTATTAAAACTAAAGGGGCCCACCCATTACCAGTCCGCCGGACGATATCGGCCTGTCAGTTGTTCGGAACTGTCCAATTTTTGTTCCAACTGACAGGCCGAAATCGTCCGGCGGACTGGTAATGGGTGGGCCCCTTTACGACAATAATGTCGCAGAATAATGTTTGGCACGCTACGTCAATGTATTTTAGTAAACATTTTTATATTTAATATTTTCTTCGGTTACCGCGATAGTTACTCATGAAATCCCGCGGCCGGGGGGACGGTGCGTTAAAGCATTCGCCCACTCCGTGAACAGAAAAAAAAGTTACTCATGAAATAAAACTATGAAATGTGTTATAGATTCAATATACGCGATATAATTCGTTTTCATAGTTTTATTTCATTTTAATACTTATAGCTGATCAATGTGATCAGTAAAACAAAACTGTGTCAATTGTGCAATCCATTAACAACAAATTGCTTTTAATTGATCATGCATACTGTTTATAAGTTCAGTAAGCAGCGAGTTCTCTAGTTCAGTGCCTTCAATACTCTGGATATTGTTTATCTTTACATAAATTACCTTTAAATATCTTTACTTATTTAGTTTATATACTTAATATAATATTTCAAATTGTTCGTTTCTAAACTAGAAAGTAGTGTGTAAATGTAACTTACAATTGTAATTATAGTGACAGACATTCATTTAAATACAATTTGAGATGAATAGAATATACTCGTACGTACCTATTACTAAGTATAATGACCTGATATCATTTCAAGTTAGTTTGCTCATTGAAATTAAGAAAATAGTGAATCAGTTTTCAAGATAACATGACTGGTAGAGATACGAATGTAAATAGCGTCCTACGAGTTACATGTTTTGCGCTGATTTCGGTGTAAAATGTTGCAAGAGAAATGTGTGGAGCCGAAAGACGTTGAATATACTTATGATGAAGCTGTGGAATTGACTGGTAAGCGCTTATTTTATTCAGGTCATACACATTTTACTGTATGCTTAACTGGTTTGCGTCTTTCTTATAGATATCACAAAGTTAAAATAATCCAAAGATAATTTTCACGGTGCACCCTAACAGGCAGGATAAATTTTTAAGTAGTTGAGTTTTTGTGTTGGTAAATAAATATCTTTATTTTTTATTATTTTATTGAAGTTTCAGCGATACCTTTTCAGGCCATGGCCGATACAACCACCTGGTCTTGGTGGCATGCAGTGTCATCAGTAACGCCGTGGCACTGGACATGTTCGCCTTCGGCTTGATCCTGGCTACGGCCTCATGCGACCTCCAGTTGGGCATCTGGCATATTGGCCTGCTTGGTTCTATACCATTTGCTGGTGAGTAATGTGAGCCATCTGTATTCCCTGATAAATATGACCTCGGTATCTTTAAAGCAAGAGTGAATAGGCTGTTACTGAACTGGTGAGCTCCATCTTAGGCCCTGTCTTCACTTTCCATCAGGTGTGTCTAGGGCCAATCGCCGATCAGTTTATAAAGAAAAGTAAGTAAATGTTTGTCCTCGGTCTGATTATTGCAAGGTCTATGCGATCTTCAGTTCTCGGGCGTATTGCTTGCTACTGTATTATTTGCAAGTAAAAGGTCTAATAAGATAATTGTCGTATGTACCAACATTATTAGACTCCGGTCTGATTCTACCCCTAATGCCGTGCATACCTTAGTTACCCATTGAACATTAAACATGTTCAACTTCGGTTTGAACGTATTGCTTGCTACTGTATTATTTGCAAGTAAAAGGTCTAATAAGATAATTGTCGTTTGTACCAACATTATTAGACTCCGGTCTGATTCTACCCCTAATGCCGTGCATACCTTAGTTACCCATTGAACATTAAACATGTTCAACTTCGGTTTGAACGTATTGCTTGCTACTGTATTATTTGCAAGTAAAAGGTCTAATAAGATAATTGTCGTTTGTACCAACATTATTAGACTCCGGTCTGATTCTACCCCTAATGCCGTGCATACCTTAGTTACCCATTGAACATTAAACATGTTCAACTTCGGTCTGAACCTGTAAACGACCTCGTACGACCTCCATAACAGACATACGGACAGTTACTTTCGCACTAACGCAGCGTACTACGTAGGCGAACAACACGCGAAGCGAAGCGATGCGGCGCGGGGTGAATCAATCCTTTGATACCTATAGAAGTGTCCTACGTGAGCGATCTAGTTGCGAACGCGAACGCCGTGGGCTCGCCGCGCCGCTTCGCTTCACGAGTTGTTCGCTTACGTAATGGGGCCCACTGACTATCAGTCCGCCGTATATCGGCCTGTCAGTCGGCAAAAATTTGACAGTTCCGAACAACTGACAGGCCGATATCGTCCGGCGGATTGATAGTCAGTGGCCCCTATACGCAGCGTAATATTTTTTTAAATGACCATTCCTGGCCTTTGTCATCATGACAAGCATCAATCGCATCAGTTTACTCGAATTATACCGTTTTCCGATAATTTTTATTGTGAGACAGCCGTCCCAATTTAATCAGCCAGGAATGCCCCTATATTGAGTTTCGTTTGACGACTTTGGACAGTTTGGACTTATGAAAAAATCGTGCTTTCAGGTCTTCTCTTCGCGTTCCCATGGGGCTACTACGCCGACATCAGCGGACGGAGACGGGCGCTGCTGCTGTCCTGCTCTGTCGGCTTCATTATGGCCGCCGTCGGGAGTCTGTCCCCGAACTGGCAGACGCTGCTGGTCATGAAGCTGGTGGGCTGCAGTTTGTAAGGATTGAATGCAATTAGATAGAAATATTTCATATTAAATCAGAGAAAATACATTTTTACAAACATATTATAGACACAACATAACACACACAACCTGTGTTGTAACATATATAGACTAGACAAACTATCTAAACTGTGAAATCGTGCTAAGTGAACTATGATTTAGACGTACCAGCATCAGCTGCCTGTCTAAAACGAAATAATAATAATAAATATAGGCACATATTTTGGTCCTTTGAGCCGGATGTCATTGAATGAATTCCATTCATTAAGTAGGTGTGGAATTTTTCAGCTGTGTGTACGAGTATGTATATAAATCATCTAGTGTTTTATGTTGACTTACAGCAGGAGCAGTGAGTGGCTCAATACCTCAAATAATTTTAAAGGATATAAGTAATAAACTAAATTAATCTAGCAAACATGTTTCAGTTCCACTGCATCATTCAGCCTAACGATGACGTACTTGGGCGAGTGCACGGGCAACAAACACAGGAGCCAATACATGTTCATCATGAACAGCATCAACCTCTTCTCCGAAGCTGTCACTTTCAGTAAGAACACCCCATTTTATTATTATTTATTTATTTTCAAAAACATGTCCGGCTCACAGCAGAGGCCAAACGCCAGGACATGGAAAGAACATTTCATACACAAGACAAGTAAAACACAACAATCATAATTAAACATAATAAAAACAACATTTTATATTAGTAGATAGGTCTTTGTTATCTTTGTTGTCAGCGTATTACCCCCGTAAAATGCCAGTTTTACCCCCACGGGGCTAATTACCCCCAGGTTAGGAACCGCTGATCTACGCCCTCGTATTTAATTTATACGAAAACAAAAATCGTCGCCAATCCAGAACGGCGCGATTTCAAAAGCTGTTAACAGTGCCATAAGTACTTCCTTTGAAATAGAAAATCGACCAGTGAACCTATAATAGGTATTCGTGAACTATAAAGTGAAAATAAACTATAAAATTCGTTGTCGGTTGAAACAAACTCATCCGCGGTGACGTAAGCAGCAACAGGTGACAAAAGCAGGTAGCATAACAAAAAGTGGATTATGTACATTGTCCAAGAACATAACTTCATCTCCTACGATTTAATGTAAATAAAACACAATAAAGAAGTCGACCAGTAACGAAATACGAACTCTTAAAGTCCAGATGGACATGAAGAAGTTAGGCTTGTTTCTCTCTCTTGGCTTGTGTACCTTATCAGCGAAGTACATCGCGTCTTAATTGAAAGCTTGTGTAACGGGAAGAGCTGAGGATAAAGAAGATTTTATTCTCCGTTTTTGTTTCAGTGCTAGCCCTCGCCATACTACCCCTAACCTTCAACATCCCTATCCCCTGGCTGGGCGTCACCTACCGACCCTGGCGACTCTTGACTCTCATCCTGGCCATTCCCCTTGGAGTCGGCGCGGCCATGATGTGGTTCCTACACGAAAGCCCCAAGTTCCTGGCCAATAGAGGGTACAATGATACGGCGTTGGAGGTGCTGAGGAAAATCTTTGAGGCCAATGGGGGGAGGAAAGATGAGTATCAGGTAATTGAAACGTACTGGTTTTGGTGGCTTTAAATTCTACCTTTGTTCATTAATTAACTCTTAGGATGGGTATGATATGGTTCCACACGAAGAGCCATTAAAAAAGAATGATAAAATTTTAAATGATAAAGGTTTTACGTAAGGTAATTACGGAATGATAAAGAATGTCAGAAGAATACCTAAATGACTATTAACCAAGCATCGTCCTCTAAAGAGGTGATAAGTACCACGTTTGATCTCACAACGTACTGAAACTTTAACAGCCCTCTACTGGTCTTTAAAAGAAGTGTCCCGCCGACTTTGTTGCCGGTCCCACATTGGGATACCTTCCTCCAATTGAGGGGGAATTTAAATCTTCTCGAGGCAGAGGTGCCGGGTTAGAGCCGGTGTAGCTTTATTTGACGTTCATAAGCGCATTGTAATATGCCTACTTGAATAAGAAACTATATTTATCTTTATCTATATCTGGCTTAAAAGTAATTAAGTATTTTTTTTTGGATTTCAGGTGAAAAGTATTTCGAAAACTATGGAAACGCAAAAGAAAGAGCCATTTTGGCAGTTGATCGTACAGCAGACTGTGCCAATCTTCAAGCCACCTCTACTGTGGAGGACCATACAACTCTTCTATTTGATGATGCTCTGCTGTGCCATGTAAGTGATACTGAAACTATAAAAGATTAACTTTTTTCTGCTGCGTTACCGTACAAAATGTACTTGATACAGTCATACTCATTTCTTGTTTATAAATATATGCTAATGATCTTGGGAGGATTCTTCTGTTCATATTTGTCCTTGTCGTAAAGGAGAAATCTATCAAATGTATATTTTGCGTCATTATTTATTTGGTGGTCAAATTATTTTTAATGTTTGTCTTTTTCTTGCTTCAGTAACAACATATTCGTGATGTGGTACCCCACTATCGTCAACTCCTTCTTCACGTCCCTCTCATATGGTGTGGTAGAGGAGAAAAGCTTCTGCGATCGGTTCGTCAGTAACCTGACAGCTGATCCTAGCGAAACTGGCGATGTAAGTTTAGTTGTAGGTATGTAACTAAGATGTTTTCATTTAGTGTTACATCTATTAAAAAAAACCGCATCAAAATCCGTTGCGTAGTTTTAAAGATCTAAGCATACATAGGGACAGACAGACAGACAACGGAAAGCAACTTTCTTTTATACTATGTAGTGATAAGCACTTATAAAATATGAGATCTCTGGTTTTTTTTCTTTTGTTTCTATTGCTTTTAACTATATTCCACGAGTTCCTCCGGAAATCAGCGCCACGGATTACCGCGGCATTATGCAGAGTAGAGATCCTTTTGTCTCCATTATCTTTATGTACTAGGTATTAGGTATATTGTGGCATTAAATAAATGTATTTTCTTTTTTTATTTCTTTTAGTGGTCCTGTAATGACATCATCACCCCCAGCACCATCTACACCGGCATTATGACCGGCTTCTTCTACACCGGCCTGAATCTCTCCGTCTCTAAGCTCGCCAAGTGGCGCCGTAGCGTTTTACTCACTATCTACTTAATCCCTGGTATCTGCATGGTCTTGACCAATGTTGTAAAAGAGCCTATTGTCAGTTTGATTATGTTTGCTCTTGTCCAGGGAACGGCTATTGGTATTGGGGTTGTGGCGTCGTATTTTGTGGATCTGTATCCGACTTCATATAGGTGAGTTAATCGACTCGCTCTTTGCATCTACAAGGTGGCATTATAACACAGTGTCTTGATTATTGCCTTCTTATGTTTGAACTCTTCTAATCAACACGATAAAAAGTGTCATAAAAGGTGTTTTCGGCCCTCCGGCCGGAAAGCTGACTGCACGTCACATCTGCACATTAGTGGCAACTTTATCTCGCGCGCAACTTGAATCACATAGTTACATGCCTATTACAAGCAAAAAAGGCCAATAAATAGTGACTGGACTTACGTTCATCTGAAAGTACCTCAACGTCCTTAACCATAAACCATTCTTTTTCAGGGCCCTTGTGACCAGCCTCGCTTTGATGACAGCTCGGCTGGGCTCTCTGTCCGGCATTAACATCATCGGGCACGCCATGACCACTAACTGCGAGATGACTTTCTACTGCTGCGCGGCTTTAGTGTTCAGTAAGTTGTCCTAGGGCCTTCGTGACAAGCCTTGCTTTGATAACAGCTCGGCTGGGCTCTCTGTCCGGCATCAACATCATCGGGCACGCCATGACCACTAACTGCGAGATCACTTTCTACTGCTGCGCGGGTTTAGTGTTCAGTGAGTTGTCCTAGGGGCTTTGTGACAAGTCTCGCTCAGATGACAGCTCGGCTGGGCTCTCTGTCCGGCATCAACATCATCAAGCACGCCATGACCACTAACTGCAAGATGACTTTCTACTGCTGCGCTGCTTTAGAGTTCAGTGAGTATTAAAATAAACGAATTGAACACAGATGAGAACTGACTTCTACATTTTAAAGGAGGAGGTTTTACTCTGTACAGTCATTATCTCAATGTCATTAAGTCAGAATCTGTTCATTATCTCAATGTCATTAAGTCAGAATCTGTTCAGGATTAATTTGTTAATCTTCATTACCTCGCGGTGTCCCGGCTTTTGAGAGTCTGGGGTCCGCTTGGCAACTAATACCAAGAATTGGTGTAAGCACAAGTTTTTACGTAAGCGACTGTCATCTGACCTTCCAACCCAAACCCGAATTCGTTTCAACATTCTTGTCAATATTGAGACGATTTGACCCCTTACTTGAAGGAAAAGTACTTAAGAGGGATAACAACTTTAATATACTTACCTACTGAATTATACAGAAATAAATAAATATAAATAATCCCCGTCCCTATTGCAAAATAGGCAACAAGTTGACGTTAATCTATACTTTCCGGGTTTAAGATTTGTTTTTTTTTTACAGGTGGCGTTGCTGTAACCCTGCTTCTACCTTCAGACAAAAAATCTAACGGATGAGAATAAATAAAAGAAATTCATTTTTGAACAATCGATGACACCGTTTTTACCAACCATTTCATATCTATAATAGGGAATATACGCGAAACTCTGCGTATTAGGGGGCGACTACCACAATCTATCACAATCTGAGGGTAGACCCTCAAAACAAGAAAATCGAAAATTCGTTGTCTAACCTCTATCACTTGCATATTCGAGCGATAAAGACGCAGATAACTGAATTTCGATTTTCGCGTTTCCCGGTAGGCCCTTTGTAAACAAACCGCTCTTTTCTAAAAACTTTCTCTAAAACCGCTCTAAATAAAATCCATTTAAGATTTATGTATTTGAGTCATCATCTTCCTCACGTTGTCCCGGCATTTTGCCACGGCTCATGGGAGCCTGGGGTCCGCTTGGCAACTAATCCCAGTAATTGGCTTGGGCACTAGTTTTACGAAAGCTCCTGCCATCTGACCTTCCAACCCAGAGCCTTATTGAGATTAGTCCGGTTTCCTCGCGATGTTTTCCTTCAACGAAAAGTGACCTATGATCTATGTATTTAAGTATTATCATATTATATATTATTTATTTATTGTATTTAAAATACCTGTCCCCATTTATTTACGAAATAAGATAACTATAAATACAATAACAAAACTTATAAACGATTATTAAAGTTAAGTATAAATTAAATAAATAAAACTTATTCACCTATCTTAAGTGCCCTAGATCCGTCTTTAAATACCTTAATTCATCAGAAATTGTATTTGCAGTTTTCTGTGATTTGCAGTGTGTTTGCAGTGCAAAGGTATTACAACAGAGGTATTGAGTTTCACATGCTTTGTCAATAAATACATGCAATTATAAATACTTATTCTAGTATAACTAAACTATTAACTATAATACATTCAACAACAATGTACCGTAAAATGGGGTGAGTAGGGTTCCCGTGGAGAGTTGGGTTATGAATGGGGAGGGAAGGTTTGAAAGGGGGGTGAGATGGGTTTTTAGGGCTACTGCTACAAAAATAATGTATTCCAATTTAAAATGGAGCTATAGTAATACTCATAATAAAAAAAACGATCCAACGATCTTCCAAAATCACCTTTGTATGAAAACCCATCTCACCCCAATTACGAGGGACTACGGGGTGAGGTGGTTTTTCCTGTTTATCGTCAAAGTTATGAAATGGAACTACCCAAAATAAAATAAAAACTAAAATACAAACGTCCGGAACACTTATTATATACACCATTCAGTTTGCATCATAAAAACGCTTGCATGGGACAAAACTGGTATAAATATCCATGGTGTCTTCTTGTCGCACCTGAGATTTGCCAACGACATTGTTTTGTTTGCCGAGACCCTGGAAGATCTTCAAAGCATGATTGAAAGCCTATACCATGCTTCTTTGAAGATAGGTCTTAAGATGAATATGTCCAAGACTAAGGTTATGACGAACATCCCCGGTAATTTGGTTCCAATCATTAAGGTTCGGAACGAAATGCTAGAGGTGGTCGAGCAATACTTGTATCTTGGACATATTCTATCATTTGACAAAGCACAGCAGCAGAAGGAGATCTCCAGGAGAATCCAGCTGGGTTGGGCGGCATTTAATAAATTAGCAGACATCCTGAAACCTGTTAACATTCCACAATGCCTGAAAACTCGCCTCTTCAACCAATGTGTCCTGCCCACCATGACATACGGTGCCGAGACATGGACGCTCACTAAGGAGGCTGTGCATAAAATCCGCGTAGCACAGAGAGCCATGGAGCGCGCCATGCTCGGTATCAAGCTTCAAGATCGAGTAAGGAATGTCGAGATCCGTCGACGCACCAAGGTGCAAGACGTTGGTTTCGCCATTACAAAACTAAAATGGAGTTGGGCGGGACATGTTGCTAGGCAGAGTGATGACAGGTGGACTAAAATGTTAACGGAATGGTGGCCGCTTTCGAATGAAAGAAGCACCTGGCGTCCATCGGCTCGTTGGGTGGACGACATCCGGAAGATTGCGGGTCACTTCTGGATGAGATTAGCTCAGGACCGGGACAAGTGGCGTACTGGAAGAGAGGCCTATGCTCAGCAGTGGGCGATAAAGGGCTGATATGATGATGATGATGAAAAATAAAATGTTAACGAGGTTTGTATGTCAGTCTTGCTCCTACTCACCCGATTTTACGGTACATAACTAATAGCTACGGGCAATTTAATTTCTCTTCAGGAATTCGTTAAAAGAGTAGAAGCATTCCTCTAGCAAACATTGTGAAAGTTTTCTTTTCAGCCGGCCTAGCCAAGGTGACAATCGCTTGCGCTTCGCTATCGAATCGCTTTGTGTCTCTCTGTCACTCTTCCATATTAGTGTGACAGTGACAGTTGCGTTTCGTTCGCTACATAGCGATAGCGATATTAGCGATTGGCATGTTGTCTAGGGGGCCAGTTCCCTTAAGGACAAGTTTTTGAGACATTCGGCAATATATATTAATTGCATTTGAATATATACTTAATTGTTATAAATGTTTAATCCGTGCTGTGAAAAAGTAGTTTGTATCCAAAGTATGGCCAAGGTCGCCGAGGTTATCAGTCGCCTTAAGAGGCAACAGGAGTGGTAATTTCTCCATATGAACGTTCGTCCTTGACTGCTTCCTCCGTGGTTTTTGATGCTAGAGCAATGATTTTTTCAACACATTATTATTAAAATCTGTGTCCGGCTGTTTTTTTTTTTTTTTTGATATTTTGATATTTTTAGGCGCTAGAGCACTTCAAATATTCGCAAAAATGGCCTTATTAACTAGGCCGCAAGGAGAAGCATGGTATTCAAAACTGTTATCCAATAGCCTAAAAAGCAAAACAGTCCGACACAGATAATTTCATAGCCATTTAGATCTCAAAATTTCGTTAGATTTGGTTAAGTTTTGGAGGAGGAAACAGTAGAGTACGGAACCTCGTTTTTTGAGATTTTTACGCAGGATTTTCCGCCTAACCTGGCGTTGTCCTTATCGCACTAGTTTCAGGAGCCGCTTCCTTTAGCGAGACGGATATATTCACCTAAAATGTGGTATTTTCTATAAAAAGGGACCTCTCGATGGCGCTTACTCCATTATAAACGATGCTCCGATAAAAATACAATGCCGCGCGACGTTGTGCGGCATAAGCGCCATCGACAATAAGGTCCCTTTTCATAGAAATGCCCCAAATATTTAAATCTGAGCTCCCGTATCCTCTTAATAATTTTATATCAAACTTTACATTATTTGTAGTTACGTCGGTAGCATTTTGCGATCATTGTTGTAAAATGAATCTTATTTTAAAAGCGTTAAGGATCTTGAAAACTATGGTCGAGTCATGGTGAGTTACTGTAAATAAAGTACGAGATTTGTATATATTAAGTAAATACTTATGTTATCTCAAATGATTTACACTCACGCCAGGGAGATAAGGTGAGAAATATATTACGGGGAAGTTTATGCCATTCTTAGAATCCCTACTAATATTATAAAATTAATAAATGCGAAAATAACTATTTCTCTGGCTGTCAGTTACATCTTCACGCTTAAAGGATGACTCACGTTAGACCGGGCCGTGACCGGGCCGGAGCTTCCGGCGCTGACTTTTCTATGACATGACAGGTGATCACGTGATGCTTTCTATAGAAAAAGAAGCGCCGGAAGCTCCGGCCCGGTCACGGCCCGGTCTAACGTGAGTCATCCTTAAACCTCTCTTAAGAGCAATTGTAGCATGGTTATAATTTATAATTACACATAATTTAATTCAAAATTTTACCGCAAACGCAACTAATGCAAAAAAACGAAGTATAGTTTTTATCAATCATCTAAAATGATTGCTCGCAGATTTGCTCGATGCTCTAAGCCGGTTATAGACCGCGGCCAGGAACAGTTTTCCATGACCAATCGCCTCCCGGGCGAAACTCGTATAGTGGTTAACGGCTTTATGCATGATGAACCCTCGTGAACGTCAGCTGCCGCTCCGTTGGTGGGTTACCGATTTACCCATACAAACTTCCGGCCCCCCCTTTTCAAGACAGACAGACTTTTGCATTTATAATGTATGTAGTATGGATTCACACGCCTCTAACACACTTATGATAAAAGGATTTGCCACACTGGATGCGTTCTGCGGGCAGCGGTCAGGTCTTACTTCAACTTCAAAGGTTGCTGTCAATGTTGTTCATACATAATGCGGGTTTGACCTGGGGCCCTATTCGAGATGCACAACTGTCAGTTTCGGCTTCAACATCAGTTCAACAGTGGAATGAATCATTTGTTCATCAACTGTGGAAAGTATCATTTGGTTGTACACCAAAACTCATTCATTGAAAAAATTATGCAACAAAAATCAACTTTGTTTTCTTACTACTATACGGTTTAAAATGGCTCTGAACTCTGCGTGGTTCGGTTTGGTTTCGTTGTCACCTAACTGTGGATTGCTAATGTCAAATTTACCTATTTGACAACACACGATTTCTTCCATTCAACTGAAGTTCAACACGAAACGTCACTTAACGCATGTCGAATACCGCTCCTGACCGCTGACCGCAGAACGCATCCAGTGTGGCAAATCCTAAAGTGTTTATGAAACGTTGGCTTGTAAAGATGTTTACATTGTGAACCCGATCGTACAAGTTTTCTGTAAGACATGACAAATACGTTTAGCACACGATAGTTAAATGATAACATTAAAATATATAGTGATTAAAAATGGAGAATAAATTCTGCCTGTTAGTTTAATTTGGACGGCCGAAAGAGTTTGACGTATTGTAAATTTTAAATTTTAGGAACATTCAATTATTAAATATGAGTGGCAAGTTACATAAAGTCCCTTATGAAGATGCCCTGGATATGACAGGTACCTGATAAATAAATATGGGGCATTTTCTATAAAAAGGGACCTTTTTGTCGATGGTGCTTACGCCGCACAGCGTCGCGCGGCATTGTATTTATATCGGAGCATCGTTTATAATGGTGTAAGCGCCATCGACAATAAGGTCCCTTTTTATAGAAAATACCACATATAAACTCAGTCAAAAACAATGTTAGCGCCACTTGCACCATTCCACTTACCCGGGGTTAACCGGTTAAATCATAAGTTACCATAGTTACCAGTACAATTTGACACTGGGTTAACCGTTTAACCGCTTAACCTCGGGTTAGTGGGATGGTGCCAGTGGCCCTTAATGATATATAAATAGTTAGATTTTTTTAAGGTGACCGAATTTTACTTAAGGGTACTTCATTATATCTTAAAAATCTAGATCTATAAATCTATCTATCTAGATCTATAAATCGTCGGCATCTAGAAAATACAGTGAAACCTGGTTAATTGACACCTGGATAAATCGGAGACCTGTATAATTGCAATCAAATGGCTGTTCCCGGTCCCTTGACGACAAAAGGCCTGTATAATTGGAATTTCGGATGCAATTCTGTTTTTAAAATTTTTGTTGACTTGACCTCTGTAAATAAAACTATGAAAACGGATTATATCGCGTATATTGAATTTATACCTCTATTTGACCTCTGTAATTGAAATGTGTAAATGTTGTGATATCGCCGCTTAACAGTGGCACAACTCAATATGAAATGCTGTTGCATTTAATATTCTATCTTGTACTGGTAAGATTTAAAATCGAATGGCATTTATTTTGTTTTGTGCCACTGTTCATGTTAAGCAACGAATTATTTACCTAATTTTGTTTTTGTTAGGTGATATGATTTTCCTATGGAGGGTCATGTGTTTATCGACATTGTAGTTTAGTTTGTTTTTGTTACTCGTTCGAGCTACTTTACGTAAATTATGCCGAAACGTAAACACAACACTTTGTCCGTTCGTGATAAAAAAATAAAAAAATATTTATTTTATTTATTTATTATTATGTCGGGTAAGGACCTATGCGCCCAGTTTTTTTAGCACAACAGATTATTTAAAAATATATCATTATTTTTACAAAAAATAACACATTTTCTAATGAAAAACAAACTGTTTTACTTTTAAAATGAAAACATATTTTTATATCTAGGTTTTTTTTTCAATAAGGAAAGAACTAATTAATATAATGGCATCTTGATAATATTAGTGACTTATCTTAATATTTACAGTAATATTTTGTACTGCAAAGTTACATATTTTTATTTCTACTATTTTATATAAAAATACGATTTATGAAATTCACCTATTTATTTATTTTCCTCAAATTCCCACCACAAATGCATTTCCGTTATTAAATTATCATTTAATTGCTTATAAAATAATAAATAAAAAGTACAAAAAATTGCCCGCGAAACGCACGAAACGTCTGATGACGTCACGCTTTTGACAGTTCAGTTTTTGGTTCTTATGGCATCTGTCCATTGGGACAATTTTGCCAGCATCAAGGTTGTGGGAGCAGAATTTCAGTATCAGAACTTGATCCAGTCCGTGTAGATGCTTGATCGGTTGAAGAATCTAAACTACTATAGGAATAAAAATAGAAAAAATGGACGGCCAGAAAAACCAATAGAAACTATAGAAAGTAATGAGCCAACTGCCAGGATCAGGTTTTTTTTTTTTTTTAAAGGAACATTACAGGAAAGTTTGGGTAAACAAACAGGTAAAAACTTTTAAAAGGAGCTAAAGCTTGATAGATTAGTTCACATTTTAAGTGTCATTATAGTAGCAAACGTCAGTCCAACGTGTGACATCACCATCTGTCGAATTCGCGCCAAAAATTATGAGCGTTTCAACCGTTCAAAATTTTTCAACATTTTAAATATTTTTTAATAAAACAATGTGAAGGTTTACAGAAGTATGTTTATTTTTTCCGGTGTTCAAACGATATAAATTATGATTACAAAAATAAAATTAAAAAAACATGCATGTAGCTAATTGATACAAATTGGCCGGTCCATTGACCAACAACAACAACACAACAACAACACTGACAACAAGATGAACAAGATTGAGATTACAAATATCCAGGTTTCACTGTATATCAAACATTTGTCTAATATATAATTGATCTAAAGTTATAGTTTTCCTCTAATTTTAATTTTTTTATTGACTAGGTACTATTATATTGCACACAACTGTATAAGTATTATCAGCGTCATTAAAAATGAATCTAGTGATGTGATGCGTCATTTACCAAAACCGGCTAAGTAGTTATGACACTATATGGTGTAATACATGACGAACATAACAACGTACCTACACCACCTACCCTTTTCGTAGTCGGGTAAACCGCGCGCCAATTCCGTGCATTCGGAGGTCGAGGAAGTGGGAGGGTGTGCGCCGCGCCCGTACGTACAAAATGACACCACTCGGTCATGACGCCCAACCCAACATTCCTAACATTCCTTAGCCGTGCACGGAATTAGAGCGCGGACAGTAAATTGAAACTCCTTCATTTTATTTCTTTTCAGGTTTCGGCAAATACAACTTGCTAATGGGCATAGTATGCGGCATCATGATCGTAGCTATGGCCTTCGAGAGCCTCTCGGTCAGCTACTTGGTACCAGCTAGTGCTTGTGAGCTCGAAACCACTACTCTGCAACAGGGGCTCATGGCTGCAGTGCCCATTATAGGTAACATTCATTACAATGACCCATATGAGCATGTGGCCAATCAAATTAGATCCAAAAAAGCGTTTTGAGGAATTAATTCCCAAGCTGGAAATCGTTTTAATACCTCCATTTTTGGTCCTAAGGCTTGATTTCTTCCTACGCTGACATCGGTCGCTGACGTCGGTTGAGCGTAGCTCTATGGGCCCCCGCACAGTGACGCTGACGTCCAGCGTAGAAGAAAATCAGGCCTAAATCCGTTTAATCTGAGTTTGCGCAAACCCAGGAGGCGTGAAAATTTTTGGGAGCCTGAGGAGATACATTGTTCCTTGGATTGCCAAACCACTCGATGTAGAAGTAACCCACCATCATGCAATGGCACTCCCAGCAAGGTTTGGTGGATCAAACACTGGTCAAAAGGCCTTTTCGGATTTTAACATGATCAAACCAAAAATAAAAAGTTTGAAATTGGTGAACATTTATTACAATTTTGATAACGAATTCATTTAAGGTACCTTTCGGATATGCAGATATCAATTTTCATCATGATTCGAGCAAATTTTCCGTCGAACGTACCGTTTTTTAGCTACAAGCAAAAAACTGAAAAAGAGCAAAAATTTTCGCACACCTGGGATTGCGCAAACTTCACACATTCAGGACCAAACGGAGGTATTTAAATGATTTTGAGCAAGCTGAATTCTCTCAGCAGCAAGCTGAGGAAATTAAGTTATTCTTCGAAAAAATCTAATTTGATTGGCCTACCTGGACTTTGATAGCATTGACTTGTCTGTCAGTTGCTAGGTACCTACTTACGCTGGCGAGCGACATATTACGACACACGTACCGAAAGCTGCTACCCCTATAATATTAGGTAAGTGTTCAGCCTTCAGCCCTTAGATTTTAATAGACGATGGGCAGAAATGTTCTTCAGTGGTGACCGACAAACACAGAGCGAGGTATCTCAAACAGCTGCGACCAAATACCTTGTTAAAATCGCAGAAAACTTTTGATTAAACACCGCACTTCCAGAATCCGTTGATCATTGGGACCGTTGGTTTTGAAATGGATTCAAGAAACGAAAAATGCTGGAAAAATTAATTCTAACAATCCTTTCCAGGTATCCTGGCCACGTCACATATTTGGGGCTACTTAGCAGACATGCGCGGGCGTCGAAAAATTCTTCAACTATCACTTGTGCTCGGGTTCGTTAGTGGTGCGCTTGCTGGTTTCTCGCCTCACTGGATTGTCTTCTGCGTTCTTAAGTTTCTGTCATGCACTTCGTGAGTTGCTTAAACTGGATTTTTATTTCTAGAATATAGTAAGCGAGCAGTACCGTCTTTACCAAAAGAGCACACGCGGGGCCCGTGCCCAGGGCCTCCTTCCTCAGGGGGCCCCGAAGGACAGAGTACAGGGGACAGGACAGACAGTTACAGTGAGCAACCGAGTCTGTTCGGGTCGGGTGTTAGTTTAATTCGCTTTCTTTACTTTCTAAAAGGGCCCCAAATTCTTGAGTGCTTAAGGGCTCAAGCATAGTTTAAGACGGCCCTGTAAGCGAGGACCGCTTTAAGCCAAAATATATTTTACCCGATATCTTCAACAAATGAAGAAAATCTAAGACACTAATTATTGTAAAAAGAAAATGGTGATTCTGTCAAATTTCAATTAAACCGCCGATTTCAGGAATTTTCTGTTGATATCTCTAAGAATAAATGAAAGGCATTTTCTAAGGAAGTTTTTTAAGACTTATAGATATTCGATTCTACTATTAGTTCCAAATAATTTTAACCTTAAACCCTAGGTATAGCCACCCTCCATAGAAATTAGTGTTCTTAATACATACGTATAGTGTACTTTTCCATTATATATTTCAATGGCTATGTATTTCAGAGTTTCAGGAACATTTGCGCTCGCCTTCACGCTACTAGGAGAGACTACTCCTCGTACCAAACGTAACATGGTGATCTTAATGGAGAGCAGTATGTATCTCATTTGCACTGGATTCATGGCCGGTGAGTTGAATTTTAAACCGTAAACATCGTCAACATTGCCTACTGCCTACCATGCATACATTACCTGTCTTGAAAATCCTGACTGAACAGATACAGGCATAATTACCCACGGATAACAGAACAGGATAGAATTAATTAAGTAGTTGTTTGGTAGTAAATCACTGATTTTCAAGCCAGGTAATCTTTGCCATGGCAGGCAATTTGCACATTAGAAAAAAAAGTTATCGTTATTACATGACATTGAATAAAAAACATTGACATTAAAAAAAGCGCTGGTGGCCTAGCGGTAAGGGCGTGCGACTTGCAATCCGGAGGTCGCGGGTTCAAACCCCGGCTCGTATTTATGAGTTTTTCGAAACTTATGTAAGTTATGTACGAAATAACATTTGATATTTACCAGTCGCTTTTCAGTGAAGGAGAACATTCGTGAGGAAACCGGACTAATCCCAAAAAAGGCCCCCCTTGCCGTCTGGGTTGGAAGGTCAGATGGCAGTCGTTTTCGCAAAACTAGTGCCCACGTTAATTCCTGGAATTAGTTGCCAAGCGGACCCCGGCTCCCTTGAGCCGTGGCAAAATGCCGGGACAACGCGAGGAAGACGACGACGACGACATGACATTAAATATCAAAAGAATATCGCATTTTTCCAGTGTTGACCATCCCGGTTCTTTCTCTCACATTCTCTTACTACGTGCCATACCTTGGTATCTACTTCAACTCCTGGAGGCTCTTGAACATCATCTACAGCTTGCCATGCGCTATAGCTGCAGCAGTTGCCGTTTGTATTGATGAGAGCCCCAAGTACCTGCTGACTAAGGGCTTAGAGGAAGAAGCTTTGAATGTCATCAAGAGCATGTATGTCTTAAATACTGGGAGAGACCTGGAGGACTTTCAGGTCAGTAAAGAAAAAAAAAACGGCATTCATATTGACAATTTTATTTATATATTCAAGAAGGATGCTGTTGTTCATCAATGACCACTCGATGATATCAATGACAGCGAATTTTTCCACCATATCACTCAAAGCGCCTTAGGGAGGCGCCTAGCGATATCTATCGTTTTAGCATTACACTTGTTAGTGCAGTCTCGGTAGCTCAGTTGCCAACTTGCCAGAGCGATGTTCGAGTTTCGCCCGAGACAGTGATTTTTTCCACTTTTCATTTATTTCTAAGCTTTGCACGTGTCCTTTTGACCGTTTGTACTATAATCTCTTTTTATGCTCAGTAGCATTGTAGTAGTGGCATTCGGGACCTAAATACCGAACTTTGTTAAAAGATCATGGCATTTTTGCAAGAATTACATTTTCATATGTGTTTCCGTTTTAGGTGAAATCGATCATTTTGAACGAGGATGTCACTTCTGAATCACAATACAAGTCACTTTGGGCATCAATAAAAGCACAGACATTGCCTCTAGTAAAACCACCATTGGCGCGAAATACGTTTCTGCTCTCCATCATGTTTGCATTGATCTATTTCTGGTAAGACGTTTGTTGGTTATGAACTTGACTTAATTGCTAGTTTCTTGCTTTTTCAACCAGCCTAATCATTTTGACTTTTATTTCCTTTTTTTTCACTTTAAATTTAAGTATCAAATTGTTACCTCGCACATTGGGTGTATGTACCTACTTTGGTTTACTTAACGAAAGCGTTTGATTAGAATTTCTACTGTTACTCTACCCGACCCGACAACATTTGAAAAATTAGACGTTCCCAAAAGTCGACGTGGACGCTAATAATGGGTTAGCTTCTAATTGTTTAGTTTTCGGTTCGTATCGGTTATATCATCTTTACTTCTTTTATTTGAGCGAATTCTCTCTTATTGTTGGTTTTTCTCAAGTTGTCACTATCCGCTATCCTGTTTTAATTTTGCAGCATACACCCTTACATCGTGTGGTTGCCCTTTATTGCTGACGGCTTCATGAAATCAATTGATAAAGGGGAAACTGATCTCACCATCTGCCAAATGCTTCGATCAGCGGTAGTTTCTCAAAATCAAACCTTAGATGTTATCGAAGCGGTATGTAATGTTGTTTAAGTAATAGAGACTGTAATTTTGGGTTACATTGGAAACCATTTGACTTTATTTCGTTTTGTTTCCATTAATTATTTTAACCAGTCTTATTCCTTTAAAGTTTACCAGACAAAAATATGAGAAAGACAAAATAACATTAATGATTTATTAAATTTTACTTACGTAGTTACATAAGTTAATAATTTGCAGGCGAAAGACTGTTCCCTAAATCAATTTGCTATGATTATCGTCCTCATCAATGGATGTGTTCTCGGGATGATGAATTTAGTCATGAGTGGACTGATCAACGTGATCGGGAGAAAGCGAATGCTTATAATTGTCCAAGTGAGTATCAATATATTTAACAACTTCATTATAATTAAATACTAGGTCTCCAGAATAATTTACATGAATCATTTGATTGTAAATGTCTTTAATTAATTTAGCTTTATTATCTAAATATTTATGATTATCACGATAATTCCAATCGTTATAATGCCCATTATGTCAAATTGATATTACAATTTGTTTGTTTTTTCTTCATTTATTTCTTCTTTATATATTTTATTCATATAAATCACTTTTGAATGTACTTTTTTAATTTACAGATAATCACGGGAACAGCAGGCATATGCATTAACTTCAGCAGCACCTGGGTCGTTACAGCCGTCATTTTCATGGCTTTCATCGGCAATTGCCTTAATTTCGCAGTCCTCACTACTTTCAGCGTCAACATCTTCCCAACATATCTCAAGTTTGTATAAAGCCATTAATTTCATTGTTTTTTTGTTCGATTTTTGTAGGTACAATTTTTCTTCCTTATTTAAATGCCAGCATTTTATGCAGCATTGTTTTATTTACTGTATGGGCTGCTAGTATTACATACACCATATTCTGTTGGTTGCTTAGCATAATGATAACTCACAATATTGCAGAAAATAAACACTTTATTGCTACTAAAATACTTTAACTATAAAAGCGCGACATTATGAATGATAATGCTAATAAGGACACGCGTGATAGGTTCTAATGATGAACAAGTACTTACTCGTATTTTATTGTTTTACGCAATTGTAAGTAATTTCGATGAGATGGCAATGTGCGGTATGAAGACCGTACACTTATTTAATTTACTATTGTTTACTAATATATGGGCTGTAGTTTAAGATCAAAACTAAGATACGTAGGTTTTTAAGAGCATTCTATTCTTACAGACTGTTGCTTACGAAAGTTATCGATTATTATCACCTACTGAGTTGGTTTAATGTTTAATTTCTAAGCCAAGGCAAGGAATCAGACTGTAGGTATTCCTTTTCCTAGTATGTTCACATGTGTAAGAGTAGCTTTCGTAAGATATGATCAGACCTACTCAGGTGGATTGTTACTTTGTTGTAGGTATTAAAATTCAAATAACATACATACATACATATAATCACGCCTATTTTCTGGAGGGGTAGGCATAGATTACGGATTTCCACTTGCTACGATCCTGGCATACCTCTTTCGCTTCCTTCACTTTCATAACATTCCTCATACACGCTCGCCGGTTTATTAGGGTGCTCTTGACCTGGCCTTTCTTCAGGATTTCCCCGATCTGATCAGAGAAAGTCCGCCGAGGTCTGCCCCTTTCAACTCCTGTTTCTACATCTCCCTTATACACTCTCTTTGTTAGCCTTCTTTCACTCATTCTTTCCACGTGTCCAAACCATTTCAACATACCTTTCTCAATTTTTGTCACTACATCTTCGTTCAGTCCACACTTTTCCCTTATCACACTGTTCCTAATTCTATCTTGTAATCTCACACCACTCACACTTCAAATAAATTATATGTAATATGAATTTCAGAGCAATGGCCGTGTGTTTAACACTGATGGTGGGGCGAACCTGCGCTTTCTTCGGCGTCAACATACTCAAGCAGTTGTTGATCAGCGACTGCGAACTCTCCTTTTATATGTTCGGGGGATTGACTGTCGGTAAATATTTATACAACCTATAAACGAGTATGTTATACTTATATGTCTAGTACTTAAATGTAAAGGCAAACATATGTGGTATTTTCTATAAAAAGGGACCTTATTGTCGATGGCGCTTACGCCATTATAAACGATGCTCTGATATAAATACAATGCCGCGCGACGCTGCGCGGGGTATGCGCCATCGACAATAAGGTCCCTTTTCATAGAAAATGCCCCATATTATTGTAAGGTGTGGTATCATCATCTTCATCTTCCTCGCGTTATCCCGGAAATTTGCCACTGCTCATGGGAGACAACTAATCCTAAGAATTGACGTAGGCACTAGTTTTTACGAAAGCGATTGCCATCTGACCTTCCAACCCAGAGGGGGAAACTAGGCCTTTGTTAGGATTAGTCCGGTTTCCTCACGATAATGACAACAAAATTATTTACGTAAATAATAAGTAGGATTATAGATTATATCTCATCAGTCAAGAGTTAGTTATTAGATTAGTTAATAGATAGATAGATACAACATAACACATATATTACTTATAACAATAAAGAACAAAAGACACGCTTTTTTAGGGTTCCGTACCCAAACGGTAAAAACGGGACCCTATTACTAAGACTCCGCTGTCCGTCTGTCTGTCCGTCTGTCCGTCTGTCACCAGGCTGTATCTCATGAACCGTGATAGCTAGACAGTTGAAATTTTCACAGATGGTGTATTTCTGTTGCCGCTATAACAACAAATACTAAAAACAGAATAAAATGAATATTTAAGGGGGGTGATTTTTTTGCCGTTTTTTGCGTAATGGTACGGAACCCTTCGTGCGCGAGTCCGACTCGCACTTGGCCGGTTTTTTTAATGTCATCACCTTATGTAAATTAACTATGTTCTTGCAATAAAATTATTGTTTGATTTGTTGATAGATAATATTTATTTCTGATTGAAAACTACATGTTATTTTTCCTTGAAAATAGCAGAAATTCAAAAAAAATCGTCAAGTGTATACAAAAAAAAATGTAATAATAGTTAATACATGTACAGGGTTGAACTATATTTATCGAGCCATTTAGGGTTAACTTTACATTGGACATTTGTAGTATTTTCTATAGAAAAGGACCTTATTGTCGATGGCGCTTACGCCATTATAAACGATGCTCCGATATAAATACAATGCCGCGCGACGCTGTGCGGCATAAGCGCCATCGACAATAAGGTCCCTTTTCATAGAAAATGCCCTATTTCATACCGTTACTATTCATTGTACGTATTCGCACGTATTGACTACCAAATTAGCTTGAACCCTGAATGGCTCAACAATTAAAGTTCGTAACTGTACCATATTAGCTATCTATAGAATTTCTACAACTATGTTATGACATGTTATTTTAATGCCTTTTCCGAGGGTACTATATCACGGGTGCCATGTTATCTACAAACGGCTCAAATGATGTCGTTTGAGTCAAATACCTAATTTAATATTTTATTTTTTCAGCGGGCGGTATATTGGGATTTCTGCTGCCAGCCGATGATCCAAAAGAAAAGCCTGGAGAAAATAAGGCTCCTGAAACTTGAAAGGACTGATATTATATATATAAACTACCTATATATTCATGTTAATTATGTTGCAAGAGTGCAGATAGTCAAATATTTTAAAAGACCTTTGAGTGAACGTTCTCTGGGGGTCTAAGATAAATCAAAATGTCCTAGTGATGGTCACGGGATCCTGCCTTTTCGCCGAAAATTGTATTGCCGAATTTCACTTGCCAACCAACTTTTCGGAGAAGTTTCATTTGGCCGATGACGTACTAGGTTGAATTATGTAAAGTTGGGAAATGAAATTCGGCCAAATGAGACTTCTGCGAAAAGTTGGTTGTTAAGTGATATTCGGCAATACAATTTTCGGCGAAAAGGCAGAGAACCGATGGTCACTGTTCCAATGGTTGAAACCTTCACTCTTAATTCCAAGCATGGATGGTTACCGGTATAACTTAAAATCAAAATATCACGTAGCATTTAGCATTCTTCATTATACCTAGGTAGCAAAGTGACGTCAGTGACGTACAAATGACGTCATTTATACGTCATAATGACGTAACGGACGTCATAATGACGTCTAAATGCTACCTGACATAAACAACCGAGATACCGAAATTGGATACCGGTTAATTTGTATAAAAAATATACCGGTATTCGATCCCTGATTCCAATTTCCAAGTAATAGAGGCGAAAAATGTGCCATCTAGTGTCAACCATTGGAATTAGGCTGTCATACACACGTATTAACCTTATTCTTATCAGACTTAGTTGCTTTTGAGAGACAAATTTCGTAACTTGATTTGTCATTGTTAATAAAACGATTATGTTGTCAGCAAAATTGTTCCATAAGACTGCAATTAGTAGGTATAGTCTGTCAAGCCATTTCCGTCAGTAGGAAAAAGCGGCAAATTTAAAAAAAAAATGGCGCGAATGTTATCGTCCCGTAGAACATTTGGATTTCGCGCCTTTTTTACTGACAATGTTGTTTGACAGACTATACCTGTGGTAATTTTGACTACGTTTTCATTTCTTTCTGATTTCGATTGTTAAAAGTTAAATTTATGATGTGAAAACGTACAGTACCTAACGTTAGGGACGTTTTTCTAGCATTAATTAATGATATTTGCATAATTTAATAAAATTAATTTAAAAGAATTTATTATTTCCTTTATTTATTTTCCTACTTAGGTTAAGACTTTTACAATATGCATATAAAAGTAAAATATAAAAACACTTACAAAACAATATAAACACATGATAAAAAACCTAACCTAGGGTGCCGCAGGCAGCGGGCCAAGGCCCAAGCTGCCGGTGGTCAGGGCCGCAGAGAGAGGAACCGGCGGACTATCCGCGCCGTGTCCAAGATCACCGCCTTCTGCATCTGACCCTTGATCCAACCAACTAGCGAGAGTCTCAAGGTGTTGGTCGAGACTCTTCGCTATTAGAGCGTTCGCTGAAACGACTATCGGGACAATGATCTTCTAATCAACATTCTTACTGGACTGGACTGGACTTGTCCTTCTCAGAAAAATGAATTTATTATTTATTATTACAATTTTTTATTTTTTTATTTCTGTCACAAATTGTTCATATTCTCCCAGTTTTTCTGGCAGTAAATATCTGAAAGGTTTAAATAAAATTAAACTTATCATACTGGACACAGCTTTGCACAGCACCTTCGATGATTTCCCAATAAGTATCAATTAAATTCATCTTATTTTAACAAGTCTATCAATCAGGCATATTCAAAAACAAACCTTAATACTCAGTAATTTTATCTCACTTTGGTATCCTCATAAAGCTAAAAACGAAAAAGCCATTAACAGGCGTTCCCCCCTGTCGAAAATAGTCGGCCAATGGTCATACACAATGTATGGAACTATGGACTGACGATCTGACATGGCTATTCCCCTCCCCCGCAAAAATCGGCAGACTTTTCTGTACAGAAAATTACAGGCAAGGCGTCTCCGTTTGGTTATATCCTCTAAGTCATATAGATCTCAAGTCAATCAGTGACATGTAGGTATCATTCGTATCTACCCTCATTTGTTTATATATATTTCTAAATTCAAACATCGGTATGAATTATTCTTTCATTTTCACCACTGCTTCAACACGGTGCGCATCGCATAATGTATTTTTGAATTTGGAATAAGTACTTGTATTAGTTTAGTAGCCAGTATGGAATTGTTCAAGTTCATTTTGTACGTGTATTTCTATATTGTGGTGGTGTGTCCGAATGAGATAGTGAGTCAAGAACATAGAAAACCGTTGGTCCCGCATGGTAACAAAGGTGAGGTTATAATAAAAATGAATGTTTCTACAAATTTTTGACCTCACTGTAGTATTACGTCAATGTGTAACAAAAGATATCCTAAGCTAGATGACCCGGTGAACTTCGTTTCACCTACACCCCAGGCCAAAAATATGGAAACAACCTTGTATTTCAATAGAAAAGTGTGATCTTTTAAGCGATGGAATTTATACTACTCATTGGCAATTTGGTAAAAATAATAATACTTAGAACATTTTAAAAGTAAATTACTCTGGCTGTGATAGTTGCCAATTCAACATTTTTGTCATGTAATTAAAGGGTAGGTATAATTATGTAACTTTTTCCTACTTTATTTTTTTTAGCTTTTTGAAAATATTTTAGGATGTTTTGATACTAAGCGTGTATTTTAAATCTTTTGGGTTTGCCTTATGTAAGTCTTAGTTTACAAATATATACAACAAAGATAGAAACATGAGATATTAAAGAAAACAACGTTGTTTCCATACTTTTGGCATGGGGTGAATATCTATTTTTTTGCCATGTTTTAATTTTTGCCTTCATAAGAGCCTTCTGACAATAACAAACAAAACAAAAAAGAATTAGCGACATTGGTCCACCCGTTCACGTGTGATGCCGTGACCAAGTGAAATAGGGATTGATTTTTAGGGTTCCGTACCGAAAGGGTAAAAACGGGACCCTATTACTAAGACTCCTCTGTTCGTCCATCTGTCTGTCACCAGGCCAGGCTGTATCTCATGAACCGTGATAGCTAGACAGGTGAAATTTAACAGATAATGTATTTATGTTGCCGCTATAACTTAATACTAAAAACAGAATAATATAAATATTTAAGTTGGGCTCCCATACAACAAACGTGTTTTTTTTTTGCTGTTTTTTGCGTAATGGTACGGAACCCTTCGTGCGCGTGTCCGACTCGTACTACTAAAGTACGTCACAGTTTACTTTAAATCAGAATCAATTTTAATAAATAATTTTAAATCTCGTATTTTGGTGCAAAGGGCACATTTTACGGTAAACAATTTGGTTGACAAAACATTGACTTTGATTGATTGATTTAAGACAACGCGCGTGAGGCATGGAAATTCAAACCTGGCTTAAATGTTTACTTATCCAGGGCACGACCAAACCTACGAACGCCCCTGCGACGTCTGTCCCCGCCACGGGCGCTGCGTGCCTAAGATCCAGTGTCCGGCCCACAGAAGACCCGGAGCCAGCAATCCGCTTTGCCATCTAGGGGGCCAGAGGGATCTGCTTGGAGTTTGCTGTTTCACTGGGAGCCTACATGCTGGTATGTGTAGGGCACGATCACACCCACGCCACGAACGTCCCTGCGATGTCTGTCCTCGCCACGGGCGCTGCGTGCCTAAGATCCAGTGCCCGGCCCACAGATAACCTTGAGCCAGCAATTCATCCGCTGTGCCATCTAGCGGGTCAAAGGGATCTCCTTGGAGTTTACTGTTCCACTGGGAGCCTACGTGCTGTTGCTGGTATGTGTAGGGCACGACCATAGACCCACGAACGTCCCTGCGACGTCTGTCCCCGCCTATTAAGATTCAGTGTCCAGCCCACAGAAGACTTGAAGCCAGCAACCCGCTGTGCCATCTAGGGGGCCAGAGGGATCTGCTTGGAGTTTGCTGTTTCACTGGGAGCCTACATGCTGATATGTATGTGTAGGGCACGATCACACCCACGCCACGAACGTCCTTGCGATGTCTGTCCTCGCCATGGGCGCTGCGTGCCTAAGATCCAGTGTCCGGCCCACAGAAGACCCGGAGCCAGCAACCCGCTTTGCCATCTAGCGGGCCAAAGGGATCTGCTGGGAGTCTGCTGCTTTACAGGAAGTCTACATGCTGGTTTGGGACAATCTGTAAGCTTTTAGAATGGAGGAAACTTTAGTACTAATCATGCCGTCACTTCATTATGTTTTTAAACGCGTTCATGCCAGTTTTTTTACTATCTCATGGAAATACTGAGGGATATCAGAATACTAGTTGAAGACAGAAGATAGTATTATTAGAAGTACAGGCACTTAGTAACGTAAAATAAATCCTCAAAGGAGGTAACAAGTTAAAATTGTTAACAAGAGTAAGGACAAAGTAGCAGAGTACTTACAAATAAAAATGCTCATTATTATTTCAGCCGAAGCCGACCTAAAAGCCCGTGCGGCTACTTCAGTACCAGCTGAAGACGTGAAGACAGCCCACACTGCTTCAAGGAAAAAGCTTGCAGAATGGCTCAGCAAGGCCATGAAGCTGTTGAAAGAGCGGCATGTGCTGGTTAATAGTACTGCGCCAAGCTTCGCGCATCACTTGGTGAGTTTTTTTTTATGTTCCTGCACGGAGGGGCACCTAGGGCCACCACCCCCTAGCATCTCCCGAGCGTGAGCGTCTAGTCAACTCTATACGTCATCGTCATTTTCCATAGCGCTGAAGGTTGCTTCTATGAGTCAGAGCGGGCTGATCTTACTTGTATCCAGTTTATCTGGAGAATCTTATGTCTAACAAGCCATGCATTGATAATCGTTTATTCCCTTGCGTCATTTTGACACTCGTGTTTGTTAGTAAGTGATTCAAAGGTGTATGTGTAATCCTCAATTGGGCCAGTGAATGAAAGGAGGAGCCTATGTCCAGTAGTGGGAAGTATTATTAGGCTGTATATAGTAGGCTGAAATATTATTATTAAACATTATTTTCCAGTCTGTAATGACATACGACGATCGAGCAGAAAAGCTGGGACTGGGCGCGCTGCTGAACCTGTTCACTGCGCAGGAGTTGAAGTCGCGGCAAGCCTTCTCTGACGACGACCTGGCGTTGGGGCTCACTGGGAATACTGATGGTAAGCCTTGCTATGTTAAAAGTATCTATTTATTAAAATGAATGAATTTCAAATTTATTAAATCACATTTAAAATCGGGTCTATCGCGAATTTATTTTGTCACCTTTATTTACCGACGTTTCGACACAGGTTTCACTGGTCGTGGTCGCTGCTCACTGATGTTCCAGCAAAATGTCAAAACAGAGACATACACAGAGAGAGAGAGGGACAGAGAGAGGGTCAGAAAGAGACAGACACAGAGAGAGAGGGACAGAGAGAGCGAGAGAGAGAAAGGGACAGAGAGAGAGAGAGAGAGAGAGAAAGTGAGAGAAGTATGTATTTGACCAGAATCTCATGGGCTGTACACACTCGTCGAGAGACCCCGAGACAGGCCGAGAACGAGTGCCATGTACACACTCGTTCTCGCTCCCTTCTCGCTCTTCCTTGTCTCGTCTCCCGCTTCTCCGATTGGATCGGAACGGTGCTGAGACTCTCGGCGAGAGGCTTCGATTTCGGTGTTGGTCCCATAGTAAAAGTTGCTCAGTATAATCCCATAATCTCCCTGGCAACGGCAATGCACATATTTTTTGGCCGCCCACCCTGTATAGCTTTGAGGAGATGTAAGCGGACCAGAATTTTGCAGACACCATTTATACATTTCACTTTCAGTAATGTACAACAGATAAATGAGTTCCTTTATTATTATAAAACAGATTTTTCTCTCCCTTTGTTCCCTCATTTTCAGGTTTTTGACGTAATTAATTTTATCCTCATTCTCATTCAATATTAATTCATCATCATAGGCCTTTCAGTCTATTGCAGACTATACAGACAGTGTCAGGTAGGGTGACAACGTTTCACATGGCTGTGTAAGCCAATACGGGAGCGGCAACCATGACCGCAAGCCAGGCAGGTGTAGTGTGCCCGTGGCGAACAGTTGTCGCGCAGATGACGCTTGGCTCGCTTACTGGCGAGTGTCTTAAACCAAGCGTCATCGTGGATTTTACTACCGACCTACTCTACCTACTTTTTTATTAATTAAGTACCTACTATTTTAGTTAAAATTAAAACTTAGTTAATAAGTTCAGTTTTAACTTAATAATTATTAAAAGTGTTGCAATCAGCGTGCAATGACTTTTTTTATACAATGATTTAATAAGTCATATATTTACCATGTCATATGTATATAAAATCGAATAAATACGAAGATAGTATAAAACAGATTTATTTTGATTACATTATCAGTTTGTACATATTTGGCAAAAATTACGCAACAGAGATAACGTGGGGCAGATTAAACAACCTGCGGTAGCAGCATGGTTGCATTTTTATCGCCTGTCACTATGCCTGTCACTTTCGCACTTCTATACTTGTTAGAACGTGACAGGAATGGTGACAGGCGATAAAAATGCGACCGTGCTCAGCCCTCGTTTAAGTAGGTATACAGTGTGGGAAAAAATTATGGGCACTGGAGGGAAAGTGCCTTAAAACCTTAAGTTCATTTTACTTAAAGTAAACATTCTTTTATTAAAAAAAAAACAAAACTGCATGCAAAGATTTTTTAAATTAGCTTGTCTCGCCCGGGAATCGAACCGACTAAAAATTTCAAAAAATAAACATTTGCTATTTTAAGAATCATTAGGTCTTACACTCGTCTGTCGTACAAAATATCCATAAAATCAATTATTTAGTACTCAAGAATATTTTTAGATAGGCGAAATTGAAAAAAATCTTTGAATGTTTCCTTTGAGTAAAATGAGTTATGGTTTTAAAGAACTTTCCTTCCAGGGCCCATTATTTTTTTCTAACCTGTGTATGTATGTACTCGTATGTGTTTACAGGTCCATTTTGCCCGCCGCCCCCATCGTGCCCGACCCCACCCAGCCGCTACCGCAGTATCGAGGGAGAGTGCAACAACCCAGAGTTCCCCATGAGAGGTGCTGTTCACACTGAATACGAGAGACTGCTTCCACCGGACTACAGTGATGGTACCTAGTAAACTTTTATATTAAAAAAGTGTTTTTTAATGTTTTCCACAATTGTTTAATTTTTTTTTGTATTGTCGCCATTGACATATCATCTTATATATAAAGACAGGCCTTACGGGCACTAAGAAAGGTGCTAGTTCAGCGGTGTCACTCATGAATTCGAGCCAATCGTGCAGTCTAAGGCAACTAGTTTTGACCAATCGCGCGCGTGATGCGAACTCATCAACCAATCGCATTGTGGCGTTACACGATTGACTCGAATTCGTGTGCGTGACACCGCTGTGCCACCTTTCTTAGCGCCACTTGCACCATCCCACTAACCCGGGGTTAACCAGTTAAACCGTTAACCCAATGTCAAATTGTACTGGTAACCATGGTAACTCCAGGTTTAACCGGTTAACCCTGGGTTAGTGGGATGGTGAAAGTGGCCCTTAATGCCCGTAAGGCCCGTCATTACGAAGTAATATATAAGTCAATGGTAGGTAGGTACATTTTTATACGGTTGAACCAATCCTTTAATTCATCTCCGGCCCATTCTCCCTTAGACACTTTTGCGGTCACGGCACCATGCATGATCAGATTAATAGTAGCAAGATTTGAAACGAAAATTGTAAATTAATTGTAATTGTAAATTGTAATTACATTAAACTAACTTTACGGTTTAATGGTAATTCTCAATTTTCGTGACATATCACCCACGACAGTTTAAATTCGATTGTAAATTACATAAAATATCACACAAACAAATAAATTCATCATATTTTCTGATTTGATGTTTTTTCCTATATATAGCCAAAGTCTATTATCGTGGCTGTTAATTATGCCATAAATCTGATCTCTGATGGTAACAGCCATAGACATAGTATAATATACAAGTAGTTATAGACGCGCCACCGAGCGACCGGGGGTAAGAGAAAGAATATTCATTTAAAATTTGTGCAGCATAGGATTTTTTCTCTTTCACTCTTATAAATTTCGGTATTTTGCCATCGCCTCCTACCTATGATGCCACCCGGTTGGTGATAAGGATAAAGCATGGCACTATTTTCTCTTTCCTGTTATAGGAATCGCAATAAGACTATATTTCTCTATCAAAGAGTGTCAGGCCCTTGGTAACAGCAGAGCGATTACGTCATATATTTTCTACAGGAATATGGGCGATGCGAGTTTCTACCACCGGCCTTCCCCTCCCCAGCGCTCGAGTCGTTAGCCAAAGGTTGCTTATCGACGCCAACCGTCCCAGCAACACCCACAACCTCATGTTCATGCAGTTTGGGCAGTTCATATCGCACGATGTCAGTGCCGGCGTAGTGTTCACTATCGGTAATGTATTATTTATTTATATGAGCCCTAGAGTATCCCACTGCAGGGCAAAGGCCTCCCTTCCTCCCTTTCCACAACGGTCGAAAATGGTCAATCGGTAATATACTATCATATTTTATGAGATAAATGGGAACTGCAGGCTATAACAGTCTCCATCTGTGCCCATTAGAGGGGAGAATAACCAGGACGTGCGAGGGATAGCATACTTGCCAATGGTTTTATAAGAAAGGATGTTGAAAAACGTGCGAAGTAGAGGAGTAAAAGTCGGAAAAGAGACCTTAGATCCCAAAGCAGCTACTGAGGGTATGATAAAAGCTAAGGAGAATAACCATGAAAAATGCTAAGAGAAGAGTATAAAAGACTACGGGTATTTATTTTCCAAGCACTCGAATAGCTAGCCAGGTTTGCTTATCGACACTCAATCTGCTTTAAATTTTTTATTCAAAGTTCCATTATCCACAGGAAACGGAAGCGCGATCTCCTGCTGCGCTGGCGACGGCGAGGTCCCACTTCCTGAAGACCAGCAGCACTGGGGCTGTGCACCTATCGACGCCCCTCCTGATGATCCATTCTACGGTACTTTCCGTCATACGTGCCTCAACTTCGTCAGAGCCCAGCTGGCTCCGGCTAGCGACTGCTCTGTGGGCTATGCTAAACAGGTATCTACATTGACAATTGTCGTCTACATAACCTTTTTTTGACGTCCCTCTTTTTTAGACTGTCACTTGTCAGCCCTGGCTGTACTAGTCTGAACAAGTACCCTCTTCTACAACAATAGACTTGATCCACAGTGAAGCGTGAGCTGCAAAGTAGTGGCCTAAAAATGCATCCAGAATAAATGATAAGATAAAAAATATATAGGTAAATTAATAATCGAATTTAAACTGTTGTGAGACATACTAACATTAAATCATTTTACGGTTTAGACTCACTTGTTTTAGTCACTCGCGCGACATGTTACAATACACGGTCGTCGTGAACGCTGCTCGCACTATTAGTGCTTGAGAAAGGAGACCTAGGCTCTCCGAAACATGTCGCGCGAGTGACTAAAACAAGTGAGTCTAAACCGTAAAATGATTTAATATAAATAAATAAATATTAGGGGACATCTTACCCAGATGAACCTAGCCCCAAACTAAGCAAAGCTTGTGCTATGGGTGCTAGGCGACGATATACATACTTATATAGATGAATACATACTTATATACATAGAAAACACCCATGACTCAGTAAGAAACATTTGTGTTCATCACACAAATAAATACCATTACCGGAATTTGAACCCAGGACCATCGACTTCTCAGGCAGGGTCACTAGGTCACTACCCACTAGGCCAGACCAGTCGGCATCATATAGATTCGATCCTTTGCGGATCGGAAATTACAGTACTTCTTAAGTTGTCGGTCCATGGACGACGATAATATATTCCGGTCTGGTGATCTGTTTGTAATACTTTTTGTGGCTATATTGAATTGGAGATGAACTTCATCATACTTCACTTGGACACCAGGGTGTCTCATAGCAACGACTGGACGATTGCAGCATTTTTTTTTCTAGATGAACGGCGCCACCCACTACGCAGACCTATCCCAGCTGTACGGAAACTCTCGTTCCAAGCCCGGGCTGCTCCGAGCAGCCGGTGGTTTCCTCAACACGTTCAACGATTATGGGAGGCCTCTTCCTCCTTTGACTAAGAGGGGAGAGTGTGTTACCACCAACGAGGGGTCAGCTTGTTTTGAGTCAGGTAACATTATACCGATTTATTTTAGTACAGACACCAAACGTCGTAGCTATGGTGGTTATAAATATTTGGACTAAATGCCTACTTCGATTTTAAGTAATATTTCATGTCCTGTATGAAAGACTTCAAGAACTAAAGCCATCCTTTTTTTGTACAATATTTTCTCAATTCATGTCTTTTTCAGACCAAATGACGATGTCCAGTCTGTTTTACTGCTATTGAAGTATTGGACATAAATAAACGAATTGATTTATTTCATGTTTTCCTTGGGGTATGAGTCCCCGTAACTAAGTTAAAAATTTACGAGTACCTCCATGAAACAGCGAAAAATATATTGAAGTCTCAGATCACAACTAAGATAACATTATTATCCGTTTTACGTAAGCTTTAAAATTACCTCTGATGTTTCGAGGACGGCATTTTCCCCGTGGTCTCGGTCAAAGATTGGCCAAAGTTTTCATCAACATCTTCTATCTTCTTAAGTCCCATTAAAATAAATAATAATATGAGGAAATCGTGAAATTTTTAACTTAGATAAAATTGGCTCTGTTCCAGGCGATAACCACGGCAACCAAGTGATCTCCCTCACCCTTCTCCACACTATTTTCACCAGAGAACACAACCGTGTGGCGCAGGCCCTGACCAGGTTTAATCCAGATTGGGACGAGGATATGGTATTCTTGGAAGCCAGGCGCATCCTGCAGGCGGAGTTCCAGCATATTATTTATAATGAATGGCTGCCGCTACTGTTAGGTATGCTTCCATTTCTTTTCAAAATCTCCTTAATGATTAACTTCTTTAAATTCATATATTCAAATTGCGATTAAACCCAATCAACGTTTGCAACATTTCTCGAGTATTCGCTTGTTAACCCTCTTGTTAAACGGTCTATATACAGCAGTGGGACGTATTATACAAGTTTTATTCAATTTTTTTTCTGTTCAAGAGTACGAGCGCACAGAACAGCGCTTTTACCATATTTTTAGTCCTTTTTTTGCTTGTGTATTTGAGAACCAAAAAACAACCCGACTTACTTAAGTCATCTTTTGTTATTTTAGCACTGAATGAAAAGGTTATTTAATCCCATTCCAGGTCCACGTCTAGTCCAGGCGTTCGGGCTGTCCCCAGCTGGTGGTTACTCCACGTCATACGACTCTCACGTGAATCCAGCGCTTTCCACGGAATTCTCTACGGCCGCCATGAGATTCGGACACTCCGTCGTGGATGGGAAACTGGTGTAAGTGAACACGTGAAATTACATTTGAATCCCGTTTCAAGGCCTCGTTTAGTCTAAGCGTTCGGCTAGGCTCTCTCGACATCGTCGTCGATCTATAATAGATCTATCTATCTAGCGGCCAGTGTAAAGGATGACTCACGTTAGACCGGGCCGTGACCGGGCCGGAGCTTCCGGCGCTTCGTTTTCTATGGAAAGCATCACGTGATCACCTGTCATGTCATAGAAAAGTAAGCGCCGGAAGCTCCGGCCCGGTCACGGCCCGGTCTAACGTGAGTCATCCTTAAATCTTACTTGTCCGTTAATAACAACATTTAGCTTTAGTTCATAGTAATGAATAAGGAAAGTATACATTATTTGTGAGTTGTGATGAATACGCATCAGCGCACGCCTGGGTCATGCTCTAAGAATATGATTGTCTACGTTTGCGTCTAATTGCCAATTTTGTATGGGTCGCCGCAATTAGACTGCAAACATATTTTTTGAGAATGACCGGCCTGAATGATCATGCAATTAATGTTTTTCAGAATCCCCAGCCCGGCGAAAGGCACCGTGTTTGAAACAATATCACTTCCAGAAGTGATGTTCCAGCCATCACGCCTTCGCCTGCGACCCTTTCTCGACCGTGCACTGACAGGACTCTCATGGCAACCCATGCAATCCGTCGATCCTTTTGTCACTGAATCTGTACGTATTCATTGAGCTTACGCTCTTTGTTATGAGACCATTAACATGCTCACTAGCGCCACTGGTAAATAGTTTACAGATCGATCAACGTCACTCAGCAGTGAACTATGAAGCTAATTATTTTTGTCCCTTTAGCATATGTCCTTTATGTTCTATAAACTTAATCGTGGACATTTTTGTATGTTCTTTAATGTATACCTACCTTATTTAATTTGACTGTTTTTTACTCTGTTTCTTTTATTATATCTGGTATGTTTTTCTTTCTAGTTAACCCGTTACCTGTTCCACGGAGGCAACCCCTTCGGCTTAGATCTAGCAGCTATCAACATACAGCGCGCACGCGACTACGGCGTCAGATCATACAACAACTATCGCGAGCTAATCGGATTAAAGCCCTATGGTGATTTCAACCAGTTTCCTCCTAGCGTGAGTTTTAATAATCCTAAAATATGTTATTACTAGTGCGGAGTAATCCCGTTGGTTTGGGCCTGATGCGACGTCTATCCGTATACGTGTGTGTGACTATTACGATATCAGAGCATAAAACTGTTAACGTATGCTTATTGAACTCTTGATATTTGGTGAATTCAGGTAGTTCCCTTCAAGTGTGAGTTTTGTTGGATTTTATTGTGATCAATTCAATTATTATCAATTTACGCAATAAGTATGAATATAGATCAATGATACTTACGATATTTGTAATAAAATCCAAAAAGGGTTTAAACCCGTATGTAAACCCACAGTATCAAAGCCGTACGCCTTACCCATCGACTATTGTTGCCAGTTAAAGATGGATTTTAGAATGTACAGTATAAAGAAGAATGATATCTGATTCTCCCTCAACAGCTTAAACATTAAATCCATTATAAAGGATAACGTCTCCTTTATACAAAATTTATATGCTATTTGTTAATTAAAGTGGTTTACTAATTATAATCGATATGAACCTAGGATTAACGCACATTTATTTATTATGCAGGCGGCAAACCGTCTGTCCTCCGTCTACTCCAGCCCTGATGACATCGACCTCTGGATCGGTGGTCTGTTAGAAGAGCCAGTGGAAGGCAGTATCATCGGAGCGACCTTCGCCAATATCATCGCTGACCAGTTCTCCAGGATGAAGAAAGGAGACCGCTACTTCTATGAGCATGGGCCTGGTGTTAACCCTGGAGCTTTTACGCCTGGTAAGTAATGATGGAAACTTCGAATCCAAACTTCGTCTGCCGGAACATCAAACGCTCACTTCAAGAAGAGATTACAGTATCCCCGAACCCCGTGTCATCACTTCTTTTGCTCAGCGCTTCTCGGTATTTCTCTTCCCGCACGTTTATAATAAAGTAGTTAAAATTTGTGACATTAGGCATTGTAACGTAAATGAGGTAAAAATTCATATACTAAACCTGCTAAAGTCCTGGAACTATGAGGAATCAGAAGCAATTCTGAAACCTTCCCACGAGACTCCTAACACTACATATTCATAAGATTAATTTCTTCATTCTTTTTCGAGTTCTTCTATTCACTTTTTCATAACGCGCGAACACAATTAATACATTACACTTTTAGATTTCACACAAACACACACATCTCACTCCCTCCTCACAACAAGCTTACACACATACAAGTTCACACTTCACACCTCTTTTTCTTTTATCCTTATGTTTAATATATGTAATACTATTGGTTTAATATAACTCATAATGACCTTGAACCCCGCGATACAGGCCATGCCTAGTGCGGGGTTCACTGCAATGTGCCTGTGAAATTGTATTAATTGATAAATAAAGATATTTTAATTTTAATTTTTAATTTTTTAAATAATAAGTGTACATAAATACAAAAGACTTTAAATCGCCAAAAGAAATTATATCAAGATAGCAGGATATTTCTGTACTAGTGTACTCAAATCATTTCTATTTCTTATTTGAAAGGGAAGATCGCGCCGGCACCCAGAAAAGTTCTGTGTGTTAATTAGTGAAGCGATACTTTAGCCCATAATAAAGACTGCTATAACGTGTACAACGGTGTACCTAACATAAGGTGTGATGCTGTTATCTCGGTCGACTAAGGCATGGGGTTGTCCAAGAAAGTGTCTGTATAGGAATAAAAAAAATTTTTTCGAAACAATCTGATTTATTTTCAGGTCAACTAGCTGAAATAAAGAAGGTGACCCTGTCCAGAATCATTTGCGACAACAAAGACGGTATTGAGCTCGTCTCTCAACCTCCGAGTGCTTTCCTAAGGGCAGATTTACCTGGGTAATTTAATCCGATTCAAGTTTGTTTTGCAGTATAGGTAGTTTTTATATAGTATGTCATTTTTGTGTCATCAAAGATAGATATAACTCCGTAATAGATGGATACAGTCTAAGGAAAAAACGTACCTCGAAAATCAAGAAAATTTGATTCTCGTTCAGAGGGCGCTACTAGTTTTAGCCTACAGTCGTATGTATAGATGGCGTTGACGGTTTCGTTTGTTATTTAACAATTTTAACGCATATCAGTGAAAGAACATGGGTCAAAATGATAAAAATAATTAATGCAAATAAAAAAAATCATTTATCTATATTTAAATACATTCTATCGTATTTTTATAAATCTTCATTTTTAGTTTTAAAGTGTGTCGACAGATGGCAGTGAATTTACTGGGGTTACAAAATTTACTATGACAGTACCGCTCTAGTATAAGTTACTCTATGGTGTTATTGAAACTCTTTTTTGTTACTACAGCCCTTTCAAAAACCATTAGGGTTGTCCCTACAGACTTTAAACTTTAAAAATATGGTTCTTGAAATTATTAGTCTCAATTGTCTCAAAGTTTATCACTATATATTTATCCTTTTTTTAATTACATTTTCAGAAATGAGCCGGTGCCTTGCGACAGCCCACTCATCCCAACAGTGGACCTCAGCAGATTTAGGGATATTTAATTATGCTCTTGCGATCTAGAACATCAAATGTTTCATGATCAACGTCAAATATTTAGTGTTCTTTAAACAAGTGTCAGCTTAAAGCGTTGAACGTCTCCAGTGCTGAATTTATTAGATGTGAAATGTACTCATAGAACTCTTATTAGATTATAAGATTAATTATATCATCAAAGTACGCATTCATTTCTTCCTCTGTTCTTGGTGTGGCCTGGTTGGTTTCTTCGAAACGGTTTTCAATATCCTCTTAAACTTTTCTTTTATTCTTCTTTATTTTCTTTCACACTTGCTAGACTCAAACTAACTATTTTACCATCTTCTTTTTTCCCTAAAACTCTTTAACAGTGTTTTAAAAGCGATTTCAATTAGCCAATTTTGCATGCAACCTTTGAAAACATCGTTAAAATGTTGTAGGTTTGTTGATTACAATGATTCATCTACTATTACGTTGATTGGTTCTGACACAAAGCTTCTATCGTTTTGTATTCTTATCTTTTCCTTTCCAATCTAGAATCCCACTGGTGCCCGACAGTGGGGTTTTATATACAAAGCGATATTAGAATTGTGTCAATAACTAATTCTTCTTTGATTCTAACAAGTGTCCTCCGTCTATTATCTGTCTTTCTCTTGCGAACGTCGAAGAACCTGATTCAATGATTTTTTCCGGAAAAAATACATGAATTGGGAGTTTGATGGATTTGAATGTTGGAAGAAATTAATTGTGAAAAAATGTGATTTTAAAGTGCTCTTATTTTTTATTAATTAATCTGATTATGTCACAGGTGCATGACGCATGATACTGAATACATTTAACATTCAAAGGTGGCTTGTGCCTACTGAGCTCACAAGTCGAAATGTTTAAAGTGTAAATGATAGGTGTACATGAGCAGTGGTGAATTTTTATATTAGAAATGTGTTATGTTATTAATCGAGTGTAATCTGTAATGAATAAATTTCAATCGTTGTATAATGAATAGAATAATGTATTAATCTAATGTAATATATCCATAATAATTATATTAAGTAGTGTAAAAGCGGTATAATAAATAAACTATGTATTTTTCGTAGATTAAGATTATAATTTTTTATCAATGTACCTACTTAATTAAAGACTTAGGATTATTTGATTTATAAAAAACTAAGATTGGGAAAATTGCTCTGTATAAATAATATACATCCCAATACATAGTTTTATAAAGTTATCTACATTTTCTATAATTTCTACTTAATCTTCATCTTTCTACTTAGTTATAAATATGATTGTAATTTGTATATATATATTTAATCAAATAGTTTAGTAAATATTGTATTATGTATTTGTAAATGCAATGGAGCTCCACATTCTTGATTTTCTAAAGATAATTAAAGCGATCAATTTACCTACAAATCATGGTTGTATATTTCTCTCTTCTTAGAAAAATGGCAATATTTTTTATATATTAACGAAGGCTCTGCAACTATCAAATGGACATCATAAGTATAATAGAATCATGAGAAAACTAATACACTCCGTTGCTTGCCAGAGCGGTTTAGACTTAGCTTGGTCAGATTCTAGCTGTGTTTATTTTTTGTATTCCAATAACTCTTTTACTTCGTTACGAGTATACCATGACGGTGGCAAGCAAGCGTTGCGGCTTGCGCAGCCTATGGTTGCTTCTAACTCTAGTCGTTGCCTACCTTCAAACATACAAGGATTCACTGTGTGTGTGGACGCTCGAAGCGGAGCGTTCGGCGGAGCGTGCAGCGTGGCGTCGAGCGTCCAAGAGGTTTGAGCAGCATGCATGGCTGCCGCTCGCATACGTTTGCGTGCAGCGGAGCGGAGCATGCACGCCGCATGCTCCGCTCCGCTACACGCCCAACTCGAGCGTCCACTCAGGCCTTACACTAAGTAGTTGTGTTGTGCATCTGTAGGGCAGAGGATCTGCCCCATTTCGGTTTCTCCAGATTCGAGCGAGATGACAGTGGCCTATCTGTCTTAAAACATACCTCTGCTTTCGTGTTATCTAGAGGAAAGTAATTAATTATATCGTTATTACTATTAGCCACGTGTACATCAGCGAGGTGACATGTTTGTCTGCAGCAATTAGCCGGAGCACACTTTAAAGCACGAGGCGAAAGCGTGATGTCCCATATGAAGGACGTCGCTTAGGACGCAGTTAAAGTAGGCTTGTAATTACAGAAATTTTATAAAAGTGCGTACCGTAAACCGGTTACTTTGATCAATTTTAGAGTTTGGCACCTTTTTTAACGATCCTAATAAACGTAAAAATATGAAATTGAAAATCGCTTTTTTCTCTACTTTCAGCCTGCCAAATAAATAAAAATATGGACATAGTTTTTCCCAAAGATAAATAAAAACAACGCGATATATATTAAGAATAGGGTTACTTTGAAACTACTACTTTTTTCTGCTACCCGCTAAAAAGTCCATATAAAAAAATCGGATACGTACTTTTTAAGTTATTTATATTTTTAAGGTGTAGGGTAACAAACCAAATGATACAAATTAATAACTGTCCACAGTCGAAGTATTTTACAGATGGCGCAAGCATAGGTTTTCCTGCCAATTGTGTCAAATCTCATAGAACAAAACTAAAGACAGGGAAAACCTACCTCCGCTCCCCCTCGCCAACTCCATTCATCTGCTCGTACGAAAACGAAACGAAACGAAAAACGTACCATTACGCAAAAATGGCAAAAAAATCACGTTTGGTGTATGGGAGCCCCACTTAAATATTTATTTTATTCTGTTTTTAGAATTTTTTGTTATAGTGGAAACAGAAAAACACCATCTGTGAAAATTTCAACTGTCTAGCTATCACGGTTCATGAGATACAGCCTGGTGACAGTGACACACAGACAGACAGATGGACAGAGGAGTCTTAAGTAATAGGGTCCCGTTTTTACCCTTTAGGTACGGAACCCTAAAAGTCTTTACTTGATAGGTAATAAAACTAATAAATACGGGGTTCCAGTACACTGCCCTCTCGTCATATTTTAAGACAACTAAGCAGTACGGCATGGCAACAATTACAGACAACCGATATTCATTAAAATACCGTAAGTAAAAAATAAATAAAAAACAGCAACACGAGAAATGCGTTTAGGGTTGTCACAGACGCAACTTGTGATTAATTTGCAAAGTGAAATAATATTCTGATAAAAAATAACTGCCAGATAAAAAAGAGAGTTAGCTGTAGGTATAATATTGAAAAGTTTCTTAATTAATATTAGATACATTAGTTAAAAGTGTGTACTGTTTTAGGCAATTCATCATCATCATCATCATGTCAGCCGATAGACGTCCACTGCTTGACATAGGCCTCCCCCAAGGCAGGAACACAACACTATGAGTAGGGTCTAGTGTTATTTGGCTGCGGTTTTCTGTAAGGTGGAGGTACTTTCCCAGTTGGGCTCTGCTCTTGATCTGGAATGACATCCGCTGTCCTGTGCCCTACCACACAAAGCGAGATGTCATTCACGGTGCCCATACCTCTCTTTATGTCAGATGTCAAATATGACGCTGATTCAATCCCATTCTGGGCACTGCAGGCCTTGGTCACTTTTTCTTTCGTATATGATTGTCATCTATTTCAATTTATGATAGAAATTAACCCAATTTCACGACAGTGCCAACCCTAGCCCATTTCCAGAAACCCGTTTATCATGCATCAGTGACAATGTACACGTCTTACATGCAGATATTATGTTTGTGATTCCTCGAATCGATCGAGATAAAAAATTATAAATCTTTTATTGCTAAGGGATTGGGGGGCGATTCTCATTTAGCAATTTGTTATGGTTATGATTTATTTATTTTATGACCTTGAGACGACATAGTATATCACACGCACACAATGCACCAATGGGTCATTTTTTTTAAAGTTTTTTCTTACATGAGAAAAAAGTAGTCCAAGATTTTTATTTCTATTCCGCTATCATTTTTCATAGACTTTGTATGACGGTAGGCAATGTAGGGTAGGGTAGGAAACAGTGGCTCGGAAAAAAATTGCCGGGTACAGTGGCTCACTCAACCATCATCATCATCATCATTGGCCACGACATCTATAGCAGATGATTGTTGCAGCGTCAGGTAAAATCAGGTGTTACGGGGAGGTTGATTGCAACGTCTGCGATGACTTAAGAGTCCAATACCAGAGCGGCATCTTCTGCCACAGCAATCACAAACATGACGTGAGTCCAAGGGCCCTAGCAAGCAAGGGGCAAGGGGTCTAGCAGCGCGGAGTCTTTTCCGCCTAAGGTTTTCTAACCAGTCCTCGTCATCCTAACCACCTCAACCTAACCTAACCTAATTCCATGATAATATAGAGGCGATATTGGGGCGACTGAGCCACTGTTCGAGCTGAGTCACTGTTTCCTACCCTACCCTACTCGTAATGGATAGAAAGAATGGACATTATGGGACACAATTTTTCTCCTATTAGGACCAAAAGAGCTCGTGATTCTGAGTAGAAAAACCATGTTTTAAAAAAATGTGGTCTACAATTTTAATTACTTAAAATGACAATAAGCGCAAGCGAGATGTTCAATCATTCAACGGCATTAATTTCAGTGAATTTCGTCCGGACCAATCAGCGTGAGTGATCATCAAGGTAGTATCAAAACATAATCAAACCCGTAACAAAATGTTATAGCACAATCGGCCTCTGGGTTAATCATTAGTGCGAAAGCGACCTAAATGCACAACATATGTTTATAAATCAAATCATAAAAACTAGCGTGTCAATTGTGGTAGTGAAAGTGACGAGTTTAAAGGGGCCCACTTATTACCAGTCCGCCGGACGTTATCAGCTTGTCAATTAGAACAAAAATTTGACAGTTCCGAACAACTGACAGGCCGATATCGTCCAGTGGACTGGTAATGGGTGGGCCCCTTAAGATGTCACATGCGGTACATACAGAGATAAATTTTATTCATGATGATTTTATTGATGTCTTTTAAATCACTTTTTTTTTACTAGCCCATTATGGTGTCCCACTGCTGGGCATAGGCCTCTCCCCTTGTCTTCCACGACTCCCGATATAGTGCCTCCGGCCAGTTGTTGAGAAAGGTGTCTAGGTCGTCCTTAGCACATTAGCTGGCAAAAACTGTTTTTATACATAACCTACAGGAAATAAGAATAAAAGTCGATACCGTAACGGACGGTTACAGTTTACGATTCAATTTGTACTGGTTAATGGTTAATTGCATTAACGTTTCGGCTAACACTGGGTGGCCCCTTTAAGAGCGCTCGGCTATTACATTTCGGCGTTGAGCGAGTTTAGGTATTTTACGCGCTGCGGCGGGCTGTGCGAGCTCAGTATGCCGATCCCTTCTACCATGTTTTCCCTCTCGCTCGCACTACAATGATGGATTAAACAATCTTGATCCTTCGTGAAGCATATTGAAAACAATTATAACGACACTAACTTAAAATCCTAATTATTGTTATTTGGTACGAAAATACTAAATCCAGTGCATATGTACTTACTTTTGTATTATAAAAGAATTATCTTATACTAGAAAGAAATTATACTCGCTTGTTTACATGTTTCGTCATTACATTTGGTACAGGTACAGGGTAACCGTACAGCTTGGGACAATGTCACTTGGTGCTAAATTATATCCCAAAAAGATAATTTTCACTGAAAATGACAAAAACTGTCAATCTGTCAAATTTGACTGATATGTCAAACAACACTAAACTAGGTCACTTAGTACCAAACTTTAACAAAACATGTTAATTTTTACTAAAAATGACAAAAACTGTCAAACTGTCAATTTTTACAGTTTTGACAGATGTGTCAAACTACATTTTCCATCCCATGACTAATGTTGAAGGTCCTATCAAAATTGGACAAGCCGTTTCGATCTGGGATCCAAAACTGTCAAAAATGTCAATTTTGACAGATAGTATAAATCTACACTTAACAATGTTACTTGGTGCTAAATTCTAACCCAAAAAGATAATTTTCACTGAAAATGACAAAAACTGTCAATCTGTCAAATTTGACTGATATGTCAACCAAACCTTAGTTCCACTAGGTACTGCCAGGGTTCAGCATCAGCTCTATCATGGGTACTGCTCTCCTAAGTGCTCATCAAGACGAGTCGGATGACTAAAACAGCGTGTGCCTATGTTGCACCAATCCTAAGTTCCACTAGGTACTGCCAGGGTTCAACATCAGCTCTATCATGAGTACTGCTCTCCCAAGTTGCTCATCAAGACGAGTCGAATGACCAAAACAGTGTGCGCCTATGTTGCACCAAACCTAAGTTCCACTAGGTACTGCCAGGGTTCATAAGGAGGATGAGTAATACATAATTAAAAACTTATACAAGTTCAGTCTTAGTTATATCGGAGCATCGTTTATAATGGCGTAAGTGCCATCGACAATAAGGTCCCTTTTTATAGGAAATACCACATTTTTTTCTGTTTTAGTATTTGTTGTTATAGCGGCAACATCATCATACATCATCTGTGAAAATTTCAACTAGCTATCACGGTTCATGAGATACAGCCTGGTGACAGACGGACAGACAGACAGACAGACAGCGGAGTCCTAGTAATAGGGTCCCGTGTTTACTCTTTGGGTACGGAACCCTAAAAACAGAATAAAATAGATATTTAAGTGGGGCTCCCATACAACAAACGTGATTTATTTACAGTTTTGTGCGTAATAGTACGGAACACTGTGCGCGAGTCCAACTCGCACTTGGCTGTTTTTTTTTTTTAATTTACTACCTATAAAATGTCAGGTCATTTCAAATATTTTTAATGTTGTTCGGAAGTTTGTTATGTTACTATACTATATTATAATACTATAAAAACAAATACAGTACTCGGATCAAAGTTTCTCAGTCGCAATTTACACGCACACAGTATAGCGTTTTACACGGCGCCTGCCGCACACGACGATAAAAAACCTCGTTGTCGCCGTCGAAAACGTGCGGAGCCGACCGACACAGGTCTGACCTCTTCAAGCTCTGCCGCGGTACTGAGCAAAGAGTATAATAATATATGTATAGTAAGTACTGAGATCGCCAGCGCGCGTCATCGGCAATATAGAGTAGTTTTCAAAAAATTGCCAAAAAATTAAAGTAGAATTTGATAAACACAAATGTATACCAACAGTATAAGCAAACGTTGTAGATTGCTCGTGTATAAAAATTACTTCGATACTAAGTAGATTTTCGTAGGAATTTACACTTGTTTCGAAGAGAAAATTCAATTCGTTTAACATTGATTTTCTCTTTCTTAAAAGCATGTAGGAAGAATATCATTCGATATTCCTAAAGTACAGGATATTAGTAATACAAAATATCCAACTTTAGCAGAGTAAACTTCTCAAAATTTACAAATAAGAGCTCACAATTCAGTGCTTCACGCGGTTTTTCGTAAACGACCATCAGAAAAACAATCATTACTAATTTAATTAGTCCTTTTTCTAAAATGTACAACGATATTCCTAAGGATAAGAAGACGCTCTTACTGGAACAAGTACTCTTTATTTCTAATAATGAGTGTAAAATCTTAAATGTTGTCGGGAATATCATCAATTTTACATTATTTCGACTTTTCTTGTAAGAACGCTCTTAAAGGTGACATTCGGATGCCATGGTTATGTATCTATACCAGCAGCGGTATCATGGTCGCATTTTTATCACCTGTCATGCCATGTGTCACTTTCGCACTTACATATTTGTTAGAACGTGACAGGCATGGTTGACAAATGATAAAAAACCGACCATCTTTAGCCCTATAATTTCACCTGGCGAACCGCCTAAAAATCCCGGCGGGTTTCAGGTTGAGTACGCTGAAATTGAATAAATTAACCATTAATCATAGTTCTTTAACGAATGTTTGCTATTTTATAACAGAAGGCGTTATAGGCCGACAAGATATTGTAGAAAATGTTGAGGGCGCCACTTCCTACGTAACTGTCACATTTTTGACGTAAAATGCTTAAACATGGTAACAATAAGGGATATTACTGCAATGTTCTGCCACCAGAGTGCAGGACTAGCCTTTTTAGTAAACCAGAGTAACTTATACATATAGGTTTTTGAAGATCAAGTTTTCAGAGATAATAAAATATGACATTGATGCATCAAGGCGGTTTGCTTACAGAGGACCTACCGGGAAACGCGAATCCGAAAATTCGCTATCTGCCTCTTTATCGCCCGAATATGCAAGAGTGACAGAGATGTTAGATAAAGAAATTTTCTTGTTTCACGATAGACCCTAAGATTGTGGTAGTGGCGCCCTGGCGCCTTCTACGCAGTTTCGCGTAATATTCCCTATTTAGTATGGACATTTCTTAGTTCCATTTTATTTAATTTCTACAATTTTATGTCGCACTATAAGTCGTTTACTTGCGGAAGAGTGGTGCCGGTCACCACTGTCCTGAAAGTAGCCTCAACTGCCGCCATACATGAGACATATTGGAATGATTTATATGACGCGCCTATTCCCATCTGTGCCCGGTGGGGACAAATATAGGAATACAACGGATTATAACTCAACCACCCGACTAAAACTAAAGAACTAAAATAATAAAAACTAAATTAGGTTGCCAAAACTGTCACGTTGCGCCCTCCTCCACGTATTTTGGAGGAGTGCGTAACGGAGCAGGGAGTGAGGAGGTAGAAAGGAAAGGATAGATATAACAGGGGTAGGTTCTTTATTTATCGGCTTTTGTCTCAATATGACACGCAAACAAATGGTATAGTTACAAAAAGAATAAATACGATTGTAGTCGCGCTAGTAGCACGCGCAAGGCAGGAGCACGCGCACGGTAAGGCGCGCAGATAGCACGCGCAAGGTGAGGCGCGCTGGTAGCACGCGCACGGTAAGGCGCGCAGATAGCACGCGCAAAGGTAAGGCTCAACAATCAGAGTGAGATTTCGTCAAAACTCGTCAAATTAATAGGTATTCAAAGCAAAGTTTTGTAGAAATTATAGATTGGAGTGGATTCATGAATCAATAGGGCACCTAAACTGTACATAATGCCATATACGTCCAACTGTACACAATGTACACACGGCGTGTAATGTACGATCATTTTCGGGCTCCGCAAATATAGGTACAGTCAGTCAATTGGTTTGTTCACGACTTTCGTTCCGCGAATGCTTCCAACTGGGTACAGTTGTGCACGGAAGTGTTGGGATCGAGTTTTACAAAATTACATACTTACAATAAGTATGTATGTCGTCGCCTAGCAGCCATAGTACAAGCTTTGCTTAGTTTGGGGCTAGGTTGATATGTGTCATGTGTCCCCTAATATTTATTTATTTATTTATGGTGGAGGAATCGAACAACCCAACAACTGATAATAATTATTTTTTCCCCTCACTAGCTCGGAAAGCCGTCTTTTATCCTTTAAAACAAGCGGGGAATAACGCATTTTATCCACTAGTGGGGAAAGTAATTTGACCTTGGATGGAGCGTGTTTAAGTAGCTTGACAGATAACAAAACGTAAAACGCTCATAATAATGGTTCGTTCGATATTAATTATCATTAAATAAATGGTTTGATAATCTAATAAAAAATACCAAATTCAGCTTTATTTAATAATTTTAAGTCATAAACCTGCAAATTCCATAAGAAACGTTAGATTTTTTTATAATGATGTTAAATATAATTCTGAACGCACAAGTTGAGTCGATGCAATTTCAAAACGCATCCTTGACATTTCATACGTCAGAACAGAAATGTCAACATTGTCAACAAATTTTTTACTTAAAAACACTTCGCACCGACTCACGTAAAAATCAGAATTTCCAGTGTTTTCTGTTATAATATCGTAAAAAAATAAGTGATTCCAGTGATGAAGATGATCTAACGTCTATGGATGTTGCACTTTCCTCGCTATAGTGAGAGGAAAAGTTTTGTGTTACACACGGGTGCAAATGTATTTTACTTCTCGTGTGTTGAAATACTCGCTACGCTCCGGATTCTATTATAGAACCACTCGCTTCGCTCGTGGTTCAACTATAGAATCCTTTCGCTTGCTCGTGTTTCAATTGCACACTCGCGGGTAAAATACAACTTTGCACCCTTGTATAACAAATAACTATTTGGAGGTTCTTTCAAGTTGGCATTCTTCGATCAAGGAATATTATTAAACATAATCTTAACGACAAAAGGCAACTAGATCAAGTTCAAGTATGATAAATATACAAAGGAAAGTAATTATTTATAATATGTATATTTTGCTTAACTCGTTCGCGTCTTTTCTGTAGACATCACAAAGCTAAGATAATCCAAAGCTAATTTATACGCTGCACCCTTAGATACCTACAGGCGAGACACATTTCTTTAATTCTTGAGTCTTAAACAAGAAAAACGCGATATATGTATAAGTAAATAGCTTAGACGGGCTTTATGATTTAACCCTTCGTATGTAACTTAACTCCAGCGGGCGCTAGAGAGAAAACTGGTGGGGATCACATTGAGAGACCGTAAAACGAATGAGTGGCTGAGACAACAGAGCAAGGTCACCGATGTTGTTAAAAGCGTTGCTAGTTTGAAGTGGGAATGGGCTGGTCATATAGCACGAAAGACCGATTCGTGGATGGGGCGGAGAGCGTCCTCAAAGTAGACCCCAGATGCGTTGGGACGACGACATCAAAAGGACTGCGGGGAAGACGTGGCTCCAGGTCGCACAGAACCGTGACGAGTGGCGTAAAATGAAGGAGGCCTACACCCAAAGGGAAGAAAAGGGCTAAAGAGAGAGAAAGAGAGATGTCTAAGCACTGATCAGTGCGAATAAATTTTTACCTATTGTATTAAACAATGGAATTATTCATGCGCACTGATCAGTGTTTAGACGTACGAAGGGTTAATAGTTATTTTCACCACACCAGCTAGGGCAGCTAGTAAAAGGCTCTCTTGATTTTTCAAAAACTGATGAGAAAGTTGCGCTTTATCCACATGTGGGAAAAAGTAATCTGATGCAAATTTTGAGTTGTTTACTTATGTTGGCTGGTAGAATTGACTTAAATGATGACTTTGAATGATAAATATTTAATACCTTTTGGTTTGCTTTCATTTTGTTTGATATTTTACAGTTAGTATTTTCCTTGTGTTGGTGTGCGTGAAATTTTTAAACAAAAGATTTTATTTTTCGGTACATATTAGCCAGTTCTCACTTTCGAGCGCGCCAGTCAAGCTTCAAAGTCAAGGCTCGGCCGCGTATGATTTACGAGACGGGTTCTTTGCCCGTTTGCTATGTATGTATGTATCTATGTACGTACGTAGGTATGAACCTAGGATAGAATTCCTGCGGTAGGGTTTGTGGGAACATAGTTCAAAGTTGATTGTTGATATGAAAACCATTATGACATGTTGTTATAAATAAAGTATTTGTATTTGTTGGTATGTACTATGTACAGTCGAAGGCAAAAATATCGATCCAGATAAATGGCTCAAAAATATGTGAACACGACTTTATTTTCTGCTGGGAATGTATATATATTTATGTCCTTGACTGTAGGTAGCCCGTGGTAGATCTGAAAAAGATTCTTTGCCGTTACGTTATGCTTAGACAGGTACTTTTTTAATGTTTAAGAAATATTACAACTTTTTTTAAAACAATGTCTAATAATTTAAAGAAATTAGAACTTTATGTCAACATTATATAATAAGTAGGTATATACTATATAGCAGTGTTGGCCGAAAGTTAATTGCAATTAACCATTAATCAGTACAAATTGAACCGTAAACCGTAACGGACGGTTACAGTTTACGGTTCAATTTGTACTGGTTAATGGTTAATTGCATTAACGTTTCGGTCAACACTGCTATATAGACATAAATAAATACTTAAATATCTGTAATAAACTCCCAAATAAATGCCCTTACTAAGGTTCGAACCCAGGACCTCCAGCTCCTGCTTCCTAGCAGGGTTACTACCGATTAAGCAAGGAGGCCGTTAACAATATAAATGACCCTAAGAGCGTTTTCACATTGTCCGATCCTACATCCCCGTAGCATAGAGTAACTTATACTAGAGCGGTACTGTCATAGTAAATTTTGTAACCCCAGTAAATTCACTGCCATCTGCCGACACACTTTAAAACTAAAAATTAAGATTTATAAAAATAGGATAAAATGTATTTAAATACAGATAAATGATTTTTTTTATTTGCATTAATTATTTTTATGATTTTGACCCATGTTCTTTCACTGATATGCGTTAAAATTGTTAAATAACAAACGAAACCGTCAACGCCATCTATACGACAGTCGGCCAAAACTAGTAGCGCCCTCTGAACGAGAATCAAATTTTCTTGATTTTCGAGGCACGTTTTTTCCTTAGACTGTATCCATCTATTACGGAGTTATATCTATCTTTGCCCGTAGTCAGGCCGCGGGGGCGCGCCCGGACGCCGTCTTTAGCGGTCACGCACACTACAACAAGCATTATGCCTACACATACTCACACAAACTAGTATTTTATACAATCGTGATATAATAGAGAGCTTTTCAGTCGAGTACTGTGTTTAAGCAACGAAGCTTGCTGAGTTGCTTAAGTTAAGGTACGAGATTGAAAAGCTTGATTATATCACTATTGTATACAATACTTTTTCTACGAGACAAAAAAAATAATACTTTCAACTAGTAGAATCATATAGGTAAACAAACCAAAAGTATACAGCCAAGATACGCGAGCTGCCGCGGCCCGCGATACCTTCATACAGTTAATACCGATGCCCCGGCCGCCGGGCCCGGCGCCCCCGGCGGGTTGGTCAACGACACCTCCTCGTAACTCATGAGGCCCTGGTACCTGCTCCGCGCTAAATTCAATTTTAAGACAGTTTTTTTCTCGATTTTGACCACCGTAGCCTATGGAGACTAACAAGCAACGCTAAGTGGTTTTCGTAGGGTATGGATGTTGCTATATGAAGGGTGTCACATGCGCATTTCTGACTTATGAAGCAATTGTTTTTACTACAACAAAATAAAATGTTTTTGTTGGCCAACCAATCACAAAGCAGATGCATTGAATCGAGTCTCCTCGAAATGTATGAAGTTCTATTTTCAAAATTTTTATAATTGACTAAACCGTATCGATAAAATTGTTATGCTTGAGTCGGAAGTGCCATAGACTATCCAACGTTGAAAAGAGTAAGGTTGTAGTGTTCCATGTGAAGTTGTAATACACCGATTATACTCGACGAGTAGAAAAAAATATTATCGGTCCAACAGCTGATGGCGGCTCCGACATGGCTAAATTTATCGGCCTTTCCGATATCGGATGTCGGAAGGCGCCTATGACAAAAACAGCTGCAGGAGAGTGCCATTAGCAGATTGACATTAGGTCCGCCTTTTTTGCGTTATTTATCGTTTTTAAGTAATAATGATTTATTAAATACATGAATAAATACAGAGAAACACAATATCTTACATTTTATTTTCTTCCGACATCCGATATCGGTTCGGATCATGTGAAAACGCCCTATGCCGGAACATCTGTCCCTTAATTTAAAGATTCAAAATTGCCAACTCAAATGCTTAGTACCTATTCACTTAGTAATTAGCTATAAAAATGATCTAAGGGTCGGGAACATCAGCTTATCTCTCCCTTAATCTTAAAATTCAATATAGTCAGCTCAAAGGGCTAAATAGTACAGTCGCCATCAGATATATCAGAGCGGCCGAAAAGCTCAAAAATATCTGAACACGCACCTAGCGCCATGACAATAGAGTCGTGTTCAGATATTTGTGAGCACCTCGGCCGCTCCGATATATCTGATGGCGAATGTACTTTCACGTATAGTAATTTCTTCTTAAGCTCAGAGCTGAATAACGGTAAAGTTAGCCAGACCCGTTTCGTCCTGGATTAGCAAGTCTAAGTTCTAACAGGAACGAGTCAACAGTTAGCTGTTTTAATGGTGTTGCTCACGCGCAGGTTAATTGCAGTCGAGATAGGATGTCGGTTTAGATGGCGATGCATTACGTCAAATAAGTACCCTTAGAGTCCCCGGTAAGCTCGGCCGAATTTCACCTTCCCATACAAACGGAGTTTTGTTCTCATTTTAAACCTACGTGTTGGATTTTTTACGATAAGCAATTTAAATTTGAAATTAAATGGATTCCCATTCTGATATTTGACTCTCCATTCCATAAATAACGATACTATTTTCTAAATTATTAATTGAAAGTACCCTCAAGAAATACTATAAAAATATACACTTAGTCGTGTTTAACTCGGGTGAAAGGCATCATTTCAGCCTCGGACTATTGAGGCTCTCACTGCGTTTGGGCGCCAAAATACCTCGGCAGGAATGAGTGCCTTTCATCCCTTGGTTAACAATCTACTATATTTTCATTCTAACTTTCGTTCGTTAACACGGAATCTTTGTTTTACCTAATTTGCAGGGTTTTTGTCGACGTTTTTCAGTCGCAATAGTTAATCAATCGCGGCTTCTAGACAAATACCACACTTTTTACTCTCGGAAGAAACTAATGGAGGCAGGAAGATGAAATTACTTGGTCAGGTTTTCGTACTAACAGAAACAGAACTTGGTAAATCGAATTTAAACTACCTTATCAAATTTCATCTAAATCGGTTTTAGTGGGTCCCATACAAACTTTCACCCCCCTTTTCACCCCATTTAGGGTTAATTTCTGGGGTAAAACTACTCCTATGTCCTTCCTCAGGACTCAAATTATCTCCATACCAAATTTCATCTACATCGGTTCAGCGGTTATTGATTCCCCATACAAATTTCCACCTCCCTTTTCACCCCCTTGGTGAGTTCTGGGTTAAAAAATATCCTATGTCCTTCCCTTTCATATAAATCATCAGTTTCGTATCTTACCATCTTATGGGAATGTTACTGGTACCATTGGTAAGTTACTAGTAATATTCCCAAATGGAAACTTACTGGTAGCGGGAATGTTTCCGCTGCCCATACTACTGATGTGGCGCGAATACCCGAAGTGGATTTTGACCTCCGGCACCAAAGAACGCCATCCGTTCTTAGGGTTCCGTACCCAAAGGGTAAAAACGGGACCCTATTACTAAGACTCCGCTGTCCGTCTGTCCATCTGTCTGTCACCAGGCTGTATCTCATGAACCGTGATAGCTAGACAGTTGAAATTTTTGTATTTCTGTTGCCGCTATAACAACAAATACTAAAAAGTGCGGTGCGCGAGTCCGACTCGCACTTGGCCGGTTTTTTTTCGCACGCAACGCAACCCGCCGTATATTTTTATCCAATGGCTTCCTTTACCCATGTCTTCTGTCTGGGGTGCCTGCCTTTTTTAATAAAAAGACGTGTGAATGTGAATTATATTTAGGGTCAAGGAGGGAACAGTGACTCACTCAATCTAATTCCAACATGGGAGGCTAATATTTGCTTCCCTGCTAATACAACGGAAACATTCGGGAGCAACGGTTATTCTAACACGTAAAGATGCTACTACATATTTGTGCCATTTTCAATCAAAAGGGTACTTATTGTCGGTTGTCAATAAAGGCGCTATTTCCATACAGGTTCAATTTGAAATCAACCTTATTGGCAAGCGACAATAAGTACCCTTTTGGTAGTTTGGTTTGCGGTATTTCCGGACCGATATGACCTTCAAACCTTCAAGAAAAGAGCGTACTCCCATCTTAAAGGCCGGCAACGCACTTACAACCCCTCTGGTGTTGCGGGTGTCCATGGGCGGCGGTAATCGCTTACCATCAGGTGATCCGTCTGCTCGTTTGCCTCCTATTTCATAAAAAAAAATGTCACATTTGGGCGACTGAGCCACTGTTTGCGTTGAGCCACTGTTCCCGCCTTGACGCTACTTATCGTACTGTATAAATGCAAAGACATACACTGCACTTAATGAAAAAAAAATTCGCGACTACTTTTTTTAGGGTTCCGTACCCAAAGGGAAAAACGGGACCGTATTACTAAGACTTCGCTGTCCGTCCGTCCGTCTGTCCGTCTATCACCAGGCCGTATCTCATGAACCGTGATAGCTGATAGTTGAAATTTTCACAGATGATGTGTTTCTGTTGCCGCTATAACAAGGGATACTAAAAACAGAATAAAATAAATATTTAAGTGGGTCTCCTATACAACAAACCTGATTTTTTTGCCGTTTTTTGCGTAATGGTACGTCCGACTCGCACTTGGCCAGTTTCTTTCTGTTGTTTTAAACAAACTCCTTCTTTATTCTTTTTATGACTTTTTCATTTCGGTTTCTTATCGTTAACAACAATACATAAGTACAATTATAGTTGTACCGTATCCAAATTTCCTGCCATCCATTCGACTAACATCAGGGGCCCATTTCTCGAATGATATTAATCTAATATTACTAGTGTGTATGGTAATCCATACGATTTGACAGTTCGTGGACTAATAATAATTAGTCTAATATCTTTTGAGAAATGGGCCCCAGTGTACGTTCCAGCTTTTAGTTAGAGGTAAGACAAACTTTGATTGAATATTTTGACAGCTAACAAACTTTTTTGTTTTCGGTCCGTATCTAGATTGCGATTTGATTAAATTACTTACCCGATTTCGTGGGGATATACATTATTTATGTTGTTTTACTTATCCACTTACACTTTGTTATTTGTTTTCGAGTTAGTGAATCTCTATTGGAAATATATTGTGAGATTTAAAACAACCTCTTACTTGCTTTATTTTTGCGTCTTTTTCACATCTGGGACAAAAGAACTAAGAATATCTGCTTTGACCTAGGCTTAAACTATCACTAAGATTCAGCTCTGGAGCCCCAGATCGCGCGGGACGATGGCAAGCGCCCCGACGGGATGTCGTTGATCCCCTGGAGGATGGGCCGTGCACTGGTGTGGGACGCTACCTGCGCTGCGCCGATACGCTGGCAGCGTCCTACATTTCATCAAACAGCAGAAATGCCGCGGCGGCGGCCGACGCCCGAAGAGCGCTTTAAAGCAAATAAATATGGCTGTCTCGGCGCCAAATACGAATTCGTAGCTTTTGGTGTCGAGACACTCGGTCCATGGGGCAGGGGTGTACGCGGGCTCCACAAGGAGCTCGGAAAGCGGTTGAGGGAGGCAACGGGGGACCCTCGCGCGGGCAGCTTTCTCGCGCAAAGGCTTGCTATCGCGATACAGCGCGGGAATGCTGCCTGCGTGATGGGCACTTTGCCAAGAGGTCAGGGTTTGTTATAGGGTTTTTTTTTTTAGGTAGGTTTAGTTTTAATCGTTTTATTTTATAAGTAGTCTTAATTTTGTTTTATACAATTAATGTAAATTTTATTTATCATCTTTTCAATAAAGCTTATATCCAATAAGTTTGTATATATGGATATATAGTCGAAATAAATCTATGATTATTTAATCACTAGCCTAAAATAATCATGTTAAACTTATTTTGTTTAACAACTTGCACTTTTTTCTCAGCATCAAGTTAAATCTACCCAATCCGGAAATGGCAATAATAAGTAAAAAACCGGCCAAGTGCGAGTCGGACTCACGCACCGAGGGTTCCGTACTTTTTAGTATTTGTTGTTACAGCGGCAACAGAAATACATCATCTGTGAAAATTTCAACTGTCTAGCTATCACGGTTCGTGAGATACAGCCTGGTGACAGACGGACAGACGGACGGACAGACGGACAGACGGACAGACGGACAGCGGAGTCTTAGTAATAGGGTCCCGTTTTTACCCTTTGGGTACGGAACCCTAAAAAACTAAAAAAGGCTTTTATTTCTGGTTTACATAATATAAGTGTTAAAGTATTTGTAACATAACCTAAGATTAAACCTAAATTTTGCCAGAACTTTCTTAGGATGTATAGGCCTCTTCCAGCTTTTTCCATTTTGTATGGTCTGAGCCTGAGCCTCCCATATCCAGGAAATAGCAATAACACTTAACATGTATTTTTATTTTAAATGTACGAAAATAGAAGTGGGGATCTCCCGAGTAATGAAGTCATGAAAATAGCCTATCCTGATCGCTTTAAGTGTAATTTTTTAGTGGATAGGGTGTTGCTCTGAGCGGCCGGCAAACGGCCGTCAATCTGCTGTCACGGGGCGAGGTAATTCGAATCGGGACGGGGCGGTGCGTGGCCGTTCTGTATGATAATACTATTACTTATTCTGTGCTAATACCGAAATATTTAGTGTAATTTGTACATGCTTTGAAAGTTCTTCATAGAGTTCCTTTCCTTGTAAGGTCTAGAACCCCTTAAATAGTTACCTCGATTAGATGAAAGCCATTCTATAAATAGCTCGGACCGGAATAGGGCAATGAATGCCCTACGCCATTTTATAGGTAGGAACACACATGGGCCCAGTCATAGGTAATATTTTATTGCGAAAAAAAGACGCGAGAAAACCTCCGCGAGAAAATGTGACAGGTGGATAGGGTGTTGCTCTGAGCGGTCGGCAAACGGCCGTCAATCTGCTGCCGCGGGGCGAGGTAATTCGAATCGGGGCGGGGCGGTGCATGGCCGTTCTGTATGATAATACTATTACTTATTCTGTGCTAATACCGAAATATTTAGTGTAATTTGTACATGCTTTGAAAGTTCTTCATAGAGTTCCTTTCCTTATAAGGTCTAGAACCCCTTACATAGTTACCTCGATTAGATGAAAGCCATTCTATAAATAGCTCGGACCGGAATAGGGCAATGCCCTACGCCATTTTATAGGTAGGAACACATATGGGCCTAATCATAGGTAATATTTTATTGTGAAAATGAAAGACGCGAGAAAACCTCATCGACGAACTTGTGATTTAACTGATTTAATAAGCATGTACCTACTCTTTGTGTACAAATGTTATGTTGTGTAAAAGGTTCAAGTCACTTACTGCTTGTGAAATAAAACAAAAAACGTTGTTCTTAGAATTACTAACCGAAATAGACTGTCAAAATTAGTTTAACAATTCTCCGAATAATTGACTACAATTTGAGTCGAAAAATACATTTTAGGGTTCCGTGTTCTTGTATTTTTTTCTAAATAAATTAGTCAAATATTTATTTAAACTATAAATTTGACAAAAAATAAATAAAAAAATCTTTTTTATTTTTTTAGAGATTACTACTTCTGACTCCATTTAATCCAAATTGAAGATTGCAGCCATTTTAACTATAAAACTCCCGTGAGACTCAAACATATTAAATTATTTTCAAACGGGTCACTCACGTATTCGTCTTAATAATACGTGAGTGACCCGTTTTAAAATAATTTAATATGAAGATTGAAGCCCTTATATTGGAATACAAAAATACAAAAATCAAAAGCGATTGACAAAAATTTATCAATTAATCTCCATACCCTATTCCCGTGTATCGTCCAGCAATAAATATTACAGAAACACCACATCTATAAAAAAAACGGGGCACGATTCCTGGACACAAACAGAAAAAAGTTACAAAAAGGTTCTTTTCACCGATTAGCAACGAACGTGTTGCCTCTATTTTACCGTATACAGGGGGTTTTTAATAACCTGTAATATTTTACGATGTAAATATATGTGACGTTTTTAAGTAAAAGGTACCACATTGTCGCTTACCATAAGGACGAAATATGCTAGTATTTTTATACGAATAACCTGTCAGAGCGTCCTCCATTATGGTAAGCGACAAAGTGGTACCTTTTTGCTTGAAAACGACACATAATAATATACACAGGTACTGATACTGAGTAACTTTTACTATGGGACCTAGGGCCGACCCAGAAATCAGGAAAAAAAAATTGGCCGTTTCATACATTTCGGCGGGTCTGATGTTGATATTTTCTATTGGAGAGGCAATTTCTTTTCGCGATTTCGGGGTTGGTCCCATACTAAGTTGCTCAGTATGACTTATACATTAACATCGTAAAATATTTCAGGTTCTCTAAGAACAAATTAAATTACTTTCTATGAAAATATTATATATTTTTGGTTTAATATTTCAGATTATTAAAAAAACAACCTGTATTGGCTGTATTGTATTTGACGCCTTAGTAGCTGTCCTTGCCAATCAAAATTAGCCCTTAATGCATAGATAATAAAGAAGTTGCGCCGGCGCCGGGGTCAGGTATGAAGGCAAATAACTTTTATGGCGTTAACCGATTTCTAAGAAGGTTGCTTTTTAGGGTTCCGTAGCCAAATGGCAAAAAACGGAACCCTTATAGATTCGTCATGTCTGTCGGTCTGTCTGTCTGTCCGTATGTCACAGCCACTTTTCGTTGAAACTATAAGAACTATATTGTTGAAACTTGGTAAGTATAGGTAGATGTATTCTGTGAACCGCATTAAGATTTTTATACAAAAATAAAAAATAAACAATAAATTTTGGGGGCTCCCCATACTTGGAACTGAAACTCAAAAAACATTTTTTCATCACGTGTGGGATATCTATGGATAGGTCTTCAAAAATGATATTGAGGTTTCTAATATCATTTTTTTCTAAACTGAATAGTTTGCGCGAGAGACACTTCCAAAGTGGTAAAATGTGTCCCCCCCCCCCCTGTAACTTCTAAAATAAGAGAATGATAAAACTGCAAAAAATATATGATGTACATTACTATACAAACTTTCACCGAAAATTGGTTTGAACGAGATCTGGTAAGTAGTTTTTTTTAATACGTCATAAAATCGTAAACCGAAATTTAGAGCACTCACTTTTCGCATAAAAAATACATTGTTAAAATTATGTAATGTACGGAACCCTCGGTGCGCGAGTCCGACTCGCACTTAGCCGGGTTTTTTTAGTTTTCGAAGCGCTGACGAGCTATGATATACTGGTTTATGGAATATTTTGGGTTACGGTCAAAGACAGAAATACAAGGAACGCATGCCATTGTAAAATAAAATCGGTAGATACTTAAATGTATAAGATTTGAATTTTGTTTCGGGATAAAAATCTTTAAATAAAATGCAAAATACCTCTATGGACGACGAAAATATTGTTGTAATAAGAAGGTGAATACTTTTATAGGTATTTCTAAGTCTAGTAATATTTTGTCATTAATGCATGCAATTGCAAGTTTAAACAGTCAATCAATCTTGTATAGGTAGTAGTAGATATGTTTAAGTAGGTATAATATTAAAACTATCAAAACGGATTATATCGCAAATATTGAATTTATAATAGGTACATTCCGACGTTTCGAACCCTTTACAGCGTTCGTGGTCAACGGGTGACCCGGGTGAAACGTCGGGATTATAAATTCAATATAAGTGATATAATCCGTTTTCATCATAGTTTTATTTCATGAAACGTAGACAATATTAGGTATAATATTAGACAAGTATAAAATTCGCTATGGCCGTTAAAAATAAACAATTATCTTAAAAGCGTAAGATTTACCATTAAAAAAATAGTCCTAAAATAAAACTCCATAGAACCCTTCTGTGTTCAACTATCGCAAGCGTCCGCGCGCGCGAGTTTTTGACAGTTCCGTCCGACATTTAGCCGTCAAGTCAGACAGTCACTGTCAACTTGAGTGCCGATTACGCTCGCTTAATTCCATGATAATAGACTTAGGAATAGGTGTAGAATATCTGTGTATTTTAAAAATAGAATTAAACTTATTAATTCCAAAATTAAATCCAGGGTTTAAAATATTTAATGACATTTTAATAGCTGCAGTTGTGTATCGGATTAAGTAATTTAAAACTTTTGAAATTTAATTACCTATTAAGCTCACACATAAAATAGATAAGACCATAAATTTATAGATATTCCAAGTTAGTAGGTATATTTTATCCTACTACAGAAAAGAGTTGTGATTTATATACAATGCATACACTGCTAAAATTATTCGTAAATGTGTTTTGTCTTGTGTGTTTCACCGTCGAGTCAAAACTATTGACAATTTTAGGGAATGAGGTGTTATTAATCGATTCATTTTTATAACACGGGTGTCCTTATTAACCGACTTTGAGGAGGATGTTATCGGTTTGTGTTATAGTTTTTAGGGTTCCGTACCCAAAGGATAAAAACGGGACCCTATTACTAAGACTTCGCTGTCCGTCTGTCCGTCTGACCGTCGGCCCGTCTGTCCGTCTGTCTGTCACCAGACTGTATCTTATGTACCGTGATAGCTAGACAGTTGAAATTTTCACAGATGATGTATTTCTGTTGCCGCTACAACAACAAATACTAAAAAGTACAGAACCCTCGGTGCGCGAGTCCGACTCGCACTTGGACGGTTTTTTTAACACTTGCGCGAATTATGACAAATCGTTTAAATTAGTAATTAAAGGGAAAATGTATTCCTACATTGAAATATGTGAACGTACGACCATTGCGTAAAACTGGACCCGCCCGGAGAGTGACCAGTGACCACTGACGTGTAATTTGCAATATTTAATAGCCACTTAGAAGTGAAAGTGCGACTTGTAGTTATATTACATGTCGCTTCTGTGCTTAGCATTTCCTGTGGAATGACCACAGTGAAATAAAACAGTATATTGACTTACTTATTGACCTAATCGGGCAGTAAAACAAAACTTCGATTAATATAAAGTAGATCACCATATCATCCTAAAGATAGAGCTAAGAGCGTTTAAATATTTAATTTATTTAATTTCAAAAGCAATGGGGCTCTGAGGCTCGGCGTCTGATTGGTGAACTGGGGAGGCGTCTACGGGAGAGGGGCTGCGACCCCCGCTCTGGATCGTACCTGGTTCAACAGATCTCAATTGCAGTGCAGCGAGGCAATGCTGCAGGCATCATGGGAACTTTTGAGCCGGGTACGAGGCAGGGTGGAGGCGCATATTAGTTTAGTGTATTATTAGTTTTAATTATTGTTATTTTAGTTTATTATTAGTTTTAATTATTGTAATTTATTATTAATACCTTTTGTATTGTATTTTACCCCAATTTTCAAATATACAAAGCAAATAACATATAACTTGTCACATATTCCACATATAGATTTTAACCATTATCAAATGTTAAAAACTAAAACAAACACGTACACATAAAACTAAAGAAAAACACTAAAACTAACTAGAGAGCGTTTTCACATTGAAAGTCGTAATGTAATGATTGTCAGATTATCATTAGTCATAATTCTGAAACCGTGAACTTTTCAGGATTTTCGTAAGGTTATCTTATAGATAGGTTAGGTTAGGTTAGGTTTGTTTTATCGCAATCCTGAAAAGTTACGCGTTTCTGAGAAAAACCAAATTATGAAATAACGAAAATGCGGACAAACAATACATTATGACTTAAAACGTCCAGGGAAACAATAGAGACCCTGTGAAAACGCTCTAACACTAAGCATACAATTCAAGGTACCTACTAAAAACAAGTAGGTACAGTCGAGTTCATAAATATGTACACAGTTCTTGACCTTAATCCATTCCAATAAGGTGGAAAAATGTACACATATTTATGAACTCGACTGTACTTGTACTCGTAGGTTTTTGCTACAGCACGTTACTCAAAGATAAAACCCGCTAAACTAAACTACTCATGTTTTGAGATATTGTACTTGATAATTGTATTGTGACTTTACCGCGTAGGCGCCAATAATTATAGTCAAAGATCATATTACACAACATAAATATACAAGTTATAATTTATATTTTACGATTTACTTTTGTGAAAACAAGGAACCACTGGAAGGTTTACATGAAATTACATTTCCCTTTAATACGTGATGGAATTGGAACATGGAACTAACATTTAAGAATATCCTTTTTACATTTTGAAGATATTTTTTTACATTTCATACATATTTAGGATACGGGTTTTAATTTTAATTTTATCGATATTGTTTTGATTTTGTTTCACATCTAAAAAATAAATGTTATAAATATTGCTTTAAAATTATCGTAAGAATTATTTTAATGTTAGGTATAATAACTTTAAAGTGAAAATAAATCAAATTAACTTTATTTATTTATTTAATATTTATTGCACAATACATACGGTATAAATAGCGGACTTAATCCCTTAAGGCATTCTCTACCAGTCAACCAATGGGCTAAACCAGAAATATTAAGTAGGTGCAGTGTCATTAGTAAATTAAATTGTAGCCAAAACTATATGAATATAAGAGTATAATTATGAATATTTACGTAGAAACGAAAGGTTATTTAAAATATATGCACATGAATTGAAAATAACATTTACCTAAATAATTTTTTTTAAGGGTCTGCCAACAGCGGTTACAGGTTAGGTATAGGTTATTGCACAGCTAATTATAGGCAAACACCGCTTGTGTATACCTAAATTAAGACTAACAAATTAAATATGAAACATTATCCATATAAAATAAAATAGTACCATAGCAAAAACATCCCAACGCATATTAAAAACTACATTAAACCATATTATTGAACTCAAAATCTCATTATTATCAGTCATTTACTCATTATGCTAAAGTTGCTAAACCTTCCAACACATTACACACCCCAGCTCGCCTGTTCTGAAGAAGTTGAAGAACTGAGTCGGGTGCTCAGAAAAACCACTTTACTTACCTCCAATCTTCAACTGCTTGGTCAAATCAAATCTCACAGCTCTCAACCACATTACACCGGTCAACCTGCCAACTCGACTCACGGCAACCACGAACACCAGCCAGTTCTAACCATTCCTTCGTCTCATTGCCACGGTCGCGGGCAGCGCTGCACGACGCGGCCATACTGGATTTTTGAATTTCGGATTTCGAATTCGATGGTGTGTCGGTAAAGTGTTGTGATTTTGAAATTGGAATTATGATGTGCAAAACAGCGCCGATTGGGAGTCGTGAGTATTCTTTTCTATATTTATTTGTTAGGTTTTTGTGAAAAAAAAAGTTTGTTTCTATTATTAGTTTTTTATAGTTTCAATTTGAGAAATTTAAGTTAGTCAGGACTGTAACATAAGTAATAGGTATTATTTAAAATACGATTTAAAAATATAAACAATATTAAATACTTATCCGAGCTTTACAAATAAAACCAATAATTAAATAGAACTATAATCTAAATTGAAAAAAAACTATAAATCTAAGACTAAAAGAATACATGCGCTACAAAATTGGCGCAAGAAATAAAATAAAAAAGTCAATCAAATTAGCCACATGGCAAAAATTGCACTGACTTTTAAAATTAGTTAATCAATATCGATCAATTTTTCCCCGACAGTAATGGCAGTATAGTTTACCGCTTTTTTACCGCCTATAAAATTAATTGAATTAGATTCAATTATCGGTCACTCATGTATGGACAACTATAAAACCAATAATTGGTACGTCGTAGTGACCGCAGCAGAATCAGTTTTAAACCGTTTTTCTAAAACAAAGTATTATTTTTATGATTCCTATTTAACTTTTGTATACCGCTAGTTTTGTAATGAAATAAAAGAACTACTTTTTTTTGGAAAAAAATTGCTTTTAGGAAAAATTTGTACGTAATCTCAGAAAAAGTTGGTAGCTATGTAAATTTTAATAAAGTTTTCTAAAAAGTTCCTAGGTTAAAGAGCATATTTTATGCAAAAAGCTGCAAAAAAAGTTTTTGAAAGATACCTAATTTAATTTACCTCCTCGGTTGCACTCTGTGTTGTCTGATAAATAAATAAAAAAGCCGTTTTGAGTATAGGAAAAATATTTTTTTAAATTCCGCACTCGTTGACTAAACTTTTCGTTGGCCATTCTACTTTTCTTTGTATAATCATCGTTCTACAATTACAATGCTAGCGCGCCCGAACTCGATGGGGTTCCGTTGTTTTATTACAGAGTTTATATGTCCAACTTCCGGCTCTGTTATCAGCTTAACGTATTTAAATTCCTAGAACCGTTCACTATGCTCGAGGTTCAATTTTGGAATTTTTCGCTTGCTCGCTGGTACTCACCAATATTAGCACGAGTAATAGAACAACAGCTTTGCTTCCTTGTAAAACAAATAAGTACATACTTAACATTTTTTGGTGGTAACAGCAACCCCCTTAACCCTTAAATGCATAATGATGTATATATATGCATCGTATATTTGATAGTCCGTGGCTCAATATGCAGCTATCCAAAATATTATTCCCTCAATCTATACAACATGACACATCTATTTCAATTTATTAAAAAGTTATACAAAAAATCATGCATTTAAGGGTTAAGGGTCACGGGCAAGCTCGGTTCTCCATACAAACGTAGTTAAGCTCTCATTTTAAAACGAGTAGCTAGTTTGTTCTGAAACTTTGTACTTACAATAGGATAAGGTATATCAATGTCTGTAATTAGTTTATGTAGCTTCAGATACCATAGTAAAAAAATACAGCAAATTTAAGTTACAAACCTTGTTTTTGCTCTATTTCGTTTGTTTTATAAACTGGAACCATATAAACTAATTACAGACCTAGATATACCTCATGTCATTGCATGTGCAAAGTTTCATTACAATCCATCTCGTAGTTTTAAAATGAGAACGAAACTACGTTTGTATGGGAAGGTGAAATTCGGCCGAGCTTGCCGGGGACTCATAACACTCCAAAATAAGGCAACTTTTTATATATTCGGCAATTATCAAATAATAAAATAAAAACTCGTCAAATGTCAAAAAAACCTGCCAAGTGCGAGTCGGACTCGCGTTCCAAGGGTTCCGTACATTACACAATTGAAACAATGTATTTTTTTATGTGAAACGTGAGTAAAATGTCTTTAAAAAACCCGTAGGGGTCGGATCAAAACCTAAGTAATGAAGCCCGACTCACGCTTGACTGCACTTTTCTAATAGATTTTCCTGTTTCCTATAGGTAAAGACCTATTTTGTGTATTTTTTTCAAAATTTTAGACCCAGTTGTTTCGGAGATAAAGTGGGGGGGGGATGGTAATTTTTGCCTATTTTTTTGAATAACTTCTAAATTGTTCATCCTAAAATTATAAAAAAAATATATATTTGAGATTATCACAATGAGCTATTTCATTTGATATGTAACACGATATAGTTTGAAAAACTTTATTTTTTAATTTTTACATTTACCCCCCAAAAGTGGCCCCCATGTTTAAAATTCATTTGTTTACGTTACATGTTCGTCTTTGGGTCACTAACTTACATAAACATACCAAATTTCAACTTAATTAGTCCAGTAGTTTCGGAGAAAATAGGCTTTGAGCGACGGACAGACAAACAGACAGACGCACGAATGATCCTATAAGGGTTCCGTTTTTTCCTTTTGAGGTACGGAACCCTAAAAACCAACCAATGATCTAAATCTGATCAGTCAACCACACACCACCACCTGTAAACATACTCTCCAAGTTAAATACCGAGTGGTTTACTAAACTATATTATTATTATAGGTGTTAACCTTTCTTTTCTTTCCTTCTAAGCAACTCACAGAGTGAGCGAGCAGGATGGACAACAAGAAGTCGCTGACTACGAGACCGCGCTGGATTCTGCTGGTAAGTTATCAACACACTTATAGTATGAATTTACTCAAGTGATTTTTAAGTCCCTAATCTGTTAAACAAAAGCCATTGTTTCTTTTATGCGAGTGTTGGGGTACCGTGTCTGAGCGCGTGGCAAAACAACAATGTCGTTTAAATAGCGGCTGTATCGTGGTGGTTTTAGGGTCCAAAATCTATGTTATATTAATGATGACATTGCCATACTTTGCCATTGATAATGCGTTTGCTTGATCCGAGCTCTACATATAGTTTTTAGGGTTCCGTACCCAAAGGGTAAAAACGGGACACTATTACTAAGACTCCACTGTCCGTCTCTCCGTCTGTCTGTCACCAGGCTAAACACTCATGAACCGTGATATGGTCTCTGGCAAGATCGAGAAGATACAAATGTACCTACTTCCGCTCTCATTTTAAAACGAGTAGCTAGTTTGCTCTGAAACTTTGTACTTACAATAGGATAAGGTATATCTATGTCTGAAATTGATTTATTTAGCTTCAGTTAAAAAATACAGCGAATTTACGTTTTTCATACAAAACGTGTTTTTGCTATACATATTTCGTTTGTTTTATAAACTGGAGCTATATAAACTAATTTTAGACCTAGATATACTCGTATGTGCAAAGTTTCATTACAATCCAAAACGTAGTTTTAAAATGAAAACGGAACTCCGTTTGTATGGGAAGGTGAAATTCGGTCGAGCTTGCCGGAGACTTAAAAAGTTTTTTGTAAAGCTTTCCACGTTTTTTCACTAAGAAAAAGCTGTTTATATAGCAAGGCATGCTTATATGTATTACTATACTAATTAAATTTCTTCAAGCACTTTATATAATGAGTCCTATCTCAAGTTACTTGCGATACAAATGGGGAGGTAATGTGTTATTACTATGAATGGCGAGGGGTCATTGAACCCGATTCTAAACTTGGGGCTTGAACAGTAGCCATCATTATCTCACTCTAACGCCTTGACGATAAAGCCGTGTTCAGATATTTGTGAGCACCTTGGCCGCTCCGATATATCTGATAGCGACTACCTATTACCAAAGATAGATATAACTCCGTAATACATGGATACAGTCTAAGGAAAAAAACGTGCCTCGAAAATCACGAAAATTTGATTCTCGATCAGAGGGCGCCACTAGTTTTGGCCTACTCTCGTATAGAGGGCGTTGATGGTTTCGTTTGTTATTTATAATTTTAACGCACATCAGTGAAAGAACATGGGTCAAAATCATATAAAAATAATTAATACAAATAAAAAAATCATTTATCCATACACAAAAAAATACATTTTAACGTATTTTTATAAATCTTAATTTTTAGTTTTAAAGTGTGTCGATAGATGGCAGTGAATTTACAGCGGTTACAAAATTTACTATGACAGTACCGCTCTATCTTATTATATCCTCTTTGCTATTACTAAAAATGCGAAAGTTAACCAATATTTATTTTGTGAACAGATAATTTTGAACACTAGGACACATGTAGCACCCCTTTTTGTTTTCTATGGGGTAACTCAGATTCTTTTTCTGACGGAAGTAACGCTTAGTAGTGAGAGTGACACACGCACAATAGGACACACGTCAAAGTGCCAACATAGCGATAAACATGAAAGAAAACTATGAAATCGCGTATATTGTAATACATCCCGACGTTTCGAACGCTGTAAAGCGTGGCGTGGTGGCGAACGCTGTAAAGAGTTCGAAACACATGCTATATCAATGCAAATAAATAATTTCTGATTTCTGAATCTTTTTATCGCGTATATATATATACCTATATATATCTTTACTTGAAAATAATTGTAGTGTATAACTAGCCTTATGAACCAATTTTGCATGTACAACCAGCCTTAAAGTTTATAGTCTATGATTGTTCATTATTTTTAGTATGTGGGTATTTTTGCACTTTGTAATTTTTCCTCAGTCACCCGTTGACCACGAACGCTGTAAAGGGTTCGAAACGTCGGGATGTATTATAAATTCAATATACGCGATATAATCCGTTTTCATAGTTTTATTTCATGAGTAACTATCGCGGTAACCGAAGACAATATTCTGAATCTTTCCCAATAATCATGCACTCGTAGCAACAGCACAGAATTCGACATTAAATTCGTGAGCACTTCCTCTAGGCAACTAGGAACGTGCCGAGATACGCGGCAGTTATCTGCGATGTTGATAAACACGTACACGTTTCCATCTTGTTGTTCGATATCGAGATGCTGAGACAGTTTGAGATGAAAATAAGTACTACTCGGCTGGTAAGCATTCGAAGGTCCATGTCCTACACTGCTGGCAACCAAGAGAGTCCCCGGCAAGTTCGGCCGAATTGCACCTTTCCATACAAACGTAGTTCCGCTCAATAACATATACTAATCTATGGTGCCGGTCTCATTTTAAAACTACGTGTTGGATTGTAATGAAACTTTGCACATTGACATGAGGTATATCTAGCTCTGAAATTAGTATATATGGCTCCAGTTTATAAAACCAACGAAATAGACCAGAAACAAGTTTTGTATGAAAAACTTAAATTCGCTGTATTTTTTACTATGGAATCTGAAGCTACATAAACTAATTACAGGCATAGATATACCTTATCCAATTGTAAGTACAAAGTTTCAGAGCAATCTATTAGCTAGTCGTTTTAAAATGAGAACGGAACTACGTTTGTAAGGAGAACCGAGCTTGCCGGAGACCCTTAACTTTGGTTTTGGTTGTAGTTGGGTGCCAACCATCCATTACACGGTTGTGAACTACAAAGGTCGAACCCATATTACTAACCGTGTAGTAGAGGTGAAAAATGCAAACGCATGCAAGTTTCTTTTTAGGTTTCCGTACCCAAAGGGTAAAAACGGGACCCTATTACTAAGACTCCACTGTCCGTCTGTCCGTCTGTCTGTCTGTCTGTCTGTCTGTCTGTCTGTCTGTCTGTCTGTCCGTCTGTCCGTCTGTTTGTCACCAGGCTGATAGTTAAACAGTTGACATTCTCACAGATGATGTATTTCATACCTACCTACTGAAAACAGAATAAAATAAATATTAAAGTGGGGGTCCCTTACAACAAACGTGATTATTTTGCCGTTTTTTGCGTAGTCCGACTCGCACTTGGCCAGTTTTTTTTAAGAGTAAGAAGAAGAGGGAGCTAGCATTATATTATTGAATTATCATCGAAGATGCTAAAGTAAATCAAATGTCAGCTTAATCTGATTCTTTTATTTTTTAACTTGGCCTAATTTCTCTAAACGAACTTGATAATTACTGTTTTATTAAAAATTATCATCATATCATCACATTTCTGTCAACAAAAAGAGATGCCAGCTTCATAACAATTGCTATGTTATGTTATGACTCTCATCTAGCTACGCTATGAGGCAGCATGAGGCAGCCATGTTATGCGAACGGCTACTGTTATGCCAAAACAACTCATTCAATGGTCGGATAAGAGTTATTTTGAAATTTAAATGTATTGTTAATTACGTAATTGACGATGAGTCGGCGCGTGCCTTTGTGTCAATATTTTCATAACTAGAATTCAGTTTGTTTCAATTATAAGGAATTGGAGGCGATTTGGCCATTCTGTGTCAAATCAGAGGTAAGAGTCAGCCGTCGCAATCTAGCTGCCGCCATGTTATCGAACTTACGCTCTCATTTTTTAAAATGTTTTTAAATGTGACATGAAAAATCAAGTAACATATATGTATTTGTCTGGTATTTAGATTTTGTTGTTGGCAATTGCAATACAATGAAGTTAGAGCGAACAGAAGTTTTACATACAACTTCTACTAACTATATTTTGATCACTACTCAATAAAATTTTATCTCGACTGATACTAGAAATTTTATGTGGTCAAGTAAACTCCTTTGATTTTCAGTCATGTTCGGCATTTGAATGTCATTATTAAATAATAGTTAATTATTTTACAAGGGGGCAAAGTTGCTGTTTAACCGATCGTGCTAATATACCTGTGAGCAAGCGAAATATTCCAAAATTGAACTACGAACGTAGCGAGTGGTTCGAAAAATGAACTCGTGAGCGTTGCGACGGTTTCAAAGCACGAGGGTATTTCGCCCCCGAGTGAAACACACAATTTTTCACCACACCAGCCCGAAGAATATTAACTGTAAGATATTAAACAAAATCAAAACAAATCAAATCCAAATCAATGTCATTAAACATTTATCATTCAAAATCGTCATTTTTCATCTGTTTCCTTTGCCCCCATGTAGATAAAATACAACTTTCTCATCAGTTTTTAAACAATCAAGAGAGCTTACGCTTAAATAACATTTTAACAGAAAATAAATTAGTTACATGTAACAAAACAGTTTATGTGTATACGGACCGTAATTTGCGATTTTTGGACGCATTAAAGAGGACTTGTGTAGATAAACTACTATTTTTATATCAACCACTGAGAATGAGATAATCATATGGCTTTTCTACACGATGGCCAAGCGCTGGACCAGCGAGATGGCCATGCGATGGTTGAGAGCATGCACTATGGAATGGGCCACGTGTAGAAAAACCGACAACGTGGCCATCCCATCGCCATCCTGCCGCGCAAGCCATCCGACACCACTACCCTCTTTACACGCTGGCCCATCTTAGGCCACCTTAGGCCAGTATGATGGCCCATCGTGTAAAGGAGCCATTAATCACATACTTATTATGTTGCGGAGTTGCGTCAACCCTTGCGGTAACCCGAAGGTTAGGCTACAATTGATGACCTTAATGTTCACCAATCAATTGATCATAAAACATTTATGGTTTTTATGCCGTATTGTTATGACCTTAATAATATGACAGGTATTATGGTTTCTGGAACAAAAGGAATTAGGTATTCAATAATGTGTTTAACTATGGTTCATTGTATGTGACGTACGTGACTACTCGTGAGAAATATATGTACTAACATCAAACTAATTTTACGGTTTAAACACGTGTTTTTATTCACTCGCGCGACAGCACAGTCGCACGCTCTTACCGCTAGGCCACCAGCGCTTTTTCAACCTTAACTCATGCAAGAAAAGTTTATGACCCTATTACCTTGATATTCTTCAAGCATTTTTTTCAATTTACTGGTTTTGTTTAGGATACGGGCGCTTCAGCCGAGCAGCGCTCGGCGCGTGCGCGTGCGCGTTTTTCACGACGGGCGTCCAGAACTGCGTCATGTCGTACGTGCTGCCAGCGGCCAAGTGCGAGCTGCAGCTAACTACGTACCAGGCGGGACTCGTTAATATGGCCTTCATGTGCGGTGAGTATCGTCTCCCTCACTCTTCTTCACTGTCCTATACTTTTTCATGAATGGGAAGTGTCAGCCTAGTGTTAATCAACGACCTCGCTTCGGTCGTCCGTTAACTCCGCCTCACCATCTGAGCTACCGCTGCCTCGCGCACTCATGATGCCACACTTTGCGTGCCTCAGATTGGCCTACGTGGGTAACGTGGGTCCAATACTCAGCATTAGATTCCGCCATCTTGCGGCCAATCGTAAACTTTAATACACTTTGTTGCAATAAACAGTGGCTACAAGATTGTAAACATACATTTTATTTGACCTACTACCTATTCGTATTTAAGTACCTATCCGAATACAATTCTTACTCACAATCAGTTACGCATTACGCATAATGTGAAGTTTTGACAATTGTTTGTGGGTGTGTTAATACGTAAATAGTATTTTGCAGTTACTATTATTAGCACTTACTGCCGGCGCCAAAATTCACAGTATTCACACATTAAATATATTTGCATTACCGTACGCACTTATTTGTTGTTTGGCTATTAAGCCGACTGACGAAAAAGGTAAGTATGTTCATATCAATGCGGAATATCAAGGCAAGGGGCCATGCGCGTTGGACGGACGGTCTGGCACCCTAAATTAGAACCAACTTGACACTTTACGCCAATAAGCAGGGCAGGTCTCAACGTGCTCACTGGCGCCACTGCTAAATAATTGTCATTATTTAAATTTAACGAATTTAGATATTTAAAAAAGGGGGCCGCTACGTACTGTATTTAGTATTTTTTAGTACCTTTTGAATACTTTATGATAGTTTTTACGTTGCTGAATTCGTCAACCTATATATGCGTCTGAAGTTAAAACGGCCGTTTTGGTTTTGAGTTTATATATCCAGCTACATAAAAACTTGTTTGATATGTATTCGAAAGGTACTTAAATACAAAATAAAGCACGTGGCGGCCCCCTTTTTTAAATATCTATCGTTAAATTTAAATAATCACAATTATTTAGCAGTGGTGCTAGTGAGCACGTTGATGGGCGGGATGGCGGGATTCCACCAGTGTGCGGCATTGTGCGGCACAAGCACTTTTTCACTGAATATGCGTTTGCCGCACTGGTGGAATCTCGTGCTTAGAGAGACCCCACACTAGCGTCTTTTGAGCGTCGGCATATAGGAAAATGGAAAATGGCTTCGCTGCGCAGTTGCACCAATGTTGCGTCAAGCAGCGGCCATAGTGTTTACTAGACGCCGTATGCTCAGGAGTAGTGTGGGGTAGCTCTTAGGGTCGCCCGACACTAGCGTCTTTTGAGAGTTGGCGTCTAGTCAATGCTATGGAAAATGGCGTCGCTGCGCAGTTGCGCCAATGTTGCGTCGAGCAGCAGCCATAGAGTTGACTAGACGCCGCACGCTCAGGAGTAGTGTGGGGTGGCTCTTAGGGCCACCCGACACTAGCGTCTTTTGAGCGTTGGCGTCTAATCAACGCTATGATAAATGGCGTCGATGCGCAGTTGCGCCAACGTTGCGTCGAGCAGCAGCCATAGAGTTGACTAGACGCCGCACGCTCAGGAGTAGTGTGGGGTGGCTCTTAGGGCCACCCGACACTAGCGTCTTTTGAGCGTTGGCGTCTAGTCAACGCTATGGAAAATGGCGTCGATGCGCAGTTGCGCCAACGTTGCGTCGAGCAGCAGCCATAGAGTTGACTAGACGCCGCACGCTTAGGAGTAGTGTGGGGTGGCTCTTAGGGCCACCCGACACTAGCGTCTTTTGAGCGTTGGCGTTCAGTCAACGCTATGGAAAATGGCGTCGATGCGCAGTTGCGCCAACGTTGCGTCGAGCAGCAGCCATAGAGTTGACTAGACGCCGCACGCTCAGGAGTAGTGTGGGGTGGCTCTTAGGGCCACCCGACACTAGCGTCTTTTGAGCGTTGGCGTCTAGTCAACGCTATGAAAAATGGCGTCGATGCGCAGTTGCGCCAACGTTGCGTCGAGCAGCAGCCATAGAGTTGACTAGACGCCGCACGCTCAGGAGTAGTGTGGGGTGGCTCTTAGGGCCACCCGACACTAGCGTCTTTTGAGCGTTGGCGTCTAGTCAACGCTATGGAAAATGGCGTCGATGCGCAGTTGCGCCAACGTTGCGTCGAGCAGCAGCCATAGAGTTGACTAGACGCCGCACGCTTAGGAGTAGTGTGGGGTGGCTCTTAGGGCCACCCGACCCTAGCGTCTTTTGAGCGTTGGCGTTCAGTCAACGCTATGGAAAATGGCGTCGATGCGTAGTTGCGCCAACGTTGCGTCGAGCAGCAGCCATAGAGTTAATTGCTGCCCTTTCCCGTGCATATTTTATGGTAAACTTAAAATTGATTTTTCCCCTTCTCCTCTTCTACAGTTCATGCATTACTCTCTATAGAAGTCTCTGCCTGGTTAAAAAAAAATATGGCATTTAGCAGTGAGTTCATGCCTCCGTCTCGGATTCTGGTAAAAAAGAGGGTCAAAAGTTATGTTGTTTCTAACCTATGTATATTGCGAAATAAAGAGTTAAGTATATCTACATTAAAAACCGACCTAGTTACGAAGGTTTACGTACCATAAAGTATGACTCACTTTAGACCGGGCCGTGACCAGGCCGGAGCTTCCGGCGCTTCGTTTTCTATGGAAAGCATCACGTGATCACCTGTCATGTCATAGAAAACTAAGCGCCGGAAGCTCCGGCCCGGTCTAACGTGAGTCATACTTTACGCAAAAACGGCAAAAACATCACGTTTGTTGTATGGGAGCCCCACTTAAATATTAATTTTATTTTGTTTTTAGTATTTGCTGTTATAGCGGCAACAAAAATACATCATCTGTGAAAATTTCAACTGTCTAGCTATCATGAGATACAGCCTGGTGACAGACAGACAGACGGACAGACAGGCTGACAGAGGAGTCTTAGTAATAGGATCCCGTTTTAAGTTTTTTACCCTTTGGGTACGGGCGCGGTGACGCCCACAACTACCTATATAATACTAGGCGAAGAGGCGAACTGCGTCCACCGCGTCTAGCTAAGTCTAAAAAGTGTCTCCACTCAATAGGCCCTAAGATATATAACCACATACCCTTAGAGATTAAAAGTGCTACTGGTAAAAGAGGTTTCGTGAATAAACTTAAGGCTAAACTTATGTCTGAAGCGTACTACTCTGTTGACGAATTTTTTGACGGCGTGCACTCTTGAACTGGTTCACAATCCCAAGCTATAGAAATATAAAATAAGAATTTAACTAACCATAATTATGTGATATGATATACTTATATGAACTTACTGTAATCATTTATACCTATAAATAATAAATTTTAAATAATAATTGTACCTACCTGACATAATTATCTTATACCTAATATTATATTCATACTGATGTGTTTTGCTATGTAACTTAGATGTAAATAGTTGTAAATATGAAATACTGTATTTGACATATAAAACTATGTTTTATAAAGGAATAAATGAAAAAAAATGAAAATGAAATCCTAAAAACTAACGTTCGATAATGGCTTCTGCCCTTGCCAGATTCGGTAATCATCTGTAAACATCTTCAACACAATGTCTGGGCCTAAGCCGTGTCAAGGGGTGACACAATATTGACTCACAATCAGTAAGAATCACCTTACAATCATTGTTGTAGTGATTGGTGAATATTTGGCAACATCATAGAGTAACTTATACTAGAGCGGTACTGTCATAGTAAATTTTGTAACCCCAGTAAATTCACTGCCATCTGTCGACACACTTGAAAACTAAAAATGAAGATTTATAAAAATACGACAGAATGTATTTAAATATAGATAAATGATTTTTTTTATTTGCATTAATTATTTTTATGATTTTGACCCATGTTCTTTCACTGATATGCGTTAAAATTGTTAACAAACGTAACCGTCAACGCCATCTATACGACTGTAGGCCAAAATTAGTAGCGCCCTCTGAACGAGAATCAAATTTTCTTGATTTTCGAGGCACGTTTTTTCCTTAGACTGTATCTATCTATTACGGAGTTATATCTATCTTTGGGAAACATTAATAGGTGGGTTTAAATTCAGTTCCTTTTGTCTTGTTTTTTTGTGGTGGAGCTTTTTGTATGGGGTGATTTTTTTTAAGAGAATTATAATCTACAGCTAGAAAGACATGCAATAGCACTCAACTTTTATTTATTTATTTGATAAAAGAAAAAACCGGCCAAGTGCGAGTCGGACTCGCGCACCGAGGGTTCCGTACTTTTTAGTATTTGTTGTTATAGCAACAACAGAAATACATCATCTGTGAAAAATTTCAAACGGTTCATGAGATACAGCCTGGTGACAGACAGACAGACGGACAGCGGAGTCTTAGTAATAGGGTCCCGTTTTTACCCTTTGGGTACGGAACCCAAAAAATAGAAGCGTGACAGAGTGGTCAGAGACAAGACATTGAAAATAATTTTGGCCTGGGCGTCAACATGAGGTTTATTTCGTTGTTCCTATTGGATAAGGCTTGATAACACCACCTTCTTCTAAAAAAATTGTTGTTATCACAGTGACCCACATACCCCAACCCCTTTTAGCTAATTTTTAGGGTTCTGTACCCAAAGCGTAAAAACAGGACCCTATTACTAAGACTCCACTGTCCGTCTGTCTGTCCGTCCGTCTGTCTGTCTGTCCGTCTGTGCGTCTGTCTGTCTGTCCGTCTATCTGTCACCAGGCTGTATCTCATGAACCGTGATAGCTAGACAGTTGAAATTTTCACAGATGATGTTATTTCTGTTGCCGCTATAACAACAAATACTAAAAAGTACGGAACCCTCGGTGGGCGAGTCCGACTCGCACTTGGCCGGTTTTTTAAGTTTGCCGCTTTTTTCTAGAGTATACTCGTAGTTAGTTGCTCTAGTGCCCAATAATTCCAGATGTCGCGTACTCGCGTAGTACCACGCCTCCGCTAATTTTACACTTTTGGTGCTTCCTTTTGAACAGTCATTGTGGATTCGCGAATATCATACAATTACAAGTAGGATAAGGTAAGATTAAGCTATTAGTTTGGCAATATGGTGGAAAAGCCACAGATGTAAAAAATATGCTTCGGCTTCTACGATCGAGTTCAATAATACATATTATATTATGTACCTATTATGGTACATATTATGTACCTTAATCATTTCTTCACCTGAATCAATTGTAATAAGTTGAGAATATGTATACATATTTAATGAGTTAAGGTGACTGTCCATTTCCAACCGCAGCTGCACTGCTGCTCCGACACTACTGCGGCGGCCCAAACGCGTCGGTGTTATTGTCAATTTCCATAGTAAAATGAATGACGATATCGACTGCACGTAATATGGTGATTTTAACGTTTTCCCGACCGCAGCTGCACTACTGCTCCGACACGTCGGTGTTATTGTCAATTTCCATAGTAAAATGAATGACAAGACCGACTGCACGTAGCATGGCCATTTTTGCGTATTTGGTGTATTATTGCAACTGCGGCTGCAGACCGCACGTCAAATCTGTCACCTGCACTGAATTGTCTTTGATCACAGATATTAGTAGTTTTAAGCAAAGAGGATATAACCACTACGTTCTAAGGAGTTATTACACCCACGGATAAACAACCCCGATGGTACCGTCGCCATATATCGCAGATATATCGGGGCGGCCAAGGAGCTCACAAATATCTGAACACGCCTTTATTGTCAAGGCGCTAGAGTGCATGTTCAGATATATTTAGCACCTCGGTCGCTCCGACATATCTGATGGCGACTGTAGTACTACTGTAAACTTTTTTGCTAATCTATATTGAGCCATACGAGTATCACAGAGCCAGTTAGGAAACTAGAATGATAGGTCCGAAAAAGAGAGTGTCAAATTCGGAAGCTAACTATAGTCTGGCAAACCCTTCGAGCAACACCGGCTTCCGACACGTCGGAAGAGAGGAGCCCAAGCGATATCTTACCGTACAAATCGTTCTGCCATTTTTTGCGGGGGAAAACGTGCACACAGTCGCACTTCTCACTCACTACTTGCAAAATCTAATCTCTAATTAGGATTGTTCATTTTTTTTTAAATGTTCTATTTCGAAAACCATTTCGAGATATTAGGTTTTTAAACAGTTTCCGACATTTGCTGCGATATAATAATCGAGGATTGAAGATATTTCAACAAATATACTGATGACCTTAGTTTGACCTTCTCGCGAGGCTGAATATAATAATGTCATCGTATAGTAAAAGTTATCGAACCATAGTAAATAAATCCGTCAGTCACGTAATTTTCAAAGATGTCATTGTCATCAATTGTCATAATAAAAAAATTCAGTTAAACCGCTAGTTTCTTACGATTTGATTTATAATTATTAATACCTAAACAGTAGATGTTGATTGCTTAATATATCAAAAACCTTGTGTCCACTTGTGGGAATGATTTACAAAAATTATAGTCCGCGAAGACCTACGTGAAAGACGGTGTTGTCGTGAAGTAAATGTGGAATGGAATACTTCAAGTGTTACACACAATATTGCTGTGAGGATCACGTCGATGTAAGTATAAAATTAATATTATTTTACTACGAATATTTAAAAGTCCATTTTGGTGGTCGGGTCACTATTACCTATTTATTTTCTGTGATGATGTGGCCAGAATATCTAAAGACAAACCGTTTAACACAGCTTGTCCGCTACTAGCTCCGTTTTACTGATTTGAAGTTAAATTCAACAAACAGACATACATATATGTAACTTATAACCATCTTGCAAGCAATAAATCATATACATACAAAAATACATAGTTATATTCAAAATACAACATGAAACTGAAAAGATAATTTCTAATTTCCAGGTACCTACAAGTTGCAGTTCAAGGCTCAAGCTGCTGATATCACGATCATGGCGGACAAAACTAAAGTTAATAAAGAGTTGTGAAAAATAAAACATGTCTTATTTTTTACTTTTTTATTAATTTACGAAAAACCTGTTTCCCAAAAAAGTGTATACATTATATGTTCAACATGTTCTGCACGTAAGGTTGACATTGAGGCCTTTGTTTAGTGGCATTCAGTTGAAGTTGATTTAGGTTCTACTCTTGTTGATCCAGAAAATAATTGTATAGTTTATTATTAAATCTATGCCCACGCCCAGGCACTATTCTTGCTATAACTTTACATTCTCCGCCTTCTCTAGAAATTTGTACATTATATACATCCAATAAAACTAAGGTATATAACTTAAGGCAGATTTGTGGAATCAGCTTTCACAAATTTAGCGTATTTTGAGATTATTGATTTAGGGATTCAAATAATACGACGATATTATTTATAGATTCATTAAATAAACTGTTCTTTTATTTTGTAGTTTTGCGAGGATAGCTATAAGCTCGACAGGGCACGAGCGATAGAGAGGCAAATAGAATACCGAATATCCGGAAAAGTGGCCAAATACCGAATAGTTGCCGAATATTCCTGGCAACTGTAATTGTATTGTAATATATCATATTATATAATGTCGTTTATGGTAACAATTTCTCATTTTGTCATTGCAAAGCCATTCCTGAGCTAAATAAAAGAAGCAATCATTTATTTTTATTACAAGGGGTAAAGATGTTATTTAATACCTCATGGTAACATATTGATATCCAAACATACGAAACGATACAAAATTGAACCACGAGAGAAGCGAATGGTTTAAAATTTAGAATATTGACAGTTGCGGAGGTCTCAAGGCATGAGGGTTAAACAAACTGTGTTACAGTGCAACACGTAATTCTTCACACCAACACGAGGAAACCATTTATTATTCAAATTAATTTATTAAAAGTTCTTTCTAACGGCCAAGGTGAGGGAAATATCTTTCTTCATAAAGGATTTCTTGTCTCGCCCGTCAAGTTTTATATGGATGGTGCGGTCATATCATAGAGTGCCGTCGCCCATTCACACCTGCAACTGGACAATATGAAGTGTAAACTACAAATTATTTTATTCATCATACTTCACTGTTTGGTACCTAAAGAAAGTAAAATTGGCTTAATATGGATACTTAGAAAGATAAATCTGTAATATTTTGCTAACACCGAACGACTGCCTGCCCACCATTGGATAATTTTATTCTTACGTGTCGCATCGTCATCTCCAGAACCCACGAATCACTTTGCAGAAATCAATAAAAGGCCTGCTAAAAGAGCCTACCTGGCATGGTTTTGAGGGGACGTTTATTACAGACTTCTAAATCCAGCCGCACGTTTCTGACGGCCGAGTACCTATACGTGATGCAGGTGGATCAAGTGCGCACTCCCCCCGTATATATCACGAACTCCATGAGTCCCGTTTCCGTCGGATTGCTGTGTGCGGTGGTCACGCATTTAGGCAAGAGGATGGGGAAGAAAATTTCACATTGTAAACTTACCTTAATGTTAAGAATAATTTTTCCTCTGCATTAATTTTATTTGAGTAATTTGATTGTATTTCGTCAATTATTAAGTCTCATTCAATGTTGAATTGCTTTTCATTTAATCGGCAATATTATCTGAATAAAGGATCACCATTAAATATCAGATTTTTTATTAATATTGCGTAGCTGCCTTCGTCGGACTCTGACTATTGTAGAAAGGCAAACTGGTCTTCTTTTTCATGTAGCATGTAGCATTATCGTCACTCGCTTCTTCACGTAAAAAATACAAAAGTAAATTAGTATTTTATTTGTACGTCTGACATTATATGACTTGACATTGACAAGCCATCAACGAACGCTGTCGCGACTGCACGCCGCAACAGCCGCAGTCGTGCTGCTACAGTAGTGCGGCACCGCGTAACGTCGCAACTGCAGTGCAGCGGCAGTTACAAATGGACAGTCACCTTTACCTATGATTTATCTTTTCGCGAATTAGCAAAGTTATATTTTTGGTATTAATTAATATGGATTTTCGCAAAGTAACGCCTGATTCTATTCATTAAGCTAGAATGTACGTCAGCAAAATTATTAGCTTGGTAACCCTGCATACACAGTATGCAGTGGTGCTAAGCTAATAGTTTTTCTAACAGTACCTACTAGGAAATGTCTACATTGATACTAACTAACCCAAACACACGCAGAATATCTATCATTATAATTTACACCTAAGTGCTAAAAAAATTCGCAAAAGACCCATAACAGTAAATTAGTACATACTTATATGGATATTACGAATAACAGGCGTCAGTGTTGTCATATTACACAATTGGGTTTAGAAAACTGGATTGTTATTGACATTGTTACATAATGGAATTATAGTATAAATAGTTACATATATATGCATATTCAGTCGGTGTTCAAAAAATGTTAAATTGACTACTTATAGTTTTTGAAACACGAAGGGCACAGTGACTGATCTCCCAAAATTGTATTAATTGTCACCTGTCACCGTACCCTTCGTGTTTGAAAAATAGACATTTATAAATAGATATATTTTAGTTTGGTTCAGATATATCAACATTTTCTGTCAACAATTATAAACAGGGTGAAATTTAATCCGTGAATTATTTTTTCTGACTGACAATGTATTTACATATTTAATTTAATTTTTTGTTTTTCTTCTTTCGACTTTAGATACATTTTAATTCATGTTAAACAAAATTAAAATAATTAATATTTATTAAAATTAAATATGTATAACTTTTAGTATTGTTTGGTTGAATTTTTACTAAATTTTCGATCACAATTGGCATAAGTGTCATGTATAGAAATAACTGGCTGAATTTTAAATTCAGGCGAATCAGTAGGGTGTCCACTGTCCACGGACGTTGGTTAGATTGGAATAATAATTTAATTGGTATTAATTCATTAATTGTGACTGTTCCAAATTCTGTAAGACTTAAAGAGTTTTATCAGAAAATGAGTTATAGATTCAGATATAATAAATCGGTATAAAACTGGCAAACTAATGAGATAATCTATTCAGATCGTTTGCGGGATTTTCTCTCGGCCTAGTACTTAGATATAAGTAATACAAGTAGATCCGGGCTACTTTCGCTATACTTTCAATCTATTTATGTAGCGGTAGAAAAACTGTTAATGGTTAGGTTAGCTTAGTGCAGCCGTCATTACTTTAAACTAGATTTTCTTGCGGCTCCGATCATCACATACACGTATACGACAGTAATGTTTCACATAATAAAGGCTGCAGTCGGGTCATTGTGTAATTCACGGCTTTACACGTTTCAAGCCTCTCTTATACGTATACATTTTGGAAACATTTACGCCGTTATAACATCATTTGCTTATTTGACACTGACATTAAACATCAGCTGAGGTGGGGTGGCCACGTCGTGCGCATGGGCAACAACAGATTACCCAAAGCTGAATTCTATTCAGAGCTCTCTAGCGGAAAAAGGAAACAGGGGGTCAGTACTTGCGCCATAAAGACGTCCTCAAGCGTCACCTATCCACTTGCGGTATACCGAGCGATTCCTGGGAAGAAAGCGCGATGAGTAGAACGGCATGGCGCGTAACTGTTCATAAAAGTGTAGAGCAATACGAGCAGCGGCGCTTAGAAGACTTGGATGCTAAGCGCCATCTCCGTAAGACGCGGCCGAAGCCTTCGTATACCTACACCTACAACTCAGCCGGCCAGCTCCATTGCGTACCATGCAATCGCATCTTCAAAACCAAGTTTGGCTTCGCAAGCCACATTAGAGCGTTCCATGTTCCCCGTTAAAAACAGTTGGAGTCGCCGTCGTTGGACACGGCGAGGAGGACATTATTATTATTATTTGACAGTGGCTAAAGTTCCTTCTTCATGGTCACATTCACATTTATGGATGACTCACGCTAAACTGGTCCGGGTCCGAGCCGAGACGTCAGACATCAGTCGCTTCGTTTCTATACAAAGTCACTTCCGATGCTTTTGATAGTAAAATAAAGATGGCGGTCGAAGGAAATCGTAGTTGCGTAACATCCGAGAATGGATCGGGATTTTAGGACAGGCTCGCCAAGGACAAACAAAAATACTAGTTGCTATTACTAGTTGGAGAGGCACCTGAAGAAAAAGATTGAAAATAAAGTGACGGACGCCTCAGCCCCTTCCTAGATACTTAATCCATAGCATGGAGTCATCCTTTTTCTTTATGCTCGACGGATAATAACGTCTACGTGAACTAGCTCCTCTCCTCTCTCATCTTTTGGATCCTCCTAATCCTTATCCATCTAAGCGACGCCTCCTTAAGTTTGTATACCCCTTTTTATTTTTTAAATAGATACAAGGCCAGCTTAGAAGCAAACTCAAATGGAGATCTAATCCAAATCAAAGCCAACAAAAGCATCAAGTGAAAGATATTTTTTTGCGGATCAATAAGTTAAAGAGCTGACGCTCAGAGAAAGTCGGAAAATACAGTCGTCACCTTTTTAGCACTCTCCCGATTTTTGCCACGTATTTTAGTATAATTATAAACCCACATTTAATACCTTCTTTTGCTTCCAGGTGGCGTAGCCAGCGCGTTCTTCTGGGGCATCGTGGGCGATGTATTTGGCCGAAGAAACACGCTGACAATGACGCTGCTGCTAGATGGTGTGCTGACGCTAGCTCAGAGTACAGTAGCTGATTACCGGTGGTTACTGGTGGCTAGATCTATCAATGGTTTCTTAATAGGTTAGTTCCAAAAAAGTTTTCTTTTTTGATTTGTTCTTCGGGGGTAAAGTGACCACGAAAGTAGCTGACGATGACGCTGCTACCATCAGATCATCTGATTCAGAATCAGAGCTTTGTCTTTCTGATTTATTTTGGAGTAGTTTTATTCCGGGGTAAAGTAAGTGACGTATTCGGTCGACGTGACAATGATACTTGCTGACGCTGGCTCCCGAGTACTGTGGCTGAACATTAAAAAAAAACCCATTAGATAGCTACTAACTACCTAAAGCAATAAAGCTAGCTAGCAATCAAATGATTACTACTACTACTAATGTATGTACATAAAAATATTAAATCTGACTACTGTAACTATATAGGCTTCAATTTACTTTGGGGTGCTTTAGGTCTAGATCTAGAATAGGAAAGCGAACTTGAGCTACTCGTATTTCGATTACCATTTTCTAAGAGTCTAGTGACTGTATTACATTTGGGAAAACTGATTATAATGTAGGTATGTTTGCAGGTGGTCCATCAACGCTGACGTTTACATACATGTCCGACCTAGTTGGGGAGAGGAGAAGGCAGTTCTACCTGACCATCGTGGGCATGAGCTTTGTTGGAGCCTGGCTGATATTACCAGGTAACTTATCAGGTGGTCTATCTCGGGGCGCACGCCCAGGAGTCGTAGCACGGTACGCTTATCACCATGCCTGTCACGTTCTAACAAGTATGTGAGTGCGAAAGTGACGGACTTAGTGATAGGGGAAACCATGCTGCGCGGGCAGGTAGCACAGTAGCTGTATAGCAGCCGAATAATGTCTGGGTAACTAAGTAACTGGTATTCCTGGGGTTTCCCTGAACCAGGGAAGATGACGGAATAACCAGAGGACTACCGTCTAAAACTACCAATGAGTGCCGACTCCGCCTTACATGGGGTGCCGCAGGGGTGCCGCAGGGTCGCTATCAGCATTCAACCGCGCCCAGGTAGCTTAGTACTCGTAGCTGTATAGCAGCCGAATAGGTATGTAATGAGGAGGGATGAAAGGCATGTGACGAGAAAGGTATTACAAATGGATGTGGAGGGAAGTATCGGGAGAGGAAAACCGAGGAAAAGGTGGATGGACTGTGTGAGAAATGATATGAAACGAATGCGAGTGAGTGACGAGATAACGGGCGAGAGAGAGGTATGGAAGAAAAAGACATGCTGCGCCGACCCCAAATGAATGGGATAAGGGCAAGCGAATGATGATGATTCTATTAACATAATTTTAATACAAATGTGGGGAAAATGAATGCGACTGAGTTAGGTATTCGACGTATGCATAATATTTACTGTAGTTATTTTATAATGACCCCACACTAGTGTTTGAGCGTTGGCGTCTAGTCAGCGCTATGGAAAATGGCGTCGCTGCGCAGTTGCGCCAACGCTGCGTCGAGCAGCAGCCATATAGTTGACTAGACGCTGACGCTAGGAGAGTGTGGGTCCTCTAAGGAGATCTAAATTAGGTACATACTCCCGTTTTCAGTCAGGATTAAGTCAGGATTTCAGAAATTTGACGAGGATACAGAAAATCTAAGTGAAGAAAGGTGTTAAGCCTCAATAGTCCTCAAAAGTAAAACAGTTCGATTAAGTATTTAATGAAATTTTTGAATCTGTTTTAAAGTGACTGTTATCTAGGTACTATATCTATTCGTACGTGCTAGTTTTAAATAATTCTAGACTAAATAGTTCAAACGTTACTTTAGCAGCACATATTACTCGTAAATTGACGTAGATTTGTCTAATTGGCGGAATCGTTCGAATCAGACGTGACTGTAATCAAAGATAGATATAACTCCGTAATAGATGGATACAGTCTAAGGAAAAAACGTGCCTCGAAAATCAAGAAAATTTGATTCTCGTTCAGAGGGCGCTACTAGTTTTGGCCTACAGTCGTATAGATGGCGTTGACGGTTTCGTTAGTTATTTAACAATTTTAACGCATATCAGTGAAAGAACATGGGTCAAATTCATAAAAATAATTAATGCAAATAAAAAAATCATTTATCTATATTTAAATACATTCTATCGTATTTTTATAAATCTTCATTTTTAGTTTTAAAATGTGTCGACAGATGGCAGTGAATTTACTGGGTTTACTAAATTTACTATGACAGTACCGCTCTAGTATAAGTTACTCTATGCTGTAATTGTGTAATAATGTAATCAATTGATGGATTTAACTTCAATGTGCCTAGTTTAAATGCTATCTTACAGTCCTTGTCAGTGGAAAAAAAACTTTAGATCAATTTGTAACAACTAGAGTCCGCCAGAGCTAACTCTTCACGGACTTTGAAGAAACGAAGGGTGAAAATGCGGCATATTAGAGTCTGGCGGAAATAGAAAGAGTCGTGAAATGTATGGGATCCAATACATTCTACGACTCTTCTCTTTCCGTACAGACTCAGTTTTCAGAGATAGAAGAGAGAGAGAGAGAGAGAGAGAGAGAGAGAGAAGAGCCCGGTAAGGATTTTAGTCGCAAAAATGTAAAATTGATAGAATTAGTCCGTGAAATTGTACACCTTTTGTTACCTAATAGAAATAACAAGTACTAGTTTCTATTAGCAGCACGTCTTATGCTACCTTTTATCAGATTTTTTTTAAAACAGACTCGCTTAATTAGTAATGATTTTTTTTCTGATGGACGTTTAGGTAAACGCGCGTACAGCACTGACTTTGTCGCTCTTATTTGTAAATTTCGCAAAGTTTGGACTGCTAAAAATGGTAAATTTGTATTACACATATTCTGTACTTGACCTTTATCAGATTACATTTTTGTTACATGACTTGGAGTTAGAGGAAATTAAAGTTAGACGAATTCAATTTTCGCCAGAAATGGCCTGAAAACAAGTGACAATTTCTCCGAAAATCTACTTATTTTCGATATAGTTTTCATACTTAAATAATCTGCAATGGAAAGAAAGTCCTCTTCGACTTATTCCCAGTTAGCCCTCGTTGACATTAACAATCTAACATGAGTCTCAAATGTAGTAAAGCTACAAATAATTGCAAACAGCATAATCATAATCATTTATTTGCACATAAAAAGGGTTTTACATAGATATTATAAAAGTTACATTGGTCTAGCCTTTTTAGCTGTTTTTGGCATACAATGACATCTGATTTAAATCTAACTACTTTCACTTTTAGAATGCAGGATATGATTTAATAATAAAGAAAGCTGTTGATACTATTTAGTAGGCCAAGACTTTCGTTGACCAGGTATTAAAGTGTTTACATTGCTAAATGCATTGCCCGAGGTGACAAATGACATGACAATGTGTCATCCATCATGTCTAACAATTTGAAGATCAAGGCTACAGATCACTTACCTGTTAGGCGGAGCATGCACGACGGCGCACGGTCGCGAATCGATAAAGTTTTTACTTTGCTAAATGCATTGCCCGCGGCACATGACAATGTGTCATGATGTCAAGCCTGACGATTTGGAGATCAAGGCCATTTTGTATGTGAGCTACACAGACCACATTCGTATTAGATGGAGTAGGTAGTAGACACTTACGACACAGAATAAGTAGTAGTAATATTATCATACAGAACGGCCACGCACCGCCCCGCCCCGATTCGAATTACCTCGCCCCGCGACAGCAGATTGACGGCCGATTGCCGGCCGCTCAGTCCTATTTTTAAGCAGCTTACACAATGACGCATGACGCGTGTGTAAGGTTTTATTATATTCAGAAAGGAATTAAACATTAATTAGCAGCTACACTGACTATTCTGGTGACGTCATGTTCGATGGCGGCAAACGGGTCGGCGCACAGGGCATTCTTGGCCGGGCGACGAAACCGAACGGACGTCTGATAGTAAAAATTGTGGAAGTACCTAATCTTAATCGTTGAGTTGTTGGTTTTGATTTGTTATTTTAAATAACGGTTTTGAAATATAATTACTTTTATAAACTACAAAGTGTTGGTTATTTCCGAGGTTGTTCACAAGTCAGAAGTGGGATAACGAAATTCCGTAAGTACTCGCTCACATGTAAATTTTGTTAACAGTGCATATTTATAACAAATATGATATGAGGAGCCCTTGTTCAATAAGGTGCTAGGGAAATTTGGATACGAGAGTATAGTTAGATTGGCTAGTAAATATAGTGTAAAATATTTATTTGTGATAGATACTCAGATTTCTAGAATAAAACTCATTTCGATAAACTACGGGGTAATTTGAGAAATCGCTTGTTCGCGTACATTTTCGTTAGTGACTACGATCATGTGGTGCAACCAGTTTTAATGTGATAACCACGTGTTTTATAAAACACTTGTAGTTTGTCATGCGCGGGTGATACCGCTGACTGGGTGTTTTTTTTTTTAAATTTATATTTTCTTTTCTTGACGTGACAAAATCCTATATATTAGATTAGAATTTTTCATCTTTTCAATGAAGCTTATTTTGATGTGCTATGTATATATATAAAATAAATGTAAAAAGGTTCAAAAGGTTATAAAAGGTTTAAATGTTAAAAGGTTGAAAAGTCACCCGTTGACCACGAACGCTGTAAAGGGTTCGAAACGTCGGGATGTATTATAAATTCAATATACGCGATATAATCTGTTTTCATAGTTTTATTTCATGAGTAACTATCGCGGTAACCGAAGACAATATTAGGTTGAAAAAGTTGAAAGGTTAAAAGTTTCAAAAGGTTAAAGGGGCTAAATTTTCATTAGTTTTGCGCTAGGACGCACCGTTATCGAGATATAAAAGAAGAAAAAGAGAAATCTAAGTTCTAGTCTCCTAAAAATTACTTCCAACCTCCTCGAGCTGAAGTACTAATGCTACTATGTACGAGTTTCAGATAATGAATGGAGAAGATGAGAAACGCCGGAGCTTAGTGACTCCAGGGCGTGAGCGCTCCCGATCGAGGCGTAGTGGGACAAACGCGCGACACAGGAGCCGCAGTCACAGCCACAGCCGCCGCTTGAGGGAGCGAGAGCTGGCTCTAAAGAGAGAACGAGAGCGCATTCGACAGATGGAAGAGGATCTGCAGAAAGAAAAGGACGCCGAGCGCCGCTCACGGAGGAGCGAACGAAATTCGTCGTCAAGATGGAGCCGCAAGCGCCGCAGCCGCAGCCGAGAGCCGAGACCAGCCGCGCGCCGCGCAGCCGCAGTCGAGAGCGGGGCCCCAGAGCAACGCGTGACCGGGCAGGAAGGGATCCCACGAGCATCGATAGACGGCATATAAGGTCATGTAGCCCTTCTTTCTCTTCTAATGATGTTGTCAAAATAATCAAATCCATTAAAGATGTCTTACCGTCTCAGCCGCACACACAAAGCCAAATTCCGATTAACAGAAATTTCGATTACAAAAACATTGTTCCAGAATTTAACCCATCCGAAAAAAATCAAAGGATCGATGTGTGGTTAAAGAAAGTCAACGAGTGCGCTAAAGTTTACGGCTGGGACGAGAAGACGGTTATACATTTTGCTATGCAGAAACTGACAGGGTTAGCTAAGACTTGGTTTGAGAGCCTTAATACAATCCTATTTTCATGGGATGAATGGCAGACTAAATTGACTAACGCGTTTCCGTCAGAGCAAAACTACGGCCAATTATTAGAAGACATGTCGAAACGTAGGAGTAAGTACCAAGAATCCATCGAGATTTACTTTTACGAAAAATTTGCTTTGCTTAACCAATGCGAAATTACGGGTAGGCGGGCAGTCGACTGCCTTATTCACGGTATAGGGGACAGGACTATGCGATCCAGTGCGTTAGCTTTACGATGTGAGGAACCCGATCAGCTGCTAAAATTCTTGTTAAGCAATAATAAAGAATCATCCGTAAATGTTTCGTTGCCTAAGGATGTAAGTGATGATAAAACGTCTAGTAAAACCGGCGCGACAGTAAATCCTAACATATTTTGTTATAATTGCAAGGAGGAAGGGCATATTTATTCTCGCTGTCCTAAGCCTTTAGTTAAATGTAGTACGTGCCAAAAGGTGGGCCATAAATCAGAGATGTGTAAGCTAAAGTCAAACTCTGGTTCGACAAAGGCTGACACCAAAGTACAGATCTAACCCATCCGACAAATTTAGAAAATCAGTACAAGTTAATGGTGAGGCAATGGGAGCCTTTGTCGACCTAGGAAGTGAAGCCACTCTTATACGAGAATCCAGTTTCTGTCATCTTGGGCTTTCTTAGTGTTGCCAACTCGGAATTTGAAAAAATGCCAAACTTATGTCTAAATTATGCCAGAAATATGCTAAATAACTTTGAAATGTGCTAAAAAAGATGCTAAAATATTCAGTTCAGTTCAGTTCAGTTTTTGGTCCCAATGGACAGATGCTAAAATATTATAGGTAACAAAAAACCGGCCATTATGACATATGACATGACATTGACATTGACTATACCATAGATAACACAAAAAGATTAGTCGGTGTAGACGAGACAATTTTTCGCACAATCTGATTGACAATTTAATTGGAACGCGTATGAAAAAAAGGTCGCGGTGCGGTGCGGTAGTCTGTTACGGCTTATTATAATTCCTCGTATGTATAAAATTTCCTTTGACGGTTGAGCCATGGATTGTCTATCACTGCCAAGTAGGTTTCAAACTTGGCTTAGGGACATAATCACTTGATTCACTAAATTATGCTAAAAAAGATGCCAGATGCTAAATGGAAATTTTCGATGCCAGAGAGTGTGAAATTATGCCATATCTGGCACCAATTATGCCAAGTTGGCAACACTGGGCTTTCTCATGATTGCGTTCCTATTACGATGATAGGGTTCCGTGATAAGCTGGTGCAGTCTTTAGGATCGGCGGAGTTGTCAATAACAATTGATGGCGTGTCCGCCACAGTTATGTGTAGGCAAAGAGGATATAATAGGATAGGGCGGTGCTGTCATAGTGAGTTTTGTAACCACAGTGAATTCATTGCCATCTATCGACACACTTTGAAACTAAAAATGAAGATTTTTAAAAGTACGATAGGGTGTATTTAAATTTGGATAAATGATTTTTTTTATTTTTGCATTAATGATTTTATTATTTTGACTCATGTTCTTTCACTGATATGCGTTGGAATTCTTGAATAACAAACGAAACCGTCAACGCCCTCTATACGAAGGCGGGCCGGGGGTAGTGGCGCCATCTGTTCGAAATCGGGTTGTCGTGGTTTTTGAGGCACGTTTTTTTCCTTAGACTGTATCCATCTATTACGGAGTTATATCTATCTTTGGTGTAGGGTAGTTAATGATAGTCTTCTCGAGAAGTCGATACTCATAGGTCAGACTTACTCTGAGCAGCCCCGTATCGTGGTTTACAAAGATGCAAATAAGTTGCAATTTTTACACATAGGTACAGAGCTTCCTAACTTACAAGAGCGTGTTGATGAGAAGTTAGAGAGAGTAAGGATTGTAGCACGTACCAGGATATATGGGGTAGCTAGCATGAGAGCCGCCACTGGGGCAGAGATTAGTGGCAACGTTGTGTTAAATACTAAAGTGGTAGGGAAACCTCCAGATCAGTATGTAGTTGTGGCGGGGTTTATGAGGTGAAGCAGGGTAACTTTTTTGTAATGGTTATACCTTGTGCTTCGTCTTGTTACATACAAGAAAATTTTGTATTTGCGCGAGCAGATCGTGTAGAGGCGGTGTATAGGCTGTCGGATATATGTACAACAGTATGTCTGTACCAAAATAAAATAACTGAAGAAAAAAACCGCGTCATCACCGTTTGATGAGAAACAACTCCGCATAGGTAAAAATGTTACCGAAGGTTGACTGGTAGAGAATGCCTTGTAGCATTAAGTCCGCCTTTTGTACATTTGTATTTTCTTATGTGCAATAAAGATTAAATAAACAAATAAATAAAAACAAGCTCGTTAAACTTCTCAACCGTTACGGAGATTGTTTTGCTTCTGATTTAGCCAGCCTAGGTTGCACTAATACGACCGAAATGAAAATAGTGAGCGACCGGTCGTATATAGACCCTATAGATTGTCACATCATGAACGTGAGAAGGTTCGTGTGATGATAGATGATATGTTGCAAGCCGGTATAATCAGAGGGTCCGTATCTAATTACGCTAGTCCTGAAATATGTAATAAGGGCATTGCAGGACATTTTCGACACTTTCCGAGTGCCTGATCGAGTCATAAGTAACCGTGGGTCATGCTTCACTTCCCATGCGTTCAGAAGGTTTTTTGTAGACAGAGGCATTAAACACGTCCTGAACGTAGTGGCCAGCCCGAGAGCAAATAGCCAAGTCAAGCGATACAATAGAACGATCCTCGACTCGCTGACAGCTCGGGGCCTTGGAACGGATGAGAAAGAATGGGACAGGGAATTAGGGACTAATTCAGTGGGGACTAAACAATACGGTACAGAAGACGATCGGTAGGGCACCAGCTGAAGCTATGTTCGGGGTTGAAATGACAAGCGAATATAACCCTGTGTTAAATGAAGTTGCAGATAAGGATAAAAATAAATAGCCCCTAACGTCTATTCGTAGCGAGGTTAAAGATGACAGAAAGACGCTCAAAAACTTCGCTATGATCAGGGTAGGCGTCCTGCGCGTACTTATAAGAATGGTGATTTAGTAAAAATTACTTTACACTAGAAATCGATAGCGATAACGATGTTCCTTAATGAGGAGGTAGAAGATTCAGAAGATTAGATATCGCAAATGTATTTTTGTGTCTCGTTTCAGGTCGAGTGCTAGAAGACGCGGAAATGGTTGGCGTGCTTAGCTTGGCCTGGAACGAGATGAATGAATTTGGATATATGCTCGATTGCATATTCGGTTACAAGGTTACAAGGATATTTGGTTACAAGGTTACAAGGATATTTGGTTACAAGGTTACAAGGATATTTGGTTACAAGGTTACAATGATATATGGTTACAAGGTTACAAGGATATATGGTTACAAGGTTACAAAGATATTTGGTTACAAGGTTATAAGGATAATTGGTTATAAGGCTACAAGGATAATTAGTTACAAGGCTCTTTAGTTATAGGGTTACTGGATTACTTGGTTACACATACATATTTTCCATGATAAAGAGTTAAATAAATATGTCGCTACTTGGATAAATGATAAATTGCTAAGAATATAACAAGTATTTGAATAGATAATTACTTGAACATAATGTTAATTATATACTCGTAACTGGCAAATTGATATTAAAACAGATACTTATTGAGCATGTAAATTTAGAGCTATAAATTGCTATAGAATAAGATACTTATAAATATATATATATATATATATATATATATATATATATATATATATACTAGTTTTATATTCGTTAAAATTATTTAGATACGAATGTTAGAATGATGAATTTATGTTTACATAGATTGGTTGATGGTTTATATACTTTTATAGAAAATTGTCTTAAATGTAAAACTATTTCCAGATCTAGAATGTCCTTGCTCGCCGAGTGTAAGGTTTTGGTTTCACCAGATACGTGCCTGGGGACATGCACGTCATCAGGATGGTCGAGTGTAAGGTTTTATTATATTCAGAAAGGAATTAAACATTAATTAGCAGCTACACTGACTATTCTGGTGACGTCATGTTCGATGGCGGCAAACGGGTCGGCGCACAGGGCATTCTTGGCCGGGCGACGAAACCGAACGGACGTCTGATAGTAAAAATTGTGGAAGTACCTAATCTTAATCGTTGAGTTGTTGGTTTTGATTTGTTATTTTAAATAACGGTTTTGAAATATAATTACTTTTATAAACTACAAAGTGTTGGTTATTTCCGAGGTTGTTCACACGTGTACAGACGTGCTGTTCACACATAGAAACGCAAGTGATTTTTGATGTATAGCATGTCCGCCCTGTACCCACGACGCTAAAAAAGGAAACTGTTTTGCGGAATTTTTTATTTATAATAAAATTACCAAATAGAATAGAAAGAAATAATTACGAACGAGAAAGTTTCATTAATTATAAGTGCATACCATTAGCACGAGGGTCACCTGTGTGTATTATTTAATCGGAAATATCTATATGAGTACTACCAGTACGTAATTCGAAAACCGTGTCCACCTTTAAAATTCACCTCCGTAAATTCATACTGGCTAAGCAAAAATGCAACACTTAGGCAACCGTGCACACTCAGTCACTCACACACAAATAGCATAGACACTTACATACATACACACGAACATTCATAAGACTTAGGTATAGGCTAATTTTAATTAAGTAATTTGATTGATATTTGTATTTAAGCTTTCCCTTATTTATTTTTTACATTGTGTTTACTAGTCCATCTACTGGGCCTTACTGAAAATCAGCGTCGCGGAGTGTGCCATGTCGGCTCACACCGTGACACCAAGCTGAGTAAGGACCATTTAGCGCAACCTCATTCTGTTTAATTATTTCTAGTTTTAGTCTTGTTATGTTGTGCTAATAAATGCTTTTTCTTTCTTCTTTCTTTTCTTTCTTTTGATGTGGAGTCTATCGGAAGTAGTCTATAGTGAGTGGTCAAGTATTTGCATAGCGGTAGATCATTGATTACTTTTCTCGTGCGTTTGCAAAACCTGATTTGACATGCATATCATTAGTGCATACTAATGATATGCATGTCATTATTTATTTTATTCGAATAGATATCATTAACATTAACTCTATCGCCTAGTAAAATAAAATTGCGATGTTTATCTTTTGGAATTTATAGTCGGTTCGACTCCCGGGCGAGACGTGAATTTAAAAAAAACTTTGAATGTAGTGTTGTTTCTTTAAAAAAATAAAATAATGTTTCCTTTAAGTAACATGAGCTAACTTAAGGTTTTAAGGCACTTCCCCTTCAGGGCCCATTAATTTTTTCCATATTGTAATATAGGCTACCAAATCACTACTGAGTTTTTTGTTAACTCGAAAGGAAACACAATCGAGTTTACTATAGAAAATGTGCCATTTTCAATCAAAAGGGTACTTATTGTCGGTTGTCAATAAGGCGCTATTTCCATACAGCTTCAATTTGAAATCAACCTTATTGACAAGCGACAATGTGGTACCTTTTGGTTGAAAATGTCACAAATGAAGTTGTTTCTTAGCAGTCATCAAATTTACGAAATGTAAGTAGTTTTTTTTATTTTAGCATATTTTGCGCTTCCCATGATTTTCAAATCAGCAAAAACTCATAATAAGGAGGTTATTCGTCATAACTTTGTTGTATTTTTGACTACTAGGTATTACAGGTAACTACTTATTGCTAAATATTACAGTTTGCCCTATTTAAGATATCGATTTTCGTTATGTATAAACAATAAACCCCCTTATGTATAAACGGGCTACAACTACAAAAGTCTCATTTAGCTAATAATTGTTTACCTAAACTTATACACTTATGTATAAAATTGTGAAAGAGTAAACAAAACTTAACTAATTGCGGCTTGCAGCGTTTTATGAATAATGGGGTCTATATGAAACTTTAACGATTCCTTACTATGAAATTCGTTTAAATTGGTTCCAGTGACGTGAAATGAATACACCTTATTAATAAAACATGTTCGATCTTGTTTTTTCCAGTGTATTTTCATAGATTTCATGACTGCTGTAAAAATTATGTGACTATGGAAAATGACCTAATTTAGGAAAATGATCGGAAATTACCATTTGTTACCTTAGATCTCACAATACATTTATTATACATTACGTTGCATGTGAATTCTATTTAGGTCTTTGTCCGGCGTTAGCACAGATTCTATTATGGCAGTCCGATTTGATGATGATCGATCCAGCGGTGTCAGCATGGTTGCATTTTTATCACCTGACACTATGCCTGTCACTTTCGCACTTACATACCTGTTAGAACGTGACAGGCATGGTGACAGGCGATAAAAATGTGACCGTGCTGAGCCCGCTGATCGATCCCTCATGTTGGTTGACCTATGTATCTTATAGATAGCTAAATCTTGTGATGAGGAGGGATGAATGCCATATAGGCAAAATAATGTTAGGGATGAATGTTGATGGACGGAGAGCGTATGGTAAACCCAAAAAGCGATGGATGGATTGTGTGAAAGAGGATATGAGAAAGAAAGGAGTGAGTGCTGAGGTGACGAAAGATAGAGGAGAATGGAAGAGAAAAACATGTTGTGCCGACCCCCGAAACGTGGGATAAGGGCAGGAAGAAGAATAAGAAGGAGAGATAGCTAAAGCTTATTAGATAGGTTTCATGCGAAATAACTAATTTGTATCATTCGTACGACGTGGAGTAAGATTTATTTTATCTGATTTCCACCATATATCTGCGTTAGAATTTTTATTTAATTGATAATAATTTATATTTACTAGTACTTAGTAGTAGTTTTTTTAGGGTTCCGTACCCAAAGGGTAAAAACGGGACCCTATTACTAAGACTCCACTGTCCGTCTGTCTGTCAGCAGGCTGTATCTCATGAACCGTAATAGCTAGACAGTTAAAATGTTCACAGATGATGTATTTCTGTTGCCGCTTTAACAACAAATACTAAAAAGTACAGACCCTCGGTGGGCGGGACCGACTCGCACTTGGCCGGTTTTTTTACTGATAATATCGGAAATGTTTGTTTCTAACTAACATATTTGTTTGAAAACAATAAAAATAGTGCAAAAATATATCGCAACCCTTTTCTATAAGTAGTCTATAATAAAAAATTGGTTGTCTATTTTTTACAGTGACTAAAGTAAAAAAAAATAGTAAAATGACACAAAATCGGGGAATACCCGACTACTATCTAACTACTGGAAATAACCCGTTATATAATTACTTAACTACTAATAACCGATTATTTACTCCACAGCTATAGCGTGGCTAGTCATCCCCTTCAAGATCGGCTACACCACCCTCCTGCCCATCTACTCCTGGCGCCTCATGCTGGTGGTCTGCAGTCTCCCAGGCTTCATCGCCGGTATCTGGACTTGGACTCTTCCTGAGAGTCCTAGGTTGCTGTCAGACACGAACAGGAGCGACGAGGCTCTGAAGATTCTGGCCAGGATTCATAAGAGGAACAGAGGGAAGACGGAGTTTAAGGTCAGTGCATACTCATCACCATATCTGTTACTGCTGGAGAAAGATCCTCCCACGTATGGACTCATCCGATCGTCGGCCAGCCTTGTTGGCACGTTCTTATATCTCCTATTCATCTACTCCTGGTGACGAATGCTGGTCGTCTGGAGCCTCCTAGACTTTATCACTGGTATCTGGACCTGGACTCTTCCAGTCCTAGGTTTTACTGTCTGATACAAACAGAAGCGATGAGGTTCTAAAGATTCTGGCCAGAATTCATAAGAAGAACAGAGGGAAAACGGAGTTTAAGGTCAATTGTTCATAGACCCAATCATATCCACATCCACAGCTGGAGCCAGGCCTCCCTAAATGTGGTACTTTTATCCAATGGTTTCATGACATCCCGAACCCGACCATCTAGTTTATGATTTTAAATGAGTGCCACCAAATGCAACTGCAGCCAAATGTAACGGGGACCTTTCTCAATTAAAATATTATAGAATAAGGAAAAAAGTATACACTTGTGATAACTTGAATGTGTTTTTGAAATTCTATTATATAAGGTCAGTTACATTACATATTTACTGCTATTTTATCGTCGCAACGATCGATCGTTTGCTGCGTGTGAGTCGTTTGTTTGTCGACATACGCATTTTTTCAAATTCTTCTGATAAAGCTGACACCGATATTTGTTATGATAACATTTGATAACTTAACTTTTTAAACGTTATATTCTACAGCTGTTTTATAGTTTGTTATAATCTTATGTATGTATAGGGTTGCCATATGGAAGAATTGCATGTCCTGATAAAAATCCTGACGTCACTCTAAAAATCCTGACATTTCTTGTAACAGAGATTTGGCGTAGGTTGAACGACGCCCCGGCGGCGCGCTGCGCTCTGCGGTAGGTCATTCCTAAAAATCCTGACACTTGCTAAGTCCGGCCGCAATCCGGACAAAGGGTCAAAAATCTTGACATGTCCGGACAAATACTGACGTATGGCAACTCTATGTATGTAGATGTTGACAAAGAGATAATTTTGGTAACCGTACACCTTGAATTCCAGGTTAAGAAGTTGATTCAAGATAACATTTTCGTTGGCAAGTCGCTGGGTGAGGAAGAAAGCAGAACTAAGGCGCTCTTCATCGGAGTCCTCAAGGACCTGAAGATCTTTGTCTCCAAAAGCTATGCTGTCAAATCCAGCCTCATCCTCTTTGCTTTCTTCGCTAATATGGCTGCGTAAGTTACTGTCTACAATTCACATCAATTAGCCGCAAAAGAAAGCATATTTTTGTACGCAAGTTTGTTGGCGAAGAGAACTGCAGAACGTTGCTTCTGTTCCTTCCAATGATCCTCCAATGAACTGTTTTTAAGAACCTAAAATCTTGGCTGTTACGTTTACGTTCTTGGGTAATGTGGCATTAACTTAAGTCTGGCCTATTTTCTTGTATCCGGAGAAACTAAAACAAGGCTACCTGGTACCAAAGGAATTCAAAAAGCTACCCATAAGGTCCATCATCCGGCATATGGAGATGGTGGGGAAAGCTCTTGAGTAGCGGACGGATCTTTCCTAGGGGGTAACTGCACAAAAGATCCCTATGGGTCGAAGTGTATCCGTAAGGGCCCCCGAAACTATAAGATAAGATAAGATAACTAAAACAAGTTTGAAATATATTATAATGGCAGGTATCAATACGCCTAGTTCGGACTATGTTAGTAAATTTAGTCGAGTGGCGAGTATTTCGGTTATTAAAATCGATCAACTGACCAAAAATCGTTCGCATTGCAGAGAGTGAGTGGTGGGCAGTTTCAAAATGAAAGGCTGGTTCGGACTACAGTCATTTAGTTGAGTAGCGAGTATATTAGTTACTAAACGTGTCTGAACACCAAAAATTTAGTCTAGTAGTAAAAGTCACTCACTCACTCACTCATAGTGTTGTGTTCCTGCCGGTAAGTAAGGTTGCCTGAGCTCATCGAGGGAGAGGAGTGTTCGGGTCGGCAACGCGCGTGTAATATCTCCGGTGTTGCAGGCGTCCATAGACTACGGTAACTGCTTACCATCAGGCGGGCCGTATGCTTGATTGCCACCGACGTGGTATATAAAAAAAAAGTGATGGGGAGAGACTCACTCGCAGAAAAATAGAATAAAATGGATCCACCCGACCAATTCTCCCAATCCACCAATCCACCAATACTCGACTAAATCTTTTGTGTTCAGACACAATACTCGCCACTCGACTAAATTACTAACGTAGTCTTAACTAGGCTTTAGTTGCGTTGGTTGCGGGAAGTAATAATAAGTAAACATTTGTGCCAGTTTATCGGTCTTTGTTTCTATGATTGAATTAATATTTTTTCTATAAAAAGGGACCTTATTGTCGATGGCGCTTACGCCATTATAAATACAATGCCGCGCGAAGCTGTGCGGCGTAAGCGCCATCGACAATAAGGTCCCTTTTCATAGAAAATGCCCCATTTACTTGTACCCTTTTTCAGTGGATTCGGCCTAAACCTCTGGATCCCAGCGTTACTCCTCCGCATGCAAGGCCAAGAATGTAAGGCGGGGCCTCAGACCGCCAAACTCTTCAATGCAAACAACAACACTTGGAGTGAGAGGAACACAAGCGTTATCGATGTGGTCCGATGTAGCGGCGACATCACTGATGACGTGAGTTACATCTCCTTTCCTTGTGAACATCTAACTAGATTCCATCTCCCTTTCTCTCCGAATGTCTAGATGTATAGATGAGATGACCCTGCTTTCGCCTCTATTGACAAATAGCCTAAGCTTAAAGATGAAACTGGGAAAGTGACGAGCACTGAATTACTGAAGTACTGAATTATATACTGCAAAGATTTACTGTTGACTAAAAGTTCAAACATTAATTACAGATCTTTACCTCCGGTCTAATCGTAGGCGCCTGCTGCGTTCTCGGTAACGCGTTCTGCGCGCTACTCTCCCGCAGCGGCGCGCGCGGCGTGCGCTACTCCGCGGCCGCATGCGCGCTAGCATGCGCGCTAGCGTGCGGCGTGCTAGCCGCGTGTGCGTGCGCGTGCGCTAGTAATAGCAGGATAGCGGTGGCGGCTGCGGCTGCGCTGAACGCGGCATCACTCAATGGGAATGTGCTGCTGATTAGACTGTTGTTGCACGCATTGCCGCCTAAATTAAGGTTACTTCCTTATTATTTGTAGTGAATCTGTCAATGAGTCATTACTCATCGTTCTACCCATTGGTATATGTGTGCATAAACAAATCGATTCTAAAGGGGCCCACTGATTATCAGTTAGAACAAAAATTTGACAGTTCCGAACAACTGACAGGTCAGTGGGCCCCTTAAGACACGCAAAGTGCAAAAAATTATGACAGCTGTAGGTTGCACAGTAAGGCCCGTAACTTGAATATCCAACGTTGATGTTTGAAAATTCATACCACAAAATGCATTTACAGCAAGCAGTTTATTTTGTTTTTGTATGTTCACGATGTCCTTAAAGATTTTTGCGCGCTACTCCGCGCTCCGTGCTGGTATTCGCGCTAGCGTACGGCGTGCTAGCGAATACACGCCCGTCTGGCTTTACGAATCGTTTGAGAGCTTTAAAGGACACAGAAACAGCCAACAGAGCTGAGCAAAGCACGAACTAGAATCCTCCAACATGAACGCAGTGAATAGGATAGACCAAGTCATATTTTATTAATGTGATTGCATATTGTAACTAATGCGGATCCGCACGTGTACGTATGTAGTTATATCCCGCTCGAATACAGGAGTGACGTCCGTTTATTGAATGCGTAAAGATTACAATGTTTTCTTACATTCGTATTGTCTTTTCAGTGGACTCGGAGTATGCTGGGGCGCGTGGTGGGGCCGGGCTGGTGGAGTGGCCTCAAACCTGGCCGTTGGAGTCCTATTAGACTTCTCTTGCCCCGCGCCATTTATTTCCGTTGCTGCTCTCCTTGCTAGTAAGTCAACTTTTTGTGGCTTCTTTCTAATCAAAAACGTGTCATTTTTAAATGAATAATTAGCTATATTAGCCCCCAACTTACGTGGGCGCCTAAATGTCCAAGTAGGTGCAAACTTAGCATGGTTCCGACCATCTAATCATTTGATCGTCTGCGTCATTTTGTAATTTATGTTTGTTAGAAGTTCAGGGCGCCTGCACGTTGCACGCCCCGTGCAATTTATTGAATTAAAAAAATATGCTTGCTACTTACGCATATAATTTGTTGCTTAAGCAGGATTAAACCATACTACTTTTTTATCTTTCTAGTATCAATTGTGGCCATTTTGCTGATAAAAATGGACGAACAGAAAGAAGAAAGAACTGAACCAGAAGTCGTAGAAAAGAGCACAGGACTGGACAGATACATATCGACGCACATGTAAAGGAAAAACGCATCTATTAGCTTGGATTTAAAGTTGATTTTCAAAGTGCCTTATTAAGATTAAGTAATTTTTTGAGGACTCATATTGTTAGAAAGAATGAGAAAGGAGGCTAAAGATAACGACAAAATACCTGTCGGTTTTGCTTGTATGTGTGAATATTGTCAAGGTGCCTTATTGAAAATAGGTATATTTGTGGACAATGGACATTATATGTGGTATTTTCTATAAAAAGGGACCTTATTGTCGATGGCGCTTACGCCATTATTAACGATGCTCCGATATAAATACAATGCCGCGCGACGCTGTGCGGCGTAAGCGCCATCGACAATAAGGTCCCTTTTTCATAGAAAATGCCCCATATACCTATATTTCGGGGATCTCGGAAACGGCTCTAACGATTCCGATAAAATTTGCTATATGGGGGTTTTTGGGGGCGAAAAATCGATTTAGCTAGCTCTTATCTCTGGGAAAACGCGCATTTATGAGTTTTTATGTTCTCCGAGCAAAGCTCGCGGTCTCCCAGATATTAGCTTGATTGCTGATTAAGTTAGTTATCGACTCTTGCGGCAGGTGTCGCTAAGGAGCGTATAACAATGAATGAAATAATGAAAATATAGGTAGGGTAGGGTAGGAAACAGTGGCTTGGAAAAAAATAGCCGGGTACAGTGGCTCACTCAACCTAATTCCAACATCATTAGAGGCGATATTGGGGCGACTGAGCCACTGTTCGAGCTGAGCCACTGTTTCCTACCTTACCCTACTTTGTCAGTAGAAAAAGACGCGAAATTCATAATTTGTATGGAGAGATCTAGAGTTGCGACTTTGAGTCTGTTTTGAATTCATTGACATACGTAACAGCAATTAGAACTTTAAAGTTACTTGTATCTTTGTATTTTAATTTATGGCCTTAATTTTGTATCAGTCTATTCGGAGAATATTATGTAATTATTAAGAAAAGCTTTACAATTAATTTAAGTAAGTAGGCATTTGTGTTTTGAATTGTACGTACAGTCAAAGATCAGTCAAAGGTCTTATGATCAAAATAAATTTTGGTATTAAATACCATATCTCTAGATGGTCTGTGATTATTGGTAATGTCTATGACAATTTGTAAAATTTTTGATTTATCCAATGTTAATTTTTGATTTATCCAATGTTATGTGTATGATAACACTGATTTAAACTTTCACGATTTTTACTCATTATTATTCACAACGACGGGACTTAATCGCGTAAAATCGCGCCGCGCGTCGGATGTATTTAAAACTTATTTTACCCGATTAAAGGATGACTCACGTTAGACCGGGCCGTGACCGGGCCGGAGCTTCCGGCGCTTCGTTTTCTATGGAAAGCATCACGTGATCACCTGTCATGTCATAGAAAAGTAAGCGGGAAGCTCCGGCCCGGTCACGGCCCGGTCTAACGTGAGTCATCCTTAAGTCCCGTCGTAGTGAATAATAATGAGTAAAAATCGTGAATGTTTAAATCATTGTTATCCAATGTATGTACTTAGTTAATGCGAGTTTTGTGAAGGACTGTACGAGTAGACAATGTGGTGAATATTTATTTATAACGTAAGAATATGTTTGAGGCATGCAGATATTTGTTTTAAAGACTACACTTTGTACAAAAAACCGGACAAGCGCGAGTCGGACTCGCCCACCGAGGGTTCCGTACTTTTTAGTATTTGTTGTTATAGCCGCAACAGAAATACATCATCTGTGAAAATTTGAACTGTCTAGCTATCACGGTTGATGAGATACAGCCTGGTTACAGACAGACGGACAGAGGAGTCTTAGTAATAGGGTCCCGTTTTTACCCTTTGGGTACGAAACTCTAAAAAACTAAGTGAATGAGGATTATACCTACTTATTGTGGTATTCACAAAAAATTTAAGGTTAGATAGGGCAAGAGAAATAGGTAAGTAGTATTATGTTCTTTTAGAAATTCTCATACCTTTTGTCCCGAGTAATGTGCGCGTTTGCCTATTTGTATGATTTGTATCTGAGTTTAATGAGATATTACTGTCGCATGTTCCTAGGCCTAGGCAAGGGAATAATAAAAAAATATTGAAATAAATAAATGTGGATTATTAGTGTAATATCACTCGTTAGCGGTTTAGATATAAATGTTGTGAAATTGTGATTTTAATTGCAGACCCAACAGTCAAAAAAATATGGACATAGAACCGGTGCTAATTGTAAGACCAAACTTTGCAATTATTTTCTATCGAACCCATTTCGTCCAATTCCGTATCGGGTACTATACGGCCACGGTATTTGAAATATAATGAATATAAACATATTATTTATTAGTGTACTAAAACAAATAGTTTTTCTTAAAAAACTGCTGAAGTAACATCAATTTGAAGGTCATTGGGACAGCTCCAATGAGATTTCTATTATGCCTCAAAAATTTGCGTAAATAGTAATAGTGCCTCATATATTTACTGCCTCGCTAACGGCTCGGCTTTATAACTCTTAGTGTAAGGCCTGAGTGAACGCTCGTGTTGAGCGTGCCGCGGGGCGGGGCGTGTAGCGTGCATGTTAAACAAATGCAAACGTATAGGAGCGGCCTTAGTGCACGCTGCTCAAATCACTTGTGAGCCCGACGCCACGCTGCACGCCCCGCCGAACGCTCCGCTTCGAGCGTCCACTTAGGCCTTACACCTACTCTCTTAATCACCGATTGTACGACCTTAATGTACCTACAGGTATCAAGTAGTGCCTTAAGCAGCGATATAACGTAATACAGTACATTACATACTGTTCAGCGTCAAATTCAGCTGTCAAATCGGCTACATATTTTACATTACACGTCTTTATTTTTCCTCGTCTATGGTTTTTAACAGATATTCAAGATCAGCTCTTGTGAATCTCATGAAGATGTAAAGTCTCTTACATTCCTAAAAAAATAGTTGTAAGTATTTTTGTATAAGTTGTACTATTTATAATAAAATATTGAAATATTCTATTGATTTTAATTTCATCGACTTTTAAATTAAACTTTCTGACAAATTTTTAGGTCTAAAAATGATGCGCACAAGCATGTTTGGATATGGCACTGTGGCACAGGGCGGACACGCTATACATCAAAAATCACTTGCGTTTCTATGTGTGAAAAATCTCAAAAAACGAGGTTTCGTACTCGACTGTTTCCTCCTCCAAAACTTACCCAAATGAAATTATCTGTGTCGGACTGTTTGCTTTATAGACTAAATTGATGTCAGTTTTGAATACCATGCTTCTCTTTGCGGCCTAGTAAATTAGGCCGTTTTTGCGAATATTTGAAGTGCTCTAAACAAAAAAGCAAAACAGTCCGACACAGATATTAATAATAATAATATGTGTTGAAAAAATCATTGCTCTATCTTCTTAAACCACGGAGGAAACAGTCGAGTACGTTTGTATGGAGAAATGACCACTCCTCTTGCCTCCCTGTGTTTGCTATGGGCACGACGCCGTGCTTTAGGGGTGCAAAGAACCCCTAAAAGTGGTAATAAAACATTTTTTTAGAATTTGATAGGTATTTATTACTTATACGTATTGTTGTACAATTTGTTTTTCACCTCAGCAGCTCGAACAAGCCTACTTTCGTCACTCCCTGGAGTGAGGAAAGTCGCACTTTCCTCACTCCAGGGAGTGAAACAATGTAGCTTTTTAATTTAGTGAAGGCCATGAACTTCGTACGGTACGGTACGGTCCGGTCCGGTCCGGTCCGGTCTCGTCTCGTATCGTATCGTATGTTATCGTATCGTACATATTATAATACTTTTTTTTTTGTTTATTCTGTGTAATTCGAAATACATTTTAACCTTTAATATGTTCTCACTACTGAGGTGAAAAATTATGTGTGCAACACGAGAGCAAAGTTATTTTACATCTCGTGTTTTTGAGTCCCTCGCTACGCTCAAGATTCTACCTTAGAATCACTCGCTTCGCTCGTGATTCAATTATAGCATCTTTCGCTTTCTCGGGACTCAAAATAAACACTCGCAAGAAAAACGAACTTTCCTCTCTTGTTGCACAAATAACTATTGCACATACCTATTTTTGATAGATACCTCAAAGCTGACTTGAAAGAAACGATATATAACTATTGTGTTAGTATTTAATAACGTTGATTTAGATTTATTTATTGGATAATGTTAAATTACAATATACATTATTTTAAGTTAATCTATATGAATTTATATTATGATCATCATCGTCAACTATTTATTATGTCATTAGGGAATGCATATAAATATGGCGGTATTTGTTGTCATTTTGTATTATTCGATAATTTCACGCCAGCTTTGATGTATGGATTTATAAACATAACATTATAAGGCTGACACATAATGGATACCAGCGGAGCACAGAGCGCAACGCTTGTACATCTGACATCTGACTTATAAATACCAAAGATAGATATAACTCCGTAATAGATGGATACAGTCTAAGGAAAAAACGTGCCTCGAAAATCAAGAAAATTTGATTCTCGTTCAGAGGGCGCTACTAGTTTTGGCCTACAGTCGTATAGATGGCGTTGACGGTTTCGTTTGTTATTTAACAATTTTAACGCATATCAGTGAAAGAACATGGGTCAAAATCATAAAAATAATTAATGCAAATAAAAAAAATCATTTATCTATATTTAAATACATTCTATCGTATTTTAAATCACATTTAGAAACGGGTCTATCGCGAATTTATTTTGTTACCTTTATTTACCGCCGTTTGAAATGTGCCGTTGTGATTTAATATGTGTTTAAACCGCGAAAGTTTTAAATGTTCTATCGTATTTTTATAAATCTTCATTTTTAGTTTCAAAGTGTGTCGACAGATGGCAGTGAATTTACTGGGGTTACAAAATTTACTATGACAGTACCGCTCTAGTATAAGTTACTCTATGTAAATACATAGATTAGAACCGGCAGCTACACACACGTCTACCGAAGGAGCCGAAGCTATGCTGCGTTACGTCTCCGGTGTGGCTTTGTGGGTGGGTGGTTTGCGGTGTGGGTGTGGGTTGTGGGTGGGGTGTGCCTTTATATTATCATAGGTCGATTTATTTTTACCTTATTATATTTATTATATTCAGTTTCAATTTGCGAGTTCCTATAATTGATCTGTATTGTTATTTAAAAAGTTAAACTAATATTTAATAGGTTTTGGAATTCCTTGTATAAATAAATATATAAAATAAATAAATAGTCCGAGAGACAACGGCTAAAGTTATCACGTCACTGATTAACGATCAAAATAGAAACTGGAATAAGCTTGAGGTGTTAAACTAAAATAAAAGCAACTTAAATTTCGGTATTATGTTAATTATCGCCAAAATTTACATAAAAAAGGCGTACAAAACATAATAGCCAATAAAAATAATTCATTCAAATAATTAAGTACCTACTTACACTACTATTCGTCGTTGGAGTCCTTTAAATATAAATTAAAATAAACCAAAAAAACAAACAATAGATAAGTACATATTTATGGTGCTGGTCCTACACTGGCTGTTATATAACGTTATATAATATTATGTGATAGGGACAACATAATAGAATTGATAGTGATTTATTTTGTTGTTTCGGTCAGATGATGTTATATAAGGTTATATAACAGCCAATGTGGGACCACGATAACATATAGGTGCTTATATGTATTAACAGCATAAATAAATCTAAAACACTTCGCTGTGTTATTTGCGAAAAATATGGCTGCGTCACTTTTGTTTGCGAGATTAGGAAGGAAAAGTAACACCAATAGTTTCGCAAACATAACAAAGTATGTTATGCATTGCATCAAATAATACAAGAAATAAATCACACGTGGACACACATAAATTCTGGCATTACACTCCCCATTTATCTATACAGTAATGGCAATTATAAACTAATAATAAACTTAAATATTCACAGCGCACATTTTAAAATACTGACGCCATTTAAGTACACCCAGGGGCTCAGCCAATTGATAATAGAAAACGCCAATGGAAAGTGAAATAATGTATGGAAATGATCAACGTTTACGATTTTCATCTTGGCTAGCCCTCCCCCCCCTAGTCCCTCTTATAAAGATTAATTTACTCTAAAATACTTAATACCATTTTTTTATTTATTTCGTACATAGGTTCTTAAAGTAAACAATCGACGTCAATATTTATTGACGATATCCACATTCACGAATATTTTCTGCCTTATAATCCTTAAGTACAGCCTTTATGTTTCAGGAAAATCTTGAATCACGGTGGTCCCACGCTGGCTGTTATAAAATATAATATAACATTGTGCGACAGGGACAACATAATAAAACATAACACGATGTTATATAACAGTCAGTGTGTGTGTGTGACCACCATTAAAGGCATGACACCTTACTTAATTCACCATCCACGTTATAAACCCCGTTTTTTTTAAGATTAAATTTTTTTAAACCTAAAAGTAGTGGTAACTTTTTTCTTCTAAAGTGACATCTGAGTAACTATTAGTTACGCACTGAATTATAAAGTCGTTTACATCTTGTACCTAGATATCTTAGGAACCCTAGCATTTGGGAAGAAAAAGTTAATTAACACTACTTTTGAGGTTAGAAAAATTCAAATCTTAAAAAAAACGGGGTATAAATGACTTATCACCATAAAATATGTTATGAAGCATCCAAAAAGTAACCTAATAAAGTATAATGTGACTGCACTAACTAGAAACTAACTTTTAGGTAGGATCCTAGTTAGGACGACAGAATTAAGTAAGGTACGTGTATCAAACGCTTTACCTTCGTTTTTGAAGGGTATTTAATTAAATACCCGTAATTCACGAACGGCACTATCCTAAAATCACAGACGGTCCTTGTTTCAATAAGCATAAGGTGCATATTACATAGCAGTTGTCTTAACTTCAGGCTTCACTTTGTCGGGCGGCAGGAACCAGGCCGCTACGACGCTACCTGAAAATTATAGTGCGAGAGTTAGCGACTAATCTATTATGCCATTAATTAAAATGGCGACATGTTGACGTCAGCAACAAAAAAAATCTAAATAGTATTTCTTTAATTAGAATGAGGATTTCCGGTTCTTTGTTTCGGTGAAACTACTTTTAAAAGTTACTTTTAACCTTTTCCTTGGATTGCTTATACCGACAACAAATGACTGACTGAGGTAATTGACATATATTTGAACGATAAACTTAAAAGAAAATCAAGATTTAAATTAAATAATTAGAAAAACGTTTTTGTAAATCGTTTTCAAAATGCGCCTGGCTGAATAATTTGAGTACAGTGGAAACGTCACAATTATTAATGACAGGTATAATTATTTTAGTAATTCTCCCAAGAATACCGAACATTCTCCTTACGTGTAAAAGTCAAAAACCGACATTGGCAAATTCACCCTGTGCAAAATTGCAGGGAATAAAAGCCAGATAGGGAAAAAAAAAATTTTTGTACATTTTTGAACTTACTCAAAACCAGTAGCGACCAGAAATAGAAGGTGATTTGGCAGTGGTGGAAGATGAGGTTTCCAACCAAGTTGATACCGATGAATGTGCTGCTCCGACCCACCATTATGCTCAGGCAAGCCACCATTCCTCTGCAAATATTTATAACTTTAGAATAACTAGTGCCAAAGTCAAAACATAATTTAGTTGGATGTTAGATTGATAAGAGTTAAACAATTTTTTGAAATGAAATGAAGGTATACTCATCAGCAGAAATAGCTAAACGGCTAGTGTGTTTAAAAGATCTAGACACGCTCTGCTTCTCATACCAATATAGTTCATTTGACGACCGGTCTGGCCTAGTGGGTAGTGACCCTGCCTGCGAAGCCGATGGTCCTGGGTTCGAATCCCGGTAAGGGCATTTATTTGTGTGATGAACACAGATCTATTTGTTCCTGAGTCATGGTTGTTTTCTATGTATAAAGTATGTATTTATCTATATAAGTATGTTTATATCGTCGCCTAGTACCCATTGTACAAGCTATGCTTAGTTTGGGGCTAGGTCGATCTGTGTAAGATGCCCCCAATATTTATTTATTTATTTATTATTTCAAGAGGATGCTTACCTATAAGACGTCGGATACAAATCGACAAAAAACGACGCCAAAATCCCCATCCCCAGACAAGTACACGTGAACAGCACGAAGAAGAACACGCTCGACACCGGCTCCGGCATCAGGTTACAGCAAGCTCCACTCACAGACGATAGGGACAAGATCGTTAAGAGCACGGTCTTGCGGTGCTTGGGGAGGTAGGAGATGATGAAGTTTAGGAATGAGAAGGCGGATTGGGACGCGATAAGGGTGAGGATCACGTTGTCTTCTATGTAGCCGAGGCAGGCGTTTGGAGACTGGAAAGATAAATTACATACATAAGTGACGTGAATACCGTAAGAAGTAAAAAGATAAATCTTAAAGATTTATCTAGTCAAGTATAAAATGTTTTAACAAATTTGGCCATGCAAACGTAGAATAGGTATAATTTAATGAAACATGATTGTTACAAGTTTTAAACAATAACGTAACCATTAAGATAATTAGGTAAGTACCAACTTATAATTTAAATACGGAACTAATTATTTGTGAATTTTATTGACCTGAGAAAGTCTCAGGGAAAGTAAGAAAAAAAAAGTCTTGGTTCAAATTCGTGACAAACATCTTTCTGGCGTTTTATTGTACCAAACAAACACATAACGTAATTATAAGTACTAAAAAATAACGAAAACTTACAATTTCAACAGTACCCGCTGTAGAATTATCGTAGTTATCAGTAACATTCCTTGTGATGTTTCGATGTGAGATGAGAGAGCAGATATTATTGCCCTCCGCCGTTCCAGTTTCCATGGACATCATCACCAGGTTGAAGATCTGCGGTAGCCATACTAAGAAGCTGTTGTTACTGCAAAAAATTAGCTAATTTAAATAAAATATATTATATATTCAGAAGGGAATCAATTCATTTGGATGAGGGATAACAAGAAAATACTTTAAAGAAAAAGTCAATGAGGGCTATCGTTTTTTTGCTCACCAGTTGGCGCCTCTGTTGATGGTGGTCCAAAAGACTATAGAAAAGCTGTCAGTCATTAAAGTGACAAGTGACATTTGACATTTCGAACTATGGAAAAGACCACCATCTACACTAGCGCCCCTAGCGGCGAACTCATACGCGTTAGCCCTCATTATAAAGTTACATGAAATTTCAAGTCGATAAATTCTTATTAGATTTGTTGCCAACAATAGCAATAGTTCGTTTATTTTAGCATTAGAAAGAAGGTAAGCGATCTTTACGTATCTTTTTATTAAAAATCACTTTTGAAAAATAAGTCACAGCAAATATGTTACAATTATAAATAATATACGATCTTTTACATTCCTTTGCTTTCATCAGTAATATAAACTAATTTTTTAAAGCGTTTTGAATATTTTTCAATAAAAGGACACGACAAGATTGTTTACCTTTTTTTAATGCTCAAAAAAACGAACTATAGAAATCGTAGCACCAATATAATGTCCTTAACAGAATCTATGTGCTAATGCTAACCTATAGTTTTGAATATACGCTCGATTATTTTGTTGTGTTTTAGGAAAGTAAATACAAAATTAAATGAAATTAAGGTGCAATGGGTTCAGCCAGCAGTTATTGAAAAAACGTAGGGCTAAAATATTTATCAGTACGGTTTTTACTCACTATTATTAAATATTTTGAAATACGTCTCACGATAGTTTAAGTGCGATTAAACGTAGGGCTTTTTTAGATCACAATACGGTTGCCAAAAATCAATTAGCAATCTTGAGGGTTTTTTTAGTAGCTTCGTCGATTCGAAAATTCAAAAACACCGACATCCGCGATACCGGGCACTCACAGCCACCTCGCTCACGCTTAATATCAGTGAGAGTGACAGAAGAACCGGAACCCACGGGGCCTATCTCTTATTTGCGTACTTAGTAACTATTTCGTTTCCAAGTCTCGTTTATGTCCGTGCCAAGATCGTACAGATTTACCCCTTATAGATTCGATAGTTTATCTTGGGTGAAAATGAGAGTTTGGCTCTCTGCCTATGGCGGCCGTCCAAATTATATAATACACGTGTCTGAAACATTTTAGAAATTATGACTCTGTAAGTCAGCAGATTAGTGGTTTAATGTTGTCAAATTGAAATCGATCTACGGTTACATCAAAAGAACGCACTAATTCCTCCCAAAGGATTAAATGTTTTGGCCTTGGTACGCAAATCACAAAAACAAAAATATTCTCAATTGCATAGTTTCACGGTTAAACGACAAAAGGCGCTTATTCGAATAGTAGGCCAGGAAGGAAAGTATTTGACGTAGATTTTATAAGACAATGCATTCATTAATGGTGTTTGGGTAGTAATACAGATACAGACTGTACAAATAGACTATTGAAGTCATACAGCGACGTTTGGTCGTACTCAAGGTTGTATAACACAGCAACGCATAGTGTTATTGTGACAATAGTCAATTGTGGCGATAGTCAGAATCGACATATTTGACAGGATAAAGGTGCTGTTCCTCCGTAAAGTTTATCCTCAAGTTTAACGAGCGTAAGCGTCATCCAGCGCCTTAAATGCATACAGGACTATCAAGTCTTGCCACGACTTGCGTAACTCCATATGTCAAGTCGCGTGACTTATGACAAGATATGATAGACGTGCTAGGAAGTTGTAACCCTCGCGTCACTATTTTATCTGCTACGAGCTTTGCAAGCATCATGAAGGTGCCAGGCACTGGAGCGCGCGAAGTCTGCCTCAATCGTCGGACTTTACCCGAACCCACCCAGGGCGTCGGTCATTGGAGCGCGCCCCAAATACTTTGGCATTAGGCTGCTGAGTGCTGAAGGAGCCTCACTAAAGCGCACGCAGCGTGTCCAAAACTTCGGGCTTCGCTCTTTTTTAGGACAAGCGAGCTTCTTGGAACTGGAGCGCAGATGACTTAGAAAATACGTAATATTGGTCAAAACCATAACCCGTAATCGGGTATAAAATATAAATTACAAACGGCGTCGCGCGTTTACAAATCTATCGGGATCAAAAACGTTCGGGAAAACTGGCGTCTTTTTTGGTGCCCCAAACTCCTTAACTCATACTAAAGAAGTTGGCCCTCAGTGACCGCTGGTAGCACCAATAAGGGTTACGTAGGGTATACATTTGTAAAACCTGGTTCTCACGTGATGTACACCACGGCGACGATGTAGAAGAGCTGCAAGGTGCGCCAGAGCAGCGGGGGGCGGAAGAGGGGGGCGCTCTGCTCGTACATGGAGCGGAGGAGGGACATTTGCTTGCGGGATGGTTCCTCGCCTACCTCGAGGGTTTTTACCTGTAATTGAGAATTTATTACTTCGTAAGGCTGTCTGTCCACAGAGGAAGAGCGGAGCGGAGATGTGGGGTATCAACCAATAGCATTTGTTGTGATCCTGCGATGCGGACAGCCTATAGTCCAGGCCCAAGTCCCCGCGTATTTGTACAAGTACAAATTAATCACATTTATAACTCTTAGGCCCACTTGCACCATCCCATTAACCCAGGGTTAAGAGGTTGGTGCAAGTGGGCCTAAATAGAAACAAAAGAAAGTTACAAATTCAAAAACGCAAAAATTGGCCCAGGACTTACGCGGATTAAAGGCCGTTCTACTCGTAATAGTAAAGTAAATGCAGTTGTTTAGGTTTATGAATATTATAGACAAAGTTTAACATACAACAAACCGGTAGAGACCGTCTAAGCTAACTTTGCATTATGGGTACCTACTAGTCTTCATAGAAAAGCTAGGGTAGTTAGACTAGCGCTACCCAAGAAAGGCTTAATGGATGTTGAGTTTAGTAAAGCGCCCAGAAAAACTAACTCACCTTAAAGCTATCCCTAGCACAACTATGATTAACAGCATAAATGCTTCTCATGACATCCAAAGCATCTTCCTTCCTGCCAATATTGGCCAGGAACTTGGGGCTCTCGTGGAAGAAGTAGATGGCCAAGCCACCGATGCCAGAGGGGATGGCCAGGACGATGATGAGGAGTCGCCAGGGGGTGAAGACTACGTGAAGCCAGGTGAGCTCGGCTGCGAATTTAAGCTTCAGGGTTGGGTAGGTGAGGACTGTAAAGAAGAAATCATTTTGTATCAGTTAGACGGTAAAATATTGAGAAAACGCCATACAAGTATTTATGGCAGTATCATCAGCATCGCCAACGTTTTCTACGATATTAACGATCGCTGTCATTAGATAAGCAAAACGTAACCATTGCAGAAGAAATCATTTTGTATCAGTTAGACGGTAAAATATTGAGAAAACACCATACAAGTATTTATGGCAGTAACATCAGCAACACCAACGTTTTCTACGATATTAACGATCGCTGTCATTAGATAAGCGTAACCATTGCAGATATGCTCAAATTCAGCTCAAGTGAAACCCTGGAAGAAAATCAAATTTTATTTGACTAACATCTGGATTTAAAAACTTAGAAATTAGATGAAAGTTGGTAGAAAATACCCTACTCAAACATGGCACAATAACTAGAAGTAATTTCTTAAAGGCAGGCCTGAAGAACAGAAGTAATACTTGAGAAGAACTGCTTAGCATTGCTCCGAGCAATTATTAGGGTTGGCACATCTTGACGTCCCTTTGCGTGCACGACCACAGATAATAAAATGACTTGAATTTTGACAACCCTAAATAGCCGACAGGGATAGTGCCATGTACTAGAAAGGGACATCATGATTGAACCGCTGTCAAACTTTCCTTTCCTTTGTGTACGGTAGTACTATTATTTATTCTGTGGCGTCATTTACCTAAGTCAGAATATAGGTACCTATACTCCTGAGCAAGTTGTTTCATTTAACTAAGTGAAAATGTAATATGACTAAGTTATCAGTTTGGTTGCGGAGTATAAATGGACTCACCAGCAGCAGCGGCAGGCGACAGCAGCAGCAGACACGTCATCAACAGCATGTATTTGCTGCGCACGCGTCGGATGCATGACTCGCCCACCAATGTGTATGTGGCCGAATTCGCGGCGCATGAGCTGAAACAATTATGTAGATGCTTAATATTTCAATTATATGTAACTTTTTTTACAACATGTGGTTTAAGCATTTCTTTACTTCAAGTTCACTAGTAACAAAATACTAACGCTACCCTGCCTTTATATCCTAGAGGTAGCTAAACAGGTAAGGTTTAATTACGAACAGTTCCAGTCTAACGCTGCGGAACCCAAATACAACTTAAGGCGCCGCCACGAACTTCGTCCACCCCGCACACGGCTGGCGAAATCTAAAAAATGTCTGCACACAATTGGCCCTAAAATCTATAACCGAGTCTCTGAAGACATAAAAACTGCGAATAGCTACAATTCTTTCGTACTCAAACTTAAAAAATACCTAGTCTCTGCTGCCTTTTACTCGTTAAACGAATTCTTCTGATAGGAATAGAATGTCACATGAGTCCTGCATATTTAAAACATTATAATATTATATATAATAAACATTTGGTTAACAATTGTGTACCGAATTTATAATAATGCATTGTAATTTTAATAATTTAATGTATGTGAATAATAATGTAATTTAGAATAGCATTGTAAATTACTATGACGTGTAAAATTTTAATTTTATTAATAAATGATTGTATTGTATTGTATTGTATTGTATTTAACTATCTCTCTTTTTTTAATCATATGAAAACTATTTAAAAAACAAAAGTCTACAAATCAATGAACTAAAACAACACTCGTACTCCCTACTAGAAGCCATACAAACAACCGGGTAGCAACTCACGTAACAACATGCGTGCACTTGACACTGAGCAAGGCCCATTGATCAGCTCCAAGTAACGAAAGGTCATATTAATATCCTAGCTAAATAAGCCTCGTGCGGAATGTTCATCATAATTTAGCTATTTATAACTTGAACAATCGATTTTAAGTTAATTTGATGGCCGATAAGCTTTCAGATAATTTATTTGTCTTATATTTACTTTACAATTGGTTCTAAAATAAGATAATGTCTTAATTATGTACTCGTATGTCAATAATAAATTAGAACGAAACGCATAAACTACCGATAGATAGTAATGGTGACGTTCGGATGTCAACTGCAGTAATGCAGCTTCTGCAGCTTACTATCGTGACATTGATGTCTCTGCTGTATCTGTCAATATCCTTGTTAAAATGATTGACAAACGTCACTGACACTGAAATTGACAGATTGTCGCAACAGTAACTAATGTAAGGCCGAAGAACTGTAATGCAAATACAATGGCCTTCGGCCTCGTGAGTTCGGCGAGTGGGTCTTACAGTCTTACACAGACTTACAAGCAGACAGAAAGGAACTTGACCATCCCGAGGAACAGCCAGTTGGGAGACACGCTGGTCAGACATGACAGCACGAAAGCGGCCAGCAGTGACAGCACCAGTGAGAACCGTCGGCCTTGCGTGTCGGACACGTAGCCCCACACATATGAGACTAGCAGTATACCTGGAACATACGTCAGTATTTTACTTTTTTTAATTATCGGTGTCCACACTGCAGAGAGACGTTCTTAGCCAATATTTCGTAAGAGAAAGTTCTCAATTCATCAGACCTTTGTTTATTTATTAGGTACATACGTTCCCCGGTTTCTCGAGTATGGCTGAGCTAATATAAAAAAAATATGCCTGAATCAGTAAACATTACCTTAAAAGGAAGATTTAAGCAAATCAGCAACTGATTGTAACTAAACTTGCCTCAAAAGTTAGCAATGTTAATATCCTTTTTTTTTTTTTTTGACGCAGGGGTTAATGCATTTACGAATCTCACCCCCGGGCTGGGGAAGCCTATTGGGGGGTGGTATGTGGGACTCGCTCCTCCCGTAGCTTCCTCTGCTAGCGAGAGGGAGGGGAGGAGAATATCCACTAACATCTGTCACCTACACACACCTATACACACAACAAAGTGTAGTGATGTCAATATCCCCTTTTCAGCTACTGTAAGGTCTTAGGCCGTAGCGACCATTAAACTGAGCCCATATCAATTAACATCACCATACACATAGGTAGTCTTTAGACTAACCCACAAAGGGTAGTGACGTCAATATCCCCTCTTCAGCTACTGTAAGGTTCAGGTCTCAGGCCGCAGCTACCACTAAACTGAGCCCATATCAGTTTACATCACCATACACATAGTCTTTAAACTTACCCACAAAGGGTAGTGACGTCAATATCCCCTTTTCAGCTACTGTAAGGTTCAGGTCACAGGCCGTAGCTACCACTAAACTGAACCCATGTCAGTTTACATCACCATACACAGTCTTTAAACTTACCCACAAAGGGTAGTGACGTCAATATCCCCTTTTCAGCTACTGTAAGGTTCAGGTCACAGGCCGTAGCTACCACTAAACTAAACCCGAAGAGGTCCACCCCGATGGCCAGTAGGATCCAAGCGCATGTGATCACCAGTAAAATGTTGTATACTCCATTCCCTGTAAAAAAAGTATGAAATTCTAATTATTACTACATTGAAGCTTTAAATCACTATACAATGTCCAAGTAATAAGCTACTTTTCGCTTATCTGACGAATAGAATAAGTTCATGAAATTGTTTGGAACAAAGCCTGAGAAATAACAATAATAATACCTAACCTACTCGAATGTAAATGAAAATGTAGCTATAGAATAATCTAGTGTATTTAGCAGAAAAATATAGGTAACAATACGATTAACTCTTTCGTTTTCTGAGACATAACTAATTACTTTTGGACCTACATATAGTTTCTCCAAGTCGCTTTTGGATAGGCTTTATTAAAAAAATAATTGATGAAATGTTTTTACCGTATTTTTATTACCTTAATATACTCGTATGTGCTGGTCTTTCCAAAAAAAAACTACAATAATTTTAGGTGACAGCTGTTCCTATATCAATTAGAATTGTCATAGGGATCATCATGGGACGCACCAAGTACCTATAGTTTGGAATAGTTAGTATGAAAAGTAGCTATGTGTGTGGAATCGTAGCTCTCAAACGGATTCCATGCCTGAATTCCATGCGTGGTAGACCAAATTCAATGCGGTTTATTTTACGTGAAAGCGAGTTTCCTTGCGGTGTTTCTTAGCTATGTTTGATAAAAATCGGTCCAGCAGTTTTAAGAGTAATCAGCTCTTTTCCAAAATAATGTAAGTCATTTTTGGCATAGTGGTTTAAGATCTTATGATTATCGTACGGGGATTTTTAAATTTCTAGTTTATGCATAAAAGTTGAGATACATTTTTATGATTCCGCTAGGGGCGCTAGGTTTATAGGTAGATATAATTATTTGTTCTTTAATATGTACACGACTAAAAATATCGCCTATAATAAATTCGATTGTTTTATTGTTCCAAGCCACATCATGACATCACGCTGCGGCTTTGTGCCTTTGTGTACATTTGCTCACATTGACGTTAGTAGAGTAACCAGTGTAACAATGGCCTTTATGGATTCCTTTAACGTCAAGAAATTTGAACCTTCTCTTGCGTAGCCAACATGCCAATCGTTTAGGCTACGTAGCGAACGAAACGCAACTGTCACTGTCGCACTATTATGAAAGAGTGTCTATTGTCACCTTGGCTAGGCACCCAGGAGTTATGTTCCATATATTAGTGCCACAGATGATTGTTAAATGATTCACCTCACATAAAACGTTAAACAAATTTGAACCTTCTGTACAGTAGATACATTTCATATTTTAATGGCAGTGCTGAAGCGCGACTTGTTATAATTTACGTAAGTAAATCTCACAAAACTTTTGTAAGTGTCACTTACTGTAATTTAATTTTTAGGTGTAAACGCAGTCGTAAGTTACTTACATAAATTTTACATTACAAACTTACACGTCTAAATCCGGCCTAAGAAACGAACGTAAGTGACAAAAACTGACTTGAGTCGACATTTGTTCAGCGACTTATAGGCTGGAAGAGATCTACTCTCTTCGCTTCTCTACTTCGCTTTTCCTAAATATATTACTTTTAATATATGTTTTTATACAATGAAGAGTTTTACTAAATCTCAAATAGTTAAAACATGACAGCTTGAACAAATCAGGCCAATTGGTATGTTTTATTGCGTCTATGTGTTACACCTTATCGCATAAATTATGTAGCCGACAAAATTCTTCAACATGCCTTGTTCTTATTTCAGTATGGTGAATTACGTTATTTTATTAAAAAAAAATCGCGATTTCTGGGTTGGTCCCATAGTAAAAGTTGCTCAGTATAATCCGAAAACCTCCCTGGCGACGGGAATGCACTTATTTTTTAGCCAACCTGTATAATAAAAATATTACAAGCAGGATTCAGCCCATTCCTTTCTTTTTACTGTGTTTTAACTTTTCAGAGTACGGTCAGTCGGTCAGACAAACAAGATAAACGATGACGGACGGTCAATAACAATGTTGATATTCTCCAACGGGACGTTTCTGGAACTTTCGACGGCATCATTGAATTGAAACAGATCGGTGTAGCAATTTGCGTTATGTGCCATAAGGCTAATGAGAGCAATGTTGGCAATCAAACCGTTCAAAAAATCTAAATACGAGTATGACAAGTTTGCTCGCGCCAGAAACTTAGGTAGATGAAAGATATTAAATACAACATATTATGTAGTGAAAATACATACTTAAATTTAATCTTTATACACTGTATAAAATGTGACATGTAATTTGTATTATCAATAAACTTATCCTTCTATTTCGCTCAATTCAACACACACACACACACACACACCTGCTGTATACAATTAAATATGTAGTAATTATATGCCTTGATGTAATTTCTTTACTAGACTTAATTGTGATGTATCTTGTATAGATTAAGCTTTTATTTTTATTTAATACTTTAAGCTATAGAGCTTCAATTCAATGTAATTCAGTAATATCTTATGTATTACTTAGTACAATGCCAAAACTTCAGCGTAGGATGTAAATTAAAGATTGGAATTGTTCCAACTGACTGCACAAGACAGGCTTACATAGCCTAGTGTGGCGGTCATAATAGGTTAATAAAACAATATGTATTATTTTTGGTAAATAAACATTTTTTTTATGATATGCCTCGAACACCTCGATTGCCTCGATTTGGTGTTGCGGGCGTCCATAGGCTACGGTAACTGCTTACCATCAGGCGGGCCGTATGCTTGATTGCCACCGACGTGGTATTAAAAAAAACACATTTAACATTTTGATCCGTCTTCAGGCCAAACCTTCTTAAGGGGCCCACAGACTATCAGTCCGCCGGACGATATCGGCCTGTCAGTTGTTCGGAACTGTCAAATTTTTGTTCTAACTGACAGGCCGATATCGTCCGGCGAACTGATAGCCAGTGGGCCCCTTTACGTGCAATTTTTTACGCCAATGTATGGCTGTTTTTCTGTGTGCCTGTCCGATGATAAACGGATAGACCGATTTCAATGCGGTTTTTTATAAGTGAAAGCGAGTTACCTTGCGGTGGTTCTCAGCATGTTTGATAGAAAACGATCCAACAGTTTGAAGAGTATCAACTCTTCTTTAAAAATAAATTATGTACCTAAGGCATTTTTGTGAGTATTCTGGCGAAATAAACCTGCGCGAACTCAATTTTTTTTTCTGACGGAAGTAACGCTCAGTAGTGACCCACGCACTATAGGACACACGTCAAAGTGCTAACATAGCAATGAACGTCATCGTCAATGAAGTTTTACTTCAATCGGGAGTAAAGATTACACGCACACACTTTTTTTCATTTAATACTAAGTATAGTAGTATATATATTAATATATGTATAGACATATATTACTTTTGAGTGTAACGTTAATGGAATGAAAGGAACGAAAAAAGTAAGGAAATTTTGTGACATTTCCTATTATATAGGTATATAGGATTGATCGATCGATGCTCGATATATTATTACAATTAAGGATGACTCACGTTAGACCGGGCCGTGACCGGGCCGGAGCTTCCGGCGCTTACTTTTCTATGACATGACAGGTGATCACGTAATGCTTTCCATAGAAAAGTAAAGGGGCCCACAGACTATCAGTCCGCCGGACGATATCGGCCTGTCAGTTGTTCGGAGCTAGCTGTCAAATTTTTGTTCTAACTTACAGGCCGATATCGTCCTTCGTGGGCCCCTTAAGCGCCGGAAGCTCCGGCCCGGTCACGGCCCGGTCTAACGTGAGTCATTCTTCAAGCTCCGTACAAAACTTTGTTCTCAGAGCTCTTATGGGATCACTTCGGTCTTGCAAATCGGTTAAATGCGTTTAAAACGCAATATTTCACCGACAAAATCGCAGTTTTACTTATTTTCCATATGGGCTCTCATCTCAGTGACCTTGACGTCACGTAAGTCACGTTCACATATCGTTTTGTTAGGAGCGTTTCGCGAGTGAAGTACGACTTTCGGAATTTGACTATCATTTCTGACTTTTGTATTGCTTTAATGCAATTGGTCCCATATAGAGATTTGATCCCAAAAACAAACCTGATCGATTGATACCATTAAAAAAAACCGGCCAAGTGCGAGTCGGATTCGCGCACCGAGGGTTCCGTACTTTTTAGTATTTGTTGTCATAGCGGCAAGAGAAATACATCGTCATCTGAGAAAATTTCAACTGTCTAGCTATCACGGTTCATGAGATACAGCCTGGTGACAGACAGACAGACGGACAGACGGACAGCGGAGTCTTAGTAATAGGGTCCCGTTTTTACCCTTTGGGTACGGAACCCTAAAAATGGTCATCAAGCCTATTACCATCGTGAATAAATCATAACCGCTTAGGACTTTAGCCCCGTAAGCTGAAGACGCGGGTTCGATTCCCGCCCCGGCCACCGGTGGACTTGGTCACTTTTTCTTTAGTGCGTGACTTGGTCACTTTTTCATGGTTCTATTTCAGTATATAACCGCTTATTTCAACGGAAAATTAACGGGTTAAGGGGGTATTTGAATTTCTATTTTGCGTATTATAAAATTCGCCATATCAAAGTCTCTTCCTGTAGCCTTACCACGACACTGACATAATACTGGCATATTAGCGCAAGCGAGATGTATATAGAAAGCAGGGCTCGGAACCGGTATTTTTTAAAAATCCCGAAATAGCCCAATATTTTGATTTTTTTTATTCTCATTACGTAGGACTGAATCATGTATTTAGAAAACAATTTTGCATTATTAAAACGTCCCATTAAAAATTAAATTATAAACAAAAGAACGAAAAAGAACGTAATAATACCGGTATTTTTGTATGGAGCAAATACCGGTTTCCGACCCCTGTAGAAAGTAAGTTACGCACACGCTAGCCTATGTCAGTGTGAAACTGGTGGTGTACTTTCTGACTTACCCGTCTTGTCCAGGGCATCCTCAAACGGAGTGACCTCCGTCTTGCGATTCTCGTTCATCCCGCGTCCAATCCGTGCGTAGGGTTCAAATGCGCGGCGCGGGAGCTCGGTGCGTGGGCAAAGCAATACTGAAACTACTGAAAGAAAGCGCGGAACGATTTCAAAGTCATGGAGGCGCGGCGTACAGTGGGGGGAAGAAATGATCGAAAACACCGGACAGTTACATTTTCTGTCAAAAGGTAATTATTTATTATTACCTTATTGTCGGCCGTTAAAGTCGATCTCTTATTTGATAAGATAGTCAAATGCGTCTTATTAGCTACAAAAAACAAGCAGGTACACATTTCACAGACAAATAGTTCCTTGCTATGAAAGTAAAATGTTTTCCTTAAGTTTAATGTTGTGCAGGTATCCGTAAGATTCGAATAAATTCTTGAGCCTGAAGGATTTGAGGCGCGAGAAGCAAACAAATTTAACTAATAACTATATAGTTAAATTACCAGACTAGGTAACATTACTAGACCAGGTAACTTGACAGGTAGGCTCCTTGAATCCGTATCAAAAAAAAAAATTAGCTCTACTTCTACTTGAAACATGCGTGTTTATTTTGTGCATTCTTAAAATTTAAATGTACATATATACCACTTAAATTTTAATTACTGGATTATTTAATTTCCGACATATTTTCTATCTTGTCACAGTAAGGACATTGACATTTTAAGATCCAGATCTAGCCGGTATTAATCTTAAAACGAATAATATGTGAATTAATTTTTAACAAGCAGAAACGTCTGCGATCGATGCTATTAAGCTTAGAATAAATTTAAAAGTGGAAAAATTACTGCCTTGGGTGAGACTTGAACTCACGATCCAGAGGCCGTGAGTTCAAGTCTCACCCAAGGCAGTAATTTTTCCACTTTTAAATTTATTCTAAGCTGAATAATATGTGGTAAATAAAGTAGATGCTAAAGAAATCGATTAACGCTAAACGATACACGCGGGTATGTTTAAACCGCATATATCTCGAATGTGAAAACATAATCATTTGAAACATTGTATTATTCATCTAGGGCAGAAAGTTGCTAGCTGTAACTCACAAATTAATTATATTATCGGCATAATTTTTCATTAAGTAACTACATTGCAAATTAAGTGTATTTTATAAAGCAATTTCCCGTAATTCCTGCGTTAGCATATTTGGTGTTTAATTTTAGTAGGTTGAAATGGTTGAATACGTAGTGCTTATAGAACATACGATTATGAGGTAACATTTTGCCCTAGTGCCTTAGTAATTAATAGGTGGTCAAATTACCTAATACGCTTATTGCTATACAATTGCACATTATTTTATTATTTTTATTAATCTATATTTGGCTGACGCTAGCATTTTTACACGCTCATGCTCAGCTTTAGTCTTTGTATTTATTACCTGATCTTGTTTTACTACAATTAAATTATATAATTATCTGCAATTAAGATGACAATGTAAACACTTGGCTCGTTTGTTCATTTATTTTCCTCTTTACCGTTCGAATGTGCTAGAGCGATAGAGAGGTAGATAACGAAATTTCTTTTTGATGTGTGCAGTGTTTGATTTTAAGGGTTCCGTACCCAAAGGGTAAAAACGGGACCCTATTATTAAGACTCCGCTGTCCGTCTGTCCGTCTGTCCGTCTGTCCGTCTGTCTGTCTGTCTGTCTGTCACCAGGCTGTATCTCATGAACCGTGATAGCTAGACAGTTGAAATTTTCACAGATGATATATGATGATGATGATGTTGTTTTCAGATGATGTACAAGCCTCCTTGGGCTTACCGTGGGACTTAGTCAATCTGTGTAAGAATGTCCTATAATATTTATTTTTTTATTTATTTATTTCTGTTGCCGCTATAACAACAAATACTAAAAACAGAATAATATAAATATTTAAATGGGGCTCCCATACAACAAACGTAATTTTTTTGCTGTTTTTTTCCGTAATGGTACAGAACCCTTCGTGCGCGAGTCCGACTCGCACTTGGCAGGTTTTTTCGATTTTTCTATTACCATAAGTTAGGAGCATTTAAACATTTGTATGAAAACTGTTTTTCGTAATTTTTACAATAATCAAAAAATCGAAAAAAGTTAAACTAAGGGGCATAGCTATGGTCAATATACATCAAATCATGTAATAGTACATTTCGATGCTAGTGCGGAAAGTATGTCATTAGTTCACGAGTACCGAGATATATTTTTAGAGAGTATATTTTTCGTATTCTTACATTTCGGTTTTTATGTTGATTACGACGTTTAAAGGAAATTATTATTAACACTCATCAATAAGTAGTCATGAATTGGAACAAGTAAAAATTTAAAAAAATTGGAAAAGTAAAAAGCACTAGTTCGCGAAAACCAACTTTCCGCACGCTAAACAGCCACGAAAAGTAGCACTTTTTGAGCAACGGTATTAAAAAAATATTTTCCATAATGTCAATATCCAGAGAGAAAAATGAGGACTACGTTTGTATGGAGAAACGGCCGTCCCTTTTCTCTTAAGTCTGCAGCATTCTGCAGCTACCATAATGTGGCAGCACTATCATAAATAACATATTTTCATAGGAGTTATGATGTGTATGATGGCATTTGCTCACTTTGTCGTTTCTGGCTTCCGCTGCTTCGTCCTTTTACATCCTCATTGACCGTACATCTTTCTCACTAGCCAGCGCCATGTAGCCGTCGTTGATATTGAAAGAACTTGTTGGGTATAGATTGATGTAACTTTATTCTTATATTCAGCTTCTCTCAGATCAAAGTAATATATACTACATACATAGTCTTTCACCTTTAGGACCCAATTGCGTTTTCCTCTTCCACTGCACGGCGCGCCTTAAAGACGCCCGAAACGTTAAACACGCGTCTTTGTCCATACTCCGAAGACTACGATATTTAACCCTTACACCATGTACACTACTCCATCTCTACTTGCATTAGAACACCTATCCTTGATAGAACACGCAATGTATACTGCACTCAAATTAATTAGTTTGATGGCCTAAGAATCATAATAGCGTAAGTGACGTTTAGCTCTTTACTGATATGACTCTTAATGTCTCTTGTAATTTGAGCGATTTTCGTTTGTTTCCATGAATATATTTAAGACTTTTGGTTGAATAGTGTATTTAGTTTGGAGTGAGAGTTGGCGTAAGTCCAAATAGGAACAAAACAGAAGACAAGGTCGCGACGACAGTGTAAATACGACAAAATTGTTATTGTGAAGTACATTGTACCCTTCGGTATAAATAAAAATAATTGGCCTTAGGAGCTTTGGGCTCTTTGGTATGTGGTGATTAACGTAACGTAAACGTAACGTAACCTTTAACTGTAAAGTTTGATTTTCAGTTGTTATACCTATACAAGGTAAAAGTCATTCATTTGCATACAAGATATATGTATATGTACAGTGGTACTACTAAACGAAATCAATATGTACCCAACAAGTTCTTTGAATATACAAGTGGTTCAAGAAATCAAGATTTCAAGAAAAGTATATTTATTTTATGGTCAAAAAAATCTTTTTTATACACATAGGCGCACACTTTTAACGGATACGATAAAACTTACTTTCGATTGTTATGAATTTAGCAATATCACGCTGAGAAACTTTTGTTAAATGTATTTCTGCAGGCGTTTTCAAGTTTATGAAAATAAATTACGCTTTCAATTAAATGGGGTTGGCAACTGTCAAAGGTTTGCATAGATGGCGCCATCATAGCTTGCCCCTTTTTCTATGAGATTTGGCATAAAGGGCTGGCAAAAATTTGACACTATTCTTGGGCTACAGGGCTACGCTACACCAGCAAAATCCTCAGTGTCTCACCGACTTTATGCATCACCACCACCAGGCCATGACGCATGCTGTGGCACAACACAGCTGAGAACGTTACGGCTTTAGACGAGATCACATATCACGAACCTCTTCAATGTATGTATACAAACTGCGCTGTCAATATGTGGCACAACTTTTATAGAAAATGCGATGTGGCAGTCCGTCCATAGACGGGAAAACATCTTGTATGGGATTTACCTGTGCCTGTGCCATATCACGCATTTTCGAGAGTGGGGCTGAGTCCGTGAACTTTTATAGAAAATGCGATGTGGCAGTCCGTCCATAGACGGGAAAACATCTTGTATGGGATTTACCTGTGCCTGTGCCATATCACGCATTTTCGAGAGTGGGGCTGAGTCCGTGAACTTTTATAGAAAATGCGATGTGGCAGTCCGTCCATAGACGGGAAAACATCTTGTATGGGATTTACCTGTGCCTGTGCCATATCAATATCACGCATTTTCGAGTGTGGGGCTGAGTCCGTGAACGTCAACTATCATATCGCGCTTGATTGGTTTTAATCGAAACATGGCTTCAATTTGAACATATGTTTTGATGGATTGGGTAAGGTAAGGTAAAGACCTACGCATTTTGAATTTATAATACCCTTTTGATGGTTAAAGCTTTACGTAAAAAGCATAGTAAAGTCAGCATGTGTGTGTGTATAGGGTAGACCAAGGGCGAATAGGATCAGACTAAAAAAATGTTGATATTAAAAAAATTGCTTATGACTGGCGTCGCAGGCTGATTGGAGAGATATGAGCGCACTAAAATAGCACCGTAAGTACCTATTTTACTGCGCACTTTACTTTACCTAGAAGATTTCAAATATCAACGGATTTTTCATATTGATCCGATTCGCCTTGTGATCGGATTTGCCTCGGTCTATCTATCCTAGATTACAAAAAGGTATGTAGTTTTATAATACTTAACCTATAATGGCCATGAAATTTAAATCATAACTTTTACATGAACTAAGATTTAGTCAAACTCTTTAGCAAAGTAAATAGTAAAGGGGCCCACTGACTATCAATCAATCAATCAATCTTTATGTAGAATGGCTCCATCGATACTGTCGATGATTTCGCCAACGTCAAAGTGGGATCCACGTGGGATCGAGTTATATTTCTTCAATCTTGATGTAAATCAGCCAGTGTACGGTAAAAGTATAAATAATACAATTATGGCATCTAGGGCTCTATCCAGATACGGTTAGAGGTAGAAATACCAAATGCTCTTAGAGCACGACGTTGTTCGGTAGTTGTGATATTATGAGCTCTTGTATAGCGATAGCGACTATACAAGGGCCACGTGGAGCTACTTGGCGTTGACGCCAAAACGGTGGATAAACTCGTATCTAGATTAATTCTTCATTATCCGCACACGTCTTCATTAGTTTACTGCATAATAAGCTATCAGTATTACACTTCAAACAACGTTAATGAGCAAAAACAAAAAATTAATCCCGACTCGATGTCGCCAAGATGGCGGTCGTCAAGCAACCCCCCACTGACTATCAGTCCGCCGGATAATATCTGCCTGTCAGATAGAACAAATATTTGACAGTTCCGAACAACTGACAGGCCGATATCGTCCGGCGGACTGATAGTCACAGTGGGCCTCTTAAGATGACTTTTGGTGAAAATTTTTGTTTCACTCGGGAGACATATAACTATTTTTGACGAAAAGTTTGTATAAAGCTCCCTCCACAATCGTGGGCGAATTGCGGCCCGAAGCCGCGAACGCGAGTGTGGCGGGTTCGCTAATTAGTGAAATCGACGCCCCGCGTATCCATCTGTGGACCTTATTACAAAAGGCATATGGTCCACAAACGGACAGTTAACAGTGTGCGCGATGGTATTGTACCTGCGCCAAAGAAGGCCCGCTTCTTAAGCTTGCTTTAAAAATTTCACACTTTATGGGTCCTCTACATGATGGCCCAGCGTAGGCCAGCCCAAGGGACGCATTTATGCGTTAGAGAGAGCAAGTGATATTGCTATCTCATTCCACCGCATATCTGCGTCCCTTGGACTGGCCTACGCTGGGCCATCGTGTAGAGGAGCCATTACAGTTGTGAATGGGTTAAAATTTTGCGTCCATGTGCTCTACCTACCGTAGACAATACTGCAAAGTCCGCAGCCGCGTATGTTCGCGATTAACTCAAAAACTACTGAACGGATTTTCATGGAGTTTTCACCAATAGAGAGATTCTTGAGGAAGGTTTAGGTGTATAATTTGTTATCTCGAGCGAAGCCGGGGCGTGTCGCTAATAAAAAATAAAATCTCTTATTATCGGTTACTGACCATAGTTTAAAATCAATTGTGTTCGTGGTCAACAATCAGCTCCCAATCTTAAGTATCCTAATCAGTACTTCCTTAATTTAACTCTCTCCTGATTAGTTAATCACCTCGCCCCAAAAACATGGGTCGCCGATTTGGAAACTGGGTTCCGCTTCCGGCAATTACCTATGTTAATACTCCCTATTGGCTTAAAGAAGAATAAATACTTAAATGCTCAGAGTTTAGAGGAATTAGTAACGGGGTACCGCAAGGAAGTATTGGGTACGCTATTGTTTCTCATTTACATTTATTCAATGGATTAGCCAGAGGCATTTGATCAACTCAATGTTTTTTTAGATAACGAAAGCACAAATTAACCCATATTAACATTAATTAATAAACTTCTTATGAATAAAATGGAGAAACATATTTTACATAAAAATCTATGTAAACTAGTAAATTCCGTTTAAGATAACTTTTCATTGACAGGAATATAACAAAGTGAAGTGGTGCCATTTTAAACGTCATAGTTTCATAGAAATTAGAGATTGATTATGACTTTTCATTACTTTGTCATAGCAAATGTCATGCAGATTTAGCTTGGATCGACTCTATATGTGTTGTACACAAAGTTTGTATATATAAATAAGTTTATTAGCTACGAATGCTCTTCACTAAAGTAGGTAAAGGTCGTGATAGTAAAGGATATAGTTCCGATATCAATTAAATGTACTGTATTGCTTTATATCACCTATCTGATATCTGGGGGAGAATGAAATTAAGATAAATCTTACTGACATTGCCTTCGCATAGCCGTGATCTACTAAGTTTACTTAACCAGGACAAAATGCCAGATACAATAATAAAGTCAAGAACATGTAACATTGTAGTTTCTAACCTCTTAAGACCAACCATACAAAGTTTTCTAATTTTTAATTTAAACCTTATTCTATAAGTAAATTGGAACGAAATTCGTTTGTAAAACAAACAAAAGCGAAATAAACAAAAGAAATGCTACTTTATTTGGTTTAATGTATTGCTTGCAATTTAATAAATTGATGATTCAGAATATAAAATATATAGATAAGAAAGGTTCTAATTTGATTGAAACGGAGTGTAGGTACATTGTAATGCACGTTGGGCATGACGAGGGTACGACTTTGGCTAGATAAGCATCTAAATAATAGATCTGTGAACTGTAGACCTCCCGAACCCCTATGGCTCCGTCTATTCGAGATTTTCTAAAAAAAAATCTCGAAAGAAATTCCATATATTAACGAATCTGAACCCTAGTTTGTATGGAATTTTGTACAGCGCGCCAAGCGGGACTTTTTGGAAACTCAACATCCCATACAAAATAACACTCAGCCACAGAATAAACAATAGTACTACGTACAGAAGGCGCACTGTATACTGACGGAGTGAAGTGATTTGAATTTTTTTTCAAATATTCTAGGTATTGTGGTGCCACCTATTTAAGGTTTTTTGACGGACACTTTTTGATACATGGAGATTGTATTGCGTGCGGACTCATCTGGTACGATAATCCGAATCCAGGCTTTGTATACGGTGATAAAGTTCGAACTAGTTTAATTGCGTCCAAAAAAGTGAACGCCAATATTGAAACAAACATTATTCGACCGTGCATTAACCGAACTCGGGGTATTATAAAAAAAGCAACTCACAATTAATATGATTCTGGCTTTTTAGCTTGTTTGTAGCTAGTTTCGTTCGACAGTTCCATCCATAATCTAGTTTATTAATTCGTGTCCATTTATGAACCGACGTCTGGGGCGTTAAAGTTTCTCGTGAAATATGTCGAGTAGGTAATCATCGGCATCGCCGTAAAATAATTATGAGATTTTTAATATGTCCGTGTCTCACGAATGTTTTGTCATTAAAACTACAAACATGATTCTATAATCATCCCTAATAACTTGTGAAACCTAACACAGATAAGTAAGTTGCTGTTATACAAACAGGGTAATCCAATGAAGCTAATCGGAGGCGACTGACCGATTCCTGACACTGCTATCACGGAGAAAAACACTTTAATTGATTATATAAGTAGCCATTACGAAGGTTTATGGAGAAAGCTGACATTATTTCCTATTAAACAGACTGATAAAGTACCTAATAGAAATATGAATAAAGAGACTGATTGAATGCATAATTTTTAAATTTAAAAGACAAGGTTCTGAAGTCACCGAGATTGATTTTATAGTAGGTACATACGGTGCTACTTTACTGCCCTAGTGCGGTAATTAGCACTACCTATACGTGCCTATGTTGAAAATTTAAAGCGCCACATGTACTGTAAAACGTTGTACGATACACGTACGAATAAGTAATTCGCAACTCGTGTCGTCGTGTTTTAATTTATCGCCACTCGTTGCGAATTTCCTACTTTTCGCACTGTATCATAATTTACTATTGTTAGATAGATAGATAAAACGTTTATTTGGTTGATTTTGTTTATTTTTGTTTGGTTTATTTGTTTGTTTGTTTTGTTTATTTGGTTTGGTTTTGGTTTGGTTTGGTTTATTTGTTGTTTTTGTATGTGGGTTATCAGGGAGATTTAGCGAAGATGGCTCAATTGAATTGTTGCAATTTTGTTCTTGTTTAAAAACGTCATACTTGGCTCCATTTTTATCACGTTTGTTTTTTAATCCTGAAATTTCGAGGGAAATCTTTAAATACGGAACCTTTTTAGTGATCTGGAACCGACATTTAGTGAAATGAAAATGCTGACCAATAAGGTTTTATAAACTGTTTCTTATTGGTAAATGTTATTATAATTAGATTTTTGAATGATTCACGGTTAGTTTCACTAGACTTATATTGACCGGGATATAGACCGTGATTACCTTTTGTATTATTTGTGAGCTCCCGACATTTCGACGCAGTTACATGCATCATGTTCACGGGTGACTGAAGATAGCGGGTGGGTGTCAAAGTTGTGTAGACAGCGCTCTGTCTACCCTCATTCTTGCGCGTCGGCTGCGTTCACTTTCAACGTTACCAACGGTCGCATTCACACTTGTTGGTCCGGTCGCGTTCACACTCGTTGGTCTGTCCAAACACTACACTCACGGTGTCACCCACGGTGTGTGTGTGTGTTACAATTTAGTCAAGGATGTTGATAAACTATTAGCTCGTTAGGCATTGAATCCTGATAACGTAACCTTTAATAGTAATGTCGCTTATGAATGTCGTAATCTCGTATTTGTACTCGATACTCCCACGCTCTAATGATGTGTCAAGCAGAATACGTAATTATTAATTAGTTAAGCACACATCGAGGGTTAAATATAATAATTATTACATAGGTACTAGTTAAGATATTGCGTTGGCGAGACGCATTAACAGAGAAAGGGAAGTCCTTTGAATGGCAGTGGGACACAAAACATATAAAAAAGGCTATAGAAAAAAGGGGTTGCGTAATAAGTAGACAAAAAAAACAATACTTTCGTGACACAAGTACAAACATATTAAATATATAAAAACGGGTCACTCACACAGATAATATTTGGAATTAAAATAAGTGAGTGACCCAATTAATAGACAAAATAATTATGTGCGGAAGATTAAAAGTTTTCTATTTTGTGCTATTAGGTACCTGAGGCCCACTTGCAACATTCCACTATCCCCGGGGTTAACCGGTTAAACCGTGTTACCATAGTTACCAGTATAAATTTGACATTTGATAAATTTGACATTTGATAAATTTAAAATGTAATTACCTTTCATGAAATCCATAATCTTATCTTAATCTGCTACTAAGAGGAACATCTGAAATCATATTATCTGTAAACATGCTTTTTAGGGTTCCGTACAAAAAGAGTTAAAACGGGACCCTATTACTAAGACTCCTATGTCCGTCTGTATGTCTGTCTGTCTGTCACCAGCTTGTATCTCATGAACCGTTATAGTTAGACAGTTGAAATTTTCACAGATGATATATTTCTGTTGCCGCTATAACAACAAATACTAAAAACAGAATCAAATAAATATTGAAGTGGGGCTCCCACACAACAAACGTGATTTTTTTGCCGTTTTTTGCGTAATGGTACGGAACCCTTCGTGCGCGAGTTCAAATCGCACTTGTTTGCAGTTTCGAAACAACAGCAACTTTCTTAAGTAACTAAAAATAAACCTTAACTCTTTTCTATAAGGTTTACGAACAATCAGTTCACATTATGAACGATGGTTCGCATTCCATGTGTTGATGTGTTTTATATTTAGTACCGCGCTGTACTCCGCATAAGAACCACGTTTCGCGCGGTTTAAGCCCAGTTATCATTTAAAACCAGCGTATTTTACTACTTACGATGGCACTTCTAAAAAAAACAATCTTTTAGACTTTTAAACGGTGCGATTTATGTGCTTTTTTCTTAATTTAGTTTTTTGGTGTTGAAATGAAGAGTTAGGTTATGTTCGCGTGATAAAGTACCAGTTTAAGTTATTGTTATATTTATATTATAAGTTACAAAAATGAAGAATTCTGAAGACCAGAAGTTGGAGGATGGGCAGGAGACCAATGATATTACTTTTGAGGATGCTTTTGAGCAGACAGGTAAATGTATTGTAATATTACATCACTGCGTTGCGAATTGTATACAGTGGCTAAAAAATAAGTGCATTCCCGTTGCCAGGAAGGTTTTGGGATTATACTGAGCAACTTTTAAAATTTGGCTGTTTCGTACATTTTGGCTGGTCCATTTTCTATGGGAGGGTACATACAGACTGACAGTTTTGCCAGAAATATGTCATGATCATGAACATAACTTTTATTATGGAAGATTTGTTTTAAATATTAGGTTCGTTTACGTCAAATCGGTCTCGTCGATATTTTCTTAGACCTTGATTGTACATTAATAATTGATAACAATTTATTCCACAGGTTTCGATGCAAAAGCAATACGAGTTACCATAGAGACATTAAGTTAAAATGTACCTACCTACATATTATAACGGGTCACTCACGTTTTGTAAGTCAGTTAAAAAATTAAAAAAAAATATTCACCAAAAATGGTGCAAGGTGCGAGTCGGACTCGCGCACGAAGGGGTTCCGTACCATTACGCAAAAAACGGCAAAAAACTAACGTTTGTATGTGAGCCCCCATTAAATTTTTATTTTATTCTTTTTTTAGTATTTGTTGTTATAGCGGCAACAGAAATACATCATCTGTGAACATTTCAACTGTCTAACTATAACGGCTCATGATATACAGGCTGGTGATAGAGACGGACAGAGAGACAGACAGACGGACAGTGGAGTCTTAGTAATAGGGTCCCGTCTTTACCCTTCAGTAAAGGTCGATTAAGTACATACAATGATAGATATCTTTGGTACATATTACGTGTACATAAAGCCATACTTTTAACAACAATAAATTTATTTAAGTAAAGATTTAAGCTAAATTTAGTACTTATAACGAGAGTGAGACGTAAATCTAAGTTAAATACCTGTCTGCTTATAGATTAGTAACCGTAGACGAAATTAGGTCGAAACCATTAAACGATAAAATTATTAAGTATCGCTACTTATGAACGATTAGACAGGCTTAACTGGTCTATATTTTCTATTCAGATTGAGTAATAAGGCCTTGGACATGTAGTTTTCTATTCTTAGGTACAAATAATCATAACCAAAAAAGAACCGACTCCGCATAATTGTTTCAAAGGCTACATTTTATAGTTTTCTTTAGCAGCTCAAATTTGAATGTTACTATAAAAATTACCCCAAATCAATATAAATAGACTACCTGTAAGTAATTTACACTCAGCTAAAATATGTTTTCTTTTTTGCTTTTTGTTTGTCACCATGTCTGCCGGCTGCCCTAATCATTAATTGTAATTTGAATACCCGCTAATCTTAGGCCTAAAATACACTTGTAAGTTTTACTTACGTAAGTAGGGACACAGCTATACTACAGAATGAGAAATGAATATCATTATCTCATTCTAACTAATAGCTTTGTCCCTACTTACGTAAGCAAAACTTTAGTGTATCTCAGGCGTTATTGATAGAAATAATAGTAATTGGGGGTGTACTGAAAACCAGCGCTGTGGCTGCCAGTCTACACTGCACCACAGAAAACGCTGAGATCATCCATTTTGTCACACTGCTTGTTATTTTCTTGTTCAGTTTTAGAAAACCCTATTTTTTTTATCTTATATGTAAAGCCTGACCAGGAATATAAATGATCACGCGCCATGTTGCGGAATTTCACTGGAACTAATTTTTTCATACTATATGAACTGTCACCCTATACATGAGAATGAACAGCGCCCCCTTGACAATGATCATATATTACTGGTCAGGCTTTATATGACTATGTGAGTGCCAATGCCAATAAATCATTATTCTATTCTTTTCTATATTGTTATAGGTCATAGCACATTTTGTAATCAGTAAATTTACTGCCATCTATCGACACACGATTGAAGCTAAAAATGAAAATTTATAAAAATATCAAAAAAATATGTAAATATGGATAAATGTTTTTTTTAAACGCTATATGAATTTGACCCATGTTCTTTCACTGATATGTTTTAAAATTGTTAAATATCAAACGGCGGTGTCGCCAACGTCATCTAGGCGAGTATAGGCCGAAGGTGTGGCGCCATCTATTCGAGTATAACTTTTTCTTAATATTCCAAGGCACGTTTTTTCCTTAGACTACTTATCTTATACAGAGTTACATATATCTTTGCTAGCTGCATAAAAAAGTGAATATTGTAATTATTTACCTTGATGCACAGATAACCATGCAGTGTCATATTGTGTTACAATCTAACCTAAATTGTCACGATAGTGTTTAGTATCTAAATCTAGACTAGAATACGATCGCTTAAACACGACACCCTTGAGCTAACGTTTTCGTTACGCGAATGTCATCATTGTCAACGAGTCAACAATATAGGCGTACACGATAACAAAATTAGTACTTACTAATTTCTACCTGCTACTTCGACGGCGTGGGATTAGAATACCTATGTTAAAATGGGGTCACTCATACCTTTTGTTGTTACATGGATGCGTGAGTGACCCGTTTTCATAAATTCATAATATGTCCGAGTCTCATCTTACTAAATGCTTTGTTTTAAACAATGTAACCAAAATGTGATCATTTTAGTGTTCATAATAATATAATAAAGTGTTTAGTGTCTAGACTAGATGATCGATTAACCCCCACACCTTTGAACCAACGTTTTCGTTACGCGAATGTCAACATTGACAACGAGTCACAATATGGGATTACACGATAACACTAACAATAACATGTACTAGCTACTGAGCTTCTACCCGCGACTTCGACTATGTGGGATTAGAATGTATTAAAACGGGTCACTCACGTGTTTCGTCGCAACGTGCAAATCGTAAGTGACCCGTAAGTTTGTAAGTGTTTCACACCATAGCGGCAAAACTACTGTAGGCCGAGCACATGATTGGCGCGACAGTATCTCGCCGCGAAATAGACTACCCGTCTTTTACTAACTGCATAAATTAAAGGGGGACGGGTAGTCTCTATAGCTATGTCGCGGCAAGATACTCTCGCGCCAATCATGTGCTAGCCCGGCTAAATCGATTATCGTAATTTAAATGTCAATGTGTCACCCGGGTGACATTGGCTATATTTTCAAGCGATTTTGAACGAAGGGGATTTTTACAGAAACAACTGTTGTCGGGTTAAAGTTATTGGAAAAAGTTTGACAGTGACAGATAATGTATCATAGATATGGATGGTATAGAAAGGATCGCAATCTCTAATGGCAGAATTGTTGTAAAAGTGACCGCGTTAAGCTTTAAATAATAGTTCCTAATCTCTCCGGTGGCGCTAGTTAGGCTCTGGGACATGAGTATAACATGAACCATATAAGGCAACAAATAACCCGACCAAATTACGTAGGTTGTTTTTGGTAGTATTTCGGTGTATGGTGGCGCCGCCTAATTACTGTTTTTTGATGGACACTTTTCATACCTACATAGAGATTTGGCTCCTTTATACAGTCTCCATGATCATAGAGTTCATAAATTAACAGACTAAACAATCGTATTTTTGAAAAAGGGTGTACACATACATTTCAACAAAAGTTACTAAATCGACTTGCTTCTTTGTTTAAAAATAAGGCAACAAAAGATAGTCCTCCAGCTGTGGGACATATTTTAATAACACTATTTCATGGAAACTCAGATATATTAAATCTATTATAACCGGTCACTTAAGTACGTTTTTAGAAATGCTCGGCGTCTTGCGCGTAATTTTTGTCTTTAAAAACGTGAGTGACCCGAACGCAGATTGCATTTTTATTTAAAATTGTGAGATTGTCCCGTTTTAATATATTTAGTGGGATATATAGGTATGTCGAAAACGTTATGTAAACCGACGAATGACGAATGATAATCGATTAATGGTGACCTTGAACTGGTGTATTTATTGCTCGATACATGAATGGATAACGGATCGATTGCATCGGATTACACGATAATTTGGCTGATATATCGGCTTACAAGACAATTCAGACTAATAAAGATTAGACGCAGTGACAGCTTATGTTACGTATTTTCAGTGTCATTTGACAATTACATACTGCACCCATCTTGACATTTTTCTGTTCGGCCCTATGGTTGACTGGTAGAGCCATGAGGCAGTAAGTCCGCCGTTTATACTTTTTTTGATGTGCAATAGTTTAAAATAAATAAATTACTATTTGGAGGTCAATTTTAACTTACATTGTGTTGTTGTTAAACTTGCTGCATAAGTTGACCAGGCGCAAAGAGGAAGACGCAAATCGCTCAGACACTGTAACATACAAAAGTGCATTGATTGTTCGATGTTCGCCGTAAAATGATCTAAGTATGCGTTCACAACAGTACTATGGAATGAGACCTCGCCCCTCGGATTTGTTTTGGTTGGAGAAGCTGACCTTAGTAATATTTTAAATACGTATGGTAGGTACAATCCTATTCGTTATTAACCTCGTAAGGCCCAATGTGCATTACAATGCATACTCTGTTTCAATCTAATTTTAACCTTACACTTGAATTGAGTAGCATTTCTCTTGTTTCAATGTTTTCTAAAACAAACGAAAGTCAGCCTAATCTTCTATGCAACAAGGCTCAAATTAAAAATAGGGAAACTGTATGGTGGGTCTCACGAGGTTAAACCACTACTCTTATTTTGGGATTCCAATGCACGTGCATTTGCAGGTATAACCCTCGAGGCCTTCTGAAACCAGTTTTAGTCCTGGCACTGCATTGACCTGAAGCTGACATCACCAAGTTCATTGAAATTAAATAACAAGTGTCAATAACCGTGTAATTATGCAATTTTAGTAGTCACAAGCACATTAACAAATCAAATTCAGATTTTAGAATAGAATAGAATAGTTTTTATTCGTGAACACACAGAGTGACACAGACAATAGAAATACATTAAAAGGACATAGTGAAAATAAAGTGTCACGAAATGGCCCCATCTCAGCATGCTGCTGGCGACTTCCAGCGCTGATCTTCCGATGAGACCATCAGGTGAGAATTACGGAAGGTAACAGACAAAAAGAGAGCAACATAAAGGAAAGAACATAAAATATGGCGAAAAATAAATTACACACAGTTTACACAAACTAATACAAAAAAGAGATACAATATGACGACATAAGAACATAACATAAGTACATAACATTAAGTATTCAAAGTAGTTTGTATACCTACCGACAGAGGTCAGGCGTTAATTATGGACTCCAAAATATGACTTACCTAATATTACTTAGTAGTTATTGCTTTAGGAAAGGTAACAGTGAGAGGAACATAGGTGACAAATTGTGGCATAACTATTTATGTAGTACTAGTAGTAGTACTATTTAACAAAAATTATAACATTATTATAAGTACCTTAATCTAATGTTCGCCAAACTGTGAAACAATTTGTTGGCGGTGCGCTCTAAAATAATCTTAAACTAAATAGGTGCACTAAAATTAAGTAATCAGTTAAGTAGTTAGGTATAGCATTAGGAACATACTTATACGTAGGTATCTTAAATCTATCATGCGAGACGGTATCAACTGTCCATGCGTAGATCCTATCTCGTTGAGATAAGGTCTACGTGGCCGTATAATATCTAATTCCCAACTAAACCATAGAGTTTTGGCGGTAGTCCTATTAACAAAACTTTCGTGAGACACAGACATATTAAATATATTAATAACGGGTCACTCACGTGTTTTAAGTCGAAAACGCTCGACATGTTTCACTCCGTACCGACCCCACGAAAACACGTGAGTGACCCGTTATTAATATATTTAATATGTAGTACTATTAGTTATTCTGTGGTTTTGGTAACTTATTATTATTAGATTTATTAGGTATTTGCAGACTGTCTTAGAATTCTTTCCTTTTGTTTAGTCGTGGGCGTGCTATGTGGAGCTGAAGCCGCTATGTGAACTTATTCTTATTGCCCACCACCAATATTTACTAGGTATAAATATTAGGTAAGTATTAGTCTGTTTTAAATTAGCAGATGAAAGCGCTGGTGGCCTAGCGGTAAGAGCTTGCGACTTTTCAATCCGGAGGTCGCGGGTCAAACCGGGCCCGTACCAATGAGTTTTTCGGAACTTATGTACGAAATATCATTTGATATTTACCAGTTGCTTTTCGGTGAAGGAAAACATCGTAAGGAAACTGGACTAATCCCAATAAGGCCTAGTTTCCCGTCTGGGTTGGAAGGTCAGATGGCAGTCGCTTTCGTAAAAACTAGTGCCTACGTCAATTCTTGGGATTAGTTGTCAAAGCGGACCCCAGGCTCCCATGAGCCGTGGCAAAAATGCCGGGATAACGCGAGGAAGAAGAGAGATGAAAATAAAACCCTAACTAAACCTTTACCTTTCCCTGTTTCAGGTCACGGCCGCTTCAACCACCTAGTTCTCTTCACCAGTGGCTTGATCATGCTGAACGTCTCCATGGAGTCAGTCGGCATGAGTTACGTGCTCACATCGGCTCAGTGCGAGCTGGAACTCTCGGAGCAACACAAGGGAATGATCAACGCTGCTGCCTTTATTGGTAATTATACTTTATACCTATACAGTCCTCTTCACATCAACAATTTTATTATTGGCGACCTTCACCAGCTCAGTGCGAGCTGGAACTCTCAGAGCAACACAAGGGAATGATCAACGCTGCTGCCTTTATTGGTAATTATACTTTATACCTATATAGTCCTCTTCATATCAACAATTTCATTGTTGGCGACCTTCACCAGCTCAGTGCGAGCTGGAACTCTCGGAGCAACACAAGGGAATGATCAACGCTGCTGCCTTTATTGGTAATTATACTTTATACCTATATAGTCCTCTTCACATCAACAATTTTATTATTGGCGACCTTCACCAGCTCAGTGCGAGCTGGAACTCTCAGAGCAACACAAGGGAATGATCAACGCTGCTGCCTTTATTGGTAATTATACTTTATACCTATATAGTCCTCTTCATATCAACAATTTCATTGTTGGCGACCTTCACCAGCTCAGTGCGAGCTGGAACTCTCGGAGCAACACAAGGGAATGATCAACGCTGCTGCCTTTATTGGTAATTATACTTTATACCTATATAGTCCTCTTCACATCAACAATTTCATTATTGGCGACCTTCACCAGCTCAGTGCGAGCTGGAACTCTCAGAGTAACACAAGGGAATGATCAACGCTGCTGCCTTTATTGGTAATTATACTTTATACCTATATAGTCCTCTTCATATCAACAATTTCATTGTTGGCGACCTTCACCAGCTCAGTGCGAGCTGGAACTCTCAGAGCAACACAAGGGAATGATCAACGCTGCTGCCTTTATTGGTAATTATACTTTATACCTATATAGTCCTCTTCACATCAACAATTTTATTGTTGGCGACCTTCACCAGCTCAGTGCGAGCTGGAACTCTCAGAGCAACACAAGGGAATGATCAACGCTGCTGCCTTTATTGGTAATTATACTTTATACCTATATAGTCCTCTTCACATCAACAATTTTGTTGTTGGCGACCTTCACCAGCTCAGTGCGAGCTGGAACTCTCAGAGTAACACAAGGGAATGATCAACGCTGCTGCCTTTATTGGTAATTATACTTTATACCTATATAGTCCTCTTCATATCAACAATTTCATTGTTGGCGACCTTCGCCAGCTCAGTGAGAGCTGGAACTCTCAGAGTAACACAAGGGAATGATCAACGCTGCTGCCTTTATTGGTAATTATACCTAAGTTCGCTAGTGATGTGTGGACGCTGTTTGTGCTCAGAATCCTGACAGGATGTTTGTAAGTTAATCTTTTTCTGTTTTTCAAGCATATCGCTAATAAGATTTTTAGATAAATATCTACAGCGTGTATTTTTGATACGACCACATAATACAAAGGGTAGTTAGTAGAACACACTTTCATAGGTTTTATAAAAAATGGATGACTTATTTTTCCACAAAATAATTCAGCAAGCAATGTTACTTTGTTTTAACTCAAAAAGTTGCATTAATGATGCGAAGTCACAAATGTCACAAGTAATCACGATGTGCGACTATATTGTCATCTTCATTAGGGTGGGCCAATGATAAATGCATTTTAATGAAAGACGTCGAGACGAAAAGAGAATTTATCACTGGCCTACCCTATATTAACAATTTCATTGTTGGCGACCTTCACCAGCTCAGTGCGAGCTGGAACTGTCATTGCAGCATAAGGGAATCAAGAGCGGGAAAGATCATGAGCTTTCATAGGTAACTTCACGATAGACCAGGCGGCCTAGCAAAGATGACGATCGCTTGCGCTTTGCTATCGAATCGCTTCGTGTCTCTGTATCACTCTTCCATATTAGTGTGACAGTGACAGTTGCGTTTCGTTCGCTACGTAGCGTTAGCGATTGGCATGATGTCTACGGGGCCTGATCAGATCATGTTCGCCTCGATCAAATTTTATGCGCCACTACAACAATGATGAGGTACCTACGTGACTTTGTATGGACGTATCTCTTGATTTATTTATTACTCTCTGACCAACAAATATTTTTTTAGGACATATGCAGCCTAAAGCCTCGTTCACTTGCTTTTGTTGTTTTGATTATATGCTAGACATTGTTTTATTTAAAATGTTACACAAAAGCCGAAAAAAGAAATGTGTGTCATGCTTCATGTTAGTTATCATTGAAGTTAAAAAAAAGATATGGAGATGAAATTATTTTGGTAAGTACCTACATAGAGGTACATATGGTAAGATAACCTTCGAAAGCCTACCTAACCTTTAGATTTTCTATTTCAATATATATATATATATATATCTTTATTGCGTCCATGTTCATTTTACATAGGATGGTATTGAAACATTATAAAGTCGGTACATTGTACCCTGTTAGGGCATGGCAATATAATCTTAATACTAATGGTGCAATAAGCAAGAAATGCGAAAGTTTCCCATCTTGGAACGTCGACGGGTAGAAATTGAAAATTAATAGCTACAATTTATTACCGACTATGGGCCTATCCCTATCAAACTAGTTCTAAGGCCAGAGAAATTTGAAAGCAGTGTGCATTGAGTACGCGTAAAGCGGCATTTACAGCTATCAACTTAAAATTTTAGATATTCATACCTCATTCTGTTATCAAAGACATTTTGAATAAAGGCCAACATCAACACACACCAAATCAGCCATGTTGCATTCACATCTAACATCTTAAGCGTTCTGCCTTTACATTAATTTATAGTAGAAAAGGGTGAAACAAAACATACTTAATTGTAAGCCAAATAGCTTAAAATAAATGTTTTTTTTTATGGTTAAAAGTGTGAAATAAGCCTTTTGTTTCTGTCACCAAATGACTCCGGACCGATTTGGAACAATATTTATAAGTAGATTTGAGCACACATAAGTGTATCTACAGACAATTTTAGACCACTTACCTTTTTCTTTCTTTCAGTCCCCATTTTCTATCAGTGTCTGTCGAATTGCTCGATTGGTCTTCCTTATTACACAATAATAACTCCAAGAATAGGTACACAAGATTTTTTCTCAAACGCAAATATTTAAGGAAAAATGTTAACAAACTTAAAATCATACTATTTACCCTATTTACAATTGCACCGTAAACCTCATCAAAGAGGGCGGTACAAGCTTGATGCCTTCGAGAATGATTAGTAGGAAACTATCAAAGATACATGAAATAATAAGATTTTTTGTTAAGCCTGTTCTACTACGTTATGTATCCCTTTGTCCGCCAAAGACGTCAACTAACGCGCACAGCCCAATAATAAACTTAGTGCGTTCCGACAAGATTCAGGATGACGACGACGCACCGTGTATGATAGGCGTGACGTTCACCTAGCTGATTGAGGCAATTCATAAGACCCTGCAGTGAGACACTAGTTTTGTAAACAAATAATAATAAATACATTTGCAATTCCAGGTATAGTATCGACGTCGTTCCTATGGGGCTACCTCGGCGACCGCGTTGGACGGCGAGCAGTAATGCTACCAGCCATGTTAGCATCTGCTATATTTTCTGTAGCATCCGCCTTCGCTAGCGACGTATGGACGCTTTTTGTGCTCAGAATCCTGACAGGATGTTTGTAAGTTTATCTTTTCTACTTAAACAATATTAAAATGCCATATAGTTAAAAATATATTTGGACGAGCGGTCATGCTGCCAGGCTATATGATAGCATCTGCTGTTTTCTGTGGCCTCGGCGTTCGCTAGTGATGTGCGGACGCTGTTTGTGCTCAGAATCCTGACAGGATGTTTGTAAGTTAATCTTTTTCTGCTACGTCGGACCTTGTTTTTCAAGCATATCGCTAATAAGATTTCTGGATAAATATCTACAGCGTGTATTTTTGATACGATCACAAATTCAAAGGGTAATTAGTAGAACACACTTTCATAGGTTTTATAAAAATATATTTTAGGTAAATTATATTTGATATAGCGAGTTGGCCTGTTTAACCAAAAGTAGGTACTTAGATGGTATTATCAAATAAATATATCAGCCTATTTCAACCCGTTTCCAGTCCCACTCGTATATTTAAACGAATAATAGTGCGTTATCATTATTTACATTCTGACAACGCAATTTCACGATGGTCATTATGAATGTGTTGTTTAATGAACATTTCATCAACAGTGCGTTATCGACACTGATAACTTATCTATACTATGACATAATTATTAATAATGTATCATCAATGCAATAACGTAAGAGCATTGACGCGCACGTGCAAGATGAATAACAATAAGAATAAGAATAATGATCATTTATTTTTCAGCTAAAGGAAATTCAGATGAGGAACTTTTCTTAGCTTTTACAATAGAAAAATAGAAAGTTATGTTAGCTACCTATGTAGTGGGATAATTCGCATTTTGCGTATACATTAGAGGGGGCTAACGCCAAATTGTAGTTTTCATAATATATTTATTTCTTACACGTCTTTATCAAATACAAATGCAATGAAATCACAAGGAAACTTGAGTACCCCTACCTATATTTGGAAGAACAAACTCCGGCAAATTTCAACTAAAACCTAAAGGGGTAAAGATTATAGTACATAGAAAAAAAGAAACACGATAAAATGTCTAATTTAAATTTATGTTCATCTGTATTAAGCATATCGTTACCCTGCATACCATAGCAGTATAATTTAGTATGAAATAGTTAATATTATTAGGTATAGCTGAGGGTTCTGACAAGCCGAATTTTAAACAGAACAATATTTTCAGAACTATTCAACTAGTCAAAAACCCGCGTGATGGTCGTAACTTTCGTCGTAAGTTTCACGCAGCGCGCTATATCTTGTATTTCCTTCTAATTTTCTGGCTTTACGCACCCTCTTAAGATAAGGCATTAGTGCTGGGCCTGTTTTGCTGTGTTACGTTTAGGTTAATTATGGCTATACATAAAAAAATTCATTTCGCGTCTTCTTGTACTTGCAAGGTTGGTTTGCCAGACTAAAGACTTTTTGTTACCTACTAACTAAGTTGGTTTGTTAAACTATTTCCTAGCCAACAATCTTTGCTTCCAGTGTGTCAGCCTCCAGTGCCACAGTGTACGCGTACCTGGGCGAGATGCACGCCAACTCTCGGCGAGCTGCTGCCATCGCTTGGGGCTCAGTGTTCATCTCATTCTCCTTCATTATCTTACCTGGTAAGTTCCTATTCTCATTGATTTGTCAGGCTTTTCATATGACATCCATTGAGTCTGATCCGAATGAAAACCAAGGTTGTTGACCTCAGAGAGTTGCCAGACTTAAATGGAAGTGGGCGGGACATATTGATCGTAGGACCGATGACCAATAAGGCGGAAAGGTTCTTGAGTGGCAACCGCGAACCGGAAAACGCATCAGGAATAGTCCCGCAACAAGATGATCCGATGATCTGGTTAAGATCGCGGGGAGTAGATTTAGATGAGAGGAGAGACCGGTTTTTGTGTAAATCCCTGGGGGAGGCCTATGTCCAGCAGTGGACGTCTTTTCTAATAAATCGGTTGATCATGATTTTGACAGCATCTAACAGTATTCCTTTATGCTGTCCGCAGGTCTAGCCTGGGTAATAATCCCCGGGAAATGGTCCTTCCACCTGCTAAGCATCAGGATAAGCTCCTGGCGTGCGTTCATGTGGTCCTGGTGCGTCCCAGGGCTGGCAGCAGCAGGGATCCTGTCTTTACTACCTGAAAGCCCGCGGTTCATATTGGCTTCTAAAGGCCCAGAGGCTGCGTTGCCTGTCCTGGCCAAGATGTACTCTTGGAATCATGGGACTGGAGCTGATAATTATCCCGTAAGAAACTTATAAATTTTTCACCATTCATGGAAGTTGAAGGAGCTTATGGAAAGGATACGGTAAAGAAGATAAACCATCATGGAAAAAACTGAACTAATAATTTAAAATAATCTCGAAAAGATCAAAGTGACGGGTGTCTTTTCAAAAGGGATTATCTTTTGAAAAGACACTCCTCAAGTGTTTCCTTTTTTTCCTTTAGAAATTCAATTAGCATTCGCTGTCGTAAGACATTTTTTTTTTCAAATCTTGGGACTAAAGTTGTGTTTGGGATCCAAGCTAACCTGAAGCTTCCTTAGCGAGCTGTGGCAAATATCGGGACAACAACGTCAAAACATCTTCCTAGCGTGATATGACATAAGTACGTGATTTCCATGATTGATATGTCATATTTTTAAATATCTTGGTTGAGTTAAATGTAATGCCCATCACAACAACGCTATATGCAACATTTAATTACTTTTGTAATAAAAAAATTGTTTTAAATTACTTAATATGCAATTTAGTTTTCTTAAACGTACCTCGAAGTTAACGGAATTCAATAAAAGCACGATGTATATTTTTCAGGTAGAGAAAATCACCACCATCGGCGACGCAGAGGGGTTCAAAGGCGGGTTCGCTGGTGCTCTAAAGAACTTTACGCACATATTCCGCCCGCCGCTCCTGCGCTGTGTGTTTATATCGCACATATCTATGTTTGCCGTATTTATGCTGTATGTACCCATTTAATTTTAAATATACTTTAGATACCTACCACCTACTGTGTTAGCATCAAATACTTAAATAAATAGAAAACATCCATGACTCTGGAACAAATATCTGTGCTCATCGCACAAATAAATGTCCTTACCGGGATTCGAAGCCAGGAACATCGGCTTCATAGGCCCCTCACTACCCATACCCACTAGGCCAGACCGGTCGTCATGTGTCGTCGATATGGAGTCATCTAGATAAGTTGGTGTTCCAAATCCTGTCAGGATTGTTGTAAGTTAACTTTCTTTTGAACATAGCGCTGTTATAGTATCCCGACCCTAACCCAATAAGTTTCTTGGGACATTTATCAGTTACGTCGGCGAAGAAATTCTTCCAATGTCCTATAACGCAGCGTACTACGTAGGTGAATCAATCCTTTGATACCTATAGAAGTGTCCTACGTTGGCGATCTCGTTGCGAACGCGAACGCCGTAGGCCCGCCGCGCCGCTTCGCTTTGCGTTCGCGAGTTGTTCGCTTACGTAAGACGCAGCGCAGCGTAACGGTTACAACGCACATTTTTCAGAGCGAGCGGCCTCTACGTGTGGGTGCCCGAAGTTATCAACAACATCCTTCAAAACGACAGTGAAAGGAGCATCTCCATCTGTGAGATCATTACGCAGAAGGCGCTAAATAAAACTGTAAGTCACAGAATAAGTTATAGTATTATCATACAGAACGGCCACGCACCGCCCCGCCCCGACTCGAATTACCTCGCCCCGCGACAGCAGATTGACGGCCGTTTGCCGGCCGCTCAGTTTTATTTTTAAGCAACTTACTCACACTATGACGCATGTGCTAATGTATCTTTTAGATGATGCTAAAAATTGGAAGATCTGCATGTGCCTTTCTTGTCAGATCTGGACGGTTCAGATATTTATGAGCATCACGGTCGCTCCGATAAATCTGATGGCGACTGTACCACATTTTTTCCTTTATTTCATGTTCCAGCAAGCCCTGGCATCGCATGTGGAAGCGGTGTGCAACCCCAACATCTCCGTGGGGGTATTTCCGATCTCCATGGCCATGGGGGCCGTATTTGCCATCACATACCTTGCTATTGGTGTCTTCATCAATAAAGTAGGGAAGAAGGCGTTGTACAGTAAGTTTATCCTACTATGTATGTTTGTTTACAACTCTTAACATATCCGTGGGGGTGTTTACGATCTCCATGGCCATGGGGGCCGTATTTGCTATCACATACCTTGCTATTGGTGTCTTCATCAATAAAGTAGGGAAGAAGGCGTTGTACAGTAAGTTTATCCTACTATGTATGTTTGTTTACAATTCTTAACATTTAACATATCAGTGGGGGTGTTTACGATCTTCATGGCCATGGGGGCCGTATTTGCCATCACATATATGCTATTGGTGTCTTCATCAATAAGTTTGGAAAAAAGGCACTGTAATATACCTATTTTCGTGCAACCAGTACGAAATTTATTGCACGAAAATATATTAGTACAGTGGTTCCCAAGAGTTGACTGGGCTCCGACCCACCTAACAAAAACTGCCAAATTCGGGACCCACCGTTGTCGGTGGCCGAGCCGTGAGAGAATCCGACGAGGCAAGAATCCGGCGCGACAAGAATTCAGCGAACGGGCCGTCTTAAATAGGGAGCATGACATTTTATTTTCATCACACTCGCTCAGTAAATGTGGAATTGCACTAAGGCTTAGCGGGAATTCAGTGTGATTCAGCTACAGAAATAAATATACCACAGAAGACGCAAGTGCATCTACTTCGCGTGTCCGAACCCCGACCAAGCGTCGAGGTTGACCGTCGCTCTTTACAGTCCACGCGCGTCAGTTGTTGCAGCCGGACGTCCGTGAAAACTTAAAAAATGCTTCATTGCGTGATAATTAACTGCAACAGCCCAAAAATTGCGAGCACCCAAAGGCAAGAACATATTTCCTATCGGAGATAAGTAATTTTAAAATTATTATGCGTAAATTTTGTATGAAAAAGTCGGCACGCTTGGTTTCAATACAAATCGTGGTATTTGCGTCATCTAGCATATATATTAAATCTGTGGATTCAGCGGTGATTCAGGGCCCACTCAAATTTCGCTCGCGACCCACCAATGGGTCGCGACCCATAGTTTGGGAAATGCTGTATTAGTAACAAGGTAAATGGTTTTCGATTCGAAAATTTCGAATGTCACAATTTTTCTGGGTTCTGTGTCAGTATGTTATAACTCCTACACTGTTGGGGTTTCAAAGCCATTGATTTAGAGGCCTTATGATACGATACTATTCGTAAGAAAAGCTTTGTTTTAAGTTATAATACACTCGGGAACCCACAATGGTCGCAATTAAGTCAAAGATCAAGTAATCCTTCTTCTTTTCCCAAGTTTAGGAAGAAAGTCACAAAATTATCCCGTCTTATTACAGACGGTATCATGTTCATCTGCAGCCTGGCGACCATAGCGGCGGCTTACGTACCGCAAGGGGGCGCTGCTACCGGCCTGCTCATCTTAGCCCTGTGTGCGGGTTGTGCGGCATCCATATTAGCGGCGATTGCTGTTGATGTGTTCCCTACTTCACTAAGGTATGAGTCTTGCAGGGGCCCATTTCTCGAACGGTATTAGACTAATATTATTAGTCCACGAACTGTCAAATCCTATGGGTTGCCATGACAACACACTAACAATATTAGACTAATATTGTTCGAGAAATGGGCCCCTGAACTTATATAGAGTTAACACCATGACCTTTGAAACTTTCGTGTTTTGAACACATAGTTTAGTTAGTGTTAACACTTACCACTAGATAGCTCTTAAGGGGCCGTAGTCGATTTTGGAGCAAAAATTTAAAATTGATAGATTTAGTCGTTGAAATTATACACGTTTTGTTACGTAATATCTAAATAACAAGTATTGGTTTCTATTAGCGCGTCTTCTCATCTTGCCTTTTAATAATGAGGTCGCGAGCGTGCGTCACCGGTAATATATGAAAAGAAGGGGCAGTTTTTAAAAATTCATCAAAAATTTATGGTGGTAAATTATACAAATTGATGTATAAGAATAGTTTCAGCAAATGTTGTAGATTGTTTAAGTATCAAAATTATGTTGAAATTAAGTCGATTTTCAGAGAAATTGTCACTTGTTTTGAAGTAATTTCTGGAGAAAATTGATTTTGTCTAACTTTCATTTACACTACTTCAAAGTCATAATAATAAAAATGTAGTCTGATAAACGTCAAGTACAGAATATGTGTAATACAAAATTACCATGTTTAGCCGTCCAAACTTTACGAAATTTACAAATAAGAGCGACAAAATCAGTGCTTTACGCGCGTTTACCTAAACGTCCATCAGAAAAGCCAACTTTACTAATTTAGTGTCTGTTTTCAAAAAATTGATCTGATAAAAGGTAAGATAAGAAGACGTGCTAATAGAAACCAGTACTTGTTATTTCAATTAGGTAACAAAAGGTGTACAATTTCACCGACTAAATCTATCAATTTTACATTTTTGCGACTAAAATCGACACCGGCCTCTTAATCCCCAGCGTTGAAGCTAGATCGCGCTGACGATTATTCTGATTAAATATTCCAATAGGGAGCGTGCATAAACTATAGGGGGCAGCACAGGAGACGTCGATTTTTGGCGCGAGGCGTAAATGTGTAGTTTATGCTTCTAAAGTAGCCCACAAGATGGCAGCACTTGCTTTGGCGTGAAGTGTTAATGTACATGTGATGTGAGTACATGTTTATGGTTCCGATTTAGGCCACAAGATATAATATACACAATAGGCACATTGGATGTCGACTTGCGGAAAATGCCCAGTAAAACTAACTAAAGCTTCGTGCTACGAACCTTTCTCTGATAGAAGGTTAGTTCCCGATTCACCGGATTTACTTTAGGACGTCACAATCCGAGTATAACGGCTCGGCCACGACTTTGCGCGATTCGCGACGGCGGCGGCGACAACCATAGGTTCAACGAAAGGTCCGATCTCTGTGTTCCGCTCCAACCTATGGTTATCGCCGCCGCCGTCGCCGGTCGCGCAAAGTCATGGCCGAGCCGTGAGAGAATAAGACGAAGACAAGAATCCGGCGAGACAAGAATCCAACGAATCGGGAACTAACCTAATAGAATATTGTAAAATGTAATTTAAGTCAATGAATGCATCATATTTTAAGTTTTATAAGTTAGTTATTTAATTCTGTTTTATTTATAGGTATAATTATTAAGTTTGTAAGTTATTTGTCTGTTTATTTTACTGAATAAAACCTATTCATAATCTTATTTGCAGAGCCATGGCGATGTGCGTGATGTATATGGTGGGACGACTGGGCGCCGCCGTGGGGGCCTATTTGCTGGGAGCGACACTACACACGCATTGCGAACTAGCCTTCACTGCCATGGGGGCTTTTAGTGCTGGTAAGTATAAATCCACTGCTGGGGCCCGTTTCCCAAAAGCTTGTAGCTTCTAATACAAGCGGAAGTCCGTTTCTAACAGAAGCTGTCAAAAAGTATCCGCTTTGTATTACAACTTACAAGCTTTTGAGAAACGGGCCCCTGGAGACGATTATTTTTATCGCTGTTACTTATGATAATGCTGTATTAAGCACTACGAGTATTTACTACATAGAGTAAGCGGGCCCAACGCGCGTAAACTAACAACAACCGCCAAAAAATCTACGATATTATTGTATTAAAGTAGCGAATATGCAGTCATTACTCAGGAAATTTATCGAACTTCAATTTAGAACATCGTTTTTAGGGTTCCGTACCCAAAGGGTAAAAACAGGACTCTATTACTAAGACTCCGCTGTCTGTCTGTCCGTCTGTCACCTGTCTGTCTCATGAACCGTGATAGCTAGACAGTTGACATTTTCACAGATGATGTATTTCTGTTGCCACTATAACAACAAATACTAAAACCAGAATAAAATAAATATTTAAATGGGGCTCCCACACAATAAACGTGATTTTTTTGCCGTTTTTCTGCGTAATGGTACGGAACCCTTCGTGCGCGAGCCCGACTCGCACTTGGCCGGTTTTTATAGTTTCCGCTTAAAATCTTCATACAATAGAAGAAAAGCAAAGGGTCTGCTAAAACCCGCTTTGCCCAGACTGGGGCCTAAAGTGGTTTGGTGCTTTGGCCAAAACGAGTAGTGGTTGGGCAAAGCGGGTATTTTTAAAATTAAACGTATTAAACTTCCTCCTCTCGCTGACTCTCGCTGGGTGGTTGAATCACTAGGATCAAGGGTCGGATGCAGAAGGCGGTGGTCTTGGACACGGCGCGGATAGTCCGTCGGTTCCTCTCTCTGCGGCCCTGACCACCGGCAGCTTGGGCCTTGCCCCGCTGCTGCCGGCGGCACCCCCTAGGTTAGGTTTTTTATAATGTTTTTATATTTTACTTTTATACTCATATATTATTGTAAAAAGCCTAGCCTAAGAATAAAAATAAATAAAGGATTAATAATTATACTATTGTTCTAGGTTCAACACTACTTATGCTCTTTTGGCCCAACCCTCAAGCAGTTCGAGACGAAATGGAAGAAAAGGGTCTCTCATACTAGTTAACCTAGTTGTAGTACCATCTCACACTGTTAACTGACCAATTTTCAACCTTAATGCAATGACTTTAAGGTCCATCAATGGTCAAGTTTCAGTAAAAGATTAATATAATGTTCCAATTAAATAATATCTGCCTCCGTGAGACTGATTGATAATATTATTACAATTTTGTATTTATACGTTTTGCATTTTAATAAAACGTTAATAGGATTTAGCTTTTTTTTATTTTTATGCCATCTAGCGGGATAGTGAGGCGTTATTTTGAATGTACTCAAGTGAGTCTAACAGCGAATCAGTGAACTGGCGTGTGTAAGAAGCAAAATACTTTTCTTAATAGTTAAGTGAGTCAACGATAGATGGCGCTATTTAGTACAATTTGTTATTCAATCACTAGATGTCACTAACCTTTAAATATGCTTGCAGGCGGCGAGTATAGGTATAATTTGTGGTATTTTCTATAAAAAAGGACCTTAACGATGCTCCGATATAAATACAATGCGCGCGACGCTGTGCGGCGTAAGCGCTATCGACAATAAGGTCCCTTTTCATAGAAAATGCCCCATTTTATACCTAAATCTGACTTTTGTGAAGGAGTGAATTTTCTGTACGGTAGTAGGTACTATTAGTTATTCTGCGCTTAAAATTGCGCTTTTCTTATACCACAGAATAACTAATAGTACTACATACATTCAAATTTTATAAATAGGCATGATGAAAGTAATTAGGTAAAAGTCACTAAAATTATTTTTTGTTTAATGAAACTAGTCGTAGAATACGAAAAACGCATATTTTTTTATATTTGGCGAGATTGGTAAATGTTCAGGGGTGGCAGAGTACCGGGCACAATACCTCGATCTCTCCCAGAAGTCGTCGGCGACATAAAGGGTCTGCTAGGCTTCTTGAAAGAGTTGGGTGGGCAAGATTAGTGCCGACAACCCATTAGGCAATAATATGACGTCGAGTTGTCGAAACCAAGTCCGCGATAACCTGTAACCTATATAACCTTTTTAGGGTTCCGTACTCAAAGGGTAAAAACGTCCTGAACTGTCCGTCTGTCCTTCCGTCTGTCCGTCTGTCTGTCTGTCATCTCGTGATCTGTGATAGCTAGACAGCTGACATTTTCACAGATGATGTATTTCGGTTGCCGCTATAACAACAAATACTCGAAACAGAATAAAATAGAGATTTAAGTGGGGCTCCCATACAACAAACGTGATTTTTGTCCGAAGTTAATCAACGTCGGGCGGGGTCAGTACTTGGATGGGTGACCGTTTTTATAGTTAATGGTACGGAACCCTTCGTGTGTGAGTCCGAATCGCACTTGGCCGATTTTTTCTTCTTATCATTCATTCTTTCGATTCCAATAGGTCTAACCAGGGGCTCAGCTAGAGGATATGGCGCCCTCTGACGACTGACAAAAGTTTCCCTGCTGCTGCCTTTTGCCCATTTTGTCCCCCCCCCCCTTGAATGGCGCCCGGGGCACTTGCCCCCTCTGACCCCGCCCCCCCTAGTTACGCCACTGTAACTAACTACACATTTATCATCGCCGGCTCCCCAGATATTAGAATACCAGAAACTCAGGGTTTCAAGAGTGACCCAGGCGACGGCGACAAAAAAGCTGATTCACCCACTTACGTAACGGTTCAATCATTTAAAACACGCTTTAGCCCAAATTCTTTCTAAACCATCCCTAACGAGGTCAAAAAAGGTGTCAACACACTTACCGTATCGCGATCATCAATACATCGTGGATAAGTTGATCGCTAAATAATGATAATAATGACACGACATTTGTCACTTCTCGCGCGACGTGTCAACCCTTTGCCACCCCTTTGGCGACGATAAACTATTTAGTATCTTATTCTCATTGGCCTGCTATAAAGGTGGAAGTTAAGAAGTGGTTTGTACATAGATATTTTGAGTGATTAGGTTGTATTAATTAGCTAGCTAATAAAAAGTTAGCCTAACTGCATCACTTTGAAACGATTTGGAAATAAGTCGGGGAACGAAGGGCTGGCAACGCGCGTGTAATATTTCCGGTGTTGCAGGCGTCCATAGGCTACGGTAACTGCTTACCATCAGGCGGGCCGTATCCTTGATTGCCACCGACGTGGTATAGAAAAAAAAAGTACGCTCTAAAAGACCCACGCACTAAAATTTGGAAATGCGCACTAACAGAACTTAAAGGTAATCACTGTGTCAGTACGGCTACCATCAGTTCGGCACTGACATTAAACGCAAGCGTGAACGTAACTCACTTTCTATGCATCTCGCTCGTACTGACATATTAGTGCGAGCGAGATGTAGAAAAAGTAAATTACGTAGACGTTAGAGTATATGTCAGTTTTAACACTGTCAGTGACTCATGGTACGGGTACTTATACGTCCCAACCTGTAATGTCATTCCCTTCTTATTCACCACCTATAGACGGCGTCGACTTCCAATCACCATTGCTATAAAATATCTTACGACAAAATAATAGCGGTCAGACAGTAAAAAGCGGGTGAAAAAGGCAGGTAGAAGATTAGGGGATGTATAATGTTTCGGATTCGCCGAGATTGTGATTAGGGCGGCCGTTTAGCGGGTTTGGATCTTCGGATCCCGGGATTTCGACACGACATTTCCATGTAGGTAAGGGAAGCTAGCCGACACGCAGATATTTATACTACTAGTCGCGTGATAAGTATTTTATTTTATTCTTTAAACACTGAGGCTTATTAGCCAAGATGAGAATCGTACATCGACAAAAGGTTAAACGATAAGAAAAAAATTTATCGGGATGACAAACGCTAAGGTTAAGGTTAGGTTAGGTAAGGCTCGTGTTGCGTATTTCCTGTGAATTATAAATAACCAATAACTTTAAACATGAGATTGATGGATTGAAAAAATACGCATAGAAGTTATGATACTAAAGGGGCCCACTGACTATCAGTTCGCCGGACGATATTGGCCTGTCAGTTGTTCGAAACTGTCAAATTTTTGTTCTAACTGACAGGCCGTTATCGTCCGGCGAACTGATAGTCAGTGGGCCCCTTTACAAAAGTTGGTAATGTCGCTATACGCCATGTTTACCATATAGCACTGACCCCTGTACCGGCTGTGGAGTCGGTTAGGCTAATTAAAATGACCCGAGGGGTCGTAATCAAACTGACATTACCTATCATTACACCCTTGTTGTTTGGGGGAATATTCTGCTCTTTTATATTATTAAAAAGTTGTCCACTGCTAGACATAAGGTACACAAGAATTTCTGTAAGCGGTTTCATAAGAGCTGGTGCGAGATTCGTACAGAACAACAGAACTGTCAAAATTGTCGTAGACACCTCTGCCAGACATATCAAACGGATAAATCTGTACATAATACTTAGCAATTTACTGCGCTACGCCTGCGTCAGTGGTTGGTCCTCCTTTTAAGATTGATAAATAAATATAATTAAATTTATTTGCAAGAATGTGTTAATTACAAATTAAACAAGTAAATATTATTAAAGAACTTATAAACAAAAAGTAAAACTAAAACTAAATGCTAAATATAAAATACCTCTCCAAAGCTACCCGCTTGAATGGGACATGCTGGCGGCGTTGTCCCTTTGCACCGCCAGACGAAGGAGACCGCCCTGTGGTCGCCCGAGACACCTATACTATTTTTTGTATACCTATAACTCCTACAAGTAACGTGTGGCGATCAAGGTAGGATATGATTAGCAAACATTATATCGAGCGATAAAGGAATAAACCCATGCCACCCTCTTGCCATATCGCGCGGTGCATCGCAGTGGACGCGTTTGACCTTGTGACTTGCTGACTCAGGATGGGTGACATATTGTTCAACCCGGTGTTGTAGCTAACATAAAACACTACAATATGGCCACTGTCTAGCCAAGCGTGAACGTGCTAAAATAATTACCTTTACTATTTATCATCTTTAGCTATAAACTTTTAATAAAAGGGGGTGCTAGCAATAAACACTACAGAAAAATAAGTTTAACGAAAACAATATACACTTATACGTAAGGTATGGTGGGGTAAGAGTGGTAAGACTAACATAGTTTATTTTGCTCGGGACAAACTAACCGGTCAATTCGAACAACGTGATAATTAATAGATACGAGAACAATACGTGACGTTTGACGTGTGACGTTTTGGGATATCCATTAGATATCCATTGGAAGCAAATCTTAAAGAGATCGTTCAAGAGGACATTCGGAATCGCGGAAATGTCAAATTTGACATGACTTTCTTAAATATTTCCTTATCGTTTCTGTTTCATATCTAGTGGATATCTAGTTAATATCTAGATCATTGTTCGAATTGGCCCGTAACAGTATGAGTCTAAGTCTTACAGTTTTGAATGATACACGGTTAGTTTCACTAAACTTATACGTCGAAATATCGGGAGTTTGAAAACAATACAAAAGGTAATTACGGTCTATATCCCGGTCGAAATAAGTCAAGTGATAGTCTTACCCCGGTGATAGTATTATCCCACCTTACCTTATGTTTATACGTTTAGTTTTCTTGGATTTTTTTTAATGTGATAGTCAGCAAACGAGCAGACGAGCCGCCTGATGGGAAGCGGTCATCGTCGCCCATGGACATAAGCAACATCACAGGAGCCACTTAAGCATTGCCGACCCTTGAGAGCCCTAAATACCCGCTTCTTGAAGAATCCCATGTCGTAGCGCAAAGGAAATACCTCAGGAGGCAACTCATTCCACATTCTGCACGTTCTGGGAAGAAACGAGCGAGATCATAATGAATTTGATCATAATGTAGAGCTTTCCCAAACTGGAAAGGTCGTGTTCAACTAAACAGTTCCAACAAAACATACCCGAATTAGTTTCTGTCACAGACGGTGGTCTGTGATTGTTGTGCAAGTTTTACAAAAAAATACAAACGTTTCTACACTTTTTCTACAAAATTATCATTAGCCTGTTTTATGTAGTCGAACCACTCTAACTCTACATGGCATTGCAATGTGCCACATTGCAATGCCATGTATAGTTTACCACATTGAATGTGGTAATGTGAAATTTCTATTAAAAAATTACATTTATAGTTTGTCAAAGGACTGTCTCATTTCAAACATAGACAGAGAGAATCATACTATCTTTTTCTTACACTAGTACTAGCACCCAAAAGAAAAGATGAGTATGTTTTTTTTTGTTCTTATTTACTACCAATTTGGTTTGACCAACTATAGGTATAATGACACTCTCACTTTGTTCTGTTCAAAACGGTGTATAGACGGACTTTAGCCAAAATCGTCTATACACCGTTTTGAACAGTCGCGACGGGCAGTCATCTCTTTTATGCTTTATCCTATTTACGAAAAATCATAAGTAAGTAAACAAATAATTATCTATTTTCCAAAGTTTAAATGTTGACTCTATCCTCTCATTCTGTCACTATGGATTTCCAAACCAATATCTATTGGCAATAAAGTGGCGCCGCCCTCTGGCAGGGAGTCAAACCCGTGGCATATGGCACGGCCGTTGGCCCACGTGTCGCACCTGAGAGCACACGTGCGACGTTTTTGTCTGTCTGTCTGTTCGGTCACCCAATAACAGACTGATGAATCTAATGATGTAAGAGATGAGAAAATGAGTCACAAATTAAACTTGCGTAACTGGTTTTCATTGTTGTTGAGTGTAGCTAAAATCGTTCGGATGAAAGTTAGGTAATTACTAGTTGACCTATATTTGAAAGGTAATTTTAGTTACCTAATAGTAAGGTAAATACGGATAAGTGTGGCTGAGAAGAAAGTGTAGCAGGCCTTAATATTGGGGCCTGTTTACAAATTGATTGGTGTTATTGCAAGGGTCAAAATTATTTTGGTCGTCTTGTTTTTTGTCTCCAAAAAATGTAAGAGAGTTGGTCAAACCAAAGTAAATAAGAACAAAAAAAAAACTATACTCATTCTTTTCTTTTGGGTGCTAGTACCAGTGTATGACAAAGATAGTATGATTCTCTCTGTCTATGTTTGAAATGAGACAGTCCTTTGACAAACTATATATTACTTCTGCAAACAAACATCTATGCAGTTTGGTCACAGGTGGTATGGTCTGTGAGTGGGGTTCAACCAAGGGCCTGACACTCTTTGATAGAGAAAGATAGTCTTATTGCGATTCCTATAAGAGGAAAGAGAAAATAGGGCCATAAAGGTTGACTCACGTTAGACCGGGCCGTGTCCGGGCCGGAGCTTCCGGCGCTTCGTTTTCTATGGAAATCATCACGTGATCACCTGTCATGTTATAGAAAAGTAAGCGCCGGAAGCTCCGGCCCGGACACGGCCCGGTCTAACGTGAGTCATCCTTAATGCTTTGTCCTTATCACCGACCGGGTGGCATCATAGGTAGGAGGCGATAGCGAAATACCGAAATTTATAACAGTGAAAGAGAAAAAATCACGGAAAAAATCCTATGCTGCCCAAATTTTATTTGAATATTCTTTCTCTTACTACATAACTACTTGTATATACTATGTCTATGGGTTCAACCATCTTTGCAGTTGATTACATAGAGCAATCAGGCTGGACTATTATACATATTTCTAATGTTTTCACACGTTTATATAGTTTTCTCGCAGTAAATGCCATTTGCCAATGCCACGGCAGTGAAGAATCTGTTAAAACAAGTAAAAAGGATTTTAGTCTTTAATGTTAATTTTCAAACGAAGTGAACCTACTTATGACTAGAACCTGAACTTGTTATATTGAAATTAGATCCTTTACGAGTATAAGTTTCCATTGTCTTCTATGTACTGCCCCTGTAAGGTTAAATGATGCTATAACGAAGATTATATCGTTTTATAATTGACGAATACGTAATAGCACGTACCCCCAATATGTGCACATAGCGTGACGTTGTGTTGTATTAGCATATAAACGGTATGGCACACTGTCGCTGTGAGAAATTGTATCTAAAGTTGGACGGGCATATTATCATACCACAAAACATATCTAACACTTATGCGTTCTTGCATAGCTTAAGATCATAAATGCATTGGAAAATTTTAAGAAACTGGTAAATACTGTGAAAAGTAAATTTAGATTAGATTACAGTATAAATTACATAGTAAAATATATTTACAAACAATAGGCGGTTTACACAGTTATGTTCATGTTTAATGGGTGGCGGCCAGTGGCGGCATTAAGGTTGACTCACGTTAGACCGGGCCGTGTCCGGGCCGGAGCTTCCGGCGCTTCGTTTTCTATGGAAAGCATCACGTGATCACCTGTCATGTTATAGTAAAGTAAGCGCCGGAAGCTCCGGCCCGGACACGGCCCGGTCTAACGTGAGTCATCCTTTAACCTTTCAAAGGCGAAGTTCTTTGGATTATCTTCCTTCTGGCAAATTCTCCTTTTGCCCAAAAATAAACCTCTGACCCTGCGCCCTGCGCGCAAGTAAAGTACACGCAGTAATTGGCCGGATCGTGGGAACCGCGCCACCTGCCCGTCTGTCCGTTCGTCTTGTTCCCATAAACCACCGTCACACTCTGTGGACTTGACCCTACGAGTATACGTAAGTAAATATATGTAGGTATATGGAAATTGCGACTCTTTGACACATGTTACTAGAAGTTCTGCCGTGGTTTCGTCTGTCTGTCCGTCCGTCTTGTTCCCAGAAACTACCGTCACACTGTAGCTTTGACACTTTTATATAGGTACGCTGTAGGTACTGTAGTTATAGCCTCCGCAAGCGACTTCATCCGCGTTTCGAAAATGAAATCCGAAGGAACTAGAATAAATAACTAATATAGCAGTGTGACTAATAGGGCAGCATCCGCAGCATAATAAACCCTCCCCCAAACCACCCCAAACTCCTCGCCTAAAATATACGCCTCGCGCCAAAAATCTGACAGCTTCTGTGCTGCCCACTATAGTTCACGCACGCTGTGCGTAGCTTTGCAACGGCAGATATTGTAATGTAATGTCCCGCAAGAGAAAATGAAGGGTACACGGAAAGAACATGTCTATATAGTCACTTTGACAACATTTTGAGTTATCGCGGTTTGAAAGGAACGATGTGGGTAATTAATCACATTATTTTCGTGTATATATAGGTGTTTTTAAAGTGAGACAAAAAGGAGTTAGGTTTATAATTGCAGCGGTAACAGAAGTTGTAACTAATAGTTCATTAAAGGCTCTAAATTTTGAGATTAAAATCTCATTTTCCAAAAAAAGTGACTAGACATGTTCTTTCCGTGTACTCTTCAAATATTAGGTAGAATTTTATTTTAACCTAGCGAGAGATTGGGTTATACCAAAGCTGCGGGCGGAATGTATATATGGAAAAGGGATACCTTTCAGTGTTACGTGCCAGTGAAGTTTTTGAAGTCAAAAATCTACTAAGAGCTTCTTCTGTATAAATTCTGCCACTGACTAAATGTTACCCAAAAAAACCGCCGCTCAACCTTGTACCTACTGAACTCAAGCCAAAACCAATAAGCTACACTCGATAACAACACCATTATAGCCACGGCTCAATTTCCTCCCAACACTTAAGGCGCGGCTCTCCCAGTTAAGGCGCTACCGACAAGTAATCGATTAAACAAACATCCGGACCCCCATAAATCAAAACTGATTGGATGCGCCAGAGATTATGAGCGCAGAGGAGTCATACTTCCTGCCTCGCACAGCTAAACCGCCATAAGACCGCGTGTTGTCTGCCTCTATCTTTAATCAATAGGGGATATTACTGCAGCAATGTTCTGCCACCAGAGTGCAGGACTAGCCTTTTTAGTAAACCATAGAGTAACTTATACATAAATATAAACCTTTAACAGATTGTTGACAAGTTTTCAGAGATTATAAAATATGACATTGATGCATCAATGCGGTTTGCTTACAGAGGACCTACCGGGAAACGCGAATACGAAAATTCGCTATCTGCCTCTTTATCGCTCGAATATGCAACAGAGATGTTAGATAAAGAAATTTTCTTGTTTCACGATAGACCCTCAGATTGTGGTACTGGCACCCTGGCGCCCCCTACGCAGAGTTTCGCGTAATATTCCCTATTGTTTTCCTTTAAGTCCCCGGCAAGCTCGGTTCTCCATACAAAGTTACTCTCATTTTAAAACGACTAGCTAGATTGCTCTGAACCTTTGTACTTACAATAAGATAAGGTATATCTAGGTCTGTAAAACTGCCTAAAACGCTGAAAACAAGTTTATTTAGGTCCGCAGTGCACTCATAACTTTTGACCCTTCTCCTCCCGACAGTCCCGACCGACCGGGAATGTTTAATTGTTTATGAAAATAAACAGGAAAGTCATCAAACTGATCGCGAAGTGCATCCGCGCTAGCTATTAGCGGACGCCCTTAATTTGTTTATTCGGTCAATATTCGGCACTTCGAACCGAACTATTCGGCCGAATACGAACATTGAAAAATATGCCGAATACCGAATAATTATCGAATGTTCGGCCTATCTCTACAACAAAAGAACATTGTTATTTAATTAACAAGTGCTTGAAATTTTAATCAAAACTAAAACAGATAAGAGAAGCAGATTTTATTTTCCTAAAACATCAAATAATAATTATAGAAATATTCATTATTACTTTTACATAACATTCGTCGGTAATTACGGCTTAGAATCATTGCGGCTGGCTGCTTCTCATCGATGACGAATCATTATTACCGATAAGAGCTTAGCAAGGGTTACGTTGTCTCCTCTGCGTCGTAACTCTATGCCGAGCGGAGACGCGCCACTCTCGCGCATCCCAATCAAATCCGCCGATCAGGTGCTATATTTTGCCATTCTTACAGGAAGACATAACTGTATAGCTTTTTACTACTAATATATGACCTTTTGAAATAAGTGTTCTTATTTTAATCGAGTCTGTAGTGCCGTTTCCTTCTGGCGAAGTGTATTGTATGATTGTGATGTGATTTAAAGAAAAGGTTACGTTTCGATTGCAAAAGGATTGCTGCGCAGCATTGCAGCATGCTTCATGTTGAGATATGGATGATATCAATATCACTATCCTATATTTACCTTTGCATCTAAATTTATATGAAGGCCGTTCCATCGGTTTGCCACTGTCTTTGTCACATTTCGCAAGAAAGAACGGGAAAGAACATACGCGCCAAGTGTCAATTTTGATCGAATTTTGTCGGTTTTTATTTATTTTAAAAACGTTACCTTACAATATCGAAATTCTAAAGCTATGAAATTACTATTTATGTTAAGATTGTTTTTTCTCCTTTTTTTGTTTATAGTATCACATAATAAATAACCGAGTAAAGTAGGATTAAAAGTCCGAGGTAGAGGTTACTTTGGGAATTAATTGTATCGAGCGAAGTGTCATAATTCGTGTATCGGAAGCTATGTTGTTAAAGATAATATAGTCAAGAACTACATATATTTTTTCCACGTCTACGAATATCAACGCCTCTTAGAAAAACATGAACATATAAGGAGATTTTTCGCCTTCTGGCTCAGGGAACCGCCTTCAGCACCGCTTTCATGTTAACAATTTGTTTTTGTACAATAAAGTGATTTACTACTACTACTACTACTATCAACTTCCTTGATTAATTGAGTCACAATATTTGCCGCATTATAGGTACTGCCACGATTGAAATTGCGTAATAGCACGTAATAGTAATAGATCAAGTGTCAACAACAACAACAACAACAACAACAACAACAAATCGTTTATTTACCAAATATTTTACAAGTTGACATCACAGGTTGAACAAAAATAATAAATTAGATTTTACAATTAAGCTAATATCCATCGGCCCCAAACTAGGCAAAATATACACAACCTCTGAAAAGGTGAAAAACTATGGTAACAAGTTGACAACCACTGTGCACTGCTTCTTCTTTTCGTGTCGTGGCTCCACCCCCACTTCTATACGATGGATGCCCAGTATGCAGCGGTGTTGACAGCCCTGGCTGTCGCGTCCCTCAGATCCAGTTCCGAGCAGTGATGTGGGCATGCGGGGCACGCCAGTAGATGTGCCATGGTTTGCGTTGCTGTATCGCAGGTACACTGAGTCGAGGGGCCACGGAGCAGTCCCCATCTGGCCATGTTTTGCTTACATCGACCAACTTGGGACCTGAGCCTGTTTAAGGACTTCCAAATTGGCCAAGGTTCTTTATGGCCAGGCGGCAGCTGCTCCAAAGCCTGCACGTACCCGTCCGGTGGGGGGCACCGGGTCTGCCACGGCACTGCTAAATTCTTAGTGATATTTTTGGTTTACTATTCCAATTTATTGTGGTTAAGAACGTTTCTATAATATTTCACCACAAAATTAAGAAATTCTCCGAGGTAAGTTAAGGCAACACGGCCAATTTACACAAAATTAATTTGTCGATAAGAACATAAAATATTCAACCTAAACAGTTTACGCCTAAAATGATCCTGAGCTGTTAAACAATATGGCCGAAACCTTTCAACCCTGTGATCAGGCCGAAACTGACCTAATTAAAGATCTACTAAATCATAGATCAGATTAGTGTGTGCTTTTAGTGTTACAAACTCCAACTTCAAATTTAATAAAAAAATGATATTATTTTGGACGAAATTTGGGGAAAAAGATACATTCCCAAAACCTCTGTCAATATTTGAGCGTTTTGTCAAAACGAAGTTTAATTTTTTAATATTCCTATAAGTCCCATAATATTAAAAAAAAAATCTTGCTAGCATACCGATTTTCAAGACATTGTTACGGTATTATAGAAGGCATGTTACCCAGTGGGCAAATCATAAAAACAAAATGAACAAAATATTTTTAATTTTACATTCAGACCCAGCGATAAAGTGTAACGATGACATTCCCTCACTTTGTTCCGTACAAATTGGTGCAAAGTTAGCTTAGACGAACTCTACCCTGTACCCTGTACTCTGTACCCTGCCATCTTTAATAGTCCTAAATGACTCACCAGGATACGGTAAGCACGTTCGCGGACGGTAAGTGACGACATGTCATAGGCCAAAGGAAACAAAAAATTACGCTAATGCTAAAGCATTCGTGTCCGCGAATGTGTTAAGTTGTACAGAATATAAATCCGATCTCTCGACTCCTCCATCTTTAATACCATCTTCAAACCTTAACGCCAAACATTTAGCGGGCACCAAAGAGTTTTTATTATCAAAAAACTAAATTTCTTAACGCCCACTGTTGGTTTTAGATTATTACTTAATCTTCTCCGCTCAACAAAAGAAAAAATGGCGCCAAAATGTTTTTTAAGGCCGCCATGTTTTTTTATTGTTTTATTGGTGAATTTTATTGCTACCAGTCGGAAGGCAATGGTTAGTAATCATAGGTTTTCGTAGAAACTGCCGAAAATTGGGGAAAAAGGTAGCAACACAAACATTTTTATGTTTATTGTCTTCATTATAGTTTAATTTTTGGTGTTGATTGGGTTTCACTGGATTTTGATCGAGGGGTTCGATTATTAATGTGATTTAAAGTTATACACTTCCGGTTCTTCAAAATTTTCCGGAGGGTACGCTTCATTTTATCCTTTTTATTGTGTATCCTAGTCACAAACTACAAACTACAAGATACAGGTCCGATTGAGGGGGGATTTAAATTCTCGAGGCAGAGGTGTAGGATTAGAGCCGGCGTGGCTTTATTTGACGTTCATAAGCGCATTGTAATGCCTGCATCAGGGCTCGGAACCGGTATTTTTTTAAAACCCCGAAATAGCCCAATATTTTGAATTTTTTTATGCTCATTACGTAGGACTGAATCATGTATTTAGGAAACAATTTTGCATTATTAAAACGTCCTATTAAAAATGAAATTATAAACAAAAGAACGAAAAAGAACATAATAATACCGGTATTTTTGTATGGAGCAAATACCGGTTTCTGACCCCTGGCCTGCATGAATAATAAACTATCTTTATTTTTACATTGGGGTAACTTCGAAAGCGGGGTAATTTTGAAAATGGCAAATATCCACCAAATATCTACTAAACTAGAAGAACACAGTAAGCAAGTTGCCTTGGTCTTGGTAAACGTTGCAGTAGCGTAAGATTTGTTAAAGTATTAAGTTCTTCATAAATATTGGCCACTTTCAAAATTACTCCGCATTCGAAGTTATCCCAATGTACTTTATATAAAACTTAATCTTAGGTGGGTGTTTATCTATATTACTTTAATTTTTAAGTAGTTTTATTTTAATATTACTTTAGTTTTAATTTGTTTAGTTAATATGTAGTTTTAATGTTTTTTTTTAATGCTTAGCTGATATGTAATTTGTTATGTATGTTAATACATTAAATTCCTATTAATATAAAACTACAACTATCTTTTTAGAAATCATTATAATATAATAGATAGATGGATAGATTTCTATGCTAGCGGAAAGAAAGTTTCTTAGTGTATTTTTATTAGTTTCATAATGGGTCTCGTCGTTATTTATATATATAGTATATATGTATATTATATTTGTATATATGTGATTATATGTTATTTTTATTTTATTTTTGCTGTTGTATTTGTAGCACCGCCCACAATTTCTCTGCTTAGCCTTAAGGTTGACTGGTAGAGAATGCCTTATGGCATTAAGTCCGCCTTTTGTATTGTAAGGTTTTCTTTTGTGCAATAAAGATTAAATAAATAAATAATAAATAGATAGAATACTCTTTATTGGCACACCTCAGTAAAAGATACAGAAACAATTTATTAAGGATAGAGGTACACAACAGGCGGTCTTATCGCTAAAGAGCTAATAACATGAATCTAGTATAACTGGTTTGGTCATGAGGGGTGGGGGGAAATGACCGAACGGGATAGTCTTATGTATATTTCAGTAGGAGTAGCAGAGAAAGCGCTGTTATTGTTTGTCCTTGTCACAGTCTCACATTTTTTTAAATTCCCTACCGTAAATTTAGTATGGTTTATGGTGAGCTACAAATCTACTCGACCAATCATATTGTCGCATTGCGTATGTTCTGTCCCTCACGGGCGCACGCGTATAGCTCATCTATGTAATGCTAGGTCTATGGCTAATAATAATTTGAGGAATAAATTCAATAAAATACCTACCAACTGTCACTGTAAGGTATTTAAGGGATATTTCAGTGTAACTTCTCTGCTTTAAGACAAGCTGGTAAAAAAGCATTTCGCCTACCTACCAATTTCTAACAATTTACAAAATAAAGAAAATGGCTTCCAAAAAAGCAAAACAAACAAGAGCATAATTCATTATTACACGAGAGATTGGGCCAAAGCCATAAATGTCTATAATCGGGAATCGAACCCAAAAAGCTCGCACCCAGTAATCAGCTTTAATCACCTTGTTTGCCCAAAACGCGGGGTGTTAGAAAAAAAATGGAAATTACTTCTTTACTTACAGTTTTTTTTTTGTAAGATTTCAAACAAACAATCAAATATAAACAGACGATTTAGTGTATATTATATAATATAGTATGTTGGCAACGATACAATGACAATGAGAGCCCCCTTACCACATGGATGGGACGACAGTATCGAAAGATTTAAGGAAGGTAAGCGCAAGCGAAGATATGTACCTAAAACAGAGAAGAATGGCGTAAAATGATACGGAGAGCAGACTTCAAAACTAAAGGGGCCCACTTATTACCAGTCAGTTGTTAGGAACTGTCAAATTTTTATTCTAACTGACAGGCTGATGTCGTCCGGCGGACTGATAATCAGTGGGCCTTTTAAGGATATATAGGATAATAGAAAAGCTACCAGGATGACTGTATGTTGACAATATTTTGGGTGCTATTATGAAACCCTATTTAACTACTATTGTAAAATAATGAACGATAAGTACCTTATAAATAAATCAAATCGATATTATTTTTTTAGAATTAGTATTATTATTATATACTTTATTTATCAAGCAACATGGCTCATAAAAGCTGTGAAACATAAAAATTAAGAATAAAATTATTATAAGTACCTATTAATGCATATTATAATTTATATCATTACATCTTACAAACAAACCCAATGTATTCGTAATAAATGCAAAACAATAAATCTAAAAAGCACAGTGGTTTTGAACTGACATTAAATATTACAAAAAAAATTGCAAACAAACAAAAGCTCGTGACTCGTAGAAAAACAAGAAACGGTACCGAAAACAGAACTGTCACCGGCTAATTTCAATATGGATAACTAATATTTGTTATAATAACCACGGCATTATAAAGAGCCTAATTATTAGTTTTTGTCTCGTGACAAAACAGTATTTGTTTAATGAAGTGTGTGATAATTATCTGCATATACAAAGTTATATTTGCATTCTATTTTATTATTTTAAACCTTAGGTATCGGTAATAGAATTTTAAATCTCAGGAACGGTTTAAAATTCACAGCATCAATATTATTGCATTAAAATTCAAGTGCAAATTTAATTTTACTTGTCGTTCGGTCAAACCTTTTCCTTATTTGAATACAAACAAAGTTGAATTTCGAGTAAACCTTGCTTTCTTCACACGCAAGCGAGTTTATTTGCATTGGTCCATTTTGCGGTTTGCGACAAAGACATTTTTTTCCTTTTTTTTCGGGCCTATTGCGGTGGTCGGCGCCTGCGCGCTGACTTGCAAATCATATTTGCGTGACCATCTATTTGTCATAATTCGACGCGGTACCTTTTGTTTTTTTTTTTCTACTGTTTATCTATTTAGTAAGACTTATTTTAAATTACCGAGTCGATAGATTTCAAAGATTTGTGTTAAAATTGAACAAAAACTAAAATTATATCAAAGATGGTAGTAGATATATACTTACATACATACCGCACGTCAATACAAGTACAATTGCCAAAAAGTAAACTAAATGTTTTATTTTATTTGACCGTACAATATATTTAAGTTTAATTACAAAAATCAACCGTACTCCTTTTTAAATTATCATAAAAACCTTACATATTATTTTTAACATACTTTAAAATGTATAGAAAGGACTGTCCTTGGTTAAAAATACATGGTTTTTTGTACAATTGTTGTAAAAAAGGCTTTTTTCAAAAGGCCCTTTCATCCGATCGCGTGACTTGGGGGCAATAAGGGAGCTCTTTTCATTAATATAATATTGATCATTACAAGGGCATTCGTACCGTTCGCCGCAAAGAATGCTCCGTTTGGTTTAGAGGTCAGAGTTTTTTTCGTACGCGGAAAAGAGATAAAAAATCAGGCTTGTGGGATCGAATGGAAAAAAATTAACAGACTGGGTTTTTTTTTACTTCTTTACGATAAAATGACAATGTTTCGCATCTCTACATTTTACTTTCGGGTATTCTTGCGTCCCTTTGTTTGACATAATTATTGAAAGTCATAATGTAATGATTGTCATATTGTCATTAGTCATAATTCTGAAACCGTTAACTTTCAGGATTTTCCTCAGGTTATCCTATAGACAGGTTAGGTTAGGTTTGTTTTATGGCAATCCTGAAAAGTTACGCGTTTCTGAGAAAAACCAAATTATGACTAACGAAAATGTGGACGAACAGTATATTATGACTTAAAACTATATGGGAAACAGTAGAGACCCATTTTGGGATCCTTAAGTAATATCTAGCTAGACATACTTAATTACATTTTGCTAATGTAGCAATTAATTAGCATAGTAGCAAAGTAATTAGCATAGTAGCAAGTGTAATTGGTGTAAATTGTTCTTGTGATTATATATATAAATAAATAAATAAATATCCTTCATATTTATAGAATTTTAATTTATAAAGAGAAAAGTATGTTTCAAAAAACAACCAAATTATACATTTCTTGAAGCAAGGGTACTTCCTTTCCTACGCTCTGCTACCTAACCTTACCGTTCAAAAGTTTTTGCAGATTTGTCGTATAAATACTTATTAGGACAATTTTCTATTTTATTGTCAACTTTTTTGGCTGGTTTGAAAAGCTACAAAGCTTTGAAGAAATCGAAACCGTCGAGTTAGGAAAATATTATTTATTTTTGTACCTCAGAGGAAGATTTTTAGGACATACGTTGAATTGGCGCTTACAATGTAAAGAATAGGGAAATATCTATCTATCCAACAAATTTTATCGAAATTTGACAAAAAATAATAATTTAACAACTAACTAAAAATCGGGCCATTGGCATTTTTTGTGTTGTATTTTGTCAATTTATTTTTAACACTTCAACAAGCTGCGAAAACTGTTGTATGAAAGCCTCAACAACATCTTCCTTACGATCATTTTATTTCTAGATAATATATGCAATTCCAAATCATGCGTTTTCCAGGTAGCTCTCGTGTCTTACAAAATTATCGATTAAACTTATACAAAACTAATATAAAACAACTTCCATTTAACACGTCTAAGATTTCAGCAACTGTCTACACTTAAGTCACTTAACTATATTATTACTAAGTAATTTCGTTTCAAGTCAAGTTTCGTATAAAATCGTTTGGACTTGAAACTATAACGTAACGTATTTTTCACCGTTTTGTCCGTCGAGGTGTGAATTAGGCCCACAGGGCAAAATCAACACGATTCGATGATTGTTTACAATCGATTTAAATAAATGAAAATCGAATGTTATTATAATAATCGATCAAACACCTTTGTTTTAGCTTCGATCTAATTACGTAATAACTGATTTGAATGTTATTTAATTCCATAATAAGATTTTGATGAAATACAGGAAAGTAGATTTAATGTTATATAGATAGATGGCGTTGAAATGAAATGGAAAGAATCCATCCCTCGGCAACTCGGCAACAATGTACTATTTCGTAATCACGAAGTATCCATCGTTAAAAGTAGAAGATTATTATCTTTTACGTCAGATTTAGGTCTTCGAACTCACGATTCCCTGACCAAATACAAACTTCACAACTTACATTTCTTATTCCCAAAAAATAAGATCTACATTTGCTTAAACCATCAGCATTATTAACTTTGCACTCTCACACTTCACCAATTTTACTTTTCGTGTAATATTTGTAAAACTATACCGTATCGTTTAAGCAAAAGAGCAGAAATTCCTTTGTTTCTCTTCTTACAACCGACAAACGTATTGTTGTAGCTAACTAATTTCGCATAAAATAAAGCATTAAACGGTGTATTCATTTAAATCATTTATGTAATTGTAACTACCTTACGGGCGTATTCGAATTTTAGTTATTCGATCTGTTTCCGAAACGATACTGATCGTCAGTGTCAAGTGACGTTTTTGGTTGAAGAAATGTCACTTTGACACTAGATCAGTATCGTATCGAATAACTAAAGTTCGAATACGCCTGTTAGCTTTTTGTTTGGGTTTGTATGGTAGTAATGCGCGTTGCGTGATCTTCAGAGTGTTGTATCCATTGTCACAATGGCCGGAGGGAATGAACTTTGCATCGGTAACCCATTTATGAAATTCGCGTAAACGCCCGTGACCTATTTGGTTGTTTTGTTCGTGTAATTTCGTTCGATGATTTTGCAACTTACTATAGTAGGTTGCCTACTGTAAAACCTTACGGTTTTTGCTTACCATGCAAGAATGAGGGAAAGTTTCTGCAAGAGTAAGCGCCACGGCACCATCCCACTAACCCGGGGTTAAGCGGTTAAACCGTCAACCCAGTGTCAAATTGTACTGGTTACCGTGGTCACTCCAGGTTTAACCGGTTAACCCTGGGTTAGTGGAATGGTGGGAGTGGCGCTAAGATGAAGGGGGTATAAGGCCCATAGCTGCTCCCAGATCGTATTTTGTTTTGGAATAAGTAATAGGGTATAATAGACTGAATTTAAAATACATAAATTATTTTACACCATGCAAGAAATAAAGCACCAGAAGATTAATAGAGAAACATAGACAGCAGTTATTTTTAGACACAATTTCTGTTTTAAAACCCGTATAAAACTATAAAGAGTAGGTAATTTGATCGTGACGCATGGTAGTGTTTCATATAAATTAAATAGTAGCAAATCGTTTTGACAGTTCGAAAAAAGGTAACTTAAGTCAAATCACCCTGTGCAAAATTGCAGTGAGTAAAAGCCAGAATAAAAAAAAAACAAAAAAAAAACAGTTTATTAGATTAAAAAAAACAATCAAACGAAAAAGTCGTTAAGAAGTGTGGTTTTTAATTTTTTACACATACATAAGGATGTTTTACCCATACATGACGTGAAATAAATAGTTCTATATATGTAGCAATAACTGTTCTTTCTGTTCTTCTTGAGATCCCAACTAAATCAACGCCAGCAAAGACAATAGTAATAGGTAGAGCATTGCCTTGCACCGGCATATAAAACGTAAGTACGTTTTTGTCTTAATTTATATGCAGGAGCATTGAGAAGTCAAGGACGTAACATTTTCCAACGAATTTGCTTCCTTATACTTGTAATATATGTCAAATAAAGCCATGTGTGTTGAAAGCACAACGCAACAAAAGCAGACAAGTCAATAGAGGACCGCCTGCCACCGGCGCGCCGACGCCGCCGCGGGCAAAACGGGACCGGCGGTAGCAGTGACATTGTCCCTGAAGAGTGCGTTGCATTTGAGCACATTTTTGTTTACACATTGCGATTCGTTTTAACTTATTTATATTTTAGATAAATTGAGAAGTTTAAGAAGGTAACATTTCGCTATGAACTTAAACTTGCATTGTCTTCCTAATTAAAGAAAAGAAATAAATGATAATTCCAGATTCAAGAAACATGCTTGTAAATTAATTACAATTGGTACTTCTACCAAACCACCCGTAATTTATTAGAACCATACGGCCATGCTTGAAATACGGCAGTATACCTATGTTGAAAGCACAACCCAACAGTAGTAGACAAGTCAATAGTGCCAACGCCGCTGCGGGCTAAACAACCGGCAGAAGCAATAGCAACAACTGGTAAGTAACTATCCTGGAACAAGTCAATTAAACCGCCATTTTTACTTATTTGTTTTGCGATGAATGTAGTATGTTTCAGGATCCATATAATATAACATACTGGCTATGTGACCTCACGAGATTCGCCTCGCCATTTTGAGAAAAATCATCGAATCTGCTCACAAATTTTCACGAGAATCGGTTCAGAATTGCTACGAATAATTTGTCCCATGCTGAAAAGGAAATCTTTGCTAACGCTCGCTCGGTCAATGAAGGATTATTGAAATGTTGCGGTTGATAATTTTTGCAATACGGCCATGTGTGTTGAAAGCACAACAGCGTCACAAACAGTCAATAAGAGCAGCTCGTGATACCGGCGCGCCGACGCCGCCTTGGGCCAAACGGCAGCGGCGGTAGCGCCGCCGCGAGCAAATAACGTGCCAAAAATTTAATTGTACAGCCCACACACACATGCCCATATTTATTTATTTATTATTGGAGTTGTGTTAAATTTGTATGTTAATATTTCTAAAAAAAGTTTCATAAGAGTGAAAAATTTATATTGTCCGCCGATAGCCGCGCGCGTAGTACGGAAATCATTTTATTAGAGTTAGGCCATGATAAGTAAAGTTTGCAATGAATTTGAGAGCACACGCAGTGCAAGTGTTATTATATACGTCATAATTTCATAGAAGTTTGACGTTAAAATAACATTTGCACTGCATGTTATGTGCTAAAATCGTTGCAGACTTATCTTGGTCTTTACATGTGCTCACACCATAGTCTGTTTACATCTGTGTAGATATGTCTGGATATTTAGATATATCTGTTTACATAATTATGTCTACGTATGGCCACGCGTTACGCTGCGTATAAGCGAACATTCCCGAACGCGAAGCGAAGCGGCGCGGCGCGGCGCGGCGCGGCGGGCACAAGGCGTTCGCGTTCGCAACGAGATCGCCCACGTAGGACACTTTTATAGGTATCAAAAGATTGATTCACCCCGATTCGCGCCGCGCCGCTTCGCGTTCGCATATTGTTCGCCTACGTAGTACGCTGCGTCAGACGACCAGAATAGTCAGAGACAAAAGCCACATTGCTGGCTAGCATACACCGGGCTTAAGATACAGCGGCTTGGAGAGTACTGGTGAACTGTCCACAGTTGTCTTTCCCTCAGCCATGAAGATACGACAAAGAAAAATAAAAGAAATTGCTGTGTATTTTAAGTTCGCGCGTGTCAAATTACTGGACAATCACATTTATACTCCCCGTTGCGCACTGGCCAGCTAACTGGCAACATTAGTTCCGTGCCACTACCCGCAATTGTCCAGGAATGTTGCCATGTTAAGAATGTGGCAAATTGCCCCAACGGGACGATTCAACGACGATGACGATTCAATGTAATGATGCTATTTTAGTAAGTATCGTCGTTGACAATGATGTCAATGATAATTGAACATTTGTCAATCTTATTGCAACGGGGTAAGGTTCATAAATCGTTAATCAAGTGTGTAATTACTGTCGCAAAGGATACTTTTAGAAAGAATTCACTGTTAAAGTTTTATATGTAAGTTAAGTTTTAGTTTTAATTCTAATAAAAAAAGAAGAATTTTTATGTACAAACATAAAAATATAAAAACATAGATAATTAAATTAACTAAAAATATCTACATATATTTACAAGTAAAAAATGGGAGTTAGCTCGGCGCCGGATGGTAAGGTGCCCAGAAGGCTGGTAGCATTGCCACGCTGAATTGCGATGCCAATTCGCTGGGCAAGGAAGTAACCAGCCCTCTGGTCACCCGTAGCATCAATGAGACGCTTCGCTAGCTCCCTAAATATACAGTGTGCTCCGGGTCCCCAAGGCCCTAGCGTTTCCACCCCAAACGGCTCAAACATGCAACCAGAATCAATGGCGGCATCGGCATATTTGCGCCGTCTGAGGTGCTCGGCCGCTGCGGCGGCCGACCCAGCCTATTCTAATTTATTTGCGGTTATAGTTTTATTTTACTTGCATTAAATTTTTTATTTACATGGCCGAATTTATCTAACTAAACTATCACTACATCTCTTTTGCTCAATAAAAAACATAGAAAGCCACACCTTGAAACGGTTTTTAATACTGCAAACAATTTAAGAGATAAATACCGTGCTGAGTGAGGTAAACTACAGTTTTTTGAGGAAAATAATAGCATAATTCGTCAAAAAACGGTAGTTTACCTCCCAAGGTGGTAAAAACCGTCAAAATTCACAGCTTCTACTATCTATGGCGGTGCCGCCCTGTAATTTGCTAAACACTCATCTCTATGATGCATTGCACTGCATTTATGTGTTGACTTCCGTTTATGTCATTTCCGATAGACGAACATCTTGTGTGGTATTTGGTGGAGGAAAGCTAAGGACAAATATTTTAATGTAAATTTTATATTATAGGTAAGTAAGTAAAAGTTCAAGTGGTTTGCCAAAGTCAACCAATTGAGCACATGCATTTTTACCAAGTGAAACCATGTTAAACATAATTGAACCTAACTAATTCCAGTAACCAGCAAAAACTAGGTTATTTAAAAATGATTCTAAGCTACCGAATTAGTTAATTTCTTTATCATGTTGCTAACATGGTCATTATAGGAATTATGATAATTTGATCAAGTTAGGCCACACAGCGGGATAATCTGCCGCGCTTCGGTCTAAAACATTATCTAATAACAAGACTTGTTCAGATAATTTAATAATAGGTAGTTATTTGATAATGAATTGCATTTTGATAGACATTTAGATGTGGTTAGATGGAAATAGATTTCGTATAAAATTTAAAAGTCTTTTTGCAATTCATCTTTTCAGCGATACGATACCTAAGGACGTCCCGACGGGCTTTGGCCAATTGGTAGTCCAGAGTACGCTCTGCTTGGACGATCCTCACTCATCTGGACTTCATGCCCGTGCCATGCTGCATGTGCTGGAGAGAAGTACAAAAAGACCTTAGCAGCGACCTCGGCGCCATCGATTGGACATTGGACAGAAGCGTCTTTGGTGTCGGAGGCCAAGATTCACGTCGTCGCGCCACAGCAGTACTTAACCTATAAATCCCGGTCTTTTGATAGGCTTGCGTGGAGATATAGATCCAACACGTAGAGGCCCCTTGGAGAGCTTTAATGTCTCATAAAATGCTTGCTGGAACCCGTTCATAGGCGCAACAATAGACACCCATGAACTAGCACTAGCAGAACTAGGCATTGGGACTATTGTAGAAAAAGTACTAACTATTATTATTAGTCTATGGTTTGAAGTTTGGGTTGACATCGAAAATGTTTATCAGATCGTTTTCGTGGTAGTGTAATTCAGCTATATTTCCAAAAGTTACAGATATAGGAAAGGCAGTGGTATTAAAAGGTGCAGGAGCTTGCGGAAATGCGGAGCATAGGGAACTAAATATTAGGAATTAGAGTTTTGAATGGTTCACGGTTAGTTTCACTAGACTTATATTGACCGGGATATAGACCGTGATTACCTTTTGTATTATTTGTGAGCTCCCGATATTTCGACGCAGTTACATGCATCATGTTCACGGGTGATGCATGTAACTGCGTCGAAATATCGGGAGCTCACAAATAATACAAAAGGTAATCACGGTCTATATCCCGGTCAATATAAGTCTAGTAAATTTTAGGAAATCGGTTAGTAACTTGTTTTGGAATATTGGAATAGGTGGAAAAACCAGATAAAATAATGAAATAAAACTGTTTTACCAATTTCATCAAGCACGCGTACTTGCCACCGACATGATACAAAAAAAACATATTCACGTATAACTACAGCAATTTCATAGTAAACAAAACTAAGGTAACCAGAGACGGAAGCAAGTCATCTGGAAACACACAAAAACTAGATACAAGATACGGTCCGCAAGGGTTACCGTTACCCTATTCCGTTCCGGGGTAACTTCCGACTGACAGGCACAGTTACTTTTACCTTAATGTTGCTTAATCCTGAACGATATGGGACGCGTGGGTATTTTGGCGAGGCATTACCAAACCTGACGATAAAACAAATAAAAAATGGTGGAGACTTTTTACACTATTGGGAAATAAGAAACTAGTCGGTGAGTTTTATATTTTAAATGTATAATTTTTTTTAGAACTTGCGACTGTATTACAATAAGTACATTTTTTTTCTATCCTCTATGTTATAAAATTTATAAAAGCGTCACTAGCTTACCCGTTACCACTACTAGATCCAACAGCTGTGACATTAACATAAAAATTATAATAGATACAGGAAGCCAATTATAGGAACTCACAGGTAGTGACATGGTACTAAACTAATAGGTACTATACTAAGGTTACGCACTACTATATTTGCAAGTTACAATAGGTATTTAAAATAACAGCACGATTAATTAAGTTTTATGACATGATAAAGAAATTAACTAAATCGTTAGCGTAGAATCTTGTTAGAATAACCTAGTTTTTGCTTTACTGGAGTTCGTTAGCGTTACGGTTCAGTTCTTTATCTGTCACATTTTACTCTGACACAATAAAGCATCTTTAGGTTATCCGATATATTTCCCTTGTTTGAAAGTATATTATAATTACATAAAATCTATCATTCAAACATACTACATACTTACCTACATTTTAAACTTTGTAGTCAGAAAGAGACCCTTTCGGCTCAAACAACATTGAGATGACAAGTCGGAAGATTTACATCAAAGCAGCGAGTAAAAGAAATTGAATTGAATGAGGATGTAGAATTTTACACGGAAACTAATTTAGGCGATTGCTTCCTGCTTCCCTAGGCCTAGTAGATAAAAGAGGCGAATTGATGTTTTTCTGACTAGTCTGACGTTAAAAGTAGCAGATACCATTGGTGAAAACTGTTTAGTAAAACAGCAAAGTGTTAAACAAATGTACCGTCTACTGCTTATGGACGTTTATGGACGCTTACATCTACATAGCTGAAGGTGTCACACGCACGTTGTGGATCCTTCATACTTCTAAAAATTTACTATGATCAGAAAAATGTGAACTGGGTGGACTAAATAGTTTTTACTGCTTACCACGCTGAAACTATGTGGTTTTGACTAAGTATTTGACATATAAGCGGTGCCATCATGGGTATCATCAAACGTAGGACCCCATCTGGACCCCGTTTTACCTTCAAATGCGTATGCCTCTTGACTGCCTTATTTAGCGGAAGCACTCTCATGTTCATCGTATCATCAAGGTCAAACAATACCTTGTTCTTAATATCTGAAGAATACGAGGATTCGTATGAGAATCAAGATTATAACGAAAAAGACGTATCTGAAAATGCCAGCACTATACATACGAAGGGATGTCGAATACCTTTTATGAATACAGTTGAAGAATCTGTACGAGAATTTATCCCTCAAAACTATCCAAATGATATGGAACCCTGTAAAGGTAGTCCTTTGGTAAAATCAAATAAGACTCACATTTGGATTCAAAAGGAAAATATAAAGTATTATAAAATAGAAGATCAAAACAACCTAAAATGCTGTTACAAATCGTTTTATCGCCCGACCCAGATAGATGACATAACCGCAACCAATAACGACGAAAGAGTGAAATATAACAAATGTGTATATTTTAATGACACAATAGAGGTTGCTCATGAATTTATTAGAATTATTTGCGGAGATAATGAAACTGTATTTGATACTTTTCTAGTTTTTGCTCGCGAGAAAGAAGCAGGCAACGACTTTAAGGCTCAGAAAGATTTACCTTACAACGTATTAATTTTAGGCATAGATTCTGTGTCGAGATTAAATTTCCACAGAACGATGCCTAAGACTGCAGCTTATATGAAATACTTGGATGCCGTAGAATTATATGGATACAATAAAATAGGAGATAACACATTTCCCAATTTGATAGCTGTGCTACTTGGGAAGAAAGACACAGAGCTGGAAGACACATGTCTTCCGAACTCACGGGCTTTTTTCGACAACTGTCCTTTCATCTGGGAGCGCTTCCAACGCGCTGGATATTCGACTGCGTTGGCAGAGGACAACGCATCCATGGGCATGTTTGACTTTGTGAAACGTGGCTTCGTGGGGTTCCCAACTGACTACTATTTCCACACCTTCATCCACCAAGCTGAACATCACGCTGGCACAAATAAGGATAATCACGCTTTCCTGTGCATGAACGAAAAATTCTTCTTCAAAATCCTCCTGGACTATGTTGAAGATTTGGCTACAACTTTGAAGAACAAGCTATTCGGGTTTTTTTGGGAAATCACTATGAGTCACGGCAGATTAAACTATCCAATGGTAATGGATGAAAGTTATGCCAATTTCTTTACCAAGATGCATGATTCTGGATATTTGAATAAAACTATTATCTTCTTCATGAGTGACCATGGCATGCGCTGGGGTGCATTTCGCCAGACAAGGCAAGGATATTTAGAAGACAGACTGCCATTTGTATTTGCCTTGTTCCCGCCATCGTTTCGTGATAAATACAACTTGGCCTATACGAATCTAAAGTTGAATAGCCGTCGTCTCACCACGCCTTTCGATATACATTCTACATTACTTGATTTAACAACTTTAGATAACATTGAAAATGAAAAGATAAACTCACGCAGCAACGAAAGTTATTCCAAACATCGTAACATCAGTTTATTTCTCCCTGTCCCAAGTAATAGGACATGTAAAGCAGCAGATATAGATGACCACTGGTGCGCGTGTCACAGCAGAATGCCTGCATCTTGTGATAGTTTGGAAGCAAACGAAGCAGCTGAGTTCGTAGTGTCGCATCTGAATGATATTCTCAAGGATTACCCTCAATGCGTTGGACTGAGGTTGGCTGAGGTGATGAGCGTTACTGAGCTTCTGTTATCAGGAAGCGAGGATTCAAAATGGAGGGAGTTAAGTGTGGTGGTGCGGACGTCGCCGGGGGGTGGTGTGTTCGAAGCGACAGTGGGGAGGAGGGCAGAACGCTGGTCGCTGGCCGGCGCTGTCAGTCGACTCAATTTCTATGGTGACCAGAGCCACTGTGTGCCGCATTATCAACTGAAACTGTACTGCTATTGCAGTTGATACATGTAAAGTGAATGTAAAATGGACGTTAGAACTATGTGAACGTAATTGTGAAAAGTATAAACATAATTGAAAGGAAGGACAGACATAAGCATAAAGCGGTGCGGTTCGTACTCGTCGGGCCCAGAACGCTCCCACTGCTAGAGCTCTGACACTTTTTAACGACTTCTTTAACATCAAACATGATGCTGACATATATTACGATAGTATTGGTGTCTTTACTAGGAAATTTTTAAATTTTATTAATGTGTACTTGACGAATGAATAATGACATTTTTGTATGTGTTTAAGTTTAAGTTTGACATTCTCTCCTCCGTTTCTTTTAATTTAATTTATGTGTGATGTCTGTTGATTTGACCTGAAGTTATTTGATCGTTTTTGTTTTGTTTTAATGTTTTAATTTTACAGAATATGTTTAATTCTGATTGTTTTATATCTAATATCTCTACCGCATAATCGTTTTGGCATCTTAACTGTACGTTTGTGCATGTGACTAAATAAATAAAGAAATAAAGAAATAAGTAAAAATTAAAGTAAATGTATAGTTATAGATACAATTTTAAAATAATATTGTAGACTTCTTTGTATCTAGGGTAAATCAGCATCAACACTCAAAAATACTCAACTCAACAACTCAAAAACAACTCAAAAATAGTCAAAAGCTCCCAACTATGGCAGGTGTGACTATTATTTGAATATCGCAGTTCTAAGGCAAAATATGTGTATAAATGGAAGAAGATTCAGAGAAAACCAAAAAAAAATACATTAATTTGATATTAAAACTTCATTACGTAATGAACATGTGAACTGTGAAAGCAGATGATTTGGAAAGGTTTGTGGATAAGGCGTCTATTAATCTGGCCAATCATACAAATTCTTTAATTGTGGGAGATTTTAACATGCCTTCGATTGCCTGGACCGCAACCGACAATCAAATATCATTATCCCCAGAATTGCATAGTTCTTGTTCTCCGGGGCATCTTGTGATGGAGTTTGCCGCACTGAATGACTTGGGGCAGTATAATTCTGAAAGTAACTGTAACTCTAAGATCCTGGATCTCGTTTTCTGCACGGAAAAAGTTTATCTGAATAAGAGTTGTAATGCCTTAAGCCTTATAGATCCCCACCATCCCCCAATTGAATTCAGCATTGAAATTGACTTAGAACCAACTCTCGCATCTAGTATAAAACCAAGACCAAATTTTTACAAAGCAGATTACGGAGAACTATCAAATTATCTTGGTGACATAGACTGGCCAACGTTACTGGGATCTTGTGTTGGTGTAGATGATATGGTAAGCAAGTTAAAACATGAACTAGACTTTGCCATCAACAAATTTGTTCCACTTAAAAAACCAAAAGGGAAGAAATATCCGGTATGGTATTCGCGAAATCTAATCAGAATGCAGAAAGAAAGGTTCAGGTTAAGACAGAAAGTAAAAAAATACCATAATCCCCTTGATCAAATTAGCCTAGACCTACTTAAGCAGCGATGTGAACTTCAGGCCCGTATTTGCTATAATACATATTGTCAACATTTGGAAGATAATATACTACTCAATTCAAAGCACTTTTGGACATTTATTAAGCAAAAGCGTAAAAATAAGTCTACAATGCCTGCAGCTATGCATCTGGGAGATAGTGTTGCTCAAAGTTGTGAAGGGGTTTGTGAATTGTTCGCGAGAAATTTCTCATCACTCTATGACACCAATAGTGAACCTGTTGTATCTGGTCAATCGGTGAGCGTTTCTTCCGTTTTTTCCACTTCTCTTAGTGAAATCGTTATAGACGAAAGTGTTACCTTGAAAAAAATCAAATCCTTAGATTTAGGAAAGGGTTGTGGTCCGGATGGTTTGCCAGCAATTCTGTTGTCTAACTGTGCCAAGCAGCTTTCATTTCCATTGACGTACATCTTTAATAGATCCCTTCAGTCCGGAACATTTCCATCTTTGTGGAAAGAGACAAAAATAGTCCCAATCCATAAGGGCGGTTCAAAGTCGGACATAAGTAACTACCGGCCGATTGCTATTTTGTCTACAATCCCAAAACTTTTCGAATCCCTGATTTATTCTGTTATTTATAGTCATTTCAAGCAGCAGCTATCAGACAAACAACACGGGTTTGTTAAGTCAAGATCAACTGGCTCAAACATGGTTTCCTTTGTCGAGACTTTGAGTAATCACATGGATAATAGGACCCAAGTCGATGCAATATATACTGACTTCAGTAAAGCATTCGATAAGGTAAACCATATGCTATTACTGGATAAACTTTCAAGATGCGGCATTGGTGAGCCATTGTTGAGTTGGTTCAGATCGTACCTGATGAACCGTGAACTGTCTGTTGCGGTTAATGGGGAGCTGTCAAAGCCATTTTCTGCCACATCAGGCGTACCTCAGGGATCACATTTAGGCCCCCTGCTCTTTTTAATTTTTATTAATGACATAGTCAACTGTTGCAAGAATTCTGAAGCCTACCTCTTTGCTGATGATTTAAAGATTATAAGACCTATTAACAATGACGTAGACCGTGCAATGTTGCAGGACGATGTTAACAGAATAACCGAGTGGTGCAAAAGTAATAAAATGGCACTAAACGCTGGAAAATGCTACCACATGACGTTTACGCGAAACAAAATCCCAGTACCAACAGAGTTCAATATAAATGGACTAATCTTACAAAAAGTCACAGTTGTGCGTGACTTAGGCATAATGATAGATGATCAACTAAATTTCAATGCGCATTTTGATTACATCACTAAAAAAGCTTCTGCAATGGTGGGCTTTGTGACAAGGAACACCAAGGATTTTAAACAAGCCCGTACAAAGCTTCTATTATTTAAGACTCTCGTCAGAAGCAACCTGGAATACTGTCCTCAGGTTTGGTCACCTTGTTACGAAGTCCACAAGAACCGGATTGAGAGAGTGCAAAGGCGCTTCTTGGCTATATTGAGTTATACATCCGGAAAAGCCCGGTGTTTGAGATCCTATCAAGACCGTTTAAAATTTTTCAAACTCATCCCTCAGTAACAGAAGAAAAGTTCACGACTTGATGTTCCTTTATAAGCTAGTTAACTGCAGAGGTATATGTTGTCCTGAGTTGCTAAAATCTGTAAACTTTACCATACCTAGTAGATTACCTAGAAAAGGAACCTACAAATTGTTTAAAGAGCGCTTTAGGAGGACAAGGCTAGGCACCAATTCGCCAATCTCTAGAATGGTACGGCTATACAACTCAATCCCTGACTCCGGGAGTATAGATATATTTAATGATTCTGAAACTAAATACAGAAACTCTATTGTCTCGCACCTAAAGCCACATTAGAGGAATTGTCACTACATTTAATCCCATGGTCTTTTATTGTTACTATAAGTCTATGTCTGCATGTCTGCATGCTTATCTTCTCTACCTTAAGTAAATCTAATATTTAAGTTAATTTATTCAATAAGTTATATTAGTTGTTTATATACTCTCTTTGAAATATACATGTGTGAGCTGTGGTCACCTATAAGTGGCTAAACATCAGTCAATGTTAATTATCCTTGTCCTAATGTACTAGTGTAGATGTATTATCCGTTGGTGATCCTTAAATAAATAAAATAAAATAAAATAAAACATGTCTGGGTCCATAATTGTATCGCTTAACTTCAAACTCGGGTAAATCCATTCCACCCTCACAGCAAATATCTACCCTATTACCTACTCTTAATACCAAAATCACATAAATAATCTGACAGATGGATTAACCCGAGTTTAAGTTAAGCGACTCAACTGTTGTATTAGGTCGGTAGGATTATAGTTGGGTGGGTTTACTTAAGGTACTTAAAACAAAGTGTGGCATATACTTTTGGCGCGTTGTTCTATTTGCTACTGTTGATGCTAATTGTACCTACATCTTAAGAGGAAAGGGGCATTTTCCTTACTGGATATTGACACTATGGAAAATATTTTTACATAATTTGATGTATAATTACCATAGCTATGCCCCTACGTTTGACTTTTATAGATTTTTTGATTATTGTAAAAATTAGGAGCGAAAAAAAGATTTCATACAAACTTTTAAAAGCTCCTAACTTTCAATTAAATCAAAATCAAACGTATCCAGAGAGGAAAATGAGGACTACGTTTGAATGAAAAGGCGATTTTGCGCGGGTCCTCCACTTTCGTCTTAATTTAGTGCAAATCTTGTCTGCACATTATTTTTTACTGTAATTCGACCGCCTGCGTAAAGTACTTTTGAACAGAAAGTTCGACGTGCAATATCATCAAGTATACAGAGTAAACCAGGTCGCTCGGGTCGCGTAGAGCCTTTACCACGGAATCCGATCTCTGCCTAATGGGCCGTGAAGCAATCGCAAAAAACGTGTTTCTGACCTCCGCGGGGATATTTAGACAGAACTGACGTATCTATTTGGTTGAAAAAATGTAATTGTTAAATCATGGAGAAAACCACAGTAATAAATATACCATAGAAGATGCAAATGCATCTACTTCGCGTCCGAACCCCGACCAAGCGTCGAGGTTGACCGTCGCTCTTTACAGTCCACGCGCGTCAGTTGTTGCAGCCGGACATCCGTGGATACTTAAAAAATGCTTTCCATTGCATGATAATTAACTGCAACAGTCCAAAAATTGCGAGCACCCAAAGGCAAGAACATATTTCCTATCACAGATGAGTAATTTTAAAATTATATTATGCGTAAATTTTGTGTGAAAAAGTCGGGGTCGACACGCTTGGTTTCAATACAAATCGTGGTATTTGCGTCATCTAGCGTATATATTAAATCTGTGGAGAAAACTAATTAAAAGCATGTAAACAGAGATTTGGGTTGGTTATTTATCTGTAGGTATACAAAATTATAGTTCAGCATCTACACACAACCGCCGAGCTGGGCTAGTATTTTTCTAAAGCACTATTGGTCACCGTTATCAAATTCTTGCAAATCGCTCTTTCTTCAACCTCCATCCTTTGAACCATTTTTGCACTTGGCCGTTTTGCCAATTAGGTACCTTTGTAAATCAGTCCTTTTAGAAGATTATATTATTAGTTCATAACGCATCGAATTTGAGTCGCCGAGATCCTGACTTGAACAGCGGCTACAATTTGGATTTTCTATTCCTGAAAGTTACACAGGATAACTTGAAGCTCGAGACTAGACTATGTTGACTATGTATATCCATCCATACTAATATTATAAATGCGAAAGTCTGTCTGTCTGTCTGTCTGTCTGTCTGTGTGTTCCCTCTTCACGTTTAAACCGCTGAATCGATTTAGATGAAATTTGGCATAGAGATAGGTTGAGTCCCTGAGAAGGACATAGGATAGTTTTTATCCCGAAAATCATCCCTTAATTGAAATAATTAATGAAGTGTCTGCTAATTTGTGTGCATAATATGCTCATATTGAATAATTGCTATAAGACTTTCTCCAGGCGCTATTCTTACTCTAGCTGGCGTTACTAAGTCCACGCAGACGAAGTCGCGGGCAAAAGCTAGTAATTAATAAAACTAAATAACTTACATGTCGATAAGTTGATTAAAGTCCCCATTTAGACGGTTCAAGAAATTGCATGCAATAATATTCGATACATTTACAGAGTAAAACGAATTCAATCGATCGACTTAATACGATATGTAACCAAAATTGCATGCAATTAAGCTCTTGAATCGTCTAAATGGGGCTTAACTTAGTATTTAAGATGACAAAACAATCTGATTAGATACAGATGATGACGGAATGATGACAATGACATGATACCTATATTTCAAAATTTGTTTTCACATCACCAATTCGAAAAAGGGGTTTTTCTTCCCTGCTAGGAGGGACCAAAGTAACACTTTTCTGTTCTAGGACACTATTTTTTTTTGCACATTAATATTTTAGCCTAAATAATATTTTTTAAACGTCATAATTACCTCATAGGTGATGTGAAAAGCAGTATGTGTCACATGGTAGCAAAATTATTTCCATCTTGGGCGTAACACACTTGAATCTCTCACTACGCTCAGGATTCTACTTTAGAATCCCTCGCTTCGTTTAGGATTCAATGTACGCCCTCGCCGTAAATATGTCATTTTGCTCCCCTTGTCTACTATTTTGTTTCCTTTTTTGGCATAGGTATCTTTACATGGGCACTTTTCCTCAAGTGTAATTCACAAGTTCGCTAACCTCAATCACTGAGCTAATTAATAATTAGTAGACGTGACGTGAGAGAGTGCAGTGGGCTCTGCTGAAAACTCGGACCACCGCCGGGGGAGATGCGCAGACTCATGTGCAAGAAAGAATGGATGCGGCATTTTAGGCGCAGACCACATTTCCGTGTTTTCCAATTTATATTTATTTAATCGTATGGTGAATATACATGAATAAACATTTCAAATAATAAGCGGTGAAATAATGAATGAATGAATGAATGAATGAATGAATGAATGAATGAATGAATGAATGAATGTTTCTTTATTCAGGCAATAGACCCATTACATACAATACAATAAAACATAAAAAGAAATACGGTAAAAATAAAATAGAATAAAAATAAAATAAAACTCGCTAAAAACTAAAAAATTAAACTACTTACGGTTCGGTTTCTGATGCGCGGACAACCAATGCAGGAAAAACGTATTAATGACACAAGATGACGTATCAGGTGTTCATTTAATGAGATTTTCCGAAAAAGGTTGAGAAAGGCAGCATTGTTAACATCACAGATTTAATATATACGCTAGATGACGCAAATACCACGATTTGTATTAAAACCAAGCGTGCCGCCTTTTTTATACAAAATTTACGCATAATATAATTTTATTACTTATCTGTGATAGGAAATATGTGCCATTTTCAACCAAAAGGGTACTTATTGTCGCTTGTCAGTAAGGCGCTATTTCCATATAGCTTTAATTAGAAATCAACCTTATCGACAAGCGACAATGTGGTACCTTTTGGTTGAAAACGTCACATATGTACTTGCCTTTGGGTGCTCGCAATTTATGGGCTGTTGCAGTTAGTTATCATGCAACGAAACATTTTTTAAGTTTTCACGGACGTCCGGCTGCGACAACTGACGCGCGTGAACTGTAAAGACGGTCAACCTCGACGCTTGGTCGGGGTTCGGACATGCGAAGTAGATGAATTTGCGTCTATATTTATTTCTGTGGTTAACATGGTCATCGGTTTGACCCTCTTCCTAAATACTACTACTTCTTCATATGCATTTTTAAGCTTACATTGTCATTTACAGTGTAACTAAATTAACATTTAGAATTACAAACAGTATTAAAATTGTAGCGGTTTGAAAAAATGTTAAAACATTTTTCGAAATCATGTTAATGAAAAGGAGTGTCGTAAACATACTCAAACGGCGGAACCTTAGTTGAGTTTAAATATTATGTGTATGTTTTTTTTTCAGAGCCCGGGCTTTCTTTGTTTTATAAAAAAGTCTGATTACGGTGTACGGCAATAAAGAAAAAAGTTTTACCTACCTACCTACCTATCAGTCACGGACGTCCACTGCTGGATATAGGCCTACCCACCAATCCAATCGATCGATTGAATCGTTGGATCGCCAGCGCAAGTGTTAAATTACACTTTTTGCTGATTTTACTGTACGATAAATAAGAGCAGCTTTGCATCGAGATCACCAGTAACTGAATCACTTGTATACATCAAACATAAAACACATTATATTTCAAAATATTTATCAGTACGGTTTTTACTCACTATTATTTTTAGTCGCTTTTGGCGACACGTTTCGGATTCTTTGGGAATCCATTCTCAGGCACGAGTGAATAGTAAGTAAAAACCGTACTGATAAATATTTTGAAATATGTCTCACGATAGTTTAAGTGCGACATTATATTTCCGTTAATAATTAAATTATGTATTATACAAAATTACCATACCGCATCCACCCTTTTCATCTCTACGTCCTTTCCTAGCTCCATGTACCGGGCCACCTACACTCGCATGTCTTAAATTTCACGCGACTCGTGAAAACCATATCGCGGGTTCCGTTCCCGGCCGGTGTCGGGTCCCGACTGGTTCCACTACCTAGATTTAATGGAAAGTCTATGACTACCTACATTTAGTACCAGGTTGGTCGTGAGAGCTGGGATATAAGGTACCTACAATCCATACTAATATTATAAATGCGAAAGTCTGTCTGTCTGTCTGTCTGTGTGATCCCTCTTCACGCTTAAACCGCTGAATCGATTTAGATGAAATTTGGCATAGAGATAGGTTGAGTCCCTGAGAAGGACATAGGATAGTTTTTATCCCGAAAATCATCCCTTAAGAAAGTAAAAAGCGGGGTGGAATTGAGATAATTAATGAAGTGTCTGCTAATTTGTGTGCATAATATGCTCAAATTGAATAATTGCTATAAGACTTTCTCCAGGCGCTATTATTATTATTCTGGGGTTACTAAGTCCACGCAGACGAAGTCGCGGGCAAAAGCTAGTATAATACATAAATTATATAAGAGTACAAATGTTCCATATCGTAAACATTAAAAAAATACAAACGATAGGTACTTACTACATAATACTGATAAAGGCACAGAAATTAATATATTTATTTTATTTTATTTATTTTACCAACAGATACAACACTACAGAAAATACAGATAAAAACCAAAAGTACATGAAAGGGTTTTCATCTATCCAATTATAGGTAAACACGACATGCGTTAATACTTAATATATACTTAATTAATTAAGACCTAAAGTATACAGTAATAAAACATATTTATATAACAAAGCTGGATTTAATGTGACTTTACGGCCTAAATCGATTTTTAAGATACGTCAAAAATTTGCTAAAAATACGACAACTATATGGTATTTTTAGCAAAATTACGACGTATCTTAAAGTTCTAATCAGGACGCTAGTAGACGTATACTATAATCATGGTAACGAAAGTGATTAGGAAATACTGCAATAATTCCAATTTATTTTTCTTATTTGAAAATTATTTGTATTCTTTCTTAATGACCCACTCCTTAATTTAATTAAAAACATAATTCTTAATTAATTTATAACTTTATTTACTTAATCAATTTAGAAATTGTATACGATATTTTAAACATATTTTTTAAGTATTTAAATTTTTTTTTTGAGGAACGCAAAACCTCATAATTAAAAATTGCCCAGTGCGTCTTTAAAAAACATATCTTATAATAAAACTAAAAAGGTATACCATACTTTTAAAATTAATTAGGTACTTACTACTTAATGTCAGTTACTGTAAATGTAACGATCATGGACATATAAGTAAAATGTAAATTGTAAGTGTGTTTATATAAGTACTAATATAGTGTGTAAGTTTACCTTTAGTGTAGTTACTAACAACAATATGTAATGGATCTCTTGGTCTGAATTAAACGATTTTTTTATATAAGTACTAGACAAACAGACCACAAACAAGTGGGTCTGAAAAGTTCGCATCTGTAGGTAATAGGTATTTAAAGATTTAAATTGAATGCACTAGATTCTGCTTAAGCTCTAAATCAGTTTACTAAGGTATTTCATGATCGTAATAACTACATTCATCAACACCAATAAATATACCTACACTACCATTTATTTATTTATCACTAACGTAACATCTATGAAACCTACTAACTACCTAATAGCACTATTTTATCAACATACGTCCAAAAAAATGTATAGTGTGCGGAAAGATAATAGTCGTGGAATATAAGGCCATCAATACAATCTATGACTCTTCTCATTCCGCAGAAACTATCCGTAAAAGTTTTATTTAATAAAAAACTTATTCCTCACAAAATATTAATATCCCGTACACATACGGAAGACTCCCCAAGGTCAACAATAAAGCGAACAGAATAGTCCCCGCAAAACTAGATCGAGAACTCTCTAACAATGCGGGGAGGAAATATTTAATGATGATTGGCCTTAAATTACCCTCTCAAAAGCGCCGACGTCCCGCTCGCGCACCCCTGATCCACCGCCTCTCGTCCCTCTCACGCGAACAGGGAATCTATATAAAGAACAACAGGTATTAGCCCCGAGACATTCCCCCGTGGGACACCCGACTGTACGCACCTGTTCGAACTTACGTCACGATGGCCGCCGAAACTTACGGACATCGCTTAATCTACTCCGAGAAAGACATGTTCCCGTCTGAAATGTTGGAGTACTCTACTGAAGACTGTTACCTGTCCTGGCCGAGATCCCCTGACTCTGGAAGGTCGAGTTTGGAGCCGACACCTTCCATGGACGGCAGCATCAATTCTCCGAACCATATTGCATATCGAGGAGTTTCGCGCGAAGTTTTCGAAGACAGTGCTGAAGACTCAGAATTGCTAGAAGGTTCTGGAAAAAGGAGAGGACGAGCGACCAGCACTGTTGTGCTGAAGAGGAGACGTCTAGCAGCTAATGCGAGGGAGAGGAGGAGAATGCAGAACCTCAACAAGGCGTTTGACAGACTCCGAGGCCATCTTCCTTCGCTCGGTGCCGATCGTCAGTTGTCCAAGTACGAAACTCTTCAGATGGCGCAAACTTATATCGCCGCTCTCTACGAATTGCTCCAATAGACCAGGTAATAGTGCCCAGTGTAGTGACTTGCCAAAATCGTTTAGAAATTATAAATACAGGGATTTTATTTATTGTAAAAATTAAGTACCAGAATACTCAGTGTTACCAATTTAAGCACTTAATTAACTTTTGCGGTATAAAGTTACGAGGTGTCTTGTTTCTTACACGCTTACTATTTTCTATTTTTTTAAATTAAGTTTTGCTTGTCAGTATCCGTCCTACCGATTTAAGTTAATTTTAGAGTAAGTAGTTAACTTTAAAGGGTTTTCATCTTGCCAAGAAAGTATTATGTCCAAACATTCTTTGTAGTTAGGGACTTCGAAGTCAGTGTTGTAGATAAATTGTTATGCTATTAGTATATTTAGAATGTATTGCGGATAGTTATATTATGGCAAATCCAGTCAAACAATGTTTTTATTTGTAAATATACGAATATGTTTGAATTTTATGTGTGATTTTCTATTTGTGCCCTCTAACCCCTGAATAGTTCTTGTGTAATAATCATATATCATGATAGATATTTGGTAATTTTAATATCAAAACTTCCGTGAGACACAGACATTTTAAATATATTAATAACGAGTCACTCACGTCAAGCGTTTTACAACTTAAAATACGTGGGTGACCCGTTATCAATATATTTAATATTTGGTAATTTTAATAAAATTTCACAACACGCAGTAGTGTTACCAATGATTTTTGTAAATCATCAAATTATAGTTATTTACGATACAAGTGCGGAAAAGAGGAAATTCGAAACGAGTGGCGATAAATTAAAACACGACCGCAGGGAAAGAATGAGAATATGTACTGTAAAGTATATTTCTTATTTAGACCGGGCCGGGTCGGGCCAGAGCTTTCGGCGTTTACTTTTCTATGACAGATTACCGTTGATGCTTTCCATAGGAAACGAAGCGTAGGAAGCTCCGGCCCGGACCCGGCCCGGTCTAACTTGAGTCATCCTTTATGGTATTTATTATAGAATAATGTAAACATAAGTGTGTGTGCATTTTTCAGTCGAAAGAAAATAGATATCAAAGCGCTCAAACTGTATCTCAGTATCTGAAGACCATTGTCAAGACGATACAGTGATTGTTTAGAATTTAGATAGTCGAGCGCCTAATTGAGTCAAGTAGCGTATAAAAATGCACAAAAAGTATCTGCCACCTTGGAATCCTTTTCCACGTTGAGATATTATCTTGACAGCTCGCGTTCAAAACTATCGGCAATAGTTTACTTGTTCCATATTATATAATAGAGACATCTCTTTAGTTAAGTTTTCACTTTCAAAAAATGTAATACTATTGACGCGTTCAGAAGTATCTGCAATAGTTTAATTGTTCCATATATAGAGACATCGGTATATCTCTTTTTGTTAACGAAACTTAAGTTAACCTGGATACTTTTGACGCGTAGTCTGATACGTTACTTTTGATGCTAAGTAAGTATGTCTATTGCTCATGAAACAATTTAGATGTCCAATAATTCGTTGGTAAGTATTGCGTGAAAACGCCAAAAAACAATACAAAATTCATAATAGATAAAATAAAATATTATATGCACTAGCTGATATAACTGGAGGCTATGTGATTTTGTTCACAAATGAGGGAGTTCTGAGGTAATAAACTAACAAAAAAAATTTTGAAGTCTAAAAATGGGAATGGGAGACCGACCTTTGCTCGGAAAACATATGAAAAGTCAAAAATGCGCATTTTCCCATAGATGAGACCCAGCTAGATCGATTTTTCGCCCCCGAAAACACCTATATAGCAAATTTCATCGAAATCGTTAGAGCCGTTTCCGAGATCCCCGAAATATATATAGATAGATAGATATATACAAGAATTGCTCGTCGAAGAGATAAGATAAGATAATCTAACTTCCAACCCAGAGGAGAAACTAGGCCTTATCTTATCTAGGTTTATCAGGATTTCTCACGATATTTATCTTCCCCGAAAACAATTGGTACCTAAGGGTCAAATGATATTTCGTATTGCGTAAGTACCAAGAATAGTATATTACATACCAAAGATAGATATAACTCCGTAATAGATAAAATAGTCTAAGGAAAAAACGTGCCTCGAAAATTAAGAAAATTTGATTCTCGTTCAGAGAGCGCTACTAGCTTTGGCCAACTGTCGTATAGATGGCGTTGACGGTTTCGTTTGTTATTTAACAATTTTAACGCATATCAGTGAAAGAACATGGGTCAAAATCATAAAAATAATTAATGCAAATAAAAAAAATCATTTATCCATATTTAAATACATTTTATGGTATTTTTTTAAATCTTCATTTTTAGTTTTAAAGTGTGTCGACAGATGGCAGTGAATTTACTGGGGTTACAAAATTTACTATGACAGTACCGCTCTAGTATAAGTTACTCTATGTTACATACCTAGGACAGTTATGTAAGAAATTGTCTCCGCTAAGCCCCAAATTACACGATTATGATCTAAGGTTTTATTATGTACTGGCCGAGTTGTGTAAGTATAGGTACCTCCCAGGTAGCATTTACACGTCATTATGACGTCCGTTACGTCATTATGACGTATAAATGACGTCATTATGACGTCGCTGACGTCACTTTGCTACCTGGGACTATTATTCTGTGCGGTGTGCGATGGAGCCAGAAAGCATCAACTGCGTTTAGCGCCGAAATTTAACGCTTTCCGGACGGAGGGCACTGAAGTCAGCCGGAGTTCGAACCTGCGATCTATTTATATCATGAAAATCTAATAGCGTAATGGTACGGAACCCTTCGTGCGCGAGTCCGACTCGCACTTGGCCGGTTTTATTGCTAGAAATCGTATAAATATAAAGAATTTTCTTCTCGAGTGACTTACGGTTTTAAAACAGATTCAATTTCGGGGTTGTAATAACCCAATACATTATTAGGGGTCAATCATATTACCAATAGCTGTATCACTGACATGCAGCTTTTAAAACCCCGCCTACCATTCATACAACCCATACAATTCATACAAATCCCATTAACAATGTAAATGACACTAATAACATCCTATCAAAATCCGCTAAGTTATCGCAACTTGACACTGACAGTAAGATGCCGCTGTCAAAAATTTGACAGAACCTGTCATTAGATTCACACGTTGCTGTTTTAATAACTGAGCGGGATTTTTAACGTTTTTAAAGGACTTTTAAGGAATTTTAAATGTCGTTGGGGTGTAATTTGGGATGGTATTATGTTAATTTCCGTTTTTGTTAATGATCCGAAGGAATGAAGTCGTCAAAGTATATTTATTTAATTGTACGTCAAGGGCATAAATATATATTCCCAGTTTCAAAAATATGTGTAACCTTAGGCAATAGTCGTGTTCACATATTTTAGAGCCATTTGTCTGGTTTTGCCTTCGACTGTAGCTTTATGAATCAATTCTCTTAGATAACAAATTTGAAATTTAAATGTTACAAATATTTTTAAAGCCATTTAAAAAAATTGTATCTATGAAATAAAATAAATAAAAACTTACCTGGAAATCTTGCAAAGCAAAGTTAATATGTATAGGTATACAGGCTGTAAAAATGTAACCTAACAAGGTTTGAAATTGAATGGACTTTGAAACTGGCTATAGTTTTTATGACTCTACTTATGATAGAATTGAATAATAACATAAACTACTTTTTATTTTCTTAGCCCGTTAAGTGTCCCACTGCTGGGCAAAGGCCTCTCCCCTTGATCTCCACAAATCCCGCCGTTGTGCTTTTTCCGGCCAGTTACCGATGAAGGTGTCTAAGTCGTCCCGCCATCTCCGTCTGGGCCTGCCACGTCTGCGCTTCTTTTGCGGCATGTCTAAGTCGTCCCGCCATCTCCGTCTGGGCCTGCCACGTCTGCGCTTCTTTTGCGGCATGTCTAAGTCGTCCCGCCATCTCCGTCTGGGCCTGCCACGTCTGCGCTTCTTTTGCGGCATGTCTAAGTCGTCCCGCCATCTCCGTCTGGGCCTGCCACGTCTGCGCTTCTTTTGCGGCATACTTGGTGGCTATACTAGCCCATCTATCCGGTAAACTACTTACACACTTAAATTAAATGAAGTCCCTACATACTTCTTTTAGCATTGCAATATTTGCAATAGAAAAGGGAGAGGGTTACCAATTTTAGTTCCGAAAATTCCCTAATTTATTTCAAAAACCCCTATTGTGGGGTCCCTGCGTCATTATCAACGTCTCGTCAACGTCTAAAGTCCTAGTGGCAGAACAATCAGTCAACCCCATGCAAATATACCAGATGTCGCTCTGTCCAAAGAAAAACGTCCTAACTTCCTTATTAAGCTACATATAATTTGAACCTTAAATCAAACGAGCTAAAGCTCAAATCGAGATGAAGTTTAAAAAAGTTTAAGGCACTTGAATTTTAAATGAATGATGTGATAGGTGTATCCTTGATATAAATAATGTTGGAAGCCCTGATAAAGAGTGTTAAAGGATAATGATACTTAAGGTTTAGTGCAGAAAGTTTAGTTTGCAATAGTGAGAATGTTGTAGAGACAAAAGTTCAGTGTAAACTTCCGTTCAGTAGGGTCACAGATCATATAATATTGCAGGGTAGAATATCTAGGCTAATACTGTACAAATTACACAATAAATAGATACCTACAGTGGAATCCGTTTATTATGACCAACCGCTTATTATGACGTAATTTCTGTGCAAAGTTTCGTTTTCATATAAAATTCTTTGAAACATAGTCGGATAAGTTCGCTTATAGTGACAAATCGCTTAATATGACCTATAAATGATATTTTCATGAAATTCTGACCGGCTATACTGGCATTACTGACACATTCGCTGGTTTTCGTGGCCGTCACCACGTCTTTCCCTGCGAGGACGTTTGGTGCCTTCGTGGCTTGTAAGTTATTTTAGTTTTGTTTCTCATACAAGTTGATACTTGTTACAAGATTAATAAAACTCATCTCTCACAAAGGAATTTGAAGTAACACTATGCTTTATATGACATCCGCTTAGTATGACGTGTTTGTCACTTCCGTTCTATGTCATTATAAGTGGATTATACTGTAACTCCTTCTCCGTGCGTCTGTGGAACTTTGCGTTTCTTCAGAAATTTCCTGCCTCGTACAGCTAAACTGTGAACTGTCGGCCGCGGTATTTCCGGACCGATACGACCTTCAAACCTTCAAGAAAAGACCGTACTCACATCCTTATGACAATGCACTTGCAACCCCTATTGTGTTGCAGGTGTCCATAGGCAATGGTACCTAATTGCTTACCAGCATCAAGGCATTCGTATGCTCGTTTGCCTCCTGTATCATAAAGACCGGCCAAGTGCGAGTCGGACTCGTGCACGAAGGGTTCCGTACCATTGCGCAAAAAACGGCAAAAAAATCACGTTTGTTGTATGGGAGCCCCATTAAAATTATTTTATTCTGTTATTAGTATTTGTTGTTATAGCGGCAACAGAAATACTTACATCATCTGTGAAAATTTCATCTGTCCAGCTATCACGATGCATGAGCCATGAGATACAGCCTGGTGACAGACGGACAGACAGATAGACAGACAGATAGACAGACGGACAGCAGAGTCTTAGTAATAGAGTCCCGTTTTTACCCTTTGCGTACGGAACCCTAAAAAGCACCTTGACCACCCCTAAATAAAATCTTATAAATTATCTCTACAAATTAAATATAAGAATTTTGACGAAAAAATCCTAAAACTTTAGTCTTTGTATAGGCCGCACTGCACCGAAAACCACAAAAATATACTTATGCATTCGTATAGCGTATGTAAGACTTATCTATCACTTGACATTACCGACGCATGCGCTACGGACATGTCGCCTCATTGGCCGCCTCTCGGCCAATCAGCGCGCGGCGCATAGCGCACGCCCGTTCAATTGTAGAACGCACATAGAATAAGCCGTTAGAAAAAAGATTGAGTGATACTCAATATGTATTAGGGGACTCCATATGAGCGGATCACAGTTTTTTAGCCGCTATCTTCTAATCTTAATCCTATAATACTGACATAAATACATTTTATACCCGCAATAGTAGGGTACCTAAAAGGACATACTGAAACAAAAAATCTAAAGATACCATTAGTAGGTAGGTATATATGTCTCTTGTTCTCATAAGTTATGGATACTGGAGCCTTTTAGGTATTTCTGGGGCCTATTGCATAATACTCGTAAAATACAAGCTAATACTATTAGTGATTTTACATACAAAATCACTAATAGTAACTAGATAATAGCTTGTATTTTATTATGAAATAGGCCCCTGGGCCGTATTGCATAATAAACTAGTACAACTAATATTACAAGCGGTATTCAAATTCTAATCAGTGGAATTAGAATAGTTTAGAGAGGAAGAGAGAAAAGGAGTAGAGGACGGTCTTGATTGCAAATTGTAATTCGTTGCACCAATGATGGAATTAACGATTGTAAACAAAAATTATAAGTTAAATTACAAGAAAAAATATGGCCTACCTCCAGACTACCACGTGAAAGATAAAAGGTTTCCTTTAATTATTTTAATTACGATCATTTTGTTAACTAACTATTAAGAGGAAACTAAAAAGACATCTTAATTTTAATTTTTCACACCTTCTTGTCAAGGGTTGATTTTGATAAGGGTTGAAACAGTGTGTAATTAATATTGGGAACGTTTTTTAAAGAAAAAACTAGTATCTATTAACTTATCAAACTAGAACATGCTCATAAAACTTTTTTTGCACTATAGAGTACCTACGGATTCTATAGGTAGGTAGTGCAAATATCGTCCCAACTGGGTAGGACCTTGTAATAACTTGTTCTTCTTCTTCTTCTCTGTCGTTTCGCTCCTGACAGAGCGGTCGTGGTCACGTTCAGCCGCATAGTATAGTGTAGAGGCGGACACAGCTCTTCGCACGATCTCTCCATCTCGGCATCTCCGCGATCGCAGCATTTCTCCCTTTTGGTAGACTGTCTAACACAGTACTTACGCGCTTTCCAACTGCGGATTTTATTTGGTCAATCCAGTGCATAGGTGATTTGCCGCGCGATCTGGTTCCCTCCACTCTTCCTTGATGTACGACCAACCATAAATGTGGCATTTTCTATGAAAAGGGACCTTATTGTCGATGGCGCTTACGCCGCACAGCGTCGCGCGGCATTGTATTTATATCGGAGCATCGTTAATAATGGGGTACGCGCCATCGACAATAAGGTCGCTTTTTATAGAAAATACCACAAATATTAACCCTTAAATGCATAATGATGTATATATGCATCGTATATTATATATGTTTTTTTAAATACTATGATTTTTTTCTTTATTTTTCCCTCAATCTATACAACATGACACATCTATTTCAATTTATTAAAAAGTTATACAAAAAATCATGCATTTAAGGGTTAATCATGAATTTCATGTTAAACCCATAGTGGGTTTTTCAAATGTTTTGCTTGTTTTATTTTATATGCAAATTTTTACCTACATTGCCCATTCCTTCCATCAACCATCAAGGAATCTTAAAAATCTCAACGAAACGACCATCTTTATTAAAATATTATTGAAATTCACATGTTTTAAATCATTTTAAGTATCATTAATTTGTTAAGCGTAACGAAATAGTAGAGGTTGCCTCCATATTGTAATATTATGCATAACTAATAAATAATATCGAATTCTATTATTGATATTCGGGATTCCATTTTTTGTTCAAATTAAGAAGCGCTTAGGTCAGCGGGAGACCTTGTTTTTGACCTGGTAACATTTTTTTTTTTACCTAAAATACTGTTCATTACTTAATGTTACGTATGCATATCCAATATATTGGAAATATTACTAACTTAGAAAAAGTATTACTAAATAAAATGTTCTACATTTAATCACCAAATCCATATAACTTATATCACCAAATGCACATTTAAAATAAAAATAAATGAACAAAAAATTAGCAGATTGAATTACTACATAGTATAAAATAAAGTCGCTTTCCGCTCTGTATGTATGTATGCTTAGATCTTTAAAACTACGCAACGGATTTTGATGCGACTTTTTGTAATAGATAGAGTGATTCAAGAGGAAGGTTTATATGTATAATTTATAAAGGTTTTGTGTAAATTAGTTAACCTAACCGTGCGAAGCCGGGGCGGGTCGCTAGTTACGAATAAATAAGTGTACATGTCATACGACGACATTTCATTTAACAAAATAGTAGGTACGTGAACTTGCATATCATTTGTGGTATTTCCTATAAAAAGGGACCTTATTGTCGATGGCGAGTACGCCATTATAAACGATGCTCCGATATAAATACAATGCCGCGCGACGCTGTGCGGCGTAACAATAAAGTCGCTTTTCATAGAATATGCCCCATTTTATTACATACTGAGATTACTTCAATTACTGAGACGAAGCATTATCCCTGCATTATAATCTCATTAGTACGGTACCTATATAAACTCAAATGTATAACTAACAAAACCTCCTTATCCTCTAATCTAATTAAGCGGTGAAAGGTTACCCACTTAGCATTTGTATCAGAAAGTAATAAATAATAACCGTACAGTCGGGATGCTGACAAAGCTTACGTATAGTCGGCATTATTTTCAAATAAATCACATTTTTTGCCATCATCGACGACAAATATAAAAATGTCACCGCAGAATAAAGGATGTCCATATTTAAAAAGCCGTTTGAGCCGAATAAAATATCTTTCGGTTTTCAAATTCGGAATAAATTTCGTGTCACCTGCGCGGACGCCACCGGAAGAACTCCCATCGTTCCATTTCTCTCTTCTGTAGAACTGCGTCCCTCTTCCACGATGTCTTATATTTTTATCGTTTGTTTTAGTTCGTTTAAAGATTTGTATCGAGATAATTTTATGCTTGTTTTATGCGCTATAAATTACGTCGTCTATAGATGTCGAAGATAGAAACGGGCAATTTGTACGGTAGCGATGACAGGTGACAGGAGAGAGATAGTGATAGAGAACCTTTGTCATAACACTCGAGACACACGGTTTTCATATGGGAAAATATCGAAATCTAATAAAAAAGGCAAGCTGGTGCGTTATTGCCATTATTTTATATTTCTGATAAAATCAACGATCCTCCTTTTAAATTTGTATCGTAGTAAATCGTCAAAACGGCCTTATTGATCCAAAAGTAACGTAATAGCTATTAAAACCGAAAAGCGACGTAAGCATACTGATAAAGAATATCAGGTAAATTAGGTATTGCACTTAAACTATCGTGAGACATATTTCGAAATATTTAGATCAGTACGGTTTTTACTCACTATTATTTTTAGTCGCTTTTGGCGACATGTTTCGGATTCTTTGGGAATCCATCCTCAGGCACGAGTGTCCGCGGCGGTTGTACGTCGAGGCGGACGGCGCGGGCAGTGCACGACGTACAACCGCCGCGGACACTCGTGCCTGAGGATGGATTCCCAAAGAATCCGAAACATTTCGCCAAAAGCGACTAAAAATAATAGTGAGTAAAAACCGTTCTGATAAATATTTTGAAATTAGGTATTATAAATAATTCTATATTTCCTTTAGATAAATATTTTTTAATCGCACGCATTTACCGTGTGGGTTGTGGAAGTGACGTAGACCAGATTTTTTAACATTAACTATACTTATTTTGTTGCCAAATACAGCATGAAAACGCTTGCAACACATAATAGTTATTTACGATACAAGTGCGGAAAATTCAAACATGACCGCAGAAAGTGTTTTAAATCGACACGAGTTGCGAATTACCTGTTCGCACGTGTATCGTACAACGATTAAACTTATATGGCCTTTTAAACTTTCGACATATGCACGAAAAGTGCTCTTTTACGCACTAGTGCGAGAAAGTAGCACCATATGTACTGTAAAACAAATTTCCTCCATCCAGTTTTTGGCAACCACATTTCTTACTCCAATTAAATCTAAAAAGTATGCCCTCCCCTTCCTGGCCGAAAGCTGGGAAGCCATTAAAAATCAATCTGATTAAAAACAATTCTTTCTAATGAAGAGGTTTCAATCATGGCTGTTTAGATTCCCTTGTTTTTGCTCGGTGGTCCAATTTTTAAAAAGTTAATTTTCATTATGATTCTGTTTTAACTATCACTAGTTTCTTCAAATTCAGACTTTATTTCTATGAAAATAAGATCGCCGTTGACTGCATTATGTGGGTGGTGTGAGACTAGTACTGACGATGAAAGCCACGCCTTTTCCTCCGTGGAATATTAATTCTAATAATGTTATCATATTTCATCTCGCTACTGGATTAGTGTTTGATATGATTATTTATTTATTTTTCGTCGAGGTTTCATACAATATTCGTGAATGGTCTACAAAAAAAAGTACACCGTACAGATGTAGTGAATAATTATTTACCTTCGTATTTTCACGGAAACGTACGAACGCGTCTTGCTATTTCCGTCAGTCTCTGTACAAAAAGTACTGAGGTTGACTGAAGTAGCATGACAAATACGAACGTTTCCGAGAAAATACGATGGAAAACTTATGCACTACATCTGTATCTTTATATGAGTCGATAAGTGCTTCCTTTATATTAATTGAAATTTCTTTATAAGTAGTTGCAGGCTTTTTGGGATTATTAAAAAAAAAACAAAACATAAATCATGCTTCAGATTTTTTTTATGGTTTGCAAAAATACTAATTTTCTACAAGGGACAAATAAGTTGAAATACTTAAGGGGCCCACTGACTATCAGTCCGCTGGACGATATCGGCCTGTCAGTTGTTCGGATTTGATTTGATGTCTAATTTTTGTTCTAACTGACAGGCCGGTATCGTCCGGCGGACTGATAGTCAGTGGGTCCCTTTACTCGTGCATTTTTATCGCTTTAGGCTCTTAAATCCTATTAGAATTTACATAATATACTAAATTAAAGTAAATAACAAATAATTTTTCATTTTCATTTTCATAATCTACTAGACTGAGATCATAAACTGAAATAAATATTGAATGAAGTATTTTCTGTAAATAATTTAATTTGTTCTAATACTTCTAACAGTATAGACTGAGATCGTTGTGGTCGAACGAAAGTGGCAATATACCTACGTATGTAGTTGTGTATACCTACGTATGTATGTTTGTATGTGCGTACTAGTTTGTAAAAGCTTCAATTATTCTCACGGCAATCTTTCCAAAAACAATATAGTCGTGATTACGAAAAGCCGAACAAATCTAATTTAAACTTTTACTTGCAAGTTTAGCCGACAGCGTAATTGGCGCACATCCGTCTGTCTGTCCGTCTGTCTGCATGTCCGTACTCGAACTTGAGATTATCTTTAATTTCGCGTCGACCTTCGAAAGGTAATTGTCGATTGAATGCGTTTAAAATGCAATTTTGTACTAATCCTGAACGATATGCCACGTTTTTAGGGTTCCGTACCCAAACGGTAAAAACGGGACCCTATTACTAAGGCTCCGCTGTCCGTCTGTCTGTCTGTCACCAGGCTGTATGTATCTCATGAACCGTGATAGCTAGACAGTTGAAATTTTCACAGATGATGTATTTCTTTTGCCGCTATAACAACAAATACTAAAAAGTACGGAACCCTCGGTGCGCGAGTCCGACTCGCATTTGGCCGGTTTTTTTTTACCACGTTGATGGCAATCAAGCATACGGCCCCGCCTGATGGTAAGCAGTAACCGTAGCCTATGGACGCCTACAACACCAGAGATATTACATGCGCGTTGCCGACCCTAGCGATATATGAAGCGAAAGGTAACTATTTATTAATCTGTGGCAAAAGTTATCAACTGTTAAAGTAACGTAGGGTTATTTATAGGTATATTTACCTCTTTAGGTATATCGTATTTGATTTTAATAGGTGGGGTAAATAACTTAGTCTACTTCATTTCTCATCCATTTAAAAAGAAGCCTTGTGTGTAGACTTCTTTTTAAATGAAATAGGAATGAAATATAAAAAAATTGTGAGTGTTAAAAACTTAGTCTTATTTTTACCCGTGTCTTATATTTACCCAACCTGATCCTACACCATCAGCTTTTTTCCAGAAATTGTTAGAACTTTTAAAAAGAGATCTTCCTCTTTTCTTCCAGTGCAGCAAGTGCAGTGCAGTGCAGAATTTCATGACGAATTAATCTGTATAATTATTCATTATTATTGTAATCGAAATGACCTCATCAATTTTAATTTATTGGGTATCTATATTTTTGACATGTATAAAATTAATTGCTTATATATATTCAAATTGGTTTGATACTGTGTATCCACTACTGCATGGATTCGTCCTTATTAGCAATAAAGATATTGAGTATTGAGTATTGAGTGCCATCTCCTGCCGGAGGTCGGCTATCATGAGGGCTATACGTACTTTAGACGCAGCCGCGTAATAATACTAAAATTATATTGTTATAATACTAATACTAAAAATAAAATACCTAAGACTATGAAATATAAAGATCGCACAACCTCAGACGGTGCAGAAATTTGTAACTTATTTAATGATCACTTTCACTCCGTTTTTGAAACGTCAGATACTAATTTGCGAGTTGATACATTGGTGCCACCAACTGAACCCTTAATTGACGCAAGCAGTATATATATTGACCGTGCTATTGTCCACGGGATATTGAACACAATCAATACCAACAAAGGTGCAGGCCCGGATGGTATCCACCCAATTTTTATTAAAAATTGTTCAGCGAACTTATCGTCCCCACTCACTATTCTTTTCCAAAAATCCATTAAAACTGGTTTCGTTCCTGAAATTTGGAAAAAAGCTTTCGTAACTCCAATCCCCAAGGGTCAAGTTAGCCAAAATATTGAACAGTATAGGCCGATTTCAAAATTATGCCAATTTAACAAAATTTTCGAAAAGATAGTCACAAATCAACTCTCCCAAGTAGTCAAAAATCACATTAGCCTTAATCAACACGGTTTCTACAAAGGTCGTTCAGTAGATACTAACCTATTGACTTTCACTAATGATATATTAGTAGCGATGGATGGAGGCGCATGTGTAGAGGCCGTGTATACAGATTTTGCCAAGGCTTTTGACAAAATATGCCACAATACACTTTTACTCAAGCTTTGGCACCTTGGAATACACGGAGACTTATTCCGCTGGATAAAGTCATATATAGAGAATCGGAGCCAATGTGTTGTTCTAGCAGGTTACGCCTCTCAATGGAAGTCTATTAGTTCCGGAGTACCACAGGGATCTCATTTAGGCCCTTTACTGTTTACGCTTTTTATTAATGACATAGATAAATATATTAAAAACTCGAAAGTGCTGCTCTACGCAGATGATACAAAAATTTATAAGATTATCAATTCTGTTGAAGATTATTATTTGCTCCAAGATGATTTGAAAAATTTTGAGACATTTTGTACTAAAAATAATTTATTTTTAAACTTGAATAAATGTTGTGTCATCAGTTTTTCTAAGAAAAAACATAATGTTAACTATAATTTCACATTAGGCAACAATAATCTGAGTAGAGTAACACAAATCCGCGATCTTGGAGTTATTATGGACTCAAAACTAACGTTTATACCTCATTTAGAATCGGTTATAAAAAGGGCGTACAAACAACTAGGTTTCATTTTACGGGTGGGAAAGCCATTTAAAAATAGTGTCACTTACAAAATCCTTTTTAACAGTTTTGTTCGCAGCCACCTAGAATTTGCCTGCGCAGTATGGAAACCCTATCATAATGTTCATATTGAAAGAGTGGAGCGAATACAAAAAAAGTTTGTTAGAACCCTCGATTTTAGAACTGGTCATACTCACCTTAACTATAACGAGTCGCTGATACATCATAAGCTCCAAACTCTTGCTAGTCGACGAGACTGTGTAGATTCTGTCCTACTTTTCAAAATTATGAACAATGTATTAGATGTCCCCTCACTACTACATCAAATACGTTTGAGAGTTCCTCGTAGACGTCAGCGCCACTGTCAGAAGAAAAAAATGTTTTCCATTCCCTATAGTAGAACATGCTATGCACGAAATGTATTTATAAGACGTGTTTGTAAACTTTTTAACGAAAATGAAAAACTTAATAATTTGGATTTGTTTAACTGTTCCATTAATTCATTAAAATGTGTTTTTCGGTAGTTAATTAATTATGTAAATTTTTCTTATGTATACTTATGTCACTTTCCGGAAATCATGTCATTACTTATTAATTCCTACATTACTTATTAACTTTATTACCTGTACCTACTCATGGGTCGATTCACGAGAATCGGCGAGGATTTTCTTTTAGATATAATTTACAGTTTCAGTACAAATCTTCCGCCGGCTCTCGTGAGTTTTACCTATACCTACCTTCAAACTATTACTACCTAGTACCTACCTACTTTATGTTTTTGTTGTTTTATAGACTGCAATTTATATACAATAATGAAACTCCAGGTCTTAATTTAAGAAATATTTGTAAACTTGTTTGTAAACGACTGTTTGTTTCTTAAATAAAAAAAAAAAAAAAAAAATAATGAACGTGTGCTCTGTTTGAACGTGGTTTGAACCATGTTCGGAGATCTTTGAGCCATGAGTTACGTCTTCGTCCGGATGATCTTTTACCTTGGATCTTTCCTTGGATAGAAGAGATAAATAGTATAAATACATCGATAGCTATTTTATGTCAACAAAATTACAACGGCTCGATTAATTCATCCACCTGTTAATTAGTCATTAATTACTTAATAATACACGTTGCAGATATCTGATACTATAGACGCATATTATACGAGTATCATCATGAGATTTGAGTGGGTAAGGACAACAATCATGTCACGCTACGCATCACGATTTATAAGTATATATATAAGTAGTGGGACACGCTGGGACATCATTAAAATAGCTGGACCAAACTGGCATCAAACCGCACTTGGCCGATCAAAATGGCAAACTTTGGAAGAGGCCTTCACCTGAGAGGGGTTCCTGTTATATACAAATTATTTAGTAAATATTTATTAGCAACTAACAACCAAAAACTAGTATTTAAGCAAAAAAAAAAATTTTTTTTTTTACTAACCATCATAAAGCAAGAAATCGTTAATAATGTATCTGTAATAATTTAGCGGGAAATAAAAGGCTTTTTATTTTATTTATTATATAAGTAGTTATAAGTATATAGTTTATAAGTACTTATAAGTAGTTGCTTAAGGCTTTTTGGGATTATTAAAAAAACACTCAACTACTTATTTATTTTAAAATAAATTTAATTAATACCTACACACACACAAATTTAAAATTTAATTCATAATCTCTTTTTTTTCTTTTTGTGCATGTTTTCTATGACGTTTTTGTGAAATTTAAGTGTATTGTATATTTTGTTTTGTCTCTTGTGCAATTTATTTAATTTTTCTGGTATTGTCAAATTGGCAATAAAACATTTTTTGTTTATTTATTTTTATTTATTTATAATTATTCCTTAATTTGTAATTTTATTTCTTTACCTGAGAATTTTGTTTTCCTAATTCAGGTAGAAGGCAAATTAAACGTACTTTTAACATATATATTGTTAGCGTAATGTAAATATATGACTGTTTTTCTAAATAAAGAATTTATTAAATATATATTATTAATAATCCGTTTAGTGCAACACCCAGTTTACAATTAAGTTATGACTTTCATAAATAACCTTAAAACCGGACGTGGAGTGGAGGCTGCGCCGGAAGTCGGTAACGAATGGGCGTGAGCTTCGGACAAATATCACTTCCGGTGTTGACTTTATTGCAAATATTTGGTGAGAGATTATACTGTAAATTATTATACTTCGTAATTACATAAGGTTGAATTTCGGTTTTGCCCTTTTGACCGCCATTTTGTCAAAAGTTACGCACATGCTAGCGAATATGTTAGCTAGCCGTACATGCATAGACATAGTATATACAAGTAGTTATAGACGCGCCACCGAGCGGCCGGGGGTAAGAATATTCATATAAAATTTGGGAAGCATAGGATTTTTTCTCTTTCACTCTTATAAATTTCGGTATTTCGCCATCGCCTATGATGCCACCCGGTCGGTGATAAGGACAAAGCATGGCACTATTTTCTCTTTCCTCTTATAGGAATCGCAATAAGACTATCTTTCTCTATCAAAGAGTGTCAGGCCCTTGCGTACAGGAGTCTCGAACAACACCAAAATGAGAATAGTAAAAACAAATACTTATACCTATTAGTTAAAGGCGTTTAATTTCGCCGGTTAGATTAAATAAATAACAATAAATAAAAAATAACAAATAAATATTAGACCTAAGTAAATATTAGACATTCTTACACAAATTAACGAAGCCCCACAGTAAGCTCAAGAAGGCTTAATTTTGTTGTGGATTCTAAGCTCAGACAACGATTAATATAATATATAAATACTTAAATACATACCTAATAAACACTCATGACTCAGGAACAAATATCTGTGCTCATCACTCAAATAAATGCCCTTACCGGGATTCGAACCCAGAACCATCGGCTTCAAAGGTCACTGCCCACTAGGCCAGACCGGTATTCTTAATGTTCTCGCAATCTAGAAAATTGGTTTCTGAAGACAGATTTTTTTCAATATCGCAATGCGCATGCGAGATTATAGCCGTTTCTGTTAAATATATTATTTAGTCAAATCAGTTCAGTCAATCAAATGTTCCGGTAGCACGATCAAGTCTGACATAATACTAATTTGATCGAATTGCTTTCTGCTAAAGAGGTAGTTTGTCGCTCGGAGGCTCTGACGGCCTACCGTGAAAAACGTTCGACGTGTTGCTTCTCTGTCATACTTGTAAATTCGTACCTAAGTGTGACAGGGAGGCAAAACATCGAACGTGGTTCCCGGTACGCCCTCTGATAGCGGTATGATTACAGAGTAAGTGAATTCAGAGACTACAAATGCTACGGCTAGGACGACTAGACCAATATTTCTAAGGATTGGGAGTGACTTTGTTACTCGTACACGTACACCCGTAGGTATTCGTACTGTTAGATTTCTGAGCTATTTATCCCGAATTGGCAAAAAGCTTCGAAAGCTTTTTAACACTCAGGTTTGAAGCAGCGTTAAAGATGACTCACGTTAGACCGGGCCGTGTCCGGGCCGGAGCTTCCGGCGCTTACTTTTCTATGACATGACAGGTGATCACGTGATGCTTTCCATAGAAAACGAAGCGCCGGAAGCTCCGGCCCGGACACGGCCCGGTCTAACGTGAGTCATCCTTTACTTGGGTCACTATACCGGCACAGGGCGGACACGCTATACATCAAAAATCACTTGCGTTTCTATGTGTGAACGGCACGCGTCATGCGTCATTGTGTGAGTAATAAAGTTACTTAAAAACAGTACTGAGCGGTCGGCAAAAGGTCGTCAAAATGCTGTCGCGGGGCGAGGTAGTTCGAATCGGGGCGGGGCGTTGCGAGCCCGTTCTGTATGATAATACTATTGCTTATTCTGTGCTACCGGGCGGCGTCTGCATAGTCGAACTGTGGCTAACTTTGAGAACAAAAATTAATTTGCTGTCGCAGTTGGACAGTAATTGGTATCCAGACTATCCAGGAGAAAAGATACCTATTTGCTCTGTTACTCAGTAAATTCAGTTACTCTGTGCGCGCTAACCGTGCAGTCGTCGGCGCGCGTGCGCTACCCGCCGCCCGCGGCGCCGCTGCACGCTGCGCTAATACCCCATTTATGCCAATTTGATGATGATAAGGATGGCGTTTATTGCCAAATTGGCAACACAGTAGGTTTTTGATTAAATATACTACAGCTAAGATAATTGACCGAGCGAATGCGAAGGTTCACATTTCAGCTTTCGTATGACCGGATGGTTATTTTCCCACAGGTCACATTTCTCAAACGACTTGTGAAATTTGGTGAGCAGGTTCGATACTTTAGGGTCATTGTGCTAGTTTCCATCCCTGCTCTAGTTTTCGTCCACTTGACGGATTAGCAAATAATATTTCATTTCTAATTGCGAAATATCATTTTTATGTAGATAGATATATTAAGCTTAGAATAAATTTAAAAGTAGAAAAATTACTGCCTTGGGTGAGACTTGAACTCACGGCCTCTGGATAGATATATTGTTTAGGCATTAAGGATTGCAATAAGTCCAAATTTCTGCAGCAATGTAGCTTTTTATTCAAATTTCGTCAAGTGGATCAAAACTAAAGCTGGACGAAAACTAGCAAAATGACTATAAGTTTTTTGTCGATGTAATATTCTTAGGGAAATAAAGTACTAATATTTCAAGAGCGAGAAAATATTTCTTGCATAATACTTGGTACCTATTAAGATTTGGAACTGGCTTGAAATTGGTTGAAAAAAGGGATTACTCAATCTGAATACTCACTTATTTTATACTGTAATTCCAGACTGTTAAGTACTTACCCTAAAACGACTTTCTTTTGAAAACCTTTTGAACCCAAACCATTGGAGCTACAAAACCAACGGGAATTGATACATTGTTGCACCACTAATTTTATAATTATTAGCTTGAAACGGACGTACTTCAAGTTTGGTGGTTTTAAGGCCTACTCCGTACCTTAAAACCACCAAACTATGAACGTTTTGCGAAGTTAATTAAACAAGACCAAGTGCGGGTAGTTCGAAAAACTTGCGCGGATAGAAGATGTTGTCAACTTTAGCCAGTCTTCTACGAGACCACGGGGACAACGCCGTCCTCGAAACGTCGGAGGTAAATTTAAAACTTAATTATACGCGATTGAGTCCCGTTTTAGTAAGTTCATGACTTCTTGAGTAAAAATCATGAAAGTTTAAATCAATGTTTTTAGTCATTTCTTTGCATTCTTCTCTACAATTTTTTCTGCTCGTTACAGCACAAACACTGTTAGAACCCACGATTTTTGACCACCCCACACTTAACAAAAACCAACACCAAACCAAAGACAAGTGCGAGTCGGACTCGCCTACCGAAGGTTCCGTACTTTTTAGTATTTGTTGTTATAGCGGCAACAGAAATGCATCATATTTGTGAAAACTTCCACTGTCTAGCTATTACGGTTCATGAGATTACAGCCTGGTTACAGACAGACGGACAGACAGACAAGGAGTCTTAGTAATACGGTTCCGTTTTTACCCTTTGGGTACGGAACCCTAAAACTGCAAAAGAATCACGTTTGTTGTATGTGAGCCCCACTTAAATATTAATTTTATTCTGTTAGTATTTGTTGTTATAGCGGCAACAGAAATACATCATATGTGAAAATTTCAACTGTCTAGCTATCACGGTTCATGAGATACAGCCTGGTTACAGACAGACGGACAGAGGAGTCTTAGTAATAGGGTCCCGATTTTACCCTTTGGGTACGGCACCTAAAGGTTAAGGAATATTTGGACAAACATAGTAGGTAGATCTGTGGATAAAAGTAACATTACGCCGCCGACTGCATGGCCCCACTGCTGTTACCACAGCTTTCTTCCGTGACAGTAATGTCCAACATTATGCCATATTTGCCGTAATATCTATAATATATTAACAGGGCAACTATCAGGTAACCACAAAGAGGATAAGAGCTTCCATCATGCAAAAAATTATCACATGGTTTTCCCGAGGGTCTACAGTAAGTAAAAAAAGTTTCAAAAAAGGAGTTTACAGGTTTTTAAAGGGTCGGCAACGCGCATGTAACACCTCTGTAGTTGCAGGCGTCCATGGGCTACGGTGACTGCTTACCATCAGGCCGTATGCATGTTTGCCACATGTTTGTGGTATTAAAAAAACATGGCTACACACAAATTATGTATTTTCGTCGATTTAACAGAAAAAGTGACATTCGTGTTTTTACATGATATAGAAGGCAAACGAGCAGACAAATCATCTGATGGTAAACAATGGTTGTAAGTACGTTGTCGTCCTTTTATTGTAGGTTTGAAGGTTGGTAGCGGTCCGGAAATGCGGTCATTCCACAGTTTAGGTGTACGAAGGAAGAAGTATCGTAACATTCGTAACGTTAGCAGTCGTCATCTAAATGTCACCCGAAAGGTTCTAAATGTCACTCTTCAGGAGACTTGACGAAATTTGGCTTTAAGTGTCCCCGGCAAGCTCGGTTCTCCATACAGACGTAGTTATGCTCTCATTTTAAAACGACTAGCTAGATTGCTCTGAAACTTTGTACTTGCAATATAATACGATATATATAGGTCTGTAATTAGTTTATGTAACTTCAGATACCATCGTAAAAAAATACAGCGAATTTAAGTTTTTCATACAAAACTTGTTTTTGCTCTATTTCGTATGTTTTATAAACTGAAGCTATATAAACTAATTACAGACATATATATACCTCATGTCATTGTTTATGCAAAGTTTTATTACAATCCAACACGTAGTTTTAAAATGAGAACGAAATTCCGTTTGTATGGGAAGGTGAAATTAGGCCGAGCTTGCTATAAGAAGATGACACATGAGATAAGAAGCTTGTAGTTTTTAATGCCGTTCAAACCTCTGCCTTTGGTGGCTGTCTGTCAGTCAAGTTTAGTCTCATTAAGCTAAACGGCCGGTTCCATATATTTTACGCACAGGAAGCTGTCAATACCATTCATAAGATGAAAAGGAGAGGTTAACAATTACACAGTCAAAGGCAAACCTGGAACCGGATTCAGATTTAAGAACTTGTTACTATTGTGAACTGGTTTTGATACGAGCTTGAGGATCGTCGTGGTGATTGGCGCGCATCTCACGCACGCAATTAGAGTGAGTAATCTTCAAGGTCGTACCAAAATAAGATCGAAACCGTATTTCTCGTATCCTCATGGCTAAGGGACGTGACGACTGTGGAAACTCTTCACCAATGCTCTCCAAGCGGCTCTATCTTGGGCCCGGTCTATGCTAGCCTATAATGTGGCTTGTCTCTGACGTTATTCTTTCCGCGTAACGCGTGGCCATACGGAAAAACGGCCCGGTACATCTGTGCTAGCCTGTACGGCAAAACCGTAATAAGTTATTTAATCTGAATCGGCTCCTGCTAAAAGTTGCGGTTTCGTAATGCTTAGGTTGTATTGTTGAAGATCGCGTGGGCTTTCAATTCGATTCTGCTTAATTTCACGTTCGTGTTATTTAGAAATAAATGATTTGTTGTTTAAAGAATGCCGCCTGGGCTAATTTTCAATATCATCCCTATTGAATCTAGTTTGTTGTCGTTGTAGTTTGCTGTATTGTTGTGTTGTAAAAGTATGTGAGTGTAGTATTATAGTTGCTCTTTAATCACATCCTAATGACATATACAGGGTGGCTAAAAAATAAGTGCATTCCCGTTGCCAGGAAGGTTTTGGGATTATATTGAGCAACTTTTACTATGGCACCTACCACGAAATCGCGAAAAAGAAATTTACCCTCCCATAGAAAATGGACAAGCCAAATTGTATAAAACAGCTAAATTTATTTTCGCGTTTTTTTATTGATTATTTAACAAGAATTACAAAATTATAAGTACCTTAATCTAATCATAGAGTAACTTATACTAGAGCGGTACTGTCATAGTAAATTTTGTAACCCCAGTAAATTCACTGCCATCTGTCGACACGCTTTAAAACTAAAAATGAAGATTTATAAAAATACGATAAAATGTATTTAAATATGGATAAATAATTTTTTTTATTTGCATTAATTATTTTTATGATTTTGACCCATGTTCTTTCACTGATATGCCTTAAAATTGTTAAATAACAAACGAAATAATCAACGCCCTCTATACGAGTGTAGGCCAAAACTAGTGGCGCCATCTGATCGAGAATCAAATTTTCTTGATTTTCGAGGCACGTTTTTTCCTTAGACTGTATCCATCTATTACGGAGTTATATCTATCTTTGATCTAATGTATCGCCAAACTGTGAAACAGTTTGTTGGCGGTACCTAGGCTCTAAAATAATCTTAAACTAAATCTGGGTTGGTACCATAGTAAAAGTTGCTCAGTATAATCCCAAAACCTCCCTGGCAACGGGAATGCACTTATTTTTTAGCCACCCTGAAAAGAGTGATTTGTTTTTATACCACGACGATGGCAAACATATCTACGGCTCGTATGATGATAACTTGATAAGTGCAATCGTAGTTATCTACGCTCTCATTTTTAAACGACATTCTGGAATAACACTGAAATTTGTCATAACACATCTAAATATGTCTGGTACTAGTTTTCCTTGTCAGAAATTGTAAAATAAAGAATTTATGGCTAGTTGAAGTTTTACAGGCAGCTTCCTCGCTCAACGAATAAGCGTTGCGATTCAGCGAAGAAATGCTGCTAGTATTTTTGGCACTATGCCCCAGGGACCCTCTTTAGATATAGTTTTTTTTAGGTAAGTATTAGTTTTAGTTTTGTGGGTAGTTTTAGTTATAGGTTACTTTTTATTGTAAAAGAATGACTATATTTCCAACATGAATGACTGACTGAAACAAAGACTGACTATAATTCCAGTAAGTTGATGTCTCAGTCCACCTTAGACCGTTGATGGATCTAGACTCCGATTAGTAAATCCTATCGGCGGATCTATCCAGGTGCGGATCGGCGATAAGCGCGCGCGCCGAGCGGAACTGGCACCTGCGTACGCGCCGAACTAGTGACGCCCCGTTTATCGATAACGTGTGAAGAGTAAAAGTAGCGACAAATAGTAAAGTGAATAGCAAGAAAACCGGACAAGTGCGAGTCGGACTCACCCACCGAGGGTTCCGTCTTTTTAGCATTTATTTTTACAACGGCAACAGAAATACATCATCTGTGAAAATTTCAACTGTCTAGCTATCACGGTTCATAAGATACAGCCTGGTGATAGACAGACGGACAGATAGACAGACGCATAGACGAACAGACGGACAGTGGAGTCTTAGTAATATGGTCCCGGTTTTACCCTTTGGATACGGAACCCTAAAAACTAGGACGACGTAGTATTAGAAAAAAACAGTTTATACTCTTAGGTATTGTTTGTAGAACCGATGCAGGTCAGAAAAGGTTCTCTAATTACTTTTTTGGGTGCATCTGTATAGGTATATACACAGAGTCAAACAAAATAGTGGTAAAGTGGTAAAGACGTCCTATAGTTTATATTGTATATAATGTTATTTTTTGTAAAACCTTTTACACAAAATGCATAATTTAAGAAGCTAATAGATCTTGTATTTAGAGTCCGTATATTTATACAAGACGGTGCGTAACTTTGCCTCAAATTGAATTAAACAAAGCGAGTGTCATTATTCATTATACGTGATATTTTCATAGACATTTGACATTAACTATGCCATCGCCACACTTTGTCATTACAAATGCCAAGCGGAGTCAACTTGGTCCGACTAATAATTTAAAGCGAGAATTTAATTTAATTTAAAAAATTACCTACAACGTTGTTGATGTGCATACCGATATCGATATTTGAATCACCAGTCACATCACTATCTAGATCACCGATGGTTAGGGAAGATACCTCGCATCGCATACGACAAGGCGCGTGCCACCTTTTTACTTCAAATTCACTCATCCCACTCCCAAACAGCGTATTAACCATCCATCTTTAATCTAAAACCAATCTTATGCCTTCAAAGTTAGGGTTGATATTTGAATGGGAAGAATTGGGTAGTTAAGGTTATGGTGGAGATGATGGGATGAAATAATTGTTTCGGAATACACAGTAATGCTTTGTTAATTTGAATATGGGGCTGTTTTTTAGGGTTATTTTTAGGCGAGGGTGCGCACGCGCCGGGGGTTAATTATTTAGAACTAATACACGGTTGAGAATTCCGTTGCTTGAATTAACATTGAATAGCGAATGGCGTTGGAAATTTGCTGGTATTTTAGAAGCGTTTTATTCTATTTGGTTGTACATTTAAAGTAATTGAGTTCTATTTTATTGGGATTAAAAGAAGCGACAATGTTGAATTTTACATTACACATTTGCATACGATCAGATCAGATTAAAGGTTTCTATCATTCTTTAATAGCTTAAGAGGCCGGTGTCGATTTTGGAGCAAAAATGTTAAATTGATAGATTTAGTCGCTGAAATTATACACGTTTTGTTACGTAAATACGTTTTGTTATCTAAATAACAAGTATTGGTTTCTATTAGCACGTCTTCTCATCTTGCCTTTTAATAATGAGGTCGCGAGCGTGCGTTACCGGTAATATATGAAGAGAAGGGGCAGTTTAAAAAAAATTGTAAATTCCAAACCACATAATTCCGATTATAACAATTCCGATGGTGACAAACACCGAATTTAACAACTACGATTTTTGAAATCACGAATTCCGAATTGCCATTATTCCGAAATTTTAAATTCCGAACTACATAATTCCGATTATAACAATTCCGACAGTAAAAAACGCCGAATTTAACATTTTTACGATTTTTGAAATCACGAATTCCGAATTGCCATTATTCCGAAATTTTTTATTCCGAATTGACGTTATTCCTATTTTAAATATCCCAATTTTTAAATTTCCGAATAACGATATTCCGAATTTATTGTTAAATACATGAAATGCCTTTTACCAATTCCTATTTTACATAATATAATAGATGGACACTCACAAACACCATTTTTCTACACAATTATGTGCTTTAAACATTAGTACACCCATTATCTGTAAGCAGGTCCCTCCTAACCTAAACCTACTTCTCTAAAAACAAGTATTTTCAGTGGAGGTCGCCGTTCTAAACTAACCTAACCTACTTTTCTGGCGACAGTTAGTTTTCTTGAGGGTCGCAGTTCTAATCTAACGCACTTTTCTAGCAACAATTCGTTATATTGAGGGTCCTAGTTCTAACCTAACCTAACCCACATTTCTGGTGACAGTTCGTTTTCTTGAGGGTCGCAGTTCTAATCTAACGCACTTTTCTAGCAACAATTCGTTATATTGAGGGTCCTAGTTCTAACCTAACCTAACCCACATTTCTGGCGACAGTTCGTTTTCTTGAGGGTCGCAGTTCTAATCTAACGCACTTTTCTATCAACAATTCGTTATATTGAGGGTCGTAGTTCTAACCTAACCTAACCCACTTTTCTGGCAACAGTTCGTTAATTTTGAGGGTCGCAGTTCTGCCGAAGTTATTTATGCCGAATTTTTATGCCAAAAATATTTTATGCCGAATTTTAGAATGCCGAATTTAACGTGATGCGGCACGACAGGCACCCGTAATAATGACTAAAACGTGAGTCTTCATTTGAATAAATTGAATATCACGAGTTTCATTTTTCCGACCTTACAAAAGACCGAATTTCTGAATTCCAAATTATTTTATTTCCGATCGGACAATGTTTTTTTTTTCGAATTTAAGAATTCGGAAAAACATTTTTTCGGAAAAGTGTTAAATCGAAACTTTAAGCTTTCGGTCAAATGACAATCGGATTTTAAATTTTCGGAAATAGCACATTCGTGATTTTCTTCCGTGTTTTTAAAAATCGTAATTTTGATATTTCGGACTTATAAAAAATCGGGATTATGAAAATCGTGCTTATAAAATTCGAAAAACATAATTCGGAATATTTGGGTGTTCCCTATGTACTATGTTACATGAATGTTTGTCACAAATTTCATATTTTTTCAGAATTTCGTTTTAAAATGAGAACGTACCTTCGATTGTATTACGGCCGCTAGGTTCGTAGGACTAAGAGGGTAAAAATGGGTTTTAAAATTTTTAACTTCTACGTGGAGTTTAAAGTCACGGGACTTTAAAAAAATAAAAAACTTCGATAACGTCATTTCGGAGAACTTTGTCATAGTCACCCCTTTTCTGAAATTCCTAAAATGTAACTAATACGCCACCCTCCGACAATAAGGCTATGTACACACGCGCGATGAGCCGGCACTAATGCGCGCACGCCCTAACGTCCGCGATGACATGATATTGATTATATTGCCTTTGGAGTGGTCACGCACTTTGTAAAAAAACAATTGATCATTTTTAATTAAGTGCTGTTGAGCATCATTGGTCATTTAATTTTGGCCACCATTTTTGACGTGGTCTTTTGGGGCTGATTATCGTAGAGAAGAAAGTATTTTTAAAAAGATTTGCACACAGCTTCGAAGTTTGCAATACACGTACTTACATTCACACCAATTTACTTCATTATATTTATGTTTCATATAATTTAACGTTGGCGTTTTAAATTAATGAGAGCGTGATTTCGATGGTATGTGAGCGGCTTTATGGCCACTACACGATGGCCCAGCGAGCCCACGAGGGACGCATTTATGCGTTAGAATGAGAAAGTGATATTGCTACATTAAAGAATTTAAAACTGCATTGTATACCTTTTTAGCCTCTAAGGCATATTATACTATTCAAGAATATCTCAATGATATACATTTGTAATAGAGTAGGTATAAGTAATTTGAGCATGCAATACATATGACATTTTAAATATTTGCATTTCTTTGTGACAAAACATGTATAGTATAGTAGTTTTGATATCGCAAGTTAAAAATATTTGTGAAAGATGTATATAATATAATATAATATGATGCATGGTCATTATAAGCAATGTATTAGGGATAGCTTTAAGCCATAGTAATTAAGTTAGATTTCACCCTACAGGGTTTCATAGCTGAACCAATAAATGTACCAACTTGTATACCTATGACAGCAATAAACACACTGATTACTGATTACTGATTACTGATTGTTATGCTATCTCATTCTACCGCATAGCTGCGTCCTTTGGACTGGCCTACGCTGGGCCATAGTGTAGCGGAGCCATAAATCTGCTCATATACCATCGAAGTCTCATTATAAAACACCAACTTTAAATTATATGAAACATAAACATTTACGTAACATAAATATATATAATGTCTGGTTTTCGTTGCTAAAATTGTTATAGAAACAATATCTATAGAGCGAGTGGAGCTGGGACAGTGATGACATTGCTGCCCCAATATTACATTCATGGAGTCTATATAAAGGAGCCAAATCTCTATGTATGAAAAGTGTCCATCAAAAAACAGTAATTAGGCGGCGCCACCATACACCGAAATACTACCAAAAACAACCTACGTAATTTGGTCGGGTTATTTGTTGCCTTATATGGTTCATGTTATACTCATGTCCCAGAGCCTAACTAGCGCCACCGGAGAGATTAGGAACTATTATTTAAAGCTGAAAGCGGTCACTTTTGCAACGATTCTGCCATAAGAGATTGGCATCCTTTCTATACCATCCATAATTACAGGGTTCTATGTTACATTTTCAAGATAGTTGAAATTCGACTTAATTTCACTACGATAAAGTTCAAATTTCAGTTCGATAAAAGTGAAACATAGAACCCTGTAATATTGGGCCAGCGATTTAGTGACTAGGGTCTGTTGTTTTTGTTCAAAATTGTTTAAATATATAACTAACTAATTTAAATCTAAATTTTAATTCAGATGACTAGTTATTTATCGTTTAAAAAATTAAGTTCGACATATTATTTATATGCAATGTATTCAAAAAACTTGAGAAATCGTAAACATTTTTTAAAAGTCTAAAATATTATTTACTCCAATTCTAATGACTAATTCAGCTCCAATTAACTGCGCGTGCGCTCCGTCACGCGATCGGGAGGACTTATTGCTAATCATCTCCATCAGCTGGCATGAGGGGCAATTGTTGATGAGCTACTTATTTATATTGCCATGGGGAGCTGAATAGGATACCTGTTATAGATTTTATTGGTAATGGGGAAGGTTGATTTAGGAATAATGGATGCGAAGATATAAAAAACCGGCCAAGTGCGAGTCGAACTCGCGCACCGAGGGTTCCGTGCTTTTTAGTATTTGTTGTTATAGCGGCAACAGGAATACATCATCTGTGAAAATTTCAACTGTGTAGCTATCACGGTTCATGAGACACAGCCTGGTGATAGACAGACAGACAGACAGACGGACAGACGGACAGACGGACAGCGGAGTCTTAGCAATAAGGGTCCCGTTTATACCCTTTGGGTACGGAACCCTAAAAATAATAATGTTGTATTTGATTGTGGTAATGAGGTTAATTTGGAATCTAAATTTTACTTTTAAGTGGGTACCTACTTTAAATATTTTCAGAGTAAAAGTACTACAAACTGGCCATCAATTTCTATTGCCTTATAAATGATGTCCAATATACAGTGAAAAATTTAATAAATTTTCGACTTTAAGTAACATTACTTAAAGGGTATTCGTGTACTTCCAATACAATAACACGTATTAACTGTACATTTCAAAACTAAACAAATACACAAAATACATCAAATTAAAGTAAAATTAAACAAACATCTAGACAACCTTTTTGAACCTATTCGTAGAGCAAGATTAACTTAGCCTACCTACTTGTGATAGCAAACAGTCAACGCATCAACTTCCATCCAATTAGACCCGGACAATAGACGAGGAAATCATTCTGCCCGCCAGCGATCGACAACATTTCCTGAACTTATTCTTTGAATAAACTTAACCCAGCCTACCTTGCTATGGCTATTTGTGAACAAACAGTCAACGCATCAACTTCTACCCAATTAGACCCGGACAATAGACGAGGAAATCATTCTGCCCGCCAGCGATCGACAACATTTTAAAGAATACTGATCAAGAATTTTGTAGAAGAGTGATCTTAGTTTTAGATCATACTATTTTAATTTGCAAAACAAACAGTATTTAAGAACCGATCGATTCTGATACAGGAAGAAAATGTATCATTCACAAAAATAAAGTATTAAACTTTTCCTTTTCATACCATATTAGGAAAGAGTGTGAAACTAATTTTGCAAGATTCAACACATTAATTTACTACTCAAATGAGAATATTTCTAAAACCAAAATGTTGTCGAGCCCTGTCGTGGGCCGCGGTAAACAGTCGCTCGTCAGCGCCCTCTGAAAATATAAACAGCCTGTTAAGGGGTATAAGTTTCACAAGTCCGTCCAAGCTAACTCTGCACCATTTTAACAGCGACAAAGTGTAGCAAAACGTAGCTAGATCGTAATTTGACGTTTATGTTATTCCTTACACACTGTCGCTTCAAAGTTTCACATACACATTTTTATTTACTTTTAAAATGAAAATTAATCGCATTGACATTCGAGGGAGGCATTCTCGTCGTGGCAGAAAGGCTAAAGTTGACATCATATAAATATACCATAGAAGACGCAAATGCATCTACTTGCGTGTCCGAACCCTGACCAAGCGTCGAGGTTGACCGTCGCTCTTTACAGTCCACGCCGCCGGTTGTCGCAGCCGGGCGTCTGTGAAAACTTAAAAAATGCTTCGTTGCATGATAATTAACTGCAACAGCCCAATAATTGCGAGCACCCAAAGGCAAGAACATATTTCCTATCACAGATAAGTAATTTTAAAATTATAATATGCGTAAATTTTGTAGCTTGGTTTCAAAACAAATTGTGGTATTTGCGTCATCTAGCCTATATATTAAAATCTAGCCTATATATTAAAATCTTGCCTATATATTAAATCTGTGGTTGACATCAACATCTTCTAGTTGCGCGAATTTTTCTAACTATCCGCACTTGATCTTTCCAAGTCAGTGCAGACTTGCAGAGTTAGCTTAGATGGATACTAATAATTAAGTACGTAACCCGGTAAACCAGTTCGCTACATCTTATCTGTCGTCGTTTTAGTTAGGAAATTAGATCACCCTACCCTAAAAATCATCTCATGAAGGAGATTATTATGAAATAAAAAGGGCATAATAAATACACAATAACTTAAATATATGTCCAAACTGAATTAATTAAATAGGTAATAAATAAAAACGGTACTAAATAAACTTGAAGTCCTATTTAATCAGTTTAATAACCGCGTTTATGTCTTTTCTTTCGTCTTTTCTTGGTACGACGAAAATGTTTGCGCCCTCTGTTCTCATAGTTTGTATTTAAATGTGGAAATAATAGACATTTGTGACATTTTCAACTAAAAGGTACCACATTGTCGCTTGTCAATAAGGTTGATTTCAAATTGAAGCTGTATGGAAATAGCGCCTTATTGACAACCGACAGATAGAAAATGGCACATTTTTACATCATTTTACATAGTAATATGCGCTAACAGAACATCTAACTAGGCCTTTACGTCCGGACATGACACAAACAGAGAAAATGGATTGTCGGCCTCCTCTCTTTGTGACGTCATACATCAGCTGAGCCAACAGCCTTTGTTCGAGATCGTATTGTACTCATGTTTCTGTACATTTTCATATTGTAGCGTGTTTACTGAAATTTGGGGCTTTTTCAACGTTTCTGGTGGAACGTTTGTAAAATTCTGTTTTATAGCAGAAGTATACGTTTGTCCAGCATCCTTTTAGCTAAATTTTGGAATGAACTGTCGTCCGCGGTAGGTATTTCCGGAAGACCGGAACGATACGACTTTAAACCTTCAGTTAAAGAGCGCAGCGTAATCCCATCTTAAAGGCCGGCAACGCACTTACTCTGGTGTTGCAGGAGTCCATGGGCGATATTAATTGCTTACCATCAGGCGTAGGTGTATGAGCAAAGTGTGTACAAGCCTACTAAAAGGGCATTTTCACTTAAAAGTGTGCCATTTTTTTTTACATTTATCAACTTTTGGGTTATTTCTACTCAGAATCACGAGGACTATCTATTCAAAAATAAAAATAAATCCCAAAAAAAAATTCAGTTTAGTAACGCATTTTCACATACACTTTGTATAAACCGTTACAAAACTGACACCCAAAATTTGTATGAAAAAACTGGGAACACTTTTCTTCTTTGTCTCATTTAATAATACTCGTGATTCTGAGTCTAAATAACCCAAAAGTTGATGGTTTTTCAAAAAAAAGTATATGGTACCATTTTTTTTAAATCCCCATAAACGTCATGTTTTCATAAGACTTATCATTTCACTCCCACACTTTAACATTGAAAAGTGCGCATCAGCTTGAAAATTGCGATACTCTACCCATTTATTACCGAATTAGCAGAAGTCTGTTAGTGACGCGGCAATTATCTTAACCATGCATTTTTCACGCTTTAGGTAACCTGTCATAAGTGTCATAACTGTCGCTCTGACGCGTGAGTGCGGGTTCGGATCCCGACAGTTATAGAGCGGACACGGTGTACATAATACCAGTACAACGACTTGTCATATCCAAAGGGCCCACTGACTATCAGTACGCCGGACGATATCGGCCTGTCAGTTGTTCGGAACTGTCAAATTTTTGTTCTAACTGACAGGCCGATATCGTCTGGCCGACTGATAGTCAGTGGGCCCTAAGGCCCAGCTTTACAAGAAAAAAGAATTAGCAACCGGTCAATTCAAACAACGTGATATTACTAGATACGAGAACAATACGAGATCTAATAGATACGTTACAGTTTAGTTCTCAACTAGTTATCTTTTGCAGTTCGATTCGAGAAACCAATTGTCATTTCACGCTACAATTATTGTGTCGTTTTGGGATATCCATTAGATATCCATTGGATGTCTAAGTAATATCTTAATCATTCAACCGGACATTCTGAATCGCGGAAATGTCAAATTTGACTTTCTTAAATATCTCGTTATCGTTTCTGTTTCATATCCAGTGGATATCTAGTTTATAAGTATCTCGATCATTATTCGAATTGGCCCGCTAGTGAAATTTGAAACTATGGAGTAATAAATAGAGTTTATTTTCCTTAGATTGAAAATTTTACTAAACAAAATATTTCCAATCTGTTTCGTTTGAAAATGATTCAAATTTCAACTAACTCAGGGCCGATACAGATGGACTGCAACCCGACTGCAATTTGTATGAGAACTGCACGCAGTCAGCCGGCCCTTTGCGCTGTAATTTCCTTTGCGCTGCGACAAAAGGTTCTTAAAAAACTTGCGCACGAAGGGTTCCTAACCATTACGCAAAAAACGGCAAATAATCACGTTTGTTGTATGGAAGCCCCACTTAAATATTAATTTCATTCTGTTTTTAGTGTTTGTCGTTATAGCGGCAGCAGAAATACATTATCTGTGAAAATTTCAACTGTCTAGATAGTTGAAATTTTCTATCTATCACGGTTCATGAGATAACCTGGTGACAGACGGACGGACGGAAAGCGGAGTCTTAGTAATAAGGTCCCGATTCTACCCTTTGGGTATGGAACCCTAAAAAGTGGGTATTCAGGGTCCTCAAGGGTCGACAATGCATAAGTGGCTCCTCCGATGTTACTTATGTCCATCGGCGACGGTGACAGCTTCCCTTCAGACGGCTCGTCTGCTCATTTGCTGTCTATTACCTACATAAAAATGTGACGACAGCACAATATGTATTTCAATGTACTTATTTTTGTTCCTAGCGGTTGTCCCGGCTTATTGCCACGGCTCATGGGAGCCTGGGGTCTGCTTAGCAACTAATCCCAAGAATTGGCGTAGGCACTAGGTTTTTTAATAATTTCAATGTACTGCAAAGTTACTATACCGTGTACGGAGGTGTTGATAAGATGACCGCCCGCCGCTGTGTGTTTATATTAATTGAATAATCGCAACTCATTTCTTTAACTGTTTCTTCAGTCGGAAACATAACTTTTCTCGCGTTTATGACCAAGAAAATGAATTACTTGTATAGGAAAAGGAACTTTAGCTCTTTGAGATAAAGTTCCTTTTAGACAAAATTTCACACATCAGAACTGTAAAGCATGAAATCTAGTAAAAGCTTATTTGATTCACAACTGTATTACGTCGGTATAAAGTCTAAAATAAAATAAAAAACACGATGTTAGTTACGTCTCTTTCATAGCGATGTAATTATGTTACGGGCTGAAAATCGTCTGATTTTGTTCGGAAATGTTAAATGATTTCTTTTTCGCACGTCGTACGGTTCAAACGTAATAATTATATTAATTAATATTGAATTTGGCAAATAATTGCAATTATGGAAATGACGTTATGGCAATTTTAAATCCAACGTGGGTGGTGACGGTGATGCATCTTAATGCTTTGTATTTGTGGTTGTAGATATAGACTACCTACCTTAAAACAAATCAGCATAAAGCATCTGTCATAGTTTTTAGGGTTCCGTACCCAACGGGTAAAACGGGACCCTATTACTAAGACTCCGCTGTCCGTCCGTCTGTCTGTCATGAACCGTGATAGCTAGACAGTTGAAATTTTCACAGATGTATTTCTATTGCCGCTATAACAACAAATACTAAAAACAATAAAATAAATATTTAAGTGGGGCTCCCATACAACAAAGGTGCTCTTTTTGCCGTTTTTAGCGTAATGGTACGGAACTCTTCGTGCGCGAGTCCGACTCGCACTTGGTCGGTTTTTAGAATAGAAAAGACTAGTAGCTGTACCACGAGTCCATGACACTTGACGTTTACCTACGCTATAGCGACTGCGTAAACTAGATTCGAAGTTAAGCAATGAGGATATAATAAGATGGAGCGGTACTGTCATAGTAAATTTTGTAACCACTTTAAATTCACTGCCATCTATCGACATACTTTAAAACTCAAAATGAAGATTTATAAAAATACGTTAAAATGTAGTTAAATATGGATAAATGTTTTTTTTTTATTTGCATTAATTATTTTTTCCCCTCACTAGCTCGGAAAGCCGTCTTTTATCATTTAAAACAAGCGGGGAAAAACGCATTTTATCCACTAGTGGGGAAAGTAATTTGACCTTGGATGGAGCGTGTTTAAGTAGCTTGACAGATAACAAAACGTAAAACGCTCATGATAATGGTTCGTTCGATATTAAATATCATTAAATAAATGGTTTGAGAATCTAATAAAAAATACCAAATTTAGCTTTATTTAATAATTTTATGTCATAAACCTTAAAATTCCATAAGAAACTTTAGATTTTTTATAATGATGTTAAATATAATTCTAAACGCACAAGTTGAGTCGATGCAATTTCAAAACGCATCGTTGACATTTCATACGTCAGAACAGAAATGTCAACATTGTCAACAAAATTTTTACTGTTCTTCTTACCGGCTCACGTAAAAATGAGAATTTCTAGTGTTTTCTGTTATAATATCGTAAAAAAATTAGTGATTCCAGTGATGAAGATGATCTAACGCCTGTGGATGTTGCACTTTCCTCGCTATAGTGAGGGGAAAAGTTTTGTGTTACACACGGGTGCAAATGTATTTTACTTCTCGTGTGTTGAAATACAACTTTGCACCCTTGTATAACAAATAACTATTATATGATTTTGACCCATGTTCTTTCACTGGTATGCGTTAAAATTATAAATAACAAACAAAACAGTCAACGCCCTCTATACGAGAGTAGGCCAAAACTAGTGGCGCCATCTGATCGAAAATCAAATTTTCGTAATTTTCGAGGCACGTTTTTTCCTTAGACTGTATCCATCTATTACGGAGTTATATCTATCTTTGTTCGAAGTGACATTTCTTCGTCACTTTAGTTTAGTTTATTTATTTCGCAATACAATGTTCGTTGTTAATGTAAGAGAATACAATTAAGCAATTACTTGTCCTATAGCGATCGTCGGATACAAAGAAAATAATTCAAATACAATTTATAATTATTCTTATGTTTAGAGTAAGAGAGGTATGGGCACTGTGAATGACATCTCGCTTTGTGTGGTAGGGGTAGGGCACAGGACAGCGGATGTCATTCCAGATCTAGAGCAGAGCCCAACTGGGGAAGTAAGTACCTCCACCTTACAGAAAACCGCAGCCAAATAACACTAGACCCTACTCATAGTGTTGTGTTCCTGCCGGTAAGTAAGGTTGCCAGAGCTCAACGAGGGAGAGGAGTGTTAGGGTCGGCAACGCGCGTGTAAATCTCCGGTGTTGCAGGCGTCCATAGGCTACGGTAACTGCTTACCATTAGGCGGGCCGTATGCTTGATTGCCACCGACGTGGTATAAAGAAAAAAAGAGTCAATATGCAATGCTATATAGATCTATCACAATATCTTTGACACTGACATATATACATGTCGTATCTTTAGCAAATTTTTGACGTATCTTAAAGTTCGAATCAGGCCGATAGAGAGGGAACGCGAAGTTCACGCAGTCGTTAACGTAAATATCAAATGCCAGCTCACGGTAGCCGAGAAGGACTGAAATGTTATATTTTATGCCAAAACGATACGAAAGCAAAGTAAACAAAATTTAATTACTAGGTACTGTCAATTTAATTCATATGTACATCTATATATTACATCTATAGGTACCTACACTTACGAAGACATTCAAAGATTTGTGAATGATTAGAGATTCACTAGATATGAAATAGTAAAGATATATGACGTTCCACGGCAAAAGGTACCTTATGGCGACTGGCGTTTACGTCGCATAGCGCCGCAATAGAGTTTTGTGTGTCAGCGCGATTCGGGAAATGAATTAGAGATTCACTAGATATGAAATAGTAAAGATATGTGACGTTCCACGGCAAAGGGTACCTTAAGGCGGCTGGCGCTTACGTAATAATTTACGGCGCTGTGCGACGTAAGCGCCATCCAATATTAATTGGAGCGGCGTTAATAGCGTAAGCGCCAAGCGCCATATGGTACCTTTATCCGTGAGACCTCACATATCTTTACTATTTCATATCTAGTGAATCTCTAATTCATTTCCCGAATCGCGCCGCGTCTCTCCAATCCCCAATCCATATTGTGTCGAGTAATATAGGTACTTAAATATTTCTGCAATATATGTAAAAACTGGTAAAATTTAAGGCAACCTTGAGCAACACGACAAAATTTAACCATTTACATTTACCAATCGTTAAAAATTTGGGTGGTATGACAAAAAGGGTGTTACACGAAATCTCACCACAAAACCTTCTAGTAAATCATTTTTCATTTGTAAATACCCACGCACACCTAACACTTTACTTAACAAGGGACAACCCTGAGGACCTACGCAATCGACTCATCTGCCTCTCTATCGCTCTATATTCGAGTGATAGAGAGGTGAAACCAACGAACGGTTATACTTGTAGCACTGCCCAGGGCGCGTCGTTTAAGAAATGAATGAAATTGTTAGCAAAACTGGAGTCGACGAGAGATGGACAAGGATTGGTCGGTGATACCATCGTCACATGCTTAGGGTTGTCACATTTGGGTTTCAAAAAAATCTCGAAATTTATATGAGATTTTATTTAATTTTACTTGATACTTCTTGTGATAACTCATTGTACAGATAACCCTACACTTCTAACTACCTAGAATAATATCGCCATGTGACAATCAAAACTCGCTAATAAAATCGCCTTGTGACAATCAAAATTCGCTAATAATATCGCCATGTGACAATCAAAATTCGCTAATAATATCGCCATGTGACAATCAAAACTCGCTAATAAAATCGTCATGTGACAATCAAAACTCGCTAATAAAATCGCCATGTGACAATCAAAACTCGCTAATAATATCGACACGTGACAATCAAAACTTGCTTATAATATCGACATGTGACAATCAAAACTCGCTAATAATATCGACATGTGACAATCAAAATTTGCTCATAATATCGCCATGTGACAATCAAAATTTGTTAATAATATCGCCATGTGACAATCAAAACTCGCTAATAATATTGCCATGTGACAATCAAAACTCGCTAATAATATCGCCATGTGACAATCAAAACTCGCTAATAAAATCGCCATGTGACAATCAAATCTCGCTAATAATATCGCCATGTGAATAATATCGACATGTGACAATCAAAACTCGCTAATAATATCGCCATGTGACAATCAAAACTCGCTAATAATATCGCCATGTGACAATGAAATCTCGCTAATAATATCGCCATGTGACAATCAAAACTCGCTAATAATATCGCCATGTGACAATCAAAACTCGCTAATAATATCGCCATGTGACAATCAAAACTCGCTAATAATATCGCCATGTGACAATCAAAACTCGCTAATAATATCGCCATGTGACAATCAAAACTCGCTAATAATATCGCCATGTGACAATCAAAACTCGCTAATAAAATCGCCATGTGACAATCAAAACTCGCTAATAATATCGCAATGTGACAATCAAAATTCGCTAATTATAACCATAATTTCAGAATTTTATTGTTATTAGTGATTATGTTTGTCACCTGATGAAACATGCCTAATTTCATGAAATCCGCGCTCGAAAACGTTACTTTACACTTAAAATTCCGATTCCGATAAAATAGAGGCCGATTTTTTTTGTTAAATATCGATTTTTTTTGACAGATTTTGATAGATAGAGCTCCCCATTCTGTTAAATAAGAGCAATTTCAACGTATGTCTTAAAAAAAACTATCCCCTCAGTTACAAAAACCTAATATATTTTCGTAACTCACTCAACGGAAAATTACATACATTTTTTTCGGGACAAGTTGTTATTTAATATTTATTCCACTGAAGAAAGGAGCTCTTTAAACCAGCCTTTAAACATCTAACAAAACATAAATTGACAGCAATATAAAAATCAGCTCAATAAAGGATGACTCACGTTAGACCGGACCGTGTCCGGCGCTTCGTTTTCTATGGAAAGCACCACGTGATCACCTGTCATGTCATAGAAAAGTAAGCGCCGGAAGCTCCGGCCCGGACACGGCCCGGTCTAACGTGAGTCATCCTTAATTTAATTGTTCTTATATTATCTTGACAATTTTAAAAATGCTTTAATAACTTATCTTGACAATGTTTTACTATTATTATCATAATAGTAGTTAAATTTGTGACATAGCTTTCAATTTTTAATTTTTTTATTGATATTTTGTTTTTAATGAAAATTTTATTATAAGTACCTAAAATACTAATGAATTATGTACCAATTGGAAGAAAGAATGAATGAGCCAAAGAAATCTAGATAAGGAATATTTTAAAAACCCTAATACTTTGCTAAGCCCTTACCGGGTCCTAGTAGTTATGTATGTACCTACCTAGCATTAAGTTGCATGTGTATTTGCGTAAACTGTATCTACTTGGTTGCAAATAAAGATTGAATTGAAAGATTAACCCCCTACTTACTTTGGACCCTGTGACTTTGAGACATTCTCAATTTTGAGAAAGATAGCAACCCTGCTCAGTGCTCACGCCCGGAGCAGATCTTTTGTCTTTGCCAAAATATTAAAGTGACGGTAACAATTGGCCAAAACTGCAATTAACTGCACAAGTGTCATAATTGTCATAAATGTTATCGATTTGCGAATATTTTAAACCGGCATGCCATGGTACCTGCTGGCTATTGAGAATTTGGAAATTCTCGTTAACGGCAAAAACGTAAAACGAAAAAATTGTGTTGGCAAAATATTTCGACGGCTGGTTAATACATTCTTTGTACCTAATATACTAGGATATAGTAAGTACATAGGTACTTAATGTACCTATATTAAAAGTAGGTAACATTAAAATACTTTAAAGTAAATTTGATTTGATGTGTTGAGATACTGAACCTAAAATAACAATGGTAAAGTCGGGATGTATTCTAAACTCAATATACGCGATATAAATATAAGCCGTTTTCATAGTTTTATTTCATGAACAACGGTACGTGGATATACTTGATATAATATCAATTTTCATATAATATTATATAAAGTCACCCTACTAAATTTAGTAGGAGAATATTATGAAGAATAGAAAAATCTTTAATGATTGACTATATCACATAGCAGTGCTATGATAGCACCAACATAAAAATACCTATATTCCTAGCTCCTAGCTACTTTTATTTACTAGTATTGTCAAGTAAAATTATAATAAATAAATGCATATTTCCAACATTCTACCAAAACCACAAACCGCACAAGAGTAAATGCAAAAATTATAGCCGTTTTCGTCAAGTAGCATCTAATGAGTGCCCGAGGCCTCCAACACGTGCTGTAACATGTGGCCATCTTGAAAAAAGCCGTCATATGGCGGGAAAAAACACCTCTACATCTACCAACTTAATAAATGCGCACAGAGAAATATGGAACTAGCGAGTTAATGAACATTCTTAAAGAGATTCGCTGATAGCAGCGCCGCCGCGAGCTGCAAAATTAAATTTGTATTAAACGAAGGAAGTGATTTTACGGACAGTTCTTATATGAAAAAGGATGTATTAATTTATGTAATTGTTAGAAACATAACCCTTTTTTAAGCATGTGTGTTGGGTTTGATTAACTCTTTTGTCGGTTTAAATTCGAGTTTGTTTTGATTGGTCGGTCGTTATTTTTAGAGGTGTATCCGGTGGTTCGCTTCCGCTTTAGATATTGAGGAGGTGAAATTAGAAATTTGTATTTACACACATGTACTCGTAAATATAATAATTTTTACGTTATAAATCACCCTCTTTTTCAGTCAATGCCAGTGATGTATTACGCAATGTGTAATTTTCTTTATAACAAATGAGAAAAGTAAAGTTCCAAGGGTCCTAACCAATTAAATACGAAGCAAGAAAATAAAGAAGTAGGTTACAAAAAAAGTGATAAGTAAATATGTTATAAATAACTATAGCTTCGATTGGCGGTCTATAAAAGTAGGTAATTAGGTACATCAAAAATTTTAAGAAAACTTTCGGGGGCGTCTCATTGGTTCCTAAATTTATATGTCAAACTTTACGGTTACCTTAGATCCTACATTTCAAAAAATATGGTCAATTAATCCAGCTAAAGTAAAATATGAAATATTTCCTACAAAACGTCAAACCCAATTAAGCTATGACCATCATAAACATGACAAAATAAATATGATCCTTTTGTTTACAATCACCATTAACTTTTATTTCTTTCTTAGACCTCACATATAGATTCCCATGGTTTTACAAATTTGCCCCAGAAATTTATGCAAAGTGCCCTATAACGGTCAAAATCCGTGCCTTTTGGTGTAAAATCTGATGATTTGGTTCTATAACAATGAATGGTCGCAGCAGGGTTGCTGTGGAAGTGGAACCCTTGCGATGTTTTTTGCTTTTATAACTAAGATGTAAGACTGATTGTATATTGTATGAAAAATAGGCAGAAATTGTAAAAAAAAAAAATATTTATACCGAAGTCAAATCTCAATAGCTTATAGTCCTTTAAAAAAAAACTATTGGGTAGTTGACAATTTTTTTATGGTATCAGTCGATCAGGTTTGTTTTGAGGATCAAATGTCTATATGGGACCCATTGTCTTAAAGCAATACAAAAGTCACAAATGATGGTCAAAGTCTGGCATCGCCATTTTACTGAGCACACGCTCTAACACAAATGGCAACATATCGTGACATTCGTGACGTCACTGTGTTAGTTTTCTTAGAAGCCGCTTTGCTTAGAACTTAGAAGCCGTTTCGATATATGGAAAACAAGGAAATTGAGATTTTGTCGGTGAAATGTTGCGTTTATGGGCGAATCAACTTTTACGAGGCCAATTTGAAAGAGGTTTCAAAAAAGTTTTTTAAAATATTTTTTTGTCAAAATACTGATAATTAATACCATTGGCGTACGGATAATTGATTAAATTAACTTATTTTAATATCAGCAACGAGATCAGAATGCTATTATGTGAGTTTTAATCACATTTTGTTCTTCATACAGTTGGAAATTCTCTTGCGTTACGTCATCTAGATTTAATCATAACATAGGAATAAAAATCTGAAAGCCCATTGAAATCGATATAGATATTTTCCACAGTTAAGAAGCTCATTATATGAGAGGTTTTTTAAAGAAAAACCACATTATTACGGTAATAACTGGACTTTGCAAATCCCCTGCGTTACTATAGTATTTTAAGAAGTCGTATTTTTCGAATATTACTTCTTTCGTTAGGACTTGGCTTAAAAATTGTATATATATAGCAGGGGAAAGTTAATAAGATTATAACTCACCGAATCATATTCATCAAAAACGATCCTGGTAATCAAAAAAATAAAAATATTGTGGAATTATTTGGGGACATCCAGTAACGCAAGAGAAAAATAATGAGTAACGCAAGAGAATAGGCCATACATTCTCTGGTGTTACTGACCCTTTTTGATACACTTATTAAATGAAACAAACTTCTTATTAATCAGTAAATATTTGTCGTCTGTTTTTATGCGTCGGTATACACATGATTGCTATTCGCCTCGTCATTCATTCATAAATTAACATAACAATACACCACCTAATTAACATGAGATCAGTTAAGTTGAATAATCTACGCTTGAGATCAGTGTTAAACTAAATACAAGATCAGTAATTCTCAGGAACATCACAAACACTTAAATATTAACTTTAACGTTTGAATCAACTTCAGTTATATAAAGAAAAAACAGTTAACATAAAAAATCAACAAATTAAGATTAACCTACTAAGGCTTCAAAAAATGAGTAAAGTCATTTCTCTAAAACGTTAATCGAAGTCTCGAAGTCAACTAAAGTTCTTCTCGAATGTTTCTGAAAGCTTTCATAATTTTTCCATCCTTCTGAAATTTCTCTTCTTTTCTAGTCCATTCAGTCCATTTTATAATCCATTTATTTTATCGAGGTTGTATATACTCTTTTTATTCTTACACTCGCTGCAGAGGCCATACATGCAGTCTTTCGAATCGAAATCACATACTGTTGCTTCTATTAGTAAACAGGTCGTCAGTTCCTGTAATACCTTTTTTCCTCAAAGCTTTAGCTTTGTATTCAAAATTTGCATGAAGCTTGCACAAGCGAATTTCCCTTGCATCAATCGAAGGAGTCACAACAAAGAACGGCTTATTCCGTGTAAAATAATAATAAGAGCATTTAATCTCAGGGTTCTCTTTTAGAAAAACCTTGTGAACACTTCATTGTATCTAGCATATATCTTTTAGGAACTTTAATACCTTTCTTGGTTAGTACTTCCTTTTTTCCAGCTGAAGCTCGGGTAATGTCGTCTCTTAGAAAAAAATCTTTTATCTTTTTCTTTAGGAGCGTTTCTCGGTCAAAGCGAGACTTTTTCATTTCAATTTTGTTTGTGCCAAAAGTGTCAATCAAAAAATTTATCTTGTGCCGCAAAAATAGTTTTTATTGTATTTCTTTCTTTTTTCGATTTTGTTTTTTTAAATGTTTCCTTTATGGCATTCGCCAACATTTGGTACTTTAAGTCATCTTTGGTCTGTTTAGATTTAGGTTTATTTTTTTCTCTTAAATTTTCATTTTTGTTAGCTAATATCCTATTCTCTCTGCAAACTTTAGCTCTCTCTTCTTGTTCTTTTTCGCCCTCGTTGTTTTGGCGATACGATTGGCTGGTTAATCTCCAAATCTACAAAGACTGATGACAAAGGCTGGATGTGCTTCGCTACTGGTTTTGTAAAAGCAACAGGATTAGCTGGTCGGGAAGATATAATCGGCGGCGAAGATGTCGCTGGCGGAAGTGAAACTGATGAAAGTATTGCCGGAATTGGTGTGACTGGCGGAGGTGTCGCCGATGAAAGTGTCAGTGAAGAAGGCGTTGCCGACAAAGTTCTCTGAGGTGGGAGAGTGAGTGGAGATGTAGTTGGTGAAGGCGTCGCTGATTGAAGTGGAGCAGCCCGCAGAGACGTCACTTGAGGAAGCATTGCAATTTGGGGTTGGGGTGATGGTGGTAAATATGCTACTGGTTGCAGTGTACGTAGTGGGCTTAATCTTAAAGGAGACGTCGCTAGTGGAAGTGTGCATAACGAAGCCGTCACTGGCGGAGGAGTAGGCGATTGAGGCTCATTATGTATCTATATTCAGATTGAGGTGAGCTTGGTGGTGTATTTCGTAACACTCTTTCTACGATCCGTTTTTTTCTCGCCTGTTCTCTTTTCCGTAAACGCCAAATCGTGTTAGCGTTGTACTTTTCTTTAGGGGTTAAAGTCTTTCACTAATCTTTTAGTTTTATTGTACCGTTCTCTTTGTTTCTTTTTAGCTTCTTCATAGCATTCTGGTTTGTTTTTCAATCGTCCTCGATACCGTTTTTGTTTTTCTGCGGCGCTTAGAGGCATTGTTTTTTTAGGTGTGCACAATTAAATGCTGAAATAAATAAAACAATGTCGCTAAGTTGCAACGCAAATAATAACTTTATACTAATAATCTAGCCATAAAATCATTTAATTTGTGACGAATTTTTATGAGACATTTATAAGCAATATTACTCTTATTACTCCACGTTAAATGTATTTACTAATAATAAATATTTAAAAGATAGGTCAAATAAGTTCGATGGCGAGTTAAATAGGATAAGTCGTACTTTCTCTTACGTTACCAGTAACGTAAGAGAAGTTTCTCCAGCGTTACCGGTAACGAAGGGGAAAATTTTAACTACCAAGTAAATTATCACGTTAGTTATTAATACACTTACATTTGCATATATATCGCGTTAATATTAGACACCAAACACACAATATTTCAATAGTTTTCAAACATAAGGATAAAAACTTACCGAAACACGTAACGTAACATAGGGGAGCAGCAATTAAGTCACGCACACCCGACGGCTGCTCGTCACTGACTGGCGTCTCCCCGCCAGGGATTTCACCTCGACAACGCGGGTTCTCAGAAACGTAGGCATATTTCGCCGGCGCATGAGCCACGACCAACGCCATCTCTTTAAAATTTTTTGCAACCTTCTATAGTAACTCGGGAGAATTGAAATTGGACGCTAGCTTAGGGACAACAATTTGAAAAATTCTCGAAAAATATATAAAACTTAAATCATGTTGGCATGGGATGGATTAAATGTACTATTTTATTCTGATTCTTTTAATGATATTATAAAAATAGGTCACCTTATGTTTAAACTTAGAAATTACTATTGTGTGACTATAGCTATCGTTGGGGACACACAATTTTTGTATGGGAGTAAATTTTCTTCTGCTGCGTTACCATATAAATTTGCTAAAATTCTGATCAAATTGCTAATCTTTAATATTTTGATTAAATATTTATAGTTCTAAAAATGTCATTACCCTAAAAAGGCGCAATAAAAATATTAGGTTTTTGAAAAAAGGTTTTTTTTTTATCGGGGACAAGGAAATTGGCCTCGTAAAAGTTGATTCGCCCTTAATGTATATTGTTGCCATACATTTTTTTTCTAAATAAAATGTAAGGAATCGAATGGTACCGTTATTTTTTTCCTATTTGAAAGTTTAAAAAAAAATCGAGTTGTTTTTTTTTTCCTATTTTTTTTTATTGTGATAAATTGCTCATTTTCTATCTATTTAACTAGATTTAGTTATAAAATTCAACATATGTCAACTACCCTATTAGAATGGAAAAAAAGGATTTCTGCATTCAATGCTCCTACGGTCCTACGTACCTAATTGGAAATTTCATTTTTAAGACTTTTAATGACCATCGAAGCCCGCACTTTGTTTTCAGGTGACCCCAAAAATGTACTAAAATTCAAATTTTCGTATTGATGAAACATAAAACTTACAGACAATTTCATGTAGGTTGATTATTTTGGCAGCTATTTTTTTACAAGTGTTTAAGGTACATATGTATTATCATATTTACTTCCAAACATTTTCAACTTCTTAAATATACTGCAAGCATAAAAAAAACTGTAACGCTAATTTATATCAACTCCAAATAAAAACCGTATAAACGCAAAATTAAAACAATCCTTTCATCTTTTACCACCGGAAGACCAGCCATTCTTCAAATCCCGTAACCCAATAAATCAAAGGAAAGAATACCACCTATCACCAAATATACCTAAACAATACGCAAGCTATTCATATGACACAGCGGGGCCTTTTTCTAATAACCACCACAAACCATGATACCATTTAATAAAGATCAATTTTGCTTAAAATTGTGTAACATTTTTAAATTATAAGGGCGTATGCGCACATGCGACTAATACATTTATACTCCCTTTGAGTCTTTTAATATATGACAATTGCTGAAAGAGTTTTATTGTATAGTTAATAGTGCGATTTTGTGGTTTTATAACTGTTGTCCGAGAGAATTAGGCGTATTGTGTTTTTTTTTTAATTTAGACGCTGGGAGTGAAAGCGGTTTGATCACAAAAGGATTATAAATATGATATTGCTATTATGAGGGAAATATTTTTTTGCATCGTGTATTCTTTGATATTAAATCCATTTAAAATAGATCAGTTTTAGTATAATAGTTTTGACATCCATTTATATTTTTGCAGAAAAGGATTTCAATAATATGTTTAATTTCACGGCCCTGAAAGCAATTCTATCTTGTTTTTGAATCTATAAAAAGAAAACAAATAATTTCAGTCATGCTTATATTGACAATGTATATGTCCGCAGGAGAATGTACCTATAGTGCGACATAAAACAGTAGAAATTAAATAAAATGGAATTAAAAAATCTCCATACTAAATTGTTGCCATGTTTAAGCATTTTACGTCAAAAATGTGACAGTTACGTAAAAAGTGGCGGCCTTAATAATTTTCTACTATTTCTTGTCGGACTATATATCCACTAATCTATGTTTTTTTTTGTTTCATAACACAGATCAGCGATTACCAGTACCTTCGACAACACCTAGAGTAGACAGACAGAAAAATATGCTTTTCGCAAAAAACAGTTTGAATTATTAAAATACTAGTAAAATTAAACCAAAAGGATAAGGATATTCCGATGCCAACTGCAGCTACGTTTTTGTTGTACCATTACTGCATCAGTGTTGATATCGCCGTTTATGTGTTGTCTGTCAATTTCCTTAATAAAATTAGTGACATACGTCGCCGCATTACTGCCATGATTATGACGTTTTATCCGTCAACAATAAAGCTGCATTACAGCCTGCAGCTGTCATCCGATCATCACATCATCACGTCATCACATCATCATCATCATCACTTCTTAAGACCTCCACAACAGGCACCAAGTTATTTCAGTAGCTCATTTTTTTCCACAAAAATAACAAAATCGGAATCCGTGTGAAATGCTTTTTTGTAATTTTCGAGTTAATAGTAAGTTCAAATATTTAATGTTATGTTAGGCAAACACTTGAGTCAGTCAAGAGGGTGAGGGTGTCAGGCTGTTTGCTAAAGCTACAGTAGCTGGTAAACATTTTTCCCCTTTATTGATGAAAAAACTAAATAGTTTGTGATGTGTAACATAATTAAATGTGTTATTGTATTTTTTAATTGCATGATAAAACTAAGTACCTACCTATATTTGAAATGTATGTATGTATACACTTTATTGCACATAAGACAGGTTAAGATGTACAATTAAACAGAAAGTATACAATGTACAAAGGCGAACTTATCCCTGTAAGGGATCTCTTACAGTCAACCTTTGAGCAACTGAGAGTAGACAATTAAAAATGACAGACAAACGAACACTATGTACAGAAAAGTGAAATTATGGTTCAATTATTACACGAGTAAATAATTGAAAACCTGTAGCCTATTATAATACAAATACACATATAATACATATTAATATAAGTACATACATATAAATAAATATAAACATAACCAATATTAAATAAAAATACTTAGTACTCAACTAGAACACAAGTCATTGGAGAGCCATAGCTTATGCAATTTACTCTTGAGTGGGACGTGAGTGGGACTGTCTAACGGATAACGGCAACTTGTTCCACAACTGCACAGCGCGCACTGTGAAGGACTTGGAGTATGACCGGGACTGAAATTTTAAACTATTTAATTTTTCTATTCATATTTTTAATTATTGTCTAAAATGTGAATGGCGCTGGTGATGGTGACCTCGAAGCGCTGGTGGCCTAGCGCTAACGGTAAGAGCGTGCGACTTGCAATCCGGAGGTCGCGGGTTCAAACCCCGGCTCGTACCAATGAGTTTTTCGGAACTTATGAACGAAATATCATTTGATATTTACCAGTCGCTTTTCGGTGAAGGAAAACATCGTGAGGAAACCGGACTAATCACAACAAGGCCTAGTTTCCTTTCCCTCTGGGTTGGAAGGTCAAATGGCAGTCGCTTTCGTAAAAACTAGTGCTACTAGTTCTTGGGATTAGTTGCCAAGTGGGCCCCAGGCTCCCATGAGCCGTGGCAAAAATGCCGGGACAACGGGAGGAAGATCATGATGTGTGTTCATGGATTTATTATCATTTAGGTATAGTCAAGTCTTTACCGACATTGCAAGCTAAAGAACGTGAAAGCTTCACCATAAAAATCTATATGAAAATAAAATGTTTATTATGACCCTGCCATACTTTGTCATAAAGTGCAAACTTACTTTAGACGGAGTTTCGTGTACTCATAAATATCTTACCCTTGACAGTACCTATAATTGTATCCATCGACACGAAGGCAACAATGAGACCTACCCGCGAATCACTTATAAAAATATACGTGTCAGATATAAATTAATACGTCAGGTAGGCTCGTTATGGCGCTTTTAGCACATCACTAGTCATCGTTACGTGGCGATTCGTTTTTTCCCATCGACACTTTATCGACGACTTTTTATTAGGGGTCCATAGTGAGTTTTAGATTATGCAAAAATTACTGATCGTAATGGTTTTGAAATTTCGTGTGTCAAAATCAAAGAGGATATAATAAGATAGAGCGGTACTGTCTTAGTAAATTTTGTAACCGCTGTAAATTCACTGCCATCTATCGACATACTTTAAAACTAAAAATAAAGATTAATAAAAATACGTTAAAATGTATTTAAATATGGATAAATGACTTTTTTATTTGCATTAATTATTTTTATATGATTTTGACCCATGTTCTTTCACTGATATGCGTTAAAATTATAAATAACAAACGAAACCGTCAACGCCCTCTATACGAGAGTAGGCCAAAACTAGTGGCGCCCTCTGATCGAGAATCAAATTCTCGTGATTTTCGAGGCACGTTTTTTCCTTAGACTGTATCCATCTATTACGGAGTTATATCTATCTTTGGTCAAAATGCAACATAAATAAATTTAGTTTTATGGAGTATGAAGCAAAAATGTGTTTCTACTTGACGAAAACTATAGTGTTAATTTTTTTTACGTACTCCCGACACAACTCAAAAAGATATAAAACCAACCAACGAAAAATCCAAGTAAAATTCGTATACTCATGGCAAGCCAGCTTTTTCAGTAAAAAAGGCAATAAATTTGAAAAATGTAGGCGCAGACGATCTTCCATATAAATTTTGGCGTCTTTCTCTACTAGGAATAAGAGGAGAAGAATGTTATGTGATGTGACCGACCTAAGCTCAAGCTCAATCTTAGCTTATGCTGTTTATTTTCTCTAACTACAGGGAACCCTGCTAATAAAAAAAAATCACCCTTAATTTTTATTTCACAACAGAAACTAGCAAAGTCATTGTCGGCACCAAAAAGACGGCTTGCTTCCTATGGGCTCGATTTTTTAACTTTTTTCCAATTTTGGGTGGCCACTAACTTTTTACACGGTATCGAATTAAGACTGCGAATATCTGCCGTCTCTTTCCTGGGGTAAGTTTTGAAAGAGGATGGAGATAGTTTTATAGGTTTTTCTAATCCATAAACCCTTGAGTTGTGACTTAATTTTGTTAATATTTTTAACGACTGTTTCGCCTGAAGAGCGTATGTGGCGCTTGGATTTCAAACGTTATTTACAGACTAATAAGAATCATTTTTGAATGACTTAGTCAGGAGATACATGTACGTGCGAAAGCATACGACAGTTATGAGCTTTTTTTAATATTTGAATGACCATAGCGAAAGGGTGGGCATTTTGGCGCCTTAAATTAGACTCTTGAGCTTTTTACCCGCCATTTTGGACCATGACCTTTTATTTTGATTTAGGTTAATAAAATGGGTTTTATTGTGCCTAGTAATAGGTGGTCGGGTGTTAACCAATTATGTTTTTTGAGTGTGACGTAATTTTTAAATTATATCCAGGACTTCCAGGAGTAGCTAAAATGTTGTGTTGACTTGTGAGGAGCCTATATGAGACTTAAGTACAGAATTTTATCTTTAAAAATGTTTTTTTTTTTACGTGCCCAATAATAGTGTTGTTTAAATACCAGTGGTGCAAATACTTGTTTTACAAATAGCTAGTCTGAAAAATAATAAATATATTTTGACTTTTAATGAATGAAATGGAAGTTTTAGATAGGTGTAACAGTAGCGGCTAATAATATCTATTATATTTTTTCACATACATTTGCATAATTTTTTTGCTAATTGCTCAAAAACGGCTTCAGCGATTTCGATGAAATTTACAATATAGGGACATATGAAAACAACAGTTAGATCAACCGCGGGTACATTTTAAAAATAATTAGTTTGCCCGAATTTTCGCGGTAGCCCAGTGGGTATTAAATTGTTAAATTGAAATTGAAATTCTTTATTTCGAACTTGACGTCCATAGGGTTAGGTCAAATTGTTAAGTAATGATTCGATTTAATTTACAAACAAGAGGCTAACGAGGGCGAAACATCGATCCATCTAGGTTTTATAATTATTGTTGGTAAGATTCGCTTTTGAGTGTTTTTTAAATAAGAAATTCGATATTTATATTCAAGATTTTATGACGATATCCTTTAATATTCATACAAAAATTAGATTTTATCAAAAGCGACTAATATCTCCAAAAAATTAGTGTCACCTCAACTTACACACGTAATATTTTTTATACAAAAGGGGCCCACTGACTATCAGTTCGCCGGACGATATCGGCCTGTCAGTTAGAACAAAAATTTGACAGTTCCGAACAACTGACAGGCCGATATCGTCCGGCGGACTGATAGTCAGTGGACCCCTTAACGTTTTTGTATACAAAACATTTTATTAGTAGTTTAGATAACTACCGGTGAAGGTTTCTCTTCCCAGAAATATGGACACGGTCGATACGTCAACGATTTAGTACATACTATCATTATAGCAGGTAGGTATAAGGGTAGGATGGGATACACTGGGCGCAGGCCGTTGACGAAGAGATTAGATCGATGAGAGCAATGTAGGTATTCGTCGATATTCCTAGTTGTGTATCAGGCACATAGAAAAGTATTTGCATAATGATGATGTTAGCTACATTTTCCGTGTGAAAAATATGTCACAAAGATTGAAAATTGCTTTATTTTTTACCTATGTAGTTATGTTTCATATGATAAAGGTACTTCTAGTAAAAAAATATTACAATTGTTATGAATACCTAATACCTCATTCTAATTGCATATATTTCTGACATACATATTGTATATAATATCTAATGTAAATAACGCAACTATGACTATGTATGATCAATACAAATAAAGAATATGAATATGAATATGACCGTTCTAAGGTTATTGTTTTTGATGTCGTAAAAAAACTTAAGAGAATACCTAACACAACTTCATGAATGGCTTTATTTAAGTAATTAAAATAATTTGTCTTATAGGTAGGTACATATAAGATCATCAACATAATAGCGTAAACCAAGTAAATTGATTTATTATATTAAGTATACTTTATATTACCTATTATATGGCAATAATCGAGCAATATGCAAGCGAGTTAGGTGGTGAGATGGGGTAAGACTAATATATTTTATTTGGGACAAGACACCGTATGACCATTCCATACAAGTGATAGACTTACAGTTTTGAATGATTCACGATTAGTTTCTCTAGAAACGAAACGAAATAAATATTATATACAAAGGAAAAAAATTACCAAGTGCCCGGGGCGGGGAGTCTACTTTCACGTCGAAATATCGGGAGCTCGAAAACAATACAAAAGGTAATCACTGTCGATATACGGGTCGATATAAGTCAAGTGATAGTGTTATCCCGGTGATAACCTTTCCTTATCTATTTCTGCCTACCCCTTCTCTAAGAGATTTGATTTTTAAATTATACTCACACACCCCTGTAGACCCCAACCTTCCCAACCGGATGCTGCCGGAACTCTTCCTCTTTGTGTATGGTAATGATCGGGAAAAAACGGGGGAAAAAACTAGTTCCCACACCATGTGGGATGGGAGTCTCGGCATGTAATCCGTGATTAAACCGATCATTATCTGTGTCTATGTATCCTTTTGTGGTTTACAAGTGTTTAGTATATCGGTTTGTCATCTCGTGTCAGCGGGCGCAGCACGGTTCCATTTTTGTCGTCTATCACTATGCCCGTCACTTTTGCACTTACATACTTGTTAGAACGTGACAGGCATGGTGACAAGCGATAAAAATGCAACCGTGCTACCCCCGGACATGAAACGGTAGAAGTAAACTGAATAAAGTTTTTACAAGCTATCTGCGTTTGTACTTAAATTAATAATTATTAATCAATGAATAAAACATTGGTTGGTCCAACAACTTTTAGAGGCTGATCATTGGGTTCTCAGATATCGACTGACACATTGGAAATTAAAACATATATTTTTAAAGGGGCCCACTGACTATCAGTCCGCCGGACGATGTCGGCCTGTCAGGTGTTCAGAACTGTAAATTTTTTGTCCTAACTGACAGGCCGATATCGTCCGGCGGACTGATAGTCAGTGGGTCCCTTAAGGTTGCAGTCTGCCGAGTTCTAATATAAAATGTTGTTTTTCATAACGGGGATATTATTCTCTGCAAGAGTTTTTTGATGATATTTCCCAAAAAAAATGAATAGTAGATTTTTTATAAGAATTATTTAAATACCTTTTTTATTAATGTTACTTTAATTTGCTTAAATGTAGAAGTTTTTAGGGTTCCGTACCCAAAGCGTAAAATCGGGACCCTATTACTAAGACTTCACTGTCCGTCTGTCACCAGGCATCTACATCTACAGTGGCGCCAACTGTTGATCACAAAAACGGTAGCCCTCATTAGACAGTGACTGTGCTACGCACATACGCACCAGTTGCTAAATCTTTCCACCTGGGCAGTAGGCCAGTGGATCAGTAGGGCTTCGGCCACCGACGACCATTACTCGCATCATTAAACTCTGTTTACTTTTTATTGCAGCGTGTGTTTAGCACCTGTCAAACTTTTTTTTTATCTAATTAAACACTTCATCTAATTTAGAAAAGTAATAAATATGCTAACTTAATAACTAATAACCAATATTTTATTACTTGCCATTTCTTCATTCAAGTGCCCTTAAGGGGCCCACTGACTATCAGTACGCCGGACGATATCGGCCTGTCAGTTAGAACAAAAATTTGACAGTTCCGAAAAACTCAAAAAAGGAGTGTACAGGTTTTTAAAGGGTCGGCAACGCGCGTGTAATATCTCCGGTGTTGCAGGCGTCCATAGGCTACGGTAACTGCTTACCATCAGGCGGGTCGTATGCTTGATTGCCACCGACGTGGTATTAAAAAAAAACTGACAGACCGAGAGTCACACTGACAGACTAATATTCAGTGGGCCCCTTTAATAAGTACCAACGCCAATTATTATACCTTTTTTCCATTCAACATCCAATTTTTCAACACACAACCCAACTCTATACTGCCGACTTAAAAAATGTATTTTTATTATATTATAATGTAAAACATTTCCATCTTCATCCACACTTCATTTTACCATCTTCGAAAATCTGACCTCATCTGTCACAATATTCAAACGAAACAACTAAAATTCCAGTACATCAATTGTCCACCCAATCAGGCGTCCACTGAACCCGATTAGCCCACAAACTGAGATTTTGCAAAAACTAGGACATCTGCCCACCCATTATGGCATTGAGAAACTTAAGTTTACCGGTGGCCAAATTTGGAACTAATAAAACTCTTAGGTAGATACAAAAAAATTACTCAAAACTTTACACAGTAGCGCCCCCGTTTGCATGTATGAACTTGGTATTAAAAAGGCGAAATGTTAATTTCGACAAACTTTGTACTACCGGTGGCAAAATTGGGAACTAACGATTAGCCACACAAAATCAACGTTAGTCACAGACAGTGGCACCACGGCTAGCGGTAAGCGAGAGATTTAAGATGGCGCGGAAAAAGTGAGCAAGTAGAAAATAAGAAAAAGGCGGGAAAAGTGACAGTTGCGATTCGACCGCAATGGCGTCGAGAGGCTTCTGCTGCGCGCATGCGTGGAGCCAGATGGTGCCGATTGGTCCAAATGGTACATTTTATGTTTATCTTCTTTACCTTACCTCAAGTTGGGAGAGTTGGGGCTAAAAAAACTTCTGGCTGCACAGTGCACTGATAGATTTTGTGAAACAGTAATAATTATGATTATCATAAGTAATTGACGAAAGATGTCAAATAATGTAGGTTTGTCAAATGGTCAACTTCAAAAGTACCTCTGACTATGTGTCAAAAGTATTACCATTCTTTGACAGCTTATCAAAAATGTCTCGATTATAGAAGAATTAAGCTGTTGCAGATACTTTTTGCAGATTGAACGCACACTTGTTATAAATATATCTTATATTATGTCTCTTATTGAAAAATCGGCTAAGTGCGAGGCGGACTCGCGCACGAAGGGTTCCGTTCCATTACGCAAAAAACAGAAAAAATCACGTTTGCTGCACTTTAATATTTATTTTATTTTTATTTCAGTATTTGTTGATATAGCGGCAACAGAAAAATACATCATTTGTGAAGATTTCAACTGTCTAGCTATCACGGTTCATGAGATACAGCCTGGAGACAGACAGACGAACAGACGGACAGTTGAGTCGTAGTAATAGGGTCCCGTTTTTACCCTTTGGGTGCGGAACCTTAAAAAGTATTCGAGGGTGCAAAGAAAAACGATCATTTATCGGCAAAACAGCGAGACAGACCAACGTTCTCCCTTCAATCTTCATGAGCTTGATACTGTAAACTTTGCATTTTCCATAGGACGCAATTTATCGGCTTAAATCAACATCTTTCATTGTACTAATAAAACCATAATAAAACAGGATCTACAAGGTACATTACTGTAGTTTTTTCAGAAACCTTATACAGGAAATAAGCGAATGAGAACATAGATACCTACAAAATAAAATGTGAATGACTCTTTCAGTAATTAATGGTTAAAATTTAGTGGTACTAAAATATATCGTCACGTCCGTCGTCTAAACAAAAAGGTATAGCGTAGCGTCGAAATTGGGACTTCCTATTACACCGGGGTTTCAGCGGAAGTCGCAGAATTTGTAAGATATCGCACTTCCGCAATAGCTAATAGCCGATATTGTTATGATATAGTAGCCACGACCCTTCTTGATACTTAAAATTTTCTGACATGAAGCTGAGGACCTTTTTAGTGACGCTTAATAATAAATTAGTTCTGCTGTCCCATGTAATACCCAAATTTAAGCGTCTGAATAATTTTCTTCTATTCTATTTTATTTTAAAATTTTAGACGATTGAACTCACTTTCTTGGATATTACATCTAAAGTGTAAGTGTTATAAAGCCTCTGAGCGAATTTTTACACATCTTTTTGCATCTTTTCGAGAACGATTGTTTCTGCCATATCCATAACCGAGATTTGAACCCACGATTTTCTACCACCAGTGCACAGTGGTGGTAGAAAATCGTGGTGGTGGTCCACCACACACATATGAAAGGCTAAGAAGGAGAAAGATGTTATTGAACAAGTATCAAAACCGTCCGACAACGTTTCATCGATCGGAAAGTCATTTTACGCGACAAGATGCTGCCGGACGCTTAGATTAAACCAAACATATGAAGACACGGATTTTCTTAGTTTGGGGCGGGATCGATCTGTGTTTATTTTATTTTATTTCAAGCTGTATGCAATACAATAGCAGTCAATAAAGAATGAAAATTAGGGGAAATCCACAACTTTCGATCAATAATATTGCAAAAAAAAAAATATTATTCTTCTCCATTTCTAAACGTTAATTCCAAACTGACTGTAAACTTTATTTAAATAATATTGGAAGTAAAAAAAAATATCATCATGAAAACCAGTTTTTTACATTCTAGCGGTATTTTTTTAAAATGGAAACCCCAATAAAAATTACGATTGTGTACAATTATTTTCAATCGAAGCTACATCTAAACTCATCTCATCCAGAAAAAAAGAAATTGTGCCGTATCTACCAGTTCTGTTTTACTCTAAAGCCGGACATCCAATATTTTGCACGAATGCGCACAGTGCGCACACGCAGGTCCCGGAACTAATATGGACAAAAAACTGTAAGGACATCTTCAAGTACAGGACATGAGGACACGTACTTATTTATGGATAGGTAAGCACTTAAATTTAGTAAAGGGATAATTAGTTTAGTCATAAACCATTACAAGGATTATTTTAAATAGTTTCATTGTAATATTGTATTCGGTTACCGCGATAGTTACTCATGAAATAAAACATTTAACAACAAATATAAAACACTAAACATTAAACATTTTGCATGCACAACCAGCCTTATAGTCTATGAGGGTCAGGATCTGCTGGCTGGAGTTACCCCAAGAATCAGAATCAGAATCTGGAAAAGTTATTCAGGGTGATGAATACACTCATTGACAAATTTAGAAGAACACAAAAAATAGTTTAGTTACCAATTTTGAAATTACTTTAGGTGCTAATCCAGTTTAAAACTTACTTTTTTTTGCGTTCCGCTAAATTTGTCCATGAGTATACTTAACTATACTTTTGATGCGTTGTTTCATCCGCTATTATTGATACTGACCGCACAAGTTTGTTAAGGGGCCCACTGACTATCAGTCCGCCGAACGATATCGGCCTGTCAGCTGTTCGGAACTGTCAAATTTGTGTTCTTTATAGTCGATGTCATAACGCTAGACGTGAAAGTAAAGGATTTTTTTTTGCAAATTCTTTTTTAATCAACAGCTAGGCTGTGTTATTTTTCAAAAACTATTCCGAAGTATTCTCATGAGAATAAGTATGCATAGTGATGGATGCAGCCTACACAACAAAAACAAATTTAGCTGTTTCATACATTTTGGTTGGTCCATTTTCTATGGGAGGGTAATTTTTTTTTCGCGATTTCGTGGTTGGTCCCATAGTAAAAGTTGCTCAGTATAATCCTAAAACCTCCCTGGCAACGGGAATGCACTTATTTTATAGCCATCCTGTATATTAATTTCGGGCAAAAAAGAGATACATTTTATCCATAAGAGTGGCAAAGTAATTTGATGCAACCTAACCGTGAAAACCATTATGAGAACTCTCCTCCGGGTAGATACAACCGATAGAGTTGTAAATTACCTGGTGTGAAATCTGCCCTCACTAATTCTGTTTTAATGTGCGGGCGAGCAAAATCATAGAGAATTAGAAAGGTGTCAAACTTTTATAAGGAGCATCGGGTCGTTTTTTAATGACATTAAGAGCTATATTATATTTAAAACCGCGAGAGTGTTGAACTTAATGTAATATTTCGATGGGAATTGCAGCAGCAATACTGTTGCGACATTAACGCTGCAGCGCTGATACCGTCGCTGTATTTGTCAATTTATTTGATGAAAGAGCGACGTTGGCCGGATCACACTGCCGCGATTATGACATGCACTCCGTCAACCATTTTATCAAGGAAATTGACAGTTGCAGCGCCTATATCACCGAAAGCAGTAATGTCGCAACAGTAAAGCAGCTGCAGTTACCATCGTAATACCTTTAGATTTGTTTTTCTTTTCATTTTGGTAATGCTTGTTAGATTTTGGCAAAGCAATCTGTCGCCGCCACATCACTTTAGCACTCCTACATCGCCTCCCTAACAGCATTTATACGTCATTATGACGCCATAATTACGTCACTATGACGTCGCTGACGTCACTTTGCTACCTGGGAGCTAAATCGCACTTCGTACATAACTAAATACTTTAGGATGAAGCTAAAACGGGATGTCGCTAAGCGCCCCCTGAAGCCGAATATGAAGTCTATGGTGGAAATATGCCGCTGTCAACGGGTAAAAGTCTAGGTAGCTCCATTGGTATATAGAGCCCTAATCGTAGCATTTTACATATAATATTTCACCTATGTATACTATTACTTATTCTGTGCCTATGTGACCTAGTGCTCTTTGTAAACGCTTCGTCTAATACCGTGTTTATACAGTCACCTGCATAATATAATACACAACAAAGTCCGCAAAAATATCTGACTCGATCTTATTTGTAGAGTACACTTATGGATAAAGTGCGCAATGAACACATAATAGGGAGTTTCATAGTTGCACCTGATGAATATTGATGGACGGAGAGCGAATGGTAGACCCAAAAAGCGATGGATGGATTGTGTGAAAGAGGATATGAGAAAGAAAGGAGTGAGTGCTGAGGTGACGAAAGATAGAGGAGAATGGAAGAGGAAAAACATGTTGTGCCTACCTATTACAGAGAAAATTAATAACTGAGACTAGATTGAGATGGTTTGGGCATGAGCTGCGTAGACACGATGACCATATTGTTAAAAAGTGCCTTTCCATGACTACACAAAAGAGAGGGAGGAGCAGGCCATAGACTACGTCCAACCAACGTCCAGAAGGACATGAAGGAAAGAGGCCTGTCTGTCGGCGATACTAAACAGCGGAATAGATGGCGCCTCAAAATCAAGAAAGCCGACCCCGCGTAACGGGATAAGGAGCGTGTCATATTTTTGCGGCCTACGAAGCTTCGACATTTGCAGGTGACTGTGTTTATGTAGTCTGCTGCTTAGGCACTTAGGTTAGCTATTTAAGTAACTGTCTCTCTTGAAAAGTGGCGCATAATTTCTCTGAAAAGCAAGCAGAGAACAAACAATCCTTGTTCTAATACGATTAGTGACATCAAAATTCACTGAACACCACTTTTCGGCCATAATGACACGTCTCCGAGTCATCAGAGTCAGCCGCATTTTGCCATTGCCACATTAGTCAAGTCTGGTAACGAGGGGCAATTTCGTCATTTTCGAGTTTGCGGTTACAGGTTGCGAATCTCTAATTCAATTAGAAAACGAGCTTGACCGGGGCTGGTCGGTGTTCGACAGTATGTCGAATTTCTGTCGAAAATGTAAAAGCATACATGTAAAGTACACAAAATGTGGAAGTGACTTGGGGTCGAAATGTTAAATTTTCAATTTGATTTTCTATACAGTACCTAAACGTTGGAATAGTGGTCAGACATTAGAATTGATAATATCAATAAATCAATAATAATTTATTTCGAAGAAAAGTCCATAATGTGTTAGTAACTCATACTAATAAAGTAAAGTGATTACTACTACTACTAATATTAAAAATCTAGGGTTAGTACAAACATAATATTATAACAGACTTTTACATAATGGGGCATGTAGCAGCACCCAGTGCTTCAGCCACGGTGAGTCCCACCGGTCAGCCAACGTGCAGAGGATGGTATTCGAGCTGGAGCTGGCTGGGTGCTGGTAATTTCATGATGAGTCAATAATTTTTAGAAATTATCACTCACTCACTCACTCACTCTTCCATCCATATAAGTGCGACAGAGATACATTAGCGTTTCGTTCGCTACGGCGCAAACGATTGGAATTTTGGCAAGCTATAACTCTTTCTAGAATTATTGACTGAAATTGCATGAAATTGTTTAAAATTGCGACTTAAAAAAAGTATTTTTTTTGACAGTGTCGTACGTAGCAGCAAATGTTAGATATGTTGTATGTTTAATATTTGTACGAGTAGAATTAGGGTTGCAATTTCGACAAATCATTCCGCAGCTCTGTCGAAAACGGGCCAACCGGGTCCAATCGCTAACCACCCCCTGATGACAAGTCGCGGACCAAGTCCCAATTTCACTAATAGAATTTGATTCGCTATAATAGCACGTTAGCGAATAAATTATATGCAATTTTCTAAGTAACCTTGTTCATTAGAACTTCCTGTTTTAAATTTTGGTTTTTGCGAAAAAAGCAAAAAGAGTAAAATAAGTTTTTGTAGGTAAATTAAAGAACTGATCTCTCAGATACATTCTTATTTCATTCATAACTATAACATTTTAAATTATGAATGAAAATGACTTATGAAGTATGATTTTAAGAAAAATAAATAAATTGTCTTGTGTCATGTTTCGGCCCAATAGGTAGTGAATTTTGTGATGAAAACAATCTCTTTTGAATATTTTTACGTACTGGTACATATAGTAACACGGTGTTTTTTTATAACTCCGTTAGTTTCGGGTTATGGGTTATGGCTAAATGTGACGTTTTCAATTAAAAGGTACCACATTGTCGCTTGTCGTTAAGGTTGATTGCTAATTGAAGCTATTAGGTATATGGAAATTTAATAACGCCTTAGTGACAACCGACAATAAGTACCCTTTTGGTTGAAAATGGCACAAATAAATAAGTACATTCCAGGAAACATTAATTATCTCCAAAATGGAGTAAATAAGAACTCTGGTTTCTTTGAGAACGTTACTTAATTTAAGCTAAGAAATGCACCCTTAAAATTAAAGGTCTAAAAAAATACCATGTAGGTATACTGCATAATAATTAAAGTTAGGCTTTTACCCGAAGGGGGGTCCACACAGATTATTATGTTGACATTTTTAAATTATATAATTACATATTCAAATTTACTTTCTATCCATGATTTTAATTGTACGTCTTATTAATTATATTCTTTCTAAATTACTGTAATTGATGATTACTATAGCTTTTAAGGTTATAAATTGATATATTTTTCGCTAAGTATATTCAATCTGTATAGAATTTAATAAAGCTCATTTCATTCATTCATTCAATTAAAGTTGGATAGTTACTGATACTTTACCGACGCCTTTCCTCATATTGACATTTTCACGGTTGTTGCATCTTTAAGAAACCTAGGGTCATCTTCGGCACACTCAAATTAGAGTGCGGTAGTGCACCCACTAGTTTTTATGTTACTGGCATACCAATGACTTTTTTAAAAAATTTCGGTTGACTGTATGGTGTCGACTCTCAACAATCCGTGTGTCCGAACGTGTAAAGCGTCCGCTCAACACTTTTTCTACCCGGCTCAAAACCGTCAACCCTCCCACTGCCCGATCGATTAACTTTTTGCCACGCGCTCGAATGAAATCATAAATCTGTTGACCGTGGCAAAAACAGCAAGCGATATTTATTACTAAATCGCATTGTGCTTAAGGATACAATGTCATGGTTGTGTGGCTAGTGGATTAAATGGGGGCTAATGTGTAACTTTGGTAGGTTTTTTTAGTTGATTTGCCTGTGGCATGACCTTAGTAACGATTTTTAGAATATTTTTGGAAAATATCTCTTTTGGTGGCCTTTTTTTATTATAAAAATGACCTGAACTTTTTAATTCGGAACAAGATAGTTTCATAAATGGCTGATCCACTGGATTGGGACTAAGCTAATTCTGCGTGGCATTTGCAATGACAAAGTGCGGACATGTCATCATTAATATTAAATTTCTATGAAAGTATGACGTTTATTAATAATAACACTTCCTAACCTAACACAACTTTGGGATCAAATCGTTTTTTTTTTGTTTTTTTTTTAATGTCTTAGTCACTATAAATAAATAAATTATAAACTGAAATAGATGTTATATATTAAAGAAAAAGTGACGAAGCCCTCCAGTCCGGCCTTCAGGCCTTCGGCTTTGTCACTTTATCTTAAATATGATATCTATTTCAGTTTATAACTTTTCCTAACTTAGTTCTACTCAAATCAATGCAAAGCTAACTTGGTCGGAATCTAAACTAAAAGCATTTTGGTAAGTAATATTTATTATTCTTAAGTGTAATTTTGAATAATCCAGGAATTTATTACAAAAAAACACGCGTTTAGAACATCGGGCTTTGATACACCGTCAAACGATTACGCGAACTATTTCCACAGAAAGTTATCAAAAATATATCTGCTACTTAATTATCTCCTATAATTATACCAAAACTCAACCCCCTGACTTAAAATTGATATAAAACCATAGAGTTTAAAGGTGGGTCTAGCCCGCCCTACGGACTAAGGGAAAAACGCGCATATTTTGATGTTTTGCAACCACTTAATAGCTACTTGCGACTGGACGTATAATTAAAAGAATATTTAGCTTCGAAGCTCGATAGAGCGATAAATCGATGATCCCCATTTCTATTGTGTTTAACAACTAACTTTTGCTATCCATAACTACCTTAATATCTTAACAAATAAAGTCGGTTTTCGAGGATCCAATAACCTTTATCTTTTGGTAAACGTTTTGAGTATGATCATTGTGGCATTTTACCACCAACGGTTTTGGTAATGGATGTCAGTTATTATACTCTTGAGGTTTGCAACAATCGGGAGTATCGTGAGAAATACTGATGCAAAAAACGACTCGATATTTAATAGTTTTGACAAGCAGCTTCATTTACGTCATTCAAAGAAATAAGTGATGTTCTACTACGCCTAAAATAAGAAGAAAAAAAAAAAACAAAAATTAAAGTTTGATTTTATGAAAACTTTTATTCTAGAAATGAAATCTGTAATCTCCCTCGCACCGAATTGTTACTCTAGATAAAGAGATAATAAATATAATAACGTAATTCTTAAAAATAGTAAAAATACGATGCGCCTACCTGAACAGAACAAAGTGAGGTTAAAATATCATATTTACATAGAAATTGTACATTCATGATGACATTTGTTGCACTTTGAAATTGCAAATGCAATGCAGAAATATCTTGGTCCGACTCTAGTACACATTTTCTGAAATAAAAACTTAAATATATGTTAGGTATAAGTAAAAATTTTCTCTACTGAGCTCGTTCACTTATATACTTGTACTAACAATGGCAATATTTTAACAAAAGCCATTATTTCTTTTGTGCGAGCGCGTGGCCTTTGTGCCTGAGGCTCACACACAATGGCCACGCGCTCAGGCACAATTGCCACGCGCTCCCATAAAAGAAATAATGGCTTTTGTTTAACAGATACCATTGTTAGTACAGGTAAGTGAACGAGCTCAGTAGAGAAAATTTTATCTATACCTAATGGTATTTTTGTGACTTAAGGTAAATTTCACATTTTATGTAAGAGGTACTTTTAGCAATAAATGAAGATGGAGTAATGTTTAATAAATAATAAATAACGATATAAAATGATTAGAATAAAACATTTAGTACCAATGTGGAAATACTAACCTGGTTTAAAAATAAAATAAATTCTTAGAAAAAAAACACCTTTTTAGAATTTAAGAAGCAGTATACAAAGCGATTTTGTATAAACATATTTAATAATATTAATATAAACCAAGTAAAATGTGTCTTGTAACAAATAAATTGTTGTACCCCAACGGAGGCATTACGAACTTTATTTCTCTTCTAAATAGCGTTATGCAGCATGTAAAATGTAAAAATACATAGGTAAGTAACCTCACCTAACCTCACTTTTTTAACAAAACATTTCTCTTAAAGCAAGATTCCTATCACAGTCAGTGGCCGAAACACTAAACACTTTCGCCTTCGAGATTAAAAGTAAATTAAACTGTTAACGTCAACTTAAGTAGCTGACCATTGAGTTTTTTTGTCGAAAATGGCGTCCATAAAATTGAATTTATTGAGTGCACGCGACAAGGGCTTTTACTATTTGTGATACAACGATCGGAAATGTCCCATCACTTTACTAAACAAGTTACAGACGATTTTGTACTTTAAGCTATGAAGCGCAAGGTTGCAATTCAATTAAAAGTTTTTTGTCTACTTGGCTATGGTTAAGGATGTCTTGTTTTATCAATGACAATAGAATTACGACCTTATTTTTAAAAGTTTAGAATTCAAATTAGTTTGTTACTGTGTAGGTTTTAAAATCTTTTTGAATGCAAGTGATGTGCTTGTGCTATCTAGAAGAAATTAACACCCATAGTGTTAAGTTATTGTTAACTCGAAGACATAACTTTAACATTTCCTTTGTTAAAGCCGATGTCTTCTGAAAAGTGTGAGATGGACATCTTAATTGTCTTTTAGGCGACACGCTTCGTTAAATTGTTCATTTTGCAGAAAAAATCGAATGAGAACTGTAATGACACCCCTTTTTATATATTATCGATATATATATATTTTTTAATTACACAAGAAAGTTTCTATTAAGCTGCTTCCTTCCAGCTTATACTCTGGTTCTGCTTGTGAGTGGTATTTTGACGTAGTACATAATTTGAATATTTTGAATCGACTAGAAAATTCGGACATTTAAAAAAAAAACTACTTTTTTTGTAAGATTTCAGATGACTTGCCGAATATATGTTTAAATTTTGATACTTCGTTATTAGGGTTCCGTACCCAAAGGGTAAAAACGGGACCCTATTACTAAGACTCCGCTGTCCGTCTGTCTGTCTGTCTGTCACCAGGCTGTATCTTATGAACCGTGATAGCTAGACAGTTGAAATTTTCACAGATGATGTATTTCTGTTGCCGCTATAACAATAACAAATACTAAAAACAGAATAAAATAAATATTTAAGTGGGGCTCCCTAACAACAAACATGTTTTTTTGCCGTTTTTTGCGTAATGGTACGGAACCCTTGTGCACGAGTCAGACTCTCACTTGGCCGGTTTTTTAATCCATAACTGTATAACTGTTTGACCCAATTTAACTAATGAAGTCTGGCCAACTATTAGCAATCTGTCCCATACCATAAACAATAATTTCATACAAATTACCTTTGAGAACTAAAAACCGCCGCCGAAAGCCAAAACCCCGTAAACCTTTTTAGCGACATTTTAATAGGCGGAACTAGGAGCATTTTGTTGGCAAATCTTTATGGGTTATTAAAGCAAATTAGAGTCACAGTTTTAGTGGTAAAAAACGGTGAAATTTATTAGTTTCCTAAGTAATAAAATTAGGAGCTATCTTCGTATCTAAACGACTTTAGATACTACCGTGCGATGCAAAAAAAGAGCGTCTGCAAATTAGTAGAGGAGTCATAAAATTCTATATGATAAGTATGTTTTGAGTTTGAAACTATGTAATTACTCTTGCCTTTTTTTATGTGATAGTCAGCAAACGAGCAGACGAGCCGCCTGATGGGAAGCAGTTATCGTCGCCCATGGACGTAAGCAACATCACAGGAGCCACTTAAGCATTGCCGACCCTTGAGAACCCTAAATACCCGCTTCTTGAAGAATCCCATGTCGTAGCACAAAGGAAATACCTCACATATGTCTGTGTATGATAAGGTTCCTGGCCGAGCTTAAGTAATTTTTCGCATTTTTTTAGAAGTTATTTTCTCCTTACCAATGGTGTTCAATAGTAATTGACATTTTTTTATTAATCAGTCGATCAGGTTTGTTTTGAGGATCAAATGTCTGTATTGGACCTATTGCCTTAAAGCAATACAAAAGTCACAGATGATGGTCAAAGTCTCCCGCACTTCACTGACGAAACGCTCCGTACAAAATGGCAATACATCGTGAAGTCACGATGTAACCACGGAGTAGGATGTAACGTCGCTATTGCTTAGAAGCCGTTTTGATGTATAGAAAACAAGGAAATTGCGATTTTGTCGCTGAAATGTTGCGTTTATGTATATTGTTGCTATACTTGAAATACAATATTATTAAAAAAAATGTAAGGAACCGAATGGTACCATTTTTTTTTCCTTTTTGGATGTTTAAAAAAACAAATTTTGAAACTTTTAGGTCTTGTATTTCTTTATAATTCCCATTTTTTTTATTTTTAAGTCTTCAATTTATTGTGATAAATTGCTCGTTTTCTATCTATTTAACTAAGTAGATTGAGTTTGAGAGAAAATGTTACTAGTGTTAATTAGCAAATAATTTCCCGAAAAGTATTGTAATTTTTCACTACATAGCTTTCTTACATGTTTTTCTGTTTGTGTGTAAAGTATAAAAAAATATCTTAAATAAAATAAAACTTCCATTCTCTAAAAGAATGTATAACTGTTTCTAACCACCTAAATCACCACACCACTAAATATTTATGTATATAATATATTTTACATAGAGTTGGGGAAGTAAGGCTAAAAACTAGCCATATCATTGTAAAGGCCACACGCATGAAGTTATAAAACATAAGGCGGAGCCCTAGGGCTCGCCCACCGGCCCAGTTAACTTGATATACGGCGGGCGTTGCGAATGCAGTTTTTAGAGCGCGCGTTTTGAGAATATCAATTGAATTATCGACCAATTCGAAAATTTTACTGTGGTGCTTTTCTAGTTGGTCTATTTACCTACCCCGGTTAGTTTGATACTAGATCTAGTAGCTAGAGTTAGACCATGAAAAGTCTCCAACGATTTCCCTATGACGTACAAATAACACTTGCACTGCGTGTACTATTAAAATCGTTCCAGACTTATCTTGACATAACTTTATTACGTAAATCGTTACCCATTGGACGTAATTTAGCAAACGGGGAACACAATAAAAAAAATGGAACTAATGTTAAAACATGGAGTGAAAATTTTAATACAGATTTAGTGTGGGTTGGTCCCCGTTTGCAGAAAAACGTCCTATATATGTCATACCTAATACAAACAAGTCGCATGCAATCAAACTACACGACCTTATTTGAGAATTGGAAAAAGTAAAATAGGTATTATATCTAATAGGAGTCTGAAATATTTTGCAATTTAGGCATTTCGTGAAAATATGTAAGAAAAAAAGTAGTTCTATAGAAACATAAAAAAAAATTCAAACGCTCATTATCGTTATATACACGCGGTTAAATACACACCTGCAAATGCCAAATACTCTTTCTAATTCAAAATGTTATCAGTTTAACTAACTATTAAATGCCTTCTCTAACCGTCTAAGTTAAGTAGGCCTGTAAACAATGTAAGAAAATAAACACAAACAGAAGGAGCATCAGGTGCGCGTGCGGCACGAGTCGCGCACATGGCGCGGCGCGTGCGCACGTTAAAAGGGCATAACTTTATCCCAAATGTATTGGTTATGCGACCTTTTGTAGCTGAGTGAGAAAAGACAGTGAAAGCTCTCTTTGGATGGGACATTGTTTTTCTTATTTTGCGAGACTATGTAAATTACATAACCATATTTATGTATAAGCCTAATATGATAGATTGTCATAAATTGCGACAAAATCAAGCTTAAATCAGTGAACTGTAAAATTAGGGATTTAAAATGTTAATTTTACATTTAATCTAAAAATAGCTACTTTTATTAATTTTCTTTTGTTGTATACAATTCAACTTGGCTGTTATAGTTTTCGCCTGTTTTTCAAGAAGTTCTCTTGATATTTGTGCCAAAATAATAGTCATCAAACACCTAGTACCTAATTGTTTTAAATATATGCAGTATTTAGGAGGCGAAATAATATATTTTTCCATAGAATACAGTTTTCACTTATTTAAAATTAAAGAAATAATATTATTACAGATGTTTATTCCAATAGAACCTAATCTAACGCCATCTACAATTCTACATCCCCAAAATCAACCAATAATCCATCTGTCGTTTCCCGGAACTTTGTATCCAACGATTATCGTTCCAATATCCTGTTCAAATTCAAATTTAGAAAATTCGCGCCACAGCCAAGTTTAGCCAACGCACGTGCGCGCGCACAGACAATGCGCTTTTTTGCGCACAACTACCGACTAATGAATCCTATTTCTATCTCCCTTTAACACTATTGTTTTTTTATAGCTTGAAAGGGATGGGTGAAGCAACAGTTGGTGCAGCGTCTGCCGCTACCATATGTTGCTTGAGGTTACAGAAATTACCCTACACAAAGTGGGCATTTCGATCAGTTTCTATTCATTATGAACATGGGTTATTAATCGGGTTGACAGTTATGGGACAAGTCCTTCATTCAGTTTTAGTTGTATTTTCTTTTCAATAGCAATGTTGTTACCGTAATTCGAAAATTCCTGTTTAAAGTTTTTGCAGACAGCACGGAGCGCCGCAGAGCAATTACAAAAAATTATCAGAAATTAAATATGTTCCGGTAAATTTCTTGCAAGTCTTAGTTTTTGAGAGAAATTAAGTTAAGATTTTCACTATTGTGTATAGCGACTATTATGTGCTATTTAGACGTGACCTTTGGCTATGTCATTGCACGAGTATTTCTAAAAAAATATGTAAACATCAATTGAAGAATTTATATGCCTTTTTTTTGATTTTCTATGATGTTACTTAATCATTTAATTATTTTATAAGAACTCTATTACTCACAATCAATTTTATCAAAATTAGGTTCTTCTACACTTCATTAGTTATTAAAAATAATGGTAACAGAAAGTTAAGATTTCAGAAATGCATTCGAATCGCCCAATGTTAAGGCTAATAAGCAGGAATTGCATATAGTGTTTATTGTATGCAAAACTTACGCATATCAAATAATAATTTAATTTAATTTCTAGAAAATGCCTACTTTGCGCATAGCTCAGCACGTGCGTGTGTATTCTTCCGCACAGGGCAAGTCGATTTCTTGCTATTTCCTATTAACACAACCATTATTTCACAGCCCATTGATTGCGATCGATTTCTAAATTGTTAAACCTTTCCTCGTGTCGAAAAAACGGCAGAAATGATTATAATTGATGATTTCTGTTTGTTTCTGTGACTTTAATAACGGAGCGAACGTGCCTGAGTTTTTTTAAATTTTACGGTTATACCGTTTTGGTGTGTGGCGACTGTGGCGGAATTAAATTTCTTACTAGCATTGTAATTATTTTGGTGAAATTGGAAAAATAAGTATATCCTTGCCACATAAATGTACGGTATGATTCTAAATTATATTGTTTGATATTATTATTTTAATATGCCTTATTGATTAGATTATTTCAATCCTTTGAGAAAAAAAAATGCGCAGAAAAACAATTCGAACGTGTTTGTTGAATTATTTACTACTAGCGACCCGCCCTGGCTTCGCTCGGGTAAACCTTAACAAATTATACACTTAAACCTTCCTCAAGAATCACTCTATTGATAGGTGAAAACCGCATGAAAACCCGTTCAGTAGTTTTTGAGTTTATGGCGAACATACAAACAGACAGACGCGGTGGGAGACTTTGTTTTATAAGATGTATAGATGTTTATAGATTACAAAATTAACTTAAGTATTGCACACTTATTTAAAAGAAAAAGCTTTTTTCCAAAGTGGTTATGGGACAAATAGTTTTCAAACAAAACAATGTTTTTAAAACTTGCCCCTTAAAAGTTGCTCGGAACCGCCAAATTTTTGTTCTAACTGACAGGCCGGTATCGTCCGGCGGACTGTTAGTCAGTGGGCCCTTTTAGTAATAACCCCCTTGTTCACAATTTGTACCTATAACAGTCAAAATGTGGTATGACCCAAACCTTATAACAGACTTACGAATCATCATCATCTCCCTCGCGTTCTCCCGGCTTTTTGCCACAGCTCATGGGAGCCTGGGGCTCACTTGGCAACTAATCCCAAGAATTGACGTAGGGACTAGTTTTAACGAAAGCGACTGCCATCTGACCTTCCAACCCAGAAGGTAAACTAGGCCTTGTTAAGATTAGTCCGGTTTCCTCACGATGTTTTCCTTCATCGAAAAGTGACTGGTAATCAAATAATATTTCGTACATAAGTTCCGAATAACAGACTAACGAATATTAGCTTATTAATACTAAAAATATATTTTAAATAAAGGCAAACATGAGTCATAAAATAAATACTAGAGGTGGCACTTACCCGCTAATTTAACGATTTTATAACCACTTTTCGTGCTAACCAAAACATAAACTTTCGCTTACCTTTACCTAGGACAGTCGATAATGATTTTCTACCTACATTGCCGGCAATAACCTAACTCAAACTCATTAACCAAACAACAGAATCACACAAAAAAAATCAAATCAAAGACAAAAAAGGTGATCAGTAGGGATCAAAAGTCCCGCGGGCACAAATGACGAAGATTATATCTGGGCAAAGCGCGAACTAAGTATAGTTTAGAGACAAAGTTAAACGGACGTTTAGAGGCAACTGAGGCAAGTCTGTAAAGGGAAAAGGGTTATGTTTACGTAACAAATTGACATTGATTAGATGTAAAAAAAATGTAGTATCGTTTGCAGACGTATCAATAGTTTAGATGTATTTAGAACTGTTTGCTATGCTGAAATGATCACCTAGTATTGTCCATATCTGTTTTGTGGCTACCTTTAAGTTTTTAGGTTACAGTTTTAATTCAAATTTATTTATTTTTTGTAAATTTTTTGTAAGCTTTATTTCTATGTTTTTTATATATACTTAATTCATTGTGCATTTTTATATTTCATTATTGTTTTTATTTTTTCTCTTTTGTTGTTTAGCATGTATAGATTTTTTTTGTGGCAGTTACTTACTTTTTTGTCTGTGTTCTTGTTTGTGTCGTTGGCGTATGTGTCGCCACCAACTCATAGTTTTAAGTTAGGTCCCCACTGTAAACCAGCGCCGCGGATTACCGCGGCATTATGCTGAGTGGGGTCCTATTTTAGCGTCCAATGTTTTTTGTCTGTATGTTTCCTTTTTTTCATATATGTAATCTGTTGTGGCGTTAAATAAATGTATTTTCTTTCTTTCTTCTTTCTATGCGGTTTAAAATTTAGTTTAGATATTGTGTTTAAAAAAAATCAAAGTTATTTACACAGGGTCTTCCTATCTACGAGTGTAAGAACACCACTATTAGTAGCGAGACTTGTTTTTATTTAAAAATTATTTTTATAACTAAAAGTGGCACGCATGACAAGTTTCATTAGTTTTGCACTTTTGCCGGATGGGACCATTATTGTTGGAATTTCTTACGGCTGGAAGTCATAATAATATCAGTAGGTAATATTAGGTATACGCATAAGTATACAGTTTAAGAATTGCTACTACCTTAGGTATATACTCATGTCGTAGTTGCGTTTGGAATGTTTTTTTGTTAGATAAAATTAAAATATGTAATCTCTACTTTTGTTATAGTTTTGTTAGAAAAATTCTAACAAATTTCGAATATATTTTGTACTTATAAAGGATTATTATTGATATCTAACATATAAAACTTAAACGAAAACTCCGAAATTCCACGTTAACCCATTGATGTGATTATAAAAACGTAAACTGGATGAAGTCATTTGGTCAAGTTCCTTGTTTGTTTAGCATTAAATATTATAATCGCCTAAAAACTCTGTAAATAAAGGGTTGAGCTTTATTAAGCTAACATATGGGCTTTTTTTATTTGCCTAAATTCAAAATCGTTGTTGATTTAGGTAAACGATGGGGTTTGAAAAATTTAGTGATTCGAGCGGCGAGCGCTTTTAAATTTGTAGCGAGGAAATGTTACGGGAATCATAAAAATTAAATGGTTGACGCAGTTTGTAAAATATGCTGACGCATATACTAAATGACAAATAGTCAGTCTGCTTACTTTGGACAGAGACATTCTTTGGAGTGACTAAGTGTGAAAGTGCCACTTTAAACATCATATTCTCACAAGATTCTGACTTTTGAGTAAAGGTTGTTTAACCCTCGTGCCTACGCTCGTGGTTCAATGTTGGAATCTTTCGCTTGCTCGGGTATCAATATTGGCACGAGGGGTTAAACAAAAATTGCCCCATTGTTAAATTCCGCTAGCTTGAAGCATCGAGACTTTTTGAAAATGATATAAGTCTTAAAAACTGTGATTTATTTACTACTGTAATAGTGGGAAAAAGACAAAGTACTTTATAATGATACATTCATAACAACCTTACACGTTAATATCCTTGAGTTATACTCGAAAAACGACGTCGTCATTCTTTTTTCAGATTTCTCCCTATTTATTTACACGTCTATCTCTCAGATGGGTCACTGCGGTCAGCCTACATTACAAACCAATCAATTTCAAAAAGACATTTTTTTTATTCTAGCATTCGCAACACAGTCAATCAAAAGCCTATCCAGAATTCCAACATGTCACTGACCTACATCAAGACAGAACTCAAAAATCACCAATATATTTTTCGGTAGCGACGTCCCGCTGCCACCGCGGTGTTGGCAGCGCAAAAAATTGATTGATTCGTGAAAAAAAAATGGCGGACCATTTCACTTTCTAACTTTGGATCTTCGATTATGCACGCCCACTCAGCGGTCGCCTGTTGATATTGATATGCGTGACGGGTTGAAAAAATGTGCGAATTGATGTGCAAGACTACCGCCGTAGATAGAATCGGACCAAGCTAACTATGCATGGCATTTGTAATGATAGTGTGGGATTGTCATTAATGTCCAATTTCTACAGAAATATGACGTATGTATAATGACACTCACTTACTTTGTTCTGTTCAAGTCGGTTCAAAAGTAGCTTCTACGGAATCTATGAGCATGCGATTTTTTATGACAAACAATAACTGGACATACAGAGATTTATAGGTAGTTTGTCAAAGGACTGTCTCATTTCAAACATAGACAGAGAATCATACTATGTTTGTCTTACACTAGTACTATACTAGCACCCAAAAAAAAAGTATAGTTTTTTTTATTCTTATTCATGGCCAATTTAGTTTGACCACCTATAATATCAATTTGCCGTTTCTGTTTCAAAAAGTGAAAGAAATTGAAAAAAAGATTTTGCTACTTGGCGAATCTGTATCTCCAGTGTATCTGTATATCTTTTTCCTGTTATCCCTATATGTTTTGCAATAAACGATATTTAACAAGTGGCCAACTCACCGTCAATTCCCATGCATGATTCTCTGATTAAGTCATTTCCTTGATGCCTGACACTTGACTAAATCGCACTGTCATTTGACGTTCCGCAGAATTCTCCAATTGACACAATCAACTCGTGAGTTCAACGGTATTCTTAAGCTTATTTGTATGTTTGTATATTTTATTAACGGCAATTTGAGTCCTGTTTGAATTTAGGTCAAGTGTAACGAACTAACTAAGTTTAATCTGCCTTTGTCAAAATCAATGGTATAGTTGAAGAAACATACCGGTTGAAATCATAACCCTCGTTTTGCTGTGCCATATTTGGTGCCGGTAGTCAGGAAAAGTACAACGATTTCCTTATATGTAAATAATTAACTGACGTAAATATGTATTGGTATGAAATATATCAAAATTTACTTCTCAGTGGCCAGCAACATCAGTAAGTTTATCAGTTTAGATTATAATTATTTATTCGTTTTGACAGAATGCGTTTTAATGTGTACCCACCACTAGCCTCCAAAATCATGGTGGCCTAATTTACCTAAACTTCTCATTCTCACTACATAATTAATGATAACACAACAACAAAAACATATAAATACAATTTAATAAGTCAATCGTCAAAAAACACGAAATCAATCGTAAAAAAAAACTTTTTACACTCTGGCAACCGCGAATAATGTAACCACGGGGTGCGTAGTTCGAAATTCAAATCGAACACAACAATGGCACCCAACCGTTCGCGCCTTTTGACGTGGGCGCGAATGACATCTAAGGAATTAGGGAATAAAAAAAAACTTTTGTACTTGCCTACGTCCTGCCACGGGCTACTGAGTTAACAGGTTTATTAAATTAATGATTTTCGTAATTTAATTAAGATACTTTCAAGTGTGAAGGGATACGATATATACGATAATATAATAGTTAGATACTATAATTTACTGAATGCATATTATGGCTACTGTACCAGAATTTTAAGTTTGAACTACTAAGGCGAAATATTCACTTACTACCTCATATCATAATTATAATAATTTTATTAAACCCTTCTTACCTACCTAAAAAATCTAAATCTTTATGACATTTGTCTTCTGCCAAATGTCACTTTTCTGTCACCAATTGGTATGATGAAAACATAAAACCTACTGAAAATTCTCAGGAAAACATCATAGAGTAACTTATATATAACTGGAAAACATGGTATAGGGATTAATTTAACCGTATTGGCTCATGGGTGGTAGTTAGTATTCAAGATGGGCTCGGTAGAAGGTGACACGAAGGATGGATTGTTCAATGCAGATTCCGTGTCTGAGATATCCATAGGTAAATAATGGTACAATTTTAATAGATACCTTTGTTCTCCTGTTGGCGCCTTACGCTGCGTAAACATCACATTGTACAGTCATTTTACAGTGCTCATACCCACATCTTAGAATATACAAAATTGCCTGTCTATCAAAAGTGCGACCAAAATTGGAATGATGTCAATGTTCTTTGAAGTTTTGAAACTGTATACTGTGGTAACTGTGGTATTTGCATGCCACTAATATGGTGAATTGTGCTGAGCCATGTTATTTTTAAGGTCATCACATTGTACCTGACCATGATTCTCGCAAATAAAAAATTTTAAACTTTGAATTGTGATTGCGTAAATTATTTGCTTTCGTAACAATATAATCAACCACCGTCTTTCCTGAATACAGCTTTTCGCATTGTTCAGTCCGCTAACCACTAATAAGGCAAATATTTCATGACAATGACAGTTCCATTGGGTTATGTAATACCTACCTATCGAATCCCATGTCCGATGTAGTTGGAAAGGTATTAAATGTTGTTAAGTGCGGTCTGAGGGACAGAAATGTGTGATATCCAATCTAGTATGTACATACTAGATTTGGCTGTTTATTTTTTTTTAACTTTGTTAATTAAGTGATGTTTTATGTGGCGACATATTCGTTCACTCGAAAAAGCCCTTTAATAAAGATAAAAAAAAAAGCGGCTCCTGGTTAGGTATGACGCTCAAAAGTTCTCACGTTTTTTCATTTGTAGTCTGCCTCTTTTGCACTCATGAAATGTTCAGATATGTGATGGCTCCACTTTGTCACACTTCAATTATCATTAAGTAAGCGTCATTCTAGATCTGGTTCTGGTTCTGGTTCTGGTGGTGGTTGGAATTCTTGAGTTTAGTTGCCAAACGGACCCCAGGCTCCCATTAGCCGTGGCAAAAATGCCGGGACAATGCGAGGAAGATGATGAATCTAGATCTGGTTCCAACTGGAGACCAAAGCCTAACTGAGTTCTCTCCTAAACTTTCAGAAGAGCGAATGGAGCTACTCCAGCAAGCCCGTAACTATGCGTACCACGCAAAGGCAGCTTCCTACTTAGTGTCACCTACGCGTCCCTCTGAATCTTCATCCACTGCCCTTGAGGTAATGGTTATTTTATTTATTGTTAGTTATTTTATGGCTATGTTTTCGAACCGTAATTCTTATAGTAGAGATGCGTTTTTGTTTTAAGTATAAACGGTAAAAAAAAATGTGTATGGTCAATGTGGTTGGCAACTGTGAAAGGTTTGCATCAGCTTGCCCCTTTCTACTCGTATAGTTTTGTTCTATGAGATTTGGCTCCACAAAGAAAAACAAGAAATTTACACAATTCTAGGGATTGTCAGGGCTATGCTGGCGCCAATTGTAAAATACTTCGAACTACCAACCCCATTGAAGTTTTGCTTGGCTAAAAAACTGTGCTCGCGGTAGGTATAGTTCCCGTGAGATTATTGTTGATCTCTATTCACATTTCCAAGTTCGTTGATTGATGATATTTCTGTAATTTTCAAGCCAAACCTGATAAGACGATCTACATCCTACATCTTGACGCGGTCTGATCATCTGGAGAGCAATGTGGACAACTGGATGGGTAACGAAGACCTTGATGAAGCGAGAAGACTTAGACGGAATGCGTAAGATACTCTTAGCTTTAATGGCCGAGCGAAAGCGAAAGTCACCGTTTCAGCTTAAGCAAAAATTCTTTCGTATGACCGGATGTTCTTTGTCGGTATAAGAGTGATTTATTTAAACGGACAAAAAAAAAATATCCGGGCTCCCGGGCATTCACTTCCATCTCGCTCACGCTTACAGTGAGAGTGAGAGAAGTACACGAACTTACTGGGCCTTAATGTCATTCGTCCTATTTCAGGACGGTAGTCATACAACAAGCAGACCTGGCCGAGAATCAGGGGGCTCTGGAGAGTTTTTGGTTTGTACAATAATGTTGGTCTTCTCAATTATCCTTTACCTTTTTTACCTTCAATTTGGATATATTTTGCGGTATACGCTGCTATGTTTAGTATTCTAGAAGCGTACACAAACTGTAGGAGGCAGCACAAGAGCCCCCAGTTTAATATGTCACGTTTTATGTTTTCAATATAATTTACACAGAAGAGAAGGGAGTAGATTAGCAACCACGACTTTTGCTACAGGTACATGTTAGCATTGCTGCCTTTGATCAACCTCCACCGGCAGGGATGGTGCAGCCCAAGAAATTCCATCATGTAAGATGTTTTTATTAGAAATCTTGCTTAGTTGTACTAGTGGTGTCATCTCGTGGCTGCATACTAACGGTGAATAGCGTCAGCTAAACTTTTACCTGTGCGGAACGCTAAGCTTTCCCGATGTTAAGAAGTTACACGGTAAAACCACTAGATGACGCTGTTATCAAAGTTACGTTTAGTTCATTTCTGTAAGCACAGATGGCAGTTAATTCAGAGTTTAATAAACAAAATAAATGAAATAAAACTATGAAAACGGATTATATCGCGTATATTGAATTTATAATACATCCCGACGTTTCGAACTCTTTACAGCGTTCGTGGTCAACGGGTGACGGGTGGGTATTATAAATTCAATATACGCGATATAATCCGTTTTCATAGTTTTATTTCATGAGTAACTATCGCGGTAACCGAAGACAATATTAAACAAAATAAATATTAGTATTGATAGCAAAAAGTCTAGACTTAGTTATTTTTTCCTTTGTTTTATAGTGTTTTTCTCATTGCAGGATAGTATTGAATACTGTGGACCTGTTCGCCGCGTGGCTCAAACAAAAGGTTTCCTACATGCGAACACAGATGTCTCGGGTAGATATCGATCAGGTAGCCTCATCTTGCCTTAGCATTTTTAAGGTTCCGTACCCAAAGGGTAAAAACGGGACCCTATTACTAAGACTCCGCTGTCCGTTTGTCCGTCTGTCTGTCCGTCACCCGGCTGTATCTCATGAACCGTGATAGTTGTAAGACAGTTGAAATTTTCACAGATGATGTATTTCTGTTGCCGCTATAACAACACACACTAAAAAGTACGGAACCCTCGGTGCGCGAGTCCGACTTGGCCGGTTTTTATTTTAATAAATTTCAGTATTCTGCCGGGTTCTTAATTAAGCACACTTCTGTTGCGTTGTCGGAATTCCTGGAAGGCCACATAAAATATAATGTTTTTTTTAGAACTAGTGTTGGTCAAGACGTGGTCAAGACAAGCCCATTGAGTCCTCTGCTGACTGGACCTTATTTTTCAGACTAGCAAAGACTAGTCATTAAGTCAAAACTTTACTTTCTATGGAGATTTTATTTGGTAGAGACTTGAGTTGTCCTTTAAGAGCCAACAGGAGTGGTCATTTCTCCATACAAACGTACTCGACTGTTTCCTCCGTGGTTTTGGAAGCTAGAGCAATGATTTTTTCAACACAGATTAATATTGTCAATATCTGTGTCGGTGTGTTTTGCTTTTTTTGATATTTTTGTTTTTTAAGGCGCTAGAGCCCTTCACACATGGCCAAAAATGGCCTCACTGACTATGCCGCAATGAGAGGCGTGGTATTCAAAACTGGTATCAATTAGCCAAAAAATCAAAACAGTCCGACACAGACAATTTCATAATCATTTAGATTTCCAAATTTGGTTACGATTGGTTAAGTTTTGGAGGAGGAAACAGTCGAGTACAAAACCTCGATTTTTGAGATTTTTACGCAGGATTTTTCGCCTAAGCTGCAGTTGTTCTTATCGCACTAATTTTAGGGGCGGGGTCAAGTTTCTAAATACGTACACAGACAGAAAAGTGATGGGCAATAGTCGAAATTAAATGTCGATAATCTAGTGATGTGATAAGATCGATAAACCTTTTCAAAGTCGCGATTTGCCTCTTAGTAGGCGAAGTAAGTAAAGTGAGTATGCACTTTGGCCTCAGGGGATATCGTTTAACACTATTTATTATTCCTTGGTTCATACAAAGCTGAGCTGACGCACTAGCTACGAGATTAAGTCCTGGTAACCCGCGAAAAAGGGAGGGGAAAAGTCGGCTTCTGCGGTCCAGTTTGCCTCTATTTCTACATATATGTTGCTATGAGATCAAATTTGGTAAAATTATTGTGTAAATTAGGGACGAATAATTTATTTTAGAAATAATAGTTTCACATTTTCATACACAAATCTGAATATATGAACGAAACATTAAAATCATATATAATTTTTGGTCACTGATTTGCTCTTTAGAAGCAAATTGTGGTGATTTGCACTAAAAATTAATTACACAATTTAGTCCATTTATTCGTTATTTAGAAAAGTATCAGTTCTAAGTACGTATTCATACATTTGATTGTAAAAAGAATTAGTAATACTTTGGTTAAAATATTGTTTTATATTTTACAATTTTCACTATTATTCTAAAATTTATTTTAAATAAAGTATTACTTTTATTAAATCGTTTATGACGTGATCTTATTAAGTATGTATATGAAAAGGGCTCCACGAGGCGAAATACTTTTTACGCCAATTATTTTCTTTTTTTTTTTATTTACAACAAAGACGAAAGTTCGAGAAAAATGTGGTTACTTAATAATTGCCTAACTTGTTGAAAAAATAACTTTACATACTATCAACTTATAACCGTAGTATATTCCATGATATGTTTTAAATGCACCATATTTTTTTCTAATTTTTAAAAGAATATTTAATACCTTTAAAATAATATCTGTCTGTCTGTCTGACTGTCTGTCAATCTATCTGTCAGTCTGTCACCAGGCTGTATCTCATGAACCGTGATAGCTAGACAGTTGCAATTTTTACAGATGATGTATTTCTGTTGCCGCTATAACAAGAAATACTAAAAACAGAATAAAATAAATATTTAAGTGGGGCTCCACAAACAACAAACGTGATTTTTTGCTGTTTTTTGCGTAATGGTACGTTTGCGTTTTTTGTTAATAGCTTTTGAACTTTTTTTATGTGGGAATGCTTCGAATACATTTTTCTAGACATCATTCCGAATCTAATGAGGTATCATACGTATTTTTAGGAGTTAGTATCTCTGTTAGTGGCAGCCGTACAAGCCCAATTTCAAAGAAAAACCGCAAATGGATGTACAAGTTAGCCGTTTGGCACACGCATACTGAGGTCAAAACAAAATTTTTGACCCGCAGTTCCTAAAAAAATCCCTTAGGAAGGGTGTGCTACAACATTTTTTTTTGTATGGAAAAAAACATTTTTTTTTTTCAAAAACCTATCGTGTGTGGTATCATACGAAAGGGCTTTTTGAGGCGATTCTAAAAGTATACCAAATCATTACATTTTAGCCATTTTTTTTTGTAAATTAAAACAAATAGAATTTTCAAAACATACCAAGTTTGGGGTCAAGTTAAAGGGTTAAAGAGGTATTTCCCGTTGGATAAATGGATATTACGTATCCTTGTATGATTAATATGTACCGTATCTGTAGTACAGTTCCATAAGTCTCGTAAAATAGGTATTGAAGTAGAACGGCTGGTCCGGGCCGTAGCAACTACGCTCGCATTCCATTGCTAATTGTTCTGTTTATAAGTTATTGATATACCCGACAAAAAAAAAAACAAAAAAAAGTGTTTTTTGTTTAATTTAGTTTAATTTGTATACTTTTAGTTTAAGTCATATATGTTAATACCTACGATATTAAGTTATTTGTTATAGGTTAAGTGTGCGCTCACCGATAAAATGTATTTTGCGTGAAAAAACAATTAATTCTCGTGTAAGTGAATATTATGTATTCTTATGAGAAAATAAAGATCTTTAAACCTAACTGTGTCACTTTGTATTTAAAAAAAAAAACTAAATAAAATTATTTTTAAAATTCCTTTTTTTGGGTTAGATATGAGGAAATCACGTATCATTTTTGGTATATTGTACAAAAAAAAATCAGCCATATCGTATCTGGAGGAGCCCAAACTTGGTATGTTTTGAAAATTCTTTTTGTTTCAATTTAAGAAAAATGGCTAAAATGTAATGATGTGATATATTTTCAGAATCGCTTCAAAAAGCCCTTTCGTATGATAGATAAGAGAAGAATACGATAGGTTTAAAAAAAAAAGTTTTTTTATACAAAAAAAAAAAGATTTTTTATACAAAAAAAAGTTTCAGCACTCCCCTCCCAAGGGATTTTTTTTTAGGAACTGCGGGTCGATAATTTTGTTTTGACCTCTAGTATACGTGTACCAAACGGCTAACCTGTACATCGATTTGCGGTTTTTTAATGCGAACAGCTTACACTATATTTTTAACCACCTTGAACGTTTTGTAGACTAGACTATTGTCCCAAATTGGGGTTTCTTATTCATTCCGACCAGGATTAGGAGCTCTTCAAACATACCTATTTTAATCAAAATCTGACTCATAAATAAAAAACGGACCATTAATAAAACTGTATAATTACATCAACGTAAGAAATATCTCATGTCACATGTTTCTTTGTTATGATAATTTTATCTAACCTGAGGCTTTCTTTTTTTCTAATCAACGAAGCCGGAGAGCGACAAATTTGTTTTTAATCACACTTGCTCGAAAAGATCTTATTTCATGCAGGTGTACTGAAGGGAAAACAAAAGGCCTATATTGTTCCCGCGGGAGTTATAGCTTTCTTTTTTTAATTAGATATGTCACTAATTCATACGAAGTACGAACCAAGTAAGTTATAAGTAAAATACTTTGTTTAAAGTATAAGGGTGTGTAAGGGAGTTTTACTTCTAAAATACTGACAATTATAATTTAGTATTTTTGTTTATAATATTTAATTGGATTAATTTAATAGCCGTTTAAAATATTTTTACACAAAATTTTCAATCGTGGCTGAATGCCGAAGGTCTGTGCCTTAGATGCCTAACCTGTCAAGAAATGACAATATGGCGGACGAATATTTGAAATGTCACCGTATTTTATAATTATTTCCCTGAAAATTTAGTTTTTCATCACAAGTGTAACGAAAACCATTGTGTGTAACTCCGGGGGTAAGAATATTGTAAACTCCTCCTTTACAAAATCTCACTTACCCCCCTCGTTGCACAATGTAGGTACTAATAGCACAGCGTGTCGAAAGTTGATACTTTCCGCACGGAAACGAGAAAAGAAATGATTGTTTTTTTACTCTCCTGTAAAAGTCAAAATGTTATTTGGATTGCAGGTTGTAGAAGGATATTGAATTAAAGAAGTTATATCACAATAACAGGAAATAAGTAAACGCTCAGTGGTGGTAGCGAGCTAAGCTAACAGAAAAAGTTTGTAAGAACTAGCTATAGCCTATGATATGCCTATATAGCGGGCCGCGACCGCGACGCGACTTGCAGGCATAAGGTCCGTGAGCGCAAATGACGTGCGCGTCTGTGTGCGTGCACCACACACACGGGGATATGGCGGCGCCGCCCCCGTCAGCGCGACGGAGATAATCAGTTTGAAATCTCAAAATTGAGAATTCGCTCAGCTCCTGTTGGCTCTTAAAGGGAACACTAAAATTAATAACGCCTTTTTTCCTTACCGTTCATTTAGATATAAACCTATAAAAGCTTTGACGAACTCTTTATCCGAAGGCTCAACTTCTTTTTAGTTGCGCTTAAAAGACTCAATAAAAAAACTCAACTCGGGACACGAAAGACTGAAGTTTTTTAAGCGCAGAGTCGCGTTACTCAAATTTAGACTCAAGATACTACCAAAACAAGGCAGAACAATAGTTATTTGTGCAACAAGAGAGGAAAGTTGATTTTTCTTGCGAGTACCGAGTGTTTATTTTGAGTCCCGAGAAAGCGAAAGATGCTATAATTGAATCACGAGCGAAGCGAGTGATTCTAAGTTAGAATCTTGAGCGTAGCGAGGGACTCAAAAACACGAGATGTAAAATAACTTTGCTCTCGTGTTGCACACATAATTTTTCACCTCAGCAGCTCGAACAAGCCTACTTTCGTCACGTCACAAAGTCGCACTTTCCTCACTCCAGGGAGTGAAACAATGTAACTTTTTAATTTAGTGAAGGCCATGAACTTCATACTTTTATTACATTTTTTTATGGTATGGTACGGTACGGTAGGGTACAGTACAGTACGGTACGGTACGGTACGGTACGGTACGGTACGGTACGGTACGGTACGGTACGGTACGGTACGGTACGGTACGGAACGGTACGGTACGGTACGGTACGGTACGGTACGGTACGGTACGGTACGGTACGGTACGGTACGGTACGGTACGGTACGATACGATAAGATACGATACGATACGATACGATACGATACGATACGAGACGAGACCGGTCCGGTTCGGTCCGGTCCGGTCCGGTCTCGTCTCGTATCGTATTGTATCTTATCGTATCGTACATATTATAATACTTTTTTTTTCTGTTTATTCTGTGTAATTCGAAATACATTTTAACCTTTAATATGTTCTCACTACTGAGGTGAAAAATTATGTGTGCAACACGAGGGCAAAGTTTTTTTACATCTCGTGTTTTTGAGTCCCTCGCTACGCTCAAGATTCTACCTTAGAATCACTCGCTTCGCTCGTGACTCAATTGTAGAATCTTTCGCTTTCTCGGGACTCAAGATAAACACTCGCAAGAAAAACCAACTTTCCTCTCTTGTTGCACAAATAACTATTACACCTCAGTTAGTTAGTTAGTTTTGCTGGGCATTTTCCGCAACTCGACATCCAATGTGCCTATTTTGCGTGAAACGAGGTAGCGCTACTCCAACCACCCCAGCTCCTCCACGAAGCCTAGCAAGGTCTTCAGGTTGCTAGTTGCTTCCTTTAGTGTGCATGGATTCCCTAGGTATTTGCTCCTATATACTTCTACCTGTTTACAGTCTAGGAGAATATGTTTTGTTGTTTCTTCTTCTGCCATGCACGCTCTGCACATGGGGCTGTCCGTTTTACCCATAATATGTAGGTGTTTGTTTAGTGTGTTATGTCCTGTTATTAATCCTACTATTTTACGTAGTTGGCTTCTTGGTGTTTTCAGTAATATTTTGGTAAGTTTGTGGTTCAGTTCCGGTAGAATTTCTTTGGTTTGCCTGCATGTCTTCATTTCATTCCAGTACTTGTTGTGCAGTTGTCTGTGATGTTGTTCTAGCTGGTTGTGTATGTAGGATATTGGTAGGGGCATGATTGGCTCGGGTCCATATGCCGGTGTTTCTGAACCTTTCCTGGCCAGTTCATCCGCTGCATCGTTTCCTCTTGATCCACTATGCCCCTTTATCCATTGTACTGTTACTTTGTTGCCTTCTTTGCTCACTTCAGTGAGGCTTCGATGACATTCAAGTATAAGCTCTGAAGTAAGTTTGTCGCTGCATAGCGCTTGTAGTACCGATTTACTGTCTGACAGTATTAGTATGGTTTCGTGTTTTACTTGTCGTCTTGTAATAGCATTGCAAGCTTCTATTATTCCTAAACATTCAGCTTGGAATACCGTATTGTGTTCACCAAGGGACTTTGTGATGTGTATGTTCAGGTCCTCTGAGAAGACACCACATCCTGTCCCTTCGTTTGTCTTTGAGCCATCTGTGAATATTCTTAGGTTTATTTGGTTTAGTCCTTCTTTCGGATCTTCTATTAACGATATGGCGTAATCTTTCCAGAAGATCATAGTTTTTGGTATTTTGTCGATGGGCGCTTCCAGCATGGGCAGTTTTAAGATCGTATTTTCATAGATCTTTTTGTGCGATGAGCTGAAAGATGTCCATAGGTTTAGATTTTTCAAACGAAGAGCTGTGGCAGCCGCTTCTTTCTGTATGTATATGTGTAGTGGCAGGAGTCCTAGCATTATTTCTAGAGCCGCAGTCGGAGTAGTTCTCATGCAGCCCGTTGCAGCCACACATGCTAGTCTTTGTGTTTTATTTAGTTTGTCTATTACTGTAGTTAGCTGGGTGCGGGGCCACCATACCACCGCGCCGTAGCTGATCATTGGCATTACTACCATTTTGTACAGCCACAGTATAATGTGAGGGGCAAGTCCCCATCTTTTTCCCACCATCCTCCGGCATTGCCAAAAGGCTACTGTTGCTTTGTTCAGTTTATTGTCCAGGTGTTTGTTCCAGTTCAGTTTATCACTATTACACCTCAGTAGTAAGAACATATTAAAGGTTAAAATGTATTTCAAATTACACAGAAAAATGCAGAGAAAAAAAAAAAAAAAAAATTGTAAAAAAAGTATGAAGTGGCAGTTCATGGCCTTCACTTAATTAAAAAGCTACTTTGTTTCACTCCCTGAAGTGAGGAAAGTCGCACTTTCGTCACTCCCTGGAGTGAGGAAAGTAGGCTTGTTCGAGCTGCTGATGTGAAAAGTTAATATTTTTCCAACTTGTTTCTAAAACGTCGATTTGGCTGATGTTCCCTCCGAATAGGGGATATTACTGCAATGTTCAGCCACCAGAGTGCAGCACTAGCCTTTTTAGTAAACCATAGAGTAACTTATACATACTGTACCTTTAACAGGTTTTTGACAAGTTTTCAGAGATAATAAAATATGACATTGATGCATCAAGGCGGTTTGTTTACAGAGGACCTACCGGGAAACGCGAATCTAAAATTTCGCTATCTGCCTCTTTATTGCTCTAATATACAAGACTGACAAGAGATGTTAGATAACTAAATTTCGATTTTCTTAGATAGACCCTCAAATTGTGGTAGTGGCACCACCTACGCAGAGTTTCGCGTAATATTCCCTATTCTCTCTCCAAGTGTTGTGAGTTGTGAGTGAACGTGACAACACCGCAAAATGGTGTTGGTGTGTGCCTGAAATTTTTATTAATGTATTAATTAACATTTCAACAGGTACTCCACGATTGTTTCGTATTAGGGATGGACGTTATCCTGGCGCTGCAAGCTTTCGCCTTAATCCTGCTTTCCTATTACCAGACGTCTTTATAAGCAACAAAAATCACTGCAAATGTATCCTTTTCATATTAAAAGTGTTATTTTTAGCAAACTATTCCCCGTTTTATTTAAAGTGAATCCTAATCTGTCGTTTTTTTAAACTATGAATCTAATACTTTAATTTTTACCTTAAATATTATATATTTTATTCAAACAATTATAATTTATAATAAATTCAAATGTATAAAGTATTTATTATCTCAAATAAATATAAATGTTCCCATGAAAAAAAAAGTATAAAGTCTGAACGCACACCGAGTGCTACGAGTATATGCGTCAACGTCAAGTAACTCCCATGCGTTGTCACTGCCAAGTCAAGGCCAACTTAGTGTAGACTGTAGGTGTAGACTGACTTATAGACCTGTACCAATAACTTCTGAGGTTATAAGAATATTAATGTTGCTTATTTTTTATATATAGTTTCCAGACCATATACTAAAGCTAAAAATAATATTTTGTGTCATCCTAGGTATTTGCTTAGGTAGAAATTTAGGTATTTCTTTTTTCAATCAGCATTCTGTAAAAAAAATATTAGAGACGAAATTCTTTGTTTCCCTGTAAAGGCAAAGTGGCTTCCGACGTACACACGCTTTTTGTGTCATTTTCATCCACGGGTATAATGGCATTTAATAAATACCTAATATTGATCCTAAAACGCCTAAAAAAATATTAGAGTCGGTAAGTGAAGTGTTGTACTTTACAGAACATTGTTATATGTTATTCAAACAAATCTGTGTCAAATTCATCCACCGCTTTTATTAAAAAAAATTTTTTTTCTAATTAACACCCTGTATCTGCCACAAAAAAAAATTCATATTATTAAGTTTACGTCTACAATATTATAATACCACATTGAGACATCATTCATAATTTGGGTCATTTTGATCCACGGTTTTTTTACTATCTGGCAAAATAAAACTCAATTGAGCAAGAAGGGCGTGCGCGGGGAAGGGTACCTACGCGGGTGGGGTGCTTATTATACTTGCCGCAATATCAGCTTGCGACTGAGATCTTAATACTATCTCCTTTACCCTTGTTAAGACCAACCAAGAGTGAAAGAGATGGCATTATGAGCTGTCTCGCCACTTAGTTTTGCGATACAGTGTATTTATTTCATTCGGAGGCATAATTACATTGTCTTATCAATCTTACCGTAGTAGGTATATAAATATAATTAAAAATAAACTGTAGGCTGCACTCCTCATACTGACCAACATTTGTGACGTTCTTAAGCAAAAGGTACCACTTTCTCTGACAGGTTATTTGCGTTATTTGTATAAAGATATAATCAAATTTCGTCTTTATGGTAAACGACAAAGTGGTACCTACCTTTTGATTGAGAATGTCACATCAGCGACTTAAAAATTACTTTTGTTTCGATTTTTAGTAGACTTTTTAAGTTTATTTTAAGACGCAATTTATTGTGATTTTTGTTATGTTTAAGCGTGGCAAGCAACATTAATTACAATGATGATGATGTTCATTAAATACAATATTTTTTCATACTATACTGAACTGTCACCCTATACATGAGAATGAACAGCGCCCTCTTGACAATGATCATATATTACTGGTCAGGCTTTAATATGTGTCATAATTTAGTAAAGTCCCCTTTGTGGATTCTAAGTTTCCAAGTTACAGCAGTTTAGTGAAAGCGTTTTTTTTTTAATATAAATTAAGGGTTGAATAAAGAGGAAAGAAAATTTGATTATTTTTGCGCTACGACGCACGGTTTAGGAGATACAACCCTATAACGTTTTTTTTTATTGTTTTTTTTCTTTTTTTCTTTTTTACATTGTGTTTTTTGTATATTACTTTGGGGTTTCATAAAGGGGAACGAAAATTTAATTATTTTTGCGCTACGACGCATGGTTTAGGAGATCAAGCCCTATAAAAAAAATCTCTTTTTTTTTGCGTTTTTTTTGTATAAATTAATGGTTACATAAAGGGGACCGAAAAGTTGATTATTTTTGCGCTACGACGCACGGTTTAGGAGATTCAGCTAGGGCTGTCTTTTAAGTATTAATCTATATAGGTATAGATTTTTTTCTTTTTCTTTTTTACGTTTTTAAATCTTAATTAAGGGCTTCTTAAGGGGAACGAAAATTTGATTATTTTTCGCTACCATGCACGGTTTAGGAGATACATCCCTAAAGTTTTTTTTGTTATTTTTGTTTCTTTTTTTTGTCATTGCGTTTTTTGTTATTACTTTGGAGTTTCATAAAAGGCAACGAAAATTTTATTATTTTTGCGCAACGACACACGGTTTCGGAGACAGTTTTTAAATCTTAATTAGGGGCTTCTTAAAGGGGAACGGATATTGATTATTTTTGCGCTACGATGCACGGTTTAGGAGATACAGCCCTATAAAGTTTTTTGTTATTTTTTTTTCTTTTTTTATTCTTGTGTTTTTGTATATTATTTTGGGGCTTCATAAAGGGGAACGAAAATTTTATTATTTTTGCGCTACGACGCATGGTTTAGGAGATACAGCCCTATAAAGATTTTTTTTTTAATTTTGCGTTTTTTTAAATATAAATTATGGGTTGCATAAAGGGGAACGAAAATTTTATTGTTTTTGCGGTACCACGCACGGTTTAGGAGATACAGCTCTATAGTTTTTTTTTCCTGGTTTTTTTTTTTTTTTTAAGTATTAATTACGGGTTTCTTAAAGGGGTTTTTTTAATTATTTTTGCGCTACGACGCATGGTTTAAGAGATACAGCCCTATAATGGTTTTTTTTTAATTTTGCGTTTTTTTAAATATAAATTATGGGTTGCATAAAGGGGAACGAAAATTTTATTATTTTTGCGCTACGACGCATGGTTTAGGAGATACAGCCCTATAAAGATTTTTTTTTAAATTTAGCGTTTTTTTTTAATATAAATTATGGGTTGCATAAAGGGGAACGAAAATTTTATTGTTTTTGCGGTACCACGCACGGTTTAGGAGATACAGCTCTATAAAGTTTTTTTTCCTGTTTTTTTTTGTTTTTTTTTTTAAGTATTAATTACGGGTTTCTTAAAGGGTTTTTTTTTAATTATTTTTGCGCTACGACGCATGGTTTAAGAGATACAGCCCTATAATGTTTTTTTTTTTAATTTTGCGTTTTTTTTTAAATATAAATTATGGGTTGCATAAAGGGGAACGAAAATTTTATTATTTTTGCGCCACCACGCACGGTTTAGGAGATATTATATCTATATATATATATATATATAGCTATAATAGCTCTATAAAGTTTTTTTCCTGGTTTTTTTAAAAGTTTTAATTAAGGGTTTCTTAAGGGGAACGAAAATTTGATTATTTTTGTGCTACGATGCACGGTTTAGGAGATGCAGCCCTATAAAGATTTTTTTGTTGTTTTTTTTTTCATTGTGTTTTTGTATATTACTTTGGGGTTCCGTAGGGGGGAACGAAAATTTTGTTATTTTTGCGCTACCACACACGGTTTAGGAGATATAGCTCTATAAAGATTTTTTCCTGTTTTTTTTTTGTTTTTTTTTTTTTAAGTATTAATTAAGGGTTTCTTAAAGGGGAACGAAAAATTGATTATTTTTGCGCTACGATGCACGATTTAGGAGATACAGCCCTATAAAGATTTTTTTTTATTTTTTTTATTGTGTTTTTGTATATTAGTTTGGGGTTCCACAAAGGGGAACGAAAATTTGATTATTTTTGCGCTACGACGGTTTAGGAGATACAGCCCTATAAAGTTTTTTTGTTTTTTTTTTCATTGTGTTTTTTGTATATTACTTTGAGGTTCCGTAAAGGGGAACGAAAATTTTATTATTTTTGCGCTACGACGCACGGTTTAGGAGATACAGCCCTAAAATGATTTTTTCCTCTTTTTCTTTTTTGCGTTTTTCAATCTTAATTAGGAGTTTAAAAAAGGTTTTTTTTTAAATTATTTTTGCGCTACGATGCACGGTTTAGGAGATACAGCCCTAAAATGATTTTTTCCTCTTTTTCTTTTTTGCGTTTTTCAATCTTAATTAGGGGTTTAAAAAGGGGTTTTTTTTAAATTATTTTTTCATATCTCATGCTCTGAAAGTGGGTCGTTGTTGTTCTAAAAGTGCGCAGAAAGTTATACGTTTCTGCTCTAGTGCAGAAAAGTGGTGTACTCCTCTGCGTCCCCGTCCCACGAGCAACTATATATAGGTGGAAACAAAATTGAAAAATAGTGTCTTTATTTCCCCGCCTGGAACAATTGGTAATTGTTCTAATTTTACTTATCTCGCATTGAATCGTTTTTTATCAAAAATGATGTAAGTATAGAGTTAAAATAAATTATTCTTGATTTCTTTTGTTGAATTGTATTCACTCGATTTCATTAGGAGGGAACCAAAAGGAATACACCAATAATATTTTTTTTAAACCTTACACTTGCGTAAATGAGCAGACAGAATCTTATATAGGTACGCCACAGTTAAACGTTTGTACGATATTAAATGGGTTTTAAAGTTATTTAGGACTATATTCATAGACTAAAATAAAATATAAGATAAATTGCTTAGTTTATTCATTAAATTGTAATTTAATATTTACGTTTTGCTAAATACTTTTATTATGTTGGCCAAATGACTGGGATGCCATTGACTATTTGGGAATTTTAGAACGAAAAAGTAAAAAATTAAAAAGTGAGAGGCAATCCCGCTGATTTTCGTGTTATAATGAACAAATCATTTTAAAATTACGGTTAAAATTGCAGTTTGTTAAAATATGTATGTTTTCGTAAATATTGCAATCTAAATGTTTTTCGCTAGGGGTTATTTATCTTCACACATGAAAAATCTGCGATTTTGCAAGTAAGGAAAAAAATCATGACCGTAGGTCTATTAGGTACTTTAATTACTGATTTTGCAAAATTGCCTTGTTTCGTTTTGTTTCCTCGCATTCGATATGAAAAGTAGAGTGTTTAACTCGGGTGAAAGGCACCATTTCCGTCTCGGCCTATTGGCGCTCTCACTAGTCTCACTGCGTTCGAGCGCGAAACTACCTCGACAGAAATGGGTGCCATTCAACCCTTGGTTAACAATCTACTATTGCGCTACGATGCACGGTGTTGGAGATACAGCCCTATAAAGTTTTTTTGTTATTTTTTTTCCTTTTTTTCATTGTGTTTTTAGTATATTACTTTGGAGCTTCATAAAGGGGAACAAAATTTTTATTATTTTTGCGCTACGACGCATGGTTTAAGAGATACAGCCCTATAATGATTTTTTTATTTTTTTTTTGCGTTTTTTTTAAATATAAATTATGGGTTGCATAAAGGGGAACGAAACTTTTATTATTTTTTCGCCACCACGCACGGTTTAGGAGATATTATATCTATATATATAGCTATAATAGCTCTATAAAGTTTTTTTCCTGTTTTTTTTTAAAGTTTTAATTAAGGGTTTCTTAAGGGGAACGAAAATTTGATTATTTTTGTGTTACGACGCACGGTTTAGGAGATACAGTCCTATAAAGTTTTTTTTTTTCATTGTGTTTTTTGTATATTACTTTGAGGTTCCGTAAAGGGGAACGAAAATTTTATTATTTTTGCGCTACGACGCACGGTTTAGGAGATACAGCCCTAAAATGATTTTTTCCTCTTTTTCTTTTTTGCGTTTTTCAATCTTAATTAGGGGTTTAAAAAGGGGTTTTTTTTAAATTATTTTTGCGCTACGATGCACGGTGTTGGAGATACAGCCCTATAAAGTTTTTTTGTTATTTTTTTTCCTTTTTTTCATTGTGTTTTTAGTATATTACTTTGGAGCTTCATAAAGGGGAACAAATTTTTTATTATTTTTGCGCTACGACGCATGGTTTAAGAGATACAGCCCTATAATGATTTTTTTATTTTTTTTTGCGTTTTTTTTAAATATAAATTATGGGTTGCATAAAGGGGAACGAAACTTTTATTATTTTTGCGCCACCACGCACGGTTTAGGAGATATTATATCTATATATATAGCTATAATAGCTCTATAAAGTTTTTTTCCTGGTTTTTTTTAAAGTTTTAATTAAGGGTTTCTTAAGGGGAACGAAAATTTGATTATTTTTGTGTTACGATGCACGGTTTAGGAGATGCAGCCCTATAAAGATTTTTTTGTTGTTTTTTTTTTCATTGTGTTTTTTTGTATATTACTTTGGGGTTCCGTATAGGGGAACGAAAATTTTGTTATTTTTGCGCTACCACGCACGGTTTAGGAGATATAGCTCTATAAAGATTTTTTCCTGTTTTTTTTTTGTTTTTTTTTTTAAGTATTAATTAAGGGTTTCTTAAAGGGGAACGAAAAATTGATTATTTTTGCGCTACGATGCACGATTTAGGAGATGCAGCCCTATAAATATTTTTTATTGTTTTTTTTTTTTCATTGTGTTTTTTGTATATTAGTTAGGGGTTCCATAAAGGGGAACGAAAATTTTATTATTTTTGCGCTACGACGGTTTAGGAGATACAGCCCTAAAAAGTTTTTGTTTGTTTTTTTTTATTGCGTTTTTTTTTAAATATAAATTAATGGTTACATAAACGGGACCGAAACGTTTATTTTTGCGCTACGACGCACGGTTTAGGAGATACAGCCCTATAAAGATTTTTTCCTCTTTTTTTTCTTTTTTGCGTTTTTAAATCTTAATTAGGGGCTTCTTAAAGGGGAGCGAAAATTTGATTATTTTTGCGCTACGATGCACGATTTAGGAGATACAGCTAATACAGCCCTATAAAGATTTTGTTTCTTTTTTTCATTGTATTTTTCATGTATTACTTTTGGGTTACATAAAGGGGAACGAATATTTTATTATTTTTGCGCTACGACGCATGGTTTAGGAGATACAGTCCTATATTTTTTTTTACAATGCATGTGCTCGAAAAGTGCGTTTCCTACGGAGCCATATCGTGCGGAAAGTACTGCTTTTCCGCACTAGTGCTTTTTGTTTTCAATTTTTTTTTACAGTACATATGGTGCTACTTTCTCGCACTAGTGCGGAAAAGAGCACTTACCGTGCATATGTCGAAAGTTTAAAGGGCCATATGTACTGTAAAACGTACGATACACGTGCGAATAGGTAATTCGCAACTCGTGTCGATTTAAAACACTCCTTTTAATAACTAAACTTATTTGCCATGATATATTTTTTTATTTACTCGCACAATGCATAGTAAAACATTGTATGATACACGTGCGTAAAGATGATTTCCGCACTTGTTGCATAAATAGCAATTTTTTTTTATCAAAGAATGAAAGAAAGTCACGGTATTAATAACCAAATTTTACTTTAGTGGTACCTTTTCCCTATCACTGTCACAAATGTATGTGGCGTTCACGTAAACGCGATATTTTTAAGATTTCCCTGCGCAATGTTGCCAGCTCGCTCGCAAATCAAACATGTACTTACAGATCTTTTGCATAATGGTGACATTGTACAATATCTATAAGTTTTAAATAGGTAAAAGATAATTCGACGCATTCTTTGCTTGCTTGTTGCTTGTTGTTGTGTTGTTTGCGTAACTTCTTTGAATAAGTTGCGTTAATTTGGCGCACAGGCGAAGTAAACATGCGTTGCGTACGGCAAGGTCACGCCGCGGCCCCACCCTGCACGGCCTCCGTTGCCCATTCAGACCGCCCGCTAGCTTCGTTTGAACGCAAATAATATTTTTGTAATATTTGTTTATGCAGTGGATGCAAGTGACACAAATTCATACATCTTATTTATCCCGCATTTCAAATTAATAAGATGTAAACTCTAATATCTTTAATATTCTTTTGTAACGGTGACAACAAAATCATCAAATATCTTATGAAGCTATGCCTTAATAAGACACAAAATCATTTAATGGACCTATTTAAACGATTAAATTCGACCTAAGTAATTTTTTTTAACTCTAATTTTTTTTTGTGTCATTTAGAATATTATGACATAGTATCAGATTGCAGTGGACGTAATTGACACAAACTATGTTTTCACACTAAAAACACTATCCTAAATGCAACACAGTTACATTTTTTCTCTCGAATATTTTTTTCTCCAAAATAATTCAAAATAAAAAATAATTACTACAAAATAACAAATTACTAGAAAAGCAAATTATATATATGACACAAAACAAAATGTAAGATTTACATCTTAACAAAGTATTCATAAGCGAAAACAGAATTGACTTTAATATTTTTATAACCTAGGGGTCAAAATATAGCCAGCGGTACAGGTCTATTAGGTGCGTTGGGGTGGTTGGGGTAAGATTGAAAGAGTTTTTGATGTGGGCTAAATTGAAAAAAAGTCGCCCGTAAAGGATTTGCCACACTGGATGCGTTCTGCGGTCAGCGGTCAGGTCAAACCCGCATTATGTATGAACAGCATTGACAGCAACCTTTGAAGTTGAAGTCTGACCTTGACCTGACCGCTGCCCGCAGAACGCATCCAGTGTAGCACATCCGTTATTCTTCGGGATACAAACGATTTTTAGGGTTCCGTACGTCATAAGGAAAAAACGGAACCCTTATAGGATCACTCGTGCGTCTGTCTGTCTGTCGGTCTGTCTGTCCGTCTGTCACAGCCTATTTTCTCTGAAACTACTGGACCAATTAAGTTGAATTTTGGTACACATATGTAAGTTTGTGACCCAAAGATGGACATGTAACGTAAACAAATTAAATCAAAAGAAAGAGCTCATTGTGAGAATCTCAATTTTTTTTTATAATTTTAAGAAATAGTTTAGGAGTTATTCAAGAAAATAGGCAAAAAATGACCATTCCCCCCCTTTATCTCCGAAAGTACTGGGTCAAAATTTTTGAAAAAAATACACAAAATAGATCTTTACTTATAGATCACCGGAAAACCTATTAGAAATGTGCAGTCAAGCGTGAGTCGGACTTAATTACTTAGTTTTTGATCCGACCTTTTTTAAAGACATTTCACATAAAAAATACATTGTTTAAATTGTGTAATGTACGGAACCCTTGGAACGCGAGTCCGGGTCGCACTTGGTTTGTCTTACCCCTCATGAAAAACGCTTTTTCTCAAAAATGGACGGCAAAGTCGACGTTGCCGGTTAAAAAGTAGGTCGCGAAGTGCGTAGTTTATGGTCAGTCAAAAAATTAAAAAGTTAAAACATTGCAGTCTCGATTTCGGGACTGCAATGTTGCATACAAATTCCATTATTTGTCGAGTTCCAAACTTTTTAAAAGATGAAGTGGCCATATCAAATGAAGGCTTAGGTCCATTAAACAGCCAAACAGATGATTAGTACTTATTATTATAATGTTGGTACCGCGACTATTTAGGTGTCTCAAATAGGTTGGCGTATTTTCAGCAGAAAAATACACTTCCATTTTTAATTAAAAAAATAAAACGGCGGCAAAGCAAATCTTTTTACTTTTTTCTGTGAAAATATATACATAAGAATGTTGCTTCTGTAAAATATTTCTATTATATTTGCATTTATGGCGCCATTTTTGAGAAAAGCACTATATATATGCCTCGTCTGGAAGGCTACTTGCTGGCTTCGGATTCAATTAAACGGACTCCCAAGGTCGTCCGTTTAAAACGAATCCTCAGCCAGCAAGTAGCTACTTCCGAGCCTCGACAATAATGTACTATTAATCTTATCCCAACGCACCTTACCAGTATATTTGTACTAATTTGCCACTTCAGTATTATTTACCGAGTGGCTGGGTCCATAAATTAATAGGCGCAATAAATTAAGCTATAGGCTGTACGTCTCAAACAGATATAATCGTTATTTGCAAAATAAACATTTGGAATTCATTGACAACACAGAACGAGAAACAATCTATAGGTAAGATCAAAGATAGATATAACTCCGTAATAGATGGATACAGTCTAAGGAAAAAACGTGCCTCGAAAATCACGAGAATTTGATTCTCGATCAGAGGGCGCCACTAGTTTTGGCCTACTCTCGTATAGAGGGCGTTGACGGTTTCGTTTGTTATTTATAATTTTAACGCATATCAGTGAAAGAACATGGGTCAAAATCATATAAAAATAATTAATGCAAATAAAAAAGTCATTTATCCATATTTAAATGAATTTTAACGTATTTTTATTAATCTTTATTTTTAGTTTTAAAGTATGTCGATAGACGGCAGTGAATTTACAGCGGTTACAAAATTTACTATGACAGTACCGCTCTATCTTATTATATCCTCTTTGGTAAGATAAACAAAAGACGCTCGCTGGCAGCGGCATGGCAACCAGCACGCGTGCAGCACAGAGGTTGGTAGTTCCGTCGCCTGCAGTTAGTATGGGCAAAGATAGATATAAATATCTATCTTTGGTATGGGGATGGGGCAACTAAACAAGGTTGTTTGGGGGTTACCTATACCCCCACTTCACAAATCGTAAGCGAACCCAAACGAAGTCGCAGGTTGAGGCTAGTTTAAAGTAGCTAAACGGTTAGCAAACGTCTAAAGGCGGCGATGACCCACTGTTTATCTAGCCCATTATCTTAAAGACCTAGCTATTGTCTAGAATTAATGGCGCCTTATCGCTTAAATTATCAGATTTGCATTATTTTAATGACTCACGTGTGCTATGAATAGTCTTTAATGTGGATGGATTGACGTTGCATTTATTATTTTATTAAAATTATCATCAATAATTATTAGGAAGTAAGTAAATACAGATTTAATTGAATTGTATATGCTATGAAAAAAGGAGGAACAGTTTTTAAGAGGTTCAAATAATTTTAGTTAAGTGTATAATTGAGTGAGATACAATGTTTCAAAAGTAACCAGACTGGTGACACTTGTCATTATAAAGCAAAGAGTATCGGTATTTGACGGAAGTATTCTAATTATAGAATGACTGCATGTTGTAAATAGGTACTTAATTTAAAACTTTCTTTGGTCATTGAAAAATTTTTAACGTTAATATCACCAAGGCCCACTTGCATCATCCCCGGGTTAACCGGTTAAACCTGGAGTTACCATGGTTACCAGTACAATTTGACACTGGGTTAACGGTTTAACCGGTTAACCCCGGGTTAGTGGGATGGTGCAAGTTGCGCTCATACTGGTAACATCAGCATTTATCGTCTTTGAATTTCGTAGGTAAGTATACTGTCTCTAGAAACTTGTTACGAGCCTTTCATATGTGTATGGTGTTCAAAAATCGTGGATTCAAACCTCGTTTGTGGTCTTTAGAGTGGAAAAACTCGGTCTCGAAAAAAATGCAAAAGGATGACTAAAACTTCGGCCAGGATCCTTAGATATCCTTCACAGATCAGAGGCTAAACTCAGGGCCTTCGGATTGGAAGCAGCATATTTTACCAGTTGCTTATGATTTCAAAATATCTAGATCAGTACGGTTTCACTCACTATTATTTTTAGTCGCTTTTGGCGACATGTTTCGGATTCTTCCGGAATCCTTCCTCAGGCACTAGTGTCCGCGGCGATTGTACGTCGTGCACTGCCCGTGTGATCTAAATATTTTGAAATTTGTCTCACGATAGTTTAATTTTGCTTCTGATTTACCGAATGCGCAGATTTGATCCTGCTCGCGTCTCCTAAATCAACCTGTATACTCACATATGAGTAAGAGAAAGTTCTAAATATAATTTTACTAATTCCAGTCACGTACAAAGCACCTTTACATAATATTATTAAATTCTCGCTTCAAAATATTTGTTATGTTTCATCCTTTAAACAGCCGGATCCGTGACTGCCCGATCAATCTACTGCCAAATAATTCCAACAATTTGACAAACAAGTACTTAGGTACAGTCTACATGGCTGGGCCGATTTTTATTATGTTGTCGATTTATTTCATTACATTTAAATCTTTGATTTAAATTAAATCAGCTTCGCACAAAACCTTAACAAATTATACACCTAAACCTTCCTTAAGAATCACTCTATAGGTGAAAACCGCATGAAAATCCGTTCAGTAGTTTTCGAGTTTATCGCGAACATACATACAAACAAACGCGGTGGACTTTGTTTTATGTATAAAAACAAAAGATGTTAGTGATTTCGCTGGTTTGAAGAGCGACTTGTTTTGGCTGGGTTATACGAAATTACAACTTGTCAAAGAAGATTGAAGACTTTAGAAGGAGAGATATACCTACATACACATGATACACACACTACCTTTTTTACATATAAAAACAAAAAATGTTAGTGATTTCGCTGGTTTGAAGAGCGACTTGTTTTGGCTGGGTTATACGAAATTACAACTTGTCGAAGAAGATTGAAGACTTTAGAAGGAGAGATATACCTACATATACATGATACACACACTACATTTTTTACATATAAAAACAAAAAATGTTAGTGATTTCGCTGGTTTGAAGAGCGACTTATTTTGGCTGGGTTATACGAAATTACAACTTGTCGAAGAAGATTGAAGACTTTAGAAGGAGAGATATACCTACATATACATGATACACACACTACCTTTTTTACATATACCTACCTAGGTATATAAAGATATATAAGGCTAGGCACACGCCTTCTCTAAATTTTGTTTCTGGAAAAAAAAAATTCATTCATTCATTCATTGTAGGTACGAGGAGGGGTTTTCTGCCTTTTCGCCAAATTTTATTGTCCGAATTTCACTTTCCAACCAACTTTTTGCCAATAATTTACTTTGGCAACCAACAGTCGGCAAACTTTCATTATGACAACGTTTTACTTGGTAGAATTATTGTTAAGTAGATTATTATTATGACATACAACATTATCATTCATTTGGCTAAATATGTTAATACGAAATATTTATATAATTTTCGGCAATGATTTACAGAACCACGAGGTCATTAGGCTTTCGATCACTTCAGCTATAATTGTCACATTATCCTAATCCTTTTATGACATTGTGGTTAACGATCTTAATGTATACCTAATATAAGTATACCTACATTTATTGAGTCTGGGCGCATCAATATTGCCTTTGACTGTACAATTCGATGCTTCGATTCGTGTTGCAATGCGATTTGAATATGTTTTGAGATGTTTCGCAGATTAGGTCAGTTGTTGTAATGCAATGAACAAGTTATCAGCTAAGAATTCCCTGTTTAAATAATACTGGGATATTTACTAGTCGATCTATATCGATTTGTGGCTAAATATGACGCTACTAATTCGATATTATGTCAGTAAAGGTCATCACTACATAGTCTAAAACAAAGTCGCTTCCTGCTGTCTGTCTGTCCCTATGTATGCTTAGATCTTTAAAAACTACGCAACGGATTTTGATGCGGTTTAATAGATAGAGTGATTCAAGAGGAAGGTTTATATGTATACTGCATTGCACTCGTGCGAAGCCGGGGCGGGTCACTAGTCCATTATAAATTTTGAATCTCAAGATCAATATATTATTAGCTGGCGAGAATAGCCACTGTACTGTACTCATATCTACATTATCTACCGGAACTCAATGGGTTAGGCTGAAGACCAGGCAAGATTTTTCTTTTCAAAAGTACCATAAGTGCCTCTGTCGTGCAATGGTTTCTTAAAGTACGGGTAGGTTCTCGTACTTATGTTTACCAGTTGATTGTAAAGGGTTTCCAATACCGACTTTGTAGTGAAAAATGAAAATGTATGAAACTTCAATTACCAACATCATCTTTTTAAGTGTTACTTTTGGAATGTTACGTTCACTGCAGAGTAAGCACACGGCCCGCATGATGGTAAGCGGTCACCGTAGCCTATGGACTCCTGAAACTTGAGGGTTGTTACATGTGCGTTACCGATCCTTAAACCTATTGACGACCGGTCTGGCCTAGTGGGTAGTGACCCTGCCTGTGAAGCCAATGGTCCTGGGTTCGAATGGGTAAGGGCATTTATTTGTGTGATGAACACAAATATTTGTTCCTGAGTCATGGGTGTTTTCTATGCATATAAGTATGTATTTTATCTATATACGTATGTATATCGTCGCCTAGCACACATAGTTAGTACAAGCTTTGCTTAGTTTGGGCAAAGATAGATATAACTCCGTAATAGATGGATACAGTCTAAGGAAAAAACGTGCCTCGAAAATCACGAAAATTTGATTCTCGATCAGAGGGCGCCACTAGTTTTGGCCTAGTCTCGTATAGAGGGCGTTGACGGTTTCGTTTGTTATTTATAATTTTAACGCATTATCAGTGAAAGAACATGGGTCAAAATCATATAAAAATAATTAATGCAAATAAAAAAATCATTTATCCATATTTAAATACATTTTAACGTATTTTTATAAATCTTCATTTTTAGTTTTAAAGTATGTCGATAGATGGCAGTGAATTTACAGTGGTTACAAAATTTACTATGACAGTACCGCTCTATCTAATTATATCCTCATTGGTTTGGGGCTATAGGTTGATCTGTGTAAGACGTCCCCTTATATTAATATTTATTATTATTATATCCCCCCCCTTTTCTTGACCAACCCCATACCGTAACTTGATCCGATTCTAATTGTCATGGGGTTTTAATTTTGAGAACCTGGTGTAAGTGATAGGAACCAATGTTGTTAAGGAACCCTTTATCGATTATCAGTAATTAAAAGTTTTCCAATAGTGGCTACTACGATGCAAATACATTAAATAAGGATGCACTATTTCAAGCCGCGACGGCCTCTTATCACAATAGCAAACACTCATGCTACATAAACAAACTCCATAGATATTCAAGGATAACCACTAATGTGGTCTAATAACAAAATAATACTTGCTATTTTTGCTACTACTACGATTGTTACGATTTTTTTACATATTGTTTTATCAATATCAGCCGAAAGACGTGCACTGCTGAACATAGGGCTCACCCAGGCCCTATGGATCTCCACAAGGATCAGTTGTGCGCTGCCCCCATTCATCGGCTCTCTGCGATCTTACCCAGATCGTCGGACCATCTTGTTGGGGCTGTTTTCCTACTGCGTTTTCCGATTCGCGGTCGCCACTCAAGAACCTTTCTGTTCTGCCCCGTCGGTCATCGGTCCTACAACCTACAACCAATGCTTCCCGCCCACTGCCTCTTAAGTCTGACAACTGTCTTCGTTTTGTCAACAACCTTAGTTCCCTTCCGGATCTCATTTCTCCTTATTGGTTGATGGTTATGGAATTCTTAAAAATGTCCTAAAAGAAGCAAAACCGACACGTTGGAAACTACAGTTTAAATAACTCACTGCCGTTCGCTCCAGTCGGTAGCAGTTGGCGTATGAGCTGTGATCAAATTTGGGAGCCAACTTTGATGTTTTTTTGACTATATCGTCAAAATCCCTACTAATATAAATGTGAAAGCTACTGTCTGTCTATTACTTCTTTATGCTGAAACCGCTGAACCAATATAAATGATACTTGGCATAGATATTTTGAGTCCTGGGGGGGACATTAGGGTAGTTTCTACATAGGGTAGTTTTTATCCATGAAATTATTTCTTTAAGGGGTGAAAAAAGGGAGAAAATACTATGGAAGTGGAATATGAAAGTAAGTACTTATTTTACGCAGATATATTCGCGGGCAGAGGCTAAACTTATCTACATATGTTGGTACCTTAATCGATTCCTTAATGTCCTTTGTAACCACAGATTTAATTTATTTCCGTGTCTGTAACCGTTTATTGATTGCAATTATAATGTTTTCTACTTTTAGAAATGAAACGGTTAGGTGTTATTTAAGACTTGACAAAACAGATCATAATATAATAATTTATTTCTGCAACTGCATGCTAACGTATTGTTCAAGTTTGTTTGTACTGTTATCCGCCCACCAGTACCATCATTTACTCTGTTAAATGACAATTCATAATCCTTATTTCAAAGGCATAAGGTACATCTGTGGTCATTTTAGAGTTTTGCTGCATAGTGTTGGATAAGATTCGAGTCCTTGGTCTCTAGAAAAAAATCTAGTTCTTTAAGTAAGCCCCGAGTCGATTCCTTTATTGAGTCTTTTCGAAGCTCGATTGGATAAGATTCGAGTCCTTTGGGTCTTTTGCTGTGAGACTCGACTCCGTTTTTCAGTCTGATAATACATAAGTCAAAACTCGAATTATTGTTTACTGGTTAATGACCCGATCTTTCATAGAGACTCGAGGCCTTTTCGGGGAAACGTTAAATTTTCTTACAAACGTCTTAAAACTGAAAAGCTCTCATATAAAACTCATGAGTTAAGTACACACATCATACAATAAAGCCTATTTTCTTTACTGTTAATTTAGATGAGACCTAATAATTTGGCGACTGAGTCTACATTCAGAAGCTCGATAGACTTATTTATTATCAGACTGAAAAACTGGATCGAGTCTTACAGCAAAAGACCCAAAAGACTCGAATCTTATCCAATCGAGCTTCGAAAAGACTCAATAAAGGAATCGACTCGGGGCTTACTTAAAGAACTAGATTTTTTTTAAAGCGCAGTCTCGTTAAAACGAGTCGAGGTCTTTTAGACTCAAATAAAAAACCGGCCAAGTGCGAGTTGGACTCGCGCACGAAGGGTTCCGTACCATTACGCAAAAAACGGCAAAAAAATCACGTTTGTTCTATGGGAGCCCCTCTTAAATATTTATTTTATTCTGTTTTTAGTATTTGTTGTTATAGCGGCAACAGAAATACATCATCTGTAAAAATTTCAATCTGGCTATCACGGTTTATGAGATACAGCCTGGTGACAGACGGACAGACGGACGGGGAAGTCTTAGTAATAGGGTCCCGTTTTTACCCTTTGGGTACGGAACCCTAAAAAATTCGAATCTACCAACACTAGCTGTACATAGCACTGGCATGGAAACAAGCCGTCGGTCATGGTGGATTGACTTCCTTGCGTCATACATATGCGTCACCGATACTTCAGGGTGCTCCTAGCAGCTAGTCAACAATAGATCATTAGATATAATGCAAGGAGAATGGATAAATAAATAAAACTACTGATGCCGATGGCGATGGTTATTTAAAAAAACGTTGGAGCTGGAGTATTTGTGGAGAGTAGAGTTGTGCCATTCCCGGTAACATTCCCCATTTTGTATGGGGAAATTTTTCGTTCGGCATAAATAGTGGAGAGAAATTTGTCTCAAGATACAGTGTACGATAATTATGAGATTTTCAAGTTGTAGAACCAATTTTTCCAGAGAAACCAGTTACCGAAATCGCGAAATTTTTACATGGAAAATTGAAATTCATAATTGATATTAGAAAATTACCGAAGGTGGTCTTGACCTTAGCTTGAGACTATGTAGTCAAATTCGTCGATTGTAAACGCATAAAGGTCGCAATGCTTAATTAGGAATGCTAAAAACATGAGCAATGCATTCAACATTTTCTTTTTGAAGTAAGACTTTTTTAGGCGCGACTAGATTTTTTTCTGACGAAAGTAGCGCTCAGTGGTGAACACACACACACGCACACGCACAATCGCTATGTTGGCACACGTCAAAGTGCCAACATAGCGATAAACGTCATCGTCAAATAAGTTTAATTTACTTCAATCGCGCGTAAAGTTTACACGCACACACTTTTTTTATCATTGACTCAACATAAGACTTACCAATTTGAGCAATCCTTTTTTTCTTTTATTTATTGAAAATAGATATATCGATAGAGTTAGACCAAGTTAAGTCTGCAACGATATTGATAACACACGCAGTGCAAGTGTTATTTATACGTCATAATTTCATAGAAGTTTGACGTTTAAAATAACCCTTGCACTGCGTGTGCTATCAAAACGTTGCAGACTTGTCTTGGTCCGAGTGTATCGATGTTTGCGATAGCCCAATCCTGTGGTTTTATGTGGATGCATGGTTTTATTTTAAATAATTTCCACAACAAGTGATAAACTTAAATAAATGTCATTCATACATAGGTATATACATAGTTATACGAAAGAAAAAGGGACCAAGCCTCCAGCCCTAGAATCGAACCAGTCTAACATGCAATTTCAGTAAAATGAGGGTTTTTTTCACCCCTAGGAAATTCTGAACAGAATTGTTTTGCCGGACTATAGAAAGCATCAGTAGTATAGTTTAAAACAGTGATTTCACAGCCGCTTATCCCTGACGTCAGCGCACGTCATGGGGTTCAGGTGCCAGCGCGTGCGCGCGCGCATCGCACGCTGCAGTCAGTGCATTATGGCCGCGCGCGCCGCTCTCGCGCTCGCCGCGCTCGCTGTGCTCGCGACTGCGCAGGTTTGTGTCGATCTTATCGGTTTACGGGAAAAAAATCAAAAGTAAAGTTAATGAAGAAAGATAACAGTGATATTTTGCCTTTCCAAAATAATGCTTTTAGCACACGGATTTAAAGCTAATGTTTACTAACAGGAGGAATGAAAACAGGTCATTTTTTATTTCATGGGAAATTATATAAAAAATGACACGTTTGAAGTTAAAGATAATTTTCCCGTGGACTTGATATTTCAGTAGTACGAAACCCTTAAAATATTGTTGTGAAGAAATGTAAAGTTAATTAATGTTTATTTTAAATGGTGTTAATTAATTAAATAATTATGCAAACCTGGGATAAACTCGCGGCACATACTAAAGTGACGTAGCAAAATATTTTATCGACAATTAAATATATCGATGTTACTGTCAACATCTAAATATTCTACAAAATAAATATGTTTATACAAAATCGCTTTGTATACTGCTTCTTAAATTCTAAAAAGGTGTTTTTTTTCTAAGAATTTATTTTATTTTTAAACCAGGTTAGTATTTCCACATTGGTACTAAATGTTTTATTCTAATCATTTTATATCGTTATTTATTATTTATTAAACATTACTCCATCTTCATTTATTGCTAAAAGTACCTCTTACATAAAATGTGAAATTTACCTTAAGTCACAAAAATACCATTAGGTATAGATAAAATTTTCTCTACTGAGCTCGTTCACTTACCTGTACTAACAATGGCATTATGTTAAACAAAAGCTATTATTTCTTTTATGTGAGCGCGTGGCCATTGTGCCTGAGCGCGTGGCCATTGTGTGTGAGCCTCAGGCACAAAGGCCACGCGCTCACACAAGAAAAATAATGGGTTTTGTTTAACAGAATGCCATTGTTAGTACAGGTAAGTGAACGAGCTCAGTAGAGAAAATTTTATCTATACATGAACCATTTCGAGACAAACCTTATTTATTTTTTTATTTTGGTAAATATGCCTGAAAGGAGTTCTTTATCAAAACTATTTTGACAATATAATGACTAATGGGCGGCTGACGGATGCAAATTAAACATATATCGACATCTTTTTTATCGATATCAAATCCCTAGTGCCCCGAGTTATCACAGGTTTTATGTCTTTAAGTTTATCGTGAGTTTTTATAGAATATATACCTACGTTATAAATTAATCATAATATTATGTAGGTTAAGAATCTGCGTAGTGGTCAATTATCCCAAAGCGTACGATTTAGTAGCACTTAATTAGGTATCCGATTCCTTTAAGTTATAGTTATAATTTAACTTTTAACATTGAAGGTTACCATCTCGTAATCGTTTTTGAGCATAGCGATAACTGGTATAAGGAGGTACCTATACCTACTCAATAGGGTGTTTGACTGTATTTAAAATAAATTATTTTACACCATGCATGAAATAAAGCACCAGAAGATTAATAGAGAAACGTGGACAGCAGTTATTTTTAGACACTATTTCTATTTTAAAACCCGCATAAAACTATAAAGAGTAGGTAATTTGACTGTGACGTCACATGCTAGTGTTTCATATAAATTCCATAGTAGCAAAATCGTTTTGACAGTTCGAAAAAAGAAACTCATTTGCCTAGTAGTCAAATACCCTATACTCAATATCTACTAGTAAAAGTGGATGTGGACCTATAAAAAAACTAGGAAGAATTAGAAAGGAAAATGTTTCAGACCGGTAAATGTTTCTAAGTCCACCCAGCGAGATTTTTTTAAAGCTGTTTTGACGCATAGTACGTAATAGTCACACATTTTTTTTAAATGCTACACTATTTAAATGTAGTGTAAATTAGAATTAATAGAATAGAAAAACTGTACTATTGTGTGCCCTTACAGGGTGTCATGAACTGGCTATATAAAATGTAACACCTTATTATGTACATGACAATGCAATATGGAATAAATGACTAAATTTATAAGAAAATCAAGTTGCATTCGGTTTTTGTTACTAACAGTAATATGCGGATTCATAGATAACTATGATACTTAATTATAATTCTTGCTTGATTTTTTTTATAACATCTCTACAATATTATAACCCATTGTTGAAATAGTAATGGTACATTGAATTCTTTTCATGCCTATTTATTAGTGTTCCGTGCAAAACTTTGTTTTGACAAACGGAACACTTATGGGATCACTTCGGTCTTGCAAATCAGTTAGTTGCGTTTTTCTCAGAGACCGTTTGACATAGATACCTAAAATTTGAAACAGTCATAGCAATTACCACCACTAATATTGTAAATAAGTCAAAACCGCTTATTTATTATTTTAGGGGGTAATTTAGGAGGTTGAGAGGGGTAACCTGTTTTTTTATTTTATTTGTAAGAATCGAGTGTCATTTTAGACTGCAGTAGTTTCGATAAAAAATGCATTTAAAATTGCAAGTTTTCATACAAAGAGATTCGCCTCTGTCCTGGGAATTTTCGGAAAAACTATAGCTAACATTTTCGGAAAAACTACACAGATTTCTGCAGGTTAATAAAGTACCTGTCATAAGACGTGTCACATCCTCGACAAAGTAGTTATTTTTGTGGAATGCCTCTGATTCGTTATAAATTATTCACACAAATTACGTAATTCTGCGATTCTTTATCTTTCAATAAATAAATCCAAATATTTTGTATGAAAACAGAGATAAGCCAGGTATTTTATCAGTGCATAATTCAGCTGGTATGCGGTCGTTATCTATTGTTTGTTTATTTTATAAAACACGTGTTCTTGACACCTTTTTAATAACGGGATTTTATTTGTCTGGGGTAAAGTCACATGCTGATCATATTTATTCGTGAGGGGCCAGCGATTGATAGTGAGGGGCAAAGTCACATGCTGATCATATTGATTCGTGAGGGGCCAGCGATTGATAGTGAGGGGCAAAGTCACATGCTGATCATATTGATTCGTGAGGGGCCAGCGATTGATAGTGAGGGGCAGTCACATGCTGATCATATTGATTCGTGAGGGGCCAGCGATTGATAGTGAGAGGCAAAGTCACATGCTGATCATATTAAATAGTAACATAATAATTATGTGTTTTCACATACAGTCCTAGGGCCTAGTCGGCAGTGACCCTGCCTACGAAGCAGCAGGTCCCGGGTTCGAGTCCCGGTCAGGGCATTATGTGTTTATCATGAATAATTTTTTTAGGGTTCCGTACCCAAAGGGTAAAAACGGGACCCTATTACTCGTTCCTACAACATTTCCCTCAATGTTTGGCATACAAAATTGACGTTACGAAAATGTCGACCACACGTATCTTTTTAGGGTTCCGTACCCAAAGGATAAAAACGGGACCCTATTACTAAGACTCCGCTGTCCGTCTGTCCGTCTGTCTGTCTGTCTGTCACCAGGCTGTATCTCATGAACCGTGATAGCTAGACAGTTGAAATTTTCACAGATGATGTATTTCTGTTGCCGCTATAACAACAAATACTAAAAACAGAATAATATAAATATAGGTATTTAAATGGGGCTCCCATACAACAAACGTGATGTTTTTGCTGTTTTTTCCGTAATGGTACGGAACCCTTCGTGCGCGAGTCCGGTTTTTTTTTAAGTATTGACGATGTGCAGGATCTCTGATAGTTATGTACCTATGTACTTACCTACAAGTTCTATTGATTACATTTCCTTGTTCGGCGACTATTCATGTTCGCGTAGGTTACGTTTACGCTGTTAGGTCACTTATTAATTCTTATCAGCGGTAAGTGATAGAACCGTTTATCACTGACAAGTAAATATGCTGATAGTTTATCTGATCATGTTTGACCTTTAGACGATTCGCGGCTTCTTTTGCTTGGATTGCTTTTGAGTTACCATACACACTTAAGGGACACCGCACACGACTTTATTTATTATGTATGTATGTATGTATGTATGTAAACACTTTATTATACAATGTTTATTATTTGATGAAACTTGAGAAAGCCGATATGTACCTACAATCAAAGAGAGATATAACTCCGTAATAGATGAATACAGTTTAAGGAAAAAACGTGCCTCGAAAATCAAGAAAATTTGATTCTCGATCAGACGGCGCCACTACCTTTGGCCTATTCTCGTATAGATGGCGTTGACGGTTTCGTTTGTTATTTAACAATTTTAACGCATATTAGTGAAAGAACATGGGTCAAAATGATATAAAAATAATCAATGCAAATATTGCAAATAAAAAAAACATTATCCATATATTTTTTGATATTTTTATTTTTAGTTTTAATCTTGTGTCGATAGATGGCAGTGAATTTACTGTGGCTACAAAATTAACTATGACAGTACCGCTTTATCCTATTATTATCCTCTTTGCTACAATGTACAAGTCTAATATCCTATATATTTTGTGAAAAACGACGAGTTTGGTAAGTTATACCGCCTCCGTGTGGGCCTTGTAACGAGAAAAAGCCCAAAAAGTGAATTGCAAGAGAAAGCATGAGTGCCATTTAAAAAAAAACACGATGCTGAAAACCGTCTAAAAAAAAGGAAAAACTCTGAACTCTGAGGAATTGGCTGAGGATGCAACCGAGATAAACGCTATTAAGATGAGAGAAAGATGCATTCAAGATTTCGTTATGTCCCTCTCTATCGATCGAATATGCAAGAGAGAGAGGCAGAAACCGAACTTTCGATTTTTGTGTTTCGCGGTAGGCCCTGTGATTATGCTAGTAACACCCTCTACGCAGAGTTTCGTAATATTCCCTATTAACCTATTGTAATGTAATATGCACCTAGATATTGTACAAGGACAAAAATAGCCATTACATTATAGTTCGGTATTATATTTCACGTATCATTTACTGCAGTCGGCAATGACATCGTAATCCGTCCAAGGTCATATAATACAGTCTGACGTTGCATTCTATGACGTAACAGCACAACATCTATATTACCATCGTGTAACCAAAAACCAAGCAAAATTAACATTTACGGCGAAGGCATTAGAGTGTTCAGGTGTTTTTGGAACGGCAAAATAAATTAGAAAACTATTGCATCGGAGTGACACATTCTTAAAACATTAGTCATAGTAAGGCTGTATCATAGTGAAAACAAAAGACATTTTACATGAAAATGGTAAAGATATTCCAATGAGGTGACCTTGAGGTGAATAGGTTTTCTTGATAATACTTCAGTTTACTTTGTATGTTACTGATTGATGATTCATTGTTATGAAATGTTAGTAAAATACGTAAAACGTGACAAATGCTATAGTTATTTGTGCAACAAGAGAGGAAAGTTGGTTTTTCTTGCGAGTGTTTATTTTGAGTCCCGAGAAAGCGAAAGATTCTATAATTGAATCACGAGCGAAGCGAGTGATTCTAAGGTAGAATCTTGAGCGTAGCGAGGGACTCAAAAACAAGAGATGTAAAATAACTTTGCTCTCGTGTTGCACACATAATTTTTCACCTCAGTAGTGAGAACATATTAAAGGTTAAAATGTATTTCGAATTACACAGAATAAACAGAAAAAAAAGCATTATAATATGTACGATACCATAAGATACGATACGATACGATACAAAAAAAAGTATTATAATATGTACGATACGATAAGATACGATACGATACGATACGAGACGAGACCGGACCGGACCGGACCGTACCGGACCGTACCGCACCGCACCGCACCGCACCGCACCGCACCGTACCGTACCGTACCGTACCGTACCGTATCGTACAGTACCGTACAGTACCGTACCGTACCGTACCGTAGTATGAAGTTCATGGCCTTCACTAAATTAAAAAACTTCATTGTTTCACTCCCTGGAGTGAGGAAAGTCGCACTTTCCTCACTCCAGGGAGTGACGAAAGTAGGCTTGTTCGAGCTGCTGAGGTGAAAAATTAATAGTTTATATTTTATAGCTACGGTATAAAGATAAGTATGATGTAATTATTTATTATGAGCCTACAGTGTCCCACTGCTGATGCTGCGGTGTCAGCATGGTTGCATATCACCTGTCACTATTCCTGTCACTTTCGCACTTACCAGAACGCACAAAACGCATGTTAGAACGTGACAGGCGATAAAATGAGCTCCCTGCCGAGGTTTTCCCGAGGGGCTACAGTATGGGGTTCTTCAAAAAAGGAGTGTACAGGTTTTTAAAGGGTCGGCAACGCGCGTGTAATATCTCTGGTGTTGCAGGCGTCCATAGGCTACGGTAACTGCTTACCATCAGGCGGGCCGTATGCTTGATTGCCACCGACGTGGTATAAAAAAAATGCTACCGTGCTAAGCCCCCGGCAAAGACCTCCTTCCTTTCTACATTCCACGTATCCCGGTCTTGACCCGTCTCCCACCAGTTCAAAGACGTCAAGATCGTCTTTCCAACGCCGTCGAGGTTTGCACCCCAAGTTCTAATTTTGGTACCCAATTGGTAGTTGTTTTACCGGCATACAGAAAACGTAGTCCAGGCCCCGTAGACAACATGCCAATCGCTAACGCTCCGTAGCGAACGAAATGCAATTGACACTGTCACACTAATATGGAAGAGTGATAGAGAGACACAAAGCGATTCAATGGCGAAACGCAAGCGATTGTCACCCTGGCTAGGCCGCTAGTCCCACTTCAGCTTAGTGGCTGTTTCAGCCACGTCAGCTATTTGAGTTTTGGAGCGTAGTATAATGTTTTTAATGCAATAGGTCATCTTCGCGTCGAGATTACTACCCAGGTAGCATTTATACGTCATTATGACGTCCGTTACGTCATCACGACGTCCATTACGTCATTATAACCTATAAATGACGTCACTTGTACGTCGCTGACGTCACCTTGCTGCCTGGGTACGCTCCATGACGCCCTGGCCAACTTTAAAACAGGGATCGTGGGAATATAAGTACCCTCGTACCTGAGGAGGTATTTAGAGGGTTATTTATTAGGGTTATAGTCTCCTTTTTCTTTCGGAATTCATCAAGGATCAATTTAAATAGAGAGAAGATTAAATTTCTCGCCACTGGCAAGAGAATTAAAATTAGGTATCGAGAACCTAGAGTAGACTTTTCAAGTTCTAATCCTATTTACATTATAAGCACTTGCAGGATTATAGTCATAAAATAGCAGAGATATTGCTACATTTGCTACTACATTCCGACCGTGGGAAAGAATGCAGGCTTTTTAATTTGCCGACAAGTTATAATAACTTGCAAATAGGTATAAACATACGTACGTATTTACGCTGTTGTTATAGATATCATTATTTTTTTTTGTTTTTGTTCAATTTATTAACCTAGTATAGTTGAATTTATTAACCTAGTAACTACGGGGATTAGCCTATAGAGTCATTGTACCTAGTTGTGTCGTATAATATCGCAATTAACGAACCGATTTTCAAAACTTGTAAATTTTTTGTCGCCTGGGCCCATTTGGGTTCAATTTTTATCCGACATAAAATTGAAGGATACTTACTAAAAAGTTTCCGTCAGTTTTTCAAAAGTTATACTTAAATATTTATTTGATGTAGTTTACAATGTAAATTGGCTTTACATGGCTTACGTTTAATGATGTTCTAATGAAAATGTATTCGATGTAGCTTTTTTCCCCATTTCTGCAGCCTTAATAGCTGCACCGATTTTCAAATTTGTGCTGTCGTTAAAATATACAGAATATTAATGCCAGTTACACCATCCGGCCTTGACAGATTGATCTACGCGACGCGACGGAACGGTTTACTATGACTTTCCGTTCAATAAAATTTAGCGAACTCTTTAACGATGACAAACAGTTTGGTGCAACCGACCCTTACTCTTTTAATTAATTTTTTTCGTCATTAATGGTCAATTAACAAATGAACCTACAACTACAACTATCTTGAAAAGTTAATATTAGCAAAGATAGATATAACTCCGTAATAGATGGATACAGTCTAAGGAAAAAACGTGCCTCGAAAATCAAGAAAATTTGATTCTCGTTCAGAGGGCGCTACTAGTTTTGGCCTACTGTCGTATAGATGGCGTTGACGGTTTTGTTTGTTATTTAACAATTTTAACGCATATCAGTGAAAGAACATGGGTCAAAATCATAAAAATAATTAATGCAAATAAAAAAAATCATTTATCTATATTTAAATACATTTTATCGTATTTTTATAAATCTTCATTTTTTAGTTTCAAAGTGTGTCGACAGATGGCAGTGAATTTACTGGGGTTACAAAATTTACTATGACAGTACCGCTCTAGTATAAGTTACTCTATGATATTAGTAATAACTAGAATGGAATTCACAACAAGCTTCAGCTATTCTCAGAACAACAACGGAACTATTCTAACAGTAATAGTTGTAGTATCTAAACAATGCAATCTGATCGTTTCCGTCGGGATTGTTTGGTTTAGATTGCTATTAGACCGGACGTCGCTAGTTGTAGCCGCCGTGCAGGTCATCTCGACGACTCAAATAAAAAGCTTGGATTTGTGGTAAACTGATATAATTTTCCAAAGATATAAGGGTTTAATTGCCAAAACGGTTAATCGCAGAAAGTGGTGGTTGTTGATAGTATGGAGGATGATGAAAGAGTGACTTGCAAGATTTTGAACAGTATAAAAATGGTTTAAATTTTGGTGCCTCTAATTGGCCGCGATACAACATATGTGAAGCGCTGCTATTGGTGCCTAATACTTGTCGAGCCCGACGGCTGCGTTTATTAAGGAATATTTTTATACAATAATAAGTATGTATGTATGTATGTATACAATACAATACAATAAAAAAATACCATCATTTAAAATACCTATTACTTAAAAATAACTATAATAAACTTAACCATAAATAAAACTAAACCTAAACTAACCCATAAAAACTAGTCGAACAACCCACCCCGCATCGCTCCCGACGCAAAGGTGCCCATCACGCTTGCTGCGTTTCAGCGTTGAACCGCGATGGATAACCTCTGTGGCAGGAACCTACTATATATCTATGTCTGTTTTAGTCTAGCTATAAAATTGTTATAAAAATAAATTAGAGCGAGTAGAAATTTTACATAAAAAACTTCTACGGGCTCTATTTTCTTTGTATAACAATTTAACAACGAAAACGAGTACCAGACATATATATGTTTTACGTAAAAGTTCGCGTAAGTTTCATGTAATTTAAGCATGTTTATTTAAAATGAGAGCGTAAATAACTTCGATTGTATGGGTGCGGCTTTTTGGCAGCGGACTCTTGTGACTCTTAACTATGTAATTTTAACGATCAACTACAAAACCAGGTAAATTCTCCCACTTGATCATAAAACGTACCGAAATACACGAAGGAAACCATACTTTTGAATGGTTCCTTAAGTTCCTTTATTACGTCATCAAAATGTGGCATTCTCAATCAAAAGGGTACTTATTGTTGGTTGTCAATAAGGCGCTATTTCCATATAGCTTCAATTTGAAATCAACCTTATCGACAAGTTCGACAACCGACAATGTGGTAACGTTTGGTTGAAAAGGTCATTAATGAATGAGTGGAATGAGTTGCCTCCTGAGGTATTTCCTTTGCGCTACGACATGGGATTGAAGAAGCGGGTATTTAGGGTTCTCAAGGGTCGGCAATGCTTAAGTGGTAAGTAAATGTTCCTTATGTCCATGGGCGGCGATGACTGCTTCCCATCAGGCTGCTCGTCTGCTCGTTTGCTGACTATCACATAAAAAAAATAGTTTCCGAACTGACGAATAACAAGGCTACTTCACAACCAGCACTCGAAGTGCAACTTTAAAACACATAAAACAATACGTGTGACGGTTTTGCGTTTATCATCTGTGTTATTGTTGTTTTACTGCCGTAGAATAAACAACGTGTTATGAAAATGTGTAATAACGTGAAGCAGTGTATGTAGTCACTGTGTTTTTGCTGGCAGTGCTATATCTGTTATTTGCAGTCTATTTGCACATCCACTTCTTGCTTCGCACAGCTAAACTGTGGAATCAACTGTCGCTTGCGGTATTTCCGGACCGATACTTCAAACTTTCAAGAAAAGAGCGTCCTCCCATCTTAAATGCCGGCAACACACTTACAACCCCTCTGGTGTTGCAGGTGTCCAAGAGCAGTGGCAATTGCTTACTATTAGACGATTTGTCTGCTCGTTTGCCTATCATTAAAAAAACTTGAGTTTTCATTGAGTCGTGCTCAAAAACGTAAAATACTTGCAAATTTAATTTTAAATCTGATTTTTGTTTAATCTAAATCTAAAGACGTAAGGATCGTGACGCCTAAAAGCTTATTATTTCTCTGAGACCCTTTTCAATAGAACTTAAAGTTTGAAGCATTTTAAAATAGAATCTTAAATTTCGTCATCGAACAAAATATTGTGTGCAACATAGAGATGTCGTTATCTCTTAAATAAAAGATTTACGATATAAATTTTAAAGTTATACCTAAAGGGGCCCACTGACTATCAGTCCGCCGGACGATATGGACCTGACGGTTGTTCGGAACTGTCAAATTTTTGTTCCAACTGAAAGGCCGATATCGTCCGGCGGTCCTTAAGTAACTTGAAACGACGTTGAGTGTTCACAACTCCACACTCCACACCCGAGCGCTGAATCTCAACTAGTTGGATTATAATACAAATTTGCTTAGTTTCTGCATTCCATTCTACTATAAACCTTGATATTTCTAGAGCCTTGATATTTTTAAAACCTAGCAATGAACCGTACGCATGACGTCACAGATTATAAAAATAGAATTTACGGCGGTCATTAAAATTAAAAAGTTTGCAATTTAGTTTGTGCTAATTTTAATGCGAAATTTCAGCATAGATACGAGTAAAAAATAGCTGGGCTTACAGATTTAGGTTATAATATGTCTTTTCTTCATAAAAGTGACGAACTTGGCAAAAAGACCTAAAATGATTATTAAATTCTAAATTACACCAGGATTAATTTTAGTTCAAAATAATTCTCTTATATATTATCGACATGAAATTATACTCCAATATATAGTCGGTCAAACAAGTTTGTCAGTGGAAAAAGGCGCGAAATTCAAATTTTCTATGGGACGATAACTCTTCGCGCCTACATTTTTTAAGAAGATTTTACTTCAGATTCTTACGTAATAAAAATTTAACAAGGGGGGTCGGCCTATTCTTATTTTTTCTTACATAGGGGAGGGGGGTCAAAAACTGGCAAAAATCGTCTTACGCAATAAAAGAATGGCTAAAAACCACAAAACAAATGACAAAAACTTATATTCACCTCTCTTTCCAGCCAACATACGTGTACGTCCGAGAAGACCCGAACGTCAATGACGTTGATGATATCGACTTCGACGTCGAACAACGTCAAACCACGCAGCTTCGAGACGAACTTCGGTCCGCCAGGGAAGATGCTCTGCTGCTGTACACGGAATATTCGGCGAAGGTTGGAAAGGATATGAAGACCTTTATCAAGGAGATGGTGGATTTGAAGGAAGAGACGAAGAAAGGGGTAGAAGAAATGCTGAAGAACGCTGTAAGTGTTTTTGAGTGTTCACTTTTTCTTGTAAATATTGGCGTTTGATATGACAGAAAACTAAAGTATCTTTGCATTAGTCTACTAAATATGGTCTTAATTGTGAGAAAGTAGAAAAAAAACCGGTCAAGTGCGAGTCGGGCTCGCGCACCGAGGGTTCCGTACGTTTTAGTATTTGTTGTTATAGCACAACATCATCTGTGAAAATTTCAACTGTCTAGCTATCACGGTTCATGAGATACAGCCTGGTGGCAGACAGACGGACAGACGGACAGCGGAGTCTTAGTAATAGGGTTCCGTTTTTACCCTTTGGGTACGAAATCCTAAAAACAACAGTCCGCCAGGTAAGTTACTCTACTAGAGCTCACTGAATTTTTCGGTTTTAGGCGTTGATACCATTTTTGTGTGTAATTGTTTTAATGAATATTGGCACTTAATAAAATAAAATAAAAAACTATAAAAGCTGATGTAGTCACTTAAAATTATTATAAATATATTATATATTAATTGTGTATAAGTTGTATACGTATATGGACAATAGGACAAAGTTAAATTCCTGAATAAGGCACCTGCATGCGCTAGGTAATATGCGCATGCATGTACTGATGTGCTGTTGGAAAATTTCCAAAACACCGAAATTACCACATTGATTAATTCCGAAAACTTAAAATTTTTTTATGGGGGTTGAAATTTTACGTTTCAAAAATGAAAGTTTCCTTAATTTCCTTTGAATTTTTCCTAAAATTTCACATTTCCATCTTTTTTGAAACCATCCGTTACTTGCACTTATTTATGTCGGCGGCAGATCGTAAAATCAGTTAGATCATGAAATCCCTAGGCATATCGTGAAACGTGAAAATCATTTTCTCGTTCCTCGAGTCGACAGAGCCCCGCCACGCGGGGCCTCTATTTCTGGACAGTTTGCCCTTTGGGCATCTAAAGCAAGCTAACCTAACGAACCTATCCTACCTATCTATTCTACCTTCAAAACTAAACTTTACGATCGGCCGCCGACATAATATATAGGTATATACGCTCACAAAACAATTAACACGTGAAAGCATCTACGCTTTGTCGCTGGTTCCTTTCTGTCTTCATTATCTCATGTTAGTATTTATTAACACACATTTTATTTACATGTCACTGGGTTAGACATGTTAGAATGCATTACCCTACTGTGCCCTACTGCAGTCACCTGCAATAATATATTTTTCCCCTCACTAGCTCGGAAAGTTGTCTTTTATCCTTCAATACAAGCGGGGAAAAACGCGTTTTATCCACTAGTGGGGAAAGTAATTTGACCTTGGATGGAGCGTGTTTAAGTAGCTTGACAGATAACAAAACGTAAAACGCTCATGATAATGGTTCGTTCGATATTAATTATCATTAAATAAATGGTTTGAGAATCTAATAAAAACTTCCAAATTTAGCTTTATTTAATAATTTTAAGTCATAAACCTTAAAATTCCATAAGAAACGTTAGATTTTTTGTAATGATGTTAAATATAATTCGGAACGCACAAATTGAGTCGATGCAATTCCAAAACGCATCGTTGACATTTCATACGTCAGAACAGAAATGTCAACATTGTCAACATAATTTTTACTGTTCTTCTCACCGACTCACGTAAAAATCAGAATTTCTAGTGTTTTCTGTTATAATATCGTAAAAAAAATTGTGATTCCAGTGATGAAGATGATCTAACGCCTGTGGATGTTGCACTTTCCTCGCTATAGTGAGGGGAAAAGTTTTGTGTTACACACGGGTGCAAATGTATTTTACTTCTCGTGTGTTGAAACACTCGCGGGTAAAATACAACTTTGCACCCTTGTATAACAAATAACTATTTCCCCTCACTAGCTCGGAAAGTTATCTTTTATCCTTCAATACAAGCGGGGAAAAACGCGTTTTATCCACTAGTGGGGAAAGTAATTTGACCTTGGATGGAGCGTGTTTAAGTAGCTTGACAGATAACAAAACGTAAAACGCTCATGATAATGGTTCGTTCGATATTAATTATCATTAAATAAATGGTTTGAGAATCTAATAAAAACTTCCAAATTTAGCTTTATTTAATAATTTTAAGTCATAAACCTTAAAATTCCATAAGAAACGTTAGATTTTTTGTAATGATGTTAAATATAATTCGGAACGCACAAATTGAGTCGATGCAATTCCAAAACGCATCGTTGACATTTCATACGTCAGAACAGAAATGTCAACATTGTCAACATAATTTTTACTGTTCTTCTCACCGACTCACGTAAAAATCAGAATTTCTAGTGTTTTCTGTTATAATATCGTAAAAAAAATTGTGATTCCAGTGATGAAGATGATCTAACGCCTGTGGATGTTGCACTTTCCTCGCTATAGTGAGGTGAAAAGTTTTGTGTTACACACGGGTGCAAATGTATTTTACTTCTCGTGTGTTGAAACACTCGCGGGTAAAATACAACTTTGCACCCTTGTATAACAAATAACTATTACACAACACAACGAAGGCCGCAAAAATATCTGACACGATCTTATAAACAGAGCCATAAGATAAGTGTCACATATTTTTGAGGCCTTTGAAGAGTAAAATATTATCTCAGGTGACAGTACAAGAGTACGTCTAAGCTAACTATGCACCGATTTGAACAGAACAGTGCCGTGTTATCATTATAAACGTATAGTTTTTAATAATTTTACTTTAATGGAACTGGTGAGTTCTCAGTATAACTTGAGACTCCGATGCCGATAAAGCATTGAAAAAATTAGCACGCTTTTGGTAAGATTCGATAGCTCAGTTGGTTAAAATTAAAAGCGATTGGACCCGTGTTCCAAAAGGTCTCAAGTTCGAGACTTGGCTGAAGCTGTGAATATTTCCATATTCCTTTAATTAGAAATTTTTTGTAGGTATCGCTAACAGGCGTATCTGCTTGATAAAACATTGTTTAATCTGAGCTAGAACTGAAACAAAAACAAAAGCTACCTACCGCAGCGCGGCCTATAGAGATATATATCTTCTGCATTCTATTGCAATTTGCAACTGAGATAAAGCGAAATACATACCAAAGCCGATATAGCGTTCATGTGGATAATCTGCAAATAGGTCATCAGTACAAGCTCTAAACGTGGGATATTTTCTATAGCACTTGCTTTAGGCATATGTGCACATTCCTTCAAATTACAATATATTTTTCATTTCTCATGCTTTGAAAGAGGGTTATTATTGTTCTAAAAGGTGTGCAGAAAGTGACGTTTCTGCACTAGAGCATTTTACTTCCCAAATACGATTTTTTATATATTTTTTTACGATAAGCAATTGAAATTTGGTTTTAAATAGATTTGTTATACAATTTCCATTCTCATATTAAGCTCCCCATTCTATAAATAACAATATATTTAGCATGTACCTCAAGAAATGCTATAAAAATTATACTTAGTCATGTTTTTAAAAAACACGTATTCGAAATGAAAAGTAGTGTTTAACTCGGGTGAAGGCATCATTTCAACCTCGGACTATTGAGGCTTTCACTACGTTCGAGCGCCAAACTACCTCGACTGAAATTAGCAGTATCGGCCAACATTGGAAATGAGTGCCTTTCATCCCTTGGTCAACGATCTACTAATGTAGCTGTAGAATTAGTTTAAGTTTGTTATACTGGCAGTATTTAGAGAACTAGTGTTTGTTTAGCTCTTGATGTACCATTGGGATGCCAACCACACCAGCCTTACTGCTGCAGTATTACGGAAGAACATTGCTGCAGATTGCATTAGACTCTTATCCTACAAAGCATTCGATGTATTAACCCATATCTAGTTTAGAGGTAACAGTTACTCTTTCTCTACTAATTTGAGTGAGTAGGAGTGAGTGTTTTCCAGTAGGTCGAAAACGTTATGATATGGATTAATAAAAAGTCACACAAAAAAAAACAACAAAATGCTTCGCTGATGAAAGTAACATTGAAACCAAACCAATGTTTAGGTCATCGCGACTATCCCCATATATTTACCTAATGGCGCGTTAATCGCAAATCCCATATAAATAACCGTAGTCAAACATCTCGTAATGAGTACACACTTCGGAATTTGAACCTTACTAGTTTTCCTTAAGCTCTATAATCAAAACATACCACGGATTGTCATAATCTTCTTTAGATTTAAAGCTGTATGATATACGATGCACTTTAAGCAGTTTTGCACCTAACTTTCGCTAGACCGTACATTACCTCTCTTCCAATCTGTACTCTACCACCAAGCAGTAAGGTTGAGTTTCCAATGTGATGTCTAGTGTTATACGAGGTAGTGACAATTAACCCGTCTAATGCTCGCAGATTGGCGGCTGCGCTTTGCCGTAATCTGATGCAAGTCGATTGTTCCATTATGCGCCATTGCCATCATTGCCAGTGCTGTATTGTATGACCTGTATACCAGGTTCCTTGACATAATTATATGCTGTAAACAGTGTAAATATAGCTGTATTCCCGTAGCAGATTCAGCTCTAAAATGTAATCCAAGGTAATAAATAGTGAAGTGATATTTCGATCGAGCAATTTGAGATCCTAGGGTTAACTAAGGGATGCACTTTTCGTGCTGGTAAGTTCCATGATTATTAGACGATACCTATCTATATTCAACCAATTTTCATGGAATTTGGCGGGAACCTCTTCGTCTTCTAAGTCAGTCCCTCACTGCTGAGGATCAGGATCAGGCAGCTCTTCACTTCTCCCTGTCGGTTGCTTTGCGGAAAGCGTTGCTTAGTGTGATGTCCATCTGGGCGGATATTTGGTCACACCATCTCGTTGGACTTGGTCCTCTAGGCCTTCTGCCGTCCACCTTTCCCATCACCACCAGTCTCCAAGTTGTCAGGGTCTCTGCGAGCTATGTGACCGAAGTATCTCAGTACGTTGAAGACATATGGTGGATAGTCTAGGTTCCTTTTCCAATAGCTGCGCTAATATGGATACATTAGTGCGGCGTGCCGTACAGGGTATTCTGAGCATGGCGGGAACGCCGGGAACCTAGGTCATGGAAATTAATTTTTTAAATTCGTAACAAGAAAAGGATCAGCTTGGAGGTTAAAGTGTGTTTCGCAAGGTTTTAAGCGTTGTCATAAAATTAAGTCCACTACGAAATATTCTTAACTTTAACATCTAGGGCCACTGCTATAGTTGCTGGTCACTACATAGTAATTAGCCACTCTTAACAATAAGGCTTCAATTGGCTTGTTTCTTTCTGATTTGTTAGGAGTGGCAAATTATTATGTAGTGGCCAACAACTATAGCAGTCACCCTACATGTCCTAAAACGAAAATATTTTCTAGACCATTTAAAAAGTCATCATTCGCTTGCCCTTGTCCCATTCACTTGGGGTCGGCGCAGCATGTCTTTTTCTTCCATACATCTCTGTCACCCGTCATCTCATCATTCACTTGCGTTAGTTTCATATCATCTTTCACACAGTCCATCCACCTTTTCCTCGGTTTTCCTCTCCTCGTACTTCCCTCCACATTCATTATTAATACCTTTCTCGTCACATGACTTTCATCCCTCCGCATCACATGCCCGTACCATGCTAGGCGATTTGCCCTTACTTTTTCTGTTATGGGTGCAACTTTCAGGCTTCCTCTTATATACTCATTCCTTATCCTATCCAGTCTCGTCACGCCACACATCCACCTTAACATTCTCATCTCCGCTACATGCAATCTCTTTTCATCCGTCACCTTTAGGGCCCAACACTCTGATCCATACATGACGACAGGTCTTATGATCGTTTCAGACCATTTAAAAAGTATTACAATAAATTGAAGATGTGATGGGATAGGATGGGATGGGAGTTAGAAGGGGCATACCTCGGCGACTTTCTCTGATCAGATCGGGGAAATCCTGAAGAAAGGCCAGGTCAAGAGCACCCTAAACCGGCGAGCGTGTATGAGTAATTTTATGTAGTTGTAGTGAAGGAAGCGAAAGAGGTATGTCAGAATCGCAAGTGGAAATCCGTGGTCTCTGCCTACCCCTCCGGGGAATAGGCGTGATTATATGTGTGTATGTACAATACATTTTTGTCAATGAATTTAATATAAACATAGCACCTATCAGTCACTCACTCAAGGTGTTTTCATCCATTACTGTGCATGAATGACTATTATTTATGGTATGACTATTATTGCCAACTACTAAAATTAGACTTATGCCGTAATGACACGGAACCCGATTCAGATTTAATAACTTGTTACAGTTTTGAATCAAAACTGTAACAAGTTATAGTTTTGATCTTATTTTGATACCCTTTGAAGATTGCTTACGCGAATAGGCGCATGCGAAATAAAGTGAAAGTAGTGCGTGAGATGCCTGCCAATCACCAAAAAGATCGTCAAAGTCGTATCAAAACCAGTTCAAACCCATAACAAATTGTTAAATCTGAACCGGGCTCGAGGGATTTCTTAGAACACAATACATCATCTTCACAACTACAAGACATTAACTGACAGTTTATCAGTCATTTAAATTTGAGTTTTATTACGTCTCAATTCAGTTTGAAATAGCTTGAGTTGTTATGCGGTTTAAACGCTCTATAATGTTGATAATGGGTGTGTAAGACAGGCATATATAAATAAACTGTTACCGAATGACATCGTGATTAATCTTTATTCTTATCACTGATTGGCTCATCGGGTCGTACGCTCCCTTTCAACGGAACGGTGTTATTAGTAAACTGTTTTCTAGTCTGACTGTATCTCGATATTGTAATTAAAAAGATCATCCTTGTTGGAAAGCTTACCACCTTGTGGCTCAAATGGAAACTTACATTTTACGTTGACACTTAATACGCCGTGACACAGACCTGCCGTTGGCTTGTTAACTATAGTTTACAAATAACTTATATGGCGACGCAATGTTTCCGAAATTTGCACATTTAAATATTTCTGAATGTCTGATATATATTTTTGTATGGAAATCGAAATTTTCTCGTTTTAAAACTGAAAGTTTCCTTCATTTTCTATGATTTTTTTCCTTAAATGTCCGAGAACTTATTGAACCTTTTGAAACTTTGCTTTGTATTTAATAACCCGTGATTGTGGTGTACACACCACCGAAGTGTTGCTAGTTCACGCACCCTTTTTTTCTCTTTGTAAGATTTACCACTTTCTCGGGAACTTAAACTTGACACTACTTTTTGTGCCAATAAACCCCAGTTAGATAGAAGCCCCCAGGCTACTGCAGCCCACATGCATGCAGAAGACATTAAACACCGAAAATCGATATTTGTTCTTTATTCCTCGACCTCTATTAGTAAACTGCCCTCCTATATTGATTTCTATCATGAGTTGCAAGTGTCCATAGACTAATCACATTAACTTTGCCCAAACATGGCAGTAAGAATGCATCTATATGCTCCATATTTGACGTAGCACTTGGAATGAAAACTTAGCGTGGTCCGACTACGCTACTGTAACCGATCAGTGTCTCAATTTTAAGGTGATAAGAGTCTGAAATGTATAGTTGGTCAAACCAATTTGTCAGTCAGTAACTACCAGGAAAATTATACTCATTCCTTTCTTTTGGGCGCTAGTACTATTGTAAGACAAAGATAGTATGATTCTCTCTGTCTATGTTTGAAACAGTCTCCCTTTGACAAACTTTAGTACAGTTTCTGCTAGACAGTCAGACAGCTAGATTTCTTGCAACCAAACACGTCAGCCAAACTGTGATGCAAATGCATCGTGGCGTAGATCACAGCGTATTTGTAGGTACTAATGACGCGGGACAAATGTGTTTCTAATCAACTGCTTATAGGCCAATGCCAGAGGTATTTGCAAACTCTACTCCTCGTCTGTGAGCATGTTATTGGGATAATTGGAGCCTTGGGGGTCTAAACAGTCCAAACTTTACGAAAGTTACAAATAAGAGCGACAAAATCAGTGCTTTACGCGCGTTTACCTAAATGTCCATCAGTAACAAAAAAACATTACTATTCTAATTTAGTCTTTCCAAAAAAAAATTCTATTAAAAGATAAGATAAGAAGACGTACTAATAGAAACCAGTCGGTACTTGTAATTTCTTTTGGGTAACAAAAGGTGTACAATTTCACCGACTAATTCTATCAATTTTACATTTTTGCGACTAAAATCGTCAATTGTTGGTCTTAAAGATCCTACCTATCTAGATTTATTGGGTTTGACTATTCATCATCCCTCAATATGTTTATGGTAGATAGAATTCTCTGAGTTCAATGTGAATAGCAATGATCCCTCCGATCGATTCGCCAAATTCGCAGCGTGCACGCATAGCAAAATATTTAAACCTCTTGCTTTCCCCAGATCGGGTTATTTCGTCCGGTTACGTCAGTAGCCATTTCTCGAACATGATCGGAAATATCGTCCGTATGTTTTGTGATAATATACCGCCGATGGTATTATTGGATTTAGATACCAGCAACGGATTTGCGCACAACGTTGCAGGTAAGGCACATCGCATTCCTTAGCTGTAACGGTATTTCTCATTTAGAGTATTAGGACTATACTAACTTCCTTATTATATTTCAATTTTTTGATTTGGGTTAAGGAAAGTGCTATAATTTGCTTAAATACTCATACACAACTACAACTAGAGTTTCTCATCGCTAGACCAAAGTTTTTTTTCCTTTAGTGTGTTTTACGAACAGCCTTCAGATCTTGAAATAGGTACTCTGTTTACATAATAAATAGTTGGCCATCTCCGAGTAAATTTTAAATAAACGGTAAAATTAAAAACTAAACTTAAATATAATATTCTACAGGTTGTCCAACTTGGAGGAATACAACTTTATTTGGCCGCCATTTTGTTTTGGCGGTAAATATGACAGTTGTTGCATGAATATTACTTTGTGTAGATACGGCAAATTTGTTATGGAGCGTTCTACGACGGAACAACGTGTTTTAATTAATTAAACGTTTTACTCCACCCAATCATGAATTGCGGAAACTAAGAAAATTGCGGAAAATTCGAAAAACGGTGACATTGATTGGCCCCCAAGATCGCCTGATTTAATTTCTGTGGGGCTATCTAAAAGGACGTGTCAATGCCAACAGGCCAATGAACTTTCAGCAATTAAAACAAAATATTCGAGACATTCACTGAGATAACGCAAGAAATGTGTGAAAATGTGGTGAAAAACGCGATGAAAAGGATTCACATCTACCATGCTGCTAGAGGTGGACATTTGTGTGATATTATTTTCCATGTTTAACTGCCGACCCTAAATACTATATTTAACAAGGAATACTTAATATTTTTTTATATTTCATAGAATATAATTACAAAACTAAAGTGTATACCTGTTATTTCACCACCTTGTATAATCGTTGAGAAAACCTTGACAAATGCTGACACCAGCGGGCGCAGCATGGTTCCATTTTTATCGCCTGTCACTATGCCTGTCACTTTCGCACTAACATACTTGTTAGAACGTGACAAAGCATTAGCACTCAGGTTACGCTATTGAACATGACCGCTACCGATGCTATTCCTGCACCTTATTTATAGATGGTGTATTATTTTCATTATACAGTGACTCTAAATGTTTCTTGACATAAATGAAATTATAGGGTTCAATCAACTTCAGAAGGCGAACAGAGTCACGGGGCAGAGTAGGCGAGTAAAGAAAACGACGACTGTAGTTATGATAAAATCCATCTTTATTCAATACTAGCTTTTGCCCGCGACTTCGTCTGCGTGGACTTAGTAACAGCAGCTAAAGTAAGTATAGCGCCTGAAAAAATTCTCATAGCAATGATTCAATTTGAGCATATTATGCACACAAATTAGCAGGCACTTCATTAATTATCTCAATTCCACCCCGCTTTTTACTTTCTTAGGGGATGATTTTCGGGATAAAAACTATCCTATGTCCTTCTCAGGGACTCAACCTATCTCTATGCCAAATTTCATCTAAATCGATTCAGCGGTTAAAGCGTGAAGAGGGAACACACAGACAGAAAGACAGACTTTCGCATTTATAATATTAGTATGCGTTTATGTCGCAGTAAACTATTGTGTTACTGCTAAACACTGAAAGTGGCTAATTGCTATTACAATCTAATAAAAAACACATACTATCCTGAAAAAACTGGGTGTCACTATCTGGTATTGTCGGTGCAAAATTGGCATTTTATTTGTATTTCACCAAATATTACAAACACTATTTATTATAGTGGCTCTCTCTGTCAGCTGTACAGTCAAAAACCCGCACGGTCCACGGTTCCGTAATTTAGAAAAAAAAAACAGTTCAAAAATCTATAAAATATTGTTGAGAAATGCGACTTGAAAAGAACAGCCTGACAAACATATAAAATATTTTTTGCCAAGATGTCACGGAAACCTTCACTTCGCTCGGTCAAAATAGTTATTTACGATACAAGTGCGGGAAAGAGGAAATTCGAAACGAGTGGCGATAAATTAAAACACGACCGCAGAGTGTTTTAAATCGACACGAGTTGCGAATTACCTATTCGCACGTGTATCGTACAACGTTTTACAGTACATATGGCCCTTTAAACTTTCGACATATGCACGAAAAGTGCTCTTTACGCACTAGTGCGAGAAAGTAGCACCATATGTACTGTAAAGTAAATTATTCGTATCAGGAACACGATTGCAAACAAACCAATTGACCCGAAATAATCCTATAAGCTTACAAACTGCGAATACCAGGCCAATGGACATGCCTCCGTAATCTTCACAAGCTGGATGCATTATGCATACAAGGATGCATTCCACAACAGGTGCATAACAGTAACCTAGCTCCAGCTCCAGCTCCACACATGTTTGAAACTAACTCACCATAGCATTTAATAATGAAAGTAAACACTGCTGGATAATGCATACCTCACCTTCTATCCTCGTCAGGCCCAATCTGAACAATGAAAAATCCAGAATTTGCCACTGAAATTTGAACCTATGGTGTAAGAAATGAGTTTATCTTGTTTTGTTTGAAAACTGAAAGAAACAAATGCAACTGTTCCAATAGGGTATTACACTGTATTCAAAATAAATTATTTCACACCATGCAAGAAATAAAGCACCAGATAAATATTAGAAAAACATAGAATGCAGTACATACATACATACATATAATCATGCCTATTTCCCGGAGGGGTAGTCAGAGACCACGGATTTCCACTTGCTACGTGAAGGAAGCGAAAGAGGTATGTCAGGATATACTTACCTCTTTCGCTTCCTTCACTTTCATAACATTCCTCATACACGCTCGCCGGTTTAGGGTGCGCTTGCCTATGTTTGTACAGGTCAAAATTTGCAAGTTAAATTTGACGCACTTTCCGGTTTCCGATGAAGCTGAAAATTTGCACACATATGTAAGTCGGGTGACAATACAATATTATGGTACCATCGAGCTGATCTGATGATGGAGACAAGAGGTGGCTATAGGAACTCTGTGATAAAACAACGCAACCTAATTGTGTTTGGGGTTTTTAGAATTGTCTCAATGAGTATTATTTGCCTGTGGAAAGAAAAGTACAGTCAGCGATAAAAGCCTGTACCAAAAATTAAATTTTTGCCAAAAACTTAACGTTTACCTATTTGCAAAAAAAGTTGACTTACTGCATTTTAACTATGTTTGTGCTGTACTGTACCGTAATACAAGCCGTTCGGCGTTTGATCTAAATCATTGGGTTACGCTTCTAATGCACTTTTTAACTCAGCGAGCATACAAATATGGACCTTCCTGCTTGGTAATATGGTTATAGGTGCATTAAACATAATGCTGGATGTATTTTACCTTTTGCTGACAAGTCAAATATCTCGAATGACATTGTGATTGGGTTACACTTTACAAAATGGAATAAAAGCATTTTTACTTTGATCTGGTATGTTACATTAATGTACCGTACGTACGTAATTCTCCAGTCATCAATGTGACGTGTATTTTTCTATACCTATCTACGCCATTTTGGAAGCAGGGCTTGGCTTGGCTGCGCCGTGACCCGCGCCTCAGGTCGGTCGCCCGTTAGAAAACTCGTATAACTGCGCGATCAACGTTTCCACGTATAATATGCGCTAAATGTCTAATTGTAACGTCGCTCGCATTCAGGTCAGATTGGCGAACATTTCTAAGCGTGAGTACTTAAAGTAGAGGTTTTAGTTAGTTTATCTTTTTAATAACGAATTAGCAATAATGAAGCGAGTCCGCATAGTAATGTTATTGGACTGCATTTTCTGCAATGTTACTGGGCTTACGCAGTAACGTGTGTTACGTAAGCGAACAACTCGCGAACGCTAAGCGGCACGGCGCGGCGCGGCAGGCCCACGGCGTTCGCGTTCGCAACGAGATCGCCCACGTAGGACACTACTATAGGCATAGAGTAACTTATACTAGAGCGGTACTGTCATAGTAAATTTCGTAACCACTGTAAATTCACTGCCATCTATCGACATACTTTAAAACTAAAAATGAAGATTTATAAAAATACGTTAAAATGTATTTAAATATGGATAAATGATTTTTTTAGTTGCATTAATTATTTTTATATGATTTTGACCCATGTTCTTTCACTGGTATGCGTTAAAATTATAAATAACAAACGAAACAGTCAACGCCCTCTATACGAGAGTAGGCCAAACCTGGTGGCGCCATCTGATCGAGAATCAAATTTTCTTGATTTTCGAGGCACGTTTTTTCCTTAGACTGTATCCATCTATTACGGAGTTATATATATCTTTGCTATAGGTATCAAAGGATTGATTCACCCCGCGCCGCATAGCTTCGCATCGCGTTCGCGTGTTGTTCGCCAACGTAGTACGCGGCGTAAGAGCCACATGCACATTTTATTTTAAAACGACATTCTGAAGTGGCATAATATTATGTCTATGTCTGATGATAGAAATTGTACTAATACAAAGAAATTTCAGTGAAAGTTTAGCATACAAAACTTCTACTCACTTTATTTTATTTTTTTGTATAACAATTTCGTCGTTTTCGTGACTATGAAATTGTTTCGTGATTTTTTCAATCAAGCCAACTTTATTTGGTTAGAGTTTACTCTTGAAAATATGTGACGTTCCACGAAAAAAGGTACCTTATGGCGGCTGGCGCTTACGTCACATAGCGGCGTTAATAATAACGTAAGCGCCAACCGCCATAAGATACCTTTACCAGTGGAACGTCACGTATAGTCTAATTTTCGTGTGATTCTTTTATGGTAGTGCCCATGGTTAAAACTTTTAATATACTATAAATATAAAATTTTATTTTTACTTTAGCCCCTAGGCCCTCTCTTACTAGTAACAAACAATTGACTGGTAATAGGGATTATTACGTGAAACTCTGCGTAGTGGTAGTAGCACCACAATCTGAGGGTCTATCGCGAAACAAGTAAATTTAAACTTCGTTATCTCTCTCACTCTTGCATATTCGAGCGATAAGAGGCAGATAGCGTAATTTCGGATTCGCGTTTCCCGGTAGGTCCTTTGTAAAAAATCCGCCTTGATGCATCAATGTCGTATTTTATTATCTCTGAAAACTTGTCAAAAAACTGTTAAAGGCACAGTATGTATAAGTTACTCTATTGTTTACTAAAGGGGCTAGTGCTGCACTCTGGTGGCATAACATTGCAGCACCCCCTATTACAGAATTATATTCATCCTATGACTGACGAGTGTCAAATAGAAGTCAGACACCACGCAATTGAGCCTGAGAAAAATGTAGAGCTAATAGCTGCTCTTATGGAAGGTAGAGGTAAGGAAATGAATTTTCATGTATCAAAAAGTGACTGTAAAAAACAGTAAATAGGCGGCGCCACCATACACTGAAGTACCTACACCATACACCTAGTATTTTATATAGATGTGCACCCGTGCGACCGTGAGGGACAGAACATACGCAATGCGACAAAATTCAAAACACGTTTTAACATTCCTGACAACATACCAGAAACAACCTACGTAATTTGGTCGGGTTATTTGCTGCCCCTCCCCCATTTCATCTCTACATTATTATACCTCTATGGTTCACGTCATAGAGTCTCCTATATATTACAATACTCTTTGGTCTCAGAGCCTACCTAGCGCCACCGGAGAGATTTAGGAACTATTATTTAAAGCTGAAAGCGGTCACTTTTGCAACAATTCTCCCATAAGAGATTGGCATCCTTTCTATACCATCCATAGCTGCTCTATTTATTTTGATCTGTGCATGGAGACTATATAAAGGAGCCAAATCTCTATGTATGAAAAATGTCCATCAAAAACAGTAATTAGGCGGCGCCACCATACACCGAAATACTACCAAAAACAACCTACGTAATTTGGTCGGGTTATTTGTTGGTTCATGTTATACTCGTGTCCCAGACCTAACTAGCGCCACCGGAGAGATTAGGAACTATTATTTAAAGCTGAAAGCGGTCACTTTTGCAACAATTCTGCCATAAGAGATTGGCATCCTTTCTATACCATCCATAGCTGCTCTATTTATTTTGATCTGTGCATCATCTGCTAATGAAGTTATATTTATCGATGCATATTGTTTTTCTACGGTAATCGTTGGCTTAGTGTTTCCCACTTGAGTCAATGTTACTGTATACAGGGTGGCTAAACAATAAGTGCATTCCCGTTGTTAGGGAGGTTTTGGGATCGGGATCGGGATTGGGAAAAAAAATTGGCTGTTTCATACATTATGGCTGGTTCATTTTCTATGGGAGGGTAAGCTTTTTTTTCGCGATTTCGTGATCGGTCCTATAGTAAAAGTTGCTCAGTATAATCCCAAAACCTCCCTTGCAACGGTAATGCAGTTATTTTTTAGCCAACCTGTATACAGTAATATTGACTCAAGTGGGAAGCACTAAGCCATCGATTACCGTAAGAAAACAATATGCATCGATAAATATAACTTCATTAGCAGATGATGACTAAAAAATAAGACACAATGACTAAAGATAAATTTAATCAATTTAAAAAAGTAGTACATGTATACTACTTATTTTAAATTGATTAAATTTATCTTTATTATAATGCTCGTGTTGTACTACCACTTATAGTCGAGTGGAGTGTCATTTGTTTTATCATAAGTAGTCACAAAGATAGATATAACTCCGTAATAGATGGACACAGTCTAAGGAAAAAACGTGCCTCGAAAATCACGAAAATTTGATTCTCGACCAGAGGGCGCCACTAGTTTTGGCCTACTCTCGTATAGAGGGCGTTGACGGTTTGGTTTGTTATTTATAATTTTAAGGCATATCAGTGAAAGAACATGGGTCCAAATCATATAAAAATTATTAATGCAAAAAAAAATATATCCATATTTAAATACATTTTAACGTATTTTTATAAATCTTCATTTTTAGTTTTAAAGTATGTCTATAGATGGCAGTGAATTTACAGTGGTTACAAAATTTACTATGACAGTACCACTCTATCTTATTATATCCTCTTTGGTAATCATAAGTACTCATGGATGTTTTCTATGTATTTAAGTATTTTTATAGGTATTATATATCTTTGTCTGAGTACCCACAACACAAGCCTTCTTGAGCTTACCGTGGGACTTAGCCAATTTGTGTAAGAATATCCCTATAATATTTATTTATTTCGTTTTATTTTTATAAGTAGTGAAAAGCAATTGTGTCTCTACAATCCTTAGTATGTTTTAATTCAATAACATTTAAATATTAACATTGACCCTATTGCCTAGTATGGACTATTAGGACTAAATCTAATGGTTTAAATATTAATGTTTACGTATGATATATACAAAAAAACCGGCCAAGTGCAAGTCGGACTCGCGCACCGAGGGTTCCGTACATTACACAATTTTAGTATTTGTTGTTATAGCGGCAACAGAAATACTTACATCTGTGAAAATTTCAACTATCTAGCTATCACGGTTCATGAGATACAGCCTGGTGACAGACGGATAAACAGACAGACGGCCAGAGGATTCTTAGTAATAGGGTCCCGTTTTTACCCTTTGGGTACGAAACCGTAAAAATGTATCGGCACGACAGACGCTACGAAAAGTCACTACTTCCATACAATATTTCAGTTGGCAGATATTCACGATTGGCATTTCATCTAGGCCCCCTGGAAACGTATTGTTAATTTTTCATAATTTTAACGGAGTATAAATTCAAGGTAAGTTTAAAAAAAGCAGTACTTTGACCTCGCACATTGAAAATTGCAAACATAAACCCGAAGCCATTCTTCTAGTTGACCCACAAAGATCAGACGAACTTCATGTGCGCACGATCATAAAACATGAAGTAGTGCATAAACTGCAAGGCCGCCAGTTATTGCATATGAATGTATGTAAACATTTTAGTCTGTGATCAGCTCAGTCAAATTGTGATTTTAATCGTCTAAATAATCATAAGCGAGAGTTATGCTTTGAAATGTTTGCTCGATGAAGTAAAACAAGGTTGTCAGTTGTTGTCAGTGATATTATGATATATTAGATAATTTATTTTTATTTTTTATTTAAACTGAAATAAATTTCATATACGAAGGAAAAAATGAACAAAGCCTCCAGTGTCCAAAGCTGGAATCGAACCAGCGTACCCCGTTTACCGGACAGGTGCCTGAACCGCTCGGCTATCCGGCCACGGTGGCATGGGTCGAAATTTCCAAGTATATGACAATTCCCGAAGGCTTGTGGCGCCCCCTGGCCATCTCTAGTAGTGTGTCTACTTGAAAAACCACTGTTCTTAGAGTATTTTTTATTTATTAATTATTTAGAGTATTTGCCATTCTTAGTCTGTGCGGAAAGAGAAGATTCGTGGAATGTATTGGTTCCCATATCCTTGGTTGGTTGGTTGGTGGTTGGTTGGCTGGTTGGCACTAAATATTTTTAAAAATTTTAAGTTTAATATGACATGTATATAGGGTACTACTTATAGTTATACCAAAGATAGATATAACTCCGTAATAGATGGATACAGTCTTAGGAAAAAACGTGCCTCGAAAATCAAGAAAATTTGATTCTCGATCAGATGGCGCCACTAGTTTTGGCCTACACTCGTATAGAGGGCGTTGACTGTTTCGTTTGTTATTTATAATTTTAACGCATACCAGTGAAAGAACATGGGTCAAAATCATATAAAAATAATTAATGCAAATAAAAAAATCATTTATCCATATTTAAATATATTTTATCGTATTTTTATAAATATTTATTTTTAGTTTTAAAGTGTGTCGACAGATGGCAATGAATTTACTGGGGTTACAAAATTTACTATGACAGTACCGCTCTAGTCTATGGTTATACACTCTCAAAATATCATTGAATATATATTCCAATGCGATTAGGCACAGGATTATTAACACAAGTATGTTCCGCAACTTTCCTCATCTTTTTATTAAAACTTAAAATCTAAAGGCATCAGTTAGTATGTCAGTTATATGTCATCAAGGGGATATATTTACGTGTACATATCTCGGTAAATACTATGATGATCATGAAATAGTAGAAATTAAATAAAATTGAACTAAAAAAAAAAGAAAATCGTACTAAATTGTTGCCATCTTCTTCTTCTTAATAATTTTCTACAATTTCTTGTCGGACTATATCTACCATGTCTTTTGTACTTAGTAATAAGTTTTTATTAATATTCGTTTACATATAGGAAACTATAGGTCTATTACTAGAAAAATGTTACTTTATAAACTCATCTGTTTTATAAGACTGTTTGTTTCTTAATAAATAATAATTTAAAAAAAATGGCTAGGCTCCCAGATGACTAAGTCGAGCTCGACTTAGGTATTTTTGCACTTCGTCTCTCCAGCGATACCTAATAGGACGCCCAGTAGAAGTTAGCCCTACCCTACCTACTTAATGGCAGGATTGGTATGTTGACAAGTTTCTGCCTTCTTTAAATTCATCGTTCGTATAGGTCAGCTTGGAAAATAACGTATTAAAATATTTAACAAACTGCTGTAATGACAGGCAGGTGCATTTTGCACGTCAGAAACTATTATCATGTTTGATATTTTATGAAAATTAGTATTAAATCTTAATAATTTACGATAATTATGCTGATCTCATAGTTGTCATTAAATGGTAATTACCTAGATATTATTGATGTAAATATTGGACAAAAACGTGTTGATTGATTCATAAAATAAAGCATGTAAAGGATACGATTACTCACGCTAGGACGATCCGTGTCCGGGCCGAGGCGTCCGATATTTCGTTTTCTATAACGGATGACCTATGCATTATTACATGATGTTTTCTAAAGAAAACATGGTGTCTGACGCCACGGCCCGGACACGGACCGTTGTGATTTGAGTTATCTTTTAAACTTGTCACTTTGTTTGTAAGAAAACGACTAAACGAGACAAAATCTGCAAAATCTTTTTAAGTCTGTTATAAAATATTTTCATGAGAATCATGAGGCACAATTTCAACCTCACCAGGATGCAATGAAAGCTTAAAAAATTTCAACCGCAATCCTACCTTGGTGTCACCTGACCGACCTCTCTAACCTCTGCAAGGTAAACATTGTACGCACTGACATCTAAAACGGTCGCTGTAGGCAGCTCGTGACCACATTAGGCGTCGTTAGGGTTCATAGGCCAGCATACCAGGCAGCCTAAGTTGCCTAGGGGAACTTGATCGTACATCCGTTGGATCACGATTGTGGGGTTTAAGGTCGCGTATCTATTTATGGGTAAAATAAAGAAAAAAAATTTAGGTAAGATTTTAGTATACCTTGTTTTTTCTGCATTAGAAAAACTACACGATTTTGACGTATCTTTATTGAAAAACACTTTTGAAAAATAAGTCGCAGCAAATATAATATGTAACAAGTGTGTACCTATGTTCATTTAGATTCTTTTGGTTTCATACGTAAAAGTTAAAAGTATTTAAAAGCGTGTGGACTTATAAAAACTTAGCTCTTATACTTTATTTTATTCATATCTAAATAAAAACGATTTCACTCACTCACTGATAATCATCAAAACTTTTAGGGTACCTACTTCCTGAAATCCTAGGAAGCTGAAATTAGGTATAAGTCTTAGTACAAAAACAACAGAAAAATTCATAATTTTAAATTTTTGGCCCCTAGGGGGTAAAAAGGGGGTGGAATTTTGTATGGGGAATTAATAACCGCTGAACCGATTTAGATGAAATTTGGTATGTAGATAGGTTTTGTTATGCGGAAGGATATGGAATAGTTTTCAACCCCGAAATTACCCCGTAAGGGGGTGGAAAAGAGCGTTAGAGGGAAAAAGGGGTTTGATTTGAAGTTTGTGTGGGGAATCAGTAAAAAGCAGATTGTGTAAAAGATGCCTCCAGATACGTATTTCGGGATTTTTAATAGTAAATTACCCCCCAACCCTTTAAAATATTGATTAAGATTGTCATAAGCAACTTACAAAAGAAGTGAAATCCCACCTTAAACATTTTCATGTAAAATGTTGCCAAGACGAAACCATTAGGCTCGCACTGTCAAAAAGTTATCAGATCTCTCTCAGAACACTCTACACCTTAGTCAAATTATGTGACTTGGCCGTTTCGTTACTACCTTACCACAAGAACTAATTGTATAATAAAAAATAATGAATAGTGAATCAATTTTTCACCTTACGTCCATGTGACGGTAGCGAAACGGTCAAGGTTAGGGCTTGGAGAGTTAGAAGCTTGGCTCTACAAGAAATCTGATAACTTTTTGACAGTGCGAGCGTTATGGTTTCGTCTTGGCAACATTTTACATGAAAATATTTTTGGTGGGATAAGTATAATTACTGTAGCATTATTAACATGCTACAAACAAAGAGAAATGGAAAAAGATGGATGAGGCTTTTACCCTCAAGGGATCGCACATCGTAAAAACAAAACAAAAGGAAAGTCAATTTTATAATGGATGTGCGAGAAATAAAGCGTAAATAAATAAATAAAGAAGTATAATTACTATTACAGTTTACCCTGCTTCGATACCACAACTAAAACAGCCTATAGAATAGACTGTAGGTTGGTCCGGCAATGACGCGCGACAACACAAGCAACGTACTCGTAGCGTTGTAACGAATTACCTTGACAGTGACGGGCGTTTGCACACGTGTGGCCATGAAACCAGCAACTGCTGAAAATATTCAGCGCTTTATTGTACAGTCAGGCCTTTTAGATTCTTTAGGTATTGTAAAGTTTGTACGAGCGCCCGCCGGCCGCGATCTGATGCGAGAGCGGGTCGCAGCACGCGAGACTAGAAGAGACGGCCAGGCGGCTGAGGCGGCTCAGTCGACGGGTCGACGCCGTCGACGGGTCCACTCTGGCGCACGCGCACGCTGCTCAGAACCAATTTCTGTATTTTCGTAACTTTAATTCAAACTGTGAACCTAGTAATAAATTTTGTAAAGTATTGCTGGGTTTCTTATTGTCCGCCTGGACAAGTTAGTTGTTGTGTATGTGGAATCAGGCCTTATCATGCTTTACAAAATAATATAAACAATCAATGCCTACCTATATACGAGTACATAACACAAAACAAGCAGTACATTTTTTTTACAAAGAAAGCGAGTTATTTATGTTTGTAGGTCACAAAATGGTTATACCATGTTTCGCCTTCTTAATTATTCAACATATTACGTTTATAAAAAAACTCACCCATGCGCACTTTAATAAACTACACCGAAATATACCTACCTATAATGTATAATTTCAATTAGGTACATATACATGTATAATCGATAACCTATAATCGTTATACTTACAAGTATAACGTAATATGACTTGCAGTGTCAATCTATTCTGAAAAATATGTTAATTTTATGCCCCTTAAAATAAACACACGACCTCACCCACTGCGCCATATAAAATAAACGGCAAACTGTAAATCGCTGGTTTCGTGGCCACGCGACAATGAGGTCACCCGTCCGTGGTCGTCTATAATTATTGACAGCTTTCTTGAATGGCGCACCAAATTATTTAATGTCCCACAATATTTTATTATGGGATGTTATGTTTACATGCATGAAGGTGGTTTTAGCAATCTCGTTAAATCTATTATAACATTTGGGACACAAGGTAATCTATTAACCTAGGAATATTTTAGTATTGATTAGTACCATAAATATTTTGTCTAATAATATCGTACCTACCATGCATCGACTAGCTTTTGCCCGCGACGTCGGTCGGCAGATTACTCGCCAAAGTCGCAACGGTAAAGCTGTCTTATGCCATCTTTGATAACGATAGCATGCAAAGTAATGTAGTTGAGATGGGTCTCTATCGTTTCCCATATTAAGTTGTCATAATGTATTGTTTGTCCACATTTTGGTTAGTCATAATTTGGTTTTTCTCAGAAACGCGTAACTTTTCAGGATTGCCATAAAACAAACCTAACCTAACCTACCTATAGGATAACCTGCGGGGGCAGCACGGTTCCATTTTTGTCGTCTATCACTATGCCCGTCACTTTCGCATTTACATACTTGTTAGAACGTGTCAGGCATGGTGACAAGCGATAAAAATGCGACCGTGCTACCACCGCTGAGGAAAATCCTGAAAAGTTAACGGTTTCAGAATTATGACTAACGATAATATGACAATCTTTTTTTTTTTATACTACGTCGGTGGCAAACAAGCATACGGCCCGCCTGATGTTAAGCAGTCTCCGTAACCTATGTACGCCTGCAACTCCGGAGGAGTTACATGCGCGTTGCCGACCCTAACACTCCTCTCCCTCGAGCTCTGGCAACCTTACTCCCCGGCAGGAACACAACACTATTAGTAGGGTCTAGTGTTATTTGGCTGCGGTTTTCTGTAAGGTGGAGGTACCTCCCCAGTTGGGCTCTGCTCTAGATCTGGAATGGCATCCGCTGTCCTGTGCCCTAACACACAAAGCGAGATGTCATTCACAGTGCCCATACCTCTCTTTTGGACGTAGTTCATCATAACATTATGACTTTCAATAATTATGTCAAAGGGTTATAACTACCCTGGTATATGGTGTCGATCTACCAATTTACCCCCGTGTATAATAGAACATACATTGGGTTTAATGGGTAGCTCTAGAGTCACACGACCCGAGTAGACGTTTTTCGTACCAAACTTCTATTCGCTCTATTTTCTTTGTACCTATATGTAGATTATATGTAGTATGGGAGCAGATTTTTGGCGGCGAGTTAGTTGACATAAATATTGTATAAATTATCCCACCAAACATTTTCATGTAAAATGTTGCCAAGACAAAACCATAAGGCTCGCACTGTCAAAAAAAGCCAACTTCACAAACTCTACACCTTAGTTAAAATGTGTGCGGCTTGGCCGTTTCGCAACCGTCACTATTTTTTAGGGTTCCGTACCCAAAGGGTAAAAACGGGACCCTATTACTAAGACTCCGCTGTCCGTCTGTCCGTCTGTCACCAGGCTGTATCCCATGAACCGTGATAGCTAGACAGTTGAAATTTTCGCAGATGATATATTTCTGTGGCCGCTATAACAACAAATACTAAAAACAGAATAATATAAATATTTAAATGGGGCTCCCATACAACAAACGTGATTTTTTTTGCTGTTTTTTTCCGTAATGGTACGGAACCCTTCGTGCGCGAGTCCGACTTGCACTTGGCCGGTTTTTTATTAAGTATACAATAGTTCTCGTAGTCATTTAAGTTTCGTTGTTTCAGCCAGAACATTGCTCGTCAAAATTCGACCTGAGCGTAGCAGAGGCGGTGCGTGACGCACGCCGCGGCGCCACCTTCAGTGCTGAGAACCATCATAAGTTCCTGCTAGGACACATGGTTGTGTTCCGAATGCATCTCAACAAGGTAACTCCACTGTTGTCGTGTATTGTCCGTTGTCCCCGCCGGGCACAAATGGGAATAGGTGTTTTCATATAAACCATACCCAAAATTAAAACTGATAATTTAACTAAAATAAATGAATTATCTTTAAAATATTCTTTCAGCTTTGACACACAAACGCAAACATTTAATTTGTTGAAATTATCAATAATATGCCGCAGTAAAAAAAAACTGAACGTATTTTTGGGTCAATTACTACTAAGTGACATTTGTATTGGGTACCTACGTAGACATTCAGTTTTATAATAAATAAATCACGTTAGCGTTACGTCAGCGTTATAGTAAACAAGGCACTTCATCTAGGGCTCACTTACATTTTAGTACCTACTCATTTTTTAGCCATGCTTAATGCCCATATGTTCGAAACTTTATCCTTATCGTTTTTTTTTATAGGCCTGTCCAGACGGGAACATTTTTTCACTAATCTGATTAAATTGTCCGATCAAATCACAACGCTAATTTGGCCACTTTCACCAATTTTAAATTTATGGTGATTTTTGAGCACTAAATTAAAAAAATGCCCCCAAACGCGAATACTAGCATGACAAAATTGGTAGGTATTCTTGCGTCCGCACCGCATTTTATCGGTAATATCGGTCATAATCGGCGATCGAATTCGGCGAGCCAAATTGGCGTTTGCGTCCGCACGGCCTGATTTGATCGGACAATTTAATCAGGTTGGCGAAAAATTGTCCCCGTCTGGACAGGCCTTATAATTCCACGAAATGCCAATCCACAAAGCATTCAATTAGTACCTAATGTTAGACTAATTTATTCATTGACTCTTTGCCAAACTTCTTCGAGTAACATGTAGGTACATGACAGCAGCAGTTTATATAATTTATATGACGCGATGTATAATTACTATAATTAGTTGTCATTTGTTTCGTTTCAGAGTGACGATTATATCAAGAAATGTGACAAGATGTTTTTAGACTGCGGATTAGCATGTGAGGTGAGGTGAATCTTTTTCATTTTGACTTATATCGGAATGTTAGGTACTGTTTAAAATTTCCATTGTGCCTTAAAATATGTTGTTTTATCATAGCACGATTTGCACCTAGTTAAATGTTGGCAAATTATTAATTTTATCAGGAAGTGTCAGTGTCAAGATCAACCAACTCCTCCAGCCTCCAGCATAACATCTAAAAAACATTGACTGTATACTTTCTTACATAAGCTCACCAAAATTTCTTAGTGTTTACGTGCAGCCGTTGAAACCCACGCAATGCGTAGCTTCAAAAAAATTCTAAAGTGTAGAAAATCCTAAACAACATAACCTTACATCATCTCTTTATCATTCCAGACGATGCCACGCATGAAACGTTGGCGCAGCCTGGCCCAGCAAGAAATCAACCGCGTCCGCGACGACATCCTTCACTCGCGCCACGCATACAAGGACCTAGTTGCGCACGCGACGCGGAAACTCAACCACGTGCGTAAGCACACCCGTGCTAGAGCCGACAAAGCTGTTGAGGAGCTGGAGAAGTGTATTAAATTGTAATATGCCCTTTGACCGCCAAAGACGTCAACTGACGCGCGCTGCTACAGCCCAATATTAACCTTAATGCATTTTAGGTCGGTGTCAGCATGGTTGTATTTTTATCACCTGTCACTATGCCTGTCACTTTCGCACTTACATACTTGTTAGAACGTGACAGGCATGGTGACAGGCGATAAAAATGCTACCGTGCTAAGCCCGCAGGACGCGCCGCGCACGATAGCCGAGTTTTCAAATAGTTAAAAGGACCTTACCTTACCTTAATAAAGAACGCGTGCAAATGTTCTTGTGTCTGTGTTTATTCAGAGCACGATTACAATTCGCAACTAGCATCTCTCTTTTTTTTTAAATTTGGTAATTCTCAAGCCATGTATTCAATGCCTTTTGAAGTCCATATTGACGCCAGCAAATATGGAATAGGTGTAATATTAACCCAAGTTGCAAACAAAAGCTATATCTTAGAGAGAGAAAAGGAGAGAGAGAAACTTGATGTTATATAGTTGCTATCGAGAGTTTGTTGTGTTCTATGGGTCTGTGTAGAAAGATGCTTGAATCTTATGTTGGTTGTTTAGACACGAATTTTCTTATACATTTCGCAAACTTTGTTACGAACCGAGTAAAAAATCTGTGCACTTTTTTTTAAGTTAAGGATCAAAATGTGCACAGATTTCTATCGACAAAAATTAATTCGAATTATATAGCTTCATGTTATTTTTCCAGCTGGCACATTGCTTGCAAGGTCCGAGTCATATTTTATGCCAAAAAAATATCGCCCTCGATATTACGATAAAAAATATAAATTTCGAGCCTGTTTTTAAATTGACTGATTGTCACTTGTCTGAAAAATAGATTGGACATTAAGTGGTTAAGATGCCTTGCTGAAAATGCTAGTAGGTATGTAAATAAATACATATTATTTTGATGTTATTTACAACATTGTTTTTTAAAACCTATAAAAAGTTTCTAATTTTCATTTAAGGAGAAAGTACAATTATATTCGAACTTAAACTATCGTGAGACATATTTCAAAATATTTAGATTAGTACGGTTTCACTCAGTTATTTTTAGTGAGTGAAACCGTACTGATCTAAATGTTTTTACAATTATATGTTTAATTAATTCTAAAGTGCCATTTATTTTGAGCAGTCAAATGCTCATTTCTATTCATTTATCATCTAAGTACGGTTATATTATTTATAGTTGCGTATTTTATAAATTTTATCATGAATCGCGGATAAAGTGTGCATCAAGTTCTCATGCTTGTCAAGAGAGTTTTATCAATAGCGATAAATGATAAACACGCGACCATATTAGCCGGAAAGGATTTATTTAAATGAGGTCCATGCTTTTTTGACTTGAGAATGAAGACTTATATGAAAAAAAAATTCAAGTCTTTCATTCTCGATTCACACCAAAGCATAGTATATTGGTCTCATCCTTAGGATAAAAGTCTTAACTTATTTTAAACTAAATTAGGTGTAAGGAGCTATTTGTTTGTACAAAATTTAATTACATTTTGTAATGCAATGAAGTTGGAGAATTAAATTTCGAATTTTGGTTTATTCTTATGATTTTAATTTAAATGAATAAAGATTGGTAAGATAAGATGTTAAGTTAATTGGTTCCTAAAAATTCATAGGTCAATACTTTTTTATTCGCCATACGGATAATATTGTTTTTATTAGGTATTGTAAAATCACCCAACTAGTCCAAATAAAACTCCCAACTATAGTCAATACAAAATTAACTCGAATACCTTAGTTCCGGTATGAATATTAATAGTGTCCCAGTTTGAGACAATATATTTTCATATATAAGGAAGAAAAATATTCGCGCAACACCAAAAAAAGGATTGGTATTGATGAACTTGTGAAACTTAAAAAAAATAAAAAATAATGGAAAAAAGGATAAATAATGAAATTTAATCGCGTTAGACCCGTTAATGACATTAATTTTATGGACCTTATTTGTATTACTGGACTATAGTTGCGTGGTCTTACGATACTTTTATAATGTACATGACTACATGTACAGTCAGCTGCAGAGAAAAGGTACCCCACGTCCATACAAATTTACAGAAATTTGTATGCAGGGCAAAAAAAAAAGTAGTCGACGCAGCTCGGAAAGCGGCCCGGCTAAAGTGGGACTGGGCTGGTCATGTCTCCCGAATGCCGAGCGAGCTGTGGGCCAAAATCGCCACAGAGTGGCAGTCACAGAAATAAATATACCAAAGAAGACGCAAATGCATCTACTTTGCGTGTCCGAACCCCGACCAAGCGTCGAGGTTGACCGTCGTTCTTTACAGTCCACGCCGCCGGTTGTTGCGGCCGGACGTCCATGAAAACTTAAAATATGCTTCGTTGCATGATAATTAACTGCAACAGCCTAATAATTGCGAGCACCCAAAGGCAAGAACATATTTCCTATCACAGATAAGTAATTTTAAAATTATATTATGCGTAAATTTTGTATGAAAAAGTCGGCACGCTTGGTTTCAATACAAATCGTGGTATTTGCGTCATCTAGCGTATATATTAAATCTGTGGTGGCAGCCCAGCTCAAAACGAGGATTTGGCAGACCACGTCGGCGATGGCGAGACTAGTTAGACTCCTTTTTAAAAGAATGGCCAGACTGCACAGGATAGGGAAGACTGGAAAAAGTTGGGGGAGGCCTTTGCCCAGCAGTGGGACATTATAGACTCCTAATAATAATAACTGTATGCAGGGGGGGAGGGGGGGCTATTCTCTGCAGCTGACTATACTGTCAGCAGAAGTTGCTAAGCGGGCTAAGCTTCACTTACTGACGCTTTCTGACGCTTCAGCTTTACTTTGTCACGCTCTTGTTTTCTTAACAAAGTCGCGTCAAGATCATTTTGAACACCTCGCCCGCTTAGCAACTATTGCGACTGATTTTATTATATTGATGGAGCCAAACAAAGGCTTATGTCGTGGGTAGCATGACATTTCACATGCTAAAGGGGCCCACTGGCTGTCAGTCCGCCGGACGATATCGGCCTGTCAGTTGTTCGGAACTGTCAAATTTTCGTTCTAACTGACAGGCCGATATCGTCCGGCGGACTGATAGTCAGTGGGCCCCTTAAGTATGATAAGTGTATCTAATTGTGCTTTTCTAGTTAGTGTAATGTTACCTAATTTAACTTAGAAAACGTACTTAGGAGCACTGTGATAGCTGAAGGAGAGATTATATTCGGAAAAATCTAGAAATTATATATCTAAGTATTTATTAGGTATGAAATAGTTTATTTGGTGACAAAATAAAACTTAACCTACAAAGCGGTACTACGTAAACGAAATTAATAACTAGCTTAAATCTAAAATAGGCCCTTGAGGCCCAAGGATGCTGGCGGCATTTCCCCGCTGTATCGCAATGCTGATACGTTGTGCGAGAAAGCCACCAGCTCTTCGGTCACCAGTTACGTCAACCAGACGCTTCGCGATTTCTGCAAACAACTTATGCGCGCTGGGACCCCATGGACCTAGAGTTTCAACTCCAAATGGAACGAAATGATACTCTCTACCGAGGCTCTTATATTTATTACGTTTTAAAATTTCGGCGCTTTCCGCCGCTCCGCCCGCTAATAGGTATTAATTTTAGAGATTTGAAATTCTGAAAATTTTAGAAGTATCTTTTTCCAAACTTTATCGGTACTTATTTTCGGTTAGCTCTCTACTCAAAGTAAAAAAAACGGTTAAAAATATGTTTGTAATTTAGTGACAAAGATTTTTCCGATTATAATTATTTTTATTTAATACCACTTAAGTTCAAGTACCTACTAGTACAATTTGTTGTTTTATTAATAATATATTTTATATTTACGTAATTATTGTTTAATATTTTATTGCAATGTAAAATATTTTTGTAATAAAAGATATAACAACAATTTTACGTGGAATCATTTCATTTTTTTTGACAAAAATTTAATTTTTTTTGGCAAAAATTTCATTTTTTTTGGCAAAAATTTCATTTTTTTTTGGCAAAAATTTCATTTTTAGTACAAGCTTCTATTGCTGACTGTACTTTTCTTTTCACAGGCAACTATATCATCGAGACAATTGTAAAAACTCCAAACACAATTAGGTTTCGTTGTTTTATCACAGAGTTCCTATGACCACCTCCTGTCTCCATCATCAGATCAGCTCGATGGTACCATAACCTCGTAAGGTCCACCATACAAAGATTCCCTATTTTTAATTTGAACCTTGTTGTATAGAAGACTTCGTCTGCGTGGAATTAGTAATTAGGGTACCTTAATTCTTAAACAAATCTGCTTTTTAATCCATCCTTTTTCACCCCCAAATTGGTCCACACTATACATTTCTACCCCATTTTTTACACCCTTAAAGGATGATTTCGGGGATAAAAGTTATTCTATACCATTTTCCACAGCTCAAACTATCCCCATACCAAGTTTCATCTAAATCGGTTCAGCGGTTATTGATTCCCCATACAAATTTCCACCCCCTTTTTCACCCCCTTGAGGGGTGAGTTCTGGGATAAAAAGTATCCTATGTCCCTCCCCGGGACTCAAACTATCTGTATACCAAATTTCAACTAAATCGGTTCAGCGGTTTAAGCGTGAAGAGGTAACACACAGACAGACAGACAGACAGACTTTCGCATTTATAATATTAGTATGATATGGATTGACCTTGTTGTATAGAGGGTGACTTTCGTTTGTTTTAGAAAACATTGACACAAAACAAATGCTACTTAATTCAGTCAGTGTAAGGTTCAAATTAGATTGAAACAGAGTGTACATTGTAATGCACATTGGGCCTTACGAGGATAATATTGCATTGTCACCCGACTTACATGTGTATGCAAATTTTCAGCTTCAATGAAAGTCGGGAAGAGGGGCAAATTTAACTTGCAAGATTTGACCCGCACAAATCTAGTTACATAGGTAACATTGCAAGTTAATAAAAAGCTTGTAAAAATAAGTAGTTAGAGTAAATAAAAGCACCTTATTTCGTTTTAAAAGATATCTTTATTTTCGTTGTTAAATAATACTTTTAGGTATAAAAATAGTTCAGTATTTACATATACAGATCTAGAAATGACTTTTTAATATCTAAAATACTTAAGACAAATTTTAAAATAAAATATGATATTACAAACGACTTTTTTGACACGTTAAACTTCCAAAATAATTTTAAACGTAACGTTCTTTGTACACTATTTGTACATGAATATAATATTATGGCATTGAAATTGGTAAAAGCAGTTTCAATAGATAAAATAACACAGCTGCCGAAGTAACGAGACATATTATGGAATCAGTATACAGGGTGGACTTTCTTATTGGGTCAGTGAGGGCAGCTACCAGACCCCGTGCTGCTACTCGAAAATGGTCTGAAGACGTGCCCTCAACTTCAAATTAATGAAGATTGGCATTTACAGATATTGGAAAAAACATACAGGTTGCGAGAAAAAGGTGATTTTTGACAAACCATTTTTGATAGGATCAAAAGCTTGTACGGAACCCAAAAAAAAATTTCGGCTAGAAAAGATGGCGATGTCGTGAAAGCAGATATGAGCGTAAACGGGCTCACGCGAGAGGACGCCCAGGATCGCGTAAAGTGGATAAAGGCAAGCAGGAAAGCGGACCCTGGCAAAGGCCGGGATAACGCTAGGTAGACGAAGAAAAGCCACAAATCGAGCAGCCTGTATGTTTTTCCAAAATCTGTAAACGCCAATCTTCATTAATTTGAAATCGAGGGAAGGTCTTCTAAGACCTACCTCTAAGCTACCCTCACTGACCCAGTAAGAAAATCCACCCTGTGTATTCGAAATAAGGAACGCACATCAAAACATACGACGCAAACATCAAAATGCTAATTGGAAAACAAGACTAAATGGCTAAGATACAGCAAATAAATATGTTAAATTACGCATATAGTTAATTTCTCACATTAATTTTTTAATTTAGATTTGCTTACGCCCTAAAGACGGCTGGGAACGTCAATACTTACTGTATTTACATAATCATTGATTAAAATGATCATTTAATAAAATTGCCTCATAATATAGTAACTAGTAGTGCATTTATTTGGACTACTTGAAATCTAACGTACAAACGCCATCAGATATTACGGAGCGGCCAAGGTGCTCACAATTAGAACACGCGTCAGAGTGCGTGTTCAGATATTTTTCAGCACCTCGGCCGTCCCGATATATCTGATGGCGACTGTAATCCTGGTCACGGCACCTACTTTCAATAACACTAGATTTTTTTCTAAAACTTTTATTATACCTATACATACAAGGTGGCTAAAAAATAAGTGCATTACCGTTGCCAGGGAGGTTTTGGGATTATACTGAGCAACTATTACTATGGGACCAACCTAGAAATCGCGAAAAAACATTTAGCTGTTTTATACATTTTGGCCGGTCCATTTTCTATGGAATGGTAATTCTTTTTTTCGCGATTTCGTAGTTGGTCCCATAGTAAAAGTTGCTCAGTATAATCCCAAAATCTCCCTGACAACGGAAATACACTTATTTTTAAGCCACCCTGTATATGTTATTAATTCTCTTAGTATAATCTCAATTATTAACAAGTAATAAATAAGGAATGTTACAGTGTTTTTAGAATCTACAGATTAATATCATTTTTCAGTCACCGACCTTGTCGAGAACATTATTGTCGATGTTTATAGCAACTTTGTGCATAATAATATGTGACGTTTTCAACCAAAAGGTACCACATTGTCGCTTGTCGATAAGGTTGATTTCTAAATGTAGCTATATGGAAATAGCGCCTTACTGACAAGCGACAATAAGTACCCTTTTGGTTGAAAATGGCACATATCATTTCTTACTAGTAGGCTGATATTAGTTTTTTGTCTTATCTGATTAGACACTAGAATTTAAAGATGCCAACTAAATATTTAATACTTAAAAAATACCAAAAATATATCATCACTATTTCTTGGAATAATTATATCAAAATCTTTTTATAAATGGACGTTGACAAAGTATTATAAATCGAAACAAATAATTGGTAACAAAACGTATATGTAGTCTTCAAAATTAACGAAAATTATTTACTTGAATGTAGAGGAATATAATACATTGCCAACATGCACTTCATTTGAGACGCTATTTACATATACCTTAGGAACTATATTTAATTACTAAACTATAGCAAGATTCGACATCCACCTGAAAAATAAATATTATTATAAATAAACTTGATAAAATAGGCAAAGCTATTCAGAATATGGTAGGTAAATATATCATTTAAGAATACGACTCGGGGAATAAATCTAATAAATTTTATTTAATATTCCAATTTGTGCTTTTAAGCAGTATAAATTAACAACTGAAAAAAATGTCATATACCAAAGAAAGTGACCAATGCGGCGGCTGCTGCCGAAATCGAAGCGGCGTCTCCAGCTTAAGGTCCTGGCCACTAGACCATCCGGTTCGCTTTCGGCCTTGACCACTGGAGGGCTTGGTCACATTTTTTTTGCGTTTGACATCTATTTCAGTTTGAATTAGGGACTATATCTACACAGTGTGTTTGTCTGCGTGGCCTCTGTGTAAATCCTATGGTGCTTTTATTATATCAGTAACAAAAGGTGTAGTTACCATCATAGAGGCCCTAGGCCTGCTGTGGGCCGCGGCGGGGGCTCCGGCGTGTCCGGTGTGGGCGGCTTGAATGTGCTACCCTGTAATAGATATGGTTTGTTTTATAATAATAAAAAAACATATTTTTTACAATGCTTTCTCGTATGCCCATATTGCAGGCACTTATAGCAGTTCAGTATTGGCTCCTTTAAATCAATCTAAAAATAAAAATCCACCTACAAAAGTACTGTTAACAAATTGTTATTGGCTAGTGTCTTTCTAGGAATAAATGCGCCGGGCACGTATGACCGATTAAAGCGCTGTATTCAAATAATTTTTCGTCCGATTATTCGTATTTCAGGACCACCTCATTTAGCAGTAAAAACTCAAAGCACCTCCAGGTAAACAAGCGACAAATCACCTGATGGTAAGCAATTAACGTAGCCAAAGGACACCTGTAACACCTGCAAAGGGGTTGAAAGTGTGTTGCCGGGGTCTGTATTGTTTCCCATAAAGTTTTAAGTCATAATTGTTTGTCCGCATTTTCGTTACTCATAAGTTGGTTTTTCTCAAACGCGTAACTTTTCAGGATTGCCATAAAACAAACCTAACCTAACCTATCTATAGGATAACCTAACGAAAATCCTGAACAGTTAACGGTTTCAGAATTATGACTAATGATAATCTGGCAGTCATTACTTCAAACAGTCACAGTCACAGTCGTAATTATTTCAAATAAAGGGACCCCGCGTTGCCGTCCTTTAATATGGGAATACGTTCTTTTCTTGAAGGTCGTATCGGTCCGGAAATACCGCAAACGACAGTTCATTTTAGAGTTTATCTGTGCGGGGCAGAAAATTGAAGAAAAGCACAGTTGAGGACTGCTAACCATCTAAGTAAAAATATGGTAATTATCGGAATACATCTTAAATGATACACATGGCATACCATGAATAAGCGGGCATCTCGCTCGTTTCTTCCCAGAACGTGCAGAATGTGGAATGAGTTGCCTCCTGAGGTATTTCCTTTGGGCTACGACATGGGTTTCTTCAAGAAGCGGGTATTTAGGGTTCTCAAGGGTCGGCAATGCTTAAGTGGCTCCTGTGATGTTGCTTATGTCCATGGGCGACGATGACTGCTTCCCATCAGGTGGCTCGTCTGCTCGTTTGCTGACTATCACATAAAATAAAATAAAATGATTTTACCTGGAATCCTAAGGCAGCTTCCAGAGGCGTGGGCGAGTCTCCGCCGAGGGTCGCGTAGTCTCCAAACCGCTCTGTGGCGCGACTACCTTGTATCGTCGCGTATGTGTTGTCCGTCTGTAAACATCATAAATGAGTAAATATTTTGTATAAAGTAGGGTAAACTACAGTCAGCATCAAATACAAAAGTGGCCAAATATATCTGTACACTTATTTCTATGTTAACAAAGGTGCGTTACGATATACTTGGTCACTTTGGTTGTCACTGTCTATTTGGTGCTGACTGGGACATTTTCTTCCTAAATTTCGTTTGTGGTTCGCACACTTATTTATCATACGGTCGTAATTTCTTTTCCAGCCAGATGCCGTCTACTAACCTTCGTGTAAGTCTTTAAATTAAGTTATTTGTGTTTATTGTTAATAGTACGTCTGTTCTAGATCCCCAAAGAATCACACCACAGCGCAGCCGCGAATATGCGTAAGCATAGTACATATAGATGTATATATAAAGTGGATGGTACCAACCTGTGGGGGCTCCACATTGCCCTGCTCCGCCTGGTCTCCAAACACGTTCATAGTTAACTCCTGCTCCTCATATGGCCGTAGCTTAGTCTCTAGCCATAGAGGGTTCTCTGTGGTGCTGAGCTCTTCTAATATCCGCCGTCGGGCGAGGCTGTCCCCCTTGCTGGATTGGAGGGATGGCGGGGGAATTACCCTGGAAAGAAGGTTTATTTAAGTGATCTTCATAAATATAGGATATACCTTAGAATACTCTAAAGGTAACTTGAAGACCTGATAGTTCTGTAAAATTAGGTTTTCTATTTCCTTTTGCAATCATGTGTACAGAATATTATCTTGGGAATGTTATCTTTGGGTACATCTTGGATTTATTCTGCCAAAGGAAACCTTTGGGTCAGAGAAAGCCGTATTTGGCCTTTTTATGTAATGTAGAAACACGAGTATTGTAAAGGAGAAAGGTTCAGATAGTTGAACACTTACCAATGTTTTAAGCAGGCGCAGACAACGATGAAAGTGACGATGCCGGTAAAAAGCACTATCAGCAGAGCTATCAACGCAGCTAATGCTGGATCGAAACTATCAGGCGCTGAAATAAATGAGGATAAAAACATTTTATTCCAAACTGAAGTTGCACAAAGCCGTCCCGTTGCCGTTCGCAAAATTTGGAGAATTTCATAGTTCTCTGCTGAGTGACTTTCATCAGTCCGTCAATTGTGATTGGTAACACCGGATTGAAGTAGTTTCAGACAGAGCTGAAAAGCTATCAGCCAGATTCACAGCCGAGACACGAATGTTAAATGATAAAAGCTTATTAAAATGAGGCGACTAAATGGCCTGTGCCTTTTTACCTGTGATACAGCAAAACTGAGAGTACTCTTAAGAACAAATTAAATTATTTTTCTATGAAAATATTTTAATTTGTGGTTTTTCAAGTAGACACACTACTATTTAAACTATAAACTGAAATAAATGTCATATACGAAGGAAAAAATTACCAAAGCCTCCAGTGTCCAGAGCTGGAATCGAACCAGCGTACCCCGTTTACCGGACAGGTGCTAGTTCGCTAGCCCGTAATCACCCGAGTTGATTCAGTTAGAAGGTCGAACCATACTGTTACTACCTTAGAGATGGCCAGGGGGCGCCACAAGCCTTCGGGAATTGTCATATACTTGGAAATTTCGACCCATGCCACCGTGACCGGATAGCCGAGCGGTTCAGGCACCTGTCCGGTAAACGGGGTACGCTGGTTCGATTCCAGCTCTGGACACTGGAGGCTTTGGTCATTTTTTTTCCTTCGTATATGACATTTATTTCAAAACTGAGAGTAATGTTTTAGCAGTCTAGGCATATGTATAATGTATGTAGATGCCGCATAAGATCGGGCACCTATGTAAATCCCTTCTGAGAACCCTATCCCTGATGAGGGATAACGTGATACCATCATACATTGCTACAACCCTGCTAATTGGCCAGATCTATTGATTACCTTTGGAAGTAGCGCTGGCTGCCGTGAGCGTTTCAACACCATACTCCTGGTATACGTCTTTGAGCTCATCGTATTTGGAGTCCACAGTTTCCAGGACTCTCTCCACGGGCAGAATCTGGTAAGAGGCTGGGTCTACAGGTAGGAGGTGGATTTCACACCTGGAAAGAATAAAAAGGAAGTTTGACCCGTCAGATGTTTTATTTAAGTACGTCAGGGAGAGTACACCATAGAATTGGTATATATGGTAATATCATCGTTCTGAAGCATTTGATTGCGTATAACACGTAGGGTGACTCGCATTTAAATTAGAACATTATGATTTGCCTGAAAATGCCCTGAATTTCATGTTCTGAATAAAACAGAAAAAAAAATGTCGTAAACAATATCCAATTCTAATGTGACTACCTATAGCAAGTGTAAGACTGTCCCAGGGTTCTATATTAGATCTTTACTTGTTGTTATTTGGTTTATTTGTAGAGGTTTGGAGGTAGGTACCAATCATCGTAGAGTCTATCAGCGTGTACCAGGTGCAGCCTGCGCGCGGGCACTAGTAGGGCTCCGCTGGCGGCGGCGAGGCGGCCCCGCGCGCCCGAGCCCGATCCCGAGCCCGAGTCCGAGCCCGAGCCCGCGCCCGAGCCCGCACCCGAGCCCGAGCCCGAGCCCGAGCCCGCCCGAGCGCACCCGCGCGACACCACCATGCGGATGAGAGACGACCGGTCCGTTATCCAGATCTGGAAACATGAAGGAAAGATGTAATTAAGCCAACAAGTTGATACACATTTTTATTGTTCACTGTACTTGTTCTCATTTACATGTATGCCTAATTTATAATAAACCTAAACTTCATATATTTGTAATATTGTCTTCGGTTACCGCGATAGTTACTCATGAAATAAAACTATGAAAACGGATTATATCGCGTATATTGAATTTATAATACATCCCGACGTTTCGAACCCTTTACAGCGTTCGTGGTCAACGGGTGACTGAGGAAAAATTACTAAGTGCAAAAATACCCACATACTAAAATAATGAACAATCATAGACTACAAACTTTAAGGCTGGTTGTACATGCAAAATCGGTTCATAAGGCTAGTTATACACTACAATTATTTTCAAGTAAAGATATATATATACGCGATAAAAACTACGCCGGCTCCAACCCTACACCACGGACCCGAGAAGATTTAATTCCCTCCTAAACTGTAGGAGGGTATCCCAATATAATATTCATATATTTGTATTTTTCCATCGAGGAATTCCGTTTCCTACCTTCCGACTGCATCATAAGATGAGCTCCGTGTCAATAATAAAATAAAAATAAGAATATACTCCAAATTTCACCTCCATCCGACACGGAAGTGGTTAATATTTAAGTTATAAAATTTAACCTTTCGTATGCGCTGTCAAAAAAGTGCCAAATAAATAGCAATCGTGACAACTTCATGTTTAAGTTGAATATATATGGAGCAGATCTGCTACTAAGCCCACGAAAGGTTAACCGAAACAGGGCAAGCTTAAAAGTGTACCTAATATTATTGGGCATTTTACCAATTTCAGAAAGGCTACATTCAAAGTTTGAGAATTTATTTGAAGCATCCTACTGTCACACGTGTGATAGTAGTTAGTATAAGAGTTCCATACTACTGTGAAACCTGGGGCGCTCATCGGGTTGGGGATTTATCCGCCGGATGCCCGTCCGCTGCCCATCTGTGTCTATTTCTCGCCACACATTGACGGATGTGTCCGCCAGACACATCTTTCAGGCAGATCAGACGGGCAAATCCGTGCGTGTATGGCTAGCTAATTCCTTAGTAGTTCTAGTCTTGAAGTAAGGTTGGTAAACTTACGTAGACTTGCGCTTTGGCTTCTCTATGAGGCGGGGCGAGCTCCCGCGCGATGATATCCAGCACGAAACGGTCCTGGTTATATTCCGCCATGTAGCCCGCTGTCATTAGAACGCCTGCAGGATAGAAAATTGTTGTAAAGATGAATTATAGTTTGTCAAAGGACTGTCTCATTTCAAACATAGAGAGAATCATACTATCTTTGTCTTACACTAGTACAGTCAGCTGCAGAGAAAAGGTACCCCACGTCCATACAAATTTCTGTAAATTCCTCCTCTCCTTCCTTCCTCGTCCTTTTCACTGCAGCTAGCTGTACTAGCAGCCAAAAGAAAAGGATGATTATAGTTTTTTTTTGTTCGTATTTACTGACAATTTGGTTTAGTGGTTTGACCAACTATAATATAACCACTGAGGTCCACAAACAGATTGTTGCTGGCGAGTTCCGTAAGTTAATGGTCATGGCACTAAGAAATTGGTATTACTGATGTCATACCAATTTCTTAGCGTCATGTCAAAAAGAACCTTTTCAGCAGTAGGTTAAAAACTGTTCTCTCACCTTCTTGCGTAATGTTAAAGGGAGATGGCACGACGCTCCCACTGGACTTTGAAGCCCCAAACTTGTACAGATTGGAAGCGGCTACCATGTACACCAAAGTTCCGTTCTCTTCTAGATCCGGGTCTTCAGCGGCTACTGAGAGGATGGCCTCGTTGATGCGCGCCGTGTGTTTTATTGCTAAAAAAAACAGATAATTACAATGAAAAAAAAAAACGAGCCAAGTGCGAGTCGAACTCGCATTCAAATTTTGTTTCCGTACATTACACAATTTTTAACAATATATTTATATAGTATGAAAAACTTTATTTTTGTATTTTTTCATTTACCCCCCAAAAGTGGCCCCCGTGTTTAAAATTTGTTTACGTTACATGTCCGTCTTTGGGTCACAGATAGATATGTGTACCAAATTTCAACTTAATTGGTCTAGTAGTTTCGGAAAAACGCTGTGACAGACGGACAGACAGACAGACGCATGAGTGATCCTATAAGGGTTTCGTTTTTTCCTTTTGAGGTACGCAACCCTAAAAATAAGTTTTTCATCTAGGAAGGTCAGACGGTCGTAAAAATTATTCTCTATACCAATTTTGAGCGCAAGTCGAAACACTTAAGCGTTCGGAAAAATCCGAAAAGTAGGAAAATGATGGTGATAATTAAGCCTAGGATGTCGGCGCGATATGGGATTTAGGATAACTAGTAGTTCTCCCCGAACTGAGAAATCGCGGTTCGCCAAAAAGTTAGATCAATTCAATTGAATGCATACTTAGTAGGCAAAGGATCGAAAACGCGCGTGCGATTTATCACAAGGTCTGTGGAGCCCTTAACTAATAGATGTAAGTCCCTATAGAGATTAAAATTAACTGTATCTGTGGTAACCCGTAATTTTTCTTGTCAAATACCTACCTATATTTTGTTTATTTTATTTCGTTTTTATAAATCTTGCCGATTATTTTAATATCGTAATTAAAAAAAAAAAAAACAATATTATAAATGTGTAAACCGAGCACTTTAATTTGATACCAAATCGTGTGGCGGGCAAATATGGCGGGGTGGCCTAGGGGTTCATGGCGTTAGCCGCGATAGCTAAAGACGCCGGTTCGAATCCGGCCTTCACCACTGGAGGGCTTCGTCACTTTTTCTTTAATATATGACATCTATTACAGTTTTTAATTTCTGTCTACGTTTCTCTATTAATCTTTTGGTGCTTTATTTCATGCATGGTTTAAAATATTTTACTTTAAATACAGTCAAATACCCTATTAAAGACACTAGGAGGCTATAACCAAACGGAGACGTCACGTTTGTAATTTTCTGTACAAAAAAAACTGCCGATTTTTGCAGAGGAGGGGAACGTCAAATGTTTACGTAACGTAAATAGCCATGTCAGATAAACGGAATAAAAAACCGGCCAAGTGCGAGTCGGACTCGCGCACGAAGGGTTCCGTACCATTACGGAAAAAACAGCAAAAAAATCACGTTTGTTGTATGGGAGCCCCATTTAAATATTTATATTATTCTGTTTTTAGTATTTGTTGTTATAGCGGCAACAGAAATACATCATCTGTGAAAATTTCAACTGTCTAGGTTGACAGACTGATAGACAGACGGACGGACAGACGGACAGCGGAGTCTTAGTAACAGGGTCCCGATTTTACCCTTTGGGTACGGAACCCTAATTATTGAAATGAACCACATAGGTACACCAAAACACTCCAGAGTAATATCTGATATTCTGTGCTGTTGTCCACCGAGTTAAACTCTCTGCTCTATACAGCACTACCGAGATAAAGCCATTATTAACCACCACACACATGAAAGGTTAATCTCACCCGCATAATATGTCTTCTCTGGGAATTTTGGCTCGTTGTCATTCTCATCCAAGACCTTGATCTTGACGGACGCGACGCTGCTCTCCTGACCGTCTGTAGTGTTGTCCACTGAGTTAAAGTCAGCGGCCGCTCGTTCCAAAATTGGGTTGTTGCTTGCGTATATTGTTAGGGAGTATTCGGGCTGCATTTCTCTGAAAACGAAGATAATGTGTGATCAACTATTTTTATGTAAACTTGTCACCTAAATCCAAAACTTGAACATTGACAATTCCTCCTAATGACTAATGAGCAAGTGCGGTTTGCTACAGTCTGCCATTTTGTGGCCTAAATCGGAAACTCAAACTTGACATTTATATTTCAAGTTCAAGCCAATAAGTTCTACCGCGCTCCTTATGCGTGCGTTTACGAGTATAATATTAGAAGACATTTTCTCCAGGATACCAAAAATATATTCCGACTTAAATCCCCTTGATAATCATAAAACCCTTACCAAAAAAAAAACTGCCGGCTTTGGAAAATTAGGGTGTTTGGAACACATAAAACCAATAAAACTAAACAACATAGAAAAAAATACAAAGATCCCGACGAATGAGAACCTGTGTTTTAAGTTCGTTAAAGAGAGGGATACATGTCTCACCTGTCAAAGCTGACGTTAGCTCGGATGACGCCCTTCGTCCTGTCCAGTGTGAAGACTCCGTCCTCGTTTCCCTCTAAGATGTGGTAGTACACTTTCCCATTTTCACCGGAGTCGTTGTCTACTGCTTTGACAGTGCCTGTCAAACATTTTGCTTTAGGACTTAATGGATGATCGAATGACGGTTGTCGTTGTCACATCTAGCATATTAAAGTCAGCTGGTGTGTTCTTTACATATGGAAGCATCATATCATATCATTTATTCAGTAATAATCATAAATTGTCATTGGTATATACATTTCTCATCTATTAAATACATTATTGTTATCACGACTAAGAATAAAAGGTAAGAGCTTGAAACGAAATGTCACCTTAACGCATTTATTCTAATTAAAGCACATGTCAGAACGGTACACTTAGGCCCCATTCGCACGAGAGCTTAAAAAGCGATATCTCTTTCTCGCTCTTACTTATGGGTGCGTCGCACACGCAACGCTTTTTAAGCTCTCGAGCGAATGAGGCCTTCCGGTGTGTAATCTGATCATCGACTGCTTACCGTTACTTGGGATCAACGCAGCATGTCTTTTTTGTCATACTTCTCTGCCCGCATCTCATCATTCACATTCTTTCTTATCATATCTCGCACACAGCTTGTCCACCTCTTCCGATAAAGCAGGATTTATGAAGTCAAGTAATTTCTTACCCACAATAACGCCAGCAGGCAAGTTCTCTTTAACGCTAAACTGATAGATGGGAGCAGAAAACCGCGGTGTGTTATCGTCATCGTCAGCTAATACCACCGTCAGGATCATCAGGCTCTCGAACTGAGCGGGTGTTCCGTTGTCCACGGCTGCTATCGCCAACTGTATTTATTAAAGTACATTATTGATCAAATTCTATAATTATTTCTCAATTTAAACATTGTTGCAAACGGGAGGGCTCTCCACAACAGGGACCAGCGACAGGCTTTTGACCAGGAATGAGATACTCTACAAGTTTGTAATACCTAATAATAATAAACAAGACGTTAATCTATCTACTGAAAGTACTGAATATCCTGGTCACGGCACCAATAACGTTACCATCTAAAGCGAGGTTTAGACAAGCAAGAACTTGCATGCAATTTTCATTACATTGCGGTATCTGATCAAACTTTTGAATGCATTTTACCTCAGTAGTCGGCAATGTAACGTAAATTGCATGCAAGTTCTTGCTAGTCTAAACCTTTCATAATCTAGTTATTCAGCCATTAATAACTTGAGGCGATAGTTAACTAAACTTGCAGGCCTCAATGCCGTTGAAATTCGTTTATCCCTATACGTCACTTTGACGTTTACGTTTGTTATGAGTCAAATTTTAACGATTATATAAAATTTTATAAATGTCTCGGCTAGAGCGGTCACTCAAAATAATTTCACTCACCATATACTCAGACTGATGTTCCCTATCCAAGAAAGTCTTTGTCCTTAGCTCCCCATTATCTCTGTCCAGACTGAATTCCGGGGTCTCGCTAACTCTCTCATTATCCACTTTGAGATAGTACGACACGCGACCATTTTCCCCGATGTCTTCATCAGTTGCTTTGATGGTGGTTATGAGGTAGTCCGCTTGAGCTGCGTTCTGAAAGAACAAACATTTTGTTTTGTGATTTCAGATTGAATTTTCGTTGGGGTCAGAAATGTTAGAAGATAAGCTGAGTATTTAATTTTCGCATAGGTAAGTTTTTGCCATCGTGGTGTTGTAAGTCGATAACCACGATAACACAACGTGCAGGACGGTATAACAATTCATCTGTATGAATATATATGTTGTTATTCGTAATAAGAGAATAGTTATAGACAGAGCATTTCAACATAATTATATAGACTTCGGGAGTGTCCGGCTCACGTGAGTGCAGCGAATAAACATGCGGTCACTACTCTACTATCCACTCACTCACTTACTCAATCACTGTTCTACATCATAGCAAGGTACTACAGGCATCCCAAACACATCCTTTAGTCGTGACTCGTGAGGTAGGATCTCGCTCGAAGAGGCGAATTCTGATAATTGTTAAGACTTTTTCTTCTTCTTGATAGTTGTCAGAGATTGTGATTGTGTTGTGTCTGTGTGTTGTTGTTGTTCTGTGTCGTGTTGTTCGTTTTTCTTGCTAGCTTTTTAAATTGACCACAGATAACTTAACCGTAGATGTCCATAAAGATAGCTGTGTTTTCGTTTTAGTATTGTTTTGACATCTTTCTTATGTGTATCTGTACATATGTTTTTGTAAATATGTTGTAAATATGGTCGGGTCATGTATATGTTTTAGATTTGTGATTTGCATGCCTTCTGGCTGAATGCGCTGATTGACTGTATATATGTATGACAACATCTATTATGTACGTGCATTTTTAGCAAATAAAAAGTTTGAGTTTGTTTTTCATACCTCTGGTATCTCCAACTGCCTCTGGTCAGGCGGCGGCAGCACGAACTCCGGACTGTGCTTGTTGACGCTGAGCACGGTGATGTCCACGCGCGCGGTGGCAGCTCGCCCGGCGCCGCCGCGGTCCGCGCCCGACACGGTGAGGCGGTGCGTCGTGTTGCCCACTACGGGCCGGGCCGGGGAGATGATGCCGGTCACCGGGTCCACGGAGAACGTTCCTGAAAGACAATTAATTAATAGTTTAAAATAGTACATTTTACAACTAGTGTAAAAAGACATTTCACATGTGTTGTAAACGACGTTTTTTAATACAATTGCGAAAAAATAATAAATTAATATATCATTAGTAGAATCATACCACCAAACCAAACCAAAACCAAAAGTACCTATACAGCCCGCGATACGCGAGCTGCCGCAGCCCGCGATACCTTCATACTCGTGCGCGCCCCGGCCGCGGCCGCCGCGGGCCCGGCGCGGGTTGGTCAACGACACCGAGGAGTAACTCATGAGGCCCTGGTACCTGCTCCGCGCTAAATTCAATTTTTTCTACTCGTCGAGTATAATCTGTGTATTACAACTTCATATGCAACACTACAACCTTACTCTTTTCAACGTTGGATAGTCTATGGCACTTCCGACTCAAGCATAAGAATTTTATCGATACGGTTTAGTCAAGTATAAAAATTTTGAAAATAGAACTTCATACATTTCGATAAAATATTTCTTGTTTAAGGAGACACGATTCAATGTAAATTAGCCTACTTAAACACGCTGCGTCGCATCAGCTTAAATGATTGGTTGGCCAACAAAAACATTTTATTTTATGTTGGAGTAGAAACAATTGCTTCATAAGTCAGAAACGCGCATGTGACACCCTTCATATAGCAACATTCATACCCTACGAAAACCGCTTAGCGTTGCTTGTTAGTCTCCATAGGCTACGGTGGCCAAAATCGATAAAAAAACTGTCTTAAAATTGAATTTAGCAAGGAGCAGGTACCAGGGCCTCATGAGTTACGAGGAGGTGTCATTGACCAACCCGCCGGGGGCGCTAGGCCCGGCGGCCGGGGCGCGTACGAGTATGAAGGTATCGCGGGCTGCGGCAACTCGCGTATAGATGTATACTTTTGGTTTGTTTACCTATATGATTCTACTAGTTGAAAGTATTATTTTTTGTCTCGTAGAAAAAGTATTGTATACAATAGTGATATAATCAAGCTTTTCAATCTCGTACCTTAACTTAAGCAACTCAGCAAGCTTCGTTGCTTAAACACGGTACTCGACTGAAAAGCTCTCTATTATATCACGATTGTATAAAATACTATTAACTGCGTTTCGAAAGTATAGTTTGGAACTAAAAAGTAAAAAGCACTAGTTCGAGAAATTGAGCTTCTCGCACGCTACGCAGCCACAAAAAGTACCACTTTTTGAGCAACTGTATTAAAAAACACTAAACACGCTTTATATAATAGGTTTGTTATAACCTTGAAACCTAATCATGTTCAAAGTCCATTACGTGACATTTCTCACGAGTGCAAACACGACCATGATACGATATTACATCATGGAATGCCAGTGCCTATCTTCCGGCTTCATCATCAGACCTTAAAACCTAATCGTGGTCAAAGTTCATTACGAGACTTTTCTAACAAATCCAAACAGCTATGATACGATGTTCCATAATGAAGTTCCGGTTCATATCTTCCGGCTCCATCATCAGATCGGTTCGACAGTACCATATTATTGTATTGTCATGTTCATAACAATCCAACAAGTAGTTTTAAAATGAGAGCGGAATTACGTTTGTATCGGAAGGTGCAATTCGGCCGAGCTATAATAAGAAATCAGAATTTGTCGCAAACCTCTTATCTCCTCCAAATACCTAAAGTTGCAATCTTCTTAACTCCTTTGAAGGAGATAAGAGGTTTGCGACTTTAGCCGACGGGGTATTCTTGAGTTTTATTCTTACCAGGCACGCTTTGCTCCGTGATCGAATACTCCACTTTCCCATTGAGTCCCTCATCCTTGTCCTCAGCGGAGACTTGTAGAATAGCAGCCGGTGGGTTCAACTGCAGATTCTCCGATATGGTGCTCTTGTACACGCTTTGGGCGAAGACGGGTGAGTGGTCGTTGATGTCTAGCACTTTTATGTGAAGCTGGAATAATAACGGCAAACAATTTTGAAATACGGATAATAAAGATATCACTCAGAATATATTATTATTTACGCTTGTAGAACGCGTGCATACATATAACATACAGCGTGCGTTATGATCAAGTATATGTGACGTTTTCAACCAAAAGGTACCACATTGTCGCTTGTTGATAAGGTTGATTTCTAATTTAAGCTATATGAAAATAGCGCCTTACTGACAAGCGACAATAAGTACCCTTTTGGTTGAAAATGGCACATATGGTTTCAGTGGCATCCAAGGGAATTAGCTCTATGCATGTTTTTATTTTTATTTTTGTAATCATAATTTACATCGTTTGGACACCGGAAAAATAAAAATACTTTTGTAAACCTTCACATTATTTTATAAAAAAATATTTAAAATGTTGAAAATTTTTGAGCGGTTGAAACGCTCATAATTTTTGGCGCGAATTCGACAGAGCGATGACGTCATATGTTGGACGGTCCAGCTGACGTTTGCTACTAATGACACTTATGTGAACTAATCTGTCAAACGCGTGACGTCACGTGACGTTTCGCTCAATAGCCAATGTTTAAACGACGTTGCTTTGGCACGCGCTCAGACACGGTAGCCCACCACTCACAAAAAAAAAACAATGGCGTTTAACAAATTAGAGTCTTAGGCGTAACAATCATTAGAGAAGATTCATACTCTCTCTTTTCTTGAAGAACGCAGGGGACCTTATTTACTTGCTAAACTTTAGAATCACTCACAGGTACGCTGCTAGTCTTCTGCTTGGCTGGTGGCGCTCCGTCGCTCGCCACGGCTCGAAGCCAGATGTCACTAGTAACTTCTCTGTCAATGTCAGCTCCTTCGGCCACGGTGACCACTCCAGATAATTCATCGATGGTAAACAAGTTGGACAGTTCGCCGGTAAGGCTGTAGCGTACTTGGCCGAATTCACCTTAAAAATTGGAAAATTACTAATTTGAGTACTTAGTCTAAAAATGAAAAATAAATAGTAGATTGTTAACCAAGGGTGGAAAGTGAACCATAGCATCCGAGATATTTTGGCGCTCGAATGAAGTGAGCATGGCAAGTATATATTGTAAGTGGCAAGTGTATTTCTGGCAAACAATATATTTAATATTGTCTTCGGTTACTGCGATAGTTACTCATGAAATAAAACTATGAAAACGGATTATATAACACACGCGCGGATTATAATATACGCGATATAATCCGTTTTCATAGTTTTATTTCATGAGAAACAATATATTATTATGCCAGATGAGGGGAACCCCATCTGTCATCCTCATACATTCTTACTTTTCGAAAGGCGTGATAAGTACCCACGGTTTTATTTCAGTTCCGTTTAATTTCATTTTTATTTATTCTTACCTTCATCCTTATCAACTGCACTGACGGTGACAACGCTCGTGTGCGCTGGTGAATGCTCCAGTAAGCTAGCGTCGTATTGCGACGCAGCGAATACTGGCTCTTCGTCGTTGGCGTTTACAACCTGGAAAGCAAATATATATAATACTTATCTGTCAAACAAAACGCAAATACCTACCGTTTTGATACCTACGCAATAATACAATGGATGGAGTGACCTTTGAAAGCCGCCTTCGACCAACTCTAAGGGCGAGCAACCAGTAGTAATGTGACTACTTACTTAAAAAAAGCAAATCAAAAAATAATTCATAAAATAATTTGATTTGTTCCCTAGTTGGATTCTTTAAACAGTTTAAACGTCCAATGGCCTGACTTATTTGGGCTAAGTGAGGAAGCTAGAGCCTAGGCTAGATGACAAATTTTTATTAATGGTATCAATCGATCAGGTTTGTTTTTAGGATCAAATGTCTATATGGGACCCATTGCATTAAAGCAATACAAAAGTCAAAAATGATAGTCAAAGTCCGACAGTCCTACTTCACTCGCGAAACGCTCCAAACAAAACGATAAGTGAACGTGACGTCAAGGTCACTAAAGTATGGACAAAACAAGAAAATTGCGTTTTTGTCGGTGAAATATTGCGTTTATGTATATAGCTGTCATACAATCTTTTTTTGAATAAAATGTAAGGAATCGAATGGTACCCTTACTGTTTTTTTTTTAGTTAAAAAAAAAAATTTTTGAAATTTTCAGGTCCTGTATTTTTGTATTCTTTCCATATATTATTTTAATATCTACATTGTTGTGATAAATTCATCATCATCATCATCTCGCATGTGTCATCATCCCTATTATAAGTATAACCTCAGTTCAGTGAAAGTATTAACTTACGTGGACTATGACTTGTGCGGTGCTTGATCGCTGTGGGACGCCAGAGTCGTATGCTACCAGCGTGAAGTTGATGGTTCGCACTGTCTCGTAGTCTATACGCTGTGTAGACTTCACAACGCCTGCAAATGTATATTATTTTAATAACAAAACTTCCGTGAGACACAGACATATTAAATATATTAATAACGGGTCACTCACGTATCCCTCCTGATGACACTCCTCGGTACGGAGTGAAACATGTTGAGCGTTTTTCGACTTAAAATACGTGAGTGACCCGTTATTAATATATTTAATAGTACATTATGATCATCATCATATACTTAAGAGTAAGTCTCTTGTCGGTGGAGCAATTTCCATGTTTCGCGGTCCTCTGCCTTCTCTTTGACAGCCTGATAAATTATGATACAAGTGTGCTAAGCTGGTCATTACACACGAGGCGATATTGTGCGCGCGAGCTGTAAGCGAGCGCGCAATAAGAAAGCCGATGTGTGTAATGACCAATGCACACGCGTTTCATACAACGTTTTTCAACACACTTGCGAGAAAAAAAAGAAACTCATATTAATCAAATTTTAATAGTTAAAACAGTTAGTATTGTGTGTTGCATCTGTCATACTGCCGGCCGCCCCTCGCCCCGGCCGCGCGCCGCGCGCCGCGCAGGCGGTCAGGCGCGCCGGTGTCCGCCAGTCTGACCAATTAAAGAAGGCTCCCTTTCCATGCATATTATTAGCAATCAGTTACCTTCTCAACTCAGTCGGATAATATAATGAAAAAGTACGAGTGGAATAATACACTGAAAGAGCACGCGTGTTTAATATCTAGGATTATGAGCCAAAAATCGGTGGAATAAAAACGTCGTTTTGAGCAAGTGTGTTGAAAATGTATATGTTGAGTTGACAAATGGTACAAGGTCCATGTTTATCACTCAATATCAAGTACCAGTAATCAAGTAGCTAGCGTGAAGTGAGATTACTATGCCAATGGACCTCCTGAAGACCTGATCGTCCTTAGCGACGAGGCCATCGAGTAGCTGATTGGACTCAATTTGTATTTATAACTGTTTTCTGTTTATCATACTATGCCATACTATTAAATAAAATTACTGAATTTGTTAAAATTGAAATTGGATTTTAAGTTAACTGTCTGTTGATGAGCGTAAAATCAACGATTTTTTTGGTAAACGCTGACGATCTCTAAACCAGGGATTGCATAACCGAAAAATAAAGGTATGAATCATTACCGGTATGACGTAATACCGTTTCATTTCCCTTGGATTTCGATAGCGAAAAATTTTCAACCGGATTTTTCGTTAGCGAAATATAACGGTTACCATTTTTTTCCGATACCTTATTTATCGTAAAGGTACTTTTTTTTGCTTTTTGACAGCGACGTCAACGGCGATAACCTATGAGCGTTGGGCTTTTACTTATTAAATATCTATTATTATTTGATCGTCACCCGGCCTGATTCGAACTAAGATACGGTTTTACTTACAATAGGCAACTCAACTATACATGACATTTTTTCGGTACCGAAATAATACCGGTCGAATACCGGTATAATAAAGGTTTGGGTATTCCTATAAAAAATAGTGGTAGCGTTATTTTATACCGGTACCGCACCTTTATATTTCAACCGCTATAGCTCTACCTTAACGAATCGGTATCGATAAAAAATACCGGTACCGTACCGCTAATACCGTAACCGAAATCAGTCTCTGCTCTAAACAGGTGTTCGTCAAAAGCGCCCTTCACACTCATGCGCGAAGCTGCGAACGCGAGTGTGGAGTCTACTTCGCTTATCAGCGAAATCGACTCCACACTCGCGTTCGCGGCTTCGCGCCGCGTAGTCTGGACCGGGCAAAAGACAAATGGAAGGATAGAGAACATACCTGTGACATTATCAATCGTGAAGTACGGGCTCGGTGGATATATAACCAGCGCAGAAATGGGCGTCTCCTTATCCGTAGCGGTGTATGTGTTAAGTACCGTCCCGATTGGCTGCTCTTCTTCTAAATATTCTTCGTAGGCGGGTTGGGAGAATATAGGGGCGTGGCGGTTGACGTCCACTATGGTAATGATGAGTTCACCTGTGAGAAACATAAGTTATTATTGAGTTAAGTCGATGTTAGATAATAGGGTATTCAACAAAAAAAAAAATCACATCACCAATTCGAAAGAAAAGAAAAAGAAGGGATCAAAGTAACACCCGAATTTTACAACCCGTATAAAACCATAAAGAGTAGGTAATTTGATTGTGACGTCACATGCTAGTGTTTCATATAATTTCCATAGTAGCAAAATCGTTTGGACAGTTCGAAAAAAGAAAGTGATTTGACTAGTAGTCAAATACCCTATTGTGGAATGCCAACCTTAGAAATTATTTGTATGAAACAATTATTATTTCTAAATAGCGCTATCTTTAACGACATATTGTGGAGAACAAAAGTATGAACTCCACATTAAAAAAATCTTCGTTGTTCTTCTTCTTCCTTTAAAATTAAAATATAAAAAAGCTACGAGTAGTTTAGTATACTGCGCATCATACCATTAGCACAGGGCAGACACGCTATATTTCAAAAATCACTTGCGTTTCTATGTGTGAACGGCACGTCTGTACACGCGTCATGCGTCATAGTGTGAGTAAGTTAAAAATAGTACTGAGCGGCCGGCAAACGGCCGTCAATCTACTGTCGCGGGTCGAGGTAATTCAAGTCGGGGCGGGGCGGTGCGTGGCCGTTCTGTATGATAATACTATTACTTATTCTGTGCCATTAGCTAGTTTGCGGTAAGCAGAGCGACATCTAGCAAGGAATTTGAAAAACACGCGAATACCACCCATAGATTAGTGTATATACCAATGTAAGCGTACGAGTATACCCTTAGCAGCGTATCTGTAATGCCGATACTTTTTAGGGTTCCGTAGCCAAATGGCAAAAAACGGAACCCTTATAGATTCGTCATGTCTGTCTGTCTGTCCGTCCGTATGTCACAGCCACTTTTCTCTGAAACTATAAGAACTATACTGTTGAAACTTGGTATGTAGGTGTATTCTGTGAACCGCATTAAGATTTTCACACAAAAATAGAAAAAAAAAAAACAATAAATTTTGGGGGTTGCCCATACTTGGAACTGAAACTCAAAAATATTTTTTTTTCATTAAACATACGTGTGGGGTATCTATGGATAGGTCTTCAAAAATGATATTGAGGTTTCTAATATCATTTTTTTCTAAACTGAATAGTTTGCGCGAGAGACACTTCCAAAGTGGTAAAATGTGTCCCCCCCCCCCCCCCCTCCTCCTGTAAATTCTAAAATAAGAGAATGATAAAACTGAAAAAAATATATGATGTACATTACCATGCAAACTTCCACCGAAAATTGGTTTGAACGAGATCTAGTAAGTAGTTTTTTTTAATACGTCATAAATCGTAAACCGCAATTTACCTTTCACTCACGTTTCACATAAAAAATACATTGTTTAAATTGTGTAATGTACGGAACCCTCGGTGCGCGAGTCCGACTCGCACTTGGCCGGTTTTTTCACTTTAGGATTGAATTGGAGCTAATGTTTAATGATGGTCGCCTTGTCTCCGCCTCCAGTATCTGTAACCTGTTTATCAACAACGTATAAAAGTAACCTAATGAGCAAATTCTCACCATCAGCCTCCTGCAGCGGGTTGGCCGAAGCATCAATAACTGTGACAGGGAGCGACAGAACTGCCGCCCGGCTTCTGTCAAGCCGCTGTGATACTACCACACTGCCGTTTGACAGGATAGAGAACCATGAGTCGAAAATGCCTTCGTCTGATACCTGAAAAAAAAGTTTTCTCTCAGTCCTTGCAATAAGAATTCTAGTCAATCATTATGCAAGGGGTTTTAAGACCATTGAAACAAAGGAAGCTTTTGACAATGGACATTCTGCGAGTGGGTGGCTTCATTCGCACAATCTATACTATCCGCAAAACTAAGTGGCGAGTCTGGTCATAAAGCAATCTCTTTCACTCTTGGTTGATCTTAATAAGGGTAAAGGATATAGCATTATGATTATCTATGATCTCAGTCGCCAGTTAGTTTTGCGGCAAGATTAACAGTAAAGCCCATTTTTGATAACATTTAGGACCCATAGCTTTATAACATTTTTCTGCATCATCACAGACCTGAGTCCGTTATATTTATGTTTTTATACAAGTTCTCTCAAGGAAAAACGATTAAAACAGTCCTGACCTCTTGTCCGTTTTTATCCACAGCTTTAATCATTTTATTCCTCAGTAGCTCTTACACCAACTGCTCACTTTCCGTGACATCTGGATCCATAGTCACGAGGTTATGGACTAGTTCCTAGTTCCGCATCAGCTAACACTTCAGTCCGTTATACGGTGGGGGTGAAGCAGTGTTTCTTGTTGTTGACGTGGAATGTGAGCTCGGTGGTTTCGGTGTGGCTACAATGTCTTCACACAGAAAAACAAAACAGTCCTTACCTCTTGTCCGTTTTTATCCACAGCTTTAATCATTTTATTCCTCGGTAGCTCGTACACCAACTGCTCACTATCGGTTATATCAGGATCCATAGCCACGAGGTTATGGACTACTGTTCCTAGTTCCGCATCAGCTGACACTTCAGCCCGTTGTATGGTGGGTGTGAAGTAGGGTTTCTTGTCGTTGACGTTGCTGACGTGAACAGTGAGTTCGGTGGTGCCGGTGTGGCTTGGCATCCCTATAAAAAATAAGTTAGACATTAGTCTCCGATTAACCTTGAAGCCAATGACGGATATATCGGCACCGCAGGTCCAACGCTAAAGACCGATTAATCCGTCACAGACCACAGAGCAACATAGACCTACGTGCATTCGCATAAAGTTCAATTTCAGTTTCGACACTTCGGAGGCGTGGCGTCCGAGTGACAGCTTTTGTGTTTGACATAGAACGTGAACCTCAAAGAGTATTAGTAAATATATTGGTGAGACTTCACGCAGTGTTCGGCTTCAACCAAAGAACAGCGCCTTTTTTAATATTTAATATATATATGTTTTAAATACCTTAATTAAATACTTGGTCAAATTTTTTTTTATTAACCTAATTTTGTGTCCCACTGCTGGACAAAGGCTTCCCCTCGTTTCGATCCTGTCGTTTGTAGTTTCCCGCACACCCGGATAAAATGCGTCCAAGTCCTCCCGCCATCATATTATACAACAACATATTATTCAACAAATACTACATACACAACATATTATATTAGTCAACATATTATAGCGATACTAAAGTTGAACTTTTCGGTTTGATTCAATTCTAATTTAGGTTTTACAAGTAAGAACTAGTGATAAGCCTGGTTTACAGTTTACACTAGAATCTAGTATGTTTTGATTACCGGCATTCTTGCCTATGAAAGTTAGAACAAGCAAGCCTATTAGCCGACGCTACTGAATATTTACTGGTTCCTTATGGGTTCCTAGTCAATAATCAGCAACAACAATAGTTATCCGATAAGTATTCCGGTTGTCATAGTCCAGTTTAGACGACACAGTGACGACCTCAGTCACGTTGTCAATGGCGAAGGCGTCCAACGCGCCCTGCTGGATGGCGTACTAGCTCGGCTGACGCTACTGAATATTTATTGGTTCCTCGTGGGTTCATAGTTGACTACGGAACCCTAACTCACCAAGATCAGCAGCAACAATAGTTATCCGATAAGTATTCCGCTTGTCATAGTCCAGTTTAGACGACACAGTGACGACGCCAGTTACGTTGTCAATGGCGAAGGCGTCTAACGCGCCCTGCTGGATGAAGTACTAGCCCGGCTGACGCCACTGAATATTTAATGATTCCTCGTGGGTTCCTAGTTGACTACGGAACCCTAACTCACCAAGATCAGCAGCAACAATAGATATCCGATAAGTATTCCGCTTGTCATGGTTCAGTTTAGAAGACACAGTCACGACCCCAGTCACGTTGTCAATGGCGAAGGCGTCCAACGCGCCCTGCTGGATGGCGTACTTGAGCTCGGGCAACGCCACTGAATATTTACTGGTTCCTTGTGGGTTCCTAGTTGACTACGGAACCCTAACTCACCAAGATCAGCAGCAACAATAGTTATCCGATAAGTATTCCGCTTGTCATAGTCCAGTTTAGACGACACAGTCACGACCCCAGTCAGGTTGTCAATGGCGAAGGCGTCTAACGCGCCCTGCTGGATGAAGTACTAGCCCGGCTGACGCCACTGAATATTTAATGATTCCTCGTGGGTTCCTAGTTGACTACGGAACCCTAACTCACCAAGATCAGCAGCAACAATAGATATCCGATAAGTATTCCGCTTGTCATCGTTCAGTTTAGAAGACACAGTCACGACCCCAGTCACGTTGTCAATGGCGAAGGCGTCCAACGCGCCCTGCTGGATGGCGTACTTGAGCTCGGGCAACGCCACTGAATATTTACTGGTTCCTTGTGGGTTCCTAGTTGACTACGGAACCCTAACTCACCAAGGTCAGCAGCAACAATAGTTATCCGATAAGTATTCCGCTTGTCATAGTCCAGTTTAGACGACACAGTGACGACGCCAGTTACGTTGTCAATGGCGAAGGCGTCCAACGCGCCCTGCTGGATGGCGTACTTTAGCTCGGCGTTGACGCCACTGTCGAGATCAGTGGCGCGGACCGCTGCCACTTCCGTACCTAGTAAAAAAGTGGGTATATATTTACTTAAGGTTTTATGCTTAAAATTATTCATACAATTGTGAATGAGAATGAAAATTATTAGATTTTTACTGGAATTTGGCAAACAGAATTAAGCTCAACAGGGATATATTTACACTTTTGCACCTTACTTCTTAGTAATAATGCGAAATATATAAACATCTTTGACGTCTGCTGTACTTTGCTATTAGTTCTTCGTAACCTGTATTAGAAGGTATTTGTAGTTGGGATTTGAGCTCTATCGACGACCCGTCACCAGGCGTGGCTCACTCCACGATTTCGTCGCGTCGCTACAAGTACATGCGGCCCACACCAATTTTGGTGTCTAGCCATAGTAGTTGCCGCGCACCGATACGGAACGGACGACTGCTCGCGCTTGCGTTATCTTGCGGTCATATCTGTCGTAGTAGACGCGTTTTGAAGAAAGTGAACCTTCTGTACCTAGTATATACAATTATTTATTCTGTGCCGTCACAAGGCCTTCAATTACGTAAATAGGAACATAGAAACCCTACATACATTAGTAGAAACATAGAAACAGTGTCTGTAAAATTTTAAACTCATCAATAGTATTTGTATGTTTTAAATGACTTAAATAATACATACCAGGCGGGGCGTCCTCCGAAATGTCAGCTTCGTACTTGTCTTGGTCGAACTCTGGCGCATGGTTGTTGACATCGCGAATGTTTATCTCCACTTTACACGTTGCGTTGTGCACGCCATCTGTGGCCTGGAAAACACATTTGATTACAAAAACCGGCCAAGTGCGAGTCGGACTCGCCCACCGGGGGTTCCGTACTTTTTAGTATTTGTTATAGCGGCAACAGAAACACATCATCTGTGAAAATTTCAACTGTCTAGCTATCACGGTTCATGAGATACAGCCTGGTGACAGACAAACGGACAGACGGACAGCGGAGTCTTAGTAATAGGGTTCCGTTTTTACCCTCCGGGTACGGAACCCTAAAAACTGTATAGTTTACAATATGGAAATGGAAAAAATCGATTAAGGAAACTAGGTTAATTTCTAATAGGTGATTATTGTCAAATTCCGTAATCTCGATGGAAAAAAAATATCGGGATTCATTCCCGTTGTGTTAAAATCGTATGAGAATCGCATCTCAGTGCCACTGCGCTATTTAGTATTTGTGGCTTTCCATCACAGAAGGGTCCTTATGCTTCAAGTGCTATTAAGGTTCATTTATCTGAAATTCTAACAGAAATTCTGATAGAAAGGTCCTTATTGCACATGAAGCATAAGGACCCTTCTCTAATGGAAAGCCACATATGTTTTAGGTACAAGTCACTGCTCAAGCCAGACCATTCAACGTTAAAACTTGACTCCTTTCTATACTGATTTAAACTAACACGATTTTCACTCATAATTTTAAAACGAACACGAGACTTAATCGCGTACAAACTTACGTTTATTTATGGCCTGATGTTTCGAACGTGACGTTACGTTCGTAAATATAATAATTTAATAAATAAATGTAATAAAGAAACGTAAGTTTGTACGCGATTAAGTCACAGATTAATAAATAGTTACTACGTAACAGATACATCATTCCCATACAAAAGCGAAAATACCTACGCTATAATAGCCTACAAAATCTTAATAATAATACCTGCTGCTCAGGACGAGAAGAAATGTACCATAAGTACGCGCACTAAGAGTCGAGACTGCCTTGCTCGCCGTGCGAGTCACGTGCCAACGCGTCATCGTAAGAGCGCGTGACCTTGAGCTTACGCTAGGGTTGTCACTTTGCCTACACACAACACTCACGACATCCGATGGTATGCGGTGGGATGTTTTTTCCCCTTACATTTGCTAATTACTGGATTCCACGAAGACGAAATCCCCTGCCCCCCATTTTGATTGAAATTTCGATGTTTTCTGATTTCAATTGCTTCACGTACCTTCCTGCTGTAGTAAAGACGTTCCTGTTCGATTAAGTCCCGTGTTAGTTTTAAAATTATGAGTGAAAATGGGCAGTATGCTTGTGTGCTACCGATACGATATGAAAAGTAGTGTTACCAGAACAGTGAGCACGATCTTGCTGTCATTCGTAGCCACCCCACTGGCTTTTGGCGAGATCTTTCCACTGACGTCATCGATCGAGAACGGATGCTGTGATGGCTCTATGATGTAGTACCGGATTTCAGAGGAAGTATCCACGTCTCGAGCTTGTACCTAAAGAAATATAACATAGTTTAGAAATATTTCAATACATTTTGAGAGGATCAGTTTAGAACAAGGGCCTGACACTCTTAGATAGAGAAGGATAGTCTTATTGCGATTCCTATAAGAGGAAAGAGAAAATAGTGCCATGGTTTGTCCTTATCACCGACCGGGTGGCATCATAGGTAGGAGGCGATGGCGAAATACCGAAATTTATAAGAGTGAAAGAGAAAAAATCCTATGCTGCCCAAATTTTGTATGAATATTCTTTCTCTTACCCCCGGTCGCTCGGTGGCGCGTCTATAACTACTTGTATATACTATGTCTATGGTTTAGAAGGAGAGTTTAACAGTTTCCGGGTTTCTAGAAAATGTGACAATCGCTTGCGCTACGACAACGAAACGCTTTATGTCTCTATCATTCTTCCATATAAGTGCGACACTGACAGTTGCGTTTCGTTTGCTGCGGAGCGTGATCGATTGGCATGTTGGCTACGCACCCTGGTCTTGAATAGAATTAAAGCCGAGAACATTGAAAATTGTTTTGAGAGCTCAATATTTTTAATTTGGGATAACTGGAACAGATCATCATCAGTTTTTGTGGCGTGACGAGAATGGATAGGATAAGGAAGCCTGAAAGTTGCACCCATAACAGAAAAAGTAAGGGCAAATCGCCTAGCGTGGTACGGGCATGTGATGCGGAGGGATGAAAGTCACACGAGAAAGGTATTAAGAATGAATGTGGAGGGAGGTACGAGAGGAGAGGAAAACCGAGGAAAAGGTGGACTGTGTGAAACTAACGCAAGTGAATGATGAGATGACGGGTGACAGAGAGGTATGGAAGAAAAAGACATGCTGCGCCGACCCCAAGTGAATGGGACAAGGGCAAGCGAATGATGATCATCATCAGTTTTTGGCATATCCCGCAAGAATTCAGCTTAAGTCATTTTACAGTTGTAAATGCAGCAACTTTTTATTTTTCTTTCCATAGTTTTTAATGTAGAAGATTTTCAGTTTACTCTTTTCAGTAATATATATTTTTTTTGCTGTTTCATACATTTTGGCTGGTTCATTATCTACGGGAGGATAATTTTTTTTCCATTCCGTAATTACGTATACGTATAACTATTGAACTTTATATAATTACGTAATTAAAAGGAGCAATCCCGTAATTACGGAATTACAAACAAAAAACATACAATCGAATTGAGGTCCTCCTCTTTTTGAGTCGGTTAATAAAAAAGTAGACTAAGATCTTGGTGTGTATCATTCTTTTCCTATTAAGGATCACCAATTATTTGAAACTTAGGTTTTATTTTAAAACATTCAGTCAATTACGGAATTACGTAATTAAAAATTTGAATTTCGTAACCAATTACGTAATTGACATATTCGTAATTTTGGAAGCCCTAGTTGGTCCCATAGTAAAAGTTGCTCAGTATAATCCCAAAACCTCCCTAGCAACGGGAATGCACTTATTTTTCAGCCACCGTGTATAGAAAAGTCCCGAAAAGGGTAATCGAAAAATCTGTATATTTAGCAGTGGACAAAATTTGTGCTGTACCTGTAATTCTGGCTCGAATTTGATCGCGTCTTCATCTATAGATGCCTTATAGACGCTCGTGGTGAACACTGGAGGATTGTCGTTGGCATCCAGCAAGGATAACTGCAGTGGCACCACGGTCGTCTGCCCGGCGCCGTCGTCGTCTATAGCCTGAACAAAAAACATACTTAATAAATACCAATCCGGAGTAATTATAAAGGCGATATGTGACGTGATTCACATTGGTTCTCCTAACCATTACCACAGAATAAGTAATAGTATTATCATACAGAACGGCCACGCACCGCCCCGCCCCGACTCGAGTTACCTCCACTAAACCATTACACTAAACTGGTACAGAGGTCTATTGCCAAGTATTTATCGTAGCTTAGCAGAGGGACGGTCTTAGGATAAAAAGAAACGATCTGATAAATCTAGGGTTTTTCGGATTAAATGGCTCCTTCTAAAAATGTAATAAGGACAATGATGACGTCGCAATAGTTTTGACAAGGTTGAATATGCACAAATTGGTAGGATTTTATTTTGTAAGAAGTCCTACTGATTGGTGTTTGGGACTTGCATTTTTGATGCCGACTACTATATACCTAAGATGTCCGTCGATGTCCTACCGATATCCGATCTCCTCCTTGCGTCGTTTTCCTCAATATTGAGGGTCGTAACCTCCCTTTTGTATCACTTTCTCTCTTACGATCTTTCTCCATCTGTTTCTGTCTTTGGCGGTGTGGAGAGCCATGTGAACTGTGGTGTCAAGAACGGTGCGGATCTGGTCAGACCAACGTATTGGATTGCGTCCCTTGGATTTTCCCTTCCACTTTTCCGTTCACAAAATGCTTTTCGAAGTTGCCACCGTCTTTCCTTGCAATATGACTTAGACATTCGAATTACAGCCGCGACGAGATTCTGAGTTCTCGATCCGATGAGTATCCGATCTAATGTCCCTCATTTATACTAGTCCAAAGGAGCCATAGACTGCCTTATGTGTACAATTACCTTATATTGCAAGAAGTAATCCCTCCTGGTTTCATAATCCAAGCAGGGCGAAGTGCCAGGGTTAATGCAAGGTGCCACGGTGATGGCGCCGCTGCGGTTGTTGACCTCGAAGAGTTCAGCACCATTACCTGACAGCTGGTAGATAATTCCGTCGGTTCCGAATCTGACAAAAGAAAGAAATATTGCCGAAATGTCAGTTCAGTATAAAACCAAATTACTAATAGGGGATATTACTGCAATGTTCTGCCACCAGAGTGCAGCACTAGCCTCTTTAGTAAACCATAGAGTAACTTATACATACTGTACCTTTAACAGGTTTTTGACAAGTTTTCAGAGATAATAAAATATGACTGATGCATCAAGGCGGTTTGTTTAGAGGACCTACCGGGAAACGCGAATCCGAAATTTCGCTATCTGTCTCTTTGTCGCTCGAATGTGCAAGAGTAACAGATATGTTAGATTACGAAACTTCGATTTTCTTGATTCGCGTTAGACCCTCAGATTGTGGTGGCGCCCCCTGCATATAGTTTCGCGTAATATTCCCTATTGTCAATAAAGGCGATTTCTAATTGCATTTTTGGGCCACCCGCAAGTTAGGTTAGGACCTTTTGCTTAGAAATCCACTAATTATTGTCGATTACTTTCTTCTTCAAGAACTGTTAATTTGGTTTAAACTGAAATAGCTCTTACCTGCCAGTATCTCTATCTGTAGCCTTCACAATAGCAACCAAGGCGCCCCCTGGTGCGTTTTCAAGCACAGAAGCAGAGTACGCCTCATCAGCAAAAGTAGGTGCGTTGTCGTTTACATCCGTGACTGTTACTATGACACTGGCTTTGGAAGATAGGTGAGGGGAAGTGTGTGACTCTTCGGCGATCACCTACAAAAAAAAAGCATATTTTAACTGCCGCGCCTTCAACAGTCAAATAAGATTACTCCATATTGCAAAAAAGATGCAAAAAAGGTTTTATATCATGTTTCGTTTCGCAGATTCCTTTATTTTGTTTTTCTATTCACATTTTGGGCATTATTCTTTCTGATGATTTTTTTCAGACTTATTACGAAGTTCCTAATCCCGTAGTAGCCAGTAATATTTGATGGCCTTATACATATAAAGGTTCTCATCTTTTCGAAAAGATAGAGGTTGTATAAGAATTATGAAGGTTGGAACAAATTGTTGTATGTTTGTAAAGGACAAATGAAGACTTAAAGGATAAAGTTTAAATCTCACCTCCAAAATAAACTTCCTCTGGTTAGGGTCCTCATAATCTAAGCTTTTGTTCAGACGAAGAGTGACTGAAGCGCTGCCTGTGGCGTTGGCTGGTTCCACGATATAGGCTCCTATCTCTTCGGAGAGACGAAGGGTGAAAACGGAATTTAAGCCCTGTGGAGCAAAGATAAAGTTCAATTTTGAGTAAAAGATTTTAGAGGTTCATATAATAAAGCAACGGTCGTGACAGCGGGGTTCCCCTGAGTTCCGGAGATATCTGAACAAGCTCTCCGGTACTTCCACACGGTATTCAGGCTTCGAGAAACCTGCGTAGCGACAGATGACAAACTTACCAAAGTTTATCATCTGTCGCTACGATAGGATAACGTCTCTATCAGTAATCCATGTCCAGATTCAGCAGCGGAGTACCCACAGGCAAGCTCTCCGGCACTCCTACACGGTATTCAAGCTTCGAGAAACGCGGCGACTCGTCGTTCACATATCGTAACGATAAATGATAAACTTACCACGTCTCTATCAGTAACAACCATGTCCAGATTCGGCAGCGGAGTGCCCACAGGCAAGCTTTCTGGAACTTCTACGCGGTATTCAGGCTTCGAGAAACGCGGTGGCTCGTCGTTGACGTCTCGTATCGTGATGGTTGCGGTGGCGATGGACGATGTTAGAGGAGAGACTAGGGGGGAGCCGTTTACTATTTCCGAGGCCTGTGGAAAATATTCAAAATAACAGTTATTTTACACATGTAATTCTATTAGAACTTCAAAAAAGATAATGAAGTATTAGTCTAATTCAAACTGCAACACTTCAAACGCTCAAAAAAATTACGAGTCGGGTAAACACGCATTATTTGGTGACACGCCTAATTCGGTGATACAAGTTTTGAAGCATGACACTCAGGACAGCTAGTGAATTAGGGTCTTTTAAATGGGCCTCACGGCAAAGCCGCCGAAGCCGTAAAGCCGTGAGGTCCCATTTAAAAGCCCCTAATTCACTAGCTTTCCTGGGTGTCATGCTTCAAAACTTGTATCACCGAATTAGGCGTGTCACCAAATAATGCGAGTTTACCCTAAATGTTGATTTTTAAAGAACGAACAAAATTATAATGAAAAAATGAACAAAATGTTGAATACTTACTCTAATTGTAAGATTTAGAGGCGACGACGGATCGGCTAGGGCTTCTCTGTCTAATGGTTTAGCTGTCACCAGGTTGCCTGAGGCACTGTCTAGTAAAAAGTAGTCCAACGGATCTGAAAATGAGAAAAATATATTACGTAGATAATTTTTATAATCCGGTTTGAAGGACCAACTATATGAAATTCTTAAATTTAAGAAATCCTTAAATGCCTCCTGGAATGTATAGTCAAATAGTGGCTTCTCTTCGCGTTCGCGTGTTGTTCGCCTACGTAGTACGCTGCGTTAGAACCTTTAAGGTGGCTTTGAAGGCTTGTAACAGGTTTCTATACTTTCTTGATAAAGTGTAAGTGTAACCCCAATACGGACATAATTTGTGATCTAGGTTGAAAGGCCAGCTAACTAGAAGTTACGTTATGTTCCATTAATTTAAGGACTATTAGTAGTTACAGGCATGCACTATTGAAGAAATTTTGCATCCGTCGCTAAAGACCCGCTGAGGCCACTGAACATGGGTGGACGAACAACTTATTGGACAACAACTCCAAGAAGACTTATCTGGACTGGACTCGATCAGCATCTCTCGCTCGCACCACCAAAGCCAAGGTTCCCACCGGGGCAACCTCCGCCAAAGACCCACTGGAACCACTTACTAGTAAACAACTCAGAGAACGTTTCTCTCAATGGAACCCGATTAGCATCACTCATGCCCATCACTATCACTCATGCGCATCACCATCACTAACGCCAAGGTTCCCACTGCAGCATCCTCCGCCAAAGACCCGCTGAACAAGAATGGAAGACCAACTTACTGGAACAATTCTCTCGGCTGTACTCGATCAGCATTTCTCGCTCGCACCACCAAAGCCAAGGTTCCCACCGGAGCATCTTCCGCCAAAGACCCGCTGAGGCCACTTAACACGGGTGGAAAAGCAACTTACTGGTCAACAACTCCAAGAACACTTGTCACGGCTGAACCCGATCAGCATCTCTGGCTCGCACCACCAAAGCCGAGGTTTCCACCGGGGCATCCTCCGCTAAAAACCCGCTGAGGCCACTTAACGCGTGTGGAAGAGCAACTTACTGGTCAACAACTCCAAGAACACTTGTCGCGGCTGAACCCAATCAGCATCCCTGGCTCGCACCACCAAAGCCAAGGTTCCCACCGGAGCATCCTCCGCTAAAGACCCGCTGAGGCCACTTAACGCGGGTGGAAGAGCAACTTACTGGTCAACAACTCCAAGAACACTTGTCGCGGCTGAACCCGATCAGCATCCCTGGCTCGCACCACCAAAGCCAAGGTTCCCACCGGAGCATCCTCCGCTAAAGACCCGCTGAGGGCGCCGCTGAAGACGGGTGGGGAGTTTTGCACGTCTTCAACCTTGACTTCTACTGGGGCTGTGGAGTTGAGGGCTCCATCCTGGAAGGAATACGATATTTAGAATATATTTTATACATTCAATTTCAAATCAGATGACAAAGTCCGTATTAAATATGACCTAATTATCTGGGGGCCTACCCAATTCAAAGCCTAAATAGCGAAAGTATAGAAATAAAAACCGGCCAAGTGCGACTCGGACTCGCGCACCGAGGGTTCCGTACTTTTTAGTATTTGTTGTTATAGCGGCAACAGAAATACATAATCTGTGAAAATTTCAACTGTCTAGCTATCACGGTTCATGAGATACAGCCTGGTGATAGACGGACAGCGGAGTCTTAGTAATAGAGTCCCGGTTTTACCCTTTGGGTACGGAACCCTAAAAACGACATGAGATTTGGTTACATCTATCAACCCGATAATTTGATTTTTCAATTAGCGTTTGTCAATAAATATTGTCATCTGTCATCTTAGCTATAGCCCCTGGGCCATCATCCATACCCTGGGCCACCCTGGGCCTTTAACACCGGTGTTTGGATATTAAGAGATTTTTAACGAGCAAGAAGTGCAGCAACCACGTTAAGCGTTGTGCTGCGTATAACGTCAATGTTTAGATTTTGTGCTCATATTGCAAACATTAACGAGTTCACAAAAGAAGTGAGGATGTTTAATGATATCAGTCTAAACACGTCTCTTCAATAATCCAGCCAATACCTACTAATTCAACACATCAACACATGCCTACAAAATATTTGCTGGATGGTACTCGTAATACCAAAGACTTTAACTTGGTGCAATTTATGTTACTAGTAAATTTTTACTTTATACATAATATAAGTGCGTGCTACACCCAATCAATCACTTGTATACCTGCATTTGTGGGTAAAAATTACAACCATAAACTGTACCTATGCAACTATGTTATCACAAATATGGATCCTGATTCTAATTCTCATTAAATTCGGAATGTTTATAAACAACAATATTGAGGATTTTTTGACTAGAGAGATGTAAGATTTGCCTCGACCCCCTCCGACCTAATCTCATCTTTCAAAATTTGTATTTGGAGGGTTCTGTTCTGTCAGAATTCGCCATATTTTAGTCTAGGTACGTATATTTTAGTCAGATAAAATTACGTAATTACGACCAATCTATCCCTCACGTGATATTTGGTGATATTCGGTTTGACCCCCTGAAAACCTCGCATAATGGACGACCTTGAAATATCTACATTCAATAAGTACCTACACATTTACAAATACAAAATAATACTTACGGAAGCGTACAGCTGGAACTGGTAGAACTGCTTCTCATTGTAGTCCAGAGGTTTCTTCAGCACCAGAACACCCGAGTAGGAGTTGGCCGAGGACTGAAGGGCTACCACTTCGAAGATATCACAAGCTTCGGGCCACTGGAATATTGAGAAAAGTGATAAATTGATAAAAAATATGGTTTTTGCTTAAAACATAAGGGTAAGAATAAACTACATGCCAACATGCATCTAAGCCTCGTGACTAAAGATAAATGTTTTAAAAAACGGCCGCCCTTAGCCCTAGTTAGTAGTGTTTCATTTTGAAGAATACATTGCATCAGCAACTAGAGATACAATTGTTGAAATGTAAGAACAATTCACCACCTCAGGCTAAATTCGATCTCAAAGCTCAACCGCGCGCGGAATTCGCTTAATATTTAAAGATCACATTAAAGATCCATTTCTCGCCCCTTACGAACTGAATTAAATGTGGTATTTTTATAAAAAGGGACCTTTTTGGCGCTTACGCCATTATTAACGATGCTCCGATATAAATGCAATGCCGCGCGACGCTGTGCGGCGTAAGCGCCATTGACAATAAGTTCCCTTTTCATAGAAAATGCCCCAAATATCTTAGTGAAGTCACAGAATAAATAAAAGTACTAAGTACAAAAGGTTCTCTCTAACAAAACGCATCTATTATGACAGATATGACCGCAAGGTGGCGCAAGCGCGAGCACGTGTCCGTGCCGTAGCGGTGCGCGGCAACTACTATTAGACACCAAAATTGGTGTGGGCCGCATGTACTTGTAGCGACGCGACGAAATCGCAGTGAGCCACGCCTGGTAAAACAATATTTCATTGCTTCAAATTTCCAGGTCTGTTTCTGGGCGTGTCTGGTCTGTCTATATCTAAGTATACAGGTGATAGATACCTGTTCATTGGGCAAGCAGCCGACTTCCAGATTGTCACCAACCGTGTCCCTGTCTTCCACTAAGATATTCTGTAGAACTGTTTTCCCAACCACTTCATCTTCAGGTACGTATACTTCATATGGACTCTGTAAACAATTGTCAGTTCGATGATGTCGTTTCGATGATGTCGTGATCTGTCTTAACTAGTTTCGTATAACCCTGTTTACAATGATTTATTTAAACTTTATTTCACATAAAATTATAAGTACAAATGGCGGACTTAATGCTATAAATCCTTCTCTACCAGTCAACCACTGGGCTAGAAAGTGACGGTTGTTAGGTGCAGGATTTATAATAGAAAAATTAAAACGATAATTACATGCTAAGCTTGTACAAAGCGTTAAACATGTGTTGATAATTAGAAGTTAACAAAAAATCATCGTCATCACATAAAAGACGTCAAAGGAAGACATTCACTAGTGGACAAAAACCCTCCTCCTTGGACCTCCACGACACAACGAACTGTCGCGCCCTTATTAAAGGATTACTTGCAACCTTAATAAAATCATTGAGCTATTTTGTTAGAAGACCTTCTATTGCTGTATCTTGCGGTTCACGATTGCCGCTCAAGAGCCTGTCTACCCCATCAGCTATCAGTTGTACTCTAATAATTATAATAATCATTTGTTTAATTAATGACATAACGGACCTAATGCGATTAAATTTCATTATTTTACCTTTTTCCGACTTTTCAGCTAGGTTGCACTAGCTGTGGTCACGGAAGACTGACGTCCCAGCAAAATGTCAATTGAGATATTGGTAAACAATTAAAACAACACTAAACTGGCATTAAATGAAATTTAATCGCGAGACATTAATTATGTGTACAAAAGGCGAGTTTAAAATGTTATTATCATTCATTTGTTGCAAACCATGGTATTACAGATGTTCCTAAAATTAAATAAGTACAGTCATGGACCCTACCAGGGCGTGGCAACATGTTTATACGGACACACTTTTCTATGGCACAGGTATTTATTATTTTAGGTATTCGTTACTTCTATAGGTAGGTACTTATTAAGGGAATAACAATACATTTGTTAAAAACGAACATCTATAAAATAAAACTAAATAAAAACTAAAAACTTAAACTAAATAAAACTAAAATAAATCTAGAAAATGTGGCCCCTTTGGCATGGTGCCGAGGATGCTGGCAGCATTTCCCCGCTGTATTGCGATGCTAATACGTTGCGCGAGTAAGCTGCCAGCTCTTCGGTCGCCAGTGAAGTCGACTTACATTTTTGAACTCCGGTGGATTGTCATTTTCGTCCCATACTATCACAGTTACGGATTCAGTCTGACCTTCGTTGTGTTCGTTCTTTATCGACACGAGGAACTTCAGTGTATCATTTTTCTGAAAGATTAAATTGTGTAGACAGTTAGACACCCGTTGTAATAATTCTAATTTTCATTTTTACTATCTGATCTAAAATGTAACAGCGCTATCTGGTGACGAAGTTTCGACAACCCTCCCAACTTGTTGAAACTTTTGGCAACTGCACAATGTACAACTAGCACATCTATATGTAATGATGTATACTGCTAGCGACATTTAGTATTAATGTGCAATAAGAACTTTTTATTCTTACCTCTCTATCTAAGGGTTGGACTAGAGTAACTTCTCCTGACACAGAATCCACTGAAAACTTATCAGTCCCCACCAGACTATATTTTACCTGAAATAAAGGTAGGTATTACATTAGCACGGCGGCAAATAAATACATATTATAGGGACATTCTTACACAAATTGACTAAGTCACTCTACAATGGAAGATTATTTAAAAGACTTTTTGTACTCCATAATTTTTCAATACTATGGCAAGTTGTTCATATACTCATTACTCACTGGTCCACCACTGGGGTTGGTCCCTTGCAACGTGTAGACAACTGAGACAACCGGGGTGCTTTTTGATAACGGCAGGTTGCTCATGTCCTGTGTAAAGACTGGGAGGACATCCTAGTATCCTTCTTATGATACATTTTATACTCACTGGTCCACCACTGGGGTTGGTCCCTTGCAACGTGTAGACAATTGAGACAACCGGGGTGCTTCTTGATAACGGCAGGTTGCTCATGTCATGTGTGAAGACTGGGAGGACATCCTAGTATCCTACTTATGATACTCGTACATATTATACTCACTGGTCCGCCACTGGGATTGGTCCCTTGCAACGTGTAGACAACTGAGCCGACCGGAGTGCTTTCTGATAACGGCAAGTTGTTCGTGTCCTGTGTGAAGGCTGGGAGGACATCCTAGTATCCTACTTATGATACATATTATACTCCCGCCACTGGGATTGGTCCCTTGCAACGTGTAGACAACTGAGCCAACCGGGATGCTTTCTGATAACGGCAGGTTGCTCAAGTCATGTGTGAAGACTGGGAGGACATCCTAGTATCCTACTTATGATACATATTATACTCCCGCCACTGGGATTGGTCCCTTGCAATGTGTAGACAACTGAGACAACCGGGGTGCTTCTTGATAACGGCAGGTTGCTCATGTCATGTGTGAAGACTGGGAGGACATCCTAGTATCCTACTTATGATACATATTATACTCCCGCCACTGGGATTGGTCCCTTGCAACGTGTAGACAACTGAGACAACCGGGGTGCTTCTTGATAACGGCAGGTTGCTCATGTCATGTGTGAAGACTGGGAGGACATCCTAGTATCCTACTTATGATACATATTATACTCACTGGTCCGCCACTGGGATTGGTCCCTTGCAACGTGTAGACAACTGAGCAGACCGGGGTGCTTTTTGATAATGGCAGGTTGTTCGTCTGTGTGAAGATTGGGAGGACATCCTAGTATCCTACTTATGATACTCGTACATATTATACTCACTGGTCCGCCACTGGGATTGGTCCCTTGCAACGTGTAGACAACTGAGCCGACCAAAGTGCTTTCTGATAACGGTAAGTTGTTCATGTCCTGTGTGAAGGCTGGGAGGACATCTGCGGATTCCGCATCTGGAATTTTTAGATACAGTGATGATTCATTGGCTTTTTCTGGAATATGCGTCGGTTCTACAGATCCCCGCGACGAAACGACTTCTCCTTTACTAAGCACCCTTCCTTACTTCCTTCCTTACTTGTAAAACCAAGGATATGAAAACTACATATCAATATCGGTACGGCTTTTTTCTTCGTACTTAAACATTTTTTACACGACTGCCAAAAAATTATCTTCCAAGGTTCGTGTTTGTAACTTGCAGATATACCCAAAGCTGCACACTTACTATAGCACGACTACTGTCGTTTTAAATAAGTGATTCTAAAGCCGGTACTGTTCCGAATACTCGTAAGTACCAGTCAAAAAGACGAGTTACGGCAATGGTATGTGTTTAACGTCTTAATGACTGCTCTTAGGGATCGTTTTGGTAACCGTGCTGCGCTGCGATCAGCCGAGCCGGCGGAGAAAGTACGAGAAACGACACTTTAATTATATTAAATAACTAGAACAATTGATGGTTAACAGTCGGAGCAAAAATACCTCGACAAAAAGATATACGATATTAATTTTTACTCTTATCTGACTCAAAGATTAATGAAAAACTTTGTTACGTACAAATTTTCTAACAATTCGTTACTAAACAAATAAAGTGTTTTACCTCTGCATATTACTAGTTTAGCTACAGTACTTTGGTCATATCATGCGAAACGAGAAATATGAACTTCTTCAACTCATTATCCAAGGAAAGATCCAAGGTAAAAGATCATCCGGACGAAGACGTAACTCATGCCTCAAAGATCTCCGAACATGGTTCAAACGGAGTACACGCTCATTATTCCGCGCGGCTGCGTCTAAAGTTCGTATAGCCCTCATGATAGCCGACCTCCGATAGGAGATGGCACTGGAAGAAGAAGAGATTACTAGTTCAACTACATACAACCACCATACAGAATGATCGGATTTATATCGTTGATGGAGTGTGTATAAGACATTCTGTCATTAAAGCAAGATATTAGGCGAATATTAAGAACGCAGCACCAGCACCATAACTATAAGTGGGGTTATTTTTGAGATCTAATCAAACTTCTATAGTTTTTCTAGTTAATCTAGTTCTTTACCTCCGGGGTGCTCCGGGCAAGCCCGCAAAAGGCACCAGCTACAGGGCCAGAGAAAGTCACTCGCTATAACAGTGCGTTGTTTTCGAGCATTTCGCGCCTATTAACACGACCAAGCTAATCAGTGGGTCAGCTCGGTTAGCCCAGAACGAATGTGATAAAATAGTATAAGGTGAGGAAATATGGCCGGAAAACCCTTTAGAAGGATATTTATTGCAAAGCAAGGGCGTGAAATATGAAGTTGTGAAGTAGTGCTTTGTTTCCTACATGGTATTTTCTCTTAAACTGTAACCTTGGTAGGTATGTTTTCTCGTCTACGCATTATGTTTTGAAACCCACACCGATGTTTTTTTATGAACCGGTGGTAGTTTATGATTATTATTATTTACAACGACGGGACTTAATCGTGTAAAATAAGTTTTAAATTTACCTCCAACGTTTCGAGGACGGCGTTGTCCCCGTGGTCTCGGAGACTCTCGTGGTCTCGTTGTAAATAATAATGAGTAAAAATCGTGAAAGTTTAAATCAGAGTTTATGATTATGTCATTCATAATCACAAGTGCATTCATTGTATTATTTCCTGATTTTATCCTGGTATCGAATACAATCGGTTGTAGGTATTTATATTGGACCTTATATTTCTGAAATGAGTAGCAGATCAATGTTTATACCTGAAATCCACGAAATAGCCGCCCATAGGACTAGCAAGGACCACCGTATCTCCATCTTGCGTGGTCTGAAACAAACATAACAATAATTTACTTCAGTTCCAAGTGAAACAATGGTACCTATTAATCTACCTATTCCTTGCTTATTATTTTAAATAATTTGTGGGACTAAGTTATTAATGAACGCAATATTTCATGGTTATTCATAACTTCATTTGGCATATAAAATTGGGCACAGATTTTATTAACCTTTATAAACTCATGCTTTATCATAATAGAATGCCTTTCAAATCGTCGGCTCGCAAATAGGACTTGGATAGCTCTCTATTAGGCAGCAAATAGGTCTTTGATGGCTCTCAATTAGGTCCCCCTCAATCGGAAGCAAGGTCGCCTTCGCAACAATGTCATTGTCATTGACATTGTGCCGCTAGTGTGTTTCGTTGATTAATCACCATATCATTTTGAATCTAACATGGCCATTTACATTAAAAATACTTTAAAAAACTGAGCACCTACCATGTATATTTATTATGGCGAGGGCCCGATATATCGGCACAGTGAAAAGGAAATCAAAGCAAAAGATATAGCCGTCGCGCGTGTTTTTATCTTTTACCTCTGAAAATATAAGTACTACTATTTAAATTTTTGGACGTCGGATCCCTTGGCTATACCTACTTAAATGATACTGCTGTTATAATGATTGTAAAAAAATCTCATTCCCCTGACCATACCTATTCGCAAATTCCCAGGAAACTCCGCTTTATTAGCATCTCGTTTTTGGTGACTGTGTAACTCGTGCCAAGTTCCATCTACAACCAAAACAGCTAAACGGAATCTCTTGGGAATTTGCGAATAGGTATAGCCAGGGGAATGAGATTCCAGGGAAATGAGAGTAGAATAAGGCTGCTATGGTATGCAGGGTAATATACAAATGAAAACCGGGCAGGCACCTACCTTACAAAAATATAGTCTAGTTTCCGTGTAGGTAATTTTTTCCATGGCATTTGCTTTTGATTAAAACGTGTAAAAATTAAATATAAAAACTACAATTTTGCCTTAGCACCCTCTTAATAATAAATTACTAAACACATTGTCGCCATGACCTACTTACCACAAACTTAATAAAAAAATCAATTCGATATTCCCGGTTTAAATGCAATGATTATACAATTGGATCTGCACTGGGTTAATTGTTTCAATTGACCTAAGCGGCGGTAGCACGGTCGCATTTTTATCGCTTGTCACCAGGCCTGTCACGTTCTAACAAGTATTTTTTTTTTTTTTATTTCCACACATACAATTATCATTACGGGATGAACCCAATGCGATAATTTAGCAAAAAGTTAAATGTATAAACATACAAAATACAAGTACCTATATCTAACAAATCATTTTATTCCTACATAACTACCTATTCAATATAACAAAGATTTAATAATGCTACTTTTGTGAATTCACTCATCGTACATGAGAATAGGTCTATATGCGTGGCTATGAGGTTCAGGGAACGCACGGCGCGCGCCATCGGCGCCTCGCGCAGCAGTTTGGTGCGCCCGCGCGGCACGGCCAGCAGCCCGGGCTGACGGCGCGCCCCGCAAGTGCGCGGAACACAAATACCCACCGACCCCAATATATCCGCATTGTATATCTGACCCCTAAGCAGCTTAAAGATATATGTAACGAGTGCTAGCTTCCTTCTGACTTTCAGCTGATTGTATCCGACCATGCCTAAAATAAACAATGTCGGATACATCAACGGGTATACGCCGTATTGCCTCATATACATATACCTAATAAACTTATTTTGTATCCGCTCTAACATAAAACTATCGCACTTACATAACGTATGTAAGTGCGATAGTGACGGGCATAGTGACAGGCGATAAAAATGGAACCATGCTGCGCCCGCTGGTCCGAGCATTTAATCATTTACTAGCGGCCACGGTCAAAACATGCTTATCAGTATTTTCACACGTCAAAGTTGTCTTGTAAAAATAAAGTCAAAACAGATGTTTATGTTAAGATTTATTATAGTTTAGTTTTAATTTAATGATTAGTTTATTTAATATTTATGTATCTCAAATACCTATATATTTAATTAGTACAAAATAGTTTTAATTAGGATACATTAAGGTTTATTTTAATGGACGTGAAATAAATAATGTACAAAAAAATTAATATAAATAAAATATCAAAGCACTTATTTTAACACAATTTAAAAAATGTATAGGTATTATTTGACAGCTGTCAGATAACTAAAACATCCGATATATCCGATAGGGCGGCGCCACAGTCGTACAAAGAACCAATACGACAGTCTTCACGAAGTCAAAATACTGACTTAAATGCAGTAACATAGCCGTGTAACTTCATAATTGTAAATGTTAGTTGTAATTGTAATTATTATTTTGTAAGCCATTGTTTTGGCTGTGACAAGGTTGCGGTAACGCCGAGATTAGGCTTAAGGCTGTGAGAATCGCTCTTGAATCTAAATGACTTTATGTCGCAATACTGTTTAGGCTTTTGTCTTAAGTCAAAATTATAATTGGTCAATTTGCATAATGGACTTTTAAGGCTAGAAGCCGTTGAAAGTAAAAGTAGTTTCGACCTATTTTTGAAAATTTAGATCATTGATAAATTTATGATGAATTGATTATGATTAGTTAAAAACCTTGTATATATTATTTAACTTGCCAAGTTCGATTGTATGTATGTGTCTTTGGATCAATGAAACTTAAATTAAAACCACTTCCTGACATTAAATTGAGTTTTGAGTACTTTTGACATGTTTGCGAATTCAAAGGAACATATTGACATTCACTCTGCAATTCTTGCCACGATTTGGGGTCCGCTCTTTTCAACTAATACCTTGTACCATTTAGGTTTTAGGTCAATACCTATACACATTTTATAGTCTTCTTAACTCGTTCGCGTCTTTCCTGTGGACATCGCAAAGTTAAGGGAATCGAAAGCTAATTTTATCGCCGCACCCTTACAGGCGAGATACATTTCCTGTATCTGTATCTTATACATGCTACAATTTAGTTTATATATCCACGTATTGCATCTAACGAATACATACAATCGAAACAATTAACTATTTTTTATGAAGCAGAAACGTCTGCGAGCGTTACTACAATTTTTTTTAAACGAAACAATTAAATTAAAGACCAATAAATCCAAAAGTGGAACGTACAGTTTCCAAACGCACAAAATTGCATCGACAGAAAAAAACTAAAACTAAATAAAAACTAGTTGTGAAACTAATTCGCGACACACTTCAGTGTACCTTCGGAAAGTCGTATCTCTTCTCAATCCTTACATCTAAATTCTACTCTATTTCTTCAACAGTAAGGTTGAAGAGTGATTGACAGTTGAAGTTTAATAAAGTAAGTTCTATATGACAACTCTCCGTGTAGTACTTGAATGTGAGTAACTGGGACATGTAACTCACATTGTCGTTTGGTAATAATAATAACTTAGGATAACGTGTGATGTGTGATGTGATCAGTTAGCGTACCAAATTTTAGCCATTACTGACATGAGCTAAACCTTATGTCCCACAGGCCACAAGTCGCAACTTCACTATAACTTTTTTTATAGTAAATAGGGAATATTACGCAAAACTCTGCATAGAGGGCGTCACTAGCACAAACACAGGGCCTACCGCGAAACACGAAAGTTCGGTTCCTGCCTCTCTATCACTGCTATGGCTGCTCTCTATCAGTTCATATGGCTGATGGCCAAGGGGAGGAGGGAAGGGGGGGGGGGGGGCTGCCAACCCTTGGTGACGTCCATGGTACCTATAATCTATACGGCTCTATATTATATATGTAACACCTGTGTACCTGCCATGGATGCAATGAATAAATATGAATATGAATATTGTATTTTTAGGGTTCCGTACCCAAAGGGTAAAAACAGGACCCTATTACTAAGACTCCTCTGTCCGTCAGTCCGTCTGTCTGTCAACAGGCTGTATCTCATGAACTGTGACAGCTAGACTGCTGAAATTTTCACAGATGATGTATTTCTGTTGCCGCTATAACAACAAGTACAAAAAAGTACGGAACCCTCGGTAGGCGAATCCGACTCGCACTTGTCCGGTTTTTTTTAATAATTAGCTAACTACAACTAGGTTGATCATGATCCCAGCATGTCCTTACGACACCCAAGTTTAAACCAGAGCAACTCCACAATGGCATTGCGATAGATTCACACGTGACGCAAGCGCAAGAGCATGCGCGTGAGAATGATCTGTAACTACGTATGATTGATTTGGATTACTATTGGAATGACCGGTTTTTGTAAAGTAGATTGCCGTTGAATGTTTGCAAGAAAGTAAATTGTGTATACGATATAGCTTTATGTGGGTTATGCTTGGCAAGTAAGGAAAAGTGGAAAAAATCGTCTCAGGCGAGCTTGCCATCACCCGCTGCGGTGTGTAAGCGAGACAGTTCTGTGCATGTATAGTTATATCCCTCTCCCACACCGTAAATGTAAAGATCGACTTACGATTTGAATGGAATATATATTTGTCAAGTAAATGAGAACATTAATTGCTTGTAAGAAACTAATTACGAATCGTAAATGCAATAATTTGAGGGTTTCGTTTTTATTGCATACTGTGCCCGCAGCTCTGCTCGCATGGGAATCGATTAGTGTCATTACGCCAAGTGGGTCAAAACCTTTTTAGTACGACTTGTCAGCATTATGCATTTTTATCTACACCATAGAGAGACAAGTTAGCTTAGTGTTCACTCCACAGAAATAAATATACCATAGAAGGCGCAAATGCATCTACTTCGCGTGTCCGAACCCCGACCAAGCGTCGAGGTTGACCGTCGCTTTTAGTTGTTGCAGCCGGACGTCCGTGAAAACTTAAAAAATGCTTCGTTGCATGATAATTAACTGCAACAGCCCAAAAATTGCGAGCACCCAAAGGCAAGAACATATTTCCTGTCACAGATTAGTAACTTTAAAAATTATATTATGCGTAAATTTTGTATGAAAAAGTCTCGCTTGGTTTCAATACAAATCGTGGTATTTGCGTTATCAATCGTATATATTAAATCTGTGGCTCACTCCATACAACTGGTTATAAGCCCGTAAGCTCTTGACATAATGAAGGCATGACGACTGACGAGGGGACTGAGGGAGGAGCGGGTGAGGGGGTGAACACCAAGTTTTACAACGGACGCCCCCCGAGTGAGCATTATTTTGCTTACCTATGATCTACACATGTAATACGTACATTAATGATAACTGATAACTGTCTATGATGCGGTACCGCAAATTACGACCAGCATTAAGATAGCCTGTAGGTAACGGTAACTGCTTACCATCAGGCTTGATTGCCACCGACGTGGTATAAAAAAAGACTGTTTTGTTAGAATGATTTCTTCAAACTGCATGATCAGGCATAAAAGGGACACCCACTTGACTTATTACCACTATTTTTAAACCCCGAGTAAAAGTTGCGATTTTGTTTCTCAGTTTTGTAACTTTTGTATTAACAAAACTGTTCTTTGGCTCTCCTAAAAAATCACATTTTGTCCGTTACGTTATTACGCTTTGAGCTCAGTACCAATGTAATGAGACGCAAAGATTATGTGATTAGGATACAGTTGTCTCATATAAGCATGATGTCTCCATAAGCCAATTTAACTGTCATTTGACTTGCCCCAAGCAATTCGACACAACATGTGATGTATGCTAGTGTCGGAACCGGCTTAACGCATAACTGTATTGTAATCGGCGTAGTAGGTAACGGTGGCAAATTGCGGAGGTCACTCGCATAATGCGACGTTTCGTGTTCGGGTTTAGTAGGGTGCCACAGAAGTAAGGTAATACAGAAGCTTAAACATCAAACATTTATTCAGCAAATAGGCCACAGGGGCACTTTTACATGTCAATTTTTAAAAACAATAAAATTAACCCAAAATTACAAAAAATAATTACGAGTACATAAATATAAATGTCAAATTACACAAGAAAAAAAAACTAATATGATACTTAACTGTAACAAAACGTTTTGCTGTCTATATACCTACCTATTCTACCTTCTACCTTATTAGGTACTATTGTCTTAAGTTTATTGATGAAAATAAAGAGAAAGATAGTTCTCAACATTGAAAATACAATAGGCGCTCGGCAATCCGGCACGCCCAGTAATCCGACAGTTAGCGGCTTAGATGGCTCGCTCTATAATCCGGCAGTTTACAGTGTTTACACATCGATCGATGTACAATACTTGATCGATGTGTTTACACAGCCGATTTCGGGTGCCGGATTACTGAGCGTTTATTGTATACCTACTGAAAGATCACGCCCAATACCAGTTACCAGCCGGCTGTAACTAATTGGTTTACCATTAACAAATACGACACACACAAATGTATATATGGGCTGCATCGCTAAATATAAAATGCAACGGTATCAAACAAACATATTAATGATGCAAAAAGACTTATAAAGGCAAATATACTTATTATGTCTAAATAACTAAATTCTTTTTTTAACATTGTTGCCACTGACTAATGACTTTTGTACCTTTCAAATGCTTTTCTTGAGGACAGTGCAGTTTAGTAAAAAAAATAAACATGTTAAAATACTCAAACGAGAATTCGCGAGCACTTATTTTATTAATTAGGAAACTCACCGATACCTATAACCTTCATCGCGATATTTGCACAATGTTCAAATAAAGTTTAAATTAATGGCCTGCAAGTCAAGCCTCTGCCCTAATATATCATCTACAGTAAGTACTACACTGGCTAAGTAAACAGTCCGTGCGAATATCAACCTTAATCCTTCACAATACGGTTCAATATCATTCATACAATAACCATTCATGCTGCGCTCAGGTATATTTGTATAGGACAGTGTTCGGTTTGTAAGTTTAGAGATCTTGCACTTTTTGTTAGAGATAAAAAGTATTCCACTTTCATTTCCGTTGCTACAAGTCATAATCAAAGTCTGATACTATTCGAACAATAGATGATTTGTATTATTCATTGTATTATATTTCGTTTTTTGGGTTCCGTACCCAAAGGGTAAAAACGGGACCCTATTACTAAGACCACTGTCGGTCTGTCCGTCCATCTGTCTGTCCGTCTGTCTGTCACCAGGCTGTATCTCATGAACCGTGAACCGTTGCAATTTTCACAGATGTATTTCTGTTGCCGCTATAACAACAAATACTAAAAACAGAATTAAAAAAATATTTAAGTGGGGCACCCATACACCAAACGTGATTTTTTTGCCGTTTTTTGCGTAATGGTACGGAAACCTTCGTGCGCGAATCCGACTCGCACTTGGCCGGGTTTTTTAGCATTCATTTTTTTTCTGTTTTTAGTATTTGCTGTTATAGCGGCTACGGAAATACATCATCTGTGAAAATTTAAACTGTCTAGCTATCACGGTTCATGAGATACAGTCTGTTGACAGACGGACAGTCAGACAGCAGTCTTAGTAACAGGGTCGCGTTTTTACCCTGTACCCTAAACAACAAAATACATTCTGTTGCAGGATTTATTTTTAACCTACTTGTTTTAAATTAATTCCCTACATAAGAATGTCCCGATATTCTAATGTATTCGGCACTACCCGAAAATATGTTACGCAACGACTCGAATATTTGTGCCATTTTCAACCAAAAGGGTACTTATTGTCGGTTGTCAATAAGGCGCTATTTCCATATAGCTTCAAATCGAAATCAACCTTATCGACAAGCGACAATGTGGTGGTACCTTTTGGTTGAAAACGTCACATTTACTTACTAAAAGATGACCTGCGATATCGCAAAAAAATGCCAGATTCATACATGCATTCCGAATGAGATCATCGGATAAAGAACCTATCTTACAGTATTTAATAAAATTTGCTCCCACTAAAACACCATGGCGGACACGCTATACATCAAAAATCACTTGCGTTTCTAATTCTATGTGTGAACAGCACGTCTGTAGGTCTGTACACGCGGCATGCGTCATTTTTTGAGTACCTAACGGCCCAGCCACGACATTGCGCGACGGCGGCGGCAACCATAGGTGGGAACGAAAGGACCGATCGCTGTCTCGCTCCAACCTATGGTTGCCGCCGCCGCCGCCGCCGCCAGTCGCGCAATGTCGTGGCCGAGCCGTAAATTGCTTACAACAGTACTGAGCGGTCGGCAAAAAGTTCGTCAATCCGCTGTCGCGGGGCGAAATAATTCGGATCGGGGCGGGGCGGTGCGTGGCCGTTCTGTATGATAATACTAGTACTTATTCTGTGCTAAAACCACAGCAGGTATTTCATTTCATAACGAAAGGAAGGAAACTCCTCTAAACCGCATAGATTACGCAATAGGTACCTTTGCTTAAAGTTAATGTCCACCCTAAACCGTAAAGTTATAGAGAAAGTACAGTCAGATCAGAAGCCATTGCAGCGGACAATGGGATCGTAGGTGTAACCGATTAGGGAGAACAATGAAGTGGATTAGAGCGACACGCAATCTTATGTGGTCTATATATTGTTTCAAGGCGTTCCGAAAAGGGTCTATATTGGGTCGCATTATAATTGATGATCCTAATGTAATGTTACGCATAAAACTCATTTCGCATAATTGCTATTGTGCTGAAACTATTCACATTTCTGAAAAATTATAAAACAAACCTAACCTAACCTAACCTATTCCACAGAATAACTAATAGTACTACCTATTCTACACAACCTATGCAAAACATTTCGAAAATACTTTCTGTTTCAGCTGAAGAAAAAATATGCGAAAAGAGTTGTATGCGTAACATTACATTAGGACAATGTGTGCGTAACATTACATTAGGACAATCAATTATTAGGCGACGAGATAGGCACCCGTTCCGAAACTGGTTGTTAGTACAAAGTTTACTCAATAGGTCGGTAGATGGCGGTGTACTAAATATGGAGAGTTCTACATCGCGCTAACGACATTTTTACATAGCGTTTGTATATAAAGATGTGTTAATTGCTTCTTCTTCTTTTCGTCTCGGGGTTCCTTTTTAGGGTTCCGTACCCAAAGGTAAAAACGGGGCCCTATTACTAAGACTCCGCTGTCTGTCTGTCTGTACGTCTGTCACCAGGCAGTGGAAATTATTACAGATGTATTTATGTTGCCGCTATAACAACAAATACTAAAAATAGAAGAAAATAAATATTTAAGTGGGCTCCGATACAACAAACGTGATTTTTTGCCGTTTTTTGCGTAAATGTATGGAACCCTTCATGCGCGAGTCCGACTCGCACTTGGCTGGTTTTCTCATACGATGGATGCCCAGTTGGCAGTGGTGTTGCTGTCGCGTCCCTCAGATCCAGCTTTGAGTACCGATGCGGGCATGCGGGACACGCCAGTAGATGCGCCATGGTTTTTGGTGCGGTGTCGAAGGTACATTGAGTCGAGGGGCTACGAAGCAGTCTCCATTTGGCCATGTTTTGCTCACAGCGACCAACTTGGGACCTGAGCCTGTCTAAGTATGGTCATTACTCTCGTGGGAGTTAAATCAACTATCACACGCGCGTTAAATATCCCGCAAGCAAAGTGTGATTACACTCGCAACTAAAACTTATACTTAGGTTGGTTAACATCTTGTATAAGCGTGACGCAAGCGTTTTTATGCTCCTGTGCGCAGGCGCTGCGGAGTGTTACATGAAAATCTAACGGTTGAGGTGCAATTAGATAATTCTCATGGAAAAAAGGTTTATTGTGTGGTTTGGTGCTCACGAACATCTGAATACTACTGTTGTAGAGTCTTACCTTACCTAAGTCTTAAGGTGACGTTTGGATTTTAACTCCAACTGCATTATTGAGCGACGTCATGGCCGCGGCTGCCTTTTTTATAAAATGTGGGACTAGTTCGTCCGTTTTCATAGTTTTATTTCATGTGGGACTAATTTTATCAAGAAAATTTATAGATAAACTGGCGGCAATAACGACGCCGCAACAGTAATGCAGCTGCAGTTTTACATCTGAATGTCACTTATTACACATATTTTAAAACAAATGTTGTCTCCGCTTAATAGACAAGGAGAACCTACCTGTTTAAGCGAAAACCCTCAATCGGTAAATTAAGATTTAATAGACCCTAACTTTGCGTACATAACGGAAGAGACGTGGACCCACCGTAGACCCACCTTGGACCTAATAAGATGGCTGTATGACTCATACAGCCTATACTATATCTATATGTGTCACATTGCTGCCCGGCAAATGTCTAGGTAGTTTAAAACTTCACAACAACAACCATCTTATGAGAACATCTCACTATTCTCACTTGAGGATTTCGAGCTATACCCAGGCCAACGCAATACTTTAAACTTCGCAGATGTAGGTATATTTAGAATCAGGACCCGGGTATGTCCATAAACTACGTCCGGACCCGGGTATGTCCTTAAACTATGTCCAAAAGAGAGGTATGGGCACTGCGAATGACATCTCGCTTTGTGTGGTAGGGCACAGGACAGCGGATGTCATTCCAGATCTAGAGCAGAGCCCAACTGGGGAAGTACCTCCACCTTACAGAAAACCGCAGCCAAATAACACTATAGACCCTACTCATAGTGTTGTGTTCCTGCCGGTGAGTAAGGTTGCCAGAGCTCGAGGGAGAGGAGTGTTAGGGTCGGCAACGCGCATGTAACTCCTCTGGAGTTGCAGGCGTACATAGGCTACGGAGACTGCTTAACATCAGGCGGGCCGTATGCTTGTTTGCCACCGACGTAGTATAAAAAAAAAATCAAGAGCGAAGAAAACAAAAAGGACTGCGCTGAATTTCTTTATATTATTAACCGTTTTAACTCTTTATTTACATACAAGATATATACAGTGGTTCTACGTTAACGAAATTAATAACTAGCTTAAATCTAAAATAGGCCCTTGAGGCATTGTACCAAGGATGCTGGTGGCACTTCCTCGCTGTATCGCAATGCTGATACGTTGTGCGAGGAAGCCGCCAACTCTTCGGTTACCAGTTACCGTTTTTAACTTTTTATTAATCTTAACGTAGGTATCGGCTAACACGTAGCTAAACGTTGTAAAAGCGACATATTTAATTATAATACCATTATCTCGGATCTGCAGCAGAGTAGCTATTCCCAACGCTTTACTTTTTCGAGCTTTGTCGCGAGAACTTTACCAAAACATATTCCTACATAATTTTCTTGGCGGGGAAGTTGGACCTTACGACCCAAGTAAAAGTGTCTCTATCTTAGCCAAACGGCTGGTTGGATTTTTTAAATTTTCCGCCTTTTTTGCTAACAAAATTGGTTTTCTAGACTAATGTTACACTGGTTGACTTGAGACCTTATGAGAATGACTGCGAGTATTAGTATTAGTAGTATTAGTAGTTTATACCTCGGCGGTTTACAATAACGCTGGGAAGCGGGTTACCTATTTGTAAACATCGTGTGGTTGACGGTTTGCTCAGTTGCGAACACGCTATTCTGTGAACGAAGGCTTATCTACCTTATCTAAGACTGCAGTCATTTGTTAATTATTAGTTTCTTAATAGTATTTGGTAATATTTGGGCTTCTAGGAAAAATACGAGTACCTAATAGTTATGAATAAGAATAAGATTTACTACTTCTAAACTTATCCACCTATCAAAAACAGCATGCAATTACCATGGAATACCGGGGCTTAGTATCGGTAGAAATTTCAAAGCTTTGACGTTCGATGACATAATACTCTATGTAGTACATTAGTAAGTGCGAAAAATAGGAAATTCGCAACAATTGTTAACGTTTTGTTTTTCAGTTCAGTGCGATTTTTGCTTAAATCGTATGATACGGAATACCATACCCGTTAAAAAACTCGGTAGTTTAATTACCACAAATATGAAGTTCCATTAAACACTTCACACAGTACAACCGCCAACCGGCTACATTTGAGACCAACGACCGTCCTTTGCGGATACGAAACTTGTTTACATACATACCCAATGGTTGACACCAAACCGGTTTTGGCCGTAAAATAGCTGAATTAATAATCTTTACGCTTATCATTAAGTTAATAGTACCTTACATTTAAAAAAAATTGTTACCTTTCGCTATCTCAAGTTAGCAATAGTAATAGAGAGGCAGACAATGGAATTTCGAATGTCGTTTTTCGTGAATAATTCTTTCCTATTAGTTTTGCCAGCGACTTCGTCTGCGTGGAGTTAATAGTTTGGGTAGCTTAATTTTTATCCAATCTGCTTTTTATTGATTCCCCATACAATCTCCCACCCCCCTTTTCACCCCCTTAAAGGATGACTTCTGAGATAAAAACTACCCTGTCCTTTCCCGAGACTCAAACTATCTCTATACCAAATTTTAACTAAATCGGTTCAGCGAAGCGTGAAGAGGTAACAGACAGACAGACAGTCAGTCAGACAGACAGATACGGTTTCGCATTTACTTGAAAAGTACTGAGGTTAACTGAAGTAAAATGCACTGCCATTGCCATCTGCGATTATGTGAGGCCATACATTTACAAAATACACTTTGTGAATAAGATATACTGCAAACATTACTCTGCCAAAAGAATCACCTGCGACTCGTTTGTTTTGCAGACGGAACACGGAACAGTGTTTGAAAACTTTTCAATAGTAGTTACATAAAATATGCCAAAATCGTCATTTCAATACAAAGGTGTCGTTATGAAACATTATCGCCATTGTACGGAGAAAGGAAGAAAAACGAAAGCGCCTTCGAACAATACGCAGTTATCAATACCTTTTGGCGTACCTGTTGGAATCCACAAAAGTGCTCGGTACCTACACTTGTAAAAGTATTGCAATAGCACGTAAGTGATCCTTCCCACTGACGTCCAGCTTTTTGCGGGTGCGGTTTTCTGCAGGATCCACTTTTCTGTAGTATGCGTGCAGTATCCCGCAAACAGAATGCTCGTGTGAACTTTACTATAGTAGCACATATACTACTAAAATGGGATCCAGCAGAAAACCGTACCCGCAAAAAGATCGTTTTCTTTCGCTGTGCCCGAACTTCGGGCACAGCGAAACGAGCATTCTGTTTGCGGGATACTGCACGCATACTACAGAAAAGTGGATCCTGCAGAAAACCGCACCCGCAAAAAGCTGGACGTCAGTGGGAAGGATCACTTACGTGCTATTGTTGTTTCTAACTTCCATTGGTTCCATTATGTTCGTTAGGTGGACGACATTCGGAAGACTGCGGGTCACTTCTGGATGAGATTTGCTCAGGACCGGGATAAGTGGCGTACCTATACTCAGCAATGGGCGATAAAAGGCTGATATGATGATATAATAAATGAGTCCTGCAAAACCTGGCTGTTTCACGCCTCTTCCCCACTAATATTATCATATACCGCGAACCACGTTCGACGTGTTGCCTCCCTGTCACACTTACGTACGAATTCACAAGTGCGACAGAGAGGCAACACGTCGAACGTGGTTCGCGAAAGACCCTCTGTTCTATGTTGTGTTGCTAACGTTCGTATGATCGCAAGAATGCAGTTAACCTTGATGTGCATGTTGTGTGCAAGATAGAACCCTCTTGATTAGAGCGTCTGTGGCGTTAATTCATTTTAATCACGTTTTAAAGTAACATACATAATTTTGATTACGTCACTGTGATTACCTACGTGATTGTTTAATTACCATATCATGGAGACTGTATAAAGGAGCCAAATCTCTATGTATGAAAAGTGTCCATCAAAAAACAGTAATTAGGCGGCGCCACCATACACCGAAATACTACCAAAAACAACCTACGTAATTTGGTCGGGTTATTTGTTGCCTTATATGGTTCATGTTATACTCATGTCCCAGAGCCTAACTAGCGCCACCGGAGAGATTAGGAACTATTATTTAAAGCTTAACGCGGTCACTTTTACAACAATTCTGCCATAAGAGATTGCGATCCTTTCTTTATCAATACCATCCATATACCATATTAACCAGAATAGAGTGTGTGTTAAACTGTAGACACTATAGGCAACAGAAGCCCCATATCTATTGACGCCTTGTAGCGCGAAATGTCAATGTAAAGTCAAAGTTTTGGCTGAGAATTGGGATATATTTTTCATATGTATTTTATATACCTACAATATATACTTTATTACTTGACAATACAGTTCTACATTTTGTTTTTGTATTTGTGTGGAAGGGCAACAAACACGTATATTTCATTAAATTTGGCCACTTTGCCATACCTAAAGCACACCTAAAAATTATTTTCTAAAATCGAAAATCCTTTATAAATTGTTATTTTTTTCTAAAGTAGGTATGTTGCCAACTTTTTTGGTCATGCAATGTGCAACTTGCGCAACCCGTATAGTATTCGCTATAATCCTCAGCTATCCAGTCTAGTACAATTATTTATAATCTAAAGCTATCATAGTATAAACGATCACGTCTTAATGCCTTTAATCGCAGAACAAGTTCTTATGGAACGTCGACGGACCAGGAAGGGCTGGATATCCTACTTCGCAAATGGATATGCGTTTACTTTTCTTATTCGGTGATAAGGAACGTAACACTGCCTATATGCATACTGTACCCGTACCATGAGTCACTGACAATGTCAAAACTGACGTATACTCTAGTCTACGTAATTTACTTTCTATACATCTCGCTCGCACTAATATGTCAGTAAGAGCGAGATGCTTAGAAAGTAAGTTACCTTCACGTTACCGTTTATGTCAGTGCCAAACTGATGATAGCCGTACTTTTTAGATATATGTGTCGTTTTCAAGCAAAAGGTACCACATTGTCGCTTGCCATAAGGCCTACAGACAGGTTTTTCGTATACAAGCAATTTTCGTCCTTATGTTAAGCGACAATGTGGTACCTTTCGATTGAAAACGTCACATATAGCGGATGTCGACTGCCAATACGAGTATAGGGAGCGTGAATGAACTGTAGGGGGCAGCACAAGAGCCCCCTGTTTATTAGTCCGACTCGCACTTGGCCGGTTTTTTCTTTTCGTTTGTCGTTTGTCGATTATGACAGATTTAGTCATGTACTTTAATCTTTAAAAATGTAGGTCGTCTGCATCTAAAATTCGTACAGCATTCTTAGTAGATTGATTGGTGCTAGCACTGCAACCAGTTTGATAAACCGGCCTAACGCCTTATGCAACTTTAACCATGTCGAGATTATTAGAGCCATTCGAAGCTTGTAAATTTGATATTGATTTGTGTTGTGAGATGGTCATAAAAGTCACATTAGTAACAGAAGGCAGGGAGTCGTCGGCAGGGTGTTCATCCTCACACCCTAGAACCAGTCGCGTACTGTGCGGCTTAAGAGGAATTTCCTCCCGCGGACGCTTCGGCTGTGGAATATGAGCCGAGGTTTTTCCGAGGGGCTACAATATGAAATCCGCCAGGCGATATAAATGCAACCATGCTGCCACTGCTGTAGCTTGTAGCATAACCTTCCTTTTTCTCTACCCATTTCCAAACTTTTAGGCCTTTTAGCTAGCTTCTAGTTGTTAGTTGAGGTTCAATTGGCGAGCCAACTCACAATCCTGTCAAAGGTCCCAAAATCCTGACATATCAGGGGAAGTCTTGACGTTTGACAACCCTACTTGAGAGCTCTTCCTAGGTTTTTACTTTCAATCATTCCGGGGTTGGTGCCATAAGTACCTACATATAAAAGTTGTTCAACGTGACACATACATTACATAATTATGTAATGTATCGCTCTCGCAGACTTCCAAGATACAGGCTCAGCCTAGTTTGGAGTCTGACGGATATATTATATATATTATATATATATATATATATATATATATTACACATGTAAACAACTTTTATGATAATAAACTATTTGTATTTGTATGTACAATCTAGGACATTGGCGGTGAACCACCTTAAGGGCAAAAATCGTTTAAACGTCTTGCAGATGGTCAGGCGATATCATCAAAGTGATGACCGATAGCATAGCACTTAACAATGTGGGTGTCGAAAAAAAAAGTTAGCTCCAGGTAAAGTTTATTGCAGTCCATTGTCTCGTGGCGGCCGGCATTTGCAAACTAAGATAAGGAATCCAAAATGCATCCTTGGTTATGCCTATGGGAGGCGGAGTTTAGCAATCTGAAGTGGTTGACCGGCTGTATATTCATGCTGTATATTCACTTTGTAGAATATGGCAAAGGGTTGAAAAAACAGTGTATAATTATGACAGGCTATGAAATTAAGCTTTAGTTTGTTCTCCGCCTTACAGTCCACTTATGTAGATAACAGTATTCTATAGACCGATACAGATCTTAAATCATAATTATAGCTGACCTAGGGTTCAGCTGCTTTCCACTACAACCGGATAACGTGTCATTACTACCCTACAAGTCTAGAATGACCTTAACAACCTTAAGTCCTTAAGTCCTATACGACTTTTGGAGAATGGAGCGTCAGTGCTACATAATATACACCTTGTGTGTGATAACAGATGAATATATTCCTTATTGCTAAATGATAAGGGTTATTTTAGAGTGGAATAGGTTTGGAGGTAAAATGTATATTTTGCAAGGTTTGGTTAGACTTATTGTCGCCTTGTTGTGTCGGTTAGTTATCAGAAAGTTATTTCAAAATTATTACCCTGTTGGCTTACCGTCGGATTCAGACTACAGCGCGCAGTAATGTGGCGCGACATTGCTGCCGCAAAAATCCGGCCAGTAAAATCGATTGACATTTGCGACAGTCAAACTTAATATATATAAAATACCTATTACAGTACATATGGTGCTACTTTCTCGCACTAGTACGTAAAGAGCACTTTTCGTGCATATGTCGAAAGTTTAAAAGGCCATATGTACTGTAAAACGATTGTACGATACACGTGCGAAAAGGTAATTCGCCACTCGTTTCGAATTTCCTCTTTTCCGCACTTGTATCGAAAATAACTACATATTTTATGTTTCCTGCAGCAGTACAGCGCGACATTACTTCCGAGCTTCCGACTGCATTCCTGTCGCATATGTCAAAATCGATGTTGCTGCCCCGATTTTTGACATTTACGGTAGCAATAACATACTTACGAGTTACGAGCAAAGATAGATATAACTCCGTAATAGATGGATACAGTCTAAGGAAAAAACGTGCCTCGAAAATTAAGAAAATTTGATTCTCGTTCAGAGGGCGCTACTAGCTTTGGCTTACTGTCGTATAGATGGCATTGACGGTTTCGTTTGTTATTTAACAATTTTAACGCATATCAGTGAAAGAACATGGGTCAAAATCATAAAAATAATTAATGCAAATAAAAAAAATCATCTATCCATATTTAAATACATTTTATCGTATTTTTATAAATTTTCATTTTTAGTTTTAAAGTGTGTCGACAGATGGCAGTGAATTTACTGGGGTTACAAAATTTACTATGACAGTACCGCTCTAGTATAAGTTACTCTATGCTTACGAGTATGTTATATGCGACAGGCGTGCTGGGGCCCATTTCTTGAACGGTATTAGTCTAATATTTTTAGTGTGTTGCCATGGTAACCCATACGATCGGACAGTGCGTGGACTAATAATATTAGTCTAATACCGTTCGAGAAATGGCCCCCTGCATACAGGCATCTGTGTATGATACGCATCTCTAGTCATTAGCCTTTAATTAGGCTAGTTTGGAGTTTAAACACGCGGCTAAAATTAGCAGATTCCTATGATAATGACCAGTGACAAATGACAGTTAGGCAATTAACTAATTATACGAGTACTTATGTAATGACAATGGCCTCTACAAACGTCACAGATAATCGCATGCGATTTGAAATACATTGCGACATTTGATTGATCGAATGAATTCGTTGCTCCTAGCTCCTACTAGGCCAGCAATTATCTAAAATTGCATGCCATTTATTGTAAGGTCTGTGGACCTTAAGTTGATGGTCATTGAAAGGGCATTGTTTAAAAAAGTTAATCGGGTAGTTTTTATTTTATACTATAATTGTACATACAAGCTAACACTGTTAATAATTCCTTTAACCCACATACATAATCAATGTGGTTCAGTGAAGGGGACGGACTGAAAACCAGCCAAACAATTTGTAATGAAATGGCTGACGCAGCATATACCCGTTCGTTTTGCCGCGCATGCAATTTTTTTTAATGTTATATTTTGTAAACTATCAGATTTTTTTTGTGTGGCAATAAATGGTTTCTTAAATATTAGCTTGCAGCTTGAAGTCCTCGATTCCCGCATACAGCACAGGAATTTGTAATTTAATGCAACTTATATCTATCTTTGATTCTTTGATCTTTTTTTCATTTTTTTCATTTTTTCATACGTATACTATTATTATACCCGCATAAGTTTACCCTAACTACATACTCAAGAGGTTATTATGGAAAATCGTTTAACATAATTAAATGTGTATTAACTATAGCTTATTTTCTATTTTTTTATTATTATAAGAATTAGGAGCGAAAAACAAATTCCATTAAAATATTTAGATTCGACCCGAACTCATATGATAGATAAAAAAAATCAAACGAAGAGGCATCTAGGCATAGCTGTGGTTGATAATTGTGTCAAAATATTTACGTTTGTATGAAGACGATTTCGCGCAGCCGTTCACTTTCGTCTTAACGACATGGATCACAAACCTAAAAAACCGGCCAAGTGCGAGTCGGACTCACGAAGGGTTCCGTACCATTACGCAAAAAAAGCCGGCCAAGTGAGAGTCGAACTCGCGCACGAAGGGTTCCGCATCATTACGCAAAAAAAACCGGCCAAATGCGAGTCGTACTCGCGCACGAAGGGTTCTGTACCAACGCAAAAGAAAACACGTTTGTTGTATGGGAGCCCCACTTAAATATTTATTTTATTCAGTTTTTGTTGTTATAGCGGCAACAGAAATACATCATCTGTGAAAATTTCAACTGTCTAGCTATCATGGTTCATGATATACAGCCTGGTGACAGCCAGACAGCGGAGTCTGAAAAATTGAGACAACTTTTTCTGAACATTATGCAATGCACATTTTAATGATACGAGTCAGTTGGTTAACCACCAACCATGAAGACAATTAAACATCGATTTAGGATTCTATGCGTCGCAGCACAGCCATAAAGGGTGTGAAGAAATCAAGCGCAGTGTGACGAGTGGAACTTGGCACAAAACTGGGCAGGCCAAGTTTCATCATCATCATGTCACCCGATAGTCGTCCACTGCTGGCCATAGGCCTCCCCCAAGGCTCGCCACTCCGACCGATCCTGTGCCGCTCGCATCCACCGAATTCCCGCGACCTTCACCAGTGGCAAACAAGCATACGGCCCGCCTGGCGTCTGATAGTACGCGGTAACAATGTCCCACGGACGCCTGCAAGTCCAGGGGTGTTATTTGCGCTTTGTCGACCCTTTACATTCTATTTTTAGGGTTCCGTACCCAAAGGGTAAAAACGGGACCCTATTACTAAGACTCCGCTATCTGTCTGTCCTTCTGTCACCAGGCTTGAAATTTTCACAGATGTATTTCTGTTGCCGCTATAACAAAAAATACTAAATACCGGCCAAGTGCGAGTCGGACTCGCGCACCGAGGGTTCCGTACTTTTTAGTATTTGTTGTTATAGCGGCAACAGAAACACATTATCTGTGAAAATTTCAACCGTCTAGCTATCACGGTTCATGTGATACAGCCTGGTGACAGACGGACAGCGGAGTCTCAGTAATAGGGTCCCGTTTTTACCCTTTGGATACGGAACCCTAAAAACAGAATAAAATAAATATTTAAGTGGAGCTCCCATATAACAAATGTTATTTTTTGCCGTTTTTTTGCGTAATAGGGTTCCGTACCCCTTCGTGCGTGCGCGAGTCCGACTCGCACTTGGCCGGTTTTTAAGAATCCCATACCCCAAAATCGGTACGAAACTTATTCGCACCTTGTATATATAAATGATTCATAATCCTGCATTGTCGACATCTAAACAACGTGCGTGACAAACGGCTGGAGAATGGCAGACCTTTAAGCAAGGCCATTTGACTAAATGGCATGCCAGACGTGTAAAAAGCTGATAAAACTATAATATAGTAAATAGTTCGTCAAAGGACTGTCTCATTTCAAACATAGACAGAGAGAATCATACTATCTTTGTCTTACACTAGTACTAGCACCCAAAAGAAAAAAGGATGTTTAGTTTTTTTTTGTTTTTATTTACTGCCAATTTGGTTTGACCAACTATATTAAAACTCTATAATAACTGACGTTCATACACGCCCCGATAAAAATAACTCATACCTATAAAAGAAGTTTATGTTTAAAAAAAATAATTGGCTGCATGGGTGATTGCCTTTGCGAGGATGTTTTTTTTCTTTAATTTTATGTGCGATAGGGTTAGGTTAGTTAAACTTGCTCTTGGAACTTCGCAATTAATTAAGTGTACCATGAGTAAACCTAATTAAGGTCTAAAGTTAGTCATCCAGCTGGTTAACAGCTGTAAATCCTAATTACATACCTATTTACTCAAGTAAAGTTCTAAAGTTATTAGGAATTCGCAAAGATTTGGGTTAAAAATCTCGGTTGACTAGACTATTGCGAAATTGAGTAGTTAGTGTAGTTACTCACCGTTAAATCTAGTTGTGAGTAAAAATAACACGTGCTCTGTTACATCCTGTTTCTTTTGTGTTTCAACAAAAACCAGACATCAAAAGCCACTAGGTGTGTCTTAAAATTCAGACAAAGTTCACGAGGCACTATTACCGTTAGTATTACAAAAACTCGGCTGCATCACTTAAAAACACACACAAATCAGCTTAAAATAACACTGAACACTGTTTTAAAACTTGAAACACTGTTTAGTAAAACATTTACCGGATATATCGTATTGTATTTCGTGATAACTTTATTTAAACACGTTGAATTCGTGGTACCATACCCGTCGCCGTGGAACCTGACTCGCAACTAACAGAAATGTTTACGTTACGATACATTGACACTGAGTTTTTGTCTCTTTCATCGGTGATAGTTAACTGCGAGAGCGAGAAGGATAAACAACGTTACGGTTATTGCAATTTAACCTAATTAGCGTTGTTAGCGCCATCTATGGAATAAGCTTGAAACGACAACGCCACGACGGGCAGTCCCTTTCTCTCCATCGACTTTCTTTATTAGTTTGGCAGAACATTGCTAGATGGCATGCTAATCAAATATTTAGAATGAAAGTAAAAGTCGTACATTTGTTAAACTGCCGCCAGATGGAGGTTAAGAATAAAAACATTACAACAAATCAATTATCGAAATAAGATACACAACATCCTTTGATCGGTCACTACCGTTATCGTCGATAATGACGACATAATTATCAAGAATGTAATAATTTGGTAATAATTTAGATTTAAGAAAAGTATGTATTGGGTATTGGTCCTTCGGACCGGATTTTTTGCTACACGGTGTAAGGAGTTTAGGCTAGTTATTTATTGCCACCACATGATGATATAATGACATTTACTTAATGACAGTAAGAAAAGTATGTAATGGTCCTTCGAACCGGATTTTTTATGTGTTTTGTGTAAGGAGAGAGGAGAAGCGCTGCTGGACTATCGGTAAGAGCGTGCGACTTTCAATCCGGAGGTCGCGGGTTCAAACCCCGGCTCGTACCAATGAGTTTTTCGGAACTTATTTACGAAATATCATTTGATATTTACCAGCCGCTTTTCGGTGAAGGAAAACATCGTGAGGAAACTGGACTAATCCCAACAAGGCCTAGTTCCCCTCTGGGTTGGAAGGTCAGATGGCAGTCGCTTTCGTAAAAACTAGTGCCTTCGTTAATTCTTAGGATTAGTTGTCAAGCGGACCTCATGAGCCGTGGCAAAATGCCGGGATAACGCGAGGAAGATGATGACATGGTGTAAGGAGTTTATTAGGCTAGTTATTTATTGCCACCAAACACCAAATGGTAGATATATTACAGCCACAGAACACAAAAAAAAAACGGCCAAATGCGAGTCGGACTCGCGCACGAAGGGTTCCGTACCATTACAGAAAAAAACAGCAAAAAAATCACGTTTGTTGTATGGGAGCCCCATTTATATATTTATACTCGTATTGTTCTGTTTTTAGTATTTGTTGTTATAGCGGCAACAGAAATACATCATCTGTGAAAATTTCAACTGTCTAGCTATCACGGTTAATGAGATATACAGCCTGGTGACAGACAGACGGACAGCGGAGTCTTAGTAATAGGGTCCCGTTTTTACCCTTTGAGTACGGAACCCTAAAAACAGTCGCTTCGGATAACTCTAAACCTTCTGCGACTGAAACTTTTTTTTTTTCGACTTTTTTCGGTGTATACTTAATGATGAGTTCCGTAATAAAAACCCTATCTTCTTTCTGGAACTCAAACTTCATACGTACCTATCAAATTTCGTCCAAGTAAATCGGTTCAGCGGTTTAAGCTTCAAGAGAAGACAGATACACAGGTTTACTTTTGCATTTATAGTATGTTAGTACGGATAGATCCTGGAAACCTAGATGAAATTTTTGTTTCATATTTCATATTTGTATATTCATAATAATTCATATTACATGTCGTTTTCATAATTACATTAAAAATTAAATAAATAAAAAATAATAATTAAAATAAAATTAGCTTTATAAATACAATAATTACATTCAAAATAAAAAAATCAAAATGTACAATTAACTTACAATTAGCGTTATCAATATACCTATACATGTCAAATAAAAGTATACCTACAATAACATTAGGTACTTAATAACTATTTAATAAAATCTGCAAAACTATAGAAAGTGTGCTCGATAAGCCACCGTTTTCTTCTTCTTCTTTTAAAATTATGGCTTCAGCCCAGTGGGACTATTTCGCCAGTATCAAGGTATTGAGAGGTTTACAAACGACAAAAATTGTACGGTTGTACAAGACAGTGTACGGTGATTTGTTAGCTCTTGTAAATCGATAGCTAGACTTTACAAGAAGCACGTGGACTACCGGCCGTTGACTCCAAGATGGTGGTTAAACGCGCTTCAAAATTAATTCTCCATTCACTGCACACTACCACATTAGTTTACTGTATAATAAGCTATCGATATTACACTTTAAACAATATTAATAAGCAAAAAACAAAGTAATTAATCACGATGCTAACTATCAAGATGGCGCTCGAACCGGAAGTCAGCCACCGTTTTAGCCTGGATTAAAAACTGTTTAGTGACGGCGCTTCTGTCACGTGTGGTGGCAGACGGTTGTAAACCGCCGGTCCCATTATATGTGACAGTTTTGCGGATTTCGCCAATTTATGCCTGACGCCCACGAGTTTTTGGGCGTGTGTCCAAGTGAAACTGGACCTAATACGAGAAAAAAAGGGTCCCCCAGATTTTTATTTCCATTTTTCATAGACTTTGTAATCTTTGTATGACGGTATCGAAATGGAAAAATATATGCAAATTTTGACACTTTTTTCTCTTATAATGATCGAAAAAGATTCTGAGTAGAAATACCATAAAAAATACCAAATTTGAGAAAAAACTGAATTATAATTTTTTAATTAAATAGACCATATTCACACCTTACATAGGAATTATTCATAATTCTGCATTGTTATATGTTATATCAACGATTGCCATATTGGCAAGGCGTGCACACTGCGCCGGAGTCGCTCGGCGACTGCAACTCACGCCGCGCACGCGCCGGCGAACCTTCATTTCACTCTCTATAGTTCAGGGCTCGCAAACATTTTGTTACGATTTTTATTTACCTCACCATTATTTATTACTACTTTACAGAGGTTCTTTCGTTACTGTTGAAATGCTTAAATCACCATTAGGTATAAGTACGCCTATAATAATATGAGTACCTTCAGGGTGGCCCAAAAACAAGTTAGAGTTAGACCAAGACAAATCTACAACGATTTTGATAGCACACGCAGTGCAAGTGTTATTTTAAACGTCAAACTTCTATGAAATTATGACGTATAAATAACACTTGCACTGCGTGTGCTATCAAAATCGATGCAGATTTGTCTTGGTCTAACTCTAACATTTTTTTTGCATCGGCATATTCTTGATACCAACCTATTTTTTTTTTTATAAACGTTTGCGTTTGTGTATCAAAGCTAAATGCGAATATTTTGAATATGTTTTGTTTTTAAGTTTTAGTTTATGATTGTAGTTTTAATTTTTGAAGACTTTTTGTAATACCTATTTATAACTAAGTGAGAGAAGTGAAGTGTGAAGATTTCGTGGTTGGTCCCATAGTAAAAGTTGCTCATTATAATCCCAAAACCTCCCTGGCAACGGGAATGCACTTTATTTTTTAGCCACCGTGTATATTGTGAACTTATTTTATTATAACGGTAGAAATATAAAGAAACATAATAAAAGGCCTTAGAATAAGAATTACAAACTAAATTTAAAACTAAAAACTAAACTTTAAAAAAATTATACTAGAGTAATAATCAAACATACAAATTACTTATAAATTAAAATAAACCTACGAAAAAGTAGAACTAAATGACAAGCGAACTTAAACTAACGTGAGACATATTTCAAAATATTTAGATCAGTACGGTTTCACTCACTATCGTTTTAGGTTTTTTTTTTAATGATATTGAGTGAAACCGTACTGATCTAAATATACTAAATGACAACTTAAAAATAAATTATAAATAGAAAATTTGGTTTTTTATTTTTCTTATTTAGAGTAGTATTTAGATAGGTGAATCAGCTTTTAGAACACTTAATTTCGTGTCCTAGACTCAATAGCAAAGAAAAATCCATTTTTCAAACACCATGTTGATTTTTTACTTTTTTGTTTACACGGGCATTATAAGATGCATATAAGTATTAATTTTTCATTTCTCATGCTCTGATAGAGGGTCATTGTTGTTCTAAAAGGTGCGCAGAAAATGATACGTGTCTGCACTAGAGCATTTTACGTTCGAAGTACGATATTTTTAATTTTTTTACGATAAGCAATTGAAATTTGAGTTTAAATGGATTTGTTATACAATTTCCATTCCATAAATAACGATACTTTTGCCTGAATTTTTAATTGAAAGTTCCCTCAATAAATACTATAAAAATGTATTATTCGTCATGTTTTTGAAAAAACACATGCATTTTACTTTCCTCGTATTCGAAATGAAAAGTAGAGTGTTTAACTCGGGTGAAAGGCATCATTTCTGCCTCGGACTATTGGCGCTCTCACTGCGTTCGAGCGCCAAGACACCTCGGCAGAAATGAGTGCCTTTCATCCCTTGGTTAACAATCTACTATTACACATTAAAATTAACAAAATAAAATTATCAGATAAAATTTACATTTTGTACGGTAACGCAGCAGAAAAAGTTAGTTATTCGAAATAAATTAAAGAAATTAAATTACAGAGAGGAGAGGGGGAATACGGCCAGTGTTCTGGGAACAATGCCTTAGACTAATTTAGGTTGAGATATGATCATTTGTTTAATCTCTGTTTTAATAAATATCGCTAGGTATTTTATATGGGTCTCTATTATTTCGCATATAGTTTTATACTAAATATTTTAATATAGTCATAATGTATTATTTGGCCACATTTTCGTTAGTCATAATTTGGTTTTTCTCAGAAACGCGTAACTTTTCAGGATTGCCATACATGCCAGGATAACCTGAGGAAAATCCCGAAAAGTTACAGGTTTCAGAATTATGACTAATGATAATATGACAATCATTACATTATGACTTTCAATAATTATGTCAAACAAAGGGACCCCATTGTACATATATACTTATATTGTATATATATACTAATATTGAATAAAGGTTGCCGACCCCAGAATCGGCGCAACATTTTCCCAGTGGGGATGACAGACGCGGAAAAAAGTAAAAACATTGTATCATTAGTCAACAACAACAACCATCAGCCGTAGCTTTTTTCGTATCATTTCTAAATCGGACGCCGCCGGCATCGGTCGCTTCCTGAAAAAAAAAGAAACTTAAAAAAAAAATACAGATGCGTTCACAAATTTATTTCGATTATGAAATTAATTTAGTAACATAACTTTTTTATATTTTTTAAATCGTAATGTTTAAGTGAATAGTGTTGTGAAGTGATAATGTTGTCCCGGTGTAGTGTTGCTAGTGTGAGCAGGAGTGTTGTATTTTTTTTAATTTGCGGACAACTTTTGGACATTGGGGGAGCTTACAGCCCGAGAGGTGAGAATTTATCAATTTTATTTTTACTTGAAAACCAATTTAATTTATACTTCAGTAGGACAAAAATAGGCGTTAACGATCAGATCTTAAAACTGCTTAATGATGTCCTGCTAGTATTTATATAAAAAAATCCGGGAAGAAATTCAAAGGACCTGTGTGAAGTCCCCAACCCGCATTGTGCCAGCGTCGGGACAATAGCCTAAGCCCTCTCGTGCCCAAGTCCACCAGTGGGACGTATATAGGCTGATTTATTAATATTATTATACATAATATAAATACTGCTAAGTAAAAATACTCCCTCGAAATTTCGGAGCAGAAACATTTAGTTCACAAAACTATGACTCTACATGGACTCTACAGTCTCTACACAACACCATTTTCTAAACATGCATGATTATAATATTGTCTTCGGTTACCGCGATAGTTACTCATGAAATAAAACTATGAAAACGGATTATATCGCGTATATTGAATTTATAATACATCCCGACGTTTCGAACCCTTTACAGCGTTCGTGGTCAACGGGTGACTGAGGAAAAATTACAAAGTGCAAAAATACCCACATACTAAAATAATGAACAATCATAGACTATAAACTTTAAGGATAGTTGTACATGCAAAATCGGTCCATAAGGCAAGTTATACACTACAAATATTTTCAAGTAAAGATGTATTATAAATTCAATATACGCGATATAATCCGTTTTCATAGTTTTATTTCATGCATGTTTATGTTACCTAAGTACTCAAAATCATCTTTCGAAATAAAAAAAAATAGTAAAAAAACGCCCCTGCTTTTTAGACTTCTTTTCTTGTTCGTCACGTACATAGAAAAGTCCGAAATAAAATGTGACGATCCGGAACAGAAATAGTAATTTGATCAGAATTTGAACTTTTAATAAAAAAACAAAAAAAATATATATTTTTAAACCTTTTTTTGTCAAACATGAGTTATACAACAAAAAGTTGTACGTATTTTAACACAATCCTATGCCTTTTTGGCCAAAATTGGGCATTTGGTTCATCATGCAGTTCAGATTGTATCGTCAGTTACTAATAGGCCAATTCGAGTTTTGGTTATTCGAACTGTTTCCGATATGATACCGATCGGTCAGTGTCAAAAGTGACGTTTTTGATATCAGTATCATATTGGAAACAGTTCGAAGAAGTAAAACTCACATTGGCCTGTCATGGACTCATAGGATTTACGAGTGATTATAATGGTATACATACTAGTGAAATGTTCTTTTTATTGAGGCATTTCAGACTCATGAAAGACTGAAAACATTGGATTGTCTATTAAATTTCAACTTATTACTTATTTTTAGTAATGCCAATTTTACATTCATCAAAAGAATATCCGGTAAACAGTTTCAATCCTGCCGGAACGTTCTAAGCAGGATTTTCTTCTAACACTGTGTACGACCATTTTTGTAGTACTTAGGTGTTATCTTCGCCTTGCAATTCTACCCCACCACGAAATAAAACCATAAGTGGCATTCAAAAATTGTTTATCGCTGGAGTTTGTTTCGTGAAAATACGCTACATATTTGAATTCGTTTTATAATGACATTTTAAGTTATGAGTTTATGATGCGTGGTGGCGTGGTGTGCGGCTCTACGATTACTGAGGTAATTCGGGTTATCAACTGATAAATTTGCAATAATCCTACGCAAATTTTAAATATTCGGGCGTAACCTTCACTTTCCCCATTATTCATATCACCGATATCCATAATAATCGAAATAAGGGGTTTTCGCCACAGACAATACATAATAAATAGAATAGAAACCATCGAGGCGATAATTTGCAACCAATCTTGCGCCTTGGTTCGATCGGACTGTTACGAAATATAACGGAGTTTCTAATTGAATCAATTTTGCACTAACAGACTGATTTGTTTTATTGTAGTTTCTATGAGTGGCGATTGTATCAATTTAAGTACCATTTTAACTTTAGTCTTAATTGAGAAAATGGACACCTTAACTACCCAAGTACCCAAGTAGGTACCTATATTAAAATTCTCTCAACTTTGGTCCTAAATTAACTAGAGATCATTTTGGTGCAATTTTTTTTTACTTACTTACTTACTTGGCTGGCAAAATGAGTCTTGGCCTCCAACACAAGAGCATGCCACCAGTGGCGTAACTAGGGGGGGGGGGAGCAGAGGGGGCAAGTGCCCCGGGCGCCATCCTTTTGTCAGTCGTCAGGGGGCGCAAATTTGGTGACTGCCCCGGGCGCCATATCCTCTAGCTACGCCCCTGCATGCCACTTTGCTCGGTCCAGAGCGATATCACGCCAGCTTTCGCCGACGCCGAGCTCACAGAGATCTGCCTCCACTCCATCCGCCCAACGATATCTAGGACGACCAACAGGACGGCGTCCAGTTGGTCGACCCCAAGTAGGCCCTTTTGGCTGCCCGATCTTCACCCATCCTTTCGAGGTGGTTTCGTAGCTTTTGGCGTCGAGACACTAGGGTCGTGGGGCAATGGTGAGTGTAGGCTCCACAAGGTCCTCGGGAGATGATTAAGCTAACAGGGGATCCTCGCGCGCAAAGACTCGCAATCGCGATACAGCGTGGGATGGCCACCTTGTTGAGAGGCCAAGGATTGGAGCGCAGATTTTAGTCTTTATTTTTTAGAATTAGGTTTCTTCTTCTATGTCGTATCGCTCTTGAAAGAGCGGTCATGGTCATGTTGAGGCGTCCGCATCGGTAGTAGAGGCGGACACAGCTTCGCACGATCTCCCGCCATCTCTCCCTGTTGGTAGACTGTCTGGCACACTCAGATACGCGGTTTCCCACTGCGGATTTTATTTGGTCAGTCCAGCGCATAGGTGATTTGACGCGAGATTTGGTTCCCTTAAAGGATGACTCACGTTAGACCGGGCCGTGACCAGGCCGGAGGTTCCGGCGCTGACTTTTCTATGACATGACAGGTGATCACGTGATGCTTTCTATAGAAAAAGAAGCGCCGGAAGCTCCGGCCCGGTCACGGCCCGGTCTAACGTGAGTCATCCTTTACTCTTCCTTGTACGTCCAGTTGCTCTATGGAGTCATTATCTCGCCTAGATACATGTCCAAAGTACTGCAGTATGTGCGACTGTACTACGCTGTGTGATGCCGAGCTTCTGGAGTATTGGACACGTTGTTGCGGAAATCCTAGGAAATAGGTGTAGCTATACCTATTAGATTTATTCTATAAATGTCTCAATCTTAAATACTTACATAGAAAACACCCATGACTCGTGACTCAGGAACAAATATCCATGTTCATCAGACGAATAAATGCACTTAACAGGATTTGAACCTGGAACCATCGGCTTCATAGGCAGAGTCACTGATGTCACTATACCCACTAGTCCACAATTTTCTTACGATTCCGATGGACCCGGGTATCTCCTTAAACTATACGTCTGGACCCGGATATGTCCTTAAAATACGTCCAAAAGAGAGGTATGGGCACTGGTAATGACATCTGTCTTTGTGTGGTAGGGCACAGGACAGCGGATGTCATTCCAGATCTAGAGCAGAGCCCAACTGGGGAACTACCTCCACCTTACAGAAAACCGCAGCTAAATAACACTAGACCTTACTCATAGTGTTGTGTTCCTGCCGGTGAGTAAGGTTGCCAGAGCTCAACAAGGGTGCGGAGTGATGTTAGGGTCGGCAACGCGCATGTAACTCCTCTGGAGTTGCAGGCGTACAGGCTACGGAGACTGCTTAACATCAAGCGGGCCGTATTCTTGTTTGCCACCGACGTAGTATTAAAAAAAACTATATTAATTCTCACACACTTTTAAATCGGAAGTAAACGATGTAAATATTTTGATTACAAATGATAATTAACTTAACCCAAATCCATATTAAGTGCAGCTAAGCTAATTACAAAATCCAATCATACGCATAATATTTATGTAACACAATTTGTAAATTGTGTTACATAAATATTCTATATACTCGGTAATACCAACCACATAAAGATAATCACAGACTATGAAAACTTCATTTATTTGGTTACGCCGAAATATACCGATCTTCGTGCACTGTAACATGATATTACGCCGTTGGATAAAGTACCTTAAAACTTAGATAATAAGGTCGGTGGATTATTATCGGGTACAGATCCGGTCATTACGAAACGGTCGAAAGGAAAAAAGAGTAAAAAAGAGTTGGTAACATGATTACCTATAGTGTGACGTCACAATGAATTAATCGGCGAAATTGTCGCTTTGATTAGTTCCACTTGTCGTGTTCGATTTTTAAAGGTTTGTAAACATTGACTTGAGGAAACCTTCGTGTTGGGAAAATAAAGCCCGGCTAGAGGTCATTGTCACTAGCATAGACATAGTATATACAAATAGTTATAGACGCGCCACCGAGCGACCGGGGGTAAGAGAAAGAATATTCATATAAAATTTGGGCAGCATACGATTTTTTCTCTTTCACTCTTATCGGTATTTCGCCATCGCCTCCTACCTACGATGCCACCCGGTCAGTGATAAGGACAAATCATGGCACAATTTTCTCTTTCCTTTTATAGGAATCGCAATATGACTATCTTTCTCTATCAAAGAGTGTCAGACCCTTGGTCACTAGAGTAAAAGCAGATTAAAGGCTTCTTCAGACGTTGCAGCAAATGGCTTGCGGTTTTAGATCATTTCTGGCTAAGTTGGAGTGGCGAATTCAATCGATCGACCAAGTGCCGCAATGGAATGCATATCACATGCGACGATACGTTTAGAGAGGCCTACGATAACTACAAAAAGCAATTTATTTTATTTACCTATATATATTCCTTTTTGGCCAACTAGACTAGACATTTCGCTATCATCGTCTTTTTTCCAATCCATATCCATACTAATATTATAAATGCGAAAGTCTGTCTGTCTGTCTGTGTGTTCCCTCTTCACGCTTAAACCGCTGAATCGATTTAGATGAAATTTGGCATAGAGATAGGTTGAGTCCCTGAGAAGGATATAGGATAGTTTTTATCCCGAAAATCATCCCTTAAGAAAGTAAAAAGCGGGGTGGAATTGAGATAATTAATGAAGTGTCTGCTAATTGGTGTGCATAATATGCTCAAATTTAATAATTGCTATAAGACTTTCTCCAGGCGCTATTTTTACTCTTGCTGGGGTTACTAAGTCCACGCAGACGAAGTCGCGGGCATAAGCTAGTTACCAAATAATCTAAGACTGTTGATCATACACAAGTAAAACATTAGGTCATTGCGCTAGTTTTCGTCCATGCTCTAGTTTTCGTCCACTTGACGGATTAGGAAATAATATACTTCATTTTGCGAAATATCATTTTTTATGTAGATAGATATATTGGTTAGACATTAAGGATTACCTTTAGTCCAAATTTGTGCAGCAATGTAGGTTTATATTCAAATTTCGTCAAGTAGACGAAAACACTACACTACTACCTACTAGATGCTAGACTGTGCGGGACTAATTCATAATTCATAATTAGGTATAGGTATAAATTTTAGTCTTAGGTACTAAGTCTTAGGTACGTTTTGAAACTGTTATTAACTAACAAAATGTATGTGTCAGAGTTACACAGAAATTTGAGAACTAGAACTGGACGAAAACTAGCGCAAATTACCCTATATTTAGAACAACTCGAATGATTTATCTTGGACATAAATAAAACGATTATACTATCGGCACCAGCGCTGGGAATCATACAGGCAAATTCGAGATTATATCGGTTTCCGATATGATACTGATAAGTCAGTGTAAATTTCTTCAACCTAAAACGTCACACGTTCATTTGACATCATTTGACAATAATGTCGTAAACGAGGGTAGTTTCTCGCCCCCCCTGCCGCCACCGGCGCCCGCGCCGAGTCATCGGGCGCGGAGGGCTGCGGCCCGCAGTCTGCGCCGGTCCGTCACCGTCAACGCAAGCTCCTGATGACACTCCTCGGTACGGAGTGAAACATGTCGAGCGTTTTTCGACTTAAAATACGTGAGTGACCCGTTATGTTTAATATGTCACACGTTGACACTGACAGATCAGTGTCCCATCGGACACAGATCGAAGAACTAAACCTCGAATTGGCCTGATAGCATTATAGCAAGTACAATAATGTTTCAACTGGGTAGACTGCGTTTTTGATCTAAATTAGATTCGCGCCACTTTCCCGTGCTTAATTCGTTATAAAAGACTTGATGTTGTAATTGTAAACATCATTCAGATCCACTGTTCCATTTTAAACGTTTAAAGTAAATCAAAAAGTAAAATAAACAATACAACATTGACTTAGATACCTATATATGTATTACTTCGTATAGACCAAAGATATATGTAACTCTATATGAAAAATAAAGCCTCGGAATATTAAGAAAAAGTTATACTCGAATAGATGGCGTCACAGTTTAGGCCTATACTCGGGTAGATGGCGTTGGCACCGTTTGATATTTAACAATTTTAACACATCAGTGAAAGAACATGGGCCAAATTCATATGGCGTACTAGAAAAAAAAACAATTAAATATCCGTATATATACACGGTGTTACTTGAGCCACTGAAAACCTGAGACACCCCAACAGATTTTTTTTATTTTGAACTCATCTTGAGTATTTATTCTTTAATCCGATACATATTTAATAAAATATTCGTTTTGGTAATTCAACACAAGATATTTCGTTGTTTCAGTGACGTCAAACAATTGCTAGTTACCATCGTAAACACTGTTAACTGACCATTTGCATACCTTACTGCAACGAGATAAGGTTTACCAATGGCCAGTTAAGGGTGTTGTTCATTGACAAATAACGTGTCAAATGCTAGTTATTGATATTGTCGCATTACAAACTTGTAGACTTGGCATGTAGAAATAATAAACAATGATAAATAATTACCCCCATTAAAATATAGCGCAATCGATGCTCCTATCGATTCTGAACAAACTGTTTTTAGGTAGTGGGTCATGAAACACCGTGTATATATATTTTTTTAAATATATTTATACATTTTCATTTTTAGTTTTAATCATGTGTTGATAGATGGCAGTAAATGTACTGTGACTACAAAATTTACTATGACAATAACCCTCAGAACTCTCTATACTATCAGATTCTCTTTTTACAATATGAAAAAAAAACTCTGTATTTACATACAAGATATACAATACAGAGAAATTAATAACTAGCTTAAATCTAAAATAGGCCCTTGAGGCATTGTACCAAGGATGCTGGCGGCATTTCCTCGAAATGGTAAGGACCTTACGGGTACTATGATGAGGGCCAGAAAATTGGTGCGCACCGCGCAAATGGCTTTTATGCACATTTTGTTGGTCCGCATGTTCGCTCGGCCTTATATGAACGGGCCTATTTTTTCTTTGAAATTTTTGCAATACAAATGACCTTCAGGTTCCGATATCTATAACGATAACATAATTGCAAGCTTATAAAAAGTTAATTAACAATTTATACCATAAACAAATAACCATAATTCACACTCGACTTTAAAACAATGGTGTTTTCCATGGTTTCTCATGTTTTGCACCAGCCATACGTCAATCGATCATTTCCCTGCTCTCGGAATGATGGAAAGGTACCTTTGTCTGTTGATTATTCCGGGTTTTTACCAATGTTCTGTGATAGTAGCACTGTGGAAGTGATTGATTTATTCACTCTCCAATGCTTTCATTGTAGGCCTTGGTGCGTTTTTAAGTCCAAATGGCATGATAGCGTTTTCAAAATGACACTGAAAAAGGATGTTTCAATAAATCATTAGTCTATAAACCATTAAACTAAATCAACGTGAAAACGTACAACGAGCTGCAAAATTGCATAGATATACATATACGAGTAGGAGTGACGTAAGGGAGTGTGAGTGTGGCATTTACTGTACTTAATATACTGGCCAACTAAAATAAAGCGCAGTATTCAAACAAAATTGCTATAACTTTTTAGTGGTGAAAATGGTAAACCACACTGTATTTTCATACTTTTGTATGGGAATCGAGATATCCATTTCCAAAATGAAAGTATCCTTTGTTTCCGTAATTTCCGAGAGTAATAGTTAATATTACGCAAAACTATACTACCACAATTTGAGGGTCTATCGCAAAACAAGAAAATCGAAATTTCGTTATCTAACATTTCTGTTTTCGGATTCGCGTTTCCCGGTAAGTTTTCTATAAACAAACCGCCTTGGTGCGTCAATGTCATATTTTATTATCTCTGAAAACTTGTCAAAAAACTGTCAAAGGCACAGTACGTATAAATTACTCTATGGTTTACTAAACGGGCTAGTGCTGCACTCTGGTGGCAGAACATTGCAGTAACCCCCTATTCCAACTTTTTGGAATCTTTCCACATTTTGTGCCTTTGTACCTTTCGTTAAACAAAAATCAGGCTGCCAAAGATTGCTAAGTTAAAAAGGTTTTCTTGTCTCAAGTAACCATTACGACCATATAATATATCCTATCATATACCATACCACCACTACCACAGACCATATACTAGGTTGTCTGGAAGAGATCGCTCTTTAGCGATAAGACCACCTGTTGTCTACCATAGCACAGAATAAGTAATAGTATTACCATACAGAACGGCCACGCACCGCCCCGCCCCGACTCGAATTACCTCGCCCCGCGATACCAGATTGACGGCCGTTTGCCGGCCGCTCAATACTATTCATAAGCAACTTACTCACACAATGACGCATGACGCGTGTACAGACGAGCCTTTTACACATAGAAACGCAAGTGATTTTTGATGTATAGCGTGTCCGCCCTGTGACCATAATTTAAGTGCTTAATTTGTATTTCATGTCCTTTTTAGGATTCCGTACCCAAAGGGTAAAAACGGGACCCTATTACTAAGACTCCGCTGTCCGTCTGTCCGTCCGTCAGTCTGTCAGTCTGTCACCAGGCTGTATCTCATGAACCGTGATAGCTAGACAGTTGAAATTTTCACAGATGGTGTATTTCTGTTGCCGCTATAACAGCAAATACTAAAAACAGAATAATATAAATATTTAAATGGGGCTCCCATACAACAATGTTGCTGTTTTTTTCCGTAATGGTACGGAACCCTTCGTGCGCGAGTCCGACTCGCACTTGGCCGGTTTTTTATATTGGTGTGCAATAAAGAATATTTGTATTGTATTGTATTGTATATCCACTCTCACTAGCGTTCTCGCCGACCTTGGGATGGCTCCTTGCCGATTATGCTGTCACGCACACGCGTGCTCCGTCGTAGCGGAAACTATCGGTTCCGCTCTGTACAATGCGGCACACGAAGCCTAATTTTATTTAAATTTGCATGTTTTGTACACACTGTTTTTTCTTTAAAAACAATTTAATTGATACATTTTTGTTTAAAGTACATTTATATTTATAGAATCAGGCGTTACTTTTCGGAAAACCATGCTATTAAAAAAATTACTTTGCTTATCCGGGAAAGAATAACGTACGTCAATCAGTGCTGACCCGTTATAATTACGCAGCGTACTACGTAGGCGAACAACACGTGAAAGCGATGCGGCGCGGAGTGAATCAATCCTTTGATACCTATACAAGTGTTCTACGTAGGCGATCTCGTTGCGAACGCGAACGCCGTGGGCCCGCCACGCCGCGCCGCTTCGCTTCGCGTTCGCGAGTTGTTCGCTTACGTAAGACGCTGCGTTATTGTAAGACCCTTTAAGGATATCATTAATGCCAGGTTTACAGGCCCTGTAAGAATAAAGAGAGACCCCAGTAAATGTTTATTATAATGTGTGTGAAGAGTGTAAATTTAGTTATCTGCAATAATTTACAGGGTGCATATGCATATAGGTCATACTGAGCAAGTTTTACTATGGGACCACCCCCGAAATCGAGAAAAAAAATTGACTTCCGTACATTTTGGCTGACTGATGTTGATATTTTGTATGGGAGAGCCAATTTTTTTGCGATTTCGGGGTTGGTCCCATAGTAAAAGTTGCTCAGTATGACCTATATATTCACCCCGTAAATTATTGCAGGTGACAAAATTTACAGCCTGTATAATAGATATAATTTTCATTTTTTTTTTTTCATTTTTGTTCTGAACTTCCGTGCGCAACAGTACCGGTAACAATTCTGTCAAGTTACTGGAACCGTTTAGTTTCGGCCAAGGTTGTTTCGGATTATCGACTTTTACTTTTATGCACGTACGGCGATGAAAGTCGCACTTTCCGCGTCGGGATCCAGAACGATGCGCGTGCTCATCGCGAATGTAAGGAAGACTGCGCGGGGTGGTTAGAGAGCGTGCTGTTTAGTTTTCGTGCGTAAAACGGAAAACAAAAGGTGCGTTGGAAAAATACCCGAAACTCATCAATTATCGGACTTTAATCACTTTTTAGGGTTCCGTAAAAACGAAAAAACGGAGAGTAATATAGGATAGATGGATAGATAGCTTTTATTCGTGGCAAAAAAGATAAGAACACGTAGGTAACACAACATAAATAATATAAGCCACGAAATGGTCCCGACTCAGCCTGGCATTACTGTGTTGTTGTTGTCTGTCCGTCTGTCTGTCCGTCCGTCCGTCTGTCTGTCTGTCTGTCAAGACCCTTAATCTCGGAAACGCGTGGAGGTCTAGAGTTGAAATCAAAACCATATATGTACTTACTAATGAAACGTGAAAACAGAGCCTAGGACGTAAAATCAGGCAGAAATTCCACGCTCCATCGTCCACAAAATGACCAGAGACAGCTGTCAAAGTCCAAAGATGGATACAGCCGCTCATACCATACCCATCCCATCAGAAAGAAAGGTGTGGCGACCACATACATGTGTGAAGCCACCTTTAAATAATAACCACGGCAACACTGCATGTATAGATGATTCTTCTTCTTCTTCCTGCCCTTATCCCACGTTATGTGGGGTCGGCACAACATGTTTTTCTCTTCCATTCTCCTCTATCTTTCGTCACCTCAGCACTCACTCCTTTCTTTCTCATATCCTCTTTCACACAATCCATCCATCGCTTTTTGGGTCTACCATACGCTCTCCGTCCATCAACATTCATCCCTAACATTCTTTTGCCTATATGGCATTCATCCCTCCTCATCACATGCCCATACCACGCTATATGTATAAAAAGTAATAATTATTGTATTCATCAAGACAATGTACAATATAACTAATAAAACTTGTATTCAACTCGACTCGGGCGTTCTTTAATGTTTCTGCCATCAACTCACCGCACTCCCACAAAGATATGCCTTACATGACTTATGGTCCTATATCCCCTAGATGGGGCAGAGGGCATCCAGTGCTCCGCCGTCCCGTTCGGTCTTGAGCTTCGCGCTTCATTTCGCTCCACGTCTTGCCAATGGTCGCCGCCTCTGCGATGATCGTCCGCCGCCAGAATTGCTTAGGGCGACCACGTTTCCGCTTTCCTTGGGAATTCCAGTCTAGGGCTTGCCTCGAGATGTGATCCAAATCCCTTCGGAGCGTGTGGCCGATCCAGTTCCACTTGCGGCGTTTGATCTGCTGGTCGATCGGAGTCTCACCGCAACGTTCCCACAGATCTACGTTGAGGATATGAGAAAGGTATATGAGACTCTTTTATATTCAAAGCAATCATAAACAGAGACCGGAATTTTCGTGGCACTTTTGAATTATCCTTACCTTATGGCTTCTCATTTATCGACTTCCAAAAATCATATAGGTATCAATTTTGTATTAAGCAGGAACATCCGATTCGACGGAGGCGATTTATTTTTTCACTTTTAATTTATTTCTAAGCTGGACACAATATATTATAGAATTAAAACCAGAGTAAACAACAGACGGTCTTATCGCTGAAGAGTGATCACTTACCGATAGGTTACAGTAGTTGAAACTTTTAAATGGAGTACAAAAATAAGTACTTATTCCGTTTTTTAAAACAAGGTTTTGCACGGAACACTAACAATGAAAAGTAAAGTCGATAAAAAGTCACTAGGGCAATTCAGAAATGCAATGAAAATTCCGGTCTCCGATCATAAAACATTATTGGATCATGGAATGACAAACAATTGGCAATAACTTTAGCGGCCATGCGCCGCCGCGAGGTAAAGGAACAGTTTCTACGATGATTATATCTAATGCTCGGTTTATTTACTCTACACAAGGGTCATGGGAGAAAAATATAGCAATTAGGTATTTTTTGGACTAAATGTCAATAAATTCAATCAAAAGGTACCACATTGTCGCTTACCATAAGGATGAAAATTGCTTGTATCTTTATCGAAAACCCTTTTAGAGCATCCTTAATCCTTATGGCTAGCGACAATGTGGTACATTTTGCTTGAAAACGACACAAATATTAATATAAGTTGGAGTTAGCAAAGCGCCTTATACCTATAGAGGCTTCGGATGACCGGAAGGCTGACCAATATTTCACTCGGCGGATCAGTTGTGCTATCCAGAGGGGCAATGCGGCCAGCTTTCTGGGCACCCTAACAAGCGATCATGACTTAAGGCAATTTATTTTATTTATAAGTGTTTAATTTAAATATTTTATTGTTTTTTTTACTTTTATTTCGTGGCACCAGACAAAATATACTTAACTTTTAATAAAATTAAAATGTTAGTAAAACTTATTTAACGTGTGTTAAGTTCAAATTAAATCTTTAGTTGAAAAGTAGCATGTATGATACATTCCCTCAATAAAAAAACCATTTGTATGATATACAGTGAAGTTCGGTTAGTACGACTTCGCATATAACAACCAACCGTTTATAGCCACGTAAGTAAAGGCACATGTTTGGTTTTAGTACAAGCTACTATGAATGTACAACCGTTTATTACGACTCCGCTTATAACGACCGACCGCTTTTAACGACTCGATCCAAAAAAAACCGGCCAAGTTCGAGTCGGACTCGCGTTCCAAAGGTTCCGTATATTACACAATTTAAACAATGTATTTTTTATGTGAAACGTGAGTGTGAAATGTCTTTAAAAAACCCGTAGGGGTCGGATCAAAAACTAAGTAATTAAGTCCGACTCACGCTTGACTGCAATTTCTAATAGGTTTTCCTGTAATCTATAGGTAAAGATCTATTTTGTTTATTTTTTTCAAAATTTTATACCCAGTAGTTTCGGAGATAAAGGGGGGGGGGAATGGTCATTTTTTGCCTATTTTTTTGAATAACTTCTAAATTGTTTATTCTAAAATTGTAAAAAATATATATTTGAGATTCTCACAATGAGCTCTTTCATTTGTTATATAACACGATATAGTTTGAAAAACTTTTTTTTGTAATTTTCTCATTTACATGATATAAAAGTGGCCCCATGTTTAAAATTCATTTGTTTGCGTTACATGTCCGTCTTTGGGTCACAAACTTACATATGTATACAAAATTTCAACTTAATTGGTCCAGTAGTTTCGGAGAAAATAGGCTGTGACAGACGGACAGACAGACAGACAGACAGACGCACGAGTGATCCTATAAGGGTTCCGTTCTTTTCCTTTTGAGGTATGGAACCCTAAAAAAGTCAACCGGGACAGATTTCATGTTAAAAGCTTGCGTCAGGGGTAGGGGAGGAAACGCTAGTGTGCGTAAAGCACCATACCTAAAAGTATCATACTACGTTCATTTAATGCTGTCTATAATGTTTGTCTTCCCCATACATTAGAACATAACTTGACCAAATCACGTAAGCAGTACAAAGTGATCATTAATCACATCGTCAGAAAAGTGATTGCAGATAACATCTCCCCGTACGAGAAAACAACACCGGATGACTAATATCGATTGCGATTAGGTTAATTACGTATAGCATTACAGTTCGTTGGCATTTACCCGATACAGCGGAAAGCTATTTTCATTTCCTACTAGCAACCCTAGACCGCTTTCTCTGGGGTCGATAGATGACACGATTAGTTGTCTCAATCCGCTCGTTAGTGTAAATGTAAACACGGCTTAATAGTATTTGCAGGTTACGTAATAGTATGGAAGGTAGAGGTAAGGAAATGTATCTTCATGTATCAAAAAGTGACCGTAAAAAACAGTAAATAGGCGGCGCCACCATACACTGAAGTACCTAGACCATACACCTAGTATTTTATATAGATGTGCACCCGTGCGACCGTGAGGGACAGACCATACGCAATGCGACGAAATTAAAAACACGTTTTAACATTCCTGACAACATACCAGAAACAACCTACTTAATTTGGTCGGGTTATTTGCTGCCCCTCCCCCATTTTGTCTCTACATTATTATACCTCTATGATTCATGTCATAGAGTCTCCTATATTTTTTTTTTTTTTTTTTATGAAATAGGAGGCAAACGAGCAGACGGATCACCTGATGTAAGCGATTATCGCCGCCCATGGACACCCGCAACACCAGAGGGGTTGTAAGTGCGTTGCCGGCCTTTAAGATGGGAGTACGCTCTTTACTATATATTACAATACTCTTTGGTCTTAGAGCCTACCTAACGCCACCGGAGAGATTAGGAACAATTATTTACAGCTGAAAGCTGGTCACTTTTGCAACAATTCTGCCATAAGAGATGGTCATCCTTTCTATACCATCCATACGTCATAGGTTAGTTTCAGATGGAATAGATATAGACGAAGCTCTCAGTACATTTGTGAACTTGAAAAGCTGTACTGACACTTATCACTGACAGTTATCCCTTCTCCGTAAACTCCACATAAGTAATTCAGAATCATTTCGAAGCAATTAAATTAAAAGATTTTACAGTACATATGGTGCTACTTTCTCGCACTAGTGCGTAAATGATCATATTTCGTGCATATGTCGAAAGTTTAAAGGGCCATATGTACTGTAAAACGTTGTACGATACACGTGCGAATAGGTAATTCGCAACTCGTGTCGATTTAAAACACTCCCTGCGGTCGTGTTTTAATTTATCGCCACTCGTTTCGAATTTCCTCTTTTCCGCACTTGTATCGTAAATAACTATTATTTCTATTTCAGTTTATAATTTTCCATTTAACACATCGTCCTGTCATGCCTTAAATACTTCCGCAGCATTAACTTTCATTAAACTTAAGATGATTTCTTGATCTAAAAATACCAGTGTAGAGTGCAATAAAATAAAATGACTCTCATTTTTGTCAAAGCACGTGCCAGATTGGAAACCGAGTATAACAGTGGTTGCGTAATGAACATTACGTGGCTGATTCGTAAAAAGTTAATTTCCCAAACAAAGTTTTTGCTTGTAATAGGAAATAATGTATGTAAGTTAAAGTTTAATTAATTTTCAAGTGGCTTATGGGTCTACTTAATACCTTCTGAAATGGGGAATCAACCCGGGACAAAGTGATGCACTATGCGAATGTGGCGACCTACAAACAACGCAACATATGATGCAGTGTTCCCTGTGTCCAACTACGTGCACTACAGAAGACCTGATAAGAGCTACCCCCCGGGGGTTAGAGGTGGCAAGATATTGGCAAAATATTATTTAGTTTTGATCCCTTCACACGATAAGAAGAAGAAGAAGAATAAAAAATTGGGCTTAACTAATTAAATGAATGCTGAAGAATAAAATTTTTGAATTAAAATTTTAAATGTTTTTTTTTAATGAGTATTGGTAAAACACCATATGGTAGAAGCGGAAAAAACCCACTTTCCGTGTGGTACCCTAAAAAATTTTATTTTATTTTTTATTATACCAGTTTTGTCTCTTGTATTCATGCCAGTGACCTAAACCGCGGACGGATAGACAGACAGACGACCTGACAAGATGACAAAACTACAACGGTGCCTAGTTGCTACGGAACCGTAAAAACGAAAACATTCAGGCACCTACCTATAAACAGTTTTTATGATTAAATAATTTCACGGTTTAGATTCACTTGTTTTAGTCACTCGCACGACATGTTTCGGAGAGCCTAGGTCTCCTTTCTCAAGCACTAATACATGTCGCGCGAGTGACTAAAACAAGTGAGTCTAAACCGTGAAATTATTTAATGTTAGTATGTCTCACAACAGTTTTTATGATCCCAACGAATAGACAAAGATAATAGATAGTTTGTCAAAGGACTGTTTCAAATATAGACAGAGAGAATCATACTATCTTTGTACTAGCACCCGAAAGAAAAGGATGAGTATAGTTTTTTTTTTGCTCTTATTTACTGCCAATTTGGTTTGAGCAACTATAGTTAAGTATTGACAATTTGCCACTGGAACCGGACACAAACATAAGCACGTGGTCAGCAGTAACAGCACCGGTTGCGCAACGAGAAACTAGACGCACGCGCAGGAATGCCGCCATTTTGTTCTTAATATCAGTTTGTTTTGTTGACAAGACAGACGTTATCAATTCAAATAACAAGATTGATCTTGTTATTATCGTCTCGAGCAGTGGCAGGCAGTAGTAAGTGAAACGAAAGTCGTTAAGTGTGATAGTATAGTGTACTGTGTATAGTGTACTTATTCTTTGCAAATAAATACTTACTTACTTACGATTACGACCGTATATTCTCTAAATACCTGCATATTTTAGGAATTTCCTCCCGTGGACGCTTTGGCTGTGGAATGAGCTCCCTGCCGAGGTTTTCCCGAGGGACTACAGTATGGGGTTCTTCAAAAAAGGAGTGTACAGCAGTCTTAGCACGGTACGCTTATCACCATGCCTATCACGTTCTAACAAGTATGTGAGTGCGAAAGTGACGGACTTAGTGATAGGGGAAACCATGCTGCGCGGGCAGGTTTTTAAAGGGTCGGCAACGCGCATGTAATATCTCTGGTGTTGCAGTCGTCCATAGGCTACGGTGACTGCTTACCATCAGGCGGGCCGTATGCTTGTTTGCCACCGTCGTGGTATAAAAAAATACAGGTTCTCGAACTTAAACTATCGTGAGACATATTTTGAAGTATACAGGTTGGCCAAAAAATATGTGCATTCCCGTTGCCAGGGAGATTTTGGGACTATACTGAGAAACTTTTACTATGGGACCAACACCGAAATCGCGAAAAAAAATTTGGCGGTTTCATACATTTTGGCTGGTCCATTTTCTATGGGAGGGTAAAATTTTTTATATACCCTAAATAGGCCGAAAGGGATAGTGCCATATATTAGAGAGGCATAGCATGATTTGACCCTGAACGGCTGTCAAACTTCGGTTTTGCAGGAAGTTTCCTTTCTGTACGGTAGTACTATTCCAGTAGGCACTATCCCTTTCGGCTATTTAGGGTTGTCAAAATTCAAGTCATTGTCTTATCTGTGGTCGTGCACGCAAAGGACGTCAAGTTGTGCTAACCCTAATAGCCGAACGGAGCCGAGTTTGCCCGAAGCGAGGAGTTTCGCACCCGAGTTACAACGAAAGCTACCCATCAACTAGGGGGTCCATTGATGCGAAAGCAAATCGATTTGACGTTTCTTATAGAAATTGTTTATCAATAAACCCAGCCTATTGCGATACAAGTGACATAAACATCACAGCACAAGCTATCCATCACGCGTACAATCAAGCGTCCAGAGAAAGTCGGGAGCCGCGACCCGGTGGCATTCATTAAACTCGGACCTACGTGTCAACTGCAATCAATTACGTAAACATTACCTACTGGAAGTTTTGTGTTCATTGTACGATGTACTGTTATTGGTAACTAGCTTTTGCCCGCGACTTCGTCTGCGTGGAATTAGTAATTTGGGTACCTTAATTCTTAAACAAATCTGCTTTTTAATCCACCCTTTTTCACCCCCAAATTGGTCCACACTATACATTTCCACCCCATTTTTTACACCCTTAAGGGATGATTTCGGGGATAAAAGTTATTCTATATCCTTTCCCACAGCTCAAACTATCCCCATACCAAGTTTCATCTAAATCGGTTCAGCGGTTATTGATTCCCCATACAAATTTCCACCCCCTTTTCACCCCCTTGAGGGGTGAGTTCTGGGATAAAAAGTATCCTATGTCCTTCCCCGGGACTCAAACTATCTGTATACCAAATTTCAACTAAATCGGTTCAGCGTTTTAAGCATGAAGAGGTAACACACACACAGACAGACAGACAGACAGACTTTCGCATTTATAATATTAGTATGGATTTGTCTGTTTAGGAATCACATGAACCTAGCCCCCCGCCGCTATACACTCGGAGTTACGCTCTCGTTTTAAAACGAAATTTTGAAAAACTTTGATATCATCTTCCTCGCGTTATCCCGACATTTTGCCACGGCTCATGGGAGTCCGCTTGACAACTAATCCTAAGAATTGACGTAGGCACTAGTTTTTACGAAAGCGACTGCCATCTGACCTTCCAACCCAGAGGGGGAACTAGGCCTTGTTGGGATTAGTCCGGTTTCCTTACGATGTTTTCCTTCACCGAAAAGCGGCTGGTAAATATCAAATGATATTTCGTACATAAGTTCCGAAAAACTCATAGGTACGAGCCGGGATTTGAACCCGCGACCTCCGGATTGAAAGTCGCACGGTCTTACCGCTAGGCCACGAGCTCTTCTTTGAAAAACTTTGATATGAACATTCAAATAAATAAAGCAAACAAACAATATATAGCAAGTAGGCCCGGTAGTGTCTATGCGAGAGAAGATTCGTGGAATGTATGGGGCCCAATATTTTTCAAGACTTCTCTTTCCGAACAGACTGTAGAGTCTGTTCGGAAAGTAGCAGTACTGGGAGTTCTGCTACTTGACGCTAGAACTACAAAAATAATAGCCTTTATGGTAACAAAACCGATGTATGGAGTGAACACTCTGTCTTCTTAATTATCTTTGTGGTAGCTAAGCTCCACCAAAAATGGTACTTATCGAAACAGAAGAGAGGACCTATCGTCCGATCTATATTAGTGGAAGCTATATCACATTACAATCAAGATGTTCTGGATACCTTGCCGATTAAGAGCAATTTAATCTTCAGTCAAGAAGCGTTATATTTAGCAGAACAAGGAAAATATTTGTGAATATTTTCTAAGAGGAAAAGTCCTTTTGTCGCGCATGCCAATTTTTTTATGTTATTTGTAGATATATTCCTGTAATTTCTCTTTTGTTGTGTGGCAATAAATGTTTTCTTATTCTTATTCTTAAAGAATATCTTCGCAAATTGGATGAGCTTAAGGCGGTTCCCTGAGCCAGAAGGCGAAAAATCTCCTTATATGATCATGTTTTTCTAAGAGGCGTTGATATTCGTAGACGTGGAAAAAATGTAGTTCTTGACTATATTATTTTTAAGAACATAGCTTCCGATACACGAATTATGACACTTCGCTCGATACAATTAATTCCCAAAGTAACCTCTAACTCGGACTTTTAATCCTACTTTACTCGGTTATTTATTATGTGATACTATAAACAAAAAAAGAAGAAAAAACAATCTTAACTTAAATAGTAATTTCATAGCTTTCGAATTTCGATATTGTAAGGTAACGTTTTTAAAATAAATAAAAATCGACAAAATTCGATCAAAATTGACACTTGGCGCGTATGATCTTTCCCGTTCTTTCTTGCGAAATGTGACAGTGACAGCGGCAAACCGATGGAACGGCCTTAACAAACTCTTTTTATGAATACGTGCGTGAGAGTGGTGTCTTCTGTGGCCTTGCTAAGCGTACGCTTGTTGATATTGATACGTCAAGTAATTAATGGTTTAAGGATGTCTCACGTTAGACCGGGCCGTGTCCGGGCCGGAGCTTCCGGCGCTTAATTTTCTATGACATGACAGGTGATCACGTGATGCTTTCCATAGAAAACGAAGCTCCGGAAGCTCCGGCCCGGTCACGGCCCGGTCTAACGTGAGTCATCCTTTACTGTTTTTTTTTTGTCACAGATCAAATTCCCAAAGTCCCAAACTATCAGTCAAAATTCAAGCCCACTACTTACTTATAGCAGCCTATACATTTTACGATGCTCAATGGAGAACGATATTGCAAATGTCCCTAAGTTGCGGAATGTTTGAAAAAAAATTAAAAACTGACAAGAAAAATGTTTCCATTTTTGCAATTGAAAATTTCACTCCAGATTTCTTCCTTGCATATCTTTCCAAGTGAATCTGACTCCATCTAGTCTGAAGAAGTCGCACGCTACGTTGCCGTCAACGAGATCCGTATCTACGATCTCCGCCTGAAAAAATGTCTATCCGTTTCAGCAGCCAATAACCAATGAACTCTATTGCCATATCAAGCGTGATCTTATGGAACCCCAAATCGGAGATATCCAGGGCGAAGTAGTCGATGTTATCGCAAACGGAAGTGCCGTTCAGCCTAATTGCCGATGAGGAGATTACATTCCTTCTGATAAGGAATCTTTTTGATAAAGTAGCCGCGAAGCCCGCAGATGAAAAAGATGGCACTGTACTTCACAGTTGACACTTATCGAAGCTTTAAAGCGTTCTTTTGTAGGTGCAGATGATCAAGTATCGTTAAAAGTTTGATTAACTCTAGGTAATTTGTCAAGTTTCCATTTCAAAAATGAAAATTTTTGCTCGTTCTTTAAAAACAGTGAATTTTTTCCGAAACCGTTCTATTGTGGAAAATTCTGCAATTCCGCACTTTCCCGATAGTATACCGACGTACATCGGTAATTGTTGGTTGAACTATGTATTATTTCTATATAATTATGGACAAATATATAACCCTTTTGATTTGCGTCGATAGCCAACATGCGTATGCGTTCAGCCGCGTTGCCAACGCTTTAAAACCTGAAGACTCCTTTTGAAAGAAGCCCATCCATAATAGGACGCACCGGAATGGCCCAGTGCAGCACAATTTGTACTTTTTATTTTTTAATTAATAGTACATGAAAGTTTAGTATTGTCTTTTTCATTATTAACCGTCCTAATCATTCTCACGTGTAAGTTTCCTTTTGAAACGCCTTGGGGACATGTCAATAGCACAAAACTAGACAAATTACGAATCTAAACATCAATAGCGTACGGAGAGTAAAAACAAAAGATCCAAACAACTGTCAAGAGATTAAAATAAAGCTTTTATGAAAGTTTTAAGCACTGTCCTTTGAAAAGACATTTCACATTGTACTTACGATTCACTTTCATACCGCCATTTAGAGTACCGTCCAATACCTACCTTATCATCTCAGGCGGTTAGGAAGTTACGTGTTGTCTTAGCAAAATTTTGGTACAAAAACTAGTTGACATATATGTAAAAAAATTACTTATTTACCATATATATGATATTATTACAAGGAAAATATTAGTGAAAATTTTGCATATCTTTCCAAGTGAATCTGACTCCATCTAGTCTGAAGAAGTCGCACGCTATGTTGCCGTCAACGAGATCCGTCTCTACGGTCTCCTCCTGAAAAAATGTCTATCCGTTTCAGCAGCTAATAACCAATGAACTCTATTGCCATATCAAGCGTGGTCTTACGGAACCCCAAATCGGAGATATCCAGGTCGAAGTACTAACAAAATATGGATCGCTTTTGATCTGAAATAAAAAAATTTTTTTATTATTATTTATTTATCTCACAATATACAATTTCACTTAAAATTACACATGATACTTTCGTAGGAATTTATATTGTGATTGTCAGTATACAAATTAGTCCGTAGGTGGCCATAGTCACAGAAAATAGTTATTTACGATACAAGTGCGGAAAAGAGGAAATTCGTAACGAGTGGTGATAGATTAAAACACGACCGCAGGGAGTGTTTTAAATCGACACGAGTTGCGAATTACCTATTCGCACGTATATCGTACAACGTTTTACAGTACATATGGCCCTTTAAACTTTCGACATATGCACGAAAAGTGCTCTTTTACGCACTAGTGCGAGAAAGTAGCAGCATATGTACTGTAAAAGAACTTACTTATAGAAAAAAAAAGAAACGTGCGCATTTTAATCTGCTCTACCCCACTCAATAGTGCCAGATATTTTAGTCTTATCTGTCAACCTGGCTTTAACTGGAAGTAGTATTATGTAATGTACATTGCTGGACCCGTGTGTAATTTTTATGTTTTTAATGTGTAAATAATTTTATTTTTGTTTTTGTTTTTGCTATTATTTTTATATTCCCTTTTTTAAACATCTTTTTTCTTTCATTGTATTGTCCTCTGTATGTGTGCTTTATGGAATAAATGTCTTTCTTCTTCTTCTTAATCTATTTATTTATTTTTATTTATTTAATATATTTAAAACAATAATTAACAATTAATGATTAAATTACACTATTATTATTATGCATCTAAATATATAATAATACACAGTAAGATATCATAAACAAAAACCACAAAAAATCCAACTCATAATAGAAATTCTCGACAAACATAGCAATCTAAAAAAATCTATTTACAAATACTATTTGTAAAGTATCCTAAAATATTCAGAAATAGTTATTTGTTATACAAGGGTGCAAAGTTGTATTTTACCCGCGAGTGTGGAATTGAAACATGAGCAAGCGAAAGGATTCTATAGTTGAACCACGAGCGAAGTGAGTGGTTCTAAAATAGAATCCTGAGCGTAGCGAGTGTTTCAACACACGAGAAGTAAAATACATTTGCACCCGTGTGTAACACAAAACTTTTCCCCTCACTACAGCGAGGAAAGTGCAACATCCACAGGCGTTAGATCATCTTCATCACTGGAATCACTAATTTTTTTAACGATATTAAAACAGAAAAAACTAGAAATTCTGATTTTTACGTGAGTCGGTGAGAAGAACAGTAAAAAATTTGTTGACAATGTTGACATTTCTGTTCTGACGTATGAAATGTCAACGATGCGTTTTGAAATTGCATCGACTCAACTTGTGCGTTCAGAATTATATTTAACATCATTACAAAAAAATCTAACGTTTCTTATGGAATTTTAAGGTATAAATATACTTAAATTTATTAAATAAAGCTAAATTTGGTATTTTTTATTAGATTCTCAAACCATTTATTTAATGATAATTAATATCGAACGAACCATTATCATGAGCGTTTTACGTTTTGTTATCTGTCAAGCTACTTAAACACGCTCCATCCAAGGTCAAATTACTTTCCCCACTAGTGGATAAAATGCGTTTTTCCCCGCTTGTTTTAAAGGATAATAGACGGCTTTCCGAGCTAGTGAGGGGAAAAGTAAATTACTTATTAATACCTATTCTAAAATACATACCTTTAATATTCATTTAAATATAAATTTATAAGATTGGCATCATATTATGCTTTTCTGAAGATTAGGTACTTATTTACTTAGCAAAACTAAAGCAATCCAAAGCGGTTTAAAGATCTCGAGAAAGATAATTTAGAACTCGCTCTTGACTTGACCTTTTCTTATGAATAAAAAACAAACAATGAAGGCTTAAAGATGCGTTTAGTTACGTACATTGTGATCAAAATTTTGCCGACGTGGACTTCTGATTCATTTCGAATTCATCTGGCGCATTGTTATGTAGTCATGGCTCATTGTGAAAAGGCCTAAAATAAAAGCAGTTATGTAATAAATCGGATTAAAGTTCCACTGTTATAAAAGCTTGACAATAGGCCAATTTGTACTCTGACACGAATGATATCTTTTAAGTATTGTGCATTTCGCTCGTACTTGTCCGTACATGTATTGGCGTTAGCGAGACGCATTATAACTACATAAATGATGCACTATAACGAAATAAAGGAAAAACAAGTTTTGTATGAAAAACTTGAATTCACTGTATTTTTTTAGCTATGGATATCTGAAGCTACATAAAGTAATTACAGACCTGTGTGTAATTACTAGGATAAGATAGTTAGTTAGTTTATATAGCTCCAGTTTATAAAACAAACGAAATAGAGCAAAAACAAGTTTTGTATGAAATGAAAAAATTAAAATCACTGTATTTTTATAACTATGGTATCTGAAGCTACATAAGCTAATTACAGACATAGATATACCTTATCCTATTGTAAGTACAAAGTTTCAGAGCAATCTAGCTAGTCGTTTTAAAATGAGAACGGAACTACGTTTGTATAGAGAACCGACCTTGCCGGAGCCGAGGTATGTAACAAGCACGTTACGGGCGCCGGCGCCAATCGAGCGTATTATTTGTTATGTTTACTTCCGGCAGCCATAATATTTGATTTCCATACTTGTTCCGTTCACCCCGGTACGGATTAAATAATTTATTGACTAAAATAAAAATAAAAAAACAATAAATTGATTTTGATAAAATATATCTACGAACCAGTGCTTGAAAACTTACTTTTAAATAAAAAAAACTCGGATCTCTTTGTTTGACATAATTATTGAAAGTGTTACCTTTTCAGGATTTTCCTAAGGTAGATAGACTTATAGAAAGGTTACGTTTGTTTTATGGCAATCCTGAAAAGCTACGCGTTTTCGAGAAAAACCAAATTATGACTAACTAAAATGCGGACAAACAATACATTATTACTTAAAACTTAAGGGAAAACAATAGAAACCAGAAAAAAACTGCATCCAAATTGATTTACCTGTTTAAGAGCTGCGGTGCCACAGACAGACACACACAGAGCGGTCAAACTTATAAATCCCTCTTTTTGCGTCGGGCTAAAGACATCAACGCGCCTTTGACTCAAGTTCGGGAAGAATGGCATCGCGTTGAAACTGTTGAAAGTTTGTGCGGGAAGAGAAGAGCCGTAGAATGTATTGTATCCTATACATCGCTGCTCCAATATTACAGGGTTCTATGTTACATTTTCAAGATAGTTGAAATTCGACTTAATAACATTATGATAAAGTTCAAATTTCAGTTCGATAAAAGTGAAACGTAGAACCCTGTCATTTTGGGCCAGCGACATGTCACGACTTCTCTTTCCGCACAGACTCTACTAGACGTAACCACGGTGAATCTGCCAGACAGGCGTATTCTGATTTTAATAACAGGTTATGAATTAAATTTAGATTAGTTAGTTAGTCAGTGTCAAAAGTGACGTTTTTGTTTGAAGAAATGTCACAATCCAGATTTATTAATATCCTGTAATTAAAATAAGAATACGCCTAAAAGCAGAAGATATGTTTCAGTGGAATATGCTCACTTGCTTAAGTCCCCGGCAAGCTCGGTTCTCCATACAAACGTAGTTCCGCTCTCATTTTAAAACGACTAGCTAGATTGCTCTGAAACTTTTAACTTACAATAGGACTGGTATATCTATTTATTTCTATAATTAACATAATGTAGTTTCAGATAGCATAGTTATTAAAAAAATACATTTTGCTCTATTTCGTTTGTTTTATAAACTGGAGCTATATAAACTAATTAAAGACCTAGATATACCTCATGTCATTGTATGTGCAATGTTTCATTGCAATTCAACACGTAGTTTTAAAATGAGAGCGGAACTGCGTTTGTATGAAAAAGTGCAATTCGGCCGAACTAACAGCCAAAACGTCCGCTATGATTCCCGTCTGTCTGTCCATTATGTTGAGGCTTTTTTAATCCCCAGTTGCGTCATCATCTTCAATGCTCCATAATTTAAACCACTAGGCCATAACATCTCATACTTCTTCTTGATTACACCTTCTAAATCACCCTAATGGCCTAAGTCCACTTTTGGGCTCAGTAATCACTACAATCCGTCATGTGACGCAACGTCTGACGTCCGACCCAAACTAGTTAAGTCATAGTTGACCGCTAACCACATATGTACGTCTGATGTGCTATGACGCAATGGCGTGTGGTACAATTGGGTGAACTTTTGAACTAGTATTTTAGTTTAAAACTAGTAGTTCGCCCCGAACTGAGAACTCGCGGTTACCTAACCTAGTCGGCAAAGGATCGAAAACGCGCGTGCGATTTATTGCAAGGTCTGTGGAGCCCTTAACCCATAGACATTACAATAAACTATGGATGGTATAGAAAGGATGCCAATCTCTTATGGCAGAATTGTTGCAAAAGTGACCGCTTTCAGCTTTAAATAATAGTTCCTAATCTCTCCGGTGGCGCTAGTTAGGCTCTGGGACATGAGTATAACATGAACCATATAAGGCAACAAATAACCCGACCAAATTACGTAGGTTGTTTTTGGTAGTATTTCGGTGTATGGTGGCGCCGCCTAATTACTGTTTTTTGATGGACACTTTTCATATATAGAGATTTGGCTCCTTTATTGTATTGTATTGTATTTATTTATTGCATTTCACATGTACATTACAGGTTTTACAAGTACTTAAGAGTATAGGTAGGTACACAAATGACACATGAAACCCTGATGGGCGCAGCAATGTAGGTAGATAGCTAAACAATATTAATCGTTTCATTATACAATTAGGTACATTGTCATTGGTGTTGTAGGTTATATAGTCTCCATGCAATAAACTGTAAGCCGTAATATTTCTTGTCAAATGTTAAATATCTACCGGTCTTTATTCTTTATTATTTATTGTATTGCAGTCATGTTCATAGTACATTAGGTGTTACAGTTTGAGGATGGTAGGTACATGACACCCTGTCAGCAGCTAGCATATTATGTTTATTTTATTTCGTTTTTATAAATGTGCAAACCGAGCACTCATTTGATACCAAACTCGTGCTGTCAGAGATCGTGTTGAGCTCTATGCGCTGTCATAGTTCCGGTCTCAAGTCATATCTTGTCGACGTAGATCGTAGACTACCCATGGAGCAGTGTCTCATGGAATAATAACGCATATTATTACAAGCTTTTTTTTTAAATTCTTATACGAGGAGAATTCATCTAGAGTTGTAGATCCAAGTTAGAGTTAGTTAGTCTGTCTTCTGGGGCCTTTGAGTTTACGAGTTTGAGATACGAGTTTTTGAGAGCATATTTCCGCTTCCGCCTATGATTTAGCAGGTAAAGCCCCCGTTGCAGTGAAAATTCATTCCGTCGCGTGCAAGCATCTCGCTAGTTGCGCAAGCACTTTTCATTTCCACCACGTGCTATCATAGATCGAGTTTTGTGCTCTATGCGCTGTCATAGTTTAGGTCTTAAGTCATGTCTAGTCTTCGTAGACTATAGTCGGACAAGAAATTGTAGAAAATTATCGAGGGCGCCACTTCCTACGTATCTGTCATATTTTTGACGTAAAAGTCTTAAACATGGCAATCAGTTCCATTTTATTTAATTTCTACTATTTTATGTCACACTATACCCATGGACTAGTGACATCTTCGGACAAATTCGTGGGCAAAGTAACTAAACTGTCCCATAGCCATTGGGCGGCGCCACAATTAATGCACAATGCTAATTGATAATGCCTGTCATATCAACAAACTGTAAACAAGAACAAAATGACCAAAAATGAACAAAATGAAATGAATGATGATGATGAAGAATGAAATGAATGAACGATGAATGAAAATTAATCGCGTTAGACCCGGTAATGACATTAATTGTGTGTACAAAACGCGAGAGTTAGTGTTATAAGAACAAAATGACTGTATTCCTGCGCGCGCGTCTATTTTCTCGTTGCGCAACCGATTCTGTTACTTGTTGACCACGTGCTCTGTGTTTGTGTCCAGTTGACAGTGACAGTGCTCGTGTTAAGGCAGCAGTAATGTCGCAATAGCAATGCTGCTGCAGTTGCCACTCAATGCACAACATTCCGTGGCTCTTGCTTGGATTCGCTCCGCGATTCGGTGACCGCATTAGGTGAACGACCCAGTAATTTCACTCTAACCTCGTGAAAATAGAGCGGCGGAGTTCAAATATTTGTGAACAACTTGTTTGTGTAGCTACTCCCCATTATTGTCATTATTTATATTATTTTCAAGGACGGTTTTGACACCTATTACACTTGTACACTTACAATACGACTGGAGTATAAATACTTAACACAAATGTAACAGTTACGTCATTCTGTATTGCACACATTATTTTAATAACAAAACTTCCGTGAGACACAGACATATTAAATATATTAATAACGGGTCACTCACGTAATCGCACTTAAACTATCGTGAGACATATTTCAAAATATTTATCAGTACGGTTTTTACTCACTATTATTTTTATTTTTAGTCGCTTTTGGCGACATGTTTCGGATTCTTTGGGAATCCATCCTCAGGCACGAGTGTCCACGGCGGTTGTACGTCGTCCCAAAGAATCCGAAACATGTCGCCAAAAGCGACTAAAAATAATAGTGAGTAAAAACCGTACTGATAAATAGGTCACTCACGTATTTTAAGTCGAAAAACGCTCGACATGTTTCACTCCGTACCGAGGAACATGTCGGTCCGTCACCGTCAACGCAAGCTCCTAATGACACTACTCGGTACGGAGTGAAACATGTCGAGCATTTTTCGGCTTAAAATACGTGAGTGACCCGTTATTAATATATTTAACACACATTATTCTCACTATCTCGTAGAGTGAGGCATTAAAAGACTAGTTTGGATCAGTAGCCAGTGAAAATATCCACTTGTGGATTAAGCAGGAGATCATCATGCCGCATAGCATGCTGCATATATGATGCATGATCAATTGATCATACAAAAAGCTCCAATGGCAAGAAAGCGACAACTCGAATGCGGTGGCGGAGCGTCGACCCCATCCGTAATAGCGGGCTTTCACTCTTACATAATGGGATAGATGGGAATGATCTAGCCTGGGAACGTAGTTAAGTTCCGCGTCTAAATCTTGCCGACGAACGAAAGATCGAAGTTTTGATGAAAACATTTTTTGCAGCACTAATTCGGCATTTTTTCTGGCAAACATTGCAAATATTTTGATACATTTTTACACAAATTATAAGAACTCGAAGGTTTTAACACGCCTGTAAGGATAAAGTACCAAAATTAGGATTTAAAGTCTGTTTATTTCATGATTTACACAGGAAAGTTGTGTGACTTTAACTCATACTACTTATACCTACTTAGTATATGAACGTAAAAATATTTAGATCAGTACGGTTTTTACTCACAATTATTATTAGTCGCTTTTGGCGACATGTTTCGGATGTGTTTGATCTAAATATTTTGAAATATGTCTCACGATAGTTTAAGTGCGATTATATGAACGTAGTTTTTGACCCAAATGTTTTTTTATCTGTGGTACAAATGTGTGACTCGTCATGTGAACATTTGCATACCAACCCTTAAAAAATTTACATTTCTTTCTTGTAAAGCGAGCTGCAAAATTACATGGGCGTATTATGAATGACATTATTCATTTATAAAGTGTCCGTGCACTAGTTACGCTACTTATGCTCACTTGCAATATGGTATTTTTTGAAATAACTCAAAATGAATAGGCAATGTTTGTAAACATTACATAAATCTATAGTAGCAGTGCAGTGAGTGTGCACTTTTGTCTCAGGTGATGCCGCTTGGCACGATTGTTCCTTAGGTCAAACAAAGCTTCAGTGTTTTAGTAAACATTTTTAATCTTTGACTTTGGACATAGTTCCATTTGTATGTAAATCTTTACCGCCACGCGCAATATTTTGTTTTTACTCAACTCCCTGCGACTGATCAGTGATTTGCCTAGTGCACGTATTGCACAGAACAAACATAACATAAGCGTGCGAAATGTTACAGTATGCCTCGTAACAAGGATATTGAAATGCGAGCAAATTTGTACAAACAATTTCCGCGCTATCCACACACGACGTAACCGACGCATTCCCAAAGTGGCCAGAGCTATCGACGGCCTAAAACGTAAGTTTTGGTTTCATTGCACCAAAATATGATTTTGGCTTTATTTGTCCTGAATTTAAAAACAGCTTATTCCCATCATACCTAAATGTCAAATTGTTTCCTTCTTAAAATGGCCGAATGAAGTTTTAAAAAATACATACTTTTCCGCATATTCCAAAATTAATGTAAAACTTACGCCTTGTGGTACTAACTAAGCGCTCCTGCACCATCCCACTAACCCGGGATTAACCGGTTAAACCGTTAACCCAGTAACCTCGCCTCGAGGTCTTATTGCGTTGGTTTGTCCGAAAAACACTACTTGCGCTCGCGCACGCAATGAGAATACACAATCTGCTTTGCATGCAGGTGGCGACGTGTGAAATTACATGTATTATTCAAGCTCACAAATCAGACAATATGTAATAAGGCGTAATAGGAAACGGTATATATTCAATTTGTGTTCTACTTAAAAAGTTTAACAGCAACATTAAACCTTGAGTCGTCGCAGTAAGAGGTTCACGATTAGGTAGTTAACTGCGGTAACAAAAAAATATACCTTTTTGTTTGTGACAACTTTGTAGTAGGTATTTATCGACTTAAAAAGTTAAAATATGTGACACGAGTCTCCGGCAAGCTCGGCGGAATTGCACCTTCCCATACAAACGTAGTTCCGCTCTCATTTTAAAACTACGTGTTGGATTGTAATGAAACTTTGCAAGTCCAATGACATGAGGTATATCTAGATCTGTAATTAGTTTATATAGCTCCAGTTTATAAAACAAACGAAATAGAGCAAAAACAAGTTTTGTATGAAATGAAAAAATTAAGTTCACTGTATTTTTATAACTATGGTATCTGAAGCTACATAAGCTAATTACAGACATAGATATACCTTACCCTATTGTACAAAGTTTCAGAGCAATATAGCTAGTCGTTTTAAAATGAGAGCGGAACTACGTTTGTATGGAGAACCGAGCTTGCCATACATAGGGACATATGGACAGATAGCGGAAAGCGACTTTGTTTTATACTATGTACCTAGTGATGTTTAAGTCGTACTCAAGTGGAATGTAAATACTTAGTAGGAAAGTGAAATTAGTTGCGTTTGCTTTAATCTCAAACCTACCTCAATAAGTGGGCGTATGTAAAATAGAGGAAGATGCAATTATGTATGCATGTAAACACTTTATTGTACAGTCATCGGCAATGAAATGTTACGCTTAGGCCGCAAAAATATGGGGCATTTTCTATGAAAAGGGACCTTATTGTCGATGGCGCATACGCCGCACAGCGTCGCGCGGCATTGTATTTATATCGGAGCATCGTTTATAATGGCGTAAGCGCCATCGACAATAAGGTCCCTTTTTATAGGAAATACCACATATGTGACACGCTCTTATGGCTCTACAAATAAGATCGTATCAGATATTTTTGCGGCCTTCGTTGTGTAACATATTATTGCAGGTGACTGTACATAATATAGGTAGAAATTACAATATTAACAAAATAAATGCAATCTAATAGAGGTAGGTAATAATCGTCGGTTTAAACCTCGGTATAGTTCTATACAGAGCAGACCTGCTACCATGAGTTGCGTTCTCGCGCGCGACTCCATACATCTAGCGCGACTTCAAGTATGGACTCGCGCGCGAGAACGCAACGTATGCTAGACCACCAGAAAAAAATCGTTCTGAAGATGCAAAGATTACTTTACGCGATTAAGTCCCGTCGTTGTGAATAATAATGAGTAAAAATCGTGAATCTTATTGGATTCTTATTTTAAATTACATGTCAAATAAAACGAAGTATCGCCACTAAATATCAATTTATTATTTATTTATTTAAGCTTTATTGCACAATACATGAAGGTACAAAAGGCGGACTTAATGCCTTAAGGCATTCTCTACCGGTCAACCAATGGGTTAAACCAGAAAGATTAAGTAGGTGCAGTGACTTTTAAAGCGAATGAATTTGTAACCAACACTAAATGAATATAAACTATATTGATAAACTTACACATATACTTAATACAAATAAACATACAGTATACATAGATACTATACATATTTATATACCTAATGTGAATCACTATCGGTAAAGCAATCTACCACTAATACAAGCTTTTATGTATAAAGAAGACCAAATTTATTTGCTATTTCAACAGGATCCGACACAATTACAAAAACACACATCCGGGAAGTACCGGAGAAGGACAAAGGGTAGTTTTTATTAGGGGGGTGAAAGGGGATGGAATGTACTAATGTACTAATTCTACGCAGAAGTTGTGGGAAGATGCTAGTTATATAAAATTATCAACTGAAGTAGGTACAGATCATATAGAAAATGTGACCAAGCTGGCCATGGCCGAGATCAAATGATCACTTTTCTTCCGGCGGTGTAGTCAGTTTTCGCAGCCAACACCATAATGACCAAACAAAAACCCCTATTCATATCAGTTTAGGTATGATCACTTTTATTGATGATGATAATGATGCTCCTGACCGATTTCGGCCACAGCTGTGTGCTCTGGAGTAGGCAATTTTTAATTCGCGTTATTAGGGTTCAAATATTACGTAACGCAATCTGGGAGGCGGGGGGGTCTTGTAAAACGTTGTAGAGGCAAAAGGCAGAGTTGGAACAAGGCGTTACGTAACAGTTTTTTTTAATAAAATAAAATACGTACCCTATCTTGCTAAATACTCGAGCGCATTTTTTTTATACTACGTTGGTGGCAAACAAGCATACGGCCCGCCTGATATTAAGCAGTCTCCGTAGCCTATGTACGCCTGCAACTCCAGAGGAGTTACATGCGCGTTGCCGACCCAACACTCCTCTCCCTCGAGCTCTGGCAACCTTACTCACCGGCAGGAACACAACACTATTAGTAGGGTCTAGTGTTATTTGGCTACGGTTTTCTGTAAGGTGGAGGTACCTCCCCAGTTGGGCTCTGCTCTAGATCTGGAATGACATCCGCTGTCCTGTGCCCTACCACACAAAGCGAGATGTCATTCACAGTGCCCATACCTCTCTTTTGGACGTAGTTTGAGGACATACCCGGGTCCGACACGTCATTTTGGACACGTCAGCGCACCACCTACATAGTTGTAGGGAATTGAGGTTGGCGGCCGAGCCTTAAGCTCAACTCGTTTTCTGTCGAGCTCACTGCGACGTTCAGTCTCAAAATCACTCGATCATAAATGAGGCGCCGCCATTCGGGCCGCTGCGCTGCCTTCCGCTCCCAGTCAGAGGGCTCTAGTTTGCATCTCTTCATGTCTTTTCAGAACATCCTCATATCGTAAGTACTTGTCATTGCTTTAACGCTTACCATTCTGAACTTCTGAAAAAAAGATGCGCTTCGCTTTTGTCATTATAGCTACTATCATAGAGTAACTTATACTAGAGCGGTACTGTCATAGTAAATTTTGTAACCCCAGTAAATTCACTGCCATCTGTCGACACACTTTAAAACTAAAAATGAAGATTTATAAAAATACGATAAAATGTATTTAAATATGGATAAATGATTTTTTTTATTTGCATTAATTATTTTTATGATTTTGACCCATGTTCTTTCACTGATATGCGTTAAAATTGTTAAATAACAAACGAAACCGTCAACGCCATCTATACGACAGTAGGCCAAAGCTAGTAGCGCCCTCTGAACGAGAATCAAATTTTCTTGATTTTCGAGGCACGTTTTTTCCTTAGACTGTATCCAACTATTACGGAGTTATATCTATCTTTGCTACTATTAAGCCGTAACAGATTAAACCGTAGCTAAAAGGTAGTTAATTATTACAGACTATTTATTACATAGGTTTTATAGTTTCTAAGTTTAATTCTCAGTATTGTGTTTCTAATATTTTTTGTTAATTCGTTTTTAAGTTGACAATTTTCAACACGCAGCCATTAAACAGTTAAAAAGCAAGTTATCATTGTGGTAGTTCTTTTATAAAGTAAACGTCATTCGTTTGCAGTTGTTAAAAAATGGATTTACAAAAGACATACACCTATTTCGATAGACACTTAAAAGAAGGCGTATTCTGATAGTAATAACAGGTAATGAACTTGATCTGCATTTGTTATGGATATAGTCTGTCGGTGTAAAAATTTACGTTTCTGGTTTAACAAATGTCACTTTTGACGACGCATTATACATTTTGGCGTCAGGTAGATATCTTGATTTATCTTAGCAATTACAAAACTCATGAAAGTATTGTTTGGTGAGCTGGTTATTCATGGTATCGACTTCATTTCTGTGGTTGCCGTTACACGATTGGTTAACATAGCAGAGAAAATCATATCAAAGATGCCTCTTTTTAAACAAACATTTTCATTGTACAGGCATATGGGACCGATTCAAGCCTCTAAATTTTCCACATGGAAAACTAAACTAAACTAATCTACATAGATTAGTCTAATCACGCGCTTCAATACCGTAGTTGTGATTTTTCGATTAATTCTTGTTTTTTTTAACTTTAAACGGTAGAACCCGTTTTGTCTTATAGAATAAGCTAGCGCAAAAGCAAATTCACTATGCGCGAATTTATCGGGATGAGCGCGCGTTTCAGGAAGCAAGCAAGCGCCGTATTTGCAGATCGAATTCATGTCCTGTTATTTAAATCAGATAAGATAAGATAAGATAAGATAATATTTATTGTATAACTGTGTACGATGTTGGTAATAATACATTTAGGATTCAACAGTTTGTCCATCACGGACGTACAATATACTTAAGACTAACCTATAACTAAATAACAAAATTAATACATGCATGCACTATTGTCATAAGCGTCAAATTCTTTCATGCTGTAGAACACTCTACTAATAAGCCATTTTTTTAGAATGGTTTTAAATTGTTTGCATTCGACTGACTTTATTTCAACAGGCAACTTGTTAAAAACTTTTATTGCTGCAATGTAGGCACTTTTATCCATAAGCTTATTGTTCACCTTTGGGATACGATAATTATATTTATATTGCACGCGCAAGTTATCATTAATTGAGGACAGTTTTGTGAAATACTCTCCATTGCGCTTTACAAAGAGGCAAAGCTCGAGTATATAGATTCCAGTTAGAGTCAAAATCTGCTTTTCCTTGAAAACATTTCTAACTGAGTGACGGTGGTGCAAGTGAAACATGTTTCGTAAGCATCTTTTTTGTAACCTGAATGTAGTAAGAACATCAACAGAGTCACCCCAATAAATTATGCCATAAGTGAGTTGTGAATGTACATTTCCATAGTATGCGCTCTTAACTACATTTTCTGAACATGTTTCAGAGAGTATAGATAAGGCATAAGCTGCTTTTGCAATTTTACAGTTTAAATCAGCAATGTGAGACTTCCAATTGAGATGAGAATCTATTGTAATTCCTAGGAATTTAGCACTGTCCACTTGTTCTATTGGCACCGCTTCTTGTGTTACGGTGATAGACATAGGTGAAGTTCTATAATTTCTAATTTGAACGAGTTTTGTTTTGTTTAAGTTAACATTAAGGTTTAGTGTTTTCAGCCATTCAATTACAGTGCCTAGTGTGTTGTTTATATTGTGTTCAAGTTGCTCATCAGTTAGTGATCCTGAAAATAAAAGTGTAGCGTCATCAGCAAATAGAACGCATAATTCATTGACAATTTTGGGTAATTCGTTAATATAAATTAGAAAAATAAGCGGACCTAATACACTTCCTTGCGGAACTCCTACATTGACAGTTTCAAAGTCTGATTGCTCCTGCTCTATGGTTTTTGTTAAACTATTAAACGATTCAATAACTGTCGCCTGCTTCCTATTACATAAATAAGTTTTGAAAAGTTTCAGAGCATTTCCTCGTATTCCTAAATTTTCTAATTGACGTAAAACAGTATTATGAACCACGCAATCAAAGGCTTTAGACAGGTCTAACAGAAGAGCAAAACATGGTCTCTTATTGTTAATCTGATCCCATATGTGCATAAAAATCTTAAATATTGCCAATGATGTAGATTTTCCCTTCTGAAATCCGAACTGGTTTGAATTAAGTATTTTGTTTGCTTGTATGAAGCTAAATAATCTACTGTAAATAACTTTCTCGAAGATTTTCGAAAAAGTTGGAAGCAGAGCAATCGGTCTGTAATTATTAATTTGATCCCTCTCACCTTTTTTATGTAAAGGTTTAATTAAGGCTTTTTTTAAATCTTCAGGAAATATTCCCGTCTCAAGAGTTAGGTTTAAAATGTGTATCAAAGGATCAGCGATAAAATCAATACTAGCTTTAATTACTTGTACTGGAATAGAGTCGTGACCAACACTTTTTTTATTGCTTAACGAGTTTACAATGTTCTTCAGTTCATTTTTGTCAACAGGGTTTAGAAAAATGCTTTTGCAGACGGTTTGGGAAATACATTTATAAGATTTATCACAAGCAGCTTTACTCGAATTTTGATTAAGAAAAAAATGGTTAAAAGTTTCGGCTATCGTTGAGGGATTCGATATACTAATTCCATCATTCATTACTTTTTTTATCATTGACTGCAGAGGGTTTACGGAAGAAGTATGTTGCTTAATCAGTGCCCATGAAGCTTTAGATTTATTGGCACTGTTGTAGATGAATTTATCATTTGTGATCATTTTTGCACGACGTATCACTTTTTTGTACAGTTTACAGTACATCTTATAATTAGTCAAAGTCTGGATATTTTTGTACCTCTGAGTTAACAAGTGCATTTTACGCTTGGTTTTACTTGCCTTCACGATACCTCTCGTTTTCCAGTTAGGATTACTCTTGTACGTCTTACGAACAGTTTCGAGAGGTATTGTTAAGTCAAATACTAACTTAAACATATCAATAAATGTCTGATAAGCACTGTTGGGGTCCTGTTTCTCGAATACATCAGAGAATTTTGTCTGTGAAATGTACTTAATAAAAATTTCCATGTGCTTATCAATGTGTCTACTTTTAACAAACCAGTATTTCTCTTTGAAGCCAAGTGAGGTAGGAAAAGTAATTATCTGACCTGTGTGATCAGATATACCCAAGTTTAAGACTTTAGCTGTGCATTGCCGAAAGTTTGAGATCAAATTGTCAATGCACGTTTGAGACGTATTCGTGATTCTAGTCGGTTCTATAATTTTGGCTTTAAAGTTATACTTATTTAAACAAGACATGAAAGAATGCTTTGCTGAATCGTTACTTAGTAAATTAATGTTAAAATCACCTGCCAAAATTACTTTGCGCTTAAAATTACGAGAACGCAGTGTTAATTTGTCAAGTAAAACTTCCAACCTTTCAAAGAAAAAGAATATATCGCTATCGGGGCTTCTGTATATACACACCACTATACAGTTTAGGTCAGGTATTAAAATGCCGCAAGCTTCGAAGTGCAACTCTTTGGACAGAGCAGAAATCCATTCAAGATTTACAAAGCTTATGGATTTTTTTACATAGATGCAGACCCCTCAGCAAGATACGCCTCAAGGTGTAAAACATACAACAAAACCTAGGTTACGACTTGACGAGTATAATTAATGAGCAGTTTTGTGAATGAGTCGATTTTTTGCGTGTTCAAAGGTATTCATTACAATGTAGAGACAAATGGTGTGAGAATGGTTCTTAATGCCAAAGTCATTAATTAAACAGATTTGTTGTTTTGTTTCGTTTGCGTGACTTAAACCGAGCTGCAACCAGAATTGACTGAGTTTTATTGACAACCTACTACCTACTTTACAATTGTAGTTTAAGTAGAAGTCAGTCCTACACTCGGAAAGTATCACCATAAAAGATTTACCCTCCCATAGAAAAAGGACCAGTCAAAATGTATGAAACAGCCAAATTTTAGGGTTCCGTACCCAAAGGGTAAAAACGGGACCCCTATTACTAAGACTCCACTGTCCGTCTGTCCGTCTGTCCGTCTGTCTGTCTGTCACCAGGCTGTAGCTTATGAACCGTGATAGCTAAACAGTTGAAATTTTCACAGATGGAACATTTCTGTTGCCGCTATTAGAACAAATACTAAAAAGTACAGAACCCTCGGTGCGCGAGTCCGACTCGCACTTGGCCGATTTTTTTCTCTCGATTTCGTGGTTAGTCCCATAGTAAAAGTTGCTCAGTATAATCCCAAAACCTCCCTGGCAACGAGAATGCACTTATTTTTTAGCCACCTTGTATAAAACTGTTGACAGTCTGATAAAGCGATAAACCGCGATAAAATAAGTTAAATAAAAACCACGCATGAATAGCCGAGTTAATAAAAAGCAAACTCATCAAGGTTGCTATACCACGATTTTGATTCTAATTACCACTCGTTAAGGTTGAATTTAAATCGGTTTATTGTGGATCGTCGCGTGTGCCGGTAAGCTGTTTCCCGTCATATAGTTCCGTCGTTTTTCGCCGGTCTTCTGAATTTCCCGAGGAAATTCAACTTTTCCGACAGATAATATGCTGATTTTATGCACGCACCTAATTTTATTTTTTTTACTACTTATAGACAAAGGAATTTACTGAGGTGTCTAGGTATAGGTACTTCAATTATTTTTTCCAAAATGTTATTTATTTTTCGAAATTATTTTCCTGAATCTTAATGTTACTTACATTAACCTAAACTAGAACCTAACAACATAAAAACTATTCACAAAATGCGCCCCGCGCCCCTCCAGATGCAAAGGAGCCCATCACGCTCGCCGCGTTGCCACGTTGAACAGCGATGGACAACCTTTGAAAAAGGACGAGCGAGGGTCATGACCACTCACTCACTTACATTAAGATTCAGGAAAATAATTTCGCGACACTTACAAACTTAAATCAGTATTTATACGCATCTCATGATACTTCCCAGGTAGCAAAATGACGTCAAATGACGTCAGCGACGTCATAATGACGTAATAATGCCGTCATTATGACGTCGCTGACGTCATTTTACGTCATTTTGCTACCTGGGTTACGTTACAAATTCTAATGAGGACATGCGATCACATACTTGATCATTTTATTACCTGTTTCGTTAAATAGAATGCTAAAACTACCGTTTTGGTTTAATTGACGTTTAAATTACATTTTACGAATTGATTAACGTAATTTATGTACGTATTTCCTCTACTATTTAGGTAAAGTGTAGGTATAAAAAACCGGCCAAGTGCGAGTCGGACTCGCACACCGAGGGTTCCGTAGTTTTTAGTATTTGTTGTTATAGCGGCAACAGAAATACATCATCTGTGAAAATTTCAACTGTCTAGCTATCACGGTTCATGAGATACAGTCTGGTGACAGACAGACAGACAGACAGACGGACAGCGGAGTCTTAGTAATAGGGTCCCGTTTTTACTCTTTGGGTACGGAACCCAAAAACCTACAATGCAATGCATGCGTTTACAAAAATTACAAGCAAATTTACAGTTAAAATATTTATCAGTACGGTTTTTACTCACTATTATTTTTAGTGCACGACGTACAACCGCCGCGGACACTCGTGCCTGAGGATGGATTCCCAAAGAATCCGAAACATGTCGCCAAAAGCGACTAAAAATAATAGTGAGTAAAAACCGTACTGATAAATATTTTGAAATATGTCTCACGATAGTTTAAGTGCGAAATTTACAGTTCGTAAAACATAAACGACAACGCAACTAAAATAAGCAATCGTCCTTTATAAGTTTGAAGATACAGGAGCTGTTTTAATATAGGTACATTTATATGTTGTAGCAGCCTAAGTGGCAAAATAGTTTCTCACACCACACCGTACTAAATATATGTCGTGACGAACTAAGGTATTTGACCACTTTTGCTGCTACAATATATTTTAAGCCAACTTTACTGTACTTACTCCATTTGTAGCTGATATCAATCTATGGTTTTAGCGTTGTATACGATTAAGAGGTAGATAAGGACCGATTTGAGATTCTCTGTAGGACCAGAGATTTAGTTTGATATTTTTAATGTGATGTGTGTTATATAATGCAAGCCTCAAGAATTCTCGTTTTATTTTCAGAGTGCGGCGTCCCAATCCGTCGACACACACGGCAACCGCGGGAGCGTACAGCGGGACAACTGCGGATCATTAAGGGAAGAGAGTCCAAGCGCGGGGCATGGCCGTGGCAGGTGTGTCTTAGACTACTACAGTCGTCACGTGGACGGGAGAGTGAGAGTGGAGTGAGAAGGCTTTAAAGGAAAGATAATGTCACCTTAGGGATGTGGAATGGACGCAAGCGCAATGTTTGAATGGCCTTGCTTTCCGCGCGCCGCTTGCATCCAGTCCAATTCAAAGATTTCATAATTTGTAGAAGAATATTGTGTCTTCCAGGTATCCCTGCAACTGCTGCACCCGAATTTTGGGCTCATCGGGCACTGGTGCGGCGGCGTCCTCGTGCATCCATTATGGCTACTCACTACAGCGCACTGTATACACAAGTAAGGGCATCCAGGTCTTGCAGTCCTCGTGCATCCTCAGTAGCTGCTTACATCGCACTGTATACAGAAGTAAGGGCATCCAGGTTTCCAGGTCTTGCAGTCCTCCTGCATCCTCAGTGGCTGCTTACAGCGCACTGTATACAGAAGTAAGGGCATCCAGGTTTCCAGGTCTTGCAGTCCACCTGCATCCTCAGTGGCTGCTTAGAGCGCACTGTATACAGAAGTAAGGGCATCCAGGTTTCCAGGTCTTGCAGTCCACCTGTATCCTCAGTGGCTGCTTTCAGCGCACTGTATACAGAAGTAAGGGCATCCAGGTTTCCAGGTCTTGCAGTCCTCCTGCATCCTCAGTAGCTGCTTACAGCGCACTGTATACAGAAGTAAGGGCATCCAAGTTTCCAGGTCTTGAAGTCCTCCTGCATCCTCAGTGGCTGCTTACAGCGCACTGTATACAGAAGTAAGGGCGTCCAGGTTTCCAGGTCTTGAAGTCCTCCTGCATCCTCAGTGGCTGCTTACAGCGCACTGTATACAGAAGTAAGGTCATCTAGATTTCCCGGTGTTGAAGTCCTCCTGCATCCTCAGTAGCTGCTTACAGCGCACTATATACAGAAGTAAGGGCATCCAGGTTTCCAGATCTTGAAGTCCTCCTGCATCCTCAGTGACTGCTTACAGCGCACTGTATACAGAAGTAAGGTCATCTAGGTTTCCCGGTGTTGAAGTCCTCCTACATCCTCAGTAGCTGCTTACAGCGCACTGTATACAGAAGTAAGGGCATCCAGGTTTCCAGGTCTTGAAGTCCTCCTGCATCCTCAGTGGCTGCTTACAGCGCACTGTATACAGAAGTAAGCTAGGGCATCCAGGTTTCCAGGTCTTGCTTTTATAATATGATCGGTTGGCCATGAAGTGATCATTTCTAAAATGACATTTCCAGAAATGATCAAATTCTATTATCTGGTCACGACACATACACAAATAAGGGCATGCAGGTAGTTCGGTGGTAGGGGCTGAGCTTCGGACTGATTGGTGTTGGTGGTTGCATTCGCTTTAAGTGGTCATCACCGCTCACTGTAATATGTACAAGAAAATTGAAATTTTTCTGGACAATAAAGACATTCAGTTGTCTCCATAGTTTAACGACAAAATCATATTTTTTTTCCAATCGGCTAATAATAGGTAGGTACTCGTCGCCCGGAGCCGGAGTGTCGGGACTAAATGGTGGTTCCGAAGGAAACAAATTAGTCATGTTTAATTTTCAAATATCTTAAATCAGTTATAATGATTCACTGTTATTTTTCTGATTTATGTCAAATGTTGAATGAGTTAGTTAATAAGTTCTCGATGTGCCATATCCAAAAAGGAGCTTTAGAATCATTATTGTATATTTGATTTAGAGTTTTTGAACAAGTTCAGCCATATCAAACCTCTCAGCTTCGCACCCTCTCATTTCAGTGAGCTGTTCAACCTGCCAGTACCGGCGCTATGGACGGCAGTTCTCGGGGAATGGGACCGCGCCGAGCAAAAGGGAGCCTACGTGCCTATCGAAAGAATAGTACTCCATCATCGCTTTCATAACTACCAGCATGACATAGGTACACTGGTGACACTTATAATCCAAACCAACTTCAATCATATTTTTTATATGCATTTAAAATTGCGGGCCTGGTCCACGTAAAGTTTAAGGGCGGCTGGATTCGAAAAGTTTAGATTGATTGTGGTGCTAGATAGTTTGCAATGCTTTGATAGCAGTTCTTAGTGAATGAGACCGCCAGGAAAAAGCTTACAAATCGTTTTTATTTTTCGACATAAGGGCATATGCACGAGTATATTCGAGAATTTCTGTTTTGCCCAATGGTTGACTGGTAGAGAATGCCTTGAGGCATTAAGTCCGCCATTTGTACGTATTTTAATTGTGCAATAAAGTTTAAAATAAATAAATAAATATATTCTGACTTCTTAGTGAGATTCAATATATTCTTTATTCAAATAGGCCTAGCATCAAGCACTTTTAAATTGTCAAGTTTTAAATATTACCTTAATCTAAATATCAGAGCAATTTATTGATGCAGTTATTAATTCTTAAAAACATTGAATTATTATAGATATGTCAAACTTAATAATAAGATCATATTGATGTCCTATTTTGACATAGTCAATAAAGTATTCACATAAAGTCATTTTTCAAATTTCAGCTTTAATGAAACTTACAAAGCCTGCCGACGTGGGTGCCCGAAGCCGCATCAGAACAATCTGCCTGCCCCCCTTCGAGCCCCCCGCCTTCAACACCGAGAGGACCACCTTCTACATGCGACCGGACTATAACCCACCCAGCACCTCAGAACCTCCCAAAAAATCCAAGCGACCACCCAAACCCAACCCCGACACAGCCACAAAATACTTAGAAAAGCTAAACAATTTAACCAAGACAATCTTCTCCGGATTCGTCAGCAAAAAGAACAAAAACATGAGATACAACGTAAGAGTAGCCAACGATAGCAACAGACATACAAACAGAAAGACTGATGAAGACATCCAAAAAGCTGATAATGAAAGGAAAAGTGATATAGTATACCCCAGTGCCACTTTAGATAGTGTTGTTAAGTTGATTAAAACTAAAATGGCTAAAGATAGGAGAAAAACAGAAAGAAATGATAAGAAGTTGATGTTTGATGATGAAATAGATCCGTTTATAGATGATAATAACGGGATAGACTTTAAGGATGAGTGTTACGCGACGGGTTGGGGGAGGGAACAGACGAACGGGACGTTGACAGATGTACTGTTGGAAGCGGAGGTGCCTGTGCTGCCGCTGAGGATATGCAGGGAGAGGTACTCGTTGACGTTGCCGCTGAACGAGGGCCATTTGTGTGCGGGCAGTACGGATGGGAGCACGGGGGCTTGTGTGGTAGGTTGCAAACTAAGCATTAATATCAAACTACAAGATAGTATATGATAGAATCCGTCGAATCCCTTTTGCATCGTCAATATCTACAGTATATATTACTTAAGTAAATAAGAATTAAAATAGGTAAATGATAAAAAAGTCAAGAAAATAAAAAATACAATCCAATAATTAAAACGAAACTAAGTGTGGTCGGTTAATTGAACTTTAAACTTTTGAAGCTAGAATAACGATTTCGAGACCTTAAGATAATTTTCACTGGCGGAGCCAAAGTCTGTCAAATAATAACTTGCATTTAATGATCCTAAAAATCTATGCCTATTTCCGATTTGCGTCATCGAAAAACAAAACTAGGAAATAAACATTGTTCCGGTCAAGCGAAAGTGTCTAATTAACTTTCCAATGTTAAAATCAAGGACGTCTATTAATGAATAAGAAGACAATTAAAATATACAAGACGATAGTTCTTAATATCTTATATATCACATTGTCAGCATAATAAACAGTACCTTAACTTCACTTCGTCTGTTAGTATCTAAGTATACCTACTTAGAGCATTGTAAAAATACATATACTAAAACTATGAGTGCCTCTCTGATATCGGATTTCGGATGGAGCCTATGAGAAAAACAGTTGACTGAGCTTCGACCCACCTAACAAAGACTGCCAAATTCGGGACCCACCTTTTGGCCGTTTTATACAGGTGCATGCGGAGCACAGGCTGTTAAATCGATCGGTTGGCAGTCGGCGTGTCGTGTGTGGCATGTTTCAGGGTCCACTCAAATTTCGCCCGCGACTTATAGTTTGGGAAATGTTGCCCAATCGCATTAAGTCTGCCTTTTTTGCATTATGATTTTTTATCAATAAAGATTTCTTATATTGAATAAATACCGTCGAATAAAAATAAATACCTAAATACAGAAAAACATATAGTATACATACACTGAAATACATACTTTATATATTTTACTTCTATCCGATATCCAATAGTACTTTATTGTACAAAATTCAAAACAAAACAGGAAAAATAACATTCGTCATTAGTACAAAGGCGAACTTATCCCCTCTTTAGAATGAGGCCCTCACCAACAAAACCTCATTACAATACAGCCTAGTAACTAGCAGTAGGTAGGAAAGTGAGGTTAAACAGCAGTGCCTATATGCAATGACATTCAAAACTTTTTTTATATAGCATTAGGTAGCCGATATCAAAGATGAAAAAAACTTTGGAGCACTACTAAAAAGAAACTTAACTTAGACGACTTCAGTTACTGTTTATAATATGTATACTATGTGTTATTATCTCCCATCAAAGCATAACATCAAGCCTTAAATCAAGATAAGCCTTCGACATATTTGTTTTAAGACAACTTGATGAGTATATCCCGTGACCGTGACTAATACTTTCAATACTTTCATGACATAGATTAGAACATTCGATAACTACATGCTTATTAGATAACTATTACCGTTTGTTTATAGTTTCATTGTCTTATTTAGAGACATAATTATTGTCATTGTACACATATTATGTAGTCATATTCTTTTTATTTATATTAAATATCATATCATCAGTACCGTAATAGATTAGTATAAGCTAGGGATTTTATTTATTTATTAAAATACAGAGTATTCTTAATATATTCATAGCCCCGCAAAACTCAATAAAGTTTGACTGTAGGACCTATCAGTCTCTAGTTACATATGTACTTAACTTAGTTAACTTAATTATAGTAGTGCAATTACTACAAAATATTGTACAGATCTGTTTGGCAATTGTTTCTTCTCAAATGCCAACTGATGTCCCGGAGATCTCTCCCCAATTAAAATACACTGCCAACTGCCACGGAGGCCTTCGAGATGTGTGCGAATTTTTCCATCCCTTCCCTCGACGTATAGCAACACCTACCTGTAAGAACCCCCTTAAGGCGTTGAGGGTAGGGATGGAAAAATTAAGGCCTCCGCGGCTTAGTTTGCAGAAGCGATTGGACCGGTGTTCCAATGGTCGCAGATTCGAGTCCTGCCGGTGTAAATTTTTCAATTTTCCCTTAAATTTAAAAATTTGGAATAACGCTCGCAGACGTTTCTGCTTCATAAAAAAATGTTTAGTATGGGTTAGCAAATTGTTACTGGCGAATTATTAATATACCTAACTTGAGACTCGGGTGCCTGTTAAGATCAATTCTTACAGCTAGGTGTTGCTATACGCCACCCTTAAGGCGTTGAGGGAAGGGATGGAAAAATTCGCACACATCTGGTAGGCCTCCGTGGCAGTTGGCAGAAGCGATTGGATTGGTGTTCCAATTGTCGCAGATTCGCGTCCTACCGGAGGTGTGAATTTTATAATTTTTCCATTAATGTAAAAAATCGACTCATCAATTAACTTATTACATAAAAATTTATATATTTTCTTTTCAGGGCGATAGCGGCGGTCCACTTCAATGCCGGACAGGTAGCCGCTGGGAGTTGCGCGGTCTCACATCCTTCGGTTCAGGCTGCGCGCGCACAGGAGTACCCGACGTGTACACCAACGTTGAACATTATGTGCCTTGGATATACGCTCATGTGTACGCTACGTAGCAGCTCCCATTCAATGTAAAGGAGTAACTTCATACCCGGAGTAATCGAAGTGTCGCTAGCAGGATTCAAAATTGATATTTTCACTAATTAGTGATCCCCTTCAAAGCCGTAAGGGCTTGCGTTGCTATGCGAGTGCATGTCCTTCGGCTCCTGCTAACGTGTATACCAACGTTGAACACTACCTTGCATATAGGTACGCTAGGAGTTACCAATGCATCGCTAGGAGGATTGGAGGCCCCCAATGAAGAACGGAGAGACTCTGATTGTGGGTTCATGTCCTTTGTCTCAGACTGCGCGCGCAGAGGCGTACCCGACGTGTACACCAATGTTGAGCCCCCAATCAAGAACGGAGAGACTCTGATTGTGGGTTCATGTCCTTTGTCCCAGACTGCGCGCGCAGAGGCGTACCCGACGTGTACACCAATGTTGAATATTACGTACCTTGGATATACGACCATGTGTACGCTACGTAGCGTCTTATCTGAGGGCCTAGCCCAACGTTGTGTCGTGTGTCGTGTTATTAATAAAATTGTAATTTTATTAATAAATGATTGTATTGTTGATGGAAAACGCTATAATAATGTATGAAAAAAATGGACATTTAGTTTGTCCGTTGTGTAAATTTGTTCCTACTCACGACAAAGAAGTTTGAACAAGGAAACTTAAGGAAGGAAGAAACTTATAATTTATGTAACATTCATAAGTTACTAAAAGTTTTATGATACTTTAGGAGCCCAGTGATTAGATTACCTGTGATTGGGTGAAATATATTTAATTATATTTATTTTGCGCCTAAGCAATAAAGTTTACGTATTTAGTTATTTATTTTTAAAACAATAAATTTTATAACAATTTGATTACCATGCAACTTTTAAATATAATTTCTAGTCTATTATTTATAGTTTTAGTGAATAGAGTACCTAATATTAGTTTTATTTATTCAAGTTTGTACAATCTGGGACAGTCCCGGTGAACTTGGATTCGAATTCGAAAATTTTCCTCGATCCTTACGAGCGAGCTAAACTCCGCCTCCCATAGAAATAACCAATTACGATGCATTTAGGATTCTTTATGTTAATAATGAAAAGGGTTAAAACAGGTAATGAGACAAACAATAGGTAGTAAGGACAGTTTATTAGTTATTGTTGTTTAGCCTAAGCTTCGCCTCCCCATAAAGAGTCCATTATGAAAGACCAATTAGAATGCATTTTGGGTTCCATTTGCAAATGCCGACCGTCACAAAAACAATGAACGGCAATAAACTTTACCTGAGCTAAGCTTTATTTTTTCTCAACACCCACATTTTTAAGTGTCCATTGGTCATCACTTTTATGATATCGCCTGAGCGTCTGCAAGACATTTAAACGATTTTTTCCCTTACCGCCTTCACCGGGAATGTCCCCGATTGTACCTACTACTCATACTCAGCGTACCTGTAGTTTTACAGTACTGTTTTTTATATTTGTTGGCTTTTTAATTTAAGGTACATTCGGATCATGACTGCAACAGCGTTACTATAGGGAATATTACGCAAAACTCTGCGTAGAGGGCGTCACTAGTACAATCACAGGGCCTACCGCGAAACAAGAAAATCTAAAGTTCGGTTTCTGCTTCCCTATCACTTGCTTATTCGATCACGGTAGGGCCACCTGTAAACAAACCGCCTTGATGCATCAATGTCATAGTGAAAACTTGTCAAAAAACTGTTTAAGGCCTAGTATGTATAAGTTACTCTATGGTTTAGGATGTGCAATTAGGTATGCACTAGTGCTGCACTCTGGCGGCAGAACATTGCAGTAATATTCCGTATTGACATTTACATCTCCCGCGTGGTTGCACCAGAATTAACGCCGCGACCCGAAACAGTTAAAGCGTTTTCACATCGATATCGCATGTCGGATACTCCTATAAAAAAGCAAAAAAAAGTGCCTTTTTAGGGTTCCGTACCCAAAGGGTAAAAACAGGACCCTATTACTAAGACTCCGCTGTCCGTCTGTCTGTCTCTCATAAACCGTGATAGCTAGTTGAAATTTTCACAGATAATGTATTTTTGTTGCCGCTACAACAACAAATACTAAAAGAGTACGGAACCCTCGTTGGGCGAGTCCGAATCGCACTTGTCCGGTTTTTTATAAATTTAATTATATTTTGTTATTAAAAAAATAAGCATTAATGCAAAAATAAAAGAAATTGATGCCATACGATATGTTTTAGCAGCTGTTTTTCTCAAGGTCATCCGACATCCGATATTGGATCTCGGACAATTCAAAAACAAATAAAATAACTAACGTTAGTAGTATTAATTATTAGTTTTATTAAAAGTTTTGTTTTTTAAATAGGTACCGTATACCTATATAGGATAAGACTACCCGTTTATTTTCTACTCTCATATTTGATATTGATAAGATTTTACTTAACTCAATTTCTAATAAATAAGGATATTATCTCCTTATCGGATCTTAGTTTATAATTCTGTAAATTTGAAACCACTCAAAAATCTGTGATTAATGTGTATATAGATAAATATTGTACTTATTTTTTTCTTTATATATAATAAAAATTACATATGGAAATGTATATTTGTTAATTGTTGTTTTGATATTCTTATTATTTCACATTTACACCGAAGTACTGATAGTTACTTAGGTGAAAATATGACTGTATATTCACACTACTACTGAGAAATGGAATAAAATTAAGAATGACAAAACGTAATAGTTTTATTTATTCCTTTATACTAACTAAAATTGAGCCGCGAATTCCAAATACTAAGTTGTACAAGCAAAGACATGTAACTCCGTATAATACAAATAAACTCTTGGAATAAAGGAAAAACCTTCCCCCGGAAATCAAGAAAAAGTAATTCTCGAATAGATGGCGCCACACCTTTGGCCTATACTATTATGTGAAAACCGCACCACTCAAGGAAACACAAATAAACACTAAATTAAAAACCAAACATTGATGTACAAAATATTTATTCAACAACACACCGTCTCGCTTAAGTAATATTTACAACCTAATACTAATGTCTCAACGTGTTAGTCGGGTATAAACTGACAAGATTTTTGATTTTTAATTGCAATTTTATGCCCTGGATGCCAGCCCTTTAAGCCAAATCTCATAGAAAAGGGGCAAGCTATGAAGGCGCCATCTAGCAAACCTTCAAAGGTTGCCAACTCCATTTTACACATAAAAAAGCCATAAGTTGAATATTTAGGTACAACAAAATTTACACAAATACAAGGACGAAGGACTGCGTAGCATTCCAATAATGTTTTGAAATTAGTCTAATATGACCGGTACTGACATTTTATTTGACTAAAAATAATGCTGGAAAGTAAGCTGCTTATAGCGACACTATTTCAGGGCCAAATAGAATCTTGTCAAGCTTTAGTACCTATTTAGCAATAATATCACAATGACCGTGCGGCCGTGGCCCGTGGCTTCAGATCGGTCAGGGGTTATAAGCAAAACAATTGTCAACTGAGTGCAAATAGATCGGAATGAGGGCTACCGTTTTTGTGCTCACCAGTTGGCGCCACTGTAGATGCAGGTCGAGAAAAACAGATCTCAAAATTCTTCTACGCTTATTTTTATAAATTCAATACTTTCTAATATACACAAATGTATTTTAACGTCTAAATGTGCCATTTTTTCAACCTGTTTAATTTTACATATATTTTAGTTGGCACTTTTTTTAAACCACTAACATTTATTGAGCTATATCTATTCTTTACCATGATTAGTAGGTGGACAAAGATTTACCGCAGTTATGAATAAGGAGTGAAAATTCCCGAAAAAAAAGCTTGAAACCCCCAAAACTTCTATGCATTTGACATTTTGAAAGATCTACACTAGCGCCCCTAGCGGCGAAATTAAACGCGGTAGGCCTCATTGTCTACTAAGAGCAAATACATCGGAATTCTAAATAATTATACACAGGAATATTAGATAATAATTAATAAGCGAGTCGCTTAACTGTCAGATTTTGCGATTTTGCTATAATAGTGTAGATATGTCTGAAGTTAAGCGACACAAGTTAATTGTACCAAATAATTCTGATTATATACATTTTATAGAACCTTAAGACAATGAAATCATAACAAAAATAAGGAGAAATAATTTTAAAAGTGGAAAAATCCATCCATCCATCAAAATCCAGAGGCCGTGAGTTCAAGTCTCACCCAAGGCAGTAATTTTACCACTTTTAAAATTATTCTAAGCTTAATAGCATCGATCGCAGACGTTTCTGCTTGTTAAAAATTAATATAAAAAATAAGGAGTTCTAAATTACTATTATTTGAGCACATACATTTTTTTTTTAAATTAGGTACATACATACATTTTGTGAGGAATGTCAATTATGTTATAAAGAAAAGAATACCAGAGTAAAAATTTAAATGGCATATTAAATATACATTTTAGAAGATTCTACTAAAAACTGTTCTAGATCAACATGTGCTTATTTAAATATTTTATTTTATTTTATTCGGCATTTCTTTCAGATTTTTCATTGTCATTTACACAATCTTACAAATAAAAGGAAAGGGTCTTAAAACAACATTACATAAAAACTGATAAATATTATTTACACGCAAAATAGACGATGAGAATATTATACAAAATTACATTATAATACCAGTATAAGGTATAAGCCAGGTTCAGCTGTTTTATAATGTACACAACTTTTTGTATTTGATCTATAGTTTGTCAAAGGACTGTCTCATTTCAAACATGGACAGAGAGAATCAGAGAGAATCATACTATCTTTATCTTACACTAGTACTAGCACCCGAAAGAAAAGGATGAGTTTAGTTTTTTATTGTTCTTATTTACGGACAATTTGATTTGACCAACTACTTATATAATATAATTTATAATGCCCTAACAAAGAATCAGTTTAAGTTAAAAAAAAACATTTAACTATTTACAGGCGTTTTTTTATTTTATTTTTTACATCCACTATTTTTTTACATCGTGAACATTTTTATTTAAGGCTTGGGAGTTAAAGTTCTGCATTATTCATTTTCTCTGCGTTTTGTTCCACTTTCGGAGTCCGGAATCTTTTAAACGTATTAATTATTGCTTTTTTAATACATTTTAAGTATTATTAAACATAAATAAATAACCTAAATATGTAGACAGAGACCAATTGAGCAAATCTTTCAGGTATCGATATCTCATTTAATTAACCACCTACTAAGTTGGTAATTTAAGGTAAAAACTTTAATTAACCTGAATTAAAAGAATTGATATTGCAATCTCTTTATAGAGATATTACTTTTCTTGGGGTCTCATTTACAACTTGAGATCCAATTTTACTTTAAATAATAGAAGGTACTCGTATCATGGTTATCATAAGGTACCTATCTATGTGGCATTTAGTTATTACTAGCTTTTGCCCGCGACTTCGTCTGCGTGGAATTAGTAATTTGGGTACCTTAATTCTTAAACAAATCTGCTTTTTAATCCATCCTTTTTCACCCCCAAATTGGTCCACACTATACATTTCCACCCCATTTTTTACACCCTTAAGGGATGATTTCGGGGATAAAAGTTATTCTATATCATTTCCCACAGCTCAAACTATCCCCATACCAAGTTTCATCTAAATCGGTTCAGCGGTTATTGATTCCCCATAAAAAATTCCACCCCCCTTTTCATCCCCTTGAGGGGTGAGTTTTGGGATAAAAAGTATCCTATGTCCCTCCCCGGGAGTCCCGGGACTCAAACTATCTGTATACCAAATTTCAACTAAATCGGTTTAGCGGTTTAAGTGTGAAGAGGTAACACACAGACAGACAGACAGACAGACTTTCGCATTTATAATATTAGTATGGATTACTATTGAGAAGCCATACAAAACAATAAAATCAACGCAATTGCAATCTGTACCACGCGACCAAAATGGCTTACGCGCCGTAAAATTCATGGCGCTCACCGCCCGGCCACGACATCGCGCCATGGCGGCCATAGGTTGGAGCGAGACAGCGATCGGACCTTTCGTTCCCACCTATGGCCGCCGCTCGCCGCTGCCGCCGCCGCGCGATATCGTGGCCGGGCGGTTACGCGTTTAGTTCACGAGATTCACGCTCCGCTTCTATGGTTTGTTGTCAAAACTACAGCAATTCATGGCGCAAAATACTGGTTCTCGTTTTGAAGCAAAAGGTACCACATTGTCGCTTACCATAAGGACGTCAGAGCGTATGACCTTTTGATTGAAAACGACACATATTTAGTTTAATGCTATGTGGCTGGCTGGCTGACGAGGAAAAACTGTAAAATTTTCCAAATTACACGGAAAGCTTTATTTATAAGTAGTTTGGCGTCGACAGTTCCTAATAATTAATTCCTAATAATTGGTAGTGCTGTCAAGTCACTTTCTGTCATTTCTCCAGTCAAATTGGGCCCCAGACTACCCCCCACCCCACTAGTGCATAGACCAGTATACTGACAGAATAGACATGGTAACAAAAATGTCGGTATGTAGGTAATATCAAGTGCTGTAATGTTCCGAAGCAAAAAATTCGACACAAAATTAAAAATCGCACTTAAACTATCGTGAGACATATTTCAAAATATTTATCAGTACGGTTTTTACTCACTATTATTTTGCGGGCATTGCACGACGTACAACCGCCGCGGACACTCGTGCCTGAGGATGGATTCCCAAAGAATCCGAAACATGTCGACAAAAGCGACTAAAAATAATAGTGAGTAAAAACCGTACTGATAAATATTTTAAAATTAAAAATCATAAAAATAAAACAGTCTAAAAATTTAATTTCAGTACCATCTCGTACAGTGGACGTCAATAATATGTTTACACTTTTGCACCTTACTCCTTTGTAATAAGGCGAAAAATGTAAATGTGACGTTTTCAACCAAAAGGTACCACATTGTACCACATTGTATTGTTGTCGATAAGGTTGATTTCGAATTGAAGCTATATGGAAATAGCGCCTTATTGACAACCGACAATAAGTACCCTTTTGGTTGAAAATGGCACAAATATCTTTCACGTCGACTGCACCTTGTCAGTCTTGTCACAGTTGTCACAGTGACAATCAATATGAAAGTCGCCAGGGACCTCATACTATTGTCACTGTGACAAGGTACGACTACGAAATAATACTGATATTAACCGTAAAAATTTTAGTGTGTCAAGAAAATACTTAGAAACTTATTTTTTATTACCAATTTTTTTTTCTAAGCGCCACTGTATCCCTATTCATTAAAACTATTTAGACTTAATATCTATTTCGCAAATTTATATCCTGTATTTAAAACAATTCAATATAAATCATTCAATGAAATAAAATAATCATAATCATTAAAAGGTTGTCTGGATGAGATCGCTCTTTAGCGATAAGACCGCCTGTTGTATGTCTCTACATTTAATCAATTGTTCTTTTTATTTGTATCTTAATCAATTGTTCTTTTCATTTGTATCTTAATCAATTGTTCTTTTCATTTGTATCTTTTTACTGAGGTGTGCCAATAAAGAGTAAATCTATCTATCTATCTATCAATCTTATTTCAATATCAGTTCATAATTTCATAAATAAATAAAAATACAAAATGGTTTCAACCAATTCCCGATCACCATAATTACTTCACAACCTAACTTAAGGTTCATTTATTCACTAAATTAATTACATTAGCAAGGAAATTAACCGTTCTATATACAAATACCTTAACGGTAACTATAACTACATAATATCAAAACTCTGTTTGTCGTCTAAGAATTTGTCTCTTTCTAACTACCTATGTGTGAATGTGATATTCTTTTTCGTAGTAGACGATAAACAGTTTGCTACTCTGCGATGCTTTTTCTTTTAATGGCTTTCATAAAAATTATGATGATTTCGTCAATGTTAAAAGTGTCTCAGAGCATGACGTTTTTCGGTAGTCGCTAATTTTAGTGAAGTGATAGCTGGACTTCACAAATAGCCACGAAGAGATGGGTAGTGAGCTAGTGAGTAAATACTCACAGGTAAATACTCAGGATTTACTCACTCCTATCCATCTCTACTACGATGGATTGCCGGGTGTTGACTAAATCATGGTTTAACACGTTTCAAGACTAATTGCACTTTTCTACGTCAGTTCACTGTATAATAAAGTTATCAATATTACACGTTAAACAACATTTATGAGCAAAAACACAAAAAAAAACATTCACGAAATCACGACTTCACCAGTTTGAAGTTCAAAGGTTTCTCCGTTTTACATTATGTCGATAAATCTTAACAGATAGGTTCTCTTGGCATAGCACGCATATTGTGACACTAATTCATAAAAATCTATAATGAATCTAAAATTATTACGTTTGCAATTCAACCAGTGATATGCTTAAATATGACTTGCAACAATCAATAGGTGGAGTACTTATTTTATAACTAAGGGAATGTTGATTTAGGCGCATATTATTAATACGACACTCACTTGTGGAATAATTTCATAAATGTCTTAATTTTTTTAAGGAAATCGAATTTTTCATTTTCAAAACGAAAGTTTCCTTTGTGTCTTGTGAAATGTTCCTACTTTTTGGAATCTCTGCAATTAATCTGTAAGGCTAGTTAATATTACACTAAACACTTAATTAGGTATAGGTACTCCAAGATTAGGTACCTAACGTACTTGAGATAAAAGCACTGGCATGGCTTTTCCAAACTGGAGAGGGGCAACCCTGGCTCGTACGGATAAGTTTATCTAAACTTATTGTACGAAATACCAGTTGCAATGAATTAAAACATCTCAACCTGCATACATCTACGAAAAGATTTGGTCTAGCCCTCGCACTGGCCTAGTCCTCAGACTATAGTAAAAACCGAAGAATGAGACTGACATAGATGTTAAGAACTCATTTTAAAGCTATATATTAATCAGGCATTTAGGACCTAAATCTTCACGAACTAATAAATTCCTGCAGCTCCCTAGGATCCCCAAGGAGTGCGACAGCCTCCCTCTCATCGTCCCCTCTGAAGCATTTGTTCTCAGCAATATTAATTATAAGACTAGTCCTCCTGATACTGCTTCTCCTGACGACCTTGGGCTGTTTGACTTCCTTGAGCTTGTACTTGGGCCTCATGAGGCGGTAAGCGCCTTGGACGCCGAGGAAGAAGCCGATGAGGAAGAGAAGGACTTCGATGGTGATGACCACAGGGGGAGCAATGATCAGACGCAGACGGAGGAGCTGGATGACTTCTGCTGGGGGTTCCTTGCAGTACTGCGAAAGACAGTTGCGGTAAGAATTTTGTTTATAGAGAAGTAATATCAAAACTGCAAGTATAACTGTTTACTGATCTTAACTATTGCTTAAATAAATAGGAAGACAACATTCTATTAAAATAACTTTTAATTTCTAGTTTTCCTTTTATCTAAAAAGATATAGCAAAGCTCGCTGAAGTATCTGCTTGATAAAAAAATGTATGGGTTAGAACTAGTATGGGTTACTTCTTTCTGGTGATTATCAATTTATAACATACTAGCTTTTGCCCGCGACTTCGTCTGCGTGGACTTAGTAACCGCAGCTAGAGTAAGAATAGCGCCTCATCCTAGGCTAGACATGTTGGTTAAAAGTAGTCGGACCGGTGTTTTTTAAGGTCGCATGTTATGTTCTTGCCACGAGCGGTGAATTTTTCTAGTTTGACTAATATAAAAATATGTAATTCTTACCATTTGCAGCCACACCAAGGGTAGGACCTTATCTTTGAGCGGGCTGGTGATAGGGTTCGCAAACGAAGTGCGGACCGCCATGTTCACTTGAATCTTTGAGTAGAAGGACAGAGGGACGCCCAGGATCTGTTATAAAAAAAGAATTAAGAATACTCGAAATTAAACTATCGTGAGACATATTTCACGCGGCGGGCGGCGCGGGCGGCGCGAGCGACTAAAAATAATAGTGAGTGAAACCGTACTGATCTAAATATTTCGAATTGAGAATACTGGAAAAATAGAGTTACAGAAGGGACCTCAATCACCAAAAATGCAAAAAAGTCGTAAATTTCGGATTTTTAGCTACCTAACCTTACTGTTTCCTCTTTCTAGTTTGTAGTGTTGATCTATTCGAGAAAGATTTTGTATTATTATTAGAGATTATTTATTTAGAGAAGAACCTAAATATGGCGGCACCTTTCGTGCCATGAACTGTCAAATATTAACAAAGTAACTACTGCATGGTTGGCAGACGGTTTGTTTAACGGCTTAAAGTTGTACCCTATTGTTTGTGTGTGATAAGAATTCTGGCCGAATCTCCATTTTTTCTTCTGCTCTATACAGCATAACTGAGGCTTAAGGTTAGCTGGAAGAGATCCCTTATACGGATAAGCTCGCCTTTGTACCTAAATTTATATGAATTTCATTGTACAATAAAGTGATTTACTACTACTTGGAAAATTCACGTTTTTATAGAGTCAGGCCAAGCTAGCTCTTTAGCGATTTTGATAGCACAAAACTCGCACAGAATGTGCAAGTGTAATTGAAACGCCATAATTTAATAGAAGTTTGACGTTTAAAATGAAACTTGCACACTGTGCTATCAAAATCGCAGCAGAGTTATCTTGGTCTGACTCTAGCAGAATACTTACAGGTTCGACATCAATTTTGGTGGTGTGTTTTTCAGGATCTGGGCGCATGCCAGTAAAGTAGCTGGCTTGCACCGGGTCTACGTCCATAAAGTGAGGCTTCGATAAAGCTATCGGGAAACCTACAACAAAATTATTATCTATGGTTAATTTGGGCATTTATTTATTTAAACCATTGCATATAACATAGAAGCATAATAAAGAGAGTGTAAAAGGGAGAGGTAAAAACGGGAGTTGGAAGGGGCAGACCTCGGCGGACTTTCTGTGATCAGATCGGGGAAATCCTGAAGAAAGGCCAGGTCAAGAGCACCCTAAACCGGCGAGCGTGTATGAGGAATGTTATGGAAGTGAAGGTAGCGAAAGAGGTATGTCAGGATCGTAGCAAGTGGAAATCCGTGGTCTCTGCCTACCCCTCCGGGAAATAGGCGTGATTATAATTAAGTTATTATTATGTAATTCTATTGCACATAAAATTATAAGTACAAATGGCGGACTTAATGCTATAAGGCATTCTCTACCAGTCAACCACTGGGCTTAAAAGAGATTGGGTATTTAAGTCACGGAAAAGGAATATCTTTTAAACTTACACTCATCCTAATTATCAGAAGGTAAATTTTAAAATGTTGTTTTTTAGGGTTCCGTACCCAAAGGGTAAAAACGGGACTCCACTGTCCGTCTGTCCGTCTGTCCGTATATCCGTCTGTCTGTCTGTCAAGTTAAGAGATATGTGTTAGTAAAAATCTAACTATTTTTTGTATATAAGATAATATTTTAAGATAAGATAATATTTATTCATTCATATCTTATGCTAATTGGCTTTATACAATGGTAATTATACAATGGTAATTATACAATTTATACTTAAATACTAGTCCGAACGAATTTGTATTTTCTGACGCTCATGGAAATTTGATAACAATACCTAAACTAAGTAAACATTTGTACGATTGTATATACCATTAATCTTACGAAGTATTTAAATAAATTATTCGTAATTATTAATCTTTTTAATAATATCATCAAATGATAAATCGCATATTAAGTACTTATTACGTAACAACCAGAAAAACGGTACGTACCAAACACTGATCTTATCTATTTATTTATGTATTTTTTCACATCTCTTAAGATTAATTTAAGCGGTGGGAAGTAGGCAAGGACCAGGTTTTCATGACGTCAATTTACGCAAAAACTATTCAAATAACAGGTATTTCGGCATTTGCTTGTAATTAATTTTAAAACACGCCCATTAATTTTAACGGTTTTTATTATTTTACTAGCTTCACGTAGATAATCTAGGACTATGACATGTTGCTAATCTACCGTAGATACGAATACTAAAATATTACTAAGACTCCGCCGTCCGTCTGTCCGTCTGTCTGTCACCAGGCTGTATCTCATCAACCGTGATAGCTAGACAGTTGAAATTTTCACAGATGATGTATTTCTGTTGCCGCTACAACAACAAATACTCGTTGGGCGAGTCTGGCTCGCACTTGTCCGGTTTTCAAAAGGACGTAAATGGGAAGACGCCCTCGTACTAATATGGTTTTTATATCGTATGAAGATACGGAATACGGAACTCTGCATTATGATGCGTGGCCCAACACGCACTTGGCTCCATACCAATAACGACCTGAACTTGACTATGCGACAATTGGCCGTGTGGCCATGCGCGCGAGTGCCTGTTTTGGCCGCGGTCAAAATTTATAACACCCACCATTATTATATTCTAATTCTAACAAATGACGTACGCGGTCGAGTAGTTTGTGTAGATCTAGCTTTTGAAACTTGAATAGTTAATTTTCTCTTTTTATTTAAATAACTAGCGACCCGCCCCGGCTTCCCACTGCAACGCTGATTTATTTTACATATGGGGCATTTTCTATGAAAAGGGACCTTATTGTCGATGGCGCATACGCCGCACAGCGTCGCGCGGCATTGTATTTATATCGGAGCACCGTTTATAATGGCGTAAGTGCCATCGACAATAAGGTCCCTTTTTATAGGAAATACCACATATAAACCTTCCTCTTGAATCACTCTATCTATTAAAAAAACGCATCAAAATCCGTTGCGTAGTTTTAAAGATCTAAGCATACATAGGGACAGACATCCATCCAGACAACAGGAAGCGGCTTTGTTTTATACTATGTAATAGTGATTGTTATTCTATCGGTTTAGTATTTTATAAGCCATATAAAAAGTTAAAAAGTCGATATGCGTAGAGTTCTACATATACAATTATTATTCTAATATTAAATTAATTTCTAGTGTCTGCAATATGTTCATACAAGAAAATAATTAAATCACGACTACCTACAGGGGCCCATTTCTCGAATGGTATTAGACTAATATTATTAGTCCCCGAACTACCAAATCGTATAGGTTACCATGGCAACACACTAGTAATATTAGACTAATACCGTTCGAGAAATGGGGCCCAGGTTCGAAAAATAATTCAGATTGAATTGTTAAGCCCGTCCCCAAAATATATAGTAATATACCGAGCTATAATATCTCAAGGTATCTTAAGATGCCTTGCTAGATATCGTAATATGCCAAAATATATATTCCGTAAATCATCCCTTAAGAGAGTCAAAAGCGGGGTGGAATTGATAATTGCCTGATAATTTGTGTAAGCAATTAAGCATATGCTCAAATTAAATGATTGCCATTAGACTTTATCCAGGCGCTATTCTTAATCTAGCTGCGGTTACTAAGTCCACGCAGACGAAGTCGCGGGCAAAAGCTAGTTAAGAATAATAAACAGCAAGAACATACCATAGTAGCAGCCGCCGATGTCAACGAATCCTTCAGGCAAGCAGTTTGACGTGCAGTTACAGGCGAAGGGCGAGCTCCGACTGAAAGAATTTTTAGGCACCTCATATCTGCAAAAGAAAAAAGTTTTTTGCCAACATTTTTAACCAAGACTAAGATGGTCACGCTTTTATCATCGGTCATCGTTAACGTTTTCTAATGTACCTAAGTGCGAGAGTGACGCATGCTACTATAGACGATATTGCAACCATCATGTTCGCATTATCAGCTGTGGGCGATAATAAGGAGTAATCGGCTACTGATGTTAATTTAATACGGATTTAAAATTTCTAACACACAACAAACAAGAAGTCTGATCTTAAAAAGGCATCTTACAAGATAAACAATGTTTCACATAGAAAAACACTTCTTCCTCAAGGAGGTATTCTAGGCCCACTTTTACTTTTCGTGTTTGCATAAAATGTATAAGTAGCTCAAAGCAGCCACTTCAACTTTATATTTTAACAAGTATCAACAATATCAACTACTTATTATGCATCACATATTACATAGTGATTGAGTGCTTCCGGTTGAATGATTATACAACGCGTCAAGTATTTTGTTATTTCTGCTCAAGAATTTATCATCAGTATCATTTTACATATTTATTTATTGGTTCAAAATCAAATTTCTGCAATTTTTATTTATTACAATCAAATAGCATTTGATTTATTTATTATAATCAAATGCTAAAAATTACAATGTAACACGGCTCCACAAAAATGTAATTAGGTTGACTGTATGGAGTCAAGTATCAATCTCTCTTTACACTTAGTTCTATAATTAGGTATATTAAGTAAAATATACCACAATTCGAAGTTACTTAATCTAAAAGTATAATTGGTAGGAAAATAAATACATTAATTAAATAAATAAATAATATTATGGGACTAATCTTACACAAATCTATCTAGCCCCATAGTAAGCTACTAAATCACTCGTAGGAATACACCTTAAGAGTCAGACCTCAGATCACAAAAGGTAAGTATATAATGGTCTGTCACAGACAACCTAATGTTAAATATTGTTATAAACCTATAAGAAACAAATAAAATTACAATATTATAAAATTAAAAGTAACCTATTAAACCTAAACTTACACTTAGTATATAAAAACATATTAATCACAAACTAGTCCCGTCAAAAATTTCCTTTTAAGTCCCGAACTGTTCCCTACCTGGCCCAAATGTTCCAAATATGCCAGCTGCGTTGCCACGCTGAATGGCTAAGGATATTTGTTGGACCAGGTAAGATCCAGCACGGGGGTCACAGCCTCTGTCCCTCAACCGACGCCCGATCTCCCTGACCAGCTTTTTGGCCTCGGCGCACCATGGCCCAGCCGTTTCGACAGCAACCGGAATGAAGTCATACACTGGTCCAAGGTTGGCGTATTTGCTGTGTTTGACCTTAGCAGCGGCCTCAGCCGCTGCACCTGCCTTTTTAAATGTGTGGCCGACATGAGAGGGAGCAAACGTACACACACATGTGGCATCCCACAGCAGGCTCCGGCCTTTTGCCCACGGGACCAGTGTAAGACCGTCCGACCTTTTGCCATCTGTACGGCTTAAGCCAGGAGGCTCTAAAATGCATGGTATGTTTGCCGAGACTAAAGCGCGTCGAAGCAGCTCGTTAATGGCTTGGTGCCTAGGTATTCGCCCTACACATCGGACGCAACTAAGCCCGTGGTGCCCATTAACCTCGACCATTACCCCGCAAGGGCATCTGTGGGGCTCACATACCCTGCTCCCAAGACGTAATAAAATTACATGAAAATATAGTTTGAGTAAGAAGTTATGGCAAAATTACCTTTCGCATACTGCTTTTCGCATAATGTTACTTTGCAGATTTTTTTTTGCATAATATTATTTGGCAGAGCACCCTAACCTAACCCACTTAGAAAATTCTGCCAAATGAATATTATAGCAAATATGGGAAGTGTATTTCTGACAAATAATGTTCTGCCAGGGGCCCATTTCTCGAACGATATTAGTCTAATATTATTAGTGTGTGTGGTAACCCATACGATTTGACAGTTCGTGGACTAATAATATTAGTCTAATACCGTTCGAGAAATGGACCCCAGATGAGGGGAACCGAACCCATCATTCTGATGCCAGTGTACGTTCGAACAGGCCTAAATGTATCATCAAGTGTTTACCATGAATTAGTAACATTTATTTAAAACAAATAAATAACTAACATATAAAACTTAAAAACTAAAAATAAAATTAAATAAAATTAAATAAAACTAAAAACTATTCCCCTGCGGCATGGTGCCGTAGATACTGGCAGCATATCCTCGCTGTATCACAATGCTTACTCTTTGTGCGAGGAAGCTGCCAGCTCTACGATCACCGGTGACGTACCTATAGTATTCTTTTAGATAATCCCTTAAAATAATCAAGTGTATTTAGTGTTTACCTAAAATAATCAAGTCCGTTGTATCCTTTCATGTCCTTGACGTAAGTGAGAGGGAAGATCCTGCAGGCTTGCCGTCTATACAGCGGGATGACCTTGTCTCTCGTTATGTGGGGAGAGATCATCATACCCTCATACGATCCCTTTATACGGTTGCAAAGAGTACTGAAAATAAATAATATTTTTTAATTCACACACTCAATTCCAAAATGTTAAAGGCGCCACTACATGGTTACTCAGTTTTTTCTGACGGAAGTATCGCTCAATAGTTACACACGTCAAAGTGCCAACATAGCGATAAACGTCATCGTCAAAAAAGTTTTACTTCAATCGCGCGTAAAGATTACACGCACATACTTTTTTATAAATTTCATGAGTTACGACGAAAGTGGAGGAACCGCGTGAAATCGCATTTTCATACAAACGTAGTTCTCATTTTCCTCTCTGGATATTAACATTATTGAAAATATTTTGACACAATTTGTTGTATATCATTAATAGTCTTGAGACACTTAAGTAAGTAGTAAGTAAGTGTACCTATTCCGGTAATTACGACTATTTCAAAATGTCGGCTAGTTCCAAAAATCACTCATAACTTTAGAGTCCATTTTTATAATTACCAAAGAGGATATAATAAGATACAGTGGTACTGTCATAGTAAATTTTGTAACCACTGTAAATTCACTGCCATCTATCGACATACTTTAAAACAAAAAATGAAGATTTATAAAAATACGTTAAAATGTATTTAAATATGGTATGGATAAATGATTTTTTTATCTGCATTAATTATTTTTATATGATTTTGACCCATGTTCTTTCACTGATATGCGTTAAAATTATAAATAACAAACGAAACCGTTAACGCCCTCTATACGAGAGTAGGTCAAAGCTAGTGGCGCCATCTGATCGAGAATCAAATTTTCGTGATTTTCGAGGCACGTTTTTTCCTTAGACTGTATCCATCTATTACGGAGTTATATCTATCTTTGATAATTACCCAACATTCTGAACTTTTCAGAATGACCCGAATACACCCAATATCAAATTACCTGGTATTAAAGTCCGTGTAACCCTGCTGTGGGATGCCTCCTGAGCCGCCCCAAGAGTTGATGGAGTAACGTGTGGCCTCGTCTCTCATTTCAAGCACCACTTTCGTTGGGGTTTCGGCGTAGAACTGTAATAACATTCAGATTAACATTCAGTCTATTAATTTTAGGATTATTATGCTGACATACGGGTCACTCACCTCCTCCTCACTCACTCACTCAGCTCCTGCGGTGTCAGCATGGTTGTATTTTTATCACCTGTCAATATGCATGTCAGAACGTGACAGGCATGGTGACAGGCGATAAAAATGCTCGCCCGCGATGACGCTCCTCGGTACGGAGTGAAACATGTCGAGCGTTTTTCGACTTAAAATACGCGAGTGACCCGTTATTAATATGTTTATTATGTCTGTGTCTAACGGAAGTTTTGTTATTAAAACTGAATATCAAAAGCCAGAATTCGGCATACTCGTAATGAAAATTTACCACAAACAAATAGATCATGGAAAAGTATGGCGCGAGGGTGACCATAAATATGTACTGTAAGTAAACTGTAACTGACAAGAAATCAAATTGGTGCAAAGTTACTCTAAGAACAAATTAAATTATTTTCTATGAAATGCCTCCACTGCATGATTTACTTGTCCCTTGTTACTTACAAACCCCACCCCTTTATCAAAAGAGCTATGAAAAAGGAAGATTACCCGATCCAACAATCCAATGGAGTCAAAATTAATCCAGCCCGGGAACAGTTTATGCGCAACAGTGACCACGGGGTCCTTGAAGCCCCAGAAGAATTCGTCCACAGTCATAGTTGTGAACAGCTTGGAACCCATGGTCGTGGCGGACATATAGAGGCCACTGTTTACGAGGTAGGGCATGTGGTCCGCGGCTACCGTGCTGATGGCCTGGAGAAAAAATAAAGTAATTTAGGCTATTTATTTAAATTACACAGCTCATTTTATTGTGAATTGAATGGAAGTACGAGTATATATTCCTTGGAGGAGGATGAGATATATATTTTTTGGTAAAAATAATCATTATTTTATTCCTTTTTGTTAAGAGTCCGCAGCAAGCTCGGCCGAATTTCACTTCCCATAACCGAGTTTCATTCTCATTTTAAAACTACGTGTTGGATTGTTATGAAACTTTGCACATACAATGACATAAGGTATGTACAATGACATGACATGCCTGTAATTAGTTTTTATAGCTCCAGCTTATAAAACAAACGAAATAGAGCAAAAACAAGTTTTGTATGAAAAACTTAAAATTCGCTGTATTTTTTTTACTATAGTATCTGAAGCTACATAATAAACTAATTACATACCTAGATATAGGTACCTTATCCTTGTAAGTAAAAAAGTTTTAGAGTTATCTAGCTTAACTACGTTTGTACGGAAAAACCGAGCTTGTTGCGGAATCCTAAGTTAGGGTTCCTTACGGTATACTTTTGTGAACACTGGGTTTTAATAAATTGCAACATTGATAAATAGTTTTATAAAGCGATCATAGCCAGAATACGCATAGTTACTTAGTACTTTATAGATTCTTAAATGTCTATGTAACATAACTTCCTTCAAATGCGCTAGAATCTAGACCAAACCTAGACTAAAATATTCGGTAACCAAACCTAGTTCTTCACGGCCAGGCCCTTCCAACCCGCTCTCCTTGCGCTAGCACTATTACCAACTATTACCTATGTTACGTGATTACATCTAATTACATTAAGCCGCCCGATTTGGTAAATGAAGGGTTTGAACCGTTCACTTTTAATTTATCGTGATTAACTTGTAACTGGGATATTTAGCCTAATAGGGTATTTGACAAATTTTGGGGAATTCATCTATACAGTCGGTACTGGGGCCCATTTCTCGAACGGTGTTAGTCTATAATATTAGTCCACGAACTGTCAAATCGTACGGGTTGCCATGACAACACACTAATAATATTAGACTAATATCGTACGAGAAATGTGCCCCTGGAAGTATTTATGAGGAAAAGCATAACAAAGTTTATAAAACTAAAAAAAATTTGTCCATATGAATTTATATGCCATAAATGTCATAATAAAAAGAAATATATATCCCACTTAGTCGATTTTGGATAAATACAAAATTTTGGATAAGTGGTTATTTCCAAAGCCAATGACCGATAAAGAATATTTTAAGACGAGGAATTATCTAAAAGGTCAAGACATTTGTCTCGTTCTCATAACCTATTTAATTAACAATTAAAAAATTAAACACAAATAGATAACTCATATAGAGCAATCGTAACGGAAACAAATTTCTGTTTTTTTACTTTATTTATATGAACTACTTAAATGAAAATCAATAAATTAACAAAAATAATAGAAAATTGATAATATGAACAGCTGAGCCTAAGGGCGTCGTTTTGTTTTTTTGCGACAATAAATGACTTTTTATTTTATTTTATTTCATTTTAAATAGCTCAACAACCACGGAACGTGTCTATACATTGATATTTTATGTATAAACACAGCTGGGGCTTGTACCAAAACGATGAAAATAAGACATAGGTAACTTTAAAGAAAATATAGTCTGAAAATTTAGTCATCCGTAAACATTGAAATAAATAAATAGACTTGACTAAAATAATTTTCACTCGATCCGATATTTATTTGTATAGCCTTGGGCAGTGTCATCGTAAACATGACTTTCTGTTAGGTCAAGATCAGTAGGAAGACACTGATGTTTACCTAAAAAATGGTTTCCGCTAACTAAATCTTAATAAATCACTGATTTTGATGTCGATCGCTTCAGCATAATATATTCTAGGTTTATAGGTTTCGCTTTAAAAAAAAAAAAATTATTGCAAATTTTGAAAAAAGTAAGACCTATAAACCTAGTCTTGCCTCAATGACGTACAAAAAAATCATGGAGAATGGAAAATATTTAGAAGTGGCAAAACATTTGCTGGGACGTTGGTAAATAAAGGTAACAACAAAATAAATTCGCGATGGACCCGTCATCGTCACCCGATATGGACGAGTACGTATTATTCTTCCCTCTAAAAACGAATTAAGAAGTTTTTCAAGAACACAATAAGATGAAGAAGAAGTGGGTTTGGTAGGTATATAAAGAATCTCCCATAGGCAGAAAGATACATGTAGAAAACCGGCCAAGTGCGAGTCGGACTCGCGTTCCAAGGGTTCCGTACATTACACAATTTAAACAATGTATTTTTATGTGAAACGTGAGTAATGTTTTTAAAGAGGTCGGATCAAAAACTAAGTAATTAAGCCCGACTCACGCTTGACTGCACATTTCTAATAGGTTTTCCTGTAATCTATAGGTAAAGATCTATTTTGCGTATTTTTCTCAAAATTTTAGACCCAGTAGTTTCGGAGATAAAGGGGAATGGTCATTTTTTTCCTTTTTTCTTAAATAACTTCTAAATTGTTTATCCTACATTTATAAAAAAATATATTTGAGATTCTCACAATGAGCTCTTTCATTTGATATGTAACACGATATAGTTTGAAAAACTTTATTTTTTAATTTTCACATTTACCCCCCAAAAGTGGCCCCCATGTTTAAAATTCATTTGTTTACGTTACATGTTCGTCTTTAGGTCAAAAACTTACATATGTATACCAAATTTCAACTTTATTGGTCCAGTAGTTTCGGAGAAAATAGGCTGTGACAGACGGACAGACAGACAGACAGACAGACAGACGCACGAGTGATGTTATAAGGGTTCCGTTTTTTTTCCTTTTGAGATACGGAACCCTAAAAACATGACTCTAATAATGTGCTCGCAACGCACCCCGGTTATAATTTATATTATATCAAATATAGGTAGGTAATATGTATACCTATAGAGCAGTTAGGTATCACAGTATACTTAGCCATTTAGTTAGCAATTAAAATATGTAGGTTATGCGACATAAACTAAAACAATATAATAAACTACTGGGTTTAGATGGGGTAAGACAAACACCGGGACAAGAGGAACACTTGTAGAGAGTCCTCATACTGTTTCTCTTGCCCCGAGCAAAATAAACTATGTTTTTCTTTCCCCACATGACCTTAACTGTAACCCAGTTAATTCGGCATTAACAAAAATTCTTCAATAGAAGAATCAAATGAGGTTCAAGATTGCCATGGCCAACTATTTTTTCTGCATAGATACTATCAGCCGCAAAAGTGCATGGCGACTTTATCAACTAATTCATTTATAATTTCTCCATGCAATTTCGCAGCTCACATTCATACATACATATGCGAACATGCTATCTGAAACAGCAATTATTGCATACTAGATACAGTTATAGATAGCTATATATATTTGAACAGACATCAAAGAGGTTATTAACATAAGAAGAGATATCAAGAAGTCATGGCCAAATTGCCGATAAACACGATAGTTTCTGTCTTGGTATAAATACTACAAAACAATAGCGACTGTGTGCCGTATTTTACCTTCAAAATGACCACAGCTACGGTACGAGTACGACTGAATTCCGGACTGAATGTCTACAGCGGAACTGCCCAAGTTTTTAGAAATTCGGTAATGCGCATTTGACATCCCATTTGCTGTCGTAAGGCAGTCTATGAAAAAATTGTGCCCCGAATTTGACAGCTGATATATTTGTCGCCCCTATAGTGGCTAAATCTGGTTGTGAAAAGTTGACATTTAACAATTCAGTAAAAAATAAAAAAATATATGGTGTGATTGTGATGCTGTGGTGTCATATTGGATTAACTAGGTATCTGGTTCAGATGTCAAAGAACGATTTTATCTGAGACTCACAATTGGCTAAGCTATTACGGGCCCATTTCTCGAACGGTATTAGTCTAATATTATTAGTGTGTTGCCATGGTAACCCATACTATTTGACAGTTCGTGGACTAATAATATTAGTCTAATATCGTTCGAGCAATGAGCCCTAGGCATAGTTGATTATGCTATTAGGTAGTACTATAAAAAGCTACTTACAATTAGAGCGATGTTAGGTATGTACAAGTTGACATTCTTGGGGTGGTCGATCGATCCTTCGGAAAGGAACTTCAGCACTGTCTTCGGCATAATGGTGACAGTTCCGTCGTCATCGTTGACGGTGATGTTCTCGTTTGTCCGCAGTTCTCTGCAAAAATACAAATTAGGTAAGAACGAGCGACAGAAACACACTTAGGTAACTAGCCACCTTTAACCGACATCACATAACCCTAAAATTAAAAAATCTTACCCCTGGTTTTTTTTTAGAGATAAAATTTGCAATTACATATTACACCTAAGATTTCCGTGTAACATTCTAACAAACATGATGAGAAATAAAAATGCTAATTTAAAATTCCAAACACGACGTTTGGCCGTGCTCTTGAAACTAGACACCAGACCAGACACGTTACTTCGATCTGCCGCCTTTAGTCACGTGTTTCAAAATCTTAATTACAAATTTTCTAAAATTAGTTTATTTAATAGATCAGGGGCCCATTACTCAAACGGTATTAGACTAATATTATTAGTCCACGAACTGTCAAATCGTATGGGTTACCATGACAAGACACGTGACAACACACTAATAATATTATACTAATAACGGTCGAGAAATGGGCCCCAGTTTTTATAACGTATGGGTCGTGACGTTTTGAAAGCTGTGGGTAAACGCAATACGTCAGTAAAAAGGAAAAATAATACAGTCTGTGTAACTTCTAACCGCCCACAAATTAAAATATGCAAAGAACTGCAAATTGGAGTTGTGAAAATAAAGATTCAAAATGCAATGGAATGGAAGACCTTTTTACAATCCTCTGGGGCCCATTTCTCGAATAATATTAGACTAATATTATTAGTCCATGAACTGTCAAATCGTATGGGTTGCCATGACAACACACTAATAATATTAGACTAATATCGTTCGAGAAATGGTCCCCTGGTCGGCTAGTGGGTGCTTTTATCGTCCATGGTGTCATGTCACGATAAAAACTCATGTGTTACTTTTGCATCTGTTTATTTACTTGTGACCAGACGTCGGACCTGGGGGCCTAGCAAAGATGCCAATCGTTTGCGCTTTCTATCTCTCTATCACTCTTACATATTAATGCGATAGAGAGACAGATAGCGTTACGATGTCGTGGCGAAACGATTGACACCTTGGCTGCTTATAAACAACGGGGGGTAGGATCTTAGGGGCTCAAGTTTTTTTTCGTCTTGAACACTGGAAATACAATACAATACATACCTATGTCTAATATTAATAAAGTGACGTTTTATTTTAGATCGATGATTATGTTTAATTTATTTTCGATAATAGATTTAATTGCAGACTGTTAACTTATTTGTCTCAGTAGACAACAACGAATAAAATTTTATACCAAAGTTCCTATGGTTATTTTCATTGTCCATAATGTTACATTGTAAAACATTGTCACTGAAATTAAACGAGTGTTATAAATTTCACTTGAATTTATGTACCTACATACGTAAATGATTTAAAAATTGGTATAATTTTTAAACAAAACAAAGCATGATAATTTTATAAGTTAATTTAGCTAATTACCTTCGAAGATAGGAAATGAAGAAATTGTAAGACTTAAAGATTAGTTAGGTAAGCAACAGTAGATTAGGCAAAAACGTGAAAACAAACCTATTATTTTCCACAAGTGCGAAAATATAAATCTCGCTTATAAAATGGCGACCCCTGGCCTCAAAAACGTGCGTCAAAGCCTCATTTAATAGTTTAAAACAAAATACTTGCTGAAAAAACCGGTCAAGTGAGAGTAGGGACTCGCGTTTCAAAGGTTCCGTGTATCCGCCGTGCAACACACAAGTTTAAACAATTTTTTTATTTTTTTGCATGAAACGTGAGTCAACTTCTTGAAAAACCAGAATGGGTCGGATCAAAAACCAGATGTAACGGAGAATATTGTGGCGCGGTGGCTTATGCTGCAACTATAAAAGCTATATGCATAGTTTTTATATCGATGTTTAGGAAAGATTAGAAGCCATTACTTGGAATTGAATGTACCGCTGACAGAGATGGCGATCATTTTGCGCCAGAAACGACGCATTCGGAGCTAAAATAACCCTTATGCGCGGTATTTACTAAGTGATCTCATCAGTCCACGGACGTATTTATAAAAAGTGTTGTCATTTGATAGATCTTACTTAATTAATACATTAAAAATATATTACGTGGGATTATAACAGAAATTTTACGATTAATCTTGTTTATATACAAAACCACCAAAACTAATGCAAAGTAGCTCGGACTAGATCAAAATTTTAATACCCCAAAGCCCAAATGCAAAGGCCGAAGGCCGAGCTCCGCGTAAGGCCGAAAGCTCGGAGCGTCCGAGCGTCCGTCTCCTTACATCGGAGAAAATGGATTGTGACAGACGGACAGTCAGGACGCACGAGTGATCCTATAAGGGTTCCGTTTTTTCCTATTGAGGTACGGAACCCTAAAAACATGGTGACGTGAGCATTGAAAATTTTAAATAAGAAAAACGAAATTTAACAATACAACATACAACCCACGCAGGTTTGACAAAAACAAAGCTTGCTTGATGGCTTTAAAGAATAACAAAAAATATATGGTGATAATACCATTATTCTTCAGTTTACAAAGATAAACTGACATACAAAGATAATTAATTGACAATTACTACAACTGATTTATGAGGTGATTCTTAAAGTAATTTTACATAATGTGATGCTAAGGCTTTTATAATTTTACTACAATTCTTAGAGGAAGGGCAGGAATTTATCAAAAGGACTGAACACGTGAGGATAGTTATTTGTTATACAAGGGTGCAAAGTTGTATTTTACCCGCGAGTGTGGAATTGATACACGAGCAAGCGAAAGGATTCTATAATTGAACCACGAGCGTAGCTAGTGGTTCTAAAATAGAATCCTAGGCGTAGCGAGTGTTTCAACACACGAGAAGTAAAATACATTTGCACCCGTGTGTAACACAAAACTTTTCCCCTCACTATAGCGAGGAAAGTGCAACATTTACAGGCGTTAAATCATCTTCATCACTGGAATCACTAATTTTTTTACAATAATACGATATTATAACAGAAAACTGGAAGTTGTGCATTTTTACGTGTCGGAGCCGGTGAGAAAATTTTTGTTGACAATGTTGACATTTCTGACGATGCGTTTTGAAATTGCATCGACTCAACTTGTGCGTTCAGAATTACATTCAACATCATTTTAAAAAAACAAATGTTTCTTATGGAATTTAAGGTTTATGACTTACAATCATTAAATAAAGCCAAATTTGGTATTTTTTATTAAATTCTCAAACCATTTATTTAATGATAATTAATATCGAACGAACCATTATTATGAGCGTTTTACGTTTTGTTATCTGTCAAAAGCTACTTAAACACGCTCCATCGAAGGTCAAATTACTTTCCCCACTAGTGGATAAAATGCGTTTTTCCCCGCTTGTTTTAAAGGATAAAAGACGGCTTTCCGAGCTAGTGAGGGGAAAAAGTCTTTGTTCCTCAGTTTAGACACTACAGAGGCTTCTAATAATATACGACTATATTCTTTTTATGATGCGGTCACGTTACACATTGTGACACCGACTAGGATAACACACGTTTCACAGAATTTGCAAAATTTATTTAAATTTCACCATATCGGACCATCCGTTCTTATACGGTAAACTGGTATATCCACTAGGTTGATTAAATTTATGTGTTGTGACCGAGAGGTCACGTGTTTTGGCTCGTTTTTGTCGGCAACGACCTGTATTTGAAAATTTGACAAGGTACGAGTATAAAAAATCTGTAAATGTCATATGCGAAGAAAATATGACCAGGGTCTCCAGTGCCCAGGACTGGAATCGAACCAGCGTCCTCTGCTATTGCGGCACCCGGGCCAAGGCACCAAGGGTCTAATTTTCAATGTATATTAAGTTTCCTGAGGGCTTATGGCGCCCCTGACCATTTAAAAAAAAATATTTGTTCTAATGGTATGAAAAATATGTGATATGAAAACTGATTTATTTATGTCGTTGCTAAGTTTTATGAATAAGCAGGTGTTAATCTTTATTGCAATTAGTTTATCTACAAATTGAGGACTTGATGCTCAGTAGCATTCTGTTCCAGCATTTGCATTTCATTGTGCTGAGGAGTTTATCCACGTAATAAAATAACCATCCATGTGTGAATTATACTGTCTTTATCACGCTGTCACAGAGACAACAACGACCATCATAATACGTAAGTACTGGAAATAGGTTTTGGGTTGTAATTCCTAGGGTAAAGAATATTTTTAAATGAATTAGTTAACTACTTTTTTTTATTTAAAGGAAAAATAGAAAAATTCACTGCTTGGGGCAAGATTCGAACTTGCGACCTCAGTTGCTCACTTGCTCAATAGGTTAAGAGCGATTGTGTACTGGGGGCCTAGCCAAAATGCCATTTGTCGAACACCCAGATTTCGGCGTACAGCACGTATGTGGAGTTCGGCCACATCTTGATAAATAGCCGAGTTACCCACCTCTTCCACCCGCATCGTCTTCTCCTTGCCCGACAGGTATTCCGGTACGTTGGTATAGTTGAACACCCAAATGTCGGCGTACAGCTTGTACGTGGAGTTCTGCCACATCTTGATACACAGTTAAATTACTCACTGGTAGTGGAAGGGCCCCACCTCTTCCACCCGCATCGTCTTCTCCTTGCCCGACAGGTATTCCGGTACATTGGTGTAGTTGAACACCCAGATGTCCGCGTATAGCTCATATGTCGGGTTCTCCAACATCTTCATCACGTACGAGTCCTTCTTTATCTGAGTTTTCTGTTGACAAAACAACAAATTAATAATAATCAAATCAAAATCAAAAATCATTTATTTTAGTAGAGTTAGACCAAGATAAGTCTGCAACGATTTCGGTAGCACAAGCAGTTTGTGTTATTTTAAATGTCAAACTTCTATGAAATTATGACATATAAATAACACTTGCGTATGTTTGAATATTCTGTGTAGTACAGGCAGTGGCGTAGCGTGAACTAATGTAGCCGTGGGCGAAATCGTCATCTGCGAGGCCCTTTTCTTTCACTGTGCCCGAAGGGGCCTCGCGCGAAACCCCCCTTGGGGCGCGAGGCCGTGTGCGACGGCCCACTTCGCCCACGCCTAGCTACGCCACTGAGTACAGGGGCCCATTTCTCGAACTGTATTAGACTAATATTATTAGTGTGTTGCCATGGTAACCCATACGACTTGATAGTTCGTGGACTAATTATATTAGTCTAATACCGTTCGAGAAACGGACCCCAGGTATCTACGTCTACGATGATGGCGTTGATGGCTGTACTTTGGTAAATAAATTATAAACTTCTTTTTAGTCTGATAAAAAAGAGTAGAAATTAAAAAGTGGCAATACTGTAGTGTCATCCCTTTTTTCTTAGATTGATTTGAAAGGGACGACACTACAGTGATGCCACTTTTTAATTTCTTTTCTACTCTTTTTTGCCAGACTGTAGGCTGTTTGTATTTTACACGGAATGTTATAGCAAATGACTGGATATCCGGCTATCCTTGACTCGGTTTTGACTAAGTATCCTATTAGGCGAAAATAAACCATAGCAACTAATCAACCTTAAGTTTCTGTTTTAGTAAAGGTAAAGGCCAAAATTTTACCTGGCACTCCTTTTCCTCCTCTTTTTAGACCTAGTATGAAGGTGCATCCACACCATAGTTTACTTTTATAGAGAAACATTGTGCAGTGCAACACGGTAACATTAATCGAAATTAAACTTTCGTGAGACATATTTTAAAATATTTAGATGTCGCCAATAGCGACTAAAAATACAAGTTAAGAATATGACCAGGCTGTAAATGGCATTGCTTACTTAAAAGAAACTAGGCAAGTATGTAAAATACAATTAATAGATAGTGCTCAATCAAAAAGTGCTAAAATCTGTAAACTTCGCCGACAATTGTCAATTTCATAATTTAGCGTAGTTTTAAGGCGTCTTAAAGAAACCGGCCAAGGGCGAGTCGGACTCGCGTTCCAAGGGTTCCGTACATTATTTACACAATTTAAACAATGTATTTTTTATGTGAAACGTGAATGAAATGTCTTTAAAAAACCCGTATAGGTCGGATCAAAAACTAAGTAATTAAGTCCGACTCACGCTCCAATTGCTAATAGGTTTTCTTGTAATCTGTAGGCAAAGATCTATTTTGCGTATTTTTTTTTTTCAAAATTTTATACCCAGTAGTTTCGGAAATAAAGGGGGGAATGGTCATTTTTTGCCTATTTTCTTGAATAACTTCTTAATTGTTTATCCAAAAATTATAAAAAATATTTGAGATTCTCACAATGAGCTCTTTCATTTGATATATAACGCGATATAGCTTGAAAATTTTTATTTTTTAATTTTCTCATTTACACCCCAAAAGTGGTCCCATGCTTAAAATTAATTTGTTTACGTTACATGTCCGTCTTTGGGTCACAAACTTACATATGTGTACCAAATTTCAACTTAATTGGTCCAGTAGTTTCGGTGAAAATAGGCTATGATAGACGGACAGACAGACAGACGCACGAGTGATCCTATAAGGGTTCCGTTTTTTTTCCTTTTGAGGTACGGAACCCTAAAACATCGTCCTTATCGAATAGCAAGATTAAAATCGAAACACGACCTTCTTTTAGTCTATCAAGATTAATAATATTAAGATCTTGGTACTAGATTAGTTACAATTTACAATCTAGTATTCGAGATGACCTTCACAATAGGCTACTTTCCTAATACTAGTCAAATCAGCTTCTTTTTAGAACTGTCAAAATGATTTACTAATATGGAATTTATATGAAAACGAGTATAGTGACGTCACGGACAACTCACCTACTTTTTATATTTCTATCAGATTTATTAAATAGGATTTATGTTTAAAAATAACTGCTATCTATGTTTTTCTAATAATTATCTGGCGCTTTATTTCGTGCACGGTGTGAAATAATTTATTATAAGTAGGTAGAGGAAACTTCCCTATTGATAAACAAAATCTAAAAGAATATCCTCAAAAAAATGCTAAATTTATATGCCTAAAACTTTGGTCAGGAACTTTATTACACACAGACGGGACGTTAAGTATAATTTATTGGTAATAAAAAAGTGTTTACAATTTCAATGTAAAAATCAAATTCATTTTTGTATCCTCATATACCTCACAGTTTTAATTGCGGAAGATGCAATTTAATTTTCACCTCAGCAGCTCGAACAAGCCTACTTTCGTCATTCCCTGGAGTGAGGAAAGTGCGACTTTCCTCACTCCAGGGAGTGAAACAAAGTAGCTTTTTAATTTGGTGAAGGCCATGAACTGCCACTTCATACTTTTATTACATTTTTTTTATGGTATGGTATGGTATGGTATGGTATGGTATGGTATGGTATGGTATGGTATCGTATCGTATCGTATCGTATCGTATCGAATTTTCGAATTACATCGATGTAATTCTCAAATATTTTTCCCGATTTCGGGGTTATCCTAATAATAAAAGTTGTTGAGATGATCTATACCTACATACATTCTATCTGATTATGGCTAAGGGCTAAAAACACTCAATGTATCAGATACATGACCCTAAAAACTTCAAATAGATGATTTAATATCGGGTAAAAATGTGCTCGGTGAACTTTTTAACTTCACGGAGGATTCACGAGTTTATCTCATAATATCAGATCGGTCACTTTTGTGAATGAATTTGTTTAAATAACGTGGCATTGGGAATTAATAGCCCAATTCATTATTAATTTATAGACATACATGTATTTAATTTGGACGTCTAATGGGCCTAACTTATTAGTTGCCAAGCGGACCCCAGGCGCCCATGAGCCGCGGCAAAATGCCGGGACAACGCGAGGAAGATGATAAATAGACTTAATTAAAAATGTATTATGTTAATGAATTAACTTAGTAGGTCGCTATATGTTAGGTATACATTAAAAGTTTAAATTATTGCCGGTTATTACAGGGTTTACATATATAAAAAAAGCTTTTCATTGCTAGGTAGTACTTACTGAGAAATCTATGATTTTTCTGGTAGGTGACGAAAACATAAGTAGGTAACTATATTATTACTTATTTTCAGGTTCTTTCATTAAACCCAAAATATCGGCATAAATAGACACAAAAATAGAGACAAAATTATTTTTGTCTATATTTGCACTTGCCAAGCACTTTTCAAGTTAACATCAAGAATTCGAGACGGCTGAGATTAACCGTTATTAAAATATCGTTCCTCGAAAAAAAACAAGAAGAGTCTTACCGGTTGAGAGAACTTTAAAATTGAGTTCCCTCTAGAACTAAATTTTAAAGTTCGCGTTCCATCAATGAACCGGTTTGTTAATGAACGAAATAAAATAACGGTTTAGGAACGATATTAACCGGTATTTCAATACCGGTTCCGAGCCCCGCACAAAATATACATTTATCAACATCGATGTTGATAAATGTATTTTACGTTACATTGCCGACTACTAAGGTAAACTGCATTCAAAAGTTTGATCAGATACCGCAATGTAACGTAAATTGCATGCAAGTTCTTGCTAGTCTAAACCTCGCTAGGTTTTTACGCGTAAATTTGTCTATGTAAGGACCTGATACTTCAAATCTTCAAAACTGCTGGTTAGATTTTTACTACTGTGAAGTTTTTCAATAAATTTGTGAAGGACTTAAGTGCCAGTACGGTCTATGATTCAAAGAAGTAAGTATTTTTTATTATTTTTACATTTTTTAAGCTTGTGAAGCTTCTCACAAGGTCTACAGCTCACAGAGCCACTAGTATATTCTTTCCATCACACTTGCTCGAAAAAGATCTTATTTTATGCAGGTGTTGTTGGTGAAGGACAAAGGCCTGTTTGAAATGTCACCGTATTGAAGAATGATTTCGCTTAAAATTTAGTTTTTTCTTCGCAAGTGTGATGAAAAACATTGTGTGTATAGTATAACTCCGGGGGTAAGAATATTGTTACTCGAGTCTTTAATTCTCGTTCAATATTTCACTTATCCCCCCGTACGTTGCACAATGTACTATTAAATTATATTTGTTGTTTGCAGATGTCCTCAAACAGGGGAAATACCGCAAACCCAAAGTCAGCTAAGACTAAGATGACACAGGTTTCGTTATCTTCAATCTACAGTGACAAGGGCAAAGGCCGCATATTGTCGCTATAATCATAATCATTTGATGGAAACGTCGCTTTTCTTTCATTCGGAATACGGGTGTTTTTGTCATCAAATGAGTGTTGCAGACACGAGGTTGAGTAAGTATAGAGACGATATGAGAGCTTTTCCTTGTCCTTTATTTGTAAAGTATGAAGAAGAGGTAATAATATAATATGTTTATACAAATCTTCGAAAACTTAACCAATCGTAACGAAATTTTGGGAACGGAATGAGAAAGAAATTACATGTTTTTTTATACCACGTCGGTGGCAATCAAGCATACGGCCCGCCTGATGGTAAGCAGTTACCGTAGCCTATACGTATCACCGTATGTGTTTGATCGTTTGGTTTTTGCGATTACTGTTGCCGATTTTGTATACTGGGCGTTTGTTTTTGGCGCATTTTTTGGCCGTTTTAGTGCTGTTTGAAGTAACCTAGTTCTTATAAAAACCGAAATATTAAAAAAAGCACGTACAGACACTGGTACTGATAATATCAATATACAAACTCATATTTAAAAAAAAAATCCTCTAATAGGGTCAAAATCCAGAGAAGAAAATGTCGAGAACGTTTGTATGGAAAAATGCTAAACACTAATGTTTCCCTTTACGACTAGTACCAGCTACATATTTATACCTAACTGACATTGGTATTTTTCCAGTTCACATGTTTTGGTGACATAAACTCCGCGAATGTGATTTTGTATTCGACCTGATATACAACGAAGGCCAGAGACGAGGCTGTACTGTAACCTTACAGTCTTCCTTCTATTTAACAATATTTGACACGCTAATATGTACCTAATAGACATTAAACCTTTAATCCCCGGGGAGGGAGGTCCGGGGTTCAAACCCAGGCTCGTACCAATGAGTCTTTCGGAACTTATGTACAAAATATCATTTGATATTTACTAGTGTCTTTTCGGTGAAGGAAAACAATCGTGAGGAAACCGGACTAATCCTACCAAGACCTAGTTCCCCCTCTGGGTTGCAAGGTCAGATGGCAGTCGCTTTTGTAAAAACTAGTGCCTACGTCATTAGGATTCGTTGTCAAGCGGACCCCAGGCTCCTATGAGCCGTGGCAAAATGCCGGGATAACGCGAGGAAGATGATAAGACAATAAATCTTTAGGTACTTTAGTATTTAGGGACATAGATAGGGTAGGGGCTTATTAATAGTAATAAGTAAATAAATGCAAAAGTAGGTAGCTTGTCTGTCTCTTTGTCTGCTTCATCTTCACGCTTACACCGCTGAACCGAATAAAATAGAATTAAATACGAAGGACTTTCCGGGACTCAAAACTTGAAAGGGGTGCAACCATAATAACTTTCAGTGAAAGATGGTTTGTCTTAAGCTAAGTACCTAATAAAGTTAACCTACAACTAAAAAAGAACAAAACACCATACAGGTCAACATACAGGTCGCCCAGTTAAAACCACCAGGTGCCTCCATATTCGACAGTCGTATCTATCGGATAATACTTTCAGAAAGCTGTTGGGACTGCTTCTTGCTCGTTGCATTAAGGAGGCTGAGCGCTTACGCAAGATAGCATGGAAACCGTCTGTGTGTGTGTGTGTGTGTGTGTCTTAAATCAGACATGCAAGGATTCTGGAATACATCCAAATAAACAGGATATAAAAGAAAACGAAGGCCGGAAAACTTCCGTATTATTCTGCCTGTCTCGTGGATCCTATGATGGATTAAGGAAAGTGGCAGCTAAGTGACGCGTGCGCGGTTTTTCAATGCGGCACCGCGCAGGGTCAGGGACCGTACTTCGTATTCGTCGTAATCTATGACGTAAGGAGGCATAACATAATAGATTGTCTTTGACTAAATCAAATTCTAGCGAGATTCTAATTTGGAAGACTCAGGACCGGTTGCACCAAACCGTCTGTCACCGTTTTACCGTTTGCAAAATTTTATTGTATGGAAAGTTTCATAGTTCTCTGTTGCTTGAAGTTAATCATTCTCTTAATTGTGGTCAAAGATAGATATAACTCCGTAATAGATGGATACAGTCTACGGAAAAAACGTGCCTCGAAAATCAAGAAAATTTGACTCTCGATCAGAGGGCGCTACTAGCTTTGGCCTACTGTCGTATAAATGGCGTTGACGGTTTCGTTTGTTATTTAACAATTTTAACGCATATCAGTGAAAGAACATAGGTCAAAATCATAAAAATAATTAATGCAAATAAAAAAAATCATTTATCCACATTTAAATACATTTTATCGTATTTTTATAAATCTTCATTTTTAGTTTTAAAGTGTGTCGATAGATGGCAGTGAATTTACTGTGGTTACAAAATGTACTATGACAGTACCGCTCTAGTATAAGTTACTCTATGTTGTGGTTGGTGCCGTTAGTGTAACGTTTAGACTTTTAAGGTAGGGAAGAAAAAAAGAATTAAAATTAGCTTTACTTGCATAATTATGCGATAGGTATTAAATAATAAAAATGTGTTAGATCTCGAATTATGTCAATGTGCGTGTGCGTAAGACAAACTAACTTTTCTTGCTTCTTGCAAAGTGTGTTTGAGCCGCTAAAAATCAACAAATCGTGGATAAAATTACTAGCTTTTTATCAAGAGTCCTTACTGAGGTCTATTAAAAAGCATTGAGAGTCCCCGGCAAGCTCGGCCGAATTACATCTTCCCATACAAAAGTTTCGTTCTCATTTTAAAACTTCGCGTTGGATTGTAATGAAACTTTGCACATACAATGACATGAGGTATATCTAGGTCTGTAATTAGTTTATATAGCTCCAGTTTATAAAACAAACGAAATAGAGCAAAAACAAGTTTTGTATGAAAAACTTTAATTCGCTGTATTTTTTTAACTATGGTATAAATACAAATACAAATACAAATTTTTATTGTTTGAATGTGAGTGGTTATAAATGGTGGTAGGGTTAGTATTTGGTTACATCACAATCAGCCTGAATTTGGCGTACAATACTCTTTGACTCTCAATGTGCATGTCATTAAAACCTATAAAATTAAAATAAAAGTATAAAAATGTCAGAAAAAAAAATAAGTATTAGTAATAATAATAGAGAATAATAATAACAGGTCAATGTCATGCATACAGAAAAGTGGCAACACATAATTTTCATAACAATTTTATGTCAAGCTAATACAGTACCTAAAAAGTAATAATAATAATAAAATATTATAACAGTTATTAGGCGTTGGTGGATACAAAGTGTTCATTAACCGAGTAGAACATTTTTTGTAAACACCACTTAAATAATTTGGTTTTAAAACCTTGACAATCCAAGGATTTTAAGTCATTTGGCAAATGGTTGAAGATTTTGACAGACATGAAAAGAATAGATTTTTCAAAATGAGCAGAATTATGACATGGGTAACTGATATTGAGTCCATGGAATTTAGAAGTTGACCTAGGGTTAGATTTCATGATGTTGTACTGATATGAAGCTACATAAACTAATTACAGACAAAGATATGTCTTACCCTATTGTAAGGACAAAGTTTTAGAGCAAACTAGCTAGTTGTTTTAAAATGAGAGCGCAACTACCTTTGTATGCAGAACCGATCTTGCCGGGGACCCTTAACTATGCGTTGTTACATCTAGTTAACACGCATACATTAACACAATTTATGTGACCAAACAGTTGCATTCTGTTTGCAGACTATGTGGGCCTTGACTTGTTTGACTTCGATAGATTGATAACAAGGAAACTATTATTGATCGTGATACAGTAGATAGAGGAACAAACATATTTAAAGTTAGCACCTAAATAAGGAATGTCGAGTTAACGCTGAATCATCAAAGTCATCTTTAAACTACAGTAAGTTTCGATACAAAATAGGACTTTTTATACGTTAAAAGGTAAATAACAACTTTTATTAATCAAAACGCTTAATAAAAACTAGATTACCGGAAAAAATTTGAGCAAAATAGGTAAAATTCTAAATTTAATTTAAAATGTATATTGTGGTAGTTAGTTAGATTTAGTAGACCATCACTACTATAATCTTGTAACACATAAAATAAATGTGGTTGTGATATAGTTTCATATGTAAAAACTGTTGGAGTTCAATTACCCAGTGGGGGCACATTTTACGGTATCTAATAATTATTATAATTTATATATATATATAAATCCATACTAATATTATAAATGCGAAAGTCTGTCTGTCTATCTGTCTGTCTGTGTGTTCCCTCTTCACGCTTAAACCGCTGAATCGATTTAGATGAAATTTGGCATAGAGATAGGTTGAGTCCCTGAGAAGGACATAGGATAGTTTTTATCCCGAATATCATCCCTTAAGAAAGTAAAAAGCGGGGTGGAATTGAGATAATTAATGAAGTGTCTGCTAATTTGTGTGCATAATATGCTCAAATTGAATAATTGCTATAAGACTTTCTCCAGGCGCTATTCTTACTCTAGCTGGGGTAACTAAGTCCACGCAGACGAAGTCGCGGGCAAAAACATTATATTATATTATATTATATTATATTATATTATATTATATTATATTATATTATATTATATTATATTATATTATATTATATTATATTATATTATATTATATTATATTATATTATATTATATTATATTATATTATATTATATTATATTATATTATATTATATTATATTATATTATATTATATTATATTATGTTATATTATATTATATTAGGTTTAAAGTTTTTCTTTTCTCGACTTTAAATATCGGTATTAAGTCGATGTCCCGCCTTGAGACACTCAAGGAAGAGGAGCATCGGCTTCCCCAATATATATAGTATTTCCTAGTACTTTAGATAAAATAGTAGTTGTATGGATGGCTGGTTGCTTTTGTAAAATGTGTATGTTTATTTGTGCATCTAGTTTGTCTATATATCTGTGTAAGTTTTTGGCTACAATACCGGTGGCTCCTATTACTATCGGGATTACTGTGGCAGGCATTTTCCATAATCTCGTTACTTCTGTTCTTAGTAGGTGATATTTGCTCAGTTTTTCCACCTCTTTTGGTCCTATGTTGTAGTCTGATGGAACAGTAATATCTATTAAGTATATGTGCTTTTGTATTTTATTTATGTATATAATATCTGGTCTATTGTGAGCTACTGTTACGTCTGTTTGAACCGGTATCTCCCACATTAGCTTTGCAGTATCGTTTTCTATTACCTGTGGTTGCGTTAAAGTTTCTTTCCACCAAAGGTTATTGACATTGAATATGTCAATAACCTTTATATATTATATTAGGTTTAAAGTTTTTCTTTTCTCGACTTTAAAAATCGGTATTAAGTCGATGTCCCGCCTTGAGACACTCAAGGAAGAGGAGCATCGGCTTCCCCAATATATATAGTATTTCCTAGTACTTTAGATAAAATAGTAGTTGTATGGATGGCTGCTTGCTTTTGTAAAATGTGTATGTTTATTTGTGCATCTAGTTTGTCTATATATCTGTGTCTATATATTATATCATATTATATTATATTATATTATATTATATTATATTATATTATATTATATTATATTATATTATATTATATTATATTATATTATATTAGGTTTAAAGTTTTTCTTTTCTCGACTTTAAAAATCGGTATTAAGTCGATGTCCCGCCTTGAGACACTCAAGGAAGAGGAGCATCGGCTTCCCCAATATATATAGTATTTCCTAGTACTTTAGATAAAATAGTAGTTGTATGGATGGCTGCTTGCTTTTGTAAAATGTGTATGTTTATTTGTGCATCTAGTTTGTCTATATATCTGTGTAAGTTTTTGGCTACAATACCGGTGGCTCCTATTACTATCGGGATTACTGTGGCAGGCATTTTCCATAATCTCGTTACTTCTGTTCTTAGTAGGTGATATTTGCTCAGTTTTTCCACCTCTTTTGGTCCTATGTTGTAGTCTGATGGAACAGTAATATCTATTAAGTATATGTGCTTTTGTATTTTATTTATGTATATAATATCTGGTCTATTGTGAGCTACTGTTACGTCTGTTTGAACCGGTATCTCCCACATTAGCTTTGCAGTATCGTTTTCTATTACCTGTGGTTGCGTTAAAGTTTCTTTCCACCAAAGGTTATTGACATTGAATTTGTGCTTTCTTGCTAGTGACCAGTGTACATATTGAACAATGTTGTTGTGCCTTCTGGTATAGTAAGTGCCAGCCAGTCTCTCGCATCCCGAAACTATATGTTGAACGGTTTCATCTTTCGCAAGACAAAGCCGGCACCTACCATCCACATCTTTTTTGAGTATGTCTCTCTCGATTTGATTAGTAATTACAGCTTGATCTTGAATGGCAAATATGGATGCTTCTAATGTAGGAGATATCGGTTGCTTCTTGAGCCATCTGAATGAGTACTCGGTGTCTATGTTTGTCTTTTCTAGCACTGATTTAAGGAATTGGCCGTGAAGAGGCTTGCTCTTCCATATATTAATATTCTTCTTAACTATAGCTGATTTGATTTCTTCGTCGGTCCAGTTCCTATCTCCTGCTATTTCCATCTCTGTACAGAATTCTATCGCATCCTTTTCGATTGAGTATTTGTCCCGGTTTCTATCATGTGTTACTATTGCCTTTATTAAGTGGTCACTTTCGTTTCGTAAATATTGTTTGTATTTAATTATTTGTGTTTTGTATACATATTCCATATTCATTAATCCTCTACCACCTCTATCTATTGGTAAGTAAAGTCTACTAACATCTGCTTTCTGTTGCTGAGCTTTATTCATGGCTAATAATTTTCTTGTTTTTGTATCTATTACTTTCAAGTCTATTAATTTGTAGTTGACTATACCAAAGGAGTATAACAGAACGGGAACTGCGTAAGTGTTAATAGATTTAATGAGATTTCGTGAATTAAGGTGGGTGGGTGGGTGTTAGCTAGGAGCTTCACTCTCTTAAAGTATTTTTTTTGTATCTGTTGTCTAAGTTCACTGTGATCAATTTTTCCTGATTCACTGATGCCCAAATACTTGTAACTTTCTGTAACTCCCAAATACTGAAATTCTTCACCGCTAAGTAGTATGTGTCCCTGTCCTTCAGTTCTACTCCTTCTTCCGGCAGTTAAGTGTAATATGTTGCATTTATTTAGTCCAAAACTCATACCTATGTCGTTTGTAAATACTTCGGTACTATCCAGTAATACTTTCAAATTATTTCTACTGTTTGCATAAACTTTTAGGTCGTCCATATATAGTAAATGATTGATGTGTATACTATCTTTTAATAAGTATCCTTTTGATTGATATTTATTTAAGATCTGTGAGAGAGGATTTATCGCTAAACAAAACAGTAAAGGTGATAGAGAATCTCCCTGAAATATTTCACGTCGAATGTAGATAGGATCTGTAGTGACTGCGACGTTCGCGCCATAAGCTGTCATGGTAACATTCCAAGTAGGCATGACTATCTCGAGAAAGCCTCTGATAGACCTCGGGCACTTATACAGGTCTAAAATTTTTAGGAGCCATTCGTGTGAAATACTATCAAAAGCTTTCCGATAGTCAACCCACCCCATACTCAAGTTTTTTTGACACTTATGCGCGTCTTCAAGTATGGCCTTGTTCACCATGAGATGGTCTTTGCAGCCCCTGGCGCGTCGACGGCAGCCTCGTTGTTCCGGTGCTATTATATTGTTGTTATCACAATGGATATAGAGTTCGTTGGCTATTACTGAAGTTAGTACTTTATACATGGTCGGTCTGCCGTGTTGTCATCTTTTGGTATTAATATGACACGTCCAGTAGTAATATTATATTATATTAGGTTTAAAGTTTTTCTTTTCTCGACTTTAAAAATCGGTATTAAGTCGATGTCCCGCCTTGAGACACTCAAGGAAGAGGAGCATCGGCTTCCCCAATATATATAGTATTTCCTAGTACTTTAGATAAAATAGTAGTTGTATGGATGGCTGCTTGCTTTTGTAAAATGTGTATGTTTATTTGTGCATCTAGTTTGTCTATATATCTGTGTAAGTTTTTGGCTACAATACCGGTGGCTCCTATTACTATCGGGATTACTGTGGCAGGCATTTTCCATAATCTCGTTACTTCTGTTCTTAGTAGGTGATATTTGCTCAGTTTTTCCACCTCTTTTGGTCCTATGTTGTAGTCTGATGGAACAGTAATATCTATTAAGTATATGTGCTTTGTGTCAGAAATGATGATATCCGCAGTAGAACTAGGGTCACCGATATAGCTCGCAGAATTGCAAACCTTAAGTGGCAGTGGGCGGGGCACATTGCTCGCAGAACTGATGGCCGGTGGGGCCGGAAGGTTCTGGAGTGGCGTCCGCGTACCGGAAGACGAACTGCCGGTAGGCCTCCAACGAGATGGAGCGACGACCTGGTGAAAGTCGCGGGAATTCGGTGGTTGCGAGCGGCACAGGATCGGTCGGAGTGGCGAGCCTTGGGGGAGGCCTATGTCCAGCAGTGGACGTCTATCGGCTGACATGATGATGATGATGATGATGATATGTGCTTTTGTATTTTATTTATGTATATAATATCGGGTCTATTGTGAGCTACTGTTACGTCTGTTTGAACCGGTATCTCCCACATTAGCTTTGCAGTATCGTTTTCTATTACCTGTGGTTGCGTTAAAGTTTCTTTCCACCAAAGGTTATTGACATTGAATTTATGCTTTCTTGCTAGTGACCAGTGTACATATTGAACAATGTTGTTGTGCCTTCTGGTATAGTAAGTGCCAGCCAGTCTCTCGCATCCCGAAACTATATGTTGAACGGTTTCATCTTTCGCAAGACAAAGCCGGCACCTACCATCCACATCTTTTTTGAGTATGTCTCTCTCGATTTGATTAGTAATTACAGCTTGATCTTGAATGGCAAATATGGATGCTTCTAATGTAGGAGATATCGGTTGCTTCTTGAGCCATCTGAATGAGTACTCGGTGTCTATGTTTGTCTTTTCTAGCACTGATTTAAGGAATTGGCCGTGAAGAGGCTTGCTCTTCCATATATTAATATTCTTCTTAACTATAGCTGATTTGATTTCTTCGTCGGTCCAGTTCCTATCTCCTGCTATTTCCATCTCTGTACAGAATTCTATCGCATCCTTTTCGATTGAGTATTTGTCCCGGTTTCTATCATGTGTTACTATTGCCTTTATTAAGTGGTCACTTTCGTTTCGTAAATATTGTTTGTATTTAATTATTTGTGTTTTGTATACATATTCCATATTCATTAATCCTCTACCACCTCTATCTATTGGTAAGTAAAGTCTACTAACATCTGCTTTCTGTTGCTGAGCTTTATTCATGGCTAATAATTTTCTTGTTTTTGTATCTATTACTTTCAAGTCTATTAATTTGTAGTTGACTATACCAAAGGAGTATAACAGAACGGGAACTGCGTAAGTGTTAATAGATTTAATGAGATTTCGTGAATTAAGGTGGGTGGGTGGGTGTTAGCTAGGAGCTTCACTCTCTTAAAGTATTTTTTTTGTATCTGTTGTCTAAGTTCACTGTGATCAATTTTTCCTGATTCACTGATGCCCAAATACTTGTAACTTTCTGTAACTCCCAAATACTGAAATTCTTCACCGCTAAGTAGTATGTGTCCCTGTCCTTCAGTTCTACTCCTTCTTCCGGCAGTTAAGTGTAATATGTTGCATTTATTTAGTCCAAAACTCATACCTATGTCGTTTGTAAATACTTCGGTACTATCCAGTAATACTTTCAAATTATTTCTACTGTTTGCATAAACTTTTAGGTCGTCCATATATAGTAAATGATTGATGTGTATACTATCTTTTAATAAGTATCCTTTTGATTGATATTTATTTAAGATCTGTGAGAGAGGATTTATCGCTAAACAAAACAGTAAAGGTGATAGAGAATCTCCCTGAAATATTTCACGTCGAATGTAGATAGGATCTGTAGTGACTGCGACGTTCGCGCCATAAGCTGTCATGGTAACATTCCAAGTAGGCATGACTATCTCGAGAAAGCCTCTGATAGACCTCGGGCACTTATACAGGTCTAAAATTTTTAGGAGCCATTCGTGTGAAATACTATCAAAAGCTTTCCGATAGTCAACCCACCCCATACTCAAGTTTTTTTGACACTTATGCGCGTCTTCAAGTATGGCCTTGTTCACCATGAGATGGTCTTTGCAGCCCCTGGCGCGTCGACGGCAGCCTCGTTGTTCCGGTGCTATTATATTGTTGTTATCACAATGGATATAGAGTTCGTTGGCTATTACTGAAGTTAGTACTTTATACATGGTCGGTCTGCCGTGTTGTCATCTTTTGGTATTAATATGACACGTCCAGTAGTAATATTATATTATATTATATTATATTATATTATATTATATTATATTATATTATATTATATTATATTATATTATATTATATTATATTATATTATATTATATTATATTATATTAGGTTTAAAGTTTTTCTTTTCTCGACTTTAAAAATCGGTATTAAGTCGATGTCCCGCCTTGAGACACTCAAGGAAGAGGAGCATCGGCTTCCCCAATATATATAGTATTTCCTAGTACTTTAGATAAAATAGTAGTTGTATGGATGGCTGCTTGCTTTTGTAAAATGTGTATGTTTATTTGTGCATCTAGTTTGTCTATATATCTGTGTAAGTTTTTGGCTACAATACCGGTGGCTCCTATTACTATCGGGATTACTGTGGCAGGCATTTTCCATAATCTCGTTACTTCTGTTCTTAGTAGGTGATATTTGCTCAGTTTTTCCACCTCTTTTGGTCCTATGTTGTAGTCTAATGGAACAGTAATATCTATTAAGTATATGTGCTTTTGTATTTTATTTATGTATATAATATCTGGTCTATTGTGAGCTACTGTTACGTCTGTTTGAACCGGTATCTCCCACATTAGCTTTGCAGTATCGTTTTCTATTACCTGTGGTTGCGTTAAAGTTTCTTTCCACCAAAGGTTATTGACATTGAATTTGTGCTTTCTTGCTAGTGACCTTTATTATATTATATTATATTATATTATATTATATTATATTATATTATATTATATTATATTATATTATATTATATTATATTATATTATATTATATTATATTATATTATATTATATTATATTATATTATATTATATATATTATATTATAAAACATGCAAACAGGTAGAAGTATACAGGAGCAAATACCTAGGGACTCCGAGCACACTAAAAGAGGCAGTTGGCAACCTAAAAACATTGCTAGGCTTCATGGAGGAGCTGGGGTGGTTAGAGTAGCACTACCTCGTTTCACGCAAAATAGGCACAATGGTTGTCGAATTACGGAAAATGCCCAGAAACACTAACTAATTATTATAATTTTGTGTTTTATAAATTATGAATTGTTTACATGAGCTATAAGGAAATATACTCAAAAAATAATTAAATTATCGCTTAATTATCACCTCAAAGAATCTGTTCGTCGCATGTACAGTCGCCATCAGATATATCAGAGCGGCCGAGGCTCTCACAAATATCTGAACACGCCTCTATTGTCATGGCGCTAGGTGCGTGTTCAGATATTTTTGAGCACCTCGGCCGCTCCGATATATCTGATGGCGACTGTACCTATTAATTGTAAATTCGGTATTCGGTAGGTTTTCTGATTACAGTTATTTGTCACGAACAGGTAAATTTTCTGCTTATTTGCAAGGCCTTAGGTATATTGAAAGCCAAGCAGCGCAGGATTCTAAAAATCTGTAGCTAAAGCCTGCGGGGTTTTTAAGGTTCAAGACTGAAAACATATTTGCTCTTAATCCCGTCGAAAATAACATTTTTCATAGTTCCCGTATCAATCACGCTACTACAATAAGATTTGATTAAGTATAAATTAAGTATAAATATTAATCAATTTATCGATTCATAGCAATTATCATTATAAGCAATGTCTAATCGAACTGCCCCGACCCTGACTCACCCTTGCTCGGAGTTATGTCAATATTATCGCAATAAGCGCCACTTCCACCATTCCACTAACCCGCGGTTAACTGGTTAAACCTGGAGTTACCATGGTTACCAGTACAATTTGACACTGGGTTAACGGTTTTCCGGTTAACGGGTTAGTGGGTTCTCAGACTATTGCACTAAACTACCTAGACAGAAATGGGTGCCTTTCAGCCCTTGGTTAACAATCTACTATTACGTGACAGTTACGCCATATAAAATGAAATAGGGACAATCATTCAACGCTAGAGGCATAACTTCTATTTTGGATCAGAAATCAGAACATTTTTCAAAAAGTAAAACAGTAAAAAATATGGTTGGTAAAGTCGGTTTACGGACGATAATTTTTCGTGATAATGATGACGTTATAAGAAAACATTGATGAAAGGCCGTAACGTTACCATGAAGATCTGTCCACAACGTGACACTTTTTCGTGCATCCTACCGGTTATGGATAGTATAGAAAGGATGCACATCTCTTATGGCAGAATTGTTGCAAAAGTGACCGCTTTCAGCTTTAAATAATAGTTCCTAATCTCTCCGGTGGCGCTAGTTAGGCTCTGGGACATAAGCCATATAAGGCAACAAATAACCCGACCAAATTACGTAGGTTGTTTTTGGTAGTATTTCGGTGTATGGTGGCGCCGCCTAATTACTGTTTTTTGTTGGACACTTTTCATACATAGAGATTTGGCTCCTTTATATAGTCTCCGTGCTACCGGTGTTCATCGGCATTTAAAAGACGTTATCACGTCAACATCATCTCACCATCAAAATATTTTCAAGAAGACCAAACTACAAACTGTACCTAATCTTGCCAATCTATGACCTCAAGATTTGTCATCAAGCAGCATCACTTACGGGCTTAAAAATAAGATACATTTTGTCACAAATATGGTAAAAAGATTGTCATATTGACGTCGCACCATAACCGGTGTTAGGGGGCAGCCGTTTAACACCCGTTGTAACTGCATTAAGTAAAACTGGACTGTTTACGTGGATAGACGAAACACGAGTCAAGGGTACGGTCTACAATGTTAAATGACAATAAACCTTGTTACAAAGACTCAAGGTGTATTTATGACCAGGAGGGCTGAGTGACACTTCAGCATACAGGCACAGAATAAGTAATAGTATTATCAAATTATCATACAGAACGGCCACACACCGCCCCGCCCCGATTCGAATTACCTCGCCCCGCGACAGCAGATTGACGACCTTTTGGCGAACGTTTTCCGCGTGGTCCCACAGTCTTGTCCGTCATGTCGGACGACAATGAATTTTATATTCCACTTAGTTCGACCATCAAACCAAGAGGAATCCAAAAATTCCACTTAATAGTTCAATCGTCGAACCACGAAAAATTCCAGAATTCCACTGAGTTTGTTCGTCGCAATGCGAGATTATGTAAAATTCACGAAAAAATCACGAAAGACTTTTTCAATCAAGACCACTTTTAACCTTTTAATCATTTTTGTATCATAGGTAAAGGAGAATATTTTGAAGATAATAAGCTTTATTTTAGTTAAATAATTGAAGTTTTATTTATTAATAACATTTTGTAAAAGACGTGCAGTAAGAAAAATATTCAATTTTTTTTTGTCAACCCATTTTTGGGCCTCTTAAATACACTACTCCGTTTTCAGTTGTGTTATGTATATAAAATATATAAGTTAACTTACCCAATTTGTGATCATTTGTACGGGGTCTATAATCACCATAATGATCGCTATGAGGACTAGAAGGAAACCATACACTAATCGTATTACAGGCTCTGAAACAAAACAAAACAATATTATTACACACTTTTATTCCGCTATAAATTTATTTACATACAAGATATATACAGTGGTACTACGTAAACGAAATTAATAACTAGCTTAAATCTAATAGATTTAGATTTAATATTGTCTTCGGTTACCGCGATAGTTACTCATGAAATAAAACTATGAAAACGGATTATTTCGCGTATATTGAATTTATAATACATCCCGACGTTTCGAACTCTTTACAGCGTTCGTGGTCACCCGTTGACCACGAACGCTGTAAAGAGTTCGAATCCGTTTTCATAGTTTTATTTCATGAGATTTAGATTTATTTATTTTAGGATAAAAATTACACTATAAATTTGCATCAATGTCAAAATTATGCTTATCTTCTTATGATGATCGTCAAACATTACATACTAAAAAATACAAAATAAATTAAAATAATTTTCTCTCCCAATAAGGATCGTCATATAAGTATGTATAAACAAAAACATGTCAAAAATAGATGTCAATCTTATTTAGAATCATCATTAAATGTCAAACAAAATAAAATATCACAAAAGAAGTAAATGTCATTTTTAAAATACAATAAATCATTTGAATCATAAATAAAATTACATATATCATTACAAATTCAATTCCATGAAGTCACTTATAGAGTACAGAGGGTTATCCAACAGAAGGTTTCTCAATTTGCGCTTAAATGCTTCGTCACACGGCTCATTTTTTAGGTCAGCAGGATTTTTAGGTTAGTCTGCTGATGCTGACGCTGAAGACGCGGGCAAAAGCTATATATATATAACTAGTTTTTGCCCGCGTCTTCGTCTGTGTAGAATCAGTAACAGCAGCTAGAGTAAGTATAGCGCCTGGATAAGCAAGTATAGCAATCATTCGATTTGACATCAATTATCAGGCAATTCATTAACTCTATGTCTGACTTCAACTTGTTGCCGACAAAAATCATAAACTTTTTAAAGATTCTTTACGTTTTTGTGAATCAACATAGGTAGCTTATTAATTATTGTCATATTTATCGTATAACTTTATTACATATAGCTTTAATTACTTAGTTTTACAGTGCATTGGCGCCCTAAATATCAATATCAATAAATGTCATATGAAAGGTACAAGGAAAGAACATGTTTAGTCACTTTTTTCGGAAAATTATATTTTCATCTCAAAAAGTACAGCTCTTAATAATCTATTAGTTATATCTTTTGCTACTACTGTATAATATATGTAACACAACTTTTTTTTTTCACGGAATTATCATACATTTTGACATGGTTCCAAATTTTAATACCGCGATTACTCAAAATGTTACTAAAGTGACTAGACATGTTCTTTCCGTGTACCCTTCATATAAATCCATGTATCGTGTTGTGATAAATGATAATACTTACGTCTTCTTTGTATGGTGAAATTCTGAAATTTTATTATAGATATTCTCCCTTTGCTTGGCACATTTTGAATCGTCATTTTTGCTTGTAATATCTGAAACAATGAAAAAAAACTATTACTTACATCAAATCATTTCTTAATAGCTATAAACAATAAATTCAATTAAGTACATGGTTTTTCGAAATGTTTAGAATAGAATAGAATAGAATTTGCTTATTCATTATAAAAACACAATACAAATTTGAATCACAAACTTATACGTATTTTAAATAATTATCGTCAAACATCATAATATTCATAATTATTATATGTACATATGTACATTACAATTTATTTGAACTTAAACTATTACTTAAACTATTTATTACAATAGGTGTTTCGAACTTCAGTTAATATTATATGACAAAGATTCATAATTTCTACTGGAGGTACATAGCATAATTTACTTTACAGTAGATATGGTGATACTTTACCGCACTGGTGCGATAATTAGCCCATTACGTGACTATGTAGAAAATTTAAAAGGCCATATGTACTGTAAAACGTTGTACGATATATGTGCGAATAGCTAATTCGCAATTCGTGTCGATTCACAACACCCTTCGGTCGTGTTTTAATTTTCCGTCACTAGTTTCGAATTTCCTATTTTTCGCACACATTACGCTAATGTACTCGTACAATCGAGGACATGAACCACTTTAGAAAAAATTTACCTCGATCCGTACGAGCGAGCTACACTCCGCCTCCCATAGAGATAACCAATTACGATGTATTTTGGATTCCTTATCTTAGTTTGCAAATGCCGACACAAAGACAATGGACGGCAATAAACTTTACCTGAGCGCCCCCGGCGCGTCTATAACTACTTGTATATGATACTATGTCTATGATAAAGCACGTGCCTTCCTAAACCCTAACGTTGGCGGAATCATCGACAATATTGATGGAGCCATAATACCCAAAGATTAATTGATACTTATTTGCTTACACTGACTTGATGTCACACGCATATGTAAACATGAAGGGCCCTGGACTAAATATTAATCAGACATGACCCATTAATATCACAATGACCGTATGCGAATCAGTATTATTATGAATGGCGGAGATAATGAGAAATATCGTCGATCTTCTTGATATTTCTAGAATATTCTGTGGGTGCGTTGGGGTAAGATTGAACAGGTTTTTCATGAGGGGTAAGACAAAAAATCGTCCGTATGCCGAAGCATTACGGGCGGATTTTGCATCTTACCCCGCATGAAAAACCCGTTCAATCTTATCCCAACGCACCCTACTTAATTGGTTTCACTATTTCAATTACGAAATAAATGTTGGATTTTTATGATATCCAAATGGTAGGATATAATTACGGACATACTTATTAACAATTTCTTACCCAACCTAAATTGTTTAGTCTATATTTATTTTTTAAGATATCCAAAATAATGCTAGGAAGGTATCTTATTTATAATATATGTAACAACTTCTTACCGGACTCAAAAGTAAAAAATACACTAAATTTTCGACTTGTCTATTGTAGTAAAGTATATTTTTATTATTTACTACAACGGGACTTAATCGTGTAAAATTGTTAGCGCCCAAAAACGTATAAAAAGGATTCCCGTTATTTTGAGTATTTATTTCGACAAATCAAAATGGCATAATTTGTATATATTTTACTGCTAGAGGACAACCGCATTACGCAGCGTCTTACGTAAGCGAACAATTCGCGAACGCGAAGCGAAGCTGCGCGGCGCGGCGCGGCCGGCCCACGGCGTTCGCGTTCGTAACGAGATCGCCCACGTAGGACACTTCTATAGGTATCAAAGGATTGATTCACCCCGCGCCGCATCGCTTCGCTTCGCGTTCGCGTGTTGTTCGCCTACGTAGTACGCTGCTTTACAGTTTATGGCAACTAAAGGAAAAGAAAGTTGAAAGTCACAATAATAAACATCGTAATTGATTCATAAACATTTAATACGCAACACGATAAACGAAAAGAGAACACTCTTATTATACAATACAGGTTAACTGATAAGTGATAACCTACGGAGAAAACATAATAACTGCTCATAATGACTTATTTTTGCTTATACATAGGTAATTTAAAGTAGGCCCTCAACAATACATCGTATACTGTAGGCCTTTGATAGATCCAGCGTTAGCGAAGGTCTCCGTTTCAGTTTGGACAAAAATTCTCCTCTACAGTTCGCAATTCTCAATATAACCCAAGAAAATTAAAGAATACTGCGGAAATAATTCGTGTAGTTTTGAAAATTGGTATAGTTGTACCTTGCGGTGTCCAGATGAACATACTAAAAGTCCTCGGGGGTGGGGGGTGAGCTGAGGGTGTAGGGGGTTTGAATGTATATTTTTTCAGATTTTTGCTCGTATCTCGAATATCTGTACGAATAGCATTATAATTACTTAGAACAAAAGTTTCTACATAAAATTTTCTATAAATTAGGTTATATTTATTTTTACTCTACGATCATTACTTTAGGAGCTACAGGGCGTTTAAGTTAACAAAGAGATGAAAAATAGACGACATAAGAAAACGTCGTTTCTTCGTAGTTGTTCATCATAACTGAAATTTTTAGTATATAATAAGCAAGTTGAGTCACCTGCTGATCATCAAAATAAACCGGCCAAGAGCATGTCGGGTCATGCTCAGTGTATGGTTTCGTACTTCCGTAGTTACCCGCCCGGCAAAATATACTTTTTGCAGAAACTTAAAAGTGGCTTAACCGATCACCGGGTTTGCTATAGTTTTCCTTGAAAGTCTTTAATAAGCTTTACTTTCACGATTTTTTTCATATTTTTTTGGACCCATGGTTCAAAAGTTAGACCATGGTCGAGAAGTGGGGATGTTTTTTTTTTTTTTTGTGGGGTGTCATTGGATAGGTCTTATAAAATGAATATGAGTCTTTAAGAACATTTTTTTGATAAACGTGATATTTACGGAAATATTCGCGTTGAAAGAAAAAAATATGTTTGTGTCCCCTCTAACTTTTGAACCACTAGTCCAAAAAATATGGAAAAAATCGTGAAAGTAGAGCTTAGTAAAGAATTTAATGGAAAACTATAGCGAATCTGATCGGTTAAGTCTTTTTTGAGTTTTTGCAAATAGTATATTTTGACGGATGGGTAACTACGGAACTACACTGCATAACATGGCCCGACATGATGTGGGCCGTTTATTTTTATAATTGATCAGCAAGTGACTAAGCTTGCTTATTCTAAACTAAACATTTGAGTACACACACAAACAACAACTACAACAACCACGAAAAATCGACGTTTTTCTTAAATCGTCTATTTTTTTATCTCTTTGTTAATTAAAACAGCCTGTACCTCGTAAAGTATTAATCGTAGAGTAAAAATGAATATGACCTAATTTGTAGAAAATTTTATGTAGAATCTTTTATCTGAAGTAATTATAATGCTATTTGTACAGATATTCGAGATATAAGCAAAAATCTGAGAAAAGGTACTTTCAACCCCCCCCCCCCCTACACCCTCAGCACACCCCCCACCCCCGAGGACTTTTAGTATGTTCATCTGTACTTACATCACAAGGTATAACTGTACCAATTTTCAAAACTACACGAATTATTTCCGCAGATCGCCCATTTTCGGCTTAATTTGACGTAGATAATAGATTCGCCAGAAATTTTGTGATGGTTCGATGTTTTTTTTTTGTCTATTTCGTTTTAGGATTCTTTTCAAAATGGCGGATCCATACATTTATTGATCTTTAAGCTATGCTCGGGAGGTCTACAGCTCACAGTTCTGAGGTTCTCTCTCTCTGGTTCTAACCACTAGTGGCAATTTATCCCGGCGACAGCGACAAGACAGCTGCATTACTTGTTCGATTTTGATAGATTAGAGCACGATAATCTCCTGATTGTCGCCTCGATATCATGTAGAATTTTCATGAGTTTTAATTAGCTAAATAATATAGATTGTCCCATTTCTGTCTGAAACACATGAAATCCTAGTTCAGGCATTTGTAAACCACTCTTCTTAAATAACACCTACTGTATAATATACACAACACACACAACACAAGACACAAGACACAAGACACGACACAAGAGCAGACGATTCAACGGAGTCACGCCGTTCTGTCGCCAAAATAGTGTTTAGTTTTTAAGTTTACCAACTGGGAGACGTCCGGTCGGAAGGCCTAGGTACCGGTGGATCGATGAGGTCCAGAAGGACCTATGTGACATCCAGGCGGCTGAATGGCGTCGGATCGCACAGGATAGGAACGAATGGCGAAACCTAGTATCGGAGGCCAAGATCCACTTCGGGTCGCTGAGCCGGCGAAGTAAGTAAGTAAGTTTTAAGTTTATGATAGTCTAGATAGATGTATTAGTCTATAAGGTATAGGTACTTATGTAATATGGGCCTTGCACCCTTGCACCTAAATTAAATAAAATAAAATACATAAATAAATACTTATTTCAATAAATTATTTGTATTTGTATTGTACCTACATAATGTGAAATATGCATTAAAATATTTATAGTAAATCAATGATAATAAAATTATAAATATTAATCAGATATATACTTAGGTACTTTACGTTTACGCAGTTTTAAGAGTACATGATTTGACGTATTTTGACAAACTACAAAACGCAAGAAAACATGTCAACAAGATTAACATCAAACGGGTTGTACCCATTGTTCTTAACTTGTTCTTAACAAACATAATATTATTGCACATTATACGACTTACAATTACCGAAATTATTTTTCTAAATATATTTTAAGGGTCTCCTGCAAGCTCAGTTCCCCATACAAACGTAGTTCCGCTCTCATTTTAAAACGAGTAGACAGGTAGCTAGTTTGCTCTGCAACTTTGTACTTACAATAGGATAAGGTATATCTATGTCTGTAATTAGTTTATACAGCTTCAGATATCATAGTAAAAAAAATTCAGCGAATTTACGTTTTTCATACAAAACATGTGTTTGCTCTATTTCGTTTGTTTTATAAACTGAAGCTATATAAACTAATTTCAGACCCAGATTATACCTCATGTCATTGTATGTGCAAAGTTTCATTACAATCCAAAACGGAGTTTTAAAATGAAAACGGAACTCCGTTTGTATGAGAAGGTGAACGTGATTCAATGAGGTTGAATTTCGTGTCATCGTACGAACCTAACATAACCTTAGCTGGGATTTTCGAGTTCTGTATATTTTATACGTTACACAAATCAATAAACTATTATAAAGTAGGAACCTACAATAATACAACTTTGGGAACAATAGTCATTTGTTTTACAAGGGAGCAAAGTTGCTGTTTAACCGCTAGTGCTAATATTGATACCAAAGAGGATATAATAGGATAGAGCGGTACTGTCATAATAAATTTTGTAACCACAGTAAATTCACTGCCATCTATCGACACACGATTAAAACTAAAAATGAAGATGTATAAAATACGATAAAATGTATTTATATATGGATAAATGTTTTTTTTTTATTTGCATTAAAAAAATTAAAAGATTTTGTCCCATGTTCTTTAACTGATATGCGTTAAAATTGTTAATAACAAACGAAACCGTCAACGCCTTCTATCCGAGAGTAGGCCAAAGGTAATGGCGCCATCTGATCGAGAATCAAATTTTCTTGATTTTCGAGGCACGTTTTTTCCTTAGACTATGTCCATCTATTACGGAGTTATATCTATCTTTGTTGATACATATCTATCTTTGGTTGATACCCAAGCAAGCGAAAGATTCCAAAATTGAAAGGTTCGAAAAGTGTAATCTTGAGCGTTGCGAGGGTTTCAAGGCACGAGGGTTAAACAAATGTTTCCCCGAGTGAAACACAAAATTCACCGCACCAACGCAAGGAAAATACTAATTGTAAACCATCAAACAAATTGAACCAAATCAAAGCCAATCCGGCCTCCGCCACTGAAGCGGTCACTTTTAGTAACCTGCAATTTTATTTCAGTTTACCTGCAAATTTCATCACAATTACTCATAAATAGCCGGTTCGAAGGACCAAAAATAAACTGGACTCATTATATATATATCGAAAAAAGCGCTGGTGGCCTAGCGGTAAAAGCGTGCGACTTGCAATCCGGAGGTCGCGGGTTCAAACCCCGGCTCGCACCAATGAGTTTTTCGGAACTTATGTACGAAATATCATTTGATATTACCAGTCGCTTTTCGGTGAAGGAAAACATCGTGAGGAAACCGGACTAATCCCCGCAAGGCCTAGTTCCCCTCTGGGTTGGAAGGTCAGATGGCAGTCGCTTTCGTAAAAACTAGTGCCTATGCCAATTCTTGGGATTAGTTGTCAAGTGGACCCCCAGGCTCCCATGAGCCGTGGCAAAAATGCCGGGAGAACGCGAGGAAGATGATGATATTATATCGAAATCTATTGATTCAAACAGATATAACCACTGGTTCAGATTAATATAAAATAACGTGTTTTTAGTACAATAATGAATCGGAACAGTGACTATTTTTGCATGTCATTGGTTTAAATCTAGAAAACGAATATAGCAAAGCGCGTAAGGTTTTAATACCGAACAGATACTTACAAAGGTTGACTGGAAGAGATCCCTTATAGGGATAAGTCCGCCTTTGTACATTGTATATATTTATGTTCTTTTATTGTGTTTGTAATCTGTCTTATGTACAATAAAGTGTTTACATACATACATACATACAAAGTAATGGGTTATATGGATGGTATAGAAAGGATGCCAATCTCTTATGGCAGAATTGTTGCAAAAGTGACCGCTTTCAGCTTTAAATAATAGTTCCTAATCTCTCCGGTGGCGCTAGTTAGGCTCTGGGACCATATAATGATATAAGGCAACAAATAACCCAACCAAATTACGTCGGTTGTTTTTGGTAGTATTTCGGAGTATGGTGGCGCCGCCTAATTACTGTTTTTTGATGGACACTTTTCATACATAGAGATTTGGCTATTTTATACAGTCTCCATGATGGGTTATCTTTAAATTATGTCACTTGAAAGTGACTTAAGTCATACGAACTTCATCCAAAAATATAACTTCTAAGAGTCTGGTAACGTATCCAAAGGATCATACTAAATCTACGGAATCACGGAATCATAATCGGAAGATCAGCGCAACTTTCGGCCCAGTATTATGCTGAGGCGAGATCATTTCGTGGTAATCCATACTAATCCATACTAATATTATAAATGCGAAAGTCTGTCTGTCTGTCTGTGTGTTCCCTCTTCACGCTTAAACCGCTGAATCGATTTAGATGAAATTTGGCATAGAGATAGGTTGAGTCCCTGAGAAGGACATAGGATAGTTTTTATCCCGAAAATTATCCCTTAAGAAAGTAAAAAGCCGGGTGGAATTGAGATAATTAATGAAGTGTCTGCTAATTTGTGTGCATAATATGCTCAAATTGAATAATTGCTATAAGACTTTCTCCAGGCGCTATTCTTACTCTAGCTGGAGTTACTAAGTCCACGCAGACGAAGTCGCGGGCAAAAGCTAGTAAGTAATAATTACCTATTTTTGTTTAGCTTACCTATTATAATGCTTGTAGTTTGTAGTTTTAGTTATACATTTGTATGTAATTTTCGTTTCAAGTTTATCACGAATAAAACATTTAAAATATTTGACATTTGATCATTTAAATCAATTGGTCTATAAACTCGTTTTTTCTCTTCGGATTTTATTAATTAAATAAAAAAATATGACGTGTTTTCGCTTAGACGTGTCGCTAATTAGATACAATCAGACACCGATTCGGTCACGAAACTGAATTCTGGTGATGTATTTAACAGCTTGATCAGCCAGCCATTAGATCACCTACAATAAAATACCTACGTCGGCGTCAAAGGATAGAAGACTAACTTAAAATAACCGGCCAAGTGCGAATCGGACTCGCGCACCGAGGGTTCCGTACTTTTTAGTATTTGTTGTTATAGCGGCAACAGAAATACATCATCTGTGAAAATTTCAACTGTCTAGCTATGACGGTTCATGAGATACAGCCTGGTGACAGACAGACGGACAGCGGAGTCTTAGTAATAGGGTCTCGTTTTTACCCTTTGGGTACGGAACCCTAAAAAAAGATAGATAATTGACTAAAATGTTGACAAACATTGTTAGTAAACTACACGCTATAGTGAACAGTGTATGTATAAAAAGAAAGAAAGGAAATACATTTACTTAAGGGTCTCCGGCAAGCTCGGTTCTCCATACAAACGTAGTTCCTTCCGCTCTCATTTTAAAACGAGTAGCTAGTTTGCTCTGAAACTTTGTACTTACAATAGGATAAGGTATATCTATGTCTGAAGTTAGTTTATGTAGCTTCAGATACCATAGTTAAAAAAAAACAGCGAATTTACGTTTTTCATACAAAACATGTTTCGCTCTGTTTCGATTGTTTTGTACACTAGAGCTATATAAACTAATTTCAGACCTAGATATACCTACTCATGTCATTGTATGTGCAAAGTTTCATTACAATTCAAAACGTACTTTTAAAATTAAAACGGAACTCCTTTTGTATGGGAAGGTGAAATTCGGCCGAGCTTGCCGGGGACTCCTAATGCCACAACATAATACATAAGTAAAAGACATGCAGGCATAAAAAAAATTGGATGCTATAATAGGACCCCTTCCCACTCAGCATAAGACCGCATAAAAATCAAACCAGCATAAATACGGACCCCTCGGTGGGCGAGTCCGACTCGCACTTGGCCGGGTTTTTTTGTTGCCTCTGGCTTAGACTACATCAACATGCTTGACAACATTTTTTTTTGACGCATAGGGGTAAATGCATTTACGCATCTCGCCGTCCGGGCAATGGGGAAGCCCATTGGGGGGATGGTATGTGGGACTCGCTCCTCCCAAGGCTCCCTCTGCTAGTCAGAGGGAGAGGAGTCACTAACATCCTCTGCGGCGTTTCCGTCACCTGCCGTTGACGGGAGGCGCCATGTCATCGCTAGCATTCTAACCACGACGCCTCCCCGAATGCTTGACAACTTGTACTTCAATTCAATATATTCTTTATTCAAATAGGCCTAGCAACAAGCACTTTTAAATTGTCAAGTTTTAAATATTACCTTAATCTAAATATCAGAGCAATTTATTGATGCAGTTATTATTATTCTTAAAAACATTGAATTATTATAGATATGACAAACTTAATAATAAGAATTCACAAAAGGATCGTCAAACACCAAAATTGTATAAAAAATACTAGTCTAGAAACTTTCTAGAATAAAAATCTAAATGTCAAAAAATACGGATTACCTAATATAGGTATTATCAATTTCATCATTATTAACACAATAATAGCATATTACTAATCGAATTTAAACTGTTGTGAGACATACTAACATTACATCATTTTACGGTTTAGACTCACTTGTTTTAGTCACTCGCGCGACATGTTTCGGAGAGCCTAGGTCTCCTTTCTCAAGCACTAATAGTGCGAGCAGCGTTCACGATGACCGTGTATTGTGTACTGCCGCTGCCGCGCGCCGCGTCGCTCGCTACGCGCGCGCCGAGAAAACCAGTTGGGGGAGGTCTTGCGCTATCGTTGTAGGTGAGCACAGTGGTGTGTTTGGGTTTGGGTCACCTAACACTTGTAGCGCCACACAGTCGTGAACGCTGCTCGCACTATTAGTGCTTGAGAAAGGAGACCTAGGCTCTCCGAAACATGTCGCGCGAGTGACTAAAACAAGTGAGTCTAAACCGTAAAATGATTTAAAGCATATTACTAACATATTATTAAAGTTAAATGAGTACTTATATTACAACACCGGCATAAAGTCCATTGTTAAGTGTTTTTATTGGTAAACCTAATTAATAATTAGGTCAACAAAACATTATTATCAGCTGTTATTAGAAAATTCTACTTTAAACTAATAAGAGTAATAAGTATTGTTATCGGAAGAAATACGGATTCGTTTGACCCAGTTGGCGCTCCATTGCCTAAATTTCTGCAATGCGTATCTCCCTGTCTATAATATTTGTAATTATGGAATTTGTTTTACGCCCCTAATTCTTTTTTCTAAAAAACTCAAACGAAGGAGCATACCGTGGTCAAATTATGTAAAAATACTTTGCATAATGTCAATGTCCAGAGAGGAAAATGGGAACGGCTGTCCTCTTTCCTCTTAATATTCGTGGAACAGTAATTTGAACTCATATCTGTGTCCAATATGTTTAGCATGCATCCTGCTACTCCGAGACGTGCAAAGGGCACTGCTAGACTGATGCACTTCAAAAGACGTGCATCGCTTGCGTAGTCCGTCACGTCAGCAAAGCCCTTCGCTGACAGGTTAAGGTTTGATAATAATCTTAAATCATTAACAAGGATTCACAAGGAGTGAGAATTATTTAAATATTGTATCTTGTTATTCTAATCCGCACCTTACTTACTTTTCTATAAATTAATTAATAAAATTAATTTCGTAATATTACATTACATTTTACGTTAATCTTTATATTATCGTTTTTAATATTACACTGTTGTTTAATTAGAACTAGGGAATAAATCAAATAATTTTATTTTAAAAAATGATTTGATTTTATTAATAGTCACGCTACTACCTATAGGTATATAAATTATAAACTAAAATACACTAGTTAAAGAAAAAGAGACCAAGTAAACCGGTGGCCGAGGAAATTAAGGAAATGTATTGTTATTCCTTTAATAAATCAATTTGTGCTAATACGTATGTGATATAATAGGCTTAATTTATGTCAATGAATTATAGATTACCTAAATAACAAAAATAAATGTTAAAATAACATTTATTTGACAACAATTAACAAGTTACCGCGAAAACTAACGGATATTTGTATATGTTTAAAATAGGTACGTCATATAACATATCGCGTGCGTGACAAACACGAAGTGACGTATTTATTTTAAAAAGTATATTTGCACCCTGAATCTTCCTGGTCTATTGTGTGTTGTGTTTTTTAGTATTTCTTAGATTATTTTAGTTATTTGTACTTGCAGTGTATCTATATAGCATACGGTTGTAACATTTTTAGCTCATGGCATTGATACTAATAAATATGGTAAGTTAATTAGCAGGGGATTAGTTTTTAGGTATTTATTTTAAGATTAGTTTTATTTATTTTTAGTTTTGTTTTTTAAGTTTTATATGTATTTCTAATTGTTATTACATGTATAAATGATTATATTCTGAACAAGTTACTCTGCTTATATTCTGCATACTTACTAAGATGGCATATAGTCGAGAAATTCGGACGGGCACCGCCGTGGCGGGGTGGCCTAGGGGTTCATGGCGTTAGCCGCGATAGCTAAAGACGCCGGTTCGAATCCGGCCTTCACCACTGGAGGGCTTCGTCACTTTTTCTTTAATATATGACATCTATTACAGTTTTTAAGTTAATTCTGATTAAAGTAATGCCGAAGAATAATAAAAAACGTTCCAATATGATTTATCTAAATTAATGGTTTTCCGTGAATTTTCATTTGCTTATTGACTGCTATTATATTGCATACACCTGTACTTTATACTCACTTAGATTTTGAAGGGCTATGTCGATCTATTATTCGTAACATTAATCACAAAAAATATAATATTATTTATCTAATTTTTAATAATCATATAGAACTCACTATAACAATAAATTAATATATTAATTATAAATTAATATTATTTTATAATTGCGTAAAATTAAAAAACATGAATTTATAAAATCAAAAATACTGTCACAAATTAAGTAAAATAATGCATAAACTAAAGACCGTAAGCCCCTAATCATTTCATAAGTAGTTTGTCTCCGCTACGTCTAAATATCTCCAAATTTGGCCTTAAAACGAGGCCCAACCGGCATTTTGACAAAATCATATTTATAAACATTAGTTTCCGTCTAAACACGGAAGGAATCGCTTGCATAAGCGATTAAGGCACCAAAGGAATCTAACCAAGGTACCGACCGTGGTCAGGGTCAAGTCAATGCTTTCGTTATGTAATCTTTTGGCTATATGAAACAAACTGTTATTGACAAGGCCTGCAAACGTAATTGCAATAGCTAAGTTTTATTGTATAAAGAATATGATGAGTGTGAATTGAAGTCCGAAGCCGGCACACACAATGTTTTTCATTACACTTGTGAGGAAAAATAAGTGAAATAAATAAATATTCTGCTTAATTTCGTACGTACATTACAGCCCTGGTCGAAATTTAGGATTTACGGACCGCATCATCTAGCCTAGCAAGTGTGATTATAAATAAATAATTTGTCAGGTATTGTGTCGATTATATATATAATGTTATGATTAATTTTAATGTACTTACTAACATGTAGCTATAATGATAATTATGATAGTTTTGAGTTATTTATTTTAAGATTAGTTTTATTTATCTTTAGTTTTAGTTTTTAAGTTTTTTAAGTTAGTTATTTAATTTTGTATTAATTATGTAATGTTATTATTATATTAATATATTATTTTATTATTGCTTCATATAAACATATAGGATAAACATAATATGATTATGATGATACTAACAATGTTTTATGGAATTTTTAGTTTTACGAAATAAAGATATTTTATTTTTATTTTATAAATACATTACAGCCCTGGATCGAAATTTAGTATTTACGGACCGCATCTCCTTCGTGTAGGCTACGCTACTATAATAACACCTTTTACGAGCAAGTGTGATGAAAATTCTAATTTAATTTGCTATTTTCTTCACTGTTTACCTATGTTGAATTTTTCAGTTTGAACTCAACCTTGTGCTCAACTTTCTTCTGGGAATTCTCATTTGTACTTTGTACCCGTCGACGAAGGGAATTCCCAATTTTTCGAACACGTGTTGCTTTCTAAACACAATTTTTAGGGTTCCATACCTCAAAACGAAAAAACCGAACCCTTATAGGATCACTCGTGCGTCTGGCTGTCCGTCTGTCACAGCCCATTTTCTCCGAAACGACTGAACCAATTAATTTGAAGTTTGGTATACATATGTAAGTATGTGACCCAAAGACGGGCATGTAACGTCGACAAATGAATTTTAAACATAGGGGCCACTTTTGGGGGGTAAATGAGAATATTAAAAAACAAAGTTATGCAAACTATGTATGTCGTGTTATTATATCTAATGAAAGGGCTCATTGTAAGAAAATCAGTTTTTTTTTGGAAAAACAGTTTAGAGTTATTCAAGAAAATAGGCAAAAAATGACCATTCCCCCCCTTTATCTCCGAAACTACTAGGTCTAGAATTTTGAAAAAAAATACAAAAAATTGTTCTTTACCTAAAGCTGACAGGAAAACAGTCAAACGTCAGTCGGATTTAAGAACAAAAATGCAGTTAGGCTGTTTTAAGGACACAGCCGCAATGGTTTACGTAAAACGTGGTGTAGACAAGCTCGAGCTTTGGGAGGTTAGTGCGCAGACAAAGAACAATAGTACAAGTGTCTGAATTCGATGACTGAAGACCTAGCCCCGCGTAGAGCTGGAGGCCGAAAGCGTCCGACCTGTACATGCTTCCTAAAACTCCACAAGTATCTTGAATGTGAAGGCCGAAGGCCTGAAGCGTCCAGGAGCGGCACGCCTACACGCGAGCTGCGGGAGATTAATGCTTAAACAGAGTATAATGGTCAAAGTATGTTAATTGAGAAGGCCGAAGGCCGAGCACCACGCAGGGCCGAAGGCCAGAAGCGCCCGGGAGAGGCGCACGCGCCTTTAGGTTCGAGCGTAAGTGGGACTGGAGGAAAAATATCAAACTAGGCTATACCTGGCACACAGCCGCAATGGTACTTGTACTATTGTTCCGTGTTTGAGTACTACATTCCTGCAACGATGCTCTCTCTCTCTTGGGCCTTCGCTATTAAAATACTTGAGGAAGTTGCGGGAAGCCTGCATCACCCGTCGGACGCTCCGAGCTTTCGGCCTTACGTGGAGCTCGGCCTTCGGCCTTCGCATTCGGGCTTTGGGGCATTTGATCTTGCTATCCGAGCTACTTTGCATCAGTTTTGTATATAAATAAGATTAATCGTAAATTTTTTATTATAATCCAACGTATTATATTTTTACTGCATTAATTAAGTAAGATTTATCAAATGACATGACTTTTCTCTAAATACGTCCACTTCACTGACCACTTAGTAAATACCACGCATAAGGGTTTATTTAGCTCCGAATGCGTCGTTTCTAGTGCAAAACGAGCGCCATCACTGTCAGCGGACCATTCAATTTCAAGTAAAGACTGGATACATCTCTAACAAAGTATCTGATATTTCATTGATTCCATATTTGTAATAGTTTTTTATAATTTTTGATTATTATTATTGCTTGTAAAAAATTGACATGTAAAAGTGCCCCTGTGGCCTATTTGCTAAATAAATGTTTGATAAAATATCTAAGTACAATAATGTTTAAGCATTTTCATCATTATGAAACAAACGTATCGTTATATTATTAAATATTAATATACATACTTTTTTTAATCTATCAAAAATATAGTTTGAATTGAATGTAACAAGTTTTCATGCAAGTTTTATTCATGAAAAATTATTAAAACTTTTTTTTTACAAATCATGGTTTGTAAAAAAAATATATCATGGGGTGTAATGTAAATAAATAAATTATTTAAAATGACGCTATTCAGGGAATGTAATAAATATATTGGTATAATATATTTGCACAAAAAACAAATACTCAAAATTAACTCCAACCCAAAATCGCAAGCTCAACTCACCTATGCGACAAAAATCCAAACAACACACACTTCACGACACACACGGGAAACTAGTGCGTTGAGGCGTCGAAGCCGTCGCGTTATCACCGTATCACTAGCCGCAGACCGCCGCGGCGTTTATTTTAAATGGCGCCAACGCCAACAGGGCCAACAGTCAACCCTAAGAGAGGCAAACAACACTTTGAAATTGTTTCCCGCCATTGACAGATTCACCAGAGGTATATATGACGTACGCATTTGTAGACAGCTGCAGAGATAGTCGATAGTGTTAATTTCATGCAAATCACTCTTTCTTCAACCTTGACCATCAACCACATTCCGCACTTGGCCGTTTTGGCAATGAGGGCTATCGTTTTTTTGCTCACCAGTTGGCGCCTATGTTGATGGTGGTCCAAAAGCCCATAAAGCCTAAAGAGCAGCTGTCAGTCATTGAAGTGACAAGTGACATTTGACATTTCGAACTATGGAAAAAACCACCATCTACACTAGCGCCCCTAGCGGCGAATTCATACGCGTTAGCCCTCATTACCCTTGTATACCCTGTTATGTTGTATTACCCTGTAATATTACAATTACCAATAAATGATGTCTGTCTATATTACCCTTTTGGAAGATTAAATCATTTGCATATATAACTATATAAGCTCATTAAAAATCGAAGTTTTATTTGAGTCATCGAGATACTGACCTGCACGGCGGCTACATTCAGAGGGCCTACCGCGAACCACGTTCGACGTGTTGCCTCTCTGTCGCACTTGTAAATTCATACGTAAGTGTTACAGGGAGGCAACACGTCGAACGTGGTTCGCGGTAGGCCCGCAGGGTATTTGCTGCAGTTGGGGAGACCGAGGTGAGTTAAAACAGAGGTAAGTTGAAACAAAGATAATAAGGAAGACATAGTGGTCAATCCATATATCGGTTTTGTTACCAAAAATACTATTATTTTCGTAGCGTATTCATCTAGCGTCAAGTAGCGGAACTCTCAGTACTGCTACTTGACAATAGATGTCGCGGCAAACGGAAAGTCTAATTCTTAACGATTTTCAGCTAATATTATAACCGGGTTAACCGGAACTCTATTTTCAATTGCTTCTGCTTATAATATTAGTTATAAATTGTTGTTGACTTTTCGTCAGTCGCGACACATGTGATATTAGTGTCGAGTAGCAGTACTGATAGTTCCGCTACTTAACGCTAGATGTAGACTACGAGAATAATAGTCTTTTTGGTAACAAAACCGATGTATGGAGTGAGCACTCTATGTCTTCTTTTTTTTGGTCGAAACAACGGCAATTTTGCGGTATTTGCAGTGGCGTAACTAGGGGGGGGGGATGGGGGGGGCACGTGCCCCGGGCGCCGTCCAAGGGGGGGCGTCAAAACGGGCGAAAAATATAAAATTATTTTCAAAAACATTGATTGTTCCCGCCGCGTCGAACGGGGGTCTACAGGCTACGTTTGGGAGGGGGGGGGGGGGGCGCAAGTTTGGTGCCTGCCCCGGGCGCCATTTCCTCTAGCTACGCCCCTGGGTATTCGTGATCCCCTTGAGGCAAGGACGGTGGGATGCGGCTAAACATCGTTTTTTTCAGCTCGATAACAGTTAATGATGTCTCAAAATTGACGTTCTTTCAACTTACCACGATCTCCCCTAAGTATGGTAAGCAGGCGAAGGGACCTCGAATCTTAACTGTATCATAATAGAATAACAACGATAATTTTTCCATCACAGAGTGCGTTATATTCAAGGTAGAAGGTATATATAATCATTTGATTCAACGCACGGCTTGATATCCCTAAGAAACGGCTGCAGCAGCCATGGCGGCGCCTAGGGTATCGATTTCTTCTACAGCGTGGTGACGTAAGCTGCCACCTTCGCGACTACGACAAGGTTGACGTCATATATACGTCATACGGGTGACTATATAGCTGAGATTGGGGTGGCCACACTGACCACCTCGTGCGCATGGGCAATAACTATACATCGGGGTTTTCAGTGCGGGAATGATATGAGTAAGAGTAGGCCCCGAAAACAACATGTTAATCGCTAACGATACGTAGCGAACGAAACGCAACTGTCACTGTCTCACTAATATGGAAGAGTGATAAAGAGAGACACAAAGCGATTCGATAGCGAAGCACAAGCGATCATCACCTTGGCTAGGCCGCCAGGTTAGTCTGAGAAAACATCTCTGTGGATTGTATACACACAATGATACAATTTTATTTTAACCTCAGCAGCTCGAACAAGCCTACTTTCGTCACTCCCTGGAGTGAGGAAAGTGCGACTTTCCTCACTCCAGGGAGTGAAACAATGTAGCTTTTTAATTTAGTAAAGGCCATGAACTGTCACTTCATTCTGATTTATTCTGTGTAATTCGAAATACATTTTAACCTTTATTATGTTCTCACTACTGAGGTGAAAAATTATGTGTGCAACACGAGAGCAAAGTTATTTTATATCTCGTGTTTTTTAGTCCCTCGCTACGCTCAAGATTCTAACTTAGAATAACTCGCTTCGCTCGTGATTCAATTATAGAATCTTTCGCTTTCTCGGGACTCAAAATAAACACTCGCAAGAAAAACCAACTTTCCTCTATTGTTGCACAAATAACTATTTCACAACACAAGCGGTAACCCTCCATATCTTTCATAAACGGAAGAGAGCGACGAAGTATTTTGATGCAAATTTGGACTAATTTCTGATGTACGCAAGTATAGTTGACTTTTAAAATAATGATTTTGAATGATAGGTATTAAACAAATGCGAGTCGGACTCGCGCACCGATGGTTCCGTACTTTTTAGTATTTGTTGCTATACCGGCAACAAAAATACATCATCTGTGTAAATTTCAACTGTCTAGCTATCACGGTTCATGAGATACAGCCTGGTGACAGACAGACAGACGGACAGCGGAGTCTTAGTAATAGGGTCCCGTTTTTACCCTTTGGGTACGTAACCCTAAAAATGTTCATTTGGATTTATTTTATAATGTTTTACAATTAGTATTTTCTTAGCGTTGGTGTGGTGAAGAAAATTGTGTTTCACTTGGTAGGAAAGTCTGTTTATATAAAAAAAATGCTTTTAATTTAATATTTTGTTTAATTAATTATTCATTAGGTGGAATTCTGTTTTTAAGTCAATAGAGTTAGACCAAGAAAAGTTTGCAGCGATTTTCGTGGCACGCGCACAATTTGCTCTATCTACGAGGTAATCTACACGCCAACCATCAACAATTAACAGGTCCACCATAATTTGAATAATTAAACAATTCGCAAACATTATTTATCACCCCCGATAGATGACAGTATGACATTAATGTCATTGGTATTTGGTGTATCATAAGATAAACTTGACGACGAAGAATTAATTAGGTATTATTATATTTTAACAAGCCATGTTTACAAGCTGTTTTCGAGAGTCATCACGAACCGTCTCGCACGCAGGTTTGACGACTTCCAGCCTCCCGAACAAGCAGGTTTCCGTAAAGGCTATAGTACCGTAGACCACATACATGCGTTGCGGCAGGTTATACAGAAGACTGAGGAGTATAACCTCCCCCTTTGCCTTGCATTTGTGGACTACGAGAAAGCCTTCGATTCGATCGAGACTTGGGCTGTGCTGCAGTCTCTCCAAAGGTGCCAAATTGACTACCGGTATATCGAATTGCTGAAGTGTTTGTACGAAAACGCCACCATATCCGTCCGACTACAGGGCCAGAGCTCGAAGCCTATTGCGAAGCCTAAATAAGTGATTTTTTTGTGTATTTTTTATTTCTGTAGGTAGCTTATTATATATTTTTATTGCTCGGTAGTACGGTCCTTTTTTATAAATATCTAAGATTGGTTCCGGAAGAATGAGATTATTTTTGCGACGTGCACTCTTATTAAATTCAAATAGGTGTAAATTGTTTTTGACGAATGAAGTTATTTCCAGGATATACAGAGAGGGGAGAGTCAATATTTGAAGTTCCTGAAAATGAGGTTTGCAACTGTCGGTCTGTGGAATATTTGCCAATATACGGATGCATTTTTTTTTGTATTATAAAGAGGTCGTGAGCGTCACTGCTATGGCCCCACAACAGTAAACCATAACTAAGCCAAGACTGTGCATATGCGTAGTAAGCGGACAGGGCGCACTGGATATGTGTTTGATTTTAAGATGCTGAACGCGTAAAGGAAGGAAGATAATTTTGCTTTAACTTTGGCAAAATATACCTGGCATACAAAAATACAGTCAGGTTACTCTGGTTCCTACACTAGGCTTAGCCTGTCTCGTAGGTAACCCAGACTCGAATGAGTTTATACAATTAACATAACTTAAAGCCTATAAGAAGAGGAGATAGAAAACATAATTAATTTCACATAAATTATTAAGAAACGAGCATTCTAATTACGTCAATTCATACGATTTCTGAAGAAACACAATCTTCATACGATTGAGAAACTAAGTGTGCAACTGGCCTAACACATAATTGTTATTTTACTTATTTTGCTAGTGATGACTTGATGAGTAGTGACACTAGTTGACATTGGTGTTGAACTTCGCAAATTCAAGAACGCTATGTTCGTCATTTTAGCAAATCGGCATGTTTTTAACAACGTGTAAAACTAAGATATTTTATTTATTACTTTTTATTATTATTGCTATTTCTCATCTACATAAATGCGCGCGTTCGTACGTTGTATGGGAGCCCCACTTAAATATTTATTTTATTCTGTTTTTGGTATTTGTTGTTATAGCGGCAACAGAAATACATCTGTGAAAATTTCATGTGTATTCTAGATATCACGATTCATGAGATACAGCCCGGTGACAGACGAGCAGACGGACAGACAGACACACAGCGGTTTTAGTAATAGGGTCCCGTTTTTACCCTTTGGGTACGGAACCCTAAAAAAAATTCGGTCACTTTAACCGGTTATTGAATTACAACTACTATGGAAATTGTAATAAGATTCAAAATGGAAAGGGGAAATAATTTGCGATTTCTTGTGTGGTCCCTCTACGGTTACTGAGTGGTGCCGGCGAGCCGAACGCTACAGAACCAGTCTGAAATGTGTCAACGAGATGCGTCAAAGGCGCGTTATCGGAGAGCGCACTTACATGGGTTTTTTGAGTGTTCAACTAGCCCGCGCTCAGGTGCCAATTAGAATTAATACGTCAATGACCGACCCTTTTTTCTAGGTAGTAGCACGTGCGATTTTACTTAACAATAGACAAAGGATTAGACGTTCGGGGCCAGCTACAAAACGAACGACTATTTTTAGGGTTCCGTACCCAAAGGGTAAAAACGGGACCTTATTACTAAGACTCCACTGTCCGTCTGTCCGTCCGTCTGTCTGTCCGTCTGTCTGTCACCAGGCTGTATCTCATGAACCGTGATAGCTAGACAGTTGAAATTTTCACAGAAGATATATTTCTGTGACCGCTATAACAACAAATACCAAATACTAAAAAGTACGGAACGGAAAGTACGAGTTTTTTTATACCTAGGATATCAGATCGGGTCGGACAATGTGAAAACGCTCTAAGTCTAAGTACTCTGTCTACTTTTAGAGCTTAAAAATAACCTTACCTATCTTTTCTCATCGTAAGGACCCATCGAAATACGAGTAGGTATAGTATTTTTGTGTAGGTACTTACTATATATTTTCTTAAAAGTATATAGTAGTAGTTAGGTAGGGTAGGGTAGAAAACAGTGGGTCAGCTCGAACAGTGGCTCAGTCGCCCCAATATAGCCCCTATCATGTTGGAATTAGCAACCTAATCACTCAACAGTGAGCCACTGTACCCGGCAATTTTTTTCCGAGCCACTGTTTCCTACCCTATCCAACACAATTTTACTTTAATGATATAAACATTAATTTAATTTAAAAAAATCGTCTTCATACAGAAAGCTCATCCACCTTAGGTTTCGTCAAAATAAAACTTTACACTATTAAGTCACAATATAGTACAACACTACATATACATATTATATAGTACAGTTGGCAACTCTGTCAGGAATACAACACCACACTGTAACTAGTGTATTTTCACCTCAGCAGCTCGAACAAGCCTACTTTCGTGAGGAAATTGCGACTTTCGTCACTCCAGGGAATGAAACAAAGTAGCTTTTTAATTTAGTGAAGGCCATGAACTGCCACTTCATACTTCGGGGTCTATTACAAATTCGAAATACATTTTAACCTTTAATATGTTCTCACTACTGAGGTGAAAAATTATATGTGTCACACGAGAGCAAAGTTATTTTACATCTCGTGTCTTTGAGTCCCTCGCTACGCTCAAGATTCTAACTTCGCTTCGCTCGTGATTCAATTATAGAGTCTTTCGCTTACTCGGGACTCAAAATCAACACTCGCAGGAAAAACCAACTTTTCCCTCTTGTTGCACAATAGTTATTAACGATACAAGTGCGGAAAAGAGGAAATTCGAAACGAGGGGCAATAAATTAATACACGACCGCAGGGAGTGTTTTAAATCGGCACGTTGCGAATTACCTATTCGCACGTGTATCTTAAAACGTTATTACAATACATATGGCCCTTTAAACTTTCGACATAAGCACAAAAAGTGCTCTTTTACGCACTAGTGCGAGAAAGTAGCACCATGTGTACTGTAAATAACTATTAAGCTCTTCTGTAACTACATCCCCAAGTTGGACTGCTCTACTCCAGTTCTAAGATTGCGCCTGATTGAAATCAATAGCAATCCTCAAAAATAAACTTCAGCACGACTTTCATCATCATCATCATGTCAGCCGATAGACGTCCACTGCTGGACATAGGCCTCCCCCAAGGCTCGCCACTCCGACCGATCTTGTGCTGCTCGCGACCCATTCCCGCGACCTTCACTAGGTCGACGCCGGGATAAAAACAAAAAACCGGCCAAGTGCGAGTCGGACTCGCGCACGAAGGGTTCCGTACCATTACGGAAAAAAACAGCAAAAAAATCACGTTTGTTGTATGGGAGCCCCAAATATTTATATTATTCTGTTTTTAGTATTTGTTGTTATAGCGGCAACAGAAATACATCATCTGTGAAAATTTCAACTGTCTAGCTATCACGGTTCATGAGATACAGCCTGGTGACAGACAGACAGAGAGACAGACAGACAGACAGACAGCGGAGTCTTAGTAATAGGGTCCCGTTTTTACCCTTTGGGTACGGAACCCTAAAAATGCAGCAGCACGACTTTACTCCAATAAATATAGTGATGTGATGCGACTATAAAATACCTATATTGTAATTGAGATGGATGTATGGCCTTTCGCCACCGTCATAAATGCCAGCATCACTCACGCCATGTTTTTTTTTAAACATCGATAGACGCACAAGCGCATCGTTATGTACGCAGACAGTTTGGGTCTAATATTCAAAAGTAAAGAAAAATGCGCAAAATATAATAACAAAATGCAAATTTTAACATATTGTTACTAAGTTTGAAGAAACTACGTCAATGGAAACACCAAAGCTTGTTTTATGACAATTATTACTTTAGCGATGTGACCTGTGAACAAGCATCACAATATGAAACAAAACGTTCGAAACCGCTTTGAACCCCATAATACCTTTTCACACCTTTTAAAAATCTTTCAAGTCGTTTAGGGTTAATATGTGCCAAGTACTAAAATAAAAGAATTTGATTTCTGTGCCTCTTCGTATCTTATCCCATCCCTTGGTTAACAATTTACTAGGTATTATAAGTAGGTCTTATCTTATCTTATCTTATGGATTTCGAGGGCCTTTGCGGATACACTTCGACCCATAGGGATCTTTTGTGCAGTTACCCCCTAGGAAAGATCCGTCAACTACTCAAGAGATTTTCCCACCATCTCCATATATTATGCCGGATGATGGAGCTCATGGGTAGCGTTTTGAATTCCTTTGATTCCAGATAGCCTGTTCCTAAGTCCTTCATTCTTTGTCTAGTGAGGGCGTGACATTCACACATCAGGTGTTCTACTGACTCTTCCTCTTCACCACACATACGACAATCGGTGTTGTCAGCGTGTCCCATCTTGGCCAGGATTCCCTTGACCCCGTAATGGCCAGTAAACACCCCCGTTATTATTTGGAGTTGTCGTTCGCTAAGTTTTCAAAGCTTATTGCACAGAATAACTAATAGTACTTGCTTATTGCTCCAGCCGGAGTCTACTCCTTGTATAAAGAGCTTTGAGTGCTTTAGACCGACTTTTAGATTAGGTAATTCGATTGTATTCGACTTATTGTCCTCGATACAGCATGGCATCGCCTCGGCACAAGCTAAGAGGTGCAAGTGCAGAGACAGCTTGCAGTAACTGCACTTTTAGCTATTTGTCTGGTTAAAAGTGTAGTTACTGCAAGTTTTCCGCGCTTGATGTCGGCGTGGAGACAAAGACATGAGACTATGATGTCCCTTGTCCCCCTAGGCCGGCCTAGGCGCCGCTCTGCATTACAGGCGCTGTTTACGGCCCGGCCACGACATTGCGCCACCGGCGGCGGCGACTGCTGCAACCATAGGTGGGAACGAAAGGTCCGATCGCCGTGTCTCGCTCCAACCTATGGTTGCCGGTTGCCGCCGCCGCCGCCGCCGGTCGCGCAATGTCGTGGCCGGGCCGTAAGGCCACGTTGTCGCCCAACTGTAAGCACGGCGGCGCGGCACCCAGCCGTAGCCACCATGTTTTAAATTTTTTAAATGCTAAATATTTAATAGCGTTTTAGGCCGGTCAGCAGAATACCAGAGCGTGACAATACGTCGGGTGAGAATACGTTTGTGTCATACGCCACAGTTACGTTGATTTGCGGGGGAGTGAATAGAAGCAAAAAAAGAAACTTTTTCGAAAAGTTTTACAAATAACTAAATATTTATTTAAATATAAATAAGTTCAATACTTAGTTTGTAAATATATGGAAAAGTTTTACATAGGAAATATTGAACATATTTATGATTTAGACACATATATATGTTTACTATTTTTTACAGTACCATACAAATATTTTGAATATAGTGGTAATCCATACTAATATTATAAATGCGAAAGTGTGTCTGTCTGTCTGTTACCTCTTCACGATTAAACCGCTGAACCGATTTAGGTGAAATATGGTATAGAGATAGTTTTAGTCCTGGGGAAGGGCATAGGGTAGTTTTTAGGGTTAGGGCATGTGAGCCGGGGTCAATAGTACCGTTACAATTGACACCGCGGTACAAATTACCCCCTTACTATTTTTTTAACTTTTTTTTTTGTATACACAACGTTTTGTATACAAACGAAAGGGGGCATCAGTTAGGCAAGAGCGCATAAAAACTAGTAGTAGTTATTATCATTGTAGATTGAGAATCCAGAAGAGTTGAGCGCGTTGCAGATGTCAATATTTTTAATGTCAAAATATAGTCAAAATTATAATGTCAGTATTTTGAGGCGGGGTTGATTGTAACAGGGGTAATAGTAACTGTATAGAAAGTATGATCATGTATGATTGTTGAAAAACTCGATTAGTTTTTAGTATTAAACGATGTTGAATTAGAACACTGTGAGCAATCTACGGCTGTGGTTTTGATCGTTAAACTATATTTTTGTTACTAAGTGAGATATTCATAATAACGTTAGTTCAATGTAACTGCTGATCTCAATTAGTGTTATTAAACATTCTCCTTCTTAAAACTGATGTATCTGAGAAGATTGATTAAGGCCAAAGTCTAAAATAATGAACCTTTATATAATAAACATATTATGTCCCAGGTAGCAAAATGACGTCAGCAACGTCATCTTGACGGCATTATTACGTCATAATGACGTCTCTGACGTCATAATGACGTAGAAATGCTACTGGGGGTGGGTTTTATTTACATTCGAATTCTTGGTACTATTGACCCGCACTAAGGGTCAATTGTAACACAAAGGAACCATTGATGAAAAACTGGATTTTCAGCCATACTCTTACCGTTAGTTAACATTTACCCCCAAAAATACGTAGATCAATAACCTAGTATTTTAAGTAGATCAATAACAGTTTAGGTTCAGCACCTTTAAATTCTGAACTTGGAACCATTATTCAAAACGTGGTTCAATTGCCCCCGGTCTACCCTACTTTTCAAAATCATCCGTTTTTCCGTAAACTACTTAACTAATTTACAAATATAAGTATGTGGTATATGCATATCTATCGTAAATATCGTTAAACTAGTCTAGCCTTAATTGTAAACATAAGATAATTCATATACATACTTAATTTGATTAACACTTGTAAATAATAATAAAGATTTTAATCAAAATACTAGTTTTAATCACGACGCTTTTTTGAATAAATACATATTAAAAGCATTATTTGCATTCTTATAGCAGAAGGGCGAAGAGGACTTTTTTCTTTATTAAGGCGTCAATAAACTTTTAAGTTTCTTGGTGGTTTTATTTCATAACAAATCCCCCCCCCCCTCATTTCACCCCGTATTGAAAACTATCCTAGATTTTTTCCCCGGGGCTGAAAATGTCTCCATACAAAATTTAATTTAAATCGTTTCAGTGGTTTATGATGGGTGAAGAGTTAGCAGACATAGGTTTTTTCGCATGTATAATAATATTTTAGTACTAAACTTTCGCATTAATATGGATTACTTCACTGACAAGAGTCCAACTCCTATAAATAATGATGATGCTAAATCAATTAATTCAGTCATAAATCCAACTTATTTAGTTTGCAACTTATTGTGTTTATTACATAGGTACTAATTTGTTCGACGTCAATCACACAACATAAAAGTATATTGTAGCTTATATAATAAAGGCATAGTAAAGTGGTCATAGTCATAGTCATATAGATCTAATCTAAAACTGGCCAAGTGCGAGTCGGACTCGCGCACTAAGGGTTCCGTACCATTACGCAAAAAAAAACACGTTTTTTGTGTGGGAGCCCCACTTAACATATTTATATTCTTCGAGAAAAGGTAGGTTTCGCTTCGCTTTTGCTTGTCTTGGCGGGGGCACTACCGTGCCCCCAGATACATTAAATTTAATGAACAAAAAATTAACAAGTGTCATCAATAATAATAATGATGACTCATTTGACGCATCAACAATCATCACTCACAAAAATACTTGTAAACCTTTTCTGTTAACATAAACAATAAGCTACCCAAAAGGGTTAACTGTCAATCGTAAACAACAATGCCAAGCAATTAAATTTCAAATTGAATTTTGGGAATTTTATTATTTTATATGTATATAAATGTATCTACTATGTATATGTAGGGACAGACGGATTTGATGCTATGCTGTGCAGTGGTTGCAAAACTTGGATGTTGCCTTATAAAATAATATACTGTACATAATTTTTGCCTATGTGACTATATCGTCATACGATTAAATAAATAAATGTAGGGACACTCTTGTCTCTCCGTCACTCAGTCGTACATTATGTATGTTTGTGGCCGATCGTAAAATAAGCCAGACCATAAAATTTCTAGGCATATCGTGATTCGTGAAAATCATTGTCTCGCTCCTGAGTGACTGACAGACAAGAGTGTCCCTGCTAACTATTATTTTCAAGAGTTCGAAAATATTCCGGAATGAATTTTGAATGATTCACGGTTAGTTTTACTAGACTTATATTGACCAGGATATAGACCGTGATTACCTTTTGTATTATTTATGAGCTCTCGATATTTCAAAAGCCCCCGGTATTAATACAAAGGTAATCACGGTTTATATCCCGGTCAATATAAGTCTAGTATTCCGGAATGCAGAACATTTTAAATTATGAATTGTAAATTGATTCACCAAATGCATAAAGGTCAAGAACCTTGTATGACACCATGTTTTTCGCGAAAACTTCAGTCATGTAATTTGAAAGAACAATGTTCACGAAGCCTATGTGCGTTTGTCTTTCTACGTATAAATAATATGGAAAATAGGTTTTTTTTTTGTTTGTTTTGGAGAACTTTATTATATAACAAGTTGTAGGAGCACATTTTTAGGGTTCCGTACCCAAAGGGTAAAAACGGGACCCTATTACTAAGACTCAGCTGTCCGTCTATCCGTCTGTACGTCTGTCCGTCTGTCTGTCTGTCTGTCTGTCACCAGGCTGTATCTCATGAACCGTGATAGCTAAACAGTTGAAATTTTCACAGATGATGTATTTCTGTTGCCGCTATAACAACAAATACTAAAAGTACGGAACCCTCGGTGCGCGAGTCCGACTCGCACTTGGCCGGTTTTTTTTATTAAAGCAATTAGATACATACAGTCTTCATGAAATAGATAGTGACGGAGATAAGTGGTCAAATATATCGGGATACATCCTTATTTCTAAGGTAACAAAAAGGTTTGTTAGGTACGATATATTTGGCCACTTTGGCCAATAATGACTGATACCCACTCTATAAATTGATGACTAAGATGTGATGATGGTTCTGAGATTGAAGTTTTAATTCCGTGTAAGTTTAATAATGTAAAGGTTACTTTATTTTTACTCATTATTATTTACAACGGCGGGACTTAAATCGCGTAAAATAAGTTTTAAATTTACCTCCGACGTTTCGAGGACGGCGTTGTCCCGGTCCCGTCCCGTTGTTTAAAACGATTATTTTTTTATTTATTATTTATTTTACGCGATTTAGGGTCGGTTGCACCAAACCATCTGTCACCGTTAAAGCGTTCGCTAAATTTTATTGTATGGGAAGTTTCATAGTTCACGGCCAATTGCTGTTGATCAGTCTGTCAAATGTGGATGGTGCAACTGGCCCCAAGTCCCGCCTTTGTGAATAATAATGGGTACGCAAGTAAGTATATAAGTGCACGGGTGTGGGTGTGGCGTGTTTAAAATAAATATAATTGGCCGGTTTAAATATTGGTATTGCCGCGACACAGAATAACTAATTGCCGCGATAAGGCGTCGATAAAAGAGCATTGAACCAAGTCATTTGTCGTGATTAATCGTGTTATACGGTAAAATATTTAATTAATTATTTATTAACTTTATACTACATTACTTATTAACTTTATTACCTGTACCTACTCATGGGTCGATTCACGAGAATCGGCGAGGATTTTCTTTTAGATATAATTTACAGTTTCAGTACAAATCTTCCGCCGGCTCTCGTGAGTTTTACCTATACCTACCTTCAAACTATTACTACCTAGTACCTACCTACTTTATGTTTTTGTTGTTTTATAGACTGCAATTTATATACAATAATGAAACTCCAGGTCTTAATTTAAGAAATATTTGTAAACTTGTTTGTAAACGACTGTTTGTTTCTTAAATAAAATAAATTAATTATATATGTAGTTATTTGTTTTACTTTTACAAGGGGTGCTTATATTGACACCCGAGGGAGACAAGCCACGAGCCCACCTTACTCCGCGCCGTCGGCGCACGCGACGTACGGCAAGGGGCTGCTGTGCCGCCCAGACTGATAATTATGTATGAAAATCCGTTGGAGGAGTGTTTTATTAAAGCATTTTAGTATTCTTAGTTGCTTTGAGCCTGATGATATTTGGCAGAATATTATTACGAAACTAAAGATAATTATTTCCGCGTATGTTTGAGAAAAAGCCTTTCTGCACATACTTATAGGTCCTGCTCGTATTGATGCCTTTTTTCAGGCAGTCAAAAGACTGGCAGGGAACTGCTAGATGAGCTGCTCGTAGCGGCATATTCGGACCTGGTCCAGGTAGCAAAATGACGTCATTTGACGTCATTTTGCTACCTGATTCATGCTGACAACAGCGCGGCGGTATAGTACGAATTATCTCAAATGATTTTTTCGCCCAAACCTTAAGCTGTTAAACAAAGGCATTGTTTCTTTTGTGCGCCGCGGTGGCTACCTCATTTCTCATCAGTAAAAAGGTTCACGCCCGTTTAAAAGGCAATTTTAGGGTTCTACTTTTATGGTTCAAATTCAGACAACAGCATTCGAAGTTGACACGTTTGGGTAATGTAGGACGACAGGTAAGAATATTCGGAGGTAGCAAAAAGCTGTTACTTAAATTATAGCCCTATGTGTAGCACGCTAAAATTGCCTTTAAAACGGGCATGATCCTTTTCACTAACGAGAAATGAGGTAGCCACCGCGGTGTACAAAAGAAACAATGCCTTTTGTTTAACGGCGTAGGGTTTGGGCGAAAAAATCATTTGAGATTTCATACTAAATATACGAGCCTTTGTGAATGCTACCTGTGACTCCTGCAAGTTTAATGGGAACACAAGTGTGGCCGTGACTATGCGGCCCATCATCATGTCAGCCGATAGACGTCCACTGCTGGACATAGGCCTCCCCCAAGTCTCGCCACTCCGACCGATACTGTGCCGCTCGCATCCACCGAATTCCCTCGACCTTCACCAGGTCGTCGCTCCATCTTGTTGGAGGCCTACATCCTACAAAAACCTAAAAAATAGCGACAAACGGTCCTCTGCGGACGACGTCACGCCGGCTACCAAAGTACGCAATTTAAAATACCTCGGTTATTATCACCAGACCCGGAAACACCAAATAATTAGCAAAAATGTGCTAATACCACGCGAATCCTCCGCATCGGGTCATGGAATATTTCTTGTGGATTTCTGCTTAATTCCCGCCTTTACATTACAAAATACGTTAAATACGTCAATCTGATATTTACCTTTTTACTTCTTTATTGCAAAGTAGCACAGTGTAGGGCAAAGAGTATAGTAAGTCAAGGGCCTGACACTTGCCTGACACTCTTTAATACAGAAAGATAGTCTTATTGCGATTCCTATAATAGGAAAGAGAGAATAGTGCCATGCTTTGTCCTTATCACCACCAGGTGGCATCATAAGTAGGAGGCGATGGCGAAATACCGAAAATAAGAGTCAAAGAGAAAAAATCCTATGCTCTCCTATGAATATTTTTTCTCTTACCCCCGGTCGCTCGGTGGCGCGTCTATAACTACTTGTATATATTATGTCTATGATCAATGAGATCAAGGCGGTTTGTTTACAGAGGAGTAGAGGACCTCCCGGGAAACGCGAATCCGAAATTTAGCTATCTGCCTCTTTGTCGCTCGAATGTGCAAGAGTGACAGAGATGTTAGATAACGAAACTTCGATTTTCTTGTTTCGTGATAGACTCTCATATTGTGGTAGTGGCGCCCCCTGCGCAGAGTTTCTAGTCCCTATTGTTGGCTGTATGTGCGCAATATCCTATGTCTGTATGTGTATCTGGAGAAAAAAAAAACAAAATGTCAACTGTCAACAATTCACAAAAATTTGAAAGATGTCGGCGGGACAACACGAAAACATTGCGTTTTTCTCACAATTTAAGCCTAAATATACTTAATCTGTCTCTATGTTTCCTACAAGTTGAAGAAAGTAGGAATCTCTACTAGTCAAAGTTAAATAATTGTTACTTTAAGTTATTGTTGAACATTAATTTGTCTTATGAAATGTCAAAAGCGGAATCTACTTCTCGAGGCGGCACCGATGGCCTGAACGTGGATTTTATGCGTTCACTAGTCAAACAATACTCTGAACTGGTAAATATACAATTATTTACATTACACACGTAATATTTAACTAAAGCTTATAGTAACATTTGGAGGTTATGTTAACAATAACAATTACTTGTCAATTGAAAGTTTGTTCTACTCTTCTCTTTTTCTACTTTATTCTTGCAGCAACAAAATGTTTGGCTCGTGAATATCAAAACCTACCATTAGAGTGTTCATAACAACAACATACCAATATTATTTGGAAACCTGGATATTTTCCACTTCAAATAGTTTTAAATGAATTAGACCATGGGCTATCATGTTTTTACTGCATGTTTCCTCACGATTTTTATAAATCAATTAAGGTTTAAATACATTTATTCTTATAGAGATACTCACATGACACACTCACATCACTCACTGACATGAGAACATAATTAGAAATAACATAAATATTTGCATTTATTTTCGTCGTCGCAACATGACAAGAATAAGTTATTTTACTAGGTTTAAATTATTTACTGTTCAACTCGTTTTGCACATTATGTTAAAGGTTTGTCTGTAATGACATGTTTAGCAAGTTGATTGCTGCTTGCAATTTTGGAAAATGAAACCACTATAACCAACATAACCAATTTTAAGGGTCTATGGACTAGTGCGCTGTTCTGGGCGGATGCAGCAGCGGCCGCTGGCAGTGGGTCAGGCACAGCAAGTGGAGATGATGTGTGGTTGCTTGCCAGTGCCATGTTAGCCCGGGGAGAGTACCATAGGGCCTCTTATGCTGTCACATCTAGAGGCTTGCACAAGTAAGTCGTATTTAAGGGTCTAAGGACTAGTGCGCTGTTCTGGGCGGATGCAGCAGCGGCCGCTGGCAGTGGGTCAGGCACAGCAAGTGGAGATGATGTGTGGTTGCTTGCCAGTGCCATGTTAGCCCGGGGAGAGTACCATAGGGCCTCTTATGCTGTCACATCTAGAGGCTTGCACAAGTAAGTCGTATTTAAGGGTCTAAGGACTAGTGCGCTGTTCTGGGCGGATGCAGCAGCGGCCGCTGGCAGCGGGTCAGGCACAGCATGTGGAGATGATGTGTGGTTGCTTGCCAGTTCCATGTTAGCCCGGGGAGAGTACCATAGGGCCTCTTATGCTGTCACATCTAGAGGCTTGCACAAGTGAGTCATATTTAAGGGTATGAGGACTAGTGAGCTGTTCTGGGCGGATGCAGCGGCAGCTGCTGGCAGTAGGTCAGGCACAGCCAGTCGTGATGATGTGTGGCTGCTTGCCAGTGCAATGTTGGCCTGGGGAGAGTACCATAGGGCCTCTTATGCTGTCACATCTAGAGGCTTGCACAAGTAAGTAATGGTTCAATAAACAAGTGATTATAGATCTATTATATACTCTATAGGTAATGTATAGTCAGCGTCAATAGTAAAGTATGAAACAATGCATCTAAAGTATCTGCCACCCTTGAATATGTTTCCAAATTTAAATATATCCTTATACTTTATGTTTAAAAGTTTTTGCACAATTTTATTGTTCTATATTTAGGTATTATATCATTGGCCTTATTACCAATTCCTAACAATGTACACAAACAAACGTTGGGTTTGCTTGTGCACATTCTTTTAGTAACAACAGTTCATACTATACTTCTGTCTAGTTATAAATAAAAATTCAACTGTATTTGTTTCAAAGATACAATTTGTAATAAGCCATGTCTCAGATGCTCAACATTCAAAGGATTTATGAGGATTCATTTTTATTTATCTTATGAAAGTTTTTTGCAATAAGAGAGAAGTTATTTTTTTCTCATAAGTTTTTAAGTATTAAGCATCTTTAGCTAGACCCTTCCGAGGCTAAAGAAGATAATGCTTTCACCACAATTTTTACTAGTAATTTAGTGCAGAGAAATTTTGAGTTTTTTGAGTGAGCATGTTGTCGCCTTCTTGAATGCCTATTACTTACTTATGTATTATTCTCTCTTTTTTTTTCTTGCCTTTTAGTCTTCATTATGTTGCTAAGTTAATTTGTATTTTAGTTACTCCCTTATTAGTTATCATTTGTATACACTCTGTTCACATATGTGGCTGCGATAGTGCGCAACCTTAGTATAGTACTAATTAGTTTAGTATCTGTCACTACCTGTGAGTTCCTATAATTGACTTCCTGTATCTACTATAATTTTTATGTTAATGTCACAGCTGTTGGATCTCCAAATAAATAAATAAAAATGTATTTTTTTCTATGGTAGACAACACTTACTATGCCTGGGCGTAGCAATGCGCGCTCATCTAGTGGCGCAAGAGGCTACCACGGCGCTGGCGCTCTTCGAAGAGAGTGATCCCGCACTTTTGGAGCCCCGGAGTGACCAGACACACAATGTAAGCTCATTTTAAGTTGTTTTACAACTTCTCAGGCTTCTTTCAACTCTTTCAAGACGCACAATTATTTATTTATTATCTAAGTTTCATTTAAGTCTTATTTATATATTTTTATCTATAACTTAGTGTAACTACAGTTTAGCCTTATAGAGCTTATCATGTAACTACGGTGATTTGTGTCAACTTGTCTCATAATATTTATGTTACCTATACACAGTGTGGAAAGAATGAATGGGCCCTGGAGGGAAAGTGCCTTAAAACCTTAAGTTAGCTCATTTTGCTCAAAGGAAACAATCTTTTATTTTTAAAAAGAAACAAAACTGTATTCAAAGATTTTTTTAAATTCGCTTGTTTGTTTGACTAAAAATTAAAAAAATAAATAAACACGCTATTTTATTCTACTATTCGACACAGTAAATGTTAATGATAACATTTCTCCAAGAAACATTAAGCCTTACACTCCTCTGTCGTACAAAATATCCATAAAATCGAATATTTAGTATTCAAGAATATTTTTAGACAAGCAAAATTTAAATAAAAAAAATGTAAAATGCTTGAATGCACTTTTGTTTATTTTCAAAAATAAAAGAATGTTTCCTTTAAGCAAAATGAGCTAACTTAAGGTTTTGAGGTACTTTCCCTCCAGGGCCCATTAATTTTTTCCACACTGTACAAAAGATATTTGAACTGAACTCTTTCATACTTTCTAGGCCACGGCCACAGTAGCTTTTAATGAAGGCCACGATGAGTTGATGAATGTGTATAGATAGACCAACAGAGCTTGAATAATATTAGGTGCTATTTTCTTCCATAGCGTGCGCTAGCGGGCGTGCTAGTATCGCAAGCACGAGCACTCTCCTCGCTCGAGCGTCGAGACGCGGCTTCAGCGGCGCTCTGCAGCGCACTCCGAGCTGACTGCGCGTGCGTCGAGGCGCTCGCGCTGTTGCACCGGCAGACACCGCTCACACACAAGCAGGGTGACACCACAGATCTATATTACGAGATTGCCTTTCAAATATCAAAAATGTTCCGAATCTAACCTAAATAATATAGAAACACAGGTTATTCTGCTTTATAGTCTGCATCTTCTCAAATGACTACAAAAGCCATTGTTCCTTTTCTGTGAGCGGTCGCCCATTGTGTACCATTGTCTCTGACAATGGCACGTGCCGTAACACGCGCTCAGACTCAATGGCACACAATGGCCGACCGCTGGCATAAAAGGAACAATGGTTTTTTTTTAGGGTTCCGTACCCAAAGGGTAAAAACGGGACCCTATTACTAAGACTCCGCTGTCCGTTTGTCCGTCTGTCCGTCCGACTGTCTATCACCAGGCTATATCTCATGAACCGTGATAGCTAGACAGTTGAAATTTTCACAGATGATGTATTTTTGTTGCCGCTATAACAACAAATACTAAAAACAGAATAATATAAATATTTAAATGGGGCTCCCATACAATAAACGTGATTTTTTTGCTGTTTTTTTCCGTAATGGTACGGAACCCTTCGTGCGCGAGTCCGACTCGCACTTGGCCGGTTTTTTGTTTTCATCCCGGCGTCGACCTAGTGAAGGTCGCGGGAATGGGTCGCACTTGGCCGATTTTTTAACAGATTACCGTCTTAGGCGAAAAAGTCATTTGAGAAAATGCAGACTATACCAAGTTACGCATAACAACGGCCACTGCTTAAGAATAAGGTAAATAATTGAATGCGTTTTTCAAAGACCGATTGTAGGGAATGAAATGAAGTGAAGTTGTATTTTGTTTACAGAAATAGAGTTGCTGGACTCTCTACCCATTAGTAGCCAGTTAGGTGCCGCGGAGGGTGCGCTGCTGCGGGCGGCGTATCGGGATCGGGTGTACCGGCATTCTACGCCCCCGCAGGATACTAACGATCCGGTATGTAATATTAATACATACATACATATATATAATCACGCCTATTTCCCGGAGGGGTAGGCAGAGACCACGGATTTCCACTTGCTACGATCCTGGCATATCTCTTTCGCTTCCTTCACTTTCATAACATTCCTCATACACGCTCGCCGGTTTAGGGTGCTCTTGACCTGGCCTTTCTAATATAATAATAATATACAGTGTAATATTAATATACAATGGAATCCGTTTATTATGACTCCGCTTATACTGACCAACTGCTTACTATGACGTAATTACTGTACGAAGTTTGGTTTTCATATAAAAATCTTTGCGACGAAGTCGGATAAGATGACTTCGCTTTTAGTGACAAATCGCTTACTATGACCTAAAAATCCTATTTTCACTGACACTTACTGTATACTGTTATACTGACAAATTCGCTGGTTTTCGTGGTCGTCCCCACGTCATTCCCTGCGAGGACGATTGGTGCGTGCGTGACGTGTAAGTTGTTTTAGTGTTAATTCTCAGCGACAAGTTGATAATTGGTACAAGGTTAATAAAACTCGTCTTTCACAAAGGAATTTGGGATTAATTTGGAAAAATTAACAAAAATAAAAAGTTAATCCACTGTGCTTTATATGACATCCGCTAAGTATGACGTGTTTGTCAATATTACGCGAAACTCTGCGTAGGTGGCGCCACTACCACAATCTGAGGGTCTATCGCGAAACAAGAAAATCGATATTTCGTTATCTAACATCTCTGTCACTCTTGCGCATTCGAGCGATAAAGTAAAAATACGCGTTTCCCGGTAGGTCATTTGTAAACAAGCCGCCTTGATGCATCAATGTCATATTTTATTATCTCTGAAAACTTGTCAAAAACGTGTTAAAGGTACAGTATGTATAAGTTACTCTATGGCTTACTAAAAAGGCTAGTGCTGCACTCTGGTGGTAGAACATTGCAGTAATAACCCCTATTCCCTTCGATGTCGTTATAGGCGGATTCTACTGTACCTACAATAGGTAATAGTCGTATCGCGAATGAGGGCTATCGTTTTTTTGCTCACCAGTTGGCGCCTCTGTTGATGGTGGTCCAAAAGACTAAAGAACAGCTGTCAGTCATTAAAGTGACAAGTGACATTTGACATTTCGAACTATGGAAAAGACCACCATCTACACTAGCGCCCCTAGCGGCGAATTCATACGCGTTAGCCCTCATTCAAAAAGTAAATAATCCTTCCACCACCAGGTATCGTCGTCGACAGAAGTGGTCCGCGCGCGCACGGGCGAGGCGGCCGCGTCGCTCGCGCGCCGCCGCGCCGCCCGCTGCGACTGGGCCGGGGCCCTCAAGGCCCTCGACGGAGTGGACCCGTGGTGTGCCGCCCCAGTTAGGGCTGCGTGCTTAGTGGAGCTTAAGAAGAGTGCGGAACTGTTTGCGTTCGCTCATACACTTGTGGACGCGTATCCGAATTCTTGGACGTCATGGTTTGCTGTGGGATGCTACTATTATTTAATAGGTATGTTGAACCCTTTAAAACGTAGTCTAATGACCTACGTTTGATAACCTAAAATGTAGAGTATTGAACTAACTCAAAAGTCCCTCCACGGAGTCGACCCTTGGTGTGTTGCTCCTGTTAGGGCTGCATGCTTAGTGGAACTTAAGAAAAGTGCCCGGTATGTCTTTAAACTACGTCCAAAAGAGAGGTATAGGCACTGTGAATGTCATTTCGCTTTGTGTGGTAGGACACAGCACAGCGGATGTCATTCCAGATCTAAAGCAGAGCCCAACTGGGAAAGTACCTCCACCTTACAGAAAACCGCAGCCAAATAACACTAGACCCTACTCATAGTGTTGTGTTCCTGCCGGTGAGTAAGGTTGCCAGAGCTCACGAGGGTGCGGAGTGTTAGGGTCGGCAACTCGCGTTCAACACCTCTGGAGTTGCAGGCGTACATAGGCTACGGATACTGCTTAACATCAGGCGGGCCGTATGCTTGTTTGCGACCAACGTAGTATATTAAAAAAAGTGCGTACTCTGCGTTCGCTCATACGTTGGTTCATGCGTATCCGAACTCCACGACTTCTTGGTTCTATATGGTTGGTTCTAGATGCTATTATTACTTGGTAGGTACATTTAACATATGTTAATCTTTTCCTCTGTAGATAAGATAAGATAAGATAATTTATTCCATAACAATTTTACAATCATGTCGGAAATATCTTACAAGCTACTAAAATAAATTACAATTTTATAAATAACATAATATATAGATATTGATAATGGCTGCTATATTTCTGCTAAGGAACATTTATTTTGTTTTACAGGCAAGAACGAGTTAGCGCGGCGATACCTAAGCAAAGCGAAGAGTTTGGAGCCCGGCGCGGGCTGTGCCTGGCTCGCGCAGGGACACAGCTTCGCCGCTGACAACGAGCACGACCAGGCCATGGCGGCTTACTTCAAGGTATCTTCTCTTCTTTTTTTCATTTTTAGTTTTAATCGTGTGTCGATAGATGGCAGGAAATTTACTGTGACTACAAAATTTACTATAACAGTAACCCTCTATCTTATATTTTCTTTGATATGGTTAATATTATGTTTCAGGCTAGTCAACTAATGGCAGGCAGCCACTTACCGCCGCTGTACGTGGGCGTGGAGTGTGCCCTGTTGAACAACTTTACTATGTGCGAGCGGTTTCTACTACGCGCTGCTACGCTGCACTCTTGTACAGAGGTAGAGCATATTAATAACAATATTGAAGCCTGCAAAGCCGGGAATCCTAGATCCCCTCATGGGCCACCAAATGTGTAACGTGCAAAGGCAGGTCCCCGAATGGGACACCGCCATAAGTAATTTACTAGTTGTCCAAGGTCGGGATCGAGGATTTCCTGGCTTTGCACTCTTCATTCTGATGGTCCATGACGAGGAGCTGTAGCAGCTGCCTTTGTCGGCATCATTATGGTGGTGTCCCATTCGGGGCACCTGCCTTTGCACGCTACCCAAATAGTAACCATATATGGACCTTTTATTGAGTTTAAAATTTTACTGTTATCACCAGATTATCACACATTAATATTTACTATAACGGGACTTAATCACGTATATTTAAGCTTTGAATACGTCTAAAATGCACATCTCACAAAGGGATATTATAAAATAGATGCTATTTAGGAAACAAGGAACCATGGCCAAGTATCCAGTCTGAAAAGTTGTCATAGTTCTGCTAGCAGTGTCCCGGAGAGGCTTAGAGCGCTTTCACATTGTGATTCTCTGTCTTTATTTATGCATGTTATAAACAAGATTACTAAAAAAATGATAAATAACACAAAAAAGGCGAACTAAATGTCAATAGCACTCTCCTGCCTCTTGTCTGTCTGTCTGTGTGTTACCTCTTCACGTTTAAACCGCTGATCCGATTTAGATGAAATTTGGCATAAAGATAGTTTGAGTTCCGGAGAAGGACAAAGGATAGTTTTTATCCCGAAAATCATCCCTTAAGAAAGTGAAAAGCCGGGTGGAGTTGATATAATTAATGAAGTGCCTGCTAATTTGTGTGCATAATATGCTCAAATTGAATGATTGCCATGAGAATTTTTCCAGGCGCTATACTTACTTTAGCTGCTGTTACTAAATCCGCGCAGACGAAGTCGCGGGCAAAAGCTAGTATAAAATAATTCCTTAAAATCTTAGTTGACGAGTTAAAAATACGTGTTTTACAATATCTTGTACTTATATTTGTTCAGACGGGTGAGGAAGAGGGCTGGGACACCATAGCCCGCGTAGTCAAGGAGCCTCATGTGGCTCACGAGGCGGGGGCTGCTGCCTTCGCCGCGGGACAACATCGAGCCGCTAAAGAGCTGTGGCTGGCGGCGTTACAAGCTGCCCCCGAGGTAAGGCTGGGATGGGACATTATAGCTCGTGTGAAGAACCTCATGAGTTATGTAGCTCACGAGGCTGTTGCCGCTGCTTTTGCCGCGGGACAATCTCGAACGGCTAAAGAGCTGTCGTCAGCCACAGCTCCTTAGCCGCTCGAGATAGCCACGCCCGAGGTAAGCCTGGGACAGAGTTGTGGGACATTATAGCCCATTCGTCACGAGGCGGAAGGTGCGGGACTGAAGAGCTGTGATAAGTTTAGGTTCGTTTATTTAAAATAACGTAAATGTCAAGTGCTTAGTTTAACTTCCGTATTTTCAGTCACTCACGTGACACGTCTCGGAGAGCTAAGAGTAAGTACCTACGAATGGTCGGCCTCATCGGACGTCGGACCGCAATCGTCTAGTATCTCGAATGTTCCGGATTATCTAGCGGCTTTTTAACCTTTTCGATGCCATTTCAAATACAAAAAGCAGTCGTCCAGACGCCACGTTTCTGAAGTGTCAAAACTGAAATTGAACTTTATGCATATGCACGTAGGTCTATGTTGCTCTGTGGGCTATGACCGATTAATCGGTCTTTGGCGTTGCACCTATGGTGTATATATATCAGTCATTGGCGTTCAAAAGGTTAAAGAGCATAACATATTCCTGATCCCAGGATGAGGGTCACTTGAGTCGAATTGTACACTTAGGGTCGGTTGCATCATACTGTTTGTCATCGTTCGCTAAATTTTAAAGTTTTATAGTAAACCGCCGCATCGCGCCGGGTGACGTTGACCAGTGTGCTATGTGCGGATGGTGCAACTGGCACTGAATTAACTTCATTTTAGTACCGTCAACTGGGGTAAATAGGGACAAAATTTTAAATGTGGTTTACCTGACAATTTCTTAAATAATACCCACAATATTTTTATCATTCGATTGGAAATATCAAAGATAGATATAACTCTAGATGGATACAGGCTAAGGAAAAAACGTGCCTCGAAAATTACGAAAATTTTATTCTCGATCAGATGGCGCCACTAGTTTGGGCCTACTCGTATAGAGGGCGTTGACGGTTTCGTTTGTTATTTATAATTTTAACGCATATTAGTGAAAGAACATGGGTCAAAATCATATAAAAATAATTAATGCAAATAAAAAAATCATTTATCCATATTTCAATACATTTTAACGTATTTTTATAAATCTTCATTTTTAGTTTTAAAGTATGTCGATAGATGGCAGTGAATTTACAGCGGCTACAAAATTTACTATGACAGTACCGCTCTATCTTATTATATCCTCTTTGGAAATATTAATAGATTTTGTATGATACAATTTGTGTTTAAGGAATTTTCGAATAAATCACATTTTAAGTTTTGTCCCTATTCACCCCGGTTGACGGTGTATCTCGTTGTAGTATAAAACGAGTAATTGAGTCATGTGGTGTGTGTCAGGGCGAGAGCTTGCACCCGCGCTGGGCGGCGACGCTGGACGCGCTCGGGCACTCGTGCCGCAAGCTGGGGCAGCTGTCGGAGGCGCTGGAGTGGCACTCGCGCGCGCTCGCGCTGCGGCCCGCGCGCGCCGCCGCGCACGCCGCGCGCGGTCTGTGTCTCGCCTTGCTGGGCCGCGAGCGGGACGCGGCCGAGGCGCTGCACGCCGCGCTCGCCCGCGACCCCGACGACGTGGTGTCGCTGGCGCTGCTCGACGCCATCGTGGACAGGCTGGACGCCGCGCTGACAGGTTACTGTTCTATTAGAAGTCTGATATCACCAATATTATAAGCACTGAATCCCTTCTGGTTGACACAAAAGAGGCCTTCCATCTGTTCCAGCCGCCCCGTGGTTCGGTCTGTTTGGCCTTCTCAGGTCGAAGAAGAGATGCAATTTCGAATTAGTATTTTATATTTCGTATTTATTAATTTGCAACCATGGTATTATAAATATTACAAAGTCTGGGTAACAACGTGAACCCTGTAATTTTATACAATCGTGATATAATGAAGAGCTTTTCAGTCGAGTACCGTGTTAAGACCACGAAGCTTGCCGAGTGGCCTTATTGGGTACGAGATTGAAAAGCTTGATAATATCACTATTGTATTCAATACTTTTTCTATGAGTCAACAAAAATAATAGTTTAAAGTGATTACTATACTACTAGGCAAGGATCTACAAGACAATATTTATTTTGATTTAATTAAATAGTTTTGCTGTCTTAGAAAAAATATTGTCTGCAACAGTACACAATTAGGTCTTAAAATTCTCAAGCCTGTCTTTACAAAACTCAACTTCGTTTTATTCTGTAACATCGGCCCTTGAGTTTTAAGAAACCTTATTAGGGTTCTGTTCCCAAAAAAACGGGACCCTATTACTAAGACTCCGCTGTCCGTCTCTCTGTCTGCCACCAGGCTGTATCTCATGAACCGTGATCAGATGATGTATTTCTGTTGCCGCTATACCAACAAATACTAAAAAGTACGAAACCCTCGGTTGACGAGTCCGACTCGCACTTGGCTGGTTTTTTATATGTACCTGTTGCACTAAATACTACTGTGCGTTGTTTGAATGTCTGAATATTTGTTCCAGAGGAAGAAATCCCAGCCTTCCCGTTCGGTCCCGTGAAGATCTCCCTGCCTGCCACTCTCGCCCCGCCGCCGGCGCCGGGCGGGGCGAGTGCGCCTGCCACGCCGGGCGGCGGCGGCACAGACCACTCCGACATGAGCATGAGCTTCGAGATCAGCATGAATAACGACTGAATGTACTTCATTTATAACTCTAAAATCACTATGATTGAGGAAAAACGCAAAAAGATGACGCTACAAACCTATCGCTATCCTTTAAGGCCGTACCATCGGTTTGCCACTGTCTTTGTCACATTTCGCAAGAAAGAACGGGAAAGAACATACGCGCCAAGTGTCAATTTTGATCGAATTTTGTCGGTTTTTATTTATTTTAAAAACGTTACCTTACAATATCGAAATTCTAAAGCTATGAAATTACTATTTATGTTAAGATTGTTTTTCTTCTTTTTTTGTTTATAGTATCACATAATAAATAACCGAGTAAAGTAGGATTAAAAGTCCGAGGTAGAGGTTACTTTGGGAATTAATTGTATCGAGCGAAGTGTCATAATTCGTGTATCGGAAGCTATGTTGTTAAAGATAATATAGTCAAGAACTACATATATTTTTTTCACGTCTACGAATATCAACGCCTCTTAGAAAAACATGAACATATAAGGAGATTTTTCGCCTTCTGGCTCAGGGAACCGCCTTAAAAACAAATGAGCGTTTTCCAAAAAAAACGGCCAAGTGCGACTCGGACTCTCACACCGAGGGTTCCGTATTTTTTAGTATTTGTTGTTATAGCGGCAACAGAAATACATCATCTGTGAAAATTTCAACTGTGGTTCATGAGATACAGCCTGGTGACAGACAGACAGACGGACAGCGGAGTCTTGGTAATAGGGTCCCGTTTTTACTCTTTGGGTACGGAACCCTAAAAATGTACATTTCATTCATATCTTCAAAATATTAACTTCTTGGGCTCATTTTACTCAGAATCATTTGTACATTCACGCCTTATACCTACATAAAAAAAAATATCCCAAAATTGTGTATGAAAAAATATTTTTCCAGTGTCACGTTCATACAAATAAATAAATTATTTATACAAAAATGTGACGATCTGGTAAGGAAATCTTGGGACACATTTTTTCATATACGAGGCGTGAATGTACAAATGATTATGAATAAAATGAGCCCAAGAAAATTGACATATTTTGAAGACACGAATGAAATGTAATTTTTTTTTTTGAAAACGCTCAGAGAAAAAAAAACATAGTACATAAGGCACACTCAGACCATGAAGCTCCGATATCGTCAGGTGGCAACCAACCCAGGTAGCATTTATACCATGGAGACTGTATAAAGGAGCCAAATCTCTATGTATGAAGTGTCCATCAAAAAACAGTAATTAGGCGGCGCCACCATACACCGAAATACTACCAAAAACAACCTACGTAATTTGGTCGGGTTATTTGTTGCCTTATATGGTTCATGTACCGGAGAGATTAGGAACTATTATTTAAAGCTTAACGCGGTCACTTTTACAACAATTCTGCCATAAGAGATTGCGATCCTTTCTATACCATCCATAATTTATACTATTTTATAAGTCATTATGACGTCCGTTACGTCATTATGACCTATAAATGACGTCACTTTGCTACCTGGGAAAACACACTAACTGCTTAAAAATAATCACACAAAAATCGACCTTGTTTTGTTACCAGTATGGTTCCCTATGGTTAAATTTGTGATTATTACTGAGTTTTGGTTGTCACTTCATTAGAAGATTGAACTTTATGGAAGAGAAAAGAATACATGTAATTTTCTTTACGTATATGACTAAGGATGCCGATGGTATGCTACCTCCAATTTCTGTGTCCAAAGTCATTTCGTCTCACTTTCTCATTAACCAAAATGTGAGACGCAAATACACATTGGACCATGAAATTGGTTAGGTGTACCCTAATCCAGAGCTACAAATAAGTTGTATTAATTTTTATTTTTGTAAATGTAATCGTAGGTAAAATAAACAATAAAAAAGTTAATACCTATTCAGTCTTTTAAATCATGTCGTTGACACCTGTCCTGTACCTTCTTAAACGATTTGATTAAATAAATAAAAAGCGCCATAACAAATTCTTATTGGGATTACTATATGTAAATATTTTTTAAATAAAATTAAGTCTGTAAAACATAACTTGGCGTTTAAATATTAATTCATTGGCATACATTAATTACATAGTGTCCAAAATGATCTGAAACTTATGTTCAGATAAGAAAACGCGAGTGCAGATCATCTACACCCTCACACGCATAGCTACTGCTGCTAGAATGAGATGCCAATACCTATATCCTCCCAAGGCCCAGGGTCCTTCAGCTTCTTCAGTTTGTACGGATCGATGGTTGGCGGCGAAAAGGAAGGCGGTGTTCACATTGGATGTGAATATTACACTAACCATGCGAGTCATTGTCTAGCGGTCAAAGGATTAGGCGGCATATTTTAACTACACAATTACACATGGCTGAATGAAAATATTTATTTCAACTGCTGTCAGTCTCTCTCAATCCCCATACAGAACGAGCCGCCTCGCGAGGAAGTTGCCGCGCGAAGCTGTTCGGTCTGAAGACGTGCCTCGGTAGAGGCGAGGCACGTCTCCACAAACCGGGCAGCTTCGCGCGGCAATTTCCTCGCGAGGCGGCTCGTTCAGTGTGGACCAACCTATTCAGACAAGGATAACTTACATGGGATAATAAAAATCATAGACAAATTCATTATTTAAATAGTTTATTTGCAATAACAGTTTAATTGTATACTTTTAAAAATCAAAAAGCAAAGTTAAAATCAACATTTCATGATTCGACGATCTAAAACACTATAAAAATTCCAAATTCGACCGAATATTTGAAGGCCCTTTAAAACGTTAAAACTGGGCTACAGGCACATTAAAAACCGTAAAATCCTACGTCTATTTAGGCACTGTATGTAAAATTGTCTAAGGAACATTCCTACGCGAAAGGCGTATTGGCTTAAGATTACTCGTACATAGAAAAATTAACAAAATAATCAACGGTAAATAAATGATACATATTATGTAACTTCTGTGTGGCTGGACTTTCAACGATTTGACTAAGAGATAAACAAACGGTTGAAACTTCAGCCAAAAAGAAACATAGCCGATTTCTTGGCTGCAAATTGCAACCTGAAGTAAATGCTATACAATAATATTTCAAGGGCGAGGTGCACTTTTCCCTTCAAATACGAAATAACTCATTAAGTGCATTCGGTTGCAATTGCTGCCGTGACTGCATATCCGTATTTCTATCAAGCATCAAAAGGTAGACGGTTCATTTCAAGAAATGCGGATAATGACCCATCGGCTACATTTCAAAATAATTAAAAATCAACTAAATCAACAGTAAATGCTGGCGAAGCGCCCAACTTAATAGCGTCTACAACATTGCGCCCGCGAAACCTCCACACGCCCCACACTCCCTCTCAAATACGGTAAAAACTTTAAAACGTTAAAATTCAAGACAATTTACTTAATAATTTTGTAAGGTACAGCAGACATTAAACATAATAAAATAGCTATAAAGCTTAAGAAACAAACTTGGCGCCGTAGAGCGCCATCTACTTCATCTGACGAACTCGGGGCAATTTTTCTTAAAACTTTATACCTATCCTATGATCAAATAACGCTATGGGATAGTAAGGTAACCAAAAAAAACTTTAAAATCTATTAAACAGTTTAAAATTTACCAAACACTAATAAGTTTCGTATTCGTGAAGATTACGAAGCTATTATGGTACAAATAAAACTTTAAAACTGAAATATGCGAGAAAAATTGTAGGACTGTGGATCTCATTTGTCATTTAGGGTACATAAGGTAACATTGTACCGTATTTGCATAGTGTAGCACTTTTATACAACTTACATTCCGTCCCACTAGAATGAAAACGAAAGTGATTTTATTTGACAAGATTCCAAACTTGCGTTGATTTTCACTACGTTTTAAAATAAAGAATGGTCAATGTTTTGAAGTCACGTGGCTTTAGCAGCATCTTTAGTTTGGCAATTATCGAGGGTTTCGTTTTCATATTAGTAGTTACACTGCGCGTTTTGCCCTATTATCACTCTTAAGAACACCAATGAAACAATATCATTGTCGGAACAGTGTCCTTGGATGTTCTTAACGTGAATATAGGAATTTGTAGCACAAAGGGATAAAATTAGAGCAAAACGAGCGCTGTATGTAGTAACCCTAAGACGGGTCTACACAGAACGAGTCGCCTCGCGAGGAAATTGCCGCGAAGTAGTTCGGTCTGGGCCGCATTGCCTCGGGCGAGGCACGTCTACGCAGACCGAGCTGCTTCGCGCGACAATTTCCTTACGAAGCGGCTCGTTTGTAGATATATAGGCTGGCTACAAAATAAGTCATTCCCGTTGCCAGGGAGGTTTTGGGATTACACTGAGCAACTTTTACCCTCCCATAGAAAATGGACCAGCCAAAATGTATAAAACAGCGAAAAATTTTTTCGCGATTTCGGGGTTGGTCCCATAGTGAAAGTTGCTCAGTATAATCCCAAAACCTCCCTGGCAACGGGAATGCACCTATTTTTTTTAGCCACCGTGTATATGATACAGCAAGCGCTCATATATCCCAGATACTCAAATGACCGTTTGGCACAGTTATTCCGAGCTGTCATTTTAATACAAAATATTGTACAAGTATATTGGTCATCCGAACAGTCATTTTAATATCTGGGCTACAAAAACGTAGACTTATCGTTATCCCTAAACGTGTGGAGTGCAGTTGTAGCAGTGTCTGGAACGGCGTTGAGACTGCGGCGCGCTGCGACTAGTCGCGGCGGCGGCGGCGGCGGTAGTCCGGCAGCGCGGGCTCGTCGCCGGCCGACGCGCCGGACCCCGACGTGCCCGACGTGCCGGACGTGCCGGACGTGCCCGACGTCGCTGGCGACGGCGTGCCGGCTGCTAATAAAAAAATATGCTATTAGTATGCGAAATTAGTGACATACATGTTGAAATCAGTTTCACGAAAATAGTTTCGATATATGCAAAAGTAATTTAGTGAAATAATTAGTGTCGTGAAATTCACAGTGATCATGGGCATCGAAGCGTCCACACCGCACAGCGCAGGCACTTTCGCGACACTAGTTAGTCACGTCGTAAGTATTTACACTACGAAATTAGTTGCACGACACTAATTTCATCAAAAATTAATGCAGGGCACGAAATTGATTTGCTTTCATGAAATTAATGTATGCATTAGAAAAATATTAAATTACACGTGAAACTTGTCACGAAATCAATTTTACTCCACTAATTTCGTAATGTAAATCCCGTTTAAAAATGGGTCGTGGCAAGTTTTAGAACATGGTACTGCGCATGAGCGGGCGGTGCTCCTCCCCCGCGCCCGGGCCCGAGTGCTGCCACGCCCAGCACGAGCGGCAGAATATGGTACTCACTGTACATGAAGTCGTCGCGCGGCGGCGGTGGCGGCGCCTTGTGCGCGGAGCTGCGCATGAGCGGGCGGTGCTCCTCCCCCGCGCCCGGCCCCGAGTGCTGCCACGCCCAGCACGAGCGGCAGAATATGGTACTCACTGTACATGAAGTCGTCGCGCGGCGGCGGTGGCGGCGCCTTGTGCGCGGAGCTGCGCATGAGCGGGCGGTGCTCCTCCCCCGCGCCCTGCCCCGAGTGCTGCCACGCCCAGCACGAGCGGCAGAATATGGTACTCACTGTACATGAAGTCGTCGCGCGGCGGCGGTGGCGGCGCCTTGTGCGCGGAGCTGCGCATGAGCGGGCGGTGCTCCTCCCCCGCGCCCGGGCCCGAGTGCTGCCACGCCCAGCACGAGCGGCAGAATATGGTACTCACTGTACATGAAGTCGTCGCGCGGCGGCGGTGGCGGCGCCTTGTGCGCGGAGCTGCGCATGAGCGGGCGGTGCTCCTCCCCCGCGCCCGGGCCCGAGTGCTGCCACGCCCAGCACGAGCGGCAGAATATGGTACTCACTGTACATGAAGTCGTCGCGCGGCGGCGGTGGCGGCGCCTTGTGCGCGGAGCTGCGCATGAGCGGGCGGTGCTCCTCCCCCGCGCCCGGGCCCGAGTGCTGCCACGCCCAGCACGAGCGGCAGAAATATCTGAAAAAAAAAACATTGCTATTTTTTTTTTTCTACTCTTAGACTGTAATAGTTGAATTAAGATTTCGTATACCAAACTATAATTGCGTACTTTTCATGTATGGGCTCCCAACTCTACTATAATATTCATTTCGATACGCTGTAGTCAACTATAAAAAAAAAAATAACCAATCATGTGCCGCAGCGCTCCCATAGAAAAGACTAAACGGACAACAATAGTCGCGCGTTGATGTCTTTCGTACTACATCTCGTTTTTGTAGTACGAATTTTATAGTAAAAAAAAATTATTTTAGAAGACTTCGAAAAAGTATTGTATAAGCTTTTCAATTTCTTACCTCGCTTAGAACTCAGCAAGCTTCGTATGAAAATTTGTTCTAGTAAAATTCCGCAACATGGCGCGTGATCATATATTACTGGTCAGGCTTTACTTTCATGATAGCGCAGCAGACTAACAAACAGCATCGACAAAACCAATTTTAGTTGAAATGTTTGAAGTTGGAGAATTAAATGGACCTCAACTTATCTACTTCTTTAACCTGTTAACTTTATGGTGCAATCATATTGGGTCGTTCCCCACCGGATAGGTACAAGTATGGGTTGCCTGGCGTACTCCGAGGCATTAGGCGAGACTGATCGCATTATTTTGATGTCCAGATATCAAGTACCGTAAACCGGAGTAAATAGGGACGGCTGGGGTGAATAGCGACAAAATTTGAAAATTAACCTGACATTTTTTTAAATTCAAATTCAAATAATTTATTTCGGAAACATAATGTCCATAGTTGTTAGTAACAAAAGAATCCGCATTTTAAGAAATACCCACACAGATTGTAATCATACAAAATCTATTATTTTAACGATACAATTTTTGTGGGTATTTCTTAAAAGATGTCAGGTAAATCACATTTCAAATTTAGTCGCTATTCACCCCAGCCATCCCTATTCACCCCGGTTGACGGTATAGCAAATACTCACCGGAAGCAAACGGGCTCCTTGCAGAAATAGGGCCCCTGTTGCAGGTTGCACATTGAACACATCGAGTCCTCCAAGTACGGGTCCACCTGCACCTGCCAACGTATAAGGTCATTTAAATAAATTCTAGTAATATTGTCTTCGGTTACCGCGATAGTTACTCATGAAATAAAACTATGAAAACGGATTATATCGCGTATATTGAATTTATAATACATCCCGACGACTGAGTCACCCGTTGACCACGAACGCTGTAAAGAGTTCGAAACGTCGGGATGTATTATAAATTCAATATACGCGATATAGTTTTCATAGTTTTATTTCATAAATTCTAGTAACTAATAGCACCTTTCCTATCCTAGTTAGGTACACACTTAGTCAAAGTATTTTTTATTCAAATAGGCCTAGCAACAAGCACTTAAATTAATAATAAATTAATAATACTGCACTTGAAAGTAAAGTTGAATCGTCACAAATACCACTTATAGAAATAGAATAAAATTTATTCAGGACGATTTTAAACAACTAAATGTCACAAAAACGGTTTATAATGTCACTGACGTCACAAAAACGGTTTATAACGTCACTGTAAAGGTTTCCACTCAGCTTGGTGTCAAGGTACCTTTGGACCTTAACGCTGGTCTTCCGTGGAAGCCTTTCCAAAAAACGCGACATAGCTATATAAATGAGATTAAGCAAGAATTTAATGTAGTACAATCTATCGATTAATGACTAGAATGTATGTAATTACAGTATTAAGAGTACTAAGTAGCAATGTAAGTACCTTAGATCCCGCTCGAGTTATGTAAATGGGCATTTTCAAGTGTACCACCAGTTTTTGAAGTAAAACTTCCTTAGGCGCGAATAGAGGGTAACAGTTTTTTTTTTCTACGGAAGTAACGCTCAGTAGTGACAAACGAACAAGAGGATACGTCAAAATGCCAACATAGCGATAAACGTAAAAGAAGTTTTACTTCAATCGCGCGTAAAGATTACACGCACACTTTTTTTTCGAAAATCCATCAAGTTTTAGGTTATTTCTACTCAGAATCACGAGAATCAATTAAAAAAGTAAAAAATATGTCCAAAAAATGTTAGTTTTGTAACGCATACATTTTGTGTGGACCGTTACAAAACTGACACCCACAATTTGTATGAAAAACTGGGGATATTTTCTTTGTCATTAAATAGTAATCGTGATTCTGAATCTAAATAACCCAAAAGTTGATGGTTTTTCGAAAAAAAGTAAATGGTACAGTTTTTTCTGAAAACCCCCAAATATAGGATTAGCCCTTTCGCCTCTGTCACGAAACGCACGCTGGACATGACGCCGACCGCCTTAAGTGGGTTAAAACATGTGTATGTTAGTCTTGAGCATGTGTTTCGTGATAAAAGCGCTGTAAGCGAAAGAAGATAAACAATCGTGACGTCTTTTTATTGAAAAATATTGTAAAACTTAAAAAATGAGTTTATATTACTTATGAAAGCAAAAGAATTAAAAGATCGTATATGATTTATAATTAGCCTCATGCATGAAGTTTATATTTGAACGAAATATGTTTTATTCGGATGTTTGTTACCGTTATATCATGTTACAAATGCATTTCCGTTTTTAAATTACCATTTAATAACTCTAAATTATAAATAAAAAGTACAAAAATTTGCCCGCGAAAAGCTAGTGAGCGAAACGCTCGAATTAAGTCAGTTGGGCCGCCCAACGTGTGACGTCATCACGCTCTGTCGAATTCGCGCCAAAAATTATGAGCGTTTCAACCGCTCAAAAATTTTCAACATTTTAAATATTTTTTAATAAAATAATGTTAAGGTTTACAAAAGTATTTTTATCATTTCCGGTGTTCCAACGATATAAATTATGAATCCAAAAATAAAAATAAATTCATGCATGGAGCTAATTGTATCATATTTGCTGCGACTTATTTTTCCAGTGATTTTTAGTAAAAAGACGCGTTTTAGTAAAAAGACTCGTTAAGATCTCTTACCTTCTTTCTAATGCTAAAAAAACGAACTATGTATAGGGATAGGTAGCAGTGTCGTCAGCGACGTCATAATGACGTATAATCAATCATTTATTTGACTTCAGACAACAATGATACAAATTAAACATTACAATTAAAATTAAATTAAAATAGGTTATAAATAAAATTAAAATTACATAAAAAATGAATAAATAGGTATAAATGCTGTTAGGGCGATTGACGTACCTTTTTAGAAAACTTGGGCGTGCGTATGGTGACGTAGGCGGCGGCGATGGCGCGCACGTAGGAGCGCGCGTTGCCGAACGACACGCGGCCAGACCCGATCGGGTACTTGTTCTTGTCCGTGTCTATGCCTGTCACAAAAAAAGTTTAATATGCAAACACAAGGTTAAACAGAACGCGTCACATTTGATAATATAAAAGCATTTAACATAAGATATTGATCAGTAGGTACTGCTCCAGCCGCGCGGCGCCACCCGCCACCCACGACGAGTCCGCCACGGCCCAAGGGATCACTAGTGTAACCCTACCTGCATACACCACGCCGGAGAACAGGTCGTTCATGATGGTGGCCAGCGCCCTCGCGCTGAGCATGCCGTGCAGGGCGCCCACGAACACGGTGCGGGACTGCTCCAGCCGCGCGGCGCCACCCACCACCCACGACGAGTCCGCCACGGCCCAAGGGATCACTTGCGCCTGTGGACAACAACTACTAATCAGGACATAACGATTTATGGGCCAAGGGAGTAGCCCGTTTTGATTGTCTACGATCTTATTATTATTTACTAAAACGGGACTTAATTGCGAACGACTACAATTAATTTTAATTCTCGCGCAGCTAGATGTTGATGTCAACTTTAGCCAGTCTTCTCAGAGACCGTGGGGACAACGCCGGCCTCGTTACGGCGAAAGTCAATTTAAAACTTAATATTACGCTAATCGCGTAAAGTCTCATTTTAATAAATAATAATGAATAAAAATCAAAGTTTAAATCAATGTTATCTAGAATCTGTAGGTGATAAACAGTTGAATGACCGAAATAAAAATTTGAAATAATAGACATATTTTATTTATTTTCTTTATATAGAAACAAACAGTCTCTTATATTAATAAGTTGTTACAATATAGGGTAATAGACTTATAGATCTACAGTTTCCTAAAAAATTGTATGAAAACCATGTGACTTATACTAAATTAAACTAGAAATAGAAATTCCAAGTTGTCAAAACAATGTTACAAAAGTACTCTTTCATTTTAACAAAAATAAAACAAGAATGGAAAAATAAACAAAAATTGAAAAAAAAAAAAAAAGAATAGTTAATTTTCTAAATAATAGACATCCCTATTTCTTTCGTTACACAATACAGTTATTTATTAATGCTTTCAGAAGAAAATACTTTTAAACACCTACTGAAAACCGAACCTCCTACTTAGCGGTCACTTACCTAAGATAAAAATGGTCTAAATATAAGTAAAGCTACGTACGTCCTTGTTAGTCCGCTTGCGGCAGGCTATGCGGAAGTACCAGTTGTTGCGGTCGCGGCGGCTCGCGGCCAGCAGCGCCCGCACGCGGCGCTCCGACTCCAGCGTCACGTAGCCGAACCCGCGCAGCGGGGCGCCCGCCTCGCGACCCGGCCACTCCACACTGCGAGAGAACAGTATTACATATTACTCTGATTTAGTGGAGACTGGCGTTGAAAAAAACCAGAAAAATACGAGAAAATTTCAAAACTGCTAGGTTTGTTCAAGTTTCTTTCGAAAAAAACAATCAGAATTTCAGTTGCAATACTTCCGAAAAAACCCGACTAAAGCCGAAAAAACAGTTTTTTTTAAACCTATATTTTTCAATATACAATTAGGAATTTAAACAGGTAGTTAAGGTTACACGTCTAATAAGTTTGTTTCTGGCATTGTGTATTGACTAACACTGCCATCACTCATCAGTGGCATTGTGTACGACATACTAAAATTCCCGAAAAAACATTTGATTTTTCCCGGAATTTTCATGCCTAGTAGACAAGGACTAGTTAATAGACTGTAACCCCATCAGGCGGGTCCATTACTCACCGCACGGGCGCGAAGGGGCGCAGCGCCTGCAGCAGCGCGTCCTCCGTGATGTCCCACGGCAGCCCGCCCACGAACACCTTCACCAAAAATAACATGTTCATTAGCTTGCTACAAAAAATGTATACATAAAAATATGTAGTTTAAATGTGAATAAAATGTTACCTTGGGCGACCACCCGCCGGGCGGGTCGGCCGAGCGCGGCGGCAGCGAGCCGCTCCAGCACAGCGAGTCGCCGTCGCCGGATACCACGCCGTGGGGCTCCATTACGCCACCTAAAAAAAAATTTAAAATCCGGCTCGAAGGACCAATTTATAGTTAGAACATCGGCTCCGAAACAAAGGCAATTGTCCCCGTTTTACCCCCAAAACGACTATTCCATGGGGTTAACAGACTACTTAAAATTTATTTGTATTTTGCTTGTTCATTGATTGCTTAGCAAGATATTAAATTGGAAGTTAAAGCTTAGGGCCCACTGAATTTAATGCTTGTTCACGTTAAATTAAAACTCCATTATACATACAATTTTTTTAGCGGAATTAGAATTAAAACCCTTCTGAGGAATTCGGTTACTTTATACAAATCACCAATAAGTTTTTAAGATCTGAACGTTTTAATGGATCTACACCTGCAGCGAGTTTTGTACTTACAAAATGAAGCCCGGCGCGGCAGCAGACTGAAGTCTGCGCTCGACGGCGCCTCACGGGGGTGCTCCGGCCGCCACGGGGGCTCCACCTGAAACACCAGCGTGAACAAATATGCTTTTTTCTACTCGTCGAGTATAATCTGTGTATTACAACTTCACATGCAACACTACAACCTTACTCTTTTCAACGTTGGATAGTCTATGGCACTTCCGACTCAAGCATAAGAACTTTATCGATACGGTTTAGTCAATTATAAAAATTTTGAAAATGGAACTTCATACATTTCGATAAAATATTTCTTGTTTAAGGAGACTCGATTCAATGCAAATTAGCCTACTTAAACACGCTGCTGCGTCGCATCTGTTTTGTGATTGGTTGGCCAACAAAAACATTTTATTTTATGTTGTAGTAGAAACAATTGCTTCATAAGTCAGAAACGCGCATGTGACACCCTTCATATAGCAACATCCATACCCTACGAAAACCGCTTAGCGTTGCTTGTTATTCTCCATAGGCTAAGGTGGCCAAAATCAAGAAAAAAACTGTCTTAAAATTGAATTTAGCGCGGAGCAGGTACCAGGGCCTCATGAGTTACGAGGAGGTGTTGTTGACCATCCCGCCGGGGGCGCCGGCCCGGCGGCCGGGGCGCGCACGAGTATGAAGGTATCGCGGGCTGCGGCAGCTCGCGTATCTTAGCTGTATACTTTTGGTTTCGGTTTGGTTTGGTGGTATGATTCTACTAGTTGAAAGTATTATTTTTTGTCTCGTAGAAAAAGTATTGTATACAATAGTGATATAATCAAGCTTTTCAATCTCGTACCTTAGTTAAGCAACTCGGCAAGCTTCGTTGCTTAAACACGGTACTCGACTGAAAAGCTCTCTATTATATCACGATTGCATAAAATACTATTGCAAATGTAGCCTTTGTAAATGTCCCACTTCACCAAAATCTGCAGTATTTTAATTCTCAAGGCGTGCAGATCGAAATTCATTTGCCATTCCGTAAACATTATTGTGTTGTCGTAAATAAAAGTTCAAATTGCGTAATTTTTTTAAATTTAAATGACTGAAAATAGTGTTTCATACTTCTAAAATAAATTTAAATAAATTTAAATTGAAATAAAAAAAATTGAAATTAAACAATGCCCAATTTTATCTTACTAAAAAAAAATTGAAATTAAACAATGCCCAATTTTATCTTACTATTTAGTCTACATTCTGAGCCAAGTCGCTGACAGAGATGGACATGGGGAAACTACAAGGAACCCTAGAACAAATTAAAAAAATGTTTTTCAGCTAAAATTAACCCTATAAACACCACGCCTGTATCATCGTGAGTAGGGAATGTAATACCCGGCCAAAGATTATAACAGATTTCGGTTACGGTTATGCCCGAAAAATAACCGATAATCGGTTATAATCGGTTACGGTTATTTTCGACAAAAAATGATTAATTTTATAAAGTAATTAAAAGTTACGAAAACAGGTTCAGTATTAGGGGATGTGAGTATAAGTCTTCGTTTTTTAATAAACCGCAAAATACAGTAAAAGTGAAAATATGCCCTCGACGTGATACAACATTTAAATTTGGTATATTTTCGTTAGTAAAGTACACGAATGACAAAAGTTATAGTCACAGGCGTCACGACCAAAAAAAGCAGGATTTTGTAATCACTAAGATCAATTCAAAGAATCTTAGTCATAAATAAATAACCGTAACTGGTTATTCGAGTTTCCAATATTAGGTATAACCGATTATTTCGGTTACGGTTATAACCGAATTGCATTCCCTAATCGTAAACTTTGTCGGCATGCACGAAGGTTGATATTGGGCTGTTGGCATTATTGGCGGTCAAAAGGTTAAAATTCTGAAAATACAACGCAGATTTGTTCACTTACCATTTTTTCGATGCCGTCGTAGGCGAGGTGCGGCTGTAGCGAGGTATGACCACCGCGTGAGCTCGCCGGGATCGCCAGGGCCTTCTGAAACAGTCAACACTACACTACCCACCACACTCACTACTTGCAGTTTAACAACATTTGCAGCCTAATCAGCAGATCCCGGAATTTTCACGGTAAAACAAAAGATGTCTAAGGTATCAAATTTTACGAGATGAATAGAACTGAAGGTATTATGAACGAAATTAATTACACGCAGGTAACAAAAGTATAGCAATAATGAAATTATGACATTAGAAAAGAAATTGTAACTAAACTTTTCCCAAAACCTAGGTAAAAGGAGACTCAAGATCCCACTAAAGTTTAAAATACAACTAGCAAGCAAAAACTGCACTTACTAAAGAAGCCACGAGGTCCGTAATGCCCTGCCCGTCGTCCCAGCCTCCGGGCTGGGCGCGCTCGCTGCAATGGAAGCAATTAGTACATTAGAACGGCATTTTAAAATAAATTGTGTTAGCTGGGAAAGGTATAATGGGAATTTCGTAAAGGACCCCTCACACTGTGAAATCGAGACTGGACAAAAAATATCATCGCATTAAATTTTTGCGAGTTTTAATCTAACTTAATATTTATTTGCGATACTTTGTTATATTTAAATTCTCTTTAAAAGCAAGGATAGGAGATTATGGCTGTGGTATTACACTATACTTGCCTGTAACTTCCGAAGCTGGCAGAGTGTCGCGGCGGGAAGCAGCCGGGTGGTACAAGGGCCCGCGGGGTCTGCGCGACCTCGGGGCTGCCGGGCTCCTCCCAGCGCCACTCGTTGTCGCAGTCCGGCACAAACTGAAGCAAATTATTTATTTAGATAATGTCTCATGGTTATATTCGCTAGAAAACTTTCTCTTCAATAATTTCTTGTAAGGTTAGCCAAGAAATTTGTATCCACTACAGACAAGGGTACCTACGAAGGCAGGATGGACAAAATTAGAACACTAATTAATCTTAAAAGGTAGTTTTATTTAGAATTTCTAAATAATTTCTGCGACCTAAATTTTCTGGTATACTTAAAAGGACTATTTGCCAATATCTCGGGCGTAACCGTACCTCATAAGATTACACTCAAAAACCATTGTTTTAAACATTGAATACACATACCAACGCAAAAGTAAAATGTCTACCCCATTTCATGCACTATGATCTCTAAACCGGCTATAATCTCAATATCAAACGCAAATCTCAAAAGTTGTATCGGATAAGCGGCGGGCCAGCGCCCAGAGATCAGATTCCAATAGACAGAACTTGAACCTCAAGACAAGCGACCATTGTAAATGCAATATATATTTGAACTATTTGCTACGGATCTACAGGTCAGGATATACTGGACGTTGTAAAAACTAGAATGGGAATTGGAAGTCGACCGATTACGCGCCCCTTGGCAGGCCTATACAAATAATATTAAATTGCCAGTGCCATGCCAATAGCGCTGCCAACGGGCGATTGCATGCCCTGTGATATAGTTAAGGATTGTACAGATTTGTGTCTACGTGGTGTCTACACTGTTTAATTTAATATCTTTATTTAAACGCAAATTAAGAAAAAAATTTAATATAACTATTTTAAATGCAAGTTGATCATTTAGCACTCGTTTGGTTATTTGAAGAAACAGACCAAAAAGGAGGAGAAAAAAACCATAGCTGTATTTTTGCACCATCCATTCTCACCACCGTAAAGTGTATTAAAAATAGTGACAAAACATATCCGAGAAAAGAGTGATGAAAAATGGCCTAAATAAGTATGTATAAAGAAACGATATTGAAGGTAATCATTTAAAATCAAAGCTTACGTTGCAATAGGATTTATATGCAATTTAATAAAGAAATTCCGCAGTTAGAAAAGAAACGTCGAAGTTTCGTCGCTAGAATTTTGATTAAGTTCGAAGATACGTACGGTAAAGTATACAAGGTGGCTAAAAAATGAGTGAATTTCCATTCCTAGCGAGGTATTGAGATTATACTGAGCATCTTTTACTATGGGGCCAACCACGAAATCGTGAAAAAATTTTTACCCTCCTATACAAAATGGACCAGCCAAAATGTATGAAACAGCCCAATTTTTTTTCGCGATTTCGGGGTTGGTCCCATAGTAAAAGTTGATCAGTCTAATCCCAAAACCTCCCTGGCAACGGGAATGCACTTATTTTTCGGCTACCCTGTATGTAGGAGCATGAAATAAAGAAGTTTAAAATACACAGTTGAAGAAAAGCGAAGAAAGATTTATAAAGGGTAATAATAAGTACTTAATATTTTAAATAGTAAATAAAAATTGGTATTTTTAGGCGAAATTGTATTTTTATGAATTAGACGAAATACTACGCGAACGAAGTCTGGCAAAAACTAATATTAATAGTAAGTGATTCACTTATTAGTATGTACAATTTTACAACTCGTGATCAAAATCAAGCCGATATCGCATTAAATACCCACTTACAAGTTAAAATAATTTAATAACCCTATTATGAACACATTATAATCTAGCGATATCTCTCAAATTAAAATCAACCAGTTCTATAAATACGAAACAATACCCTCCCCTTATTCACAATAATATTCATAAAAATGCAAAACCGTCGCGTAAAAATGTAAAGAAACCTAATAAAACCAACCAGACTGAAAATGCATGCATCACATTTTAAAGTGAAAGCCGATATTAAATTGCATAACATCCAATCCAAAGTTAACTGTATAGGGCGAACGCAGTTGCATTATTTGGCACAGTCTACCCATTACTAGAGGCCACTTGGCACAAACTTGCACTGCCATTAACTGACATCAGAGCGGATGTCGTATGGAACATTATGAACGGACAATAAAGCCTTCGAGTGGGTTTTGGCTTAGGATGAAGCAGTATAAATCGTAAGGGAAAAAAATGGCGCCCAAACGTGGGGCCGCGTGGAGATTTTATAGTCTTGGCAATATAATGTTCAATGTTCACACATTCATTGGATGAAACGCTAATAAAATATGATTAATCACATCAGTACTTACATATTTAAAATATACGAGTATTTGAAATAGGTGCAAGTTAAAATTATAGGATTCAACGATGTAAATACATACAAAATTCGTTACAGAAATTTTATTATTAAATCAAACTAGTAAATTAGATAATTAAATCTGATCTAGTAAATTGAATTCACGATCAAAATATAAATCTTAGGAAATAAATTGGCGCCCAAACGTGGGACCGCGTAGAAACACTTTCTAGACACGATATTAAGAATTTTCATACAATCTTCTTTTAATGATGAATAAAATAACTGAACGGCAATTGAGGGCGTAAATTAGGATTTAAACACTAAGTAATATCACACAGAGGTACGTAGAAAAAAAAGCGGCGACTGTGTTTAAAGCAAAACTGATATCACCGGCAGCTTACGGCAAAATTAATCCAACCAGGCAAGTTTTTTAAAGCGGGCGCGACAGTTCCATGGCGTTACGAGTGGATCTGAAATCTAATATATATATAGATCTAAAAAATCTGTTAGTACTTATACGCTCCGGGTTCTAGCGGGCGCAGAGCCAAGGGCAGAAACGAATACTTCCACGTGGCTTCCAAAATCGTGGTATTAAACTGCTGGACCACGTGGCACGATAATTCCCTACTGGCGTTTCAGACCCTGTTCGTACTTGCGCTCTGGGACCTAGCAGGCGCAGAACTATTCAGAGATGTAGTGGAGCTCCAGAATTATCGGACCTAAAGATTCCAAGGGGCGTCCTAAAAGTTCTCGATTGCTAGTTTTGACTAGGTACTTACGCTCCGGGTCCTAGCGGGCGCAGAGACGGGTTCGGAGAGATGCGTGGTGCTCAGCTCCAGGATCTCGGCGAGCGAGCGCCGGTTCTCTGCCGGGCCCCCGCCTCCGCGGGTATTGTCCTGGATCAAAACTTTTCTGTTAGTTTACAAAGAAAAGAAGGAAAGAATAAAGAGGAACTTTATTTGAATTATCTAGTCTCTTACTCACTTTATCCACTTTCGAAATGAAAATAAGAAAAAACCTGATCAGTATTTAACCTACGAGCCCCAACTTTTATTTGCACTTGTGAATGTTAACAGGGTATAATAGCAACGTTTTCTTAAGCTTAAGATAAATTTTGTAGAACTAAGCGTTGCATTAATAAAATTGGAAAGTTTAATAGTTTATTAACGCACAATTTATTTTAAAGAATACATCCGTATAGCGTAAAGACTAAACGAACCTTATATCTAGGTTTCAGAAAATCGCTGACGAGAAAAAAGACACGTGACCTTAGAGGAAATGACTAGACTTTAAAATGTTGCATTAATTACAAAGTTGAATACGATTCGTTCTCGAAAGTGTACTATTAGGACCCTTACAATTAACTATTTCCACTAAAACCACGTGCAAATCCACGTCATCGTCGAAGAGAAAAGTTTTAAAACATTTTGCTTAGGAAAGAAAGACAATTTTAGCACCTGTGCAGTATACTTAAACATTTAGATCTTTTAACATTTAATCAGTTACGTAATGGTCATAATTTTAATGAAAAATCTATCAAATAGCTCAAAAGAAAAAATATATTCAGAGGGTAGAAACTTGATCGAAACATTTTTAACTTCGCGCGGACCTCTGAAGAACAATAACGCAAAACGGCGGCCCTTAAGAATCATAATATAAAACTCACCTGATGTAACAGCGGCATCGCCGCACAAAGTTGCAGAAAAGTTTCAAAGGCGTAAATTCCTATCGTGATTCGAGCAGCGTGGCCTGCTAGGATACTCGCGCGTCGGCGGCGCAATCACGACTGACGGCGGGCAGACTCGCCGCGAACCAGGTAGTCACTGTCCCCCACCATCATCCCACCCCACGCCCAGCAAAGAGGGTTGACGAACAAAAATAACGACACTTTTTAACAAAAATAACCCAACAAACGCTTAAATCTCCATTTAGTAATTAAATTTATTATTTTAGAACATGTTTTAACATATTTAAATAAAGATTGACACGTTTATTAACAGAAACAGGAATTTAGAAATCTAAATCTGCAATTCAATTTCCCGCGCAAGATGGCGGCAACCAATCAACGAACAGCGCGGTTTCTGATAGATGGCGCATGCGTAGTTAAGTCAATTTGAAAACTTTTTACCGCTGTTTTCTGTTTCTATTTTCTTCTGTTTATTTCTAATAGTGGAAATAGTAATGTTTTGTACGGTTAATATTTGAATAATTTTCATTGTTCTTAACTTTGAACATCTGTTTTATCATATGCTATTAACTTGTGCACCTTTTTGCTCACGTAACTTAAATAAATAGATACATAGTGTAATTGGCAATATATGTAAAAAAAAAAAAGTCAAAATTGATATATTTAAGTACATATCTTTAAACTGGTAACCACGATACAGGCTTTGCCTAGTGTGGAGACCACCGTTAATCTTAGGCTTTAACATCTAAATTTTAAACCTTTGCTGTAAAAGAATATCCTATTGTTGTAACATTAACTGGAAATAAATATTTTTATTATTTATTATTTTATTTTATTATTATTTATATAAAAAGTTAGAAACTTCTCTTTATTGGATAAAACTGCAGGGGCTGTAGAAAGATTGTTTCAGTTAGCGTTTTAAAAGCTTTAAAATTACGTTTAGGGAGTTCCAGTTTCATAAGGTTTGCCCCAGACGCACGGAGTTTTTATTCGGCTTCCGCCATCGATGTACGATGTACAATGCACAATCCCACCAACCCGGGGTTAACCGGTAAACCGTTAACCCAGTGTCAAATTGTACTGGTAACCATGGTAACTCCATGTTTAACTGGTTAACCCCACCCCCGGGTTAGTGAATGGTGCAAAGGGCCCTAATAAAAATACGGTAAAACATATTTCTTCAATTATTTTTTAAATAAATCCCAAGCAAGAGATTTGAAGGAACTGTGACAAGGATCATCATTACACGCGATATGTATTAGTATTGTAGTTCGTAGTAATTGTGTTGGCAACTATCAAAGGTTTACATAGATGTCGCCATCATAGCTTGCCCCTTTTTCTATGAAATTTAACTTAAAGGACTGGCATCCAGGCCGTAAAATTCCCTTAAAAAAATTAACAATTCTAGGGATTGACAGGGCAAGCTATGCTGGCGACATCTGCTAAGTACTTCGACCGGCCGACCGAACTAGTGACTTGCTATATGACATCAACATATGTGACGTTTTCAAGCAAAAGGTACCACATTGTCGCTTACCATAAGAACGAAATTTGTTAGTACCTTTATACAAATAACCCGTCCAAGCGTCTTTATGGCAAGCGACAATGTGGTACCTTTTGCTTGAAAACGACACATATCGGCCTTAGACCACCTAACCTTAACATTATTAATTACAAAAACAAAAAAAAAGGACAATAAAACTACAAATGAACAGAGCATTGTTTTATTTCATATTAATACATTTTTAGGGTTCCGTACCCAAAGGGTAAAAACGGGATCCTATTACTAAGACTCCACTGTCCGTCGGTCTGTCACCAGGCTGTATCTCATGAACCGTGATAGCTAGACAGTTGAAATTTTCACATATGATGTATTTCTGTTGCCGCTACAACAACAAATACTAAAAAGTACGGAACCCTCAAAATTTTGTGAGCAGTATTTTTTTTTTTCGAAATGGCGGAGCCACACATTTTTCCAGTTTTAAAGTTATGCTCGCGAGGTCTACAACTCACAGCGCCACTAAACAACACGCTGTTATTGACTATATGCTTAAGTTCTCATGTTTTTTGTCATCTTCATCTTCCTCGCGTTATCCCGGCATTTTGCCACGGCTCATGGGAGCCTGGGGTCCGCTTGACGACTAATCCTAAGAATTGGCGTAGGCACTAGTTTTTACGAAAGCGACTGCCATCTGACCTTCCAACCCGGTGGGGGAAATAGCCCTTGTTAGGATTAGCCCGGTTTCCTCACGATGTTTTCCTTCACCGAAAAGCGACTGGTAAATATTAAATGATATTTCGTACATAAGTTCCGAAAAACTCATTGGTACGAGCCGGGGTTTGAACCTGCGACCTCCGGATTGAAAGTCACACGTTCTTACCGCTAGGCTACCAGCGCTCGTTTTTTGTATATTATTTAATGTAAACGCTGTTGAACTTCTCAATAAATAAATAAACACTGGTTTCTCGTCCATGATTTAACTCTGCCCTGTAGGACGTATATGGACTTATGATGATGACAGCAGAGACCATCTAGGCAGGGTAAGGCACCCTCTCCGACTGCCGGTACCGCCTAGATCCGTAATAGGCGGCAGGCAACCTCTGCTTCGCTGGATTCTTATCTTTTCCAACTTCTCCAACCTTAAAAAGAAAGTACAATAAATACATACAATACATAGGTATATTAGGTATTACCGAAGACATAAGCTGCCATTTTAAATCAATATTCGTCGTGGACGGGAGATATTAAATAATTTAGATATAAAAATAAGTATTTGGCAAAAAAATTTTTTTTCGTACAAGCTTTTATGACTGACTGTACTTTTCTTTCTACAGACAACTAATACTCATCGAGACAATTCTAAAAACCCCAAACACAATTAGGTTGCGTTGTTTTATCACAGAGTTCCTATGGCCACCTCCTGTCTCCATCATCAGATCAGCTCGATGGTACCATAATATTGCATTGTCACCCGACCTACATATGTATGCAAATTTTCAGCTTCATCTGAAACCGGGAAGTGGGTCAAATTTAACTTGCAAGATTTGACCCTTAGAAACATGTTACATACATATTACATACATACTTACATAGGTACATTGCAAGTTAAATAAAAGCTTGTAAAATAGTCAAGGCTAGAGAAGAAATAGTAAATAATGTGTGTAATGAAAAAGGAGATAATGCTTTCTTTTAAGAATTACCTGTGTCTACTCCCTCAGGCCCAGCAGCGGCGCCAGCAGCAGCCCCGAGGCCTGCCGAGGCCGAGGGAGAGGCCCGCGCTCGTCGGCGTATATGTAGGGGAGGCGGAGCACCCAGTAGGCGGAACCCGAGAGCTCTATAGGCTCGGAACCGGCCGGTTCGGGGACGAAGATCGGCCCGCCCGTCACTGGTTGGACCTGGAAAAAAATAAAAGTTTTGACAATCTTTGCTGCTAACAGCTGCCAACCTAAATTGAATTTTAACACACTAAGCCTAGGGACTAAAGTCACATGAACAGGTACCTTCGGAGTGACAACATGGACTCTCATCAACTAAGCTAACTTACTATTAGAAATATTAGAACAAATTAAATTATTTTCAGAAAATACTTGATTTGTTTTTATTTCAAGTAGAAACACTATTATATAAATTATAAACTGAAATAAATGGCATATACTAAGAAAAAGTGACCAAGGGCTCAAGTGTCCCAGGCTGGAAGCCTTGAAGCTGGAGGCCTTGGTCACTTTTTCTTAGTATATGACATTTATTTCAGTTTATAAGCTAACTTAGTTTTTTGGCACAAACACGGCACATAGCGGCATGTTAATAACAACTTTACACACTAACCTTAGGGTCTAAAGTGACATGCACCGGTGCCTTCGGAGTGACAACATGTACTCTCATAAGCTGAGCCAGCATAGTGTTAGTGCCTCGGCATAGACACGGCGAGTAGAGCGGCATGTCGGAGGCGGCTAGCCGCGCGCCCGCGGCGCCGGCGTCGCGGCCGCACGCGCCGCCGCCGCCGTTCACGACGGTGTCGGGCGACGACATCATGAACCTCAAATTATGGACTTTAATGTGCCATTTTCAACCAAAAGGGTACTTATTGTCGGTTGTCGATAAGGCGCTATTTCCATATAGCTTCAATTCGATATCAACCTTATCGACAAGCGACAATGTGGTACCTTTTGGTCGAAAACGTCACAAATGTTTAAATATATTTATAGTATCAATCTTCTCAAATGATTTTTACGTCTAAGGCCCTAATCTGTTAAACAAAAGCCATTGTTTCTTTTGTGCGAGCGGTCTGCCATTGAGTGCCATTGTCTGTGAGCGCGTGCCATTGTTAGACACAATGGCACACAATCACACAAACATCAAAGAAACAATGGCTTTTGTTTAACAGATTAGGGTGTTCAGACGTAAAAATCATTTGAGAACATGCAGACTATAGTAATTCTTATTACGTAATAGGATAGTGAAATTAGATCCATACACAAACGAATATAGTATTTAGGGCATCAACATTAATGGTAGGGTGTCAAAGTGAAATATTTTTAAAAATCTATCAAGGCTACTTACAAAAACCACATCCAATGAAAATGGTAATAGTGGTTACTTATTTGAATAACTGCTGCCTCAGTCATGTGCGCAGGAATTTATAAATATTATTAAATATGTAATAAGGAATTGATAATAATAATAATATAATTAA